>NC_139034.1:33605817-34805817 GCF_964662115.1 Mustela nivalis | reverse complement strand
AAACAAAGCAGAGAGGGTCCTGACCTTACCAAATTTACAAGCAAACAGGACAGACACTGGACAATAACTAAGCATGATGTAGGTACTGATGCAGGAATCCCCAGGCTTTGAGAGGGAAGAATGAGGGAAGCTGAGTCTGGGTGGCTAGCAAAGGCTCCCCAAGGAAATGAGACTTAAACTCATCTCTGCAACATAAATGAAATTAGCTCGGTATGGAGGTGGAGGAAGAGTTTCAGGCAGAACATGTGCAGAGCATGTGTAGAGAGGCCTGGAGGCAGGAGAGATTAGGTCTTTCCAGGAAAGAGTCTTGTAGTACTGATTCTTTCCCCAGAGATCCTCTGTCCTCATGAAAACAGCTTGTAGTGGCCTGGTTCCACCTATCCTCTGGACATGCTGGAGTGGCCATAGGGACCTCACACTTGTACCTAAGCCAAGACTCCTGCTACATACAGTCTAGTTAAAAGATCTAAGCTTATTTTTGTAACCAACAATTTCTGGAGCTCCTAACTATGGATTATAGAGCTCTAGATGAACTTCTTGCCTTTAAGAAAGAACTTGTCAAAAATCTGAGCAAAAAGTATTACATTAAAATGATGTAAGGAACGACGGGGAGATTGAACAGAGTGACTCACTCCCTGGGGCCAAAGAGAAGACGTCACTGAAGGAGAAGAGGGAGAAAGAAAGAAATGGGAACCTTGACATCAGGATGAGCACATGGGAAACATGTGTGAAGGAAAGATTTATGGGCTCGGGAAATGGCAAGCAATTTAGGGAAACAAACCACTTTTAAGAACTTGATTTACACAATGAACATAAATAATTTCCTCTCCCAAATACATTCTCTTCTTCCTTAACACTCAGTAGACTTCTCTGCATTTAACAATGGCTGTGATTTTATAACTGGCAAGTTACTCCAAGGAGAGAGCCTAGCCCTGAAGGCAAATGAAATGGTCCAATACTAGTGGTCATGAGTAAAGGAGGAAGAAACCCCCAGGAGACAAGCTAAAGACTTCAAAGTTTACTCTCCCTTGTCACATTTCAGTCACCTTCACAGGTGGTAAATAGGATAGAAACTCTCTCCTTACCAGGAATGACAAGTCATTCACTTAGCAGTTCCTCTGCCCCCATCCCCACAGAAAGATTCCCGGGCCTTTCCCTACCCCCCACCCCTAAGACCCATAATAGAGCCTTTACGATTTGGAAATCTTCAAGCACAGCCTCCCTTCATAACTGACTGGAAAAATCAATTTGCTTGTGATTGTTTCTTAATTAAAGTGGCGTTGCATAAAAACAGAATTAGAAATCTCAGTAACTCCAACTTGTTAGAAAATGAAGATGAGAAAAAAAAAAAAAAAGTGGGAGTGGGGAGAATCCTAGAAGGAGGAAATGAATCTATGTGAGAAACGATTTCCCAGTGAGTCCCCCTATTCATCACAGCTTTCAGACGTCAGCCTCTGGGACCAAAGCTGGGTGATAATTAGGAACCAAGCAATCTTTCTGAAAGGAGAACAAGATAGAACATTATTAGGTGAAGTGTTTTTTTTTTTTTTCCTTCCTTTCTTTTTTTAAACCAAGAAATGTGTTGCGGTTCCTTAATAGCTTTGAAAGGCAAGAACATTCAGCCTGAAGACAGTGTGTTAGGAGCAGCAGAAAACTCACACATGGGCTTCTTCATGTCTGTTCTGGGAAGCGTCTAGTCACCTAGTCATGCAAAACTGAAACACTCCGGGACCTGTCAGAGGTTGCGGAGAAGGAAAGAGAGGTGAATAGGCAAAGCACAGGAAAATTTTAGGGAAGTGAAACTATTCTATATGATACCCTAATGGTGGATACATAACATGATGCATTTGTCAAAATCCATAGAATGTACTCTACAAAGACTGAATCCTAATATAAGCCATGGATTTTAGTTAATACTAGTGTATTAATATTGGGTCATCAACTGCAACAAATATGCCACACTAGTGCAAAATGTTAATCACAGGGGAAACTAGAGGGAGGAGAGGAGATACATGGAACCCCTCTGTACTTTCCGTGCATTTTTTTCTGAAAAAAAAAAAAAAAAAAAAGTCTTAGTTTTTTTGTTTTGTTTTGTTTTTGAGAGAGAGAGAGCCCGCCAGCGTTCACATGCAGTGGGGTGTTGGGAGTGCAGAGGGGAGGGGCAAAGGAAGAGGGAGAGAGAGAATTTTAAGCAGGCTCCATGCCCAGTGCTGAGTTGATGTGGGGCTTGATTTCACAACCCTGAGATCATGATCTGAGCCAAAATCGTGAGTCGGATCCTTAACTGACTGAGCCCCCCAGGAACCCCAAGAAATAAAGTCTTTTAATTGGAAAAACTTGAAATACTCTGAAAAGGAATCATTGAATCTGATCCCTTTACTTCATTCAATATTCTAGGACATTTATTGAATTTCTAGTATGTACTATTTTTTTTTAAGATTTTATTTATTTATTTGACAGAGAGAGATCACAAGTAGGCAAGAGGCAGACAGAGAGAGAGGAAGGGAAGCAGGCTCCCTGCTGAGCAGAGAGTCAGATGCGGGACTCGATCCCAAGACCCTGAGATCATGACCTGAGCCAAAGGCAGCGGCTTAACCCTCTGAGCCACCCAGGCACCCGAGTATGTACTACTTCTTATTTTAGGCACTCAGGAATCAACATTTAATGACACAAAATCCCTGCCCTATTGGTATTTTATTCTGTTTTGGAGACAGGCAATACATAAACTTATAAAAACCCAAATCATGTCAAGCAGTAAGAGCTATGGAGGAACATGAGTAGCACAACACAATGGCAGTCAAACAGAAGCATCACTGTTTTAGATGAGGTGGTCAGGGCAGTGTCCTCTCAGAAGGGACATTTGAGGGGAGCCCTAAGGAAGAGGAGCCATGTGGGCTATGCACAGAGGAGTCCTGGTAAAAGGGGAAACAGCATAGGTGTCATGGAGGCTGGGGTAGCTAGAGGATAGTGAGGAGAAGCTTAAGGCAAAGAGGCCAAGGTGATGGCTCAGGGCCAGACCATAAAAGGCCTTGTAAGCCATGGTAAGGACTTTTGATTTTCTTCCAAGCATGATGAAAAACCATGGTGGGGAGCAAACTAAATGTCCATTGACAGATCAATGGATAAACAAAATGTGGCATATACCTTATAAGCAAAATGTGGCACATCTGCAATGGAATATTATTCAGTCTCTCTCTTTTTTTTTTTTAAGATTTTATTTATTTATTTGACAGACAGACCACAAGTAGGCAGAGAGGCAGGAGAGAGGTGGGGGGAAGCAGGCTCCCTGCTGAGCAGAGAGCCCAGTGTGGGGCTCGATCCCAGGACCCTAAGATCATGACCTGAGCCGAAGGAAGAGGCTTTAACCCACTGAGCCAGCCAGGCGCCCCAATTCAGTCTTAAAGAGAAAGGGAATTCAGGCACATGCTACAACGTGGATGAACTTTGATGATAGTATACTAAGTGAAACAAGCCAGTCATAAGAAGACAAAAACAGTGATTCCCCTTACATGAGGTCAAGTCTATAGAGACAGAAAGTAGAGGGGTGGGAGCCAGGGGCTGGGAGGAGAGGGCAGTGGGGTGTTGTTGTTTAATAAATACACAGTTTCAGTTTTGCAAGATGAAAGGAGTTCTGGAGATGGGTTGCACAACCATGTGAATATACTTAACACTACTGAACTGTTTGAACGAGGTCACGACTTCTGACTGGCTGACAGCAATTCTTCTGCCACAATTATTCCATGCATCTGATCTCAAAGAAGTTAAAATGTAAAAAACATAGGATAACCATATCTGTTCCCCAAGGCTGCTGTCAAGAACTTGAGGGCTTAAAACAACACAAAGTTCTACTCTCTACAGTTCGGGAGGCCACAAGTCCAAACGGTCTCACTGGGTTGAAACGAAAGCCACGTTCCCTCAGAGGCTCTAGGGGAGAATTTATTTGCTTGCCTTTTCCAGCTCTGAGAGCTGTGATCCTTGCAGTCATCAGCTTGGGGTCTTCACCTCCCTCTTCAGAGCCAGCAGCATCACCTTCTCTCTCTGTAGTCAAATCTCCCTTTGCCACCTTCTTACAAGAGACACTTGTGATTACATTTAGGGCCCACCAGAACACCCTGATCCATCTTCCCATAAGAAGATCCTAACCTGAATCATATTTACAAAGCTTTTTCTGCCACATAAGGTAATATTTATAGACACCAGGGATTTGGGCCTGGATATCTTTGAGAGCCACCATTCAACCGCTCACAGAATCTCAGACTTGATGAAACATGCAGATACTATTTAAAGCCACAGTCTGGATGAGATGATCGAGAGAGTGACTATGGATAGAGTGGAGTCAGAGGACGTGCCCCAGTGGACTGCAACATCCAGAAATCAAGAAAAGGAAAGGAGGAGGAGTCTCAGAGGAATCTAAGAAGTAACAACCTGTGAAGTCTGAGACAAAGGAGACAATTATTGTGTCCCTGTAGCCAATTAAAGAAGGTTTTTTTTTTTTTTTTAAAGTAGGGAATTATCACCGACATCAAATGCTGCTGAGTAAGATGGAGATGTGGTGTTGACAGCTGGATTTGATGCCTTTGATAAGAATAATTTGAGAGGACGGGTGCACACAGTCTGATTGGCTGGGGTAGGCTTAAGAGGAAATGAGTGCATAGGGAGGGACATAGGGATAGGAAGAACAAGCATACAACACTCAAGTTTTTCTATAAAGAGGAATGGGTCCTAGTGAGAAAGTTGGTGTTTTGCTGTGCCTTCATAATGGAGGGTGAAGGAGCAAGGAAACTGAGTGGGAGATAGAGTGATTGTAGTTATGGACCAGGAAACCTAAACCCAGGGAGGCAGTAAGTTGAGGACATGAACGAGGTGATGAACAGTGGTGGCAAAATCAGTAAAGCAGATGTTCTTGTTTATGAATAATCCTCGAAGTTTTGGTGCCAGAAAGCGTATACTGATCAATGTCAAGGTCACTGTGCCACATATGAGTTTTGTTTCCAATCTCTGAGAATAAGGAAGTCTGTATTGATGTCTCATTGTAGTCAAAGGATAAATAGAATACAAATCATAATTACAAAAACATCCATTTGATTCCTTTTTTTCTCAAACTTATAGTGTTTGTTTCTTTCCTTCATGAGAAATTACTAACAGCATCTGGAATGATTATTACGAACTCTCAATGAAATCATCATCTAACAGTTTGCTAATTTTACATGACTCCTTTGATATAAAAATTGAAAGCTAGTTCTGAAGGAACCTATAAGGCAAATTGTCTTCCATGTAAAGGTTACACGACAATAAGTAACTCAATAAGCATTATTATGCTGATTATTTTGAGAATGAGATTATAAGAATATAAGTTACTTATTGAGACCCTATTTATGTCTTATTTTGCTAAGATATTTCTTTTTTTTAAAAAAGATTTTATCTATTTATTAGAGAGAGAGAGAGATGGCATGTGAGAGAGCATGGTGCGGAGGGACAGAAGGAAAGGATGAAACAGACTCCCCACTGAGCAGGGAGCCAGAAGCAGGGTTTGATTCCAGGCGCCCGGGATCATGACCTGAACAGGAAGGCAGATACCTAACCTACTGAGCCACCCAGGCACCCCTTGCTAGGTTATATCTAACCTGTGCAACAGCATTGTAAGTATCATGATCCTTATTTTACAAATGAAAAATCAGAGATTCAGGCAATATGACTAAGGGCACATAGTTAAGAAGTGACAGAACCCATGAATTTGAACCTTGGTTACTATGATTCCAAGATCCCTTCTCATTCCTCCTCATATCACCTGTTCGGTGAACTGTAATATCACTCTCCAGTGACTGAGCATTTTTGTTGTGTGAGGGCGGGTCGGTAGTTTGCAGGATGTTGATAGCCCAAATAAATGGTCTCGAAGTTGTTTGTTCTTTTCTCCCCATCGTTCACTCTTTTCCATAACTGCTCTTACTATAGATTGAGCACAGAATAGCACTTTTCCACCAATGCTACCATGTGATGCTGTCTCTCATATGACTGATGCAGCTGTGATTTTTTAATAGCCGAGGAAAGGGGGACACTCAGTTCTGTCACCTTATTTTCAATATTTCAGCAGATACAGAATAATTAATAGCACCTGCCTTTCAATCAACATCTTTGATCAAGTTATACTGAAAGACCACAGTGCTACCTGATAAATGATAATATTTTTAGAATGAAAAAGATACATTCTAAAAATAAGTAGGCTATTAATGGTTCTCCTCCTCCTACACACACCCACATTGACATTGCAGAACTTGTTTTCCAGTATCTTTCCCCTTGGTTTCAACTAACATCTTGCTGGTAATATGATCTCATGGTTTATTTCTTTCCTCTTATCACCTGGTTTCCAGCATGATTACAATGTAGTCATCCTTTAAAAATGTAGTTGTCAAGTAATAGGTGTCCTAACTTCACATTGTTATTTTACTTGGCAGATATATAATGATTCTTTGAAACCTAAATATTTTTTCATCAAAATGATATTTACAAGTGAAAAAATTTAAAATACATGAAATCTACATATTTGAGAATAAGCATAGGTTATATCAAATCAACTCTGGCTCTGATAACCTCAGTAAAAGTAGGACAAATACTAAAATATAACTACAAGAAGACATTGGAGAACAATCAAGGGGGAAAAGAGTAGGAGATACATATTTTGAAAAGGAAGAAAATACAATGAGACAATTTGACATTTTTTGTTGCTTTTCCCCTGGATATGTTTTGCCATTGCAAAGCTGTGTGAGGTAAAAAAGATTCAAAGACAAACATAATGACACAAAAAAGAGGTTAACAGCCTAGCAAACTTTTGTTGTTATCATGGTGCTAGGGAGACACAAATGGAAGTTCATGTCACCCAACCAAGGATGAGCTGCAATGGTACATGTTCTACTCTTTTAGTGGAGACCCATGAAGAACTACAAAGGGAAACTGGAAATAGACAAGCCCTCACAAAATACTGAAATTCAACCCAATTTCTCCCAATAGCCCATTGAATCCATGTTACGTGCTCCTACTGTAATTGCCTGCCAGAGGAAAAGTTAACATTTTATGGAAGAAAATAGTATCACAAATTCTCTACAGTTTTTCATAGGTAATACTCATTGCTCAATTAAAAATCACTGGGCGTGCCTGGAGACCAAATGACTGGAAATCACAACTTCAAAAGGGAGTAATAAATGGATCCATGGGCAACCCAGATACTGGAGTTATTTGAAGGAACTCTCAGATTAACTGTAATCAGTAGTTTTGAGAAAACAGATACAAGCTGGAGAATAAAGAAACTGGAATATTTAAGTAAATAATACAATAGAAACTGTATAGTTGAAAAATTAAAGTACCTTAGATTAATAACTCAATAGATAGGTTTAATAGAAAATAGGAGCAGAAGAAAGAATTAGTGAACTGGAAAATATGTAAATGAAGGAAAATTTAGCTTGAACCACAGACAGAAAATAAGACCAAAAATACAGAAAGTTATAAGGAGATATATATATATATATATATATATATATATGCACACATACATATATATATATATATATATATATATATATATGCACTGAAATATAGGGAAAAAAAGCTAGCACTTGTGATAGGGTTTACAAAAATAGAGGAGAGAGAAATAGGACAGGAGCAATATTTGAAGAGATAACGACAGAATTTCCAAAACCTGATGAGACATATCAACCTACATTCAAAAAGCTCTAAGAACCCTAAAATGATTAAATACAAAGAAAATGATCTGAAGCACAATGTAGTCAAACTGGTGTAAATAAAAGCAAAATCTAAAATAATTTAAAAGTAGCTGAAAAAGAAGACATTACTTTCAAAGTAACAATTACAAATTGATTGCTTCTAACAGAAAATAACAGAAGTCAGAAGACAATTTGATAGCATCTAAAAAGGGCTAAAGTAAAAAACTGGCAACCTAGAACACTATTTTGAATAAAAATATTGTTCAGAAATGAAGGGGGAAAAAGATGTTTTCATATAAACAAAAACTTAGAGAATTAAGTACCAGCAAAACTATACAATAAAAAATATTTATAATAATTCTTTCATTTAAAAATGGTTTTAAATTAAATCACAGAAGTGCACAAAGATGGGAAGAATATAGAAAGGTGAATATGTAAGTAAATATATTGACTTGTTAAAAAATAAAATAAAGCAGTAATATAAAGATAATATCTTCTGGGATTGAAAATGCATGCAGAATGAACACACATGACAACAGCACAAAAGACAGTAGGGAGTAAATGAGTTTAAAGTATTATAAGTTCTTTGTATTATCTGGAAAGTGCTAAAAAATGCTAATTTTATTATAGACAGTAATAAGTTTAGTGTGCATATTGTATTATCTAATCATTAAAATGATAACTGACAAACTAATGGGAAAAATAAATTAATAAAAATACTTGATTACTGCATAAAAAGATAAGAGATAGAAACTAAGGAATGGTGGCTTAATTTAAAAATTAAATTAAAAAATAATATGATGGCAAAAGAAGCTCAGTGATTATAAGAAATAAACATAAAAAAGACCACACAAATTCATATTGTAGTTAAATTTCAGAACATCAGTAATCAAAGAAAATCTTAGAAGCAGCAAGAGGAAAGAGACATTATATACAGAGGGTCAGATATAAGAATTATAGTACAACTCTTTTTAGTATCTATTCAAGCCAGTAGACAATGGATTGAAACACCAAAAGAAAAGAAAATTTAAAACCCCGTCTAACTAGAGTTCTATATCCAGGAAAAAGTGTTTGAAAATTTAAGGGAAAGTAAATATTTTTTTAAAGGATAAGTTGAGAGAATTCAGTGCCAGAGATCTATGGTATAAGAAAGAGAAGTGAAAGAAATGGAATTAGTTGAAAATTTGGATCTCCATTAAAAAAAATAGAAAGTGTCAGAAATGCTTATTATGGGGGTAAATATAAAACATTTTTTTCTCATGTTCTATCTACTTAAGAGGTAATTGACTATTTAAAGCAAAATTAGTAGCAGTTTATGGTAGGGTTTACAATATGTAGAAGAAAAATTGACCACAGCAATAACACAGAAGATGGAAAGAGAAAGTACTCTGTTGTCAGGTTTTTATACATTAGGTAGCACTCCATTCTTTAAAGATAGACAGTGATAATTTAGAAATGATTATTATAACCCCAAGAATAATTGCTAAGAAAATATGAAAAATATAGTTAAGAAGGCAACAGTGGATAGAACATGGAATCATGAAAAGTGTTCATTCCAAGAGGTAGTGGGAAAAGAGTAAAAGTAAACAAAGTATCAACTGAAATATAGAAATTAAATATCTAAATGGTAGATTTAAATTCAACTGTATAAAAATTTACATTAAACTAGAATTGTTTAAATGTTTTAATTAGAAGGTAGAAATTGTTAGAGTAGACAAAAAAGTGAACTCAATTATAAAGGTTTAGTTCAAGAACTTTTATCTGGAATAAAATAGTGTATTTCATAATGATTAACAAATTGATTAAGAGACAGTAACAATTGTCAATGTGTCTGCCTCTGTTAGAGAGTTTCAAAATACACAAGGAGGTAGCTGAGAGAAAGCAAAGAGAAATGAACCTACCCACTATTATAGTTGGAGATTTAGCACATCTCCTTCAGTAACTGGTGGACTAAAACTAGTCAGAAAATCTTTAAAAATATAGGAGATTGAAAGACGCTATCAATCAACTGATACAATTGACATTTGTGGAACTTCTACCCAACAGGAGAATACATACTCTCTCCAAGTGTATGCAGTCACTATGACCACACTGAGCACTATTAAACAAATCTCAATATTTGTAAAACAGTCTACATCATGCAAAGTAAGCACTCTGCCCACAATGAATTAAAGTGAAAATTAATAACAGAAAGATAGCTGTAATTTGCCCTTGAGAATTGAAGAATAAACAACATACAAATAACTGATGAAATCCTGAAGTTTTATATGATTGGTCAGGGAATCTTCCTTTTTTTTCTTTTTGAATTTTTAAACTCTCTTTGGCTAACATACAGTGTAATACTCGTTTCAGGAGTAGAATTGAGTGATTCATCACTTAAAACGCCCAGTGCTCATCATCTCAAGTGTCCCTGTTAATGCCCATCACGCATCTAGCCCATCCTTAACCCACCTCCCCCATCACCTCTCAATTTGTTCTCTGTCTCTAAGAGTCTTTTATGGTTTGTTTCTATTTCTCCCCCCATATTTTTATCTGTTTCTTAAATTCCACATACAGGTGAAATCACATGATAATTGTCTTTCTCTGACTGACTTCTTTTCATTTAGCATAATACTCTCTAGCTCCATCCACATCATTGCCAATGGCAAGATTTCATTTTGTGATGGTTGAGTAACATTGTGTGTGTGTATATGTGTGTGTGTGTGTGCGCACGTATACACCACATCATTCATACATATATATATATAATATATAATATATATATACATATACTATGTATATATAATATATGTATAATATATATCTTCTTTATGCATTCATCAGCGGATGGACATTTGGGCTCTCTCCATAGGTTGGCTGTGGTTGATAATGCTGCTGTAAACATCAGAGTGCACGTACTCCTTCAAATCTGTATTTTTGTATCCTTTGGGTAAATACCTAGTAGTGCAGTTGCTGGGTCATAGGGAAGTTCAATTTTTAACTTTTTGAGGAACCTCCGTACTGCTCTCCAGAGTGGCTGCACCAGTTTGCATTCCCACCAACAGTGTCAGAGGGTTCCCCTTTCTCTGCCACCTCGCCAACACCTGTTGTTTTTTATGTCGTTAATTTTAGCCATTCTGACAGGTCTAAGGTGGTATCTCGTTGTGATTTTGATTGTATTTTGGCCATGGAATCTTTAATTTTTCCCTACAACCAAAATAATGGAGCTAGAAAATAGTGACACACACTACCTCCGAACACGTATCATAAATTGTAGAGTTTATAATATCTGGAAAGAATTGTGGGATTTGAAGTATGTGAAGAAAATAAGAAAACGAAAGGATATGATTTAAAGTGAGTATCATCTCCCCAGAGCTAGACATAGGCCTTCCTCCGCCAGAGAAAGAGCTTCCCTGTGTAAGAGGTGTGATCCTTCTGGGCTATAAAGACTCTCCACCAGCAAGGCACCCATCTGATATTAACTACTAAGTAAAACTTGCTCTTGTCCTCTTCAGTGGTAAACTCTAGCTACAGTGGCCTCCTTGCTGTTACTCAAATAAGCTGCACAGATTCTTGCCTAAGGCCTTTGCACTGGCTGGTCCCTCTCTCCAGAACATTTGCCTCCCCCCCCCACACACATTTGCAGGGCTCATTCCCTTGCCTCCGTAAGTCCTTGCTCAAATGTCAACTTCCCAGGGAAACCTTCTCTGAGCCATAACCTATTGCCTTCTCTGATTGATTTTTCTACCTGGAACCCCCCAGCCAAGTTCTTCTATTGTAGCCCTTACTCAGTTTTCTACCCACACAAAAAGGTAAGCTCTAAGAGGGCAAGAATTATTCCTGATTTGTTCACACTGTACCCCTCGTATCTAGAATGACACCTGGCATGTAATAGACCACACTATTCCTGCCATCTTGAATTCTCCTTCTCACCACTCAGGTTTCAGGTTAAATACCACCTCCTCAGAGAGGTCTTCCCTGGCCACACTATTTTAAGTACCCCCATTTCATCCTACTCATTTTTCTCCCAATAATAACCTTTTACATTTTTTTTCACATGTTTATGCATTTCCGAAATTTATCTTACTATTTCTTTACTTCTCGGTTGTCAATTTCTCGCTGCTATAATGTAGAGGACAGAGTACTTTTCCACCTTGTTCACAGCTTTTTCCCAAACCTAAAATGGAACACTGCCTGCCGCATAGTAGGTACTCAGTAAATATTTGAGGAATGAATGAATGGGCTTGAGTCTTTTGTGCTTTTCATTACTTTTGCTATAATGCTGGTATAAACTAACCTCTAAGTGTTACTTTATGACTTTCTGTTTTGAGTAATCTGACCTGTAGTTCCTATATAAATCATGGCTTCATGTGGTAACGCAGTGTAAAATACTTTGGTCTTAGCATAAACAACAGCAATAACAAAATTCTAATTTGAGAATTTTATCCAACTACCATGGGGCTAATAAAGGTAAGTTTCTCCAGCTCAACTTCCTGCCACAAATATCCTATTTCTGTGTTTTTTTACCTTTCTTAGCTGAATATACTCAGCAGCAAAAGTAAAATCCTTTAATCTTTCATTTTGGAGCCCATGTTTGAAATGGATTAAAAAGAGTCAAACAAAATTAGTTTCCAAGCCTTCAGTTTTCCAGGTCCACGGGCCTTCTCCCTCTCACTCCGAAATGAAAGTGGCTTGGAACCATCTGTTACTTCACGTGAAACATTTCCCTCAGCTGTCATTGCTGATTGTTCCATTTCTTGTTTTACAAAAGGAGAAAAAGAAAGAAGAGAAAAGAAAAGGAAAGGAAAGAAAAAGAAGAGAAAAGAAAAGAAAAAACAAGGAAGAAAAGAAAAGGAGAGAAAAGAGCCAAACACACACATACACACATATAAACACACACACACACACACACACCCCACCCTCTGCTGGCCACCCGCATGCACAGCTTTGTTCACTGGTCCTCTAGTTTCCTTGGGAGACCCTGCCAAGATGAAGCTCCACTTAGCTGACAACAGCCATTTCTCATTAAACCCCCAATTTAGGCAAGAGCCAGAGTGGAAAATTGCAAAACAGGAAGCTTGCAAATTGCATCAAAGCAATGCTATTAGACATGTAAGTAAAAGACCCTTTATGATGCCGGTTCTTGGGATGAGACCTAGAATTCTATAGGGCGAATTTAAGGCTTTGTAGGACTCCTTTGGGAACTGGCTCCTCTTCGTAGAGTTACGTCAGTCCTGAAGATGTGTGTACCTACTGGCAGTAACTCAGGTTGTTTTTAGAGGTAGAAATGCTAAGTAAGTGTAGAGTGACCATGTGTCCTGATCTCTCAGCATACAGATCGTATTATGCCTATTGTCCCAAGGTAACTATAAGAGCACTCCTTTCTCTCTCAAAACTATTCCTGTTTAGATAATCAATCATAATGTCACCCTAACTAAAAATCTGTGTGGTTGATGAAGCAATAAAAGACTCTTGTTCTCATCCATGGTGGGTTGCAGGCTTGTTTGGATGACAGAGAGAAATCTTGCCAAGTTTCAGTGGTGTGCAACCAAGCACATCAACTGATTGAACTTTGGCTGGCTGGGATCATGGACAACCCAGTTCAGACTGTCTGAATCCAGACTTCCCAGTTTTGGTGTCTCAAAAACTGAAGGCATCCAATCCCAGAGAAGCATTACAAGTTGCTTCAGAAGCCATCCAGAAAATTAAACTTAGACTCTGTTATTTGGTTACTTTCTCCTCTTGGATTATTATTAAGCCCTGTGCTGGCCAACATTGGCTCCTAGCCACAGATAGCCACTGAGTGCTTGAAATGGACTAGGTCAAACTGGGATGGTTCTAAGTATGGAATGCCCAGTGGAATTTGGGGACTTAGAACAAAAAAAGGTAAAATATCTCATTAATAATTTTGATATTGATTAGATATTAAAATATTGATTTTTAGGCAAATCAGGTTGCATAGCATATATTATTAACATTAATTTCTCCTGTTTCATTTTTACTTTTGTAATACAGCCACTAGAAAATTTAAAATCACCAGCAAACTTATTTTTCTATTAGACAATACTGATCTAGCTCTTTTAATTTCTACCCAGGGAGACCCACTGAACTGGAACTAAGAAAAAGATTCAGTGTCCTTCAGACTGCTGTTTGGCCATCTTTGTTTTCCTTGCATCAGATATTTACTAATAATTTTAGCCTTAAGTGAGATGACAAATATTAATAATCTACCACAGGGAGGAACTCACTAAATATTAATGCAGTTTTCCTTTCCTAGTGCAAATGATTAATCTCTCCTAAACAATCATAGTTTTTTCTACTTACATCACACCCTTCCTATAAAATCAGTAAGGAAAAAGCTGCTTAATATGAATTCATCTAGGGCAGCTGGGTGGCTCAGTGGGTTAAGCCACTGCCTTCGGCTCAGGTCATGATCTCAGGGTCCTGGGATCGAGTCCTGCATTGGGCTTTCTGCTCAGCAGGGAGCCTGCTTCCCCCTCTCTCTCTGCCTGTCTCTGGGTGCTGTGATCTCTCTCTGTCAAATTAATAAATAAAATCTTTAAAAAATATATGAATTCATCTTGTCAATCATTCATTCATACTCCCTTACTTCAGTGTCTATTACTAGCAGCATTTTTTATTTGTACCTTATATTTTATATATATTTGCCCCTATATTTGTATGGGTGGAATGTGAAATATACATATGTTCTCTTTGTAAAAGTTGCTGAAATTATCAAGTTGGCTAAGCTGTGAGTAAGAAGTATAATTTACAGTCAGTGATTTAGGTGAAATTTACTGAACTGAAGAGCATAAATTAGATTAAGTTTTGTTTCAGGAAGAGAATGGTGAATTTCAGGAGAAATCGGAAATCCTTTCAATATGTACCCAGTAATACAGGACCCATATACCAGGTCCAATCAAGTAGGTTATTGTCAACAGGTTAAAGATTTTGGATTTTATTCTAATTGAAATAGAAAGCCAACTTACTTTAAGAAGTGTCCAACTTATTTAAGAAGATCACTCTGGCTAATATATGGATAAAGAAAAAAACATATAATAATGAAAGTGGGGAGATTGGCTAGAGGGCTCTCAAGATGGTCCAGGCAGAAGATGATGGCAGCTTTGAATATACACTACAGCAAAAATAATTTAGGAGGAAAAAGCATGAAAAGGAAAGAAAATCCCATAATTGTAGCACCCACACACAACGATAACACTCAGTAATATTTCTTTCCAGTAATTTTCTACGCATAAGGTTTGGCTTGATTTCATTTATACTGTATATGTAATTCAGAACAGAGCTTTTAAAACTTAATTTTATAGGATTTTTTTCATGTTCTAAAGTGCTTTATAAATATAACCTTTCATATCTGCATAATATTTTGTCAACAGCCAACATTGGCTACATAACTATCTCCTACTAGTGGTTATTTTAGATTGCATAAAACATTATTCTATTTTAAGTTACATTAAGTTTTTATTAACACATTCTCACTATTGAATGCCAAAAGGATAATTACTAGTCTAAAGGTGATGAACATAGGATGATTAAATGTTACAAAATAATAAAGTCAAACACATTTTACTTTTGTTACAAATGAAAATGCTAAAGTTTATAGTTTTGTCTGAGATCTAGCTGGTGTTGATTTAATGACACCAGCTATACAGATAAAAAATTAAACTTTTATGGATTCTGCATACTTAAAATCTGAATTAAGAGCCAGTAGCCACTTGAACAAAGTTTCAGGACACTATCTGACTTTCCTTTGGAGGTACTAGATTCAAACCCCGGGAACTAAAATCTTAACAGAGAGGCATCTTGGTGGCTCCATTGGCCAAGCATCTGACTCTTGATTTTTGGCTCAGGTCATGAACTCAGGGTCGTGAGTTCAAACCCAAAACTTCGGGATCTGCACTCGTAGGGAGTCTGCTTGAAATTCTCTCTTCTTTTTCCTCTGCCCTGACCCCCTTTCTTTCTCTCTCTCTCTCTGAAAAAAATCTTTAAAATCTTAACACAAAGAGGGAGAAAGTTGCTCCTTCTACCTCTTATACTCCTCCTCCTCTTTTTTTTTTTAATTTCTTCTACTTTAAGAGAAATGGTTGGTAGACACAAAACAACTCACAAAACCCAAGTGTACTGTTTTTCTGTTGTAGTTTACATCTTTGGCATTTGTTCATTTTCAGCGAATTCTGACATTTTGCAGTTGATACATGTCTTTGCCCATGACTCATGACTGTAATGTTCTTTAGTACGAGGTAGATGCTCCCTGGTTCTTTCACAGTGAGGTATTTAAAAGAGCTGTTGAATTTGAAGATGACTTACTTTCTCCTATTAAAAAGATGAATGATCCAAAATTGCTTACCATTTCTACCATGACAAGTGGCTGATATCAAGCAAGCTAGCTAGTATTTAAAAACATGAACACACTTGTTTTAATGAGGAATGAAAAATTAATTGCTTTTGAGGCAAGTATGAGCGGTAGAGAGAAAATTTGAAAAAAAGATGCTTGAAAATGCTTCCTAGTTCATGATCTTGGTGCCAAAAACAGTATAGACAACCTATTTTTTAAAAATCAATCTGCACTATTCTGAAAACTGAAGACGATTTTCTAATCTTTTAAAAATCTTTTAGACTGAGAGTGCTGGTAGATTTTCTAACCCATGTTTTACCAACAAAAGAAAGTGTAGCACCTTTTAATTTGTGGTAAAAATGGACTGATATCAGGGAAAGGCAATGCCAATGACCTGTGCTAATGACAAGGGACTCTGGAGACCCAGCAGATGTTTTCCATTCATTCCGTCCTAGGAGTATCCCTGTTCCCTACTGATCACCCCAATCGTCTAGCTCATTTTTAAATACGGGATTATAAGAAAAGTGTGAAAAATTCAGGGTGGTCAGCAATTATTTTATGCCAAAGAGAAGTTCAGTTAATATATAAAAATCAAATGCCTGCCTCCATTTACATTTGAAAAACTAAATTCCCTTGAGCTGTCATTGTCTGTAAATCTGTTACTGATTCTACTCTGATGTGAGAATAGGTATGAAGTCCTTTTTGTGAACTATAATTCTTTCAAATTCTGTCCCCAAAGTAGCAAGAGTGCCCAACTCCAGTGATATCAATTTTCATATTCAATTAATATCAGTATTCTTTTTTTTTTTTTTAGATTTTATTTATTTATTTGACAGACAGAGTAGGCAGAGAGGCAGGCAGAGAGAGTGGAAGGGAAGCAGGCTCCCTGTTGAGCAGAGAGCCAGATGTGGGTCTCGATCCCAAGACCCTGGCATCATGACCTGAATCGAAGGCAGAGGCTTTAACCCACTGAGCCACCCAGGCGCCCCAAGATCAGTATTCTTATAAGGAACTTTTATTTACATGACTGTTCTTCTTTTTCATAAATTACACTGAATAAAAAAAATTAATCTCTGCATAAGCAAAATTGGTGTTAATCTATCCTTCTGTCTGAGCAATGTCTTTCAACATTAGCTATAAATTGCTTTAGTCTTTTCAAGGAAAAATGCTTATTTTCCTGTAATATTTTTTGGATACATTTAAGCAAGACTACTGGAATATTAGTGCTTTGATCCCAACATGCTTCACTTGGATGAGTGGGCATCTATTTCTTCTATTTTTATATTACAGTTGAAAAAGCAAAAGTACCCTAGTGATGAAGGGTTTACCCAAGCTTCATAATGAATGGATAGCAGATTTCTCAAATGGAACCCAGTTGCTTTGTTATTTAGGCTTTCCTGATATATACCTTCCGCAGGATTTGTGATATATTTTTTATTCAATTGTTTTTAAATTTTAATTTCTTTATGGAAGATAGGCTATTGGTTTAGAGCATAGGCATAACAGAAGTCAGTAATGAATGGCTGTTGTCCGTTATAAAACAACCTTTTTGGTAAGTTTGAGTCAAGATGTGACAAATATTATAGTAAAGATTATGCTATTTACAGTCATTTATTACAGTTAGGAAGTCCTGGCATCAGATTTATATGGATTATTTATATATGGATTTTATTGAGCAGGAGGGAGTTGGTTGAATTGCCAAGGTTTCTTTCTTTTTTTTTTTTTTAAGATTTTATTTATTTATTTGACAAAGAGATCACAAGTAGGCAGAGAGGCAGGCAGAGAGGGGGGGAGAAGCAGGCTCCCTGCTGGGTAGAGAGCCTGATGTGGCACTCAATCCAGGACCCTGAGATCATGACCTGAGCTGAAGGCAGACGCTTAACCCACTGAGCCACCCAGGCACCCCTACTAAAGTTTCTCTTTTAAGGGGCACCTGGGTGACTCAGTCAGTTAAGCATCCAACTCTTGATTTTGGCTCAGTTCATGAGATCAAGCCCTCTGTTGGACTCCATGCTGAGCATGGAACCTGCTTAAGATTCTCTCCCTCTGCCTCTCCCCCCTCCACCTCCGCCACAGTCACCCACATTTTCTCTCTAAAAAAAATATGAAGAAGAATTCTTTCTATTTCAAAACACAAGAGTTTTCTATTCTCTGGTTTTGAACATGCAAGGTTTATTATCTGTGGCTCCTGTAAGGTTTCCTGCATGTAGTTTGATTTTATCAAATTCAGTATAAGAAGAGCAGAGATTTTCAAATTAGAAAGGTACAAAGATATCACAATTATTTGAAGAGACATCATTGTAGCAGTTTTATGCAAACCTATCCTTAGATGTTATAATCTTCTACATTAAGTGATTTCATATTTTTTTAAAAGATTTTATTTATTTATTTGTCAGAGAGAGAGTGAGTGAGAGCGAGCACAGGCAGAGTGGAAGGCAGAGTCAGAGGGAGAAGCAGGCTCCCTACAGAGCAAGGAGCCCGATGTGGGACTCGATCCCAGGACGCTGGGATCATGACCTGAGCCGAAGGCAGCTGCTTAACCAACTGAGCCACCCAGGCGTCCCAGTGATTTCATATTTTTAAGCAAAGGCCCAATTCTTAAGCTGTCTTAAAGGAATCAAAACAACATGTTTGTATGAAGAATAAGACCTTGACTCCATGAAAGTTTGTCAAGCTGTGTAACTTCATTGCTCACTGAACAAACAGCACTGAGTGCCTGTATTTCCATCAGGAGCTATTTGTTCAATGCCAGTGTGCCTGGAAGTGCATGGGGTACTGTGCGTAATGCACTGGAGATGTGCACTGGGGGGCTGCTTGTTTTATCTGAGCATCAGTTTTAATTCACGAAGAAGGTTCATTGAAATGGCATCAGATAAATCAGAAACTGACTCAATCCAGTACAAAACTAGCTACAAAGGCTTCTCTGCTTCATATTTGTTTTTCAAAGAGATATTGTGTGTGTATATGTGTGTGTGTGTGTGAGAGAGAGAGAGAGATCAAAGGTCCTTCTTAATATGAGCATCCTGCTACTCCAGCCTCCTTCCTCAAGGCATCTTACCCCAAACCTGTGTCCCCACCTAACGTTTTCTCAGGCTTGTCATGCTTCAACACACTGCTCATTCTCTATTCATGACATCCTTTTGGAATGGAATCCCTATGGCTCCTCCCTTTCCAGTTCTGCCCGGCAAATGTCTCTTCATCCTACAATTCAACCTTCAGTTAAGCTATGAAGGCCTTTCTGAAACATTTTTACTTTCTATGCCTCCCTCTATAGTTGTTGGCTAGGGCTGCCATGATGAGAAGTACCACGGCCTTGAGAGCTTAAACAACTGTAACAGGTCTGGAGGCAGAAGTCCAGAATCAAGGTGTTGGCAGGGTTGGTTCCTTCCGAGGTCTGTGAGGGATAGATCTGTCCCAGACCTCTCTCCTTGCTTCTTTTCCCACTGTCTCACCACACTGCCTTCCCTCTACATGTATCTATGTCCAAACTTACCCTTCTTACAGGGTCACCAATCACATTGGATTGGGGCCTATCCTAATGACCTCATTTTAATTTGATTGTTTCTGTAAAGACTAACTCCAAATAAGAACGCATTCTAAGGTACTGGGGATTAAGACTTTGATATATAGGGGCACCTGGGTGGCTCAGTTTGTTAAGTGTCTGCCTTTGCCTTGGGTTATGATCCTGGGGTCCTGGGATCAAGGCCTGCATTAGGTATCCCTGCTCAGTGGGGAGTCTACTTCTCTCTCTGTTCCCTGCCATTCATTCTCTCTCTCTGTATCTCTCTCTCTCTTGCAAGTAAATAAGTAACATATTAAAAAAAATTTTTTTTTAAGATTTTATTTGTTTATTTGAGAGACACAGAGATCACAAGTAGGTAGAGAGGCAGGCAGAGAGAGGGAGGAGGAAGCAGGCTCCCTGCTGAGTAGAGAGCCCAAGGTGGGGCTTGATCCCAGGACCCTGAGATCATGACCTGAGCCGAAGGCAGAGGCTTCGAGACACCCAGGTGCCCCAAAATATTTAAATTTTAAAAAAGACTTCAACATATGAATTTTGGAGGACACAATTCAACTTATAAGACCCTCTTTTATTTTTTTTCCTATTTATGTTATGAGAATTTTTTTCACACATGTATTTTCTTCCCATCTCCCACAATGTCATAAGCCTTTACAGAGTGGAAACTTCCTGCAGTTAAGTGTTGGAGTTTTGGCAGAGATATCTGTGGACTCCCAGGAAAAGAGGAGCAGAGTAACTGGCCTATTTTATTTTTTGCCTTTTGCTGTTTCCCTTTTTCCTACCAGAACCCAGAAGCCATGCTCAGAGATGAAGTGACATCTATGAAAAGATACATAGCCCAGAGTAAGAATGGCTAAATGAAAGGATAGAAAATATCTTTACTTCACCTCAGTCTTGAAAGATGTTTTCTTAGTATAAGATTCTAAATTAACGTTTATATTCTCAGCTCCAACAGACAATTGTTATCATTCTTGCTTTTGAGAAGTTAGCCACTGCTCTAATTGCTTTTACTTTGTAGTGCCTTCCTGCTGACTGTTTTTTTTTTTTTTTTTTCTTAATCTCTTTTTGTCTTTGGTGTTTTGCTTCACTGTGATATACTTGGATATAAACATTTCCTTTGTTGGGACGCCTGGGTGGTTCAATTTGTTAAGCGTCTGGCTCTTAATTTTGGCTCAGGTCATAATCTCAGGGTTGTGGCATTGAGCCCCTCATCAGGTGTGGCGTTAGCTTGTCCCTCTCCCTCTGCTCCTCCCCTTGCATGATTTCTCTCTCTTTCTCTCTCTCTCTCAAATAAATAAATAAATAAAATCTTTAAACCAACAACAAAAACATTTCTCTTGTTTATCATATTTGTGACTCACTGGCCTTCTTGAAAATGGGTATTAAAGTCTCTCAGCAATTAGAGAAAATTCTCAGCCATTATCTCTTCAAGTACTGCTTTTTTCCCCATTATCTTGATTATGATACTCTCAAACTTTAATTAATGTATGTCAGACATCTCTATACTATCCTCTATGTCTTTAACCTCTCTTTCATATTGTCTCTCTTCATCTCTCTGGGCTGTATTCTGTATAGCTTCTTTAGCTATATCTTCTAATTCACTACTTTATCTGTGTCTATCTCATCTGCTGTTTATATTGCCTGATTAATTTCAATCTGTATGTTTATGACTTCTAGAATTCTTGAAGTTTTCTAGTAATTCTTTTGCAAATATATTTAGTTTTTTAAAATTTCTTATTCTTGTTCATATCTTCAAACTTTCTTCTATTTCTTAAAACATTAAGTATGGTCATTTCTTTTTTATATTTAGTGTCTGATAGTTCCAATGTATGAAGTCTTTGCAAGACTGAGTCTCCTGTTTATTGTTTCTGCTGGTTTTCACTCACAGTGTCTTGGTTTCTGGGTGTATTGTGAAATTTGACTGTAACCTGATCATTTTTCTTATACTGTTATCAGTGGGACTTCTTGAAAGCCTGGGTCGAAATTCCTCTAAGAGGATTTGGATTTGTTTTACTTGCATAATATGCTTAGGGGCACCATTAACCTGCATTATAGCTGACCCTTGAACAATGGGGGGCTTAGGGGAACTGACCTCCTAGTACAGTTGAAAATCTATGTATAACTTTTGACTTGCCCCAAACATAACTATTAATAGCCTACTGCTGACTAGAAGCTTTACTTTAACACGTATTTTGTATGTTGTATGTACTGTATACCATATTCTTGCAATTAAGTAAGCTAGAGAAAAGAAAATATTACTAAGAAAATTATAAGGAAAAACATTTACAGTACTATATGTATATTTATTGAAAAAAATCAATGTGTAAGTGGATCCATGCAAACTAGGTTGTTCAAGGATCAACTATATATTTTTGATGTTTTTTTTAATTATGTTATGTTAGTCACCATACAGTATATGATTAGTTTTTGATGTGGTGTTCCATGATGTTTTTTTAAAACACAAAGATATCATGAACTAGATTTCAAACTCACATGAAGTCAGGCTTGTGGCTGTAAACTCTTGGGAGAGATTACCATCATCTCTTTCCCAGCACCCAGAGTTAGCCAGGTGAATGGTGCCTTCTAGGGACACTGTCACACTGAAGGGATAGTGCTTTGGATGCTGGCTTTAAGTTGGGTGTTTTCTATTGGCTTTAACTCCTTGTATGAACATTAAGTTTTACCTCCTGGCTCCTACATCTCATCAAGCAGCAGCTCAAATTTTCCAGAATTTGGTAGAAAAAAAAAAACCTCACAGAGAAAAACAAGTCTGGCCATCTTTTGCTCCACAGGGTCCATGTTTTCCCTTTCTCTTTTGAGCCCTGAGTAGTCCTTCTCTATGTAAAGTTGATACATTTTGTATTTTCTCCAGCATTCTGGTTGTTTCAAGTAGGGCTTCATTCAAGGTTAACTATTTCCTATACTACCAGGGATAGAAATAAAATTAATTGTTTACATTGGTGAAAAATTTGAAAATAAGCCAAATATCTACCATTAAAAAATTAGAGGTATGTATATACCCTAAATGTCATGATGCCACTACATGGAATGTTGTAGATGGATATACTGACATAGAAATATCTCTAACGCGCACTTTAAATTAAAAAAAAAAGTGCACAACAGTATGTGTAATATCATTCTGATTATGTAAAAAATAGGAAATGTATATGCTTTTGTAAAGAAACATTCTTATTTAAATGAACAGAAAAAGATATAGATGTTTACATGCTGAAACAAAAGGAATTTTTTGTAGGTTTTTTCTACTTTCAAAAAGTGAGAATATATTCTTTCACTACTTTGGTTTATTTAAAATTAAATGCAGATTTAAAGGAATAAATGAGATAAGGCATCTCAAGCACTTAGTACAGTTTCTGACACAACATAAGAACTTAATAAATTTTCTGTTTCTTAATAAGTTACTGTTTTCATTTAAAAGTGAAAATTACTTTTAGGGTATAGCAGGGTATAATGGTGATTTACTGATGTACTATATATCAGTAGCAGACCTTGGATTTGAAACTTTATCTTTTGATTAAAAGTACTGAACTGCTTCACCACTTCCTCATATCAGGGAGATCATATGATAGTTGTCTTTCTCTGCTTGACTTATTTCGCTAAGCATGATACGCTCTAGTTCCATCCATGATGTCGCAAATGGCAAGATTTCATTTCTTTTGATGGCTGCATAGTATTCCATTGTGTATATATACCACATCTTCTTGATCCATTCATCTGTTGATGGAGGCTTAAGTGGGTAGGAGAAGAATAAATGAAACAAGGTGGGATTGGGAGGGAGACAAACCATAAGTGACTCTTAATCTCACAAAACAAACTGAGGGTTGCTGGGGGGAGGGGGTTTGGGAGAAGGGGGTGGGATTATGGACATTGGGGAGGGTATGTGCTTTGGTGAGTGCTGTGAAGTGTGTAAACCTGGTGATTCACAGACCTGTACCCCTGGGGATAAAAATATATGTTTATAAAAAATAAAAAATTAAAAAAAAAATACTAAACTGCTCTGAAACTATAGCTTATAGGTACTTACTTCACTTGCTACCTTCAGATATGAAGTATTATTCCAAAAATCGAGTTTATAAATGTGATCTGTGATCAAATGAGTTTTTAAAATGCCAGGTTATACAAAGTACAATGTTTCATTTCTCTGTCTTGTTTTTAGCAGAAGAAGTTGTCAAGGCAGTAAGATTCTGTTATGCATTGTGAGTCTCCAAAAGGTAAATCTTGTGTGACACATTTCCCAAACCTACTGAATTCCAGAATCCCTTCTCTGAAGCATCTCTAGGGATTTCTCATGTCCCTGAAATGCCTTTTAGGAAATACTTCCCTAGAATATAATACAGGTCACAAATATCATAATGTCCATTTACTGGCTCTGAACGAATTTTAGTTTTTACAGTCAGGTTGTGGTGATGCTTAATGGACAGGGTATCCTCTTTTATCTTTCAATTTGTCTACAACAGACAGCAAGTATAAACACGGGTTAGAATAAGGAAGTTCTTTTGAACTTCACTTTTGTAAGTGAAGGCAAGAGACCTTCCCTGTCCATGCTTCATTCTCGTTTGGATTAGCATTGACTAGTGCGTGGAAATATGATGCATCTAGAGCTGTTTCTTGGCAAAATAACCTAAAGCCAAATAACAAAGGGCAGGCATGGAAAATCGGAGAGAAGAACGAGACCCCTGATGTCCTTATTTCTTCTGTTACCACACACCCAAGCACCCTGCTAATTGGGGAAAACACACTGCCATCTGTAATTGGATGAAAAAGCATTTGCTGCACATGCTTGGACTGCATAAAGGAAAACCCTATGACATCAGAAGATATCAAAACAAAGTATGAAATTGCTTTGCTGTAAGCTATGAATAAGGAGTGCATACACCCTAAATATCTCCTTCCTCCACTTTTTTACATCTTCTAATTGCATTACATTTGGAGAGAGCTATTCTATTGTCTTGGTATTCTTCATCCCTTTGAAAATGTGCCATTCAAATTTGTAAGTTTGTTCACATAGCACCTACTAACTAAAGGGCAGGCATGGAAAAGAAGACACAGAACAAGACCCCTGATGTTCTTGTTCTTGCTGCTTGTTAGCACCTGCAGATACAGCCATCCCAAGAGCACAAACATCTGAAGAAAGACAAATTACAAGCTGGAGATAGACAGTGTGAGTTAGCAAGAAAAGAAGTGCTTCCATTTGGGATAATAGGGGTTAGCATAGTTTTGCTTGTATAGTATGTTAACAGAGTTTGACTTAGATTATTCCAGATCATGGAAGCAAGGAGTCCTTACCTCCAAGAGCTGTCTTCAAAGGAGAAAACCCTCTCCTCCTTGTAGAAGGAGAGATCTATTTGGTGACATCAAAAGAACTTCCTTACTCTAATCTGTACAGAAGAATTGAATGGGAGCTTCTCCACTGTCTGGAATTAAACCATGAATTTTTACTTCTCAGTTATGAAAAAGCAAAAAATTGATGATGTGGTTTCTAATTCTTCAAGCATAAAAGTGCTAACTAAATTCAGTACTTCCCGACCCTTGCCTCTAAGTGGGTGTGATGTATGGAGGGCACCGAGGAGAAGGAGGTATATGGGTTACTGTCCACATCTGGTAAATTCTTGCTTCTGATAAAACTGAATATGATCACTCAATTAATAACAAGGAACAGAGCCTGGACTATGTCTTGCAGTGTCCTACATTTGTGAAAACTTTTCATCTGTGCTTTCTCGCTATCTGTGAAAGTGACAGTGAAAAATGGCTCTCCATTAACACAAAAGCAAAATGTAATGCAGTAATGATGCTTGAAGCTTCCTGCAATGCTGAAATTTTTAGAAATCATTAATAATAAATTACCAGCAATGCCAAGGGAAGCTGATAGCGCTTCTCTTTGGTAGGTAAAACTCTCCATTATAAAATAATAATATGGTGGGTCGTGTGTCACAGCCTTCAGCAATTTTCTTTAAGTTATTCTACTTTAACTCCAGAGTTACGAACATTGAATTCATTTTACAGATGGGAAAACTAAGACTATTCAATCAAATAATTGTTCTGAGATCATCAGCTTAGCTCCAGATTTAAATTAAGGCCTCTGACATAGTTGTTAATATGTCAGGCACAGGTAGAAGTTGTTGGTTCATGAGTTGGGGTTGGAGTGGAGATGGGGTTCCATTAATCACAAACTCTGGGTCATTTATTTCACCCATCAAATTCAAGATTAAGCAACAACATGATAAATTATTAAAAGGTAGTCTTGGCTCATATTTCCCAGTATGTCATTGGGGGCTCCAAGGGGAGTAAGCAAATGTTCTCTTAGAGAAAAGGAAACAAGCATGAAGTTTGCAAACAAGAAAGCAAAACACTCACGTCCAACACCCTTGTTTATCAGCTCATGAAATCTGCAGTCAGTTGTCAGTGTGTAGGAGGGGTCCAAAGCAAGAAACAAGTTCAGGCACGCTCTGAGAGGCTTCCCTCCTCTCGTTTTCCTCAGTTCCACTCAGCAATCACCCAAGAACCTGATGGCTTCCTCCAAGTTACAGAGTCTAGAGGAATCCAAAATGGAAAGAAAATGGCCCAAGTATATCCAAATCCAAGAACCCCCAGAAAAGTACCCCATGTAGGATAATTCTTTCCAGTGCCATCATTTGAGACTTTCTGTTTGTAATATGCCTAATCAGTCTGTTGGAATAAGAGTGTCTCAAGCTCTTGCTTCTTTCCTCTGAAGAAAATTCATAAGAAGGTGAATTCTCGAGATGTAAGTCGTGTGACTTTAACCAGGACACCTCCCCTCTTTGGATTTGTTCTCTTTATGAGTAATAGGAGGTGGGGAGGATTAAAATCTGGATTCCAAATCACAGACTCTCTAAAGAGCCCTGGACTACCTGAAGGTTTAAGTGCTTTTATGCTTCAAAATTGTATGGTGTTTTTGGTTGAGCTGCATTGATAAAAGTCACAACTCTTTGACCTGGTTCCAGGATGCATGTATATAACCTTTTATTTTATAAATTCCTAAGATGATGATCCACAAACAAATCAGAAATACAGAAAACCACATAAAATAACAAGTTTCTGATTATCTACCTCCTTCCCTCCTTGGACAATTATTGGCTTATGTTCATAGTTTGTAAAACAGCTGTAAATCATCTATGTCTTAACTTCTTCATTTGGTCACAAAGCTCAAGATTCTATTCCACGCAAGGAAGCAGATCTTACTTCCAGTGTCACAACCACTGAAACTGTACACAGACTCGGTAATAATGATTTAGGACAAAACCTTAAAATTTAAGCTGCTGTAAAGAAGAATGCATAATTTAGACCTCATATAATCTATGAACTTTATTCCAATCAGATATTTAACCAAACTTCTTATCAAACCTTAACAGACAGAAATTCAATTTTTTCTTTTAAGTTAAGCTTCAAAAGAATTAAAGGACAGATGAGGAAGAAGGAGCAGGGAAATACATTGAAAAAAGGGTTTGATAGGCCCTCACAAGGTTACTGGCCAATGCTGGTCAATGTTGAGAGAGA
Source organism: Mustela nivalis (assembly GCF_964662115.1). NCBI lineage: Eukaryota > Metazoa > Chordata > Mammalia > Carnivora > Mustelidae > Mustela > Mustela nivalis. Next base: position 34,778,720 of record NC_139034.1, on the reverse strand, counting down.
GAGAAAGAGAGAGAGAGAGAGAGAGAGAGAGAGAGAGGGAAGAATGGCCATGATATACATTTCATTTTTCTGTAGGTGAATTAGCTATACAGGCTGTCATCTTTACTGTGTTCTTTCTCAGGGAAAGGACTTCAAAACAACTTGCAAACAGGATCTCAACTGCCTTGGAGCAAGAGAAATGGCATCTCCCATCCTGGAATTCTAATAAGAAATTGTGTGGAACGAATTTCTTTCCCATGACTCCTGATTCATCTCCTTGGCAGATCTGAATTTCTATGAAGGGGGAGCTCATTAATGTTTCTTTGAAACTGCCTTTATATATTGAGAGTCAATTCTCCTAAACTTGGCTTGCTCATCTTTGTGCAGCATCTTTAAGAAAACTGATCCTACCACATTAAATGGCCTTTAACAACCAGAGCCAGGAAAGTTCTCTGACACATTTGGACTCTAACTTGGGTCAGGGTCCAACATCCTGCAAGCACTCCTGTGGATTGCAACAAAGTTTCCATCTTTTCTCTTGTTTGCATTACTTCCTGGGAAGGTTCAAATTAGGCAAATGTAAATATTTTGATGCAGTGACATGATAAATATTCACAGTTAGGACTTGCAATTGCATTTTTGAAATGTTAGACCACAGGGGGTAAGACAAGCAGATAAAACAAACTGAACACCACAAAGAAAAATCAATTAAGAGCCTTGAGGAGAAGGCTCTACAGAATAATCTCTAACAGAAAAAGCCCTCAACCCCAAGATGTTCAAAACAGAGTTTATGGTCTTCCCTCCCAAACCTGGCCCTCCTCTGATTCTTATCTCGAGGATGGCATCCCTGTCGGACACATATGCCCAAGCAAGAACCCAAGAAAACATTCTTGATGTCTCCCTTGCTCTCAGTCACCAGGTAGAATCCTTCACCACGTCTGGTTGCTTTTTAGCCCTTAAATGTGTCTTAAATCTGACTCCTCTCCACCTCTACGACATCTGCCATCATTGCTCATCTGAGGAATGTGGAGTTGCCTAGCTTCCTCTGTTGATTCGGACCTTTTACAATCCATTCTCATGCCACAGCTAGAAGAATCTTTTTCCAAACAATATAAACCTACTTTAACACCCTTGATCGCCTTCTACTTACTCTAGTGATCCAGAGAGTAAGTAGAAAGCGATCAAGGGTATTAAAGTAGGTTTATATTGTTTGGAAAAAGATTCTTCTAGCTGTGGCATGAGAATGGATTGTAAAAGGTCCGAATCAACAGAGGAAGTTAGGCAAGATCCGTAACATGGCCTACAAAGATCAATAACATGGCCTACAAAGCCCAAGGAGTTCCAGCTTTGCTCACCTTGCCAGCTTGACTTTGAGCTACTTTCCTTCATTCTCTGTGCTTCTGTCCCTCAGGCCTCCTTCCAGCTCCTCCAACCCACATGTTCCCTCCTACCGGGAAATCTACTGATGCTCTGATGCCAGCTGAGTCAGCTCTTTGCCTCATACTTCCTCTTCCACTCGCCTAATTAACCCTTATAAGTCTTTTAGATCTGAAATCAAGTGTCCCCTTTTTAGGAGAGTCTTTTCAATTCCCTCAGTTCAGGTCATGTTCATTGTTAGAGAATTGTTTTCTTTTCCTGCAAAGCACTGAGCCAATATACAATTTTACATTCATTTCTGTGCTTATTTGATTACTATTTGTGTCCCTTACTCTAATGCAATGTTCGCTACCACAGAGACGGTGTCTGATTTTTCTCCCTATTGTATTTTTTGTTCTATCAATTTTGGAGAGAAGTATGCTTAAAAGCTTCCACTGGAAGCTTTTTTGTGGATTTGCCTATTTCTCCTTTAACTTTATCAGTTTTTCTTTATATATTCTGAGCCTACATTATTAAATACTACAAATTTAAGATTGTTCAACTATTCTATCATCCTAGAGGATTAATCCTTTCAGAGCTTTTAAATGGTCCCTATTTGCCATACAGTGTACTTTATTTGATACCAGTACACCCATGTCAGCGTCCTTTTGGTTAGGATTTGTAGCATGTGTGTGTCTTTCCTTATTCTTTACTCTTGTGCTTTTTGTAGCCTTGCATTTAAGGTGCTTCTCATGTAAGTAATATACTATTTGGTCTTGTTATTTTTAATGTAGTCTGACAATATAAATTTTTTAAGTTGTTTGCAATTGTTAATTATATTTAAACAAATATAATTGCCGAAACGCTTAGGTTTAAATTTACCACCTTGCTATTTATTTTTCCCATTTATCCCACTCATTCTATGTTCTCTTCCCCCACGCTTACCTTCTTTTGCATTAATCAAGTAGGTTTTACTACTCAATTTTTTTTGACATTTTGGCAGTTACAAAACCTTTTGGCATTGTTTCAGGGGTTACTTTAGAAATTCAACATGAATCTTGACTTCATTAAAGTATAATTTATAACAGTATATTCTAATCAATTTCTATACAATGAAAGGACATTTAAATAATTTGACGTTACTTATCTTCATTCTGAGTTTTATGCTGTCATTGCCATCTATTTTAATTCTACATAGATTTAAAAGCCCATGACATTGTTAGTATTGTTCCTAGATAGTCAATATTTATTTAGATTTACCTACACATATCTTTTACTTACTAGTTGTTCTTTCCTATAATTTTTGCTGTGATTTAGCTTCACTTTTTTTTTCCTGTCCGAAGACCTCTTTTGTGTATTTCCTTTAATGCAAGTATTGGTGATGAATTCTTCCAGAAAATATAGTGAATCCAGCAAATATTTGGGGGAAAAAAACCAATAGGAAAGGGACTTGTTGAAAATGTAGGAGGAAAATGGAAGGAGTCCCAGTAGATAAAAGTGAGTTCCATGACATGTCGATTTGTTTAAGTGGGCAAGACTACACTATAGTGTCTAGAGATGCATATTCGGATAGTCGAAATATAAATACAAGAGAGAGATTAAAGGGTAAGTGTTGTTTTTAGGGAAATCCATGCACTGTGATTAGGATAGCACAGAGAAGAGATTTCTGAGGGGCTGGTAAAGTTCTATTTCTTTATGGTGGTTACAAAGATGTCAGTCTTAATATCATGCATTAAACACAATATTTGTTTTGGGTGGTTTCTGTGTCTGTGTTTTATTTAATAATAAAAAGATAAAAATAAAAATACATAAAAATTTGGTAAATTTTATCTTCAGTATTGAAGGACAATTACTATAATATTCATTTGGAAGGGGTATTTTGCAGCTTAGAACAGGACACCAATGTCTTTGGCATTTATACTTTTTCTTAAGAATTTAGCATTAAGTCTTGCTCTTTTGAAGATAGTACAGTTTTTCCTCTAACCACTTTTAACATTTTAATCTTTGTTTTTGGTTTCCAACAGCTTTATTATGGTGAACCCCGCTGTAGTTTACTTGTGTCTATCCATTGTGGAATTCACAGAGTTTCTTATGCATATGGCTTGATGTCTTATATTAATTTTGGAAAAATCTCTTCAAATATTGCCTCTTCTCATTCTCTTTCTCTATATTATTTCATATAATAATTTACTACGCCCCCTGTATCTCTTTCCTTCTTTTCCTCTATTTTGCATCCCTTCTTTTCTTTGTCTGGATATTTTCTACCAACTGACATTCTGATTCACCATTTCTCTCGTCATCTATGTTCAATATGCTCCTAATTCATTTACAATTTCTAATTTCATTTATTTTCTTTTTCAGTTCTAGAATTTTCCTCTTATTCTTTCTAATAGATTCACCTATAGATTTATAATAACCTGTTGAAATTCTCTATCTTGCTGTCACTTTTCTTCAACATATTTAACATAGTATTTAAAATGTGTGTATGATAACTCCGGTGTCTGTAGAGCATCTGAATCATCTACAGATCTGTTTCTACCATCTTCAAATGTTTTTTTGCTCATTGGATTGTCTCCTGGTATATTAGAAGTTTTAAAAAATTCTGAATATTAAACATTATTGTATGAAAAATTAGAGGTATGATTTGAGGCTTTTAACAGGGGATCTTTTCTAGGTGGTTAAGCCAAGAAAATCACCTTAATCCAACCTCAACTGAAGCTGCTTTGGGTTTTTGTGAGAGCCGGTCTGCACCTACTTTGCCTCCTAGCCTGTTGCCCTGGACAGCTCCCAACTGAAAGCTGGGTTTTTCTCAGTGATGTTCCTCCTCCTTAGCAGGCTGTGAGCTCCAATTTTGTCCCAAGAGATTGCTGAAAACTCCCTGCAGCCACTTACAATCCTGCCCTTACTTCCAGGAGAACGTAGAGCTGCATATGAATCTGACCTCTTCCCATATACCTTTGCTCTGGAATCTTGTCTACTCAAGCCCTTGCTGCCTTGGCAGCTCTTGTATTCCTTCAAACAGATTTCTTTCTTTATTATTTTTTTAAGTTTCCCAATTATTCCTTCTGGAAGGGTCTAGTCTGATAGAAACTAATCTATCCTAGTTGCAAAGAAATGTCTGTCTTAAAATGACTACTATTTATTGAGCATAGACTCAGAGGCCCTGTCATTTTCTCACAGCATCCTGAAGTTTTCCACTGTGCTACTCTTTACAATTTTTAACTAATTATCTTTATGTTTCCTTGTTTAACATCTGGCTTCTCCTTCTCAGATGCAAGTCAGGAGGCATCACTTCTGGTATCTAGCTCAAAATCAACAATTCAGTAACTTTTTAGTGAATGAGTGCAAACTTTGGAGCTAAGAATTTTATTTTATTTTATTTTATTTTATTTTAGATTTATTTATTCATTTGGGAAAGAAAGAGAGAGTTGGGGCAGAGGGAGAGGGAGAGAGAAACTCAAACAGGCTGCACTGAATGCAGATCTGGGGCTCCATTTTACCACCTGAAATGACAACTTGAGCCAAAACCAAGAATCGATAACACAACCAAAGGTGCCACCCAGGTGCCCATTGATTAAGAATGTTATATACATTATATCATTTAATCCTCACCATAAGCATGGGAGGCAGGTATCATTATCCCTATTTTAGAGAAGAAACAAAGGAAAATTAGACAACTGCACCACTCCTGGTGTTAACCATATATTGGATGTTCTGTAAAACTCCTCTTCTTGGGCGCTTAAATCATTAAATTTTTACAACCTGTATATTCAGCCAGATTTTTATTTTTTAATATGCAGGCTTTTAAAGTATCCTTCAATTCCTCCTCTTCGTTTTCCTTTTCCTCCTTTTTTTATATTCCATATCTTGCTTTTTGCAGCCTTGATGCTCATCAGCATCTCATTAGCAAACAAACTAGAAAAATAAAAGATGATAGAACTCACCACAGCTGGGCAAGGTGTCTGTGCTCCAGAAGCCAAGGAAAAGGCACCTTCTCCCCTCCCCTCATGCCTCAGAGGACAGCTTGGGACCTGGCCTCACTAATTAAAAACAGATTCTTAAAGTTGTTTCATTTTATTTTATTATTTTTTAAAAATATACTTTATTTGGGGCGCCTGGGTGGCTCAGTGGGTTAAAGCCTCTGCCTTTGGCTCAGGTCAGAATCCCAGTGTCCTGGGATCGAGCCCCACATCGGGCTGTCTGCTCCACAGAAAGCCTGCTCCCTCCTCTCTCTCTCTCTCTGCTGCCTCTCTACCTACTTGTGATCTCTGTCTGTCAAATAAATAAATAAAATCTTAAAAAAAAAAAAAAAATATATATATATATATATATATATATATATATATATACTTTATTTAAGAGGAGCTTTAGGTCCAAGCAAAACTGAGCAGAAAATACAGAGTTCCTATGTACCTCTTGCCATGCACACACACACTCACACAGAGTAGTACATTTGTTCTCTTCGATGAACCCATACTGGCTTATTCATTTTTATCCCACTGCCTGAAACCATCTGGGATTGTGTGTTTGCTCAATTTCAGCCATCTTCTGTGAAGAGTCCTCTTTGAACCTGCAGTTAAAATGTAAAAATCTCTGCTTCTTTGTCAGCATTTATTCTGTTCCTAACATGCTGCAGGAAAGTTCAGTTACCCCTGAACTTTGACCCCTCCAGCACATGTCTGTGTTGGCATGCTCACAACCAGGCAATTAACTCAAATACGTCATCTGTAAAGGAAATCAGGTACATTCTCTGAAAGCCATAAGTGATCACACTGTCAAGTGGAGTCTGAAAACTTTGTGATGCTTTCCCACGCCCAGTGTGCTCCCACCCTGCCCACCAGACCAGCTCTGGCTCCTATCCTACCACGTTCGTGAAGCCTGGCTTAAAAGCCCTCATCCCATAATTTTTTTTTCCTCTTTTGCACCATATCTGTTATCAAACTGTCCTTGAGAAAGTCATTAACCTCCTCTGAGCTTCAGTCCCCTCATTTGCAAGTGTGGATCAAAACACTTCCGGGGGCGCCTGGGTGGCTCAGTGGGTTAAGCCTTTGCCTTCAGCTCAAGTCATGATCTCAGGGTCCTGGGATCGAGTCCCACATTGGGCTCTCTGCTCAGCAGGGAGCCTGCTTCCCTCCCACCTCTGTCTGTCTCTCTGCCTACTTGTGATCTCTCTCTCTGTCAAATAAATAAATAAAATCTTAAAAAAAAAAAAAGAAGAAGAAAACCACTTCCGGACATATTTGTAGGTAAATTTAAATGTATCTTAATGTGTCTGTGTTCAATACACAGCCGATATGCACCAAACACCTGTACTCCCGCTCTCCTGTCCTTCCCAGGAGTGTCTGGAGAGTAGGTGCAGAGTGTGAGAGACAAGACAATAAAACTACATAAAAATGGGCTTGGACGTAGAGAGCAGCAGAGAATAATACCTCAGTAACATCAAGTACTTTCTGGGTTTGTGCAGAAAGCAAGTTATGAAGTAGCTGAAGGGAAAGGAGGAGTGGGGGGACAAGGGGTACCCCTGTATGAGCACAAGGAAGCAGAGCACGAAATGATAACCACATGCGTATCTCAGTGGGGACTGTGCTTTTGCTCAGGAGTCAGGGGAAATGGGTAGGATTCGCCCACATGAAGAAGGCAGGGAAAGATTTCCAGCAGGGGTTCTGAGGAAGGATCTATAACTCTAGGCACAAAGTGAAGCCATTCCAACGCTCACAGAGGACAATGAGTTGGACCCGTTCGATAGCTTGGGGGGCGGGTGCTGAAAGGTCAGGAGGAGCCTGATAGGAAAGCTCCTTGAATGGGTGAGAAGGATGGAATTTATCCTGCAATCATGGAGAAGCTAGTGGGACGCTTGGAGCTGGCATGTCACATAATGCCTGAGACAACGGTGCAGCACAGAGGACTGTGGAAAGAGCCCAGAGTCTGGGGAGCAAGTATGAAGTTCTTGCAACAGTCCTGTAGGAGCTGACAAAGCCTCACCTCCAGGGCAGCAGTGGGAATGGAAAGGAAGGAGTTTATGTTCAAGCATTGTCTTCTAAAACATTTCTGTGACCGCCACTTCTTTTGGATTTTTTTCCAGTCACCATTATATGACAGAGTACAGGTGTTTAAATAAGCTTTTCACTTGATAAGCACTAAAAAAAAAAAAAAAAGAAGAAGAAGAAAAAAGAAAAAAAGAAATTTAGAAGTAGAAAAAGACAATAAAATGGACTTGGTTCTGAGGGCTTATTTTTAAAACATTGTAAAGATATGGCTCAGCAAACTCCCCTCTCCCACCACCATTCGAGAGAGATCCCTAATATGATATAATTAATTATAAATGATGTAACATCGGAACTGGAGCTGTTCCACTCAGAAAGTAAAGAGCAGAACTATGGCCGCTTTGGGGATTTCTCTTCAAAGGGAGCTGGGCTCCGCACAGGCAGAAAGAAACAAACGCTCGTTAACATGAGTGGGTGTATTGTTCTAAAATGGGCAAGCGAAGGTCACGGTGATGGGGAAATTCAGTGACCTGGTAAGGGCATTGGCTGGGGCTCTGTCCCACGAGGAGGAGGGAGAGATGGAGCTGGGAGGCCCGCAGTCTTGGCCGCTGCTGACAGAACCCTAGCCCTCCCCACTCTCCCTGCCCTGAGCATTCAGGGACCAAACTCGGGCCTGTTGGTGAGCAGCGTGCCCACTGCAGCTCCTTGGAGGAGCCCGAGGAGGAAGATATCAGGGTGTATCGAGAGGCAGCAAGGGATCAAAATTGGGGCCAGGGTTGTGTTACCGAAGTCAGAGACTTGGAAGGAGGCACTCTAGGGAGGGGACCCGAAGGAAGAGGGTCCCGGCCTGCGTGCATGCAGGACGGCCATCGAGGGCAGAGACCCCTTCTGTGCCGAGTACAAGGGCTGTCCTGCTGCCGTCCCACCTCATTCTCCCCTCCACGGTGGACCTCAAGCCCTGGTTTTTTGTATAAAAACTAGGAAGCTCAGAGGCCTGCGGTAGGTCATCCCAGACCCTACATGGCCAAGCCAGGACTGAAATCCAGGTGCACCTCCATCTGTGGAGCTCCTGTGCCCTGTTACGACAGTGACAATGATGAAAACCTAAGAGGAGGAAGAGAGGCCATGGCGGGCCTGAGCTTTGTGTATTGTTAGCCTCATCTGAGTAGTGTTTTCTGGTCCAAAACAGCCCCCCACACTCCTTGTGTAGCTGTCTCTTCCTAGCCTTGCCTTCTTGGGAGAAGCTCATTCGTGTGGCTGACAGGCCCTCAGAACTCCCTGCTTCTGCTGAGAAACAATCTGAGTGAGGAATTCAGTCCCACTTTGGACTCAGCCCTTTGACCTGGATGCAGAGAAGGAAGTTCAAATCCCTGTACCCTAGCGAGGAAAGAGTGCTGGCTGCTTAAGTCAATGTGACTTCCCAGCAAGGAATGTCCTTCAGGGAATCCAGGAACAGACTCTCAGCCTCACTTAGAAAAGGGCCCTCCTTCTGGACTAACTCCCATGATAGGCTTATAATTAGTCTCCAGAGAGGGGTTACCCCTCTAGGACCCTGACTCCCTCTTCTGACTGGGCCCAGGACCTCCCCCTGTGTCCTCACCACCCCTGCGTCCTCCTGCCATGCGCTGCTATTTATTGTCTTCTCCCCTGCTGAAACTGTGAACTGCTTAAGGTCAAGGACCGGTCTTCCTCCTCTAAGCATCTCCAGTGCGACAACTCCTTAGTAAGTGCTGAGTAAATAAACAAAGGAAGCTGGCCAGTCCAAGCCTTTGCAGGGCGTATAAAAGCAGAGTTCAGACCTGAAGTATGGAGAGGGTCAGACACTGCCCACCTCAGATTCCAGAAACTTCTTCCCTCTTTCCTTTATCATTCAGAGCATGATCCTTTCCCAGCCACTCCCAGCAATATCAAAAATACTTTGGAAGATCCCCCTTATCTAGGGAGTGGTTCGGAACAGAAGAGTTCAGCTTCTTGCTTTAGGGCCATGCTTCATTCTAGCAGGGTGAGAGCAGAGGGCCCAGACCTGGCCATCTCAGCAGGGAGGAAGAAAAGTGCAGCATCACATTCTCATTTGATTATATTTGTTTCAGGCAGTTACAGCTAAGGGTGCTCATGGTTGGGAAACAAGAATCAGAGGATGCTTCCTTTCCATTCAATACTGTATCCATCTGTGTGACCGCCTTTATTTTATTTTAATTATTATTATGTTTTTTCTGAGTGTGATCTCCTGTTGTTAATAGCAGGTTTCAAAAGTACAGGTCAGAGGTGGCAGGAGAACCCGGCACAGCCCCAAGCAGATGCAGCAGAGGGTGGGAAGGCAGAAGCTGGGGAAGGCGGTTCATCTCCCTGAAGCGGTATGACAAGGCAAGGGGTAAATGAGTGTGTGTGGGGCTGCTTGCCCAGCCTGGCCATGCCCTGTTCAACTCTCAGCCAAGTGTCTCCTCTGTGCCATCCGCTGGGGCTCGGAGGGAGACCAGGGGCTGCTGCAACCATGAAGGTGAGTTATTTGCACCCCCTCAGCTCCTCAGATCCTCACTCTGTGAGGTGCACAGCCAGCCCAGGATACAGTGGAGCCTCCTGCTCCACACCTGTGGGGTGCTGCTGCCCTTGGCTGCCCTTTCTTCCCTGGGTGCCCTCCCTGCTTGCTCTTTACCCAGGGATTCCCTACAGAGTGTGTGGAGCAATATTTCAGAGGGAGGGTCGGTGGCCAGACAGACTCAAGTTTGCACTTACGTGAATTACTTGTTCTCTCTGAGCTCTATTTATTTTTTTCCTCATCTGTAAAATAAAGCTAAAAAGCCCTACATTGCCGGCTGTCATGATGATTAAGCTCTGGTTCTCAACCCTGGCTGCACATCAGAATTCCCTGGGGAGCCCTAAAATGCCAGTGCCTGGGCTCCACCCAGATCCATGAAATCAGAGCCTTTGCAGGATGGGCTTGTCAAAGGATGTCAATATCACTATTATTACTCTTTCATTATTGCTTCCCTGAATCTTACTTCCATCAAGAAAGGAAATCTGGTTCCGGGGAGGTCTGCTTATATCCAGATGTAAATAGCAGAGCACATACAAGTGATGATCGCTAGCGTCTGAACGGCTCAGGGCAACCACGCGAGCGCCTTGAAACAGCCAGTCCGGTGTGAAGACTCCAGTTCTTTAAAACACGTGCATGTGCTCACTCACCTCCCCATGGCGTGACCTCTTCTCGGGCACACTTTATGTAGCCTGGGGTGGTGCCAGTGTAAACATTTCCAGTTGAAACCCTGTGCCCTTGTTTCCAGGTGCGATGGTCTCCCGGGAGGCAGCTGTCAACTTTTACATCCCAAGTTACCTTTGCTCTGCTGTAAACAGATGAGTCATGGCTGGTCCCAGCAGGTCAATTCACAAACAGTCCTGGGCTATCCTGTCTGGTGGCTTAGGCTGTTGAGACAGTGCCCTTAGCACCTATGAGGGAGTCATAAAGTTGGGCTTGACACTCTTTAAAGTTATCTTTGTTTGCTGATTATTTGGCTAGAGGGACTGGTGTTGAGTTATTCCTGGCTTCTTTAGGGCCCTGCAATGATAAGCGTGATGATAAGTGTAATTGGGGTAGAAGAAGGGCAAGCAGCCCTTCATTAGCTGAAGCAACGGGTCAAGCAGATTAGCTCAGATAATTGACATGGACAACCCCCTAGCTCCACTTTGGGTATCAGTTCCCTTCCTTTTCCCAATCTATATATGTTCTGGGTGTTGTTTGCAGAAGGGCAGGCTAAAGGTTAAGATTTTTACATATACCATCCCTGTCTCTCGGCGGTGGTGGGAGGCGGTAGCTTTGGTTTGTAGATAAATATTTACATTTCTCTTAAATCTATCCATTACTTTGCTTCCAAACTACCCAAGTCTAGGCCAGAATCATCAAGAGATGAGGCATCTATGCCTCCTACCAGGGTCCCCAGGGCCCTCTTGCCTCAGGGAACAGCCAGAATGACACTTCTAATCTCAGATCAGCTCATTTCACTTTCCCACTCGAAAGCCATCAGTGATTTCCCCATCATTCTCAGGATCAAACCTCACCTTTTGACAAGCCTACACTAGAATCTGGCCACAGTCCACCTTGCTATTTCCTGTGGCTACAGGCAAGGTGGGGGGGGGGGGAGGATGGCTCCTCTCAGCTCCCAGCTTCTTTTCCTTTCAGGTCTTGAAGCCTCTTTCTTCCACCTACCTGGAGCACTTCCTCAGGTGTAAGGAACCCTAGAATCCTCCAGTTTTCAGTGTTAACTTTACTTCATGAGGGAAGTCTTTTCTTCCACCTTCCAGGATCGCCTGCCAAGTGACTCCCTCACACTCAGAGTTCCTAACGCTAATGCTTCTCAGGCTTTGTTGTTACCACTTGTCTAACCAGAATTTAAGTTCCCTGAAGGAGGGACCTCACCCACACCCTCCCTGTGTAGCCCCTCTCTATTCTTAGCACCTAGTGGGTGTATGCAAGTTAGAATGAACCATGTAAGCACTTGCCAAAGATAGATATCTGTCATCCTTTCAACAGGTCCAATGGAAAAGGTCAAAGCAGTGGAGTTACCAAAGGAAGAGAGTATCACTCAAAGGACAAGCAAGACATGTTATCTTTTCAGACAGCAATCAAGGGTCAATACTACCTATAATGTGTAAAGAACAATGTAAGCTATTTTTTAACAACTTTATTGAGATACAATTAATATACAAAAAGCGAAACCAAACCACAATGATTTATATCATTTTATACCGGTTTGAATAGCTATTACCAAAAAACAAAAAAAGGAAAAAACAGCACACGTGTTGGCAAGGATATGGAGAAATTGAGACCGTTGGTGGAAATGTAAAATGGTGCAGCCACTTTGGAAAACAGTATGAATATTTCTTAAAATATTAAAAGCAGAACTACCATATGATCTAGCAACCAATCACACTTCTGGAGATATATCCTACTAGATATTTTAGTTATAATAAATACACATTTTATTGGTATGTATTTCTTTTTCAAAAAATTATTTGACAGTCAATAAGTGAGGCCATTGTTCAGTGCTTGAAAAAATGGGCATCACAACTGACAATTCAGGCACAAGAACCACATGAGGTAGACACTGTCGTTACTCAGTTTTGTGAATGAGGAAACCAAGAATGAAGTCATTCGCCTAGTGGTGTACGGAGACCACGTGTGAAATGAGACGCTGCTATTCCGGGGCAAGCACCTGCCCACACGGTCTTTCTGTGGAACCCCCTACCACCTTCAGATTTAGAGTCTCACACATTTCCAGGCAAATATCACGGGCTGCGGCTGTGTAAAAGATTCTACACCCCCTTCCAAGAGTTGGAGCCATTGCTTATGCCCCAAAACATAAAAGGCTGGGACTTGATTTCCTAGCTCCTTGAATTACTTCTGAAGACTTTACCATATTATCAGGGCCTAAATAATAGTGACCTTGAAGAGATAGAAAGGTGTTTCATTACAGATGGTGTAATCTTTAATTTCATTTAAAGGACCCAGAACTCTGTGGCTTTCCACCTGTTTCGGGACCAGAACTGTGCTGATCTGTTAGTGCCCTGTGACTCTGTGGGAGTCATGATCCATTGACACAGTCACAAGACCCCTCTGCAGGATCTGAGACCCCCAGTGCCTAGCTGTTTCCACACTAGCCTCCTGGTCTGGAAAATTCACACAATGCTCTGCCTCTCCCATTTGAGTCAAGAGCACAATGGGAATGATATTATAGTTCTTTCCACTTTAATTAAATTTCCTACAAGGGGCATCTGCTGGATTTTTTCTAGTTTGGCTGGTGCCTCTTGTGTGGTTAGGGCTGATCCATTGGCACTGAATGGAGTTATTTGCCTATTAATTGTTAAAAGTATGTAGATATTCCGAGGGCTCAGCTGCCAACAATATTGCAATTATTACTATTTATTGGTTGGATGTCCTCTTCCCCATGCATTTTAGGTCTTGTGTTCCCAATTTACTGGGGTCATAATGACTTCCAGTAATAAAATTACCTGCTCTATCTTTAAGTCTGATGACAATTCTTGTCATGATTAACACTTTCCCAATGTCTTGAACATAAGAAATTGATTATTCTACCATAAGGAGCTCAAAAATGCTATATATAGATATAGAAATAGATATCTATACATATATGTACATATATATACACATATGGATACATGCACACATATATACGGTCCCCTTTTAACAATAACATTCTCTTATGAAATGTCAGACATTTTATATGCACTCTCATTTATTCTCCATAATATCCTTATGTGTACTTACTGTTGTGTCCATGGTATAGGTAGGAATACTGAACTCACAGGGTTTGCTTGTTTGTGTGTTTGTTTTAAAGATTTTATTTATTTATTTGATGGAGAGATAGAGATCACAAGTAGGCAGAGAGGCAGGAGGGGGATGGCGGGAGCAGGCTGCCCACCAACCAGAGAGTCTGATACGGGGCTCGATCCCAAGACCCTGAGATCATGAGCCGAGCCAAAGGCAGAGGCCTAACCCACTGAGCCACCCAGGCGCCCCTGCTTGTTTGTTTTTATGTGACGTTTCAAATATCACACAGACAGGAAGCACCAGAACCAGGATATAAACTCATGCGACTTTAAAAGCCCACATGTTTAACCACTGTGCCGTGTTAATCTTATTTCTCCTTAACTTGAGTCGTTTTATCCATTATGTTTGTAGCCATGAATACTTGATTGCTTGTTTATCAAAATTAGGGTCCTGAGTAATTAGGATGCATTTTTCAGCATCATTCAATTTTTGTTATACACTTTCTCACCCCACCCCCATCACGCATACCACTAAGCTCACTTCTACTCCCCAAATTCAGGCATATAAACTTGGATGCATTTTCCTTTGCACAGGATCAGATTGTTCTTTCTCATGCACAGTCACCTTACCAATTCTTCCAAGGGGATCTAGAAACTATTACTTGCAAGCCTCTTTGGAAGTTACAGTGACTTTTCTGAAAAGGGAGTAGTTTCTCTGATAAAATCTGGAATTCCAGGGAAGGTATCTACAGGGTCTAGGGAGCTGGACAGATGGCGCTTGTCTCTTCAAATAGGTTAAAATAATGTCTGAAGCCTCTTAGGATTATTTCATTTCACCATGAAAGCTAACACATGACAAATTGGGTTGGATAAACATATTCTCTGCATCTCTCGGAAGAAAAGCACTGCAGTATTTCCCTTCTGTGACAATAACCAGGCAGTTGTATGACCTGGGCCAAGTCTCAGCCTCGACCCTTACTAGTCTTGCAGCCCTGGGCCCATTACAACCTCTCATGGCTTTGGTTTTTATTTCTCTACCATGAGCCTGACCATACCTGCTCTCCCTCTAGACTCATCAAAGTGTCAAATAAATTAACATGGGAAAGTTGCTGAGCATGGTGGCTACCATACACTAGGCCCTCAGGAAATGTGTACTCGAAACCTAACGTGTTAGTGAGGCTCCCTTGGACTCTGGGAGGTCTAAAAGTTCTTCCAGTAGGATGCTTTGTTAACATGAATGCATCATTGGGTCTCAGATCCCCAGATTTGCGGATGTAAAGCAGAAGTGAAGTTTCAGTCACTCCACATGGAACAGCCAAAACACAAAATGGAAAAAATAAAAAATAAAAAAGCAGTCTCTAAGAACCATTTTATTTCTTCTAGGTTTCTTTCTTTCTCACTGGATTTAGGGGGTACATTATTCTTGTTTGTTTTTCAAAGTTAATACAGTTAACGTTTCTACAGTTGGGCTACTTAAGGCTAGAGCAGCGGGGATAATAGAGGCCAACGATCATTTGATAATTGGACAAAAGTATAAATCATCACAACTATCACAGAATAAAATCTACCCTCCCAGGGACAGTGACTATTATGTGGACAGAACCCAGAGAAAACACTTTAATAGCATTGTTTGCAGAATAGAATTCATGTAACTAAATCAAAAACATTATTTTCACGGGCGCTCTACCAGGGCATAGAAATAATCTTGTTATTACAGGCTCAACTTTCTAGAGATGATTTTGTGAGAAGATTTGTGAATGATCGTTTTTGTCTCTTAAAGATACATGTTGAGTAATACACTGAGTGAACTGTACACTTCGGGGCTGCCTGAGACTCAGACTCAACAGCTCCATGATTTGTGTCTTTCTTCCCTGAGAAATGGGAACCTCTCCTATGTGTCCATGTATTGTAATGAACAAAATTCTACTTTCTGTCAAGCTGGGTAGTAGAGTTGAGGGACAGACTTCACTGCGTTAAGCTCTCTGCCTTAGTCCTCTCCCTCCTTCCTCTCCCTGGAGGCACTGAGAATTCTCGCAGAAACCCATCTACAGAACCCCTGCTCTGAATATTCTGGACTTCCAAAGAAGTTACTTGTATTGTCAGTGGCTCACAGTTCACTGGAAGAAGGTGAAAGATGATTTTGTACCTCTGTGACTATTTTGCTTCTTGAGAATTATTGGTTTATGAAATAAAGCAAGATAGTGTATATGTATGTGGGGTGGGGGGCTGTTGCTCTGTGACAAAGAAAGAGGTCCAGGATCAATGATTTTACTTGTCTGGAGCAACACTGATAGCTACTACACGCAGCCACGAGAGACCACTACAACTTCCCTGTGTCATTGCCTATCTAGATGTCATGGTAGATGTTGAATTGTGGGTAGGTGTCATTTTGCCTTTAGAAAAAAGAAAGAAAAATGCACCTAAGATATCTCTGCTGGTATTTGTTCACTCACTCATGAAATATTAATTGAGTGCTTATCAAGGGTCAGGGTAAGACAAGTGAGGCACTGGCCTGAAGCACATCATTTAAGGGGATGCCAAAAACTTTGGAACCAAGATAAATAACACTTTAATGCAATATATTTTCAAAACTCAAAAAGAATGCAAAAATCTCTGGTGAACAAAATGCCCAAATTTCCAATAGAGACAGAATTAATGATAGTGTTGGACCTTAGCAGAGCCTGAGGCAAAAGAAAAAATCTGGAAGAAAAAGGGAAACTAAAAGGAAAAATATCGATCCCATCTTTAGGAAAAATTTTGATGTTTTGTTCATGGAAAAATCATGGATTTTTATCACTAATTCTTTTTTTTTTTTTTTAATGTCACATTACAATGGTACTTATTGTGACTCAGTTTTTGGCCCCCTCTCCTAAATTTTGCATCTGACACAAGTCCCTTATCTTATACATTTCCAGTCCTGTTGGGGATATGAAGATCTTTGGTCAGTTTAAGTGGTGATAAATGCAAAAAGAAAGGTCATGGAGAAATGGCATGGGAAGTGAGAGGAAGAAGAGTTTATTTCCTCAGGGGGACAGGTGGTGGTCAGTGAAGGCTTCAGACAAGGTTGTGTTTAAACAGGACCGTACCATGCTATGGCATGGTAGGGCACTAACAGAGAGAAAATCCCAGAAACCCAATCACACTTTCAAATAAAGAAAGACGTGTTAGTAGGTCAGAATAAGGGAAAGGAGTCTCCAGGCTCTAAATGGAGAAGGTATGCCAAGTGTTGATGTAAGTGTGTATTTATACAGGGCAAGGCATGTCTGGGAGCCCTTCCTGTGGCAAAGGGGGAGACCTTGTGGGGATGGATTCATTTTACAACACCTTTATATAAACAAGACCCTTTTTTTAGCTCTGTGGATGAAGACAGAAGCCAATGTGTGGAAATGAGTGAATAAATCATGCTTGTGAATGGTGAAGGAGATGCCTGCACCTAAAAGTTGTGTTCATTCACCGAGTGATTCGTGCCTCAAGAACTGGCTTCTGTAGCAGCAAGAAGCTTCTGTTGTCAAGATCTGGTGAATGTCCGCACCAACGACAAAATTCCTGATGTGGAAAACAAACCTTTTATGAGCCACAATCACACAAACACAGAGGAGAAAGCATGAATTCAGAATCTTCTAAAAATTCATATCTAAGATGGAAGGGACTTGGCTTAAGAGTTTGATTTCAACTTCTGTAATGTATTCAGAATCCACCATCCTTTATTTACTACTAACTGCCTTCAAGTGATCAGGTTCAGAAACAGATTTCAGGAGGTTATTTTGACTCAGTTCTCTGTTTTGAATGATCTGAGTCATGTGTGAATCTATACCACCCAGCCCAGAGGGGCAGATTGCTGGCAGAGGGAAGGTGTTCTATATGCAGAGTGAAAGGGAATGTTCAGGATAAGTAGCAGAAATCACCTAATGCACAAAAAGTCCAACCTGGGCTTTTTTGAGGCAACCAGTGGTATGGTTACTGCAAACAGTTATCTGCTGAAGTAATAAATGAATAACACAAAACCCAAGGTTGTATTTTTCTAAGTCATTTCACAGTTGTGTCCTATTTAATTGGGAGGTGGAGAATTAAGCCACCTGAAAATGAAATCTATGATATCTTATGCTCCAAAGGACATCACATCCCTTTTCCAGGAAGAGCATAGTTTTTGCCTTTAACTGGATAGATTTAACACCCATGTCACAAAAGCTTTCGCCTTACCCAGAGGCTCTGTTTTCTCAGAAAACCACATGATCCAGTAGTAACCAGACCAGAAAAACAATCTACTTTAAGAATGAAATAGTTGTGGCCTAACAGGTATTAATTTACTTACTTTCAATAGTGATAGGAAACAGGTTTTCATAGACTTCAAGGACTTGAGCATTGAAGGAGAGTATGGACGTCTCTTAGTCCATGGCTTTCCCCTAACCCCACAGGAAGCCAGCTTAAAAAGAAAAAGAAAAAAAAAAAAAAGCCATGAGGTAAAAAAGGCCTCCAGGAAAAAGAAGTCTAGAAAAAGTTCATGATTTGCTTAAAGTCACACATGCATAAGGAATGGTTTGGAATACAGCTCCTGACTCAAGGTTCCTGGCTTTTCCTCTTGTGCTCACAGATGGGACACCAAATACAAACAGAGGCATTTCCCATTGCAGTGTATGCATGCCCACCTGTTCATGGTTTTGTCCTACTTGATTAAGGCCAGTGCTCCCCAACTTTTTTTCATAACAGGACACACATATGGTGTTTATGAATCACACTGGATTAACAGCCAGAGGCCCAGAGGCTTGGGTGTTTAGAGCCTGGCCCAGATACCCTGAGGGGTGAGAAGAATCCTTCTCTCCATACACTTGTGTTTAACCCATCACTGTGGGGATACGGACTGGGAAGCTCCAGGCTCTGCAGCCTACCTCACTCCTCCTCCAGAGAAACTTAAGAGAGAAAAAGATTTTGACCTGGTCATGTTCTCACTATGCCTTCAGTGCCATTTTCTACCACTTTGTCAGTAGCAAGATCTAGGCATGTGGGACAGGGCCGCATGCTTAGCAAATTCAGCAGAGCCTTATTATAGTAAGGCATGTAGCCATATTATTTCCACTCCACACAATTTTCTTAGCACCTATTTGGACAACTGCCAATTCTACAGACTGTAGTGAACATACAAATGAAGGAGGTTATGAAATAAGTGTCTGATCAATGCTGTCAAAGACAGATCAGCCAGGTGTGATCAGAGCATGGAGAGACCTCATGAAGAAGGGATATCTGGACCAGTTCTTGGAAAATTAGCAGGGTTTCAACAAGGAGAGGGAAAAAAAAATGGCTATCCAGGTGAAAGCAACAGACTGGACAGAGAATTTTACTATCAAAACGGGAAGATTCAAGTCTTGTTAAGGGAAAGATTTGCTTTGTGGTTTGCAAAGAAATAGCAGCCATAAGTAGACATATGGGACAGATGGGCTGGGCCAAGATTATGGAACGCCTAGGGCGCTACACCAGGGAGCTAGCTTTTCTCCTACATTCATTCCTAAGATATTAAACATTCATTGGATGCTAGGCACAAATGTAAGATTACAGTCCTGGAAGTAGGAGAGAGATATAAAGAAATAAAGTGTGACAGGTGACACTTTATTTATGACTGAAATCCATATTAGAAATAATATGGATTATTTCTAAGAATGGATATTCTAATATTAGAAATAATAAAATCCATATTAGAAATAATAGCTAAAAAGTAAGGGTGGTAAACTTTATATGGAGCTTAGGAACATCTGCAGGGGCAAGATAGGAGGGGGCACTGAAGTTTAAGATTTAAGATTTAAGAAACAGGACTGCTGGGCCAGCAACATGATTAGAGCTGCATTTAACAAGCTTGGCCTCACTGGGTTAGGTGGTATAATTTGGTGGGAGGAGCAACTGAAGATAAGGTTCCTGGTTGGAAGTCCATTCCATTGCATGTTCCAGGAGGGAGACAGTGAGGCTAAAGACAGCAGTGATGGAAACAAGGACATCAGAGGATTTGGCTAGTCCCAGTGTCAAATCAGATAGTGCACTGCATAGTGGCTACCTACAGCAAATCTGAGTCACGTAATCTACCTATGAGACCAGTTAGGTCCATTTCTCTATCAGCTATGCAGGAGTAACACCAAAATCTGATTTAATCAGACACTCCAGCTCACAAAACTGTCCCCATCCCTGTAATTATGCACTGTCATTTATCTACTCAACCCTACATAAATGACTCCTCTTTCTCAATACACCCCTTTCAAGCCCATCTCCTGGCATTTTAACTATGAACCTTTATCCATCCCTTCTCTCCTTATTTCCTAAGTAAATAAATCTTTCCAAAGATGATTTATGGGAAATAGGGTAGTGATCTTCAAATATTTTAAGACTGCACGATGAGGATGAGATACATTTTTTTTGTGTGTGTAAATGGAACAACAAGCCTTTCTGCCTCTGACCCCAAGGGATTTGCTGTACATCATAACAAATCCAATAAATCTCTCAGCAAGCCAATATGCACCCTCATATGATGTTATAGCTCAGAGAAGAGGGTAGATAATTTCAAGAAACTGACTTGGAGAGCTGGGGCTCAATGTAGAGGTGAAAGAAGCTTGGAGAAGCTGCTGGGAGCGTGGACCCGGGAATAACATTTTTCCTCCTCAATGAGTGAGAAGAAGGTCCATGATGACAGGTGGAGGGAAGGTGAGCATACAGGCTATACTGGAATCAGCAAGTGAGCTGCCTAAATTTATGCCTAAAATGGTACAATTTGTACATAGTAGTCACTCAATAAATATTTATGGAAGCAAATTTCAATGGGACAGATTTCAGATGAACACGGGGGAAAAACTTTCCAACAATTAGAGCTCTCCAACGATGATGACTAAAGAAAGAAACAAAAGAGTTCTTTAACCATCTTTTCCTCTCTCCCCTCCTCCTCCTCCTTCATTAGCAAGACCAACAACATCCTGATTGCAATTACCACTGGTTGGGAAAGATCATACTGGAACAATAGGGGTTACAAAGTCTCAACTGCCAAGGAAATGATAATTTTACTGGAGGATGGGGGAGGGGCTGAGGGAGGGGAGAGAGGCAAAAGACCAGAGACTTAGAGATAATGATAGAAATCACAGTGCGATACAGCAATTTCTGCTTATTTTATGACACAGGGTCCAAAGGAAGAATGATTCCATGTGATTGAGAGAATCAGGAGGGAAGTTTTTGGAGAAGGATGACTAGGACCCTGAAGGATGGGTAGCATTTTAATAAAATACTGAATGGATGAGTAAAGAGAAAGAAGACCCGAGTCATATTTCAGCAAGGGCATCAGGTACAGATGATAGAAAGTTTGCTGGCATCAAATCATAAGGCTTAACAGGGGCTCGAGTGAGATGTTCCCATTGGATCTGGCGGCTTTTTAAGTTTCTGTTACAATAAAATGATTCAAACAATATTTGGGGGAAACTCATCTGGCAGAAATGAAATGAAAAGATTGTTAGAGAGAAAAGAGAAGAGAGGCGGGGAGCCAAGTTGACAGGCAATGGCCCAGAAGTAACTCTACCTGAACCAAGAATGGAGAAGAGGGACCAGGCCTGAGAGAAGTCACTGGGCATGAATTTAGACGCCTCTAGGGAAATCAGTACTATGGATGGAAACAGAACACAGAACGGAGCATCACAGAAAAAATAAAGGATTAAAAAAGAGAGAGAGGATGGGAGAGGAACATGTGGAATTGTTCCTTGGGAGATACTTGGAAATAGGTACCCACCGTGTCTGCTTCCTTTAGATTTTAAGCACATTGGAATAGCAGCTCTTTGGTACCTTTAATAGAGTTTATTACAAATAATGGTGGAAGTGCTGAGGTTTGAATGATGTGCTATTACATGTAAATGAGTGTGGATTCAAAGTTATGGCTCTAATAAACACACAGTATTCACTTCACTTGCATTCAGATTGGTTTGGAGGAGAAAGTACTGTAGATGTAGCAAATTCATCACAGCCCCGAGGACACTCAGGGGAGCATATCATCCGCTGGAACAAAACAGGCCATTCATTTCACACATGAAAAGCAAGAGAACCACTGGCTTAAGAGATCAGATCCTGTGAATTTCTCTGAATAGTGTCGAAGATCATTGACTAACCAAGTAAGAAATAATCGGACCTAATCGGAGGCCTCCATCAGCTGTTCAGATCTATGGGCCCTTTATGTTTTGTTTGGCCATCCAGGAATTGCTTGGCCGAACTGAACTGCTTCTTGTTTACGCACCTGTACATGAATGATTCCAATCTTACAACAGCTCAGCCTGGTCTGGTATTTGATTTAATGTGGGTATGGAGCCATCTTTAATGGGGGCAGATTATAAATAACATGAGCTTGGGCTGTGGAGTCAGTCCTTGGTTTGAAGCCTGGTGTCCCCACTTACTAGCTGTGAGAAAATAAGTCTATTACCTAACCTCTCTGGGCCTCGGATTCCTCGTCTCTAAAAAGATGAGCGCACCATCCTCAGAAGATGGAAATAAGAATTGGAAGGGATGGGGGTGCCTGGGTGGCTCAGTGAGTTAAAGCCTCTGCCTTCAGCTCAGGTCATGATCTTAGGGTCCTGGGATCGAGCCCAAATCACAATCTCTGCTCAGCGGGGAGCCTGCTTCCCGCCCCTTCTCTCTCCACCTGCCTCTCTGCCTACTTGTAATATCTGTCAAATAAGTAAATAAAATCTTAAAAAAAAAAAAAGAATTGGAAGGGATGGTGGTTGCCAAGTGTCTAGCAGGGGGCTCTGACAGTAGGAGGTGCTCCCACGAAGAAGAATTCTGCTCAGTCTCCCAGCCCGCCCCCAGAGTCCAATATTAGGCTCGAAGCTACAAGGGGGATGTGAAAGCCAGCCACTGGTGAACCAGGCTTGCATTACCCTACACGGGCTTCTTGATGCCTATTAGATGTCTGCAGTGAAAAGAGCTATACATTCTAGAGCAGGTCTCAGGGGTCATCAGTGCTCTTTTGTGAACACCCCCTCACCGAGCTGCTTACCGAGAGGGAAAGGGACTTTTACTTCAGACACAGCTTTAAGGAGAAAAATTATTTTTCTTCCTGCTAATACAAATATATTTAGTGTGTGAAATGTTAGCTAAAGCTATTACTATTGTTTCAGAAAATCCAAGCAACTGCAGACCAGGAATTGAGAAATGCAGACTTTCTGCAGACATGCTGACTCAGTCACGCTGCTATTCCCATGATGCTTTCTGCTCAGAGATTAACCGTAACAGTTTCATTATATTTCAAACTTTCCCATTTGAAGTGGCGTGTGGCTAAGCTAGCGCACTTACGAGGGCTATTTCCTATTTTGATTTCCATCTCTAGTTAAATGCCATATAAGATACTGCACTATTCCCTGTGTGAACTATAATCGATAATTATGATTTGCTGTATAAATTTACAAAACAAATGACCCACAAAGGCATGGGCTTCTAAGCAGTTGTGAGACCTTAGGAAATTTACTTATCTTCCTAGGTTTCAGGTCTCCAGCTGAGAAAATAATGTACCATTGTTATGAAAATTAATTGGTGGAAGAAATGAAATATGTACCAAATTTTCTAGCATAATCTCCTTCCAAGCTTCCTGTGATAAGACAAGATAATAATAGTTCAGTTCTGGATTAATAAAGCCCTGAATGTGCCCGAACTACTCTAAGTGCTTTCTACATCCTAGTTCACTTCATATTCTCAAGGACCTTATGAGTTAGGGACTACGATTATCCCCACTGTATAGAATAAGAAACTGAGCCACAAAGAGGTTAAGAAATTTGCATAAGGTCACTTACAAATAAAGGGGTGGGGATCAAGTCCAAGTAACCTGTTCCAGAGATTGGATGCATATGTTCTATGGTGTTTGTTAAATTTGGCTTCATGACAACATTTTTGGATGATTTCATGTATCTGTGATCCCTGTATTTCTGTAAAGGAAGGCAAGAATCTCTTTCAGTACAAAGTACTAGATAGAAGTTTCAATTTTCTTTTCATCTGTGTCTCTTTTCCCAGGTAATATTGATAGACTCAAATCAAGTTAGTAAATGGCTGCCTAGACCTTACCCCTACTTTGCTAAATTCGCTCTTCCTTCAGCCAAGGCATCAGAGAAAAACAAAATCTGTCTTTTGCGTCTCAAATGAATTGCTTTTCATTCCCACCTGGGGGAACTTGCATACCTTCTGCATTCTGGATTCTGGATGTATAAGGAAAGTGTGCATTTTGATATTGGTATCAATAGTTCCATTGATATATTGACTCTGTGTGTATCATCTTATTTCCACTCTGTACTTTCTCTAACATGGGGATCTGGACGTAGAAAATCCAGAAGGAGCCCTTGATTTTCACAAATATGCACATGTACACGCACACCATCTTTATATCTACTTTATTGTAATTTATATGTACTTTATGCCCTTTACTTAGATAATGCTTACATCATACTGATGCAAACAAATAAAATAATTAAAAGTGATATGATATAAACATTCTTTCCATCAACTGAGTCCTAGTACATGGGAGTTCAACACTCTCCCTCCTTCTACCCCGACCCTCACTAGCAAAAAAGGACTACACTTTCATTGTTTTACCTAGAGCAATTCAGTCCTCCCTTTGTTCTATTTTTTTTCTTTCCATAATTTTTCTGGGGCCCAGGCTTCCTGCTCATCTCTTCACATCAGGCTGGCTCATCAAGATAAGAGAAATTTTGAAGCCAGCCTCGGAGATAGTCCATTTTCACCCTATTCTGTTACATTAAGCTTGTCCACTATCCAAGGAGGGAGTGAATGCATCTCTGAGGACAACCGGCCTTGGCAATTAGGCGGCAAGTACTAACAATCCACCTTCAACCTCCTTCTTAACCACTCCAGGCAGCTGTCTCTTGCCCTACATGAGGAAACCCCGAGGGCAGGATTCACCCAGCCACCTAATAGTCCATCCCAGAGATTTCCTGCTTCTTGGCAGAAAAGCTGCTTCTAATTGCTCTGCCTCCTGAGGCTTTGACTGGAGGAAAAGAGATAGGATGCGAGACAGGAGAGGCACACCGTGGAGGGTTCTCAGCACCTTGGGGTGGGAAAGGAAGGGTGCTAATGGAGGACAAATGTGCAGAGTTGAGGGAGCACCTCTGGAGGCAAATCAGAGAAGGATCATGCCAGAGAGAGACCTGGAAGCTTCTCTTGGCTGTGTGCCCTACAAGAATAACTTTAGAGATTGAGAATCAGATTTGGGTCTCCTGGATGATCACCCCTATTTTATCCTTTGCTAACCTGCAGGGAGCTGACATTTTTTTCTCTCCTCTCTTCTCTTTCTGTTACCTCATGGTCAGCAATTCCAATTAAAATTTATTTAACACCAACCATGGGGGCGATGTCTGCAGAAGAGATTAAGAGGAAAAGCTAGACCCTACCCTGGAAAACCGCGGTGTTCCTCAGAGAAGCCTGCTGGTTCTTCGGGAGCCTCTGTGCCTGGCCACCTGAAAACAAATGCGGAGCCCCTGCAGCTCAGGTTCAGCCCCAACTACCTTTAAACCAGGCTAATAAGGAGCACAAAAGGAATTAGTGAAATTCCCAATTCTGCCAGTTCTGTGGACTTTGGCGCACAATGGAAGTGTCTTGGTAAAAGTTAGAAATGCCTCAAGGAGGTGTACACTTGCTAAATGGAAAGCCAGTCAGCCCCGTGAACGCTGCCAACCCCTGAGAATGCCGAGAGTCCGGGGTGGGGGGGCCGGGGGACGGTGCTTGGCTCCGCCGAAGTCTTCCAGCCACACCAGCCTCTGTGCCATCAGCCATTTTCTCCTCATGGAAACCATTTTGCCATCAAAGAAAAAAACTACATTTTCCCCTTATTTAATGATGTGGACTTCTGCTAAATTAAATGTGCTAAGAGGCGGACAGCCAACATCTATAAAGGAGAAATCTCAGACTCCTGTTTTCTGCTGATCTGTGCTTCCTTGAAAACAGACACCGGGTGATGGAAAATGTGGTAAAAGTTTTAACGTTCCTGCTAAAAGGAAAAACACCTTTTCTTTCCTTTATGTTGGCCAGCCACACCTGGCAAGGCAAAGACCAGCTGAGTGAAAAGTCATTTGTGCAAAACCCAGCTGAGCTGTCAGTTGAGCTCAGCAATCAGTGACTTGGACACAAACAAACAGAAATCTGGAGAAGGAACCAGAAGTTTAAGGGACAGTGCATTTCTTGGGTTAGAATAAGTATAGATATTCAGCTTTTTTTTTTTTTTTTTGAATTGGCAAGAAGTCATTCACCCTCAAAGGAATATTCTCAAGAGAATATCCCAAGTTAAAACAAACCCCAAGTACACAAGTTTATTTTATATGACATTAATGCCTGGCACACAATGTGAGAAAAATAAAAATAGTGAAATCCATTCTTCATAAAGCATAACATATTTGCTCTAAAATTCTCAATGTGATACCAATCTTACGTGAAGCTGAGTAGGGGAGGAGACAGGAGATGGAGACAGCTAGTGATTCCTGGAAGTCTTGTCTCTAACTGGGCCAGAAAGGAATTTCTATCTCCTTTGCTTGATCCTGGGATATGTGTCCTTAGGTGGGAAAAGAAGTCTGGTTGTGGAGAAAGGAAGGAATTCTCTTAGCTTTTCCACATGGCTTTACTCAAATACTGTTTAACTTTTTTTTTTTTAAGATTTTATTTATTTATTTGACAGAGAGATAGAGAGAGCACAAGTTTGGGTGGGGGCAGGCAGAGGCAGAGGAAGAAGCAGACTCCATGCTGAGCAGAAAGCCCCATGCGGGGGCTCGATCCCGGATCCCAGGGATCACGACATGAGCAGAAGGCAGACGCTTAACTGACTGAGCCACCCAGGCGCCCTTAAACACGGTTTAACTTTTTTGGGAACAAGAAATGTAGATGCTTTCTTATAGACCTTAATTGTCACATGTCTTGAATTGAGGTGAAGAAAGTAGAGATGTTTCTACCTGTTCTCAGATGAGTGCAGTGGGACAGTAGAGTCACTACCACACCTCCCTGTCCTAACACCCAGGCCAGCTTGAGATGTATTGGAGTCTGTACATAGCATTAATGAAGGCTGCAAAAGCTTTCTCTAACGTTACATTCCTTAGTCAACTTCTGGGCCCCTTTAAACTGCGAACAAGACGACCCTTGTTCCGAAAATCTATCGCCTCTTGCCAACACACACACATATACAAAAACACGACTGTTGGGCAAATAAATCTTTCCAGAGAAAATAGATTCCTTTCCAATTCAGTCAACTGTACTGAGCTGGAAAGGGAGAAATGTTATTTTTCCAGGATGAAGGGAAAACAAGATCTCTCCTGTTTACCCTGTCTAGCCCATTTCAAAAGAAGGTCAGTTTAATGCCTTCATTAAAAAAAAAAAAGTTCTCAAGTGTTGTTTATCAGAAGACACTTGGTTCCTTTCAGGCTGGGAATCACACATTGGAGCTCTGTGCTTTTTCTCTTTGAGCTAAGATATCCATAGCAGGGCTGCCTTCCCCGCTGCTCTGGAGATGTCAAGTGTTGGGAGTGGGAGAAGCAGAGGGTGGGGACAGAGTCTGGTGATGTGGGATTCTTTGCATTGGCCAGCATCTCTATGGCCAGGCTGTGAACCACCCATGTCACTGAGCATGAAATAATGAGCTTACGAATTGATCTCTACCTCATTCATGGCTACACACATATTCTGTGCTTGCTTTTACTTATATTCTCCATAATCTGTGGACCTGAATTATCCCCTAGGAGAGTGAGAAAACAGAGTAATGAAGTACCTAGCTGAGGAGCATGGAGAGAATTTAAATCGGACACAATGCTAATGTGTCCCCAGATGTGTTCTTCAGAGCTTCCTGGAGTAAGTCTCAAGAAAGTGCCAACCATGTCTACATTAACTTGAGACTGAAGATTCCAGCTTTTCAGGCACTAAATGTGAAAATAAGTATAAGCACACCTGGGTAGCTCAGTGCGTTAAGTATCCAACTCTTGATCTAACCTCGGATCTTAATCTCAGGGTGGTGAGGTCAAGCCCTGTGTTGGGCTCCACCTTGGATGTGGATCCCACTTAAAAAGAGAGAGAGAGAGAGAGAGACAAAATAGGTCTAACATGTAGCATATTGTTTTAGTAAAAGTTCGGTGAATCAAGTTAAATGCATTTTTTAAGATAATAAATCTGGAAAACTAAACTTAAAAAGAATGTTCCCACAGCATGGATGAACCCTGAGGACATAAGGCTAAATGAAATAAGCTATTCAGAAGACAAATACTGTTTGATTCCATTTATATGAGGTGTCTAGAACAGTAAACTCCTAGAAACAGAAAGCAGAGTGGTGGCTGTCAGGACTGGGGTGTGGGGAGGAAGGGAGTTGTTGTTTATTGTGGACAGAATTTCAGATTTACAACATGAAAACATGCCATAGATTTGTTTCATAATAATGTGGATATACTTAATACTACTGAACTTAATACGCTTCAAAGTGGTTAAGATGGAAAATTTCATGTTATGTGTTTTTGCCACAAGTTAAAAAAATTATCTACATATTCTCTACATAATTACTTCAAAAACAAGAGAATAATAGACTTAACATGGATCTGAGAGAAGTCATCCGGTCACCCTCCCACCCCAAACAGGATATTCCATTAGACGTTGCAGAAAAAGATGATAATTTCATACATTTTCATTTGTTTTGAGTGTTGGTAATACTTGTCTTATCCAGTTTGTGGTTACCATAAGCTTATATAATATGTATTTATTTCTTCTCCGTCTCATTCCAAGCTAATTCCAAACAGAACAAATGATCTGCTTGATTGCAATGGAACGTGAGTAAGCCCCAAATGGGAAAATTTGCTTCCCTCCTTCCCATTTGTTTCATGGCTACTGCGGTTTGGATCTTCCCAGGTCTGGGAGGGAGTAAGATCTGTTTTAGAATTCAGATTCTGAACCTTGAGGAGAAGAGTCACAAAACCTGCAGCCCCTCAAAGTGCAGCCAAAACTGCTCTGTTGGCTTGTTCAAGGGATCCTTCTGAGGCCCCATTCAGCCTGGCTCCAGACACTGGAGGGAAAGGAGGGAGAATTCGTGGCGACCTCTTGCCAGAAGTACTAACTGCCTCATGATTGTTCCAAAGAATCTCCATTTCTAATGACTGAGGTGGGGAAAAAAATGCCAATCTGCTTGTTAGACAAATTCTTACTGTCTGAGAATGATACAGAGGAACTTATTGATTTTTTAAAGACAGCATCCAAAGAACGCAGGATTTAAAGCATAGTATTGAGACCTATTTAATGTAGTAGCCACTAAGTCACATGTAATTTTTATGCACTTGAGATGTGGCCCATGCAAATTGAAGTAGGTTTCATGAATAAAATACACACCAGGTTTTGAAAATGATACAAAAATAAAAGTGTAAAATATCTTAATAATTTTCATATGGGTCACGTGTTGAACTTCTTTCTATTTTGTATATTTTGGGTTAAAGCAGATTACCAAAACCAATTCAGCTTGTTTCTGTTTCTTTTCTTAATATGGCTACTAAAAATTTTAAACGACATATGTGGCTTGCATTACATTCTTATTAGACAGTGGTGATGTAGGCTATTGTGTGAATTTAGGACTAATAAGATAATTGAGGGACACCCACGTGGCTCAGTTGGTTAAGCATCCGACTCTTGATCCCAGCTCAGGTCTTGATCTCAGAGCTGTGAGTTCAAGCCCCACACTGGGCTCCCTGCTGGGCATGGAGCCTACTGAAAAACAAAAAATAATTAATAAGATAATTAAAGATAAGGGTCTATAATAGTATGACAAAATAATAATAATAGCCTTCATGAGACATATCTACTCTGCGTCTGATACTTGAACTATATGGTTTTATTTAACCCTAATAAGATTACAAAAGGTAATTTTTATTAGTTCCATTTATTGAAAGGCTAAGTATCTTCCCCAAAAGTGCATGGTTAGCTAGTGGTAGAGCTGGTATTTGAATTTAGGTTTTCTGGCACCAAAACACATGAGCTTTCCCCTCTGAAATGATGTTTCTTAAGTGTTCTTGTATATATATATATATATATATATCTTTTTTTAATTAATTTATTTATTTTCAGCATAGCAGTATTCATTATTTTTTTCACCACACTCAGTGCTCCATGCAATCCGTGCCCTCTATAATACCCACCACCTGGTACCCCAACCTCCCACCCCCTCGCCACTTCAAACCCTTCAGATTGTTTTTCAGAGTCCATAGTCTCTCATGGTTCACCTCCCCTTCCAATTTACCCCAACTCCCTTCTCCTCTCTAACACCCCTTGTCCTCCATGATATTTGTTATGCTCCACAAATAAGTGAAACCATATGATAATTGACTCTCTCTGCTTGACTTATTTCACTCAGCATAATCTCTTCCAGTCCCGTCCATGTTGCTACAAAAGTTGGGATGTTCATCCTTTCTGATGGAGACATAAGTGTTCTTTACCTCACTTTAAAGGGTATGCCCAAGAAGGGCACCTGGGTGTTGCAGTTTGTTGGGCATCTGACTCCTGATTTTGGCTCAGTCCTGACTCAGGGTCATGAGTTTGAGCCTGGTGTCAGTCTCCATGCTGGGCCTAGAGTTTGCTTGAGATTATTTTCTTCTCCCTCTGCCCCTCCCCCCACACACTCTCTCTTCCTCTCTCTAAAATAACATAAATAAAATCTTTAAAAAAATAAATAAGTAAAAAATATGTTCAAGAACATTGACATTTGGCAACTTGGAAAAAATAGGCATATTTTCCTGCTCAGTTCCAAACAACAACTTCAAAGTTTTGATGACCTGAAAATCAGGTATTATCTATTCATTCTTTTGTTATTGACAAGGGGTGATTAGAAATATTGGTCCTTAAACTATAAAAACTAATAAAATTTAAGTTTGAAAAAATTACAAAATAAGATTCTATCTTCCCTAAATATAGAAGAAAAAGGAAATTTATTTGATGGGGAAGAAGTTAATATTGATTGAGTGTCCACTATTCCCATCAGGTGTCCCATAAATTCATAATTCTTAACAGATCCAGATTGGAAGACATCATCTTTATCCCCACACCAGCTTCTCCTCCTTCTTCTTTCTCTCTCTTGGGTGCTATCACCTGAACCTTGTTGTTTACTCTCATTTCCTTACCTCCCCCCTTTTCAGTCTTCCTGGTTATGCTACACGGGCATTCTTACTTTGCCTCAATAGTACAAGTTGTGCTTCCCAATGGTTGTGCTGGTCCTTACTTAAGTAACCAGCAGGACGTCAGCCCATATCCAGCCCACACAGAGTGAAATTCAGTTTTTGAAATTTTTGCAAACGGGTATAAAATTATAGTTCTTCGTTATGTCAGTTTGCTGAGTTACTCATGATGAGTTAGCTTTCTGAATGTGTTGTTCTGAATCTGTTGCCTGTT
Source organism: Mustela nivalis (assembly GCF_964662115.1). Classification (NCBI taxonomy): domain Eukaryota; kingdom Metazoa; phylum Chordata; class Mammalia; order Carnivora; family Mustelidae; genus Mustela; species Mustela nivalis. Next base: position 34,747,719 of record NC_139034.1, on the reverse strand, counting down.
AATAAACTTTGCCCATTTTTCTATTGAAGTCACTGTCCTTTTTTTTGCTGATTGATTTAATTTTATTTCTTATTTATCTTATTTTATATTCTAGATAAGAACCTCTTATTCAGTTGAAACATTGTGAAGGCTCTTCTCCCATTTTGAAGTCTGTTTCTAATATTCCTGTTTCTAACAGGAATCCTTAACTTTGATGTATTCTCTAATCAATTTTATCCTTTATGTTTTTTGGAAGTTTTTGTTTGAAAAGTCCTCTATTGTCTCAACATCAGACATATTTTTAAATAAATTTATCATGTATCTCAAAGATTGAACCGGAATTTTGGTGCAATTACATGTACTTGCTAGGTAATGTGGGGAAAGTTGATATCTTTAAATTTTAAGCCTTCTGAGTTAAGAACAAAGAATGTGCCTCGTTTACTTGGGTTTTTCTACGTCCTGTATAGAGCGTTTAAGTTTTCTCAAGGAGGCTGTATGTATTCTTGGCTAATTACCCAAGATTTTTCAGTTATTGCTATGTGAATAGTATCTTCCTTTTTAAATTTTTTTTTAAATAACATTTTCTAGTTGTTTGCTGTTGAAATGCTCTCATAATTTGATCATGTACCTATCAAGTTCTTACTGTTTACTTGATGCTATTGGTTATTCTGAGTAGGTAAGAATGTCACATGCAAAAAACTGATAGTTGCCTTTCTTTCTTTCTAATTCTTTCTTTCTTTCTTTCTTTCTTTCTTTCTTTCTTTCTTTCTTTCTTTCTTTCTTTCCTTCCTTCCTTCAGTGTTTGGCAGGGCTTCTAATATTATACTGTTGGTTGCAATATGTATTGGTTTCTGACAATATTTCTCTTGTTCCAGTCTTAGCAGGAATGCCCTTAAAATTTTTCCATTAAGTAAAAATGGTTTTGGAATATAACCATCATCCATTTAAGGGAATTAAAGAAATCATTTTCTACTCTTAGTTTGCTAAGAGTTTTTATCATAAATAAGTAAAGACTTTGTCGAATGCTTTTTCTGTATCAACTGAAATTATCATGAGTCTTAAAATTTTAATCTATTAATTTTCTGTATTGTGTTGGCAGAATCCCTGATGATGAACCATTAATTAGACAAGCTGTATTATTTTAAAACATACCTTTGGGATCAATTAGCTAATACTTGAGAAGATTTTTCATCTACTTGCATAAGAGAAAGGGGCATAGTTTTCTTTCCTTTTATACTGAGTTCATCTCATCAATACCAATTTTATGAAATAAGCTTGCAGCTTTTGGTTTTTGTCTCTGCTGGAATAACTTAAAATACAGATAAAAATTTATTGTTCCTCAAGATTTTGATACAACTCACCCGAAAAACCATTTGGGCATACACTTTTTTGAGAGGGGGAGTTGTCAATTGTAATTTAATTTCTTTAAAACTTGTTGGTCTCAACTATCATATGATCTCCCTGATATGAGGAAGTGGAGATGCAACATGGGGGGTTTGGGGGTAGGAAAAGAATAAATGAAATAAGATGGGATCAGGAGGGAGACAAACCATAAGTGACTCTTAATCTCACAAAACAAACTGAGGGTTGCTGGGGGGGGGGGGGTTGGGACAGGGGGGACATTGGGGAGGGTATGTGCTATGGTGAGTGCTGTGAAGTGTGTAAACATGGCGATTCACAGACCTGTACCCCTGGGGATAAAAATACATTATATGTTTATTTAAAAATTTTTAAAAATTAAAAAAAACTTGTTGGTTTCTTCCAGTTTCCTATTTCTTATGTCAGTTTTGGCATTGAATATTTTTTCCATTTTGTCTCCGTTTTCAAATTTTTTTAAAAGATTTTATTTATGTATTCGACAGAGAGATATCACAAGTAGGTAGAGAGGCAGGAAGAGAAAGAAGGGGAAGCAGGCTACCCGCTGTGCCCACAGTCCGATGCAGGGCTCAATCCCAGGGTCCTGGGATCATGACCTGAGCCGAAGGCAGAGGCTTAACCCATTGAGCCACCTAGGTGCCCCTTCAAGTTTTTAGTTCATAAAACCATTAGTGTTTTAGTTTTTTTTCTTTTTTTTTGCAAATGTTAGCTACTCCTATAGATTTCAAACAATATAGAAAAGTTGAAAGAAGAAACTGAAAAACCCACTTCAAATCTTATGTCCCAGAAGTAATTATAATGTAAACATCTCAGAGTATATAGTTACAACTTTTAAGGCAGACGTTTTTCTGTATGTACAGTTATAATACCATCATTAATAATAATAGCAAACATACATAGTTCTTGATATTATTACAACAGATACAGTTAGAAGAATCACATACATGTAAAGACAGAAGAGTGGATGCCTGAACAGGTAAATGATGAGTAGATAAATAGATACCCCTGCATATATTTCTGTTATAATCCTGTAACAGAAAAGCCTTTTTACGTTTATTGATCACAAATACATCCTTCCCCAGGATTCTGTTTATCAAATGCATGAATGGAGAAATGAATGTGCAATGCTATGTGCAAACATTATCCTAGGAGCCACATACATTTTGTTTATATAATCCTCCCCAGATCCTTGTGACGAAGATAGTATCATCCCTATTTTACAGTTGAGGAAACTGGAACGGGAGATAAGCGACTCGCCCATGGCTTTACAAGTGACAAGTGACTGGCAGGAGTCTGGCATCAGATCTGTTCGAACACTGATACCCACTCCCTGTCCACTGTACCACACTGATAATCAGAATAACCCGAATAAGGGAAAGACAGAAATGCAAAAGGTCTAAAAGAAATACCAAGAACGTGCAGATCCTTTTTTGAACAAGTGTTTTTATTAAGTCCCTCCCACCGAGCCTTGGGATCGGGACTGTGTGTCAGGGACTCCTAAACAGGGCTCCCACCTTTTTCCCCTGCTGAACGAACGGTGAAGTACTTTAGTTCTGCTCTGGAGTGGGGGTTGGGTTGAAAGGGAAACATACAAGAAAAGACATGTTCCCAGCGGCTTCCTGTGTAAAGACAGGCAAGGAAGAAGGTGGACAATTGAGGGGAGGGAGAGACAGTGCCCTGCTTCTACAGTGATGAGCAGAGGAAAGGGTGCTGTAGGGAACAGAAGCTGGGCTGCATCCCCACCTTGTCCTCTTTCTAAAATGGTACCCAGTTAGGTCCACCAATTAGGAAAAAAGCCTTCTCTGGGCTGACCAATTAGAAGTGTCCTTTTTCCTGCTGCACGCAGTACCCTGGATACCCAGCCTCAACGTGGCTGGATGCCTTTGCCAGAGCAAAAGTACACATCCCCCCTGCCTCTTGGGGAGAAGCTTCCCAGAAAGCCATCCTTGTCATTGCTCACTTTATGTAAGGCCACTTTAACGAGTCATTAGAACAGAACACAGCCTCTATTATTTAAGATGAACAAATATGTCAGTAGAAAGAATTATAACTCAGCTTGGGGAGGTGGGCAGGATAGCTCATTTTCTGGTGATTGGCATATTACCAAAAACCCCAATTAATAATTTCAGATTTCTTAACATTATTTTAAAATATCACCAATTCTCTAAGGGCGCCTGGGTGGCTCAGTCATTAAGTGTCTGCCTTCGGCTCAGGTCATGATCTCAGGGTCCTGGGATCGAGCCCCAACATCAGGCTCCCTGCTCAGCGGGAAGCCTGCTTCTCCCTCTCCCCCTCCCCCTGCTTGTGTTCCCTCTCTTGCTGTGTCTTTATCAAATAATTAAATAAAATCTTTAAAAAAATTTTTTTAAATTAAAAAAATCACCAATTCTTTAAAAAACAGTATGTGTTCTGGAGGACAGTGTATTTAAAAAAAAATGAGGGAGGTGTGGATCCTGTTCATGTCTTTTTTTTTTTTTTTAAGATTTCATTTATTTATTTGACAGACAGATCACAAGTGGGCAGAGAGGTAGGCAGAGAGAGAGGAGGAAGCAGGCTTCCCACCAAGCAGAGACCCCGACACAGGGCTCAATCCTGTGTACCTCGGGAACATGACCTGAGCCAAAGGCAGAGGCCACAACCCACTGAGCTACCCAGGCACCCCTCATGTCTTTTTTTAAAGTCTAATTGCTTGTTGAAGTTTAAAATTTACACACAGAAAAATACACAAATTATAAGCATACAGGTCAGTAAATTTTCATGAAATGGATACATCCCAGTTGCTAACACTTAAGTCAAGAAATAGAATTAGTGCTAACTTCCCCAAAACCCCTTCATGTCTTCTAAGAAGTCGTGACTTGCTATCCACAGACAATCAGTGCCCTAACATCTAATGCTCCAGGCTTGCTTTGTCACAAACCCACATTCATAAACTCTGTAAATGGAACCGTTCAATGTGTATTCTTTCCTGTCTGGCTTCTTTCCCTCAACCATATATTTGAGAGATTAATACATGTGGTTGCCAATAGCAATAGTTCATTCATTCTCTCGGCTGTATACTATGCCCTTGTAGGCATGCACCAAAAATTACTGAATGTGTTCTACTATGGACAGATGTTTGGGTCATTTCCAGCTAATGTGAATGGTTGCCAGCCGTTTTCAACGTTTGATGGTTGTTAACACACTCCTGCCAAAAGTCACACCAGATGTGAATGTAAAATTCAAAGGCTGATAAATTGATCTGGCGATCGGAAGTGAAAACCACTGCAAAAGAGTTTTTTCCCCTGCTTGGAAAATTTAAAGATATGGTTACTGTATAAGGCAGTTACATGCAATTCACTGCGCAATGCTAAGAGTTGCAAACCAGTGAGAAGCAAATAAGGCTGGTGAATTTGCAGATAAAGAATATGGCTCCATGTGGTCCCAGCAATAGCTGGCTATTTTTATCCTCTGCCTTTAGCAAATCTTGGTAAGTTTTTCATGCTAGGATAATGTGACACTCTTAGGATTTAACATAACACTGTGATGATGGACTTAAAACTCTGTGAGGTAGGTGGCAAGTGGCATTGCTCCCATTTCCCAGAAAAGGGAGTTTTGGAAAATCACTTCATCTCCCCCTTACACCATTCACGACAGCAAGTCGGTACTGGCATGGGAGGGTGAGTTGAGAGCTGTCTCCATTGGTCCTCCCTACAGGCAGCCTGGCCCGATGCCCCTCACGGTGCCTGCGGGGCCTTGGAAGGAGCCACAGCCTTGAGGTGGGAGGAATTCTATTAATACTTTCGATTTTTATAGTACTCTGCCTCTAGAGGACTTTGAGCATCCTTTCAGAATTGCTGGCCAACGTTTGTGACTCACTCGTACACCAGAATTGCAGAAACGTTGTTTTGGAGATGGGCTTTCGTAGGGCTTTGGCAGCCACTTCCAGGATCCTTAGAGAGGGCAATATCTCATTCCTAGTTATTATGTTCAGAGGTCAAAAAACTGATGGACCAGTCAAAGGGTAATTCCCTTTTCTCCCCTAAACATCACCCACAGCATTCCTGCTCTCAGGCTTTCTGGGTGTCCTCATCTTTCTCTCTGTGCCATGGGTTCCTTTGGCTGTCTGGTGAAGCCTGTGGACTCCTTCACAGAACAGGGTTTTAAAATGTATAAAATAAAATGCTGGGGACTACAAAGGAAACCAAGTATATCAAAATGCAGCTATCAAATAATAAAAAGGCAAAATAAACCAAATTTGTGATAGAGTAACATATGTGCTTTCTTATTGAATATAACAAGATCTAGAGGTGGGAAAAAATTAACATTGCAATATTTGATGAAATCTACAACTGTAATGTAATATTAAAATATTTTCATTTCTTTTTTAAAAATATTTTCTTTTCTGTTGGTGACAAAGTCATAGATACTAATACTTCTGCGGTTTGTTGTCCATATTTAGAGTTGAAAGAAATTTTGAATTTCCCCCCTGAATGCTATGATACCCCCTTGAATTCTATTCCCACTTCCACGCTCCAGAGATGGCCCCTATGCTGGACCCACATGTCTACACTGCATTAGCTGTCTGGGACCCACCGGCTCCTTTCCAGAAACCTGGACTCTGAGCCAGGCTTACTTGAGCTGGCGACTATGATCATCAGACTTGGCTAATATGGCCAAACAAGAATTGACCTTGGTAAGTTTTTCATGCTTGTTAGTTTTTCATTTCTTGTTAGTTCCCAGCTTGACAGGCTGAGAGACAGGCCCTCTTAAATGATGTGCTTACTCTTTGGAAACTATCAGGAAATTGACATGATATCCAGGAATTGTTGTTAATTTTAAGTTGGTGCTAATCAGGTTGATGAAAGCACTGTGGTTAAGAAAGAAAATGTTCATATGTTTTAGAGATGCATATGGAAGTACATAGCGATAAGTAACATACCTGGGATTTGTGATTAAAATTTTTAAATTACTCTGGGAAAAGGAGGAGGAAATGAATGAAACAAGAATGGTGAAAACTTGAAAATTCAGGACTCTGGGTAACGGTTGTATGGGGGTTAAACTACTTTCTCTACTTGTATATAGGTTTAGGACTTAAAATTATTAAAATCCGGGGCGCCTGGGTGGCTTAGTGGATTAAGCCGCTGCCTTTGGCTCAGGTCATGATCTCAGGGTCCTGGGATTGAGTCCCGCATCGGGCTCTCTGCTCAGCAGGGAGCTTGCTTCCCTCTCTCTCTCTCTCTCTGGCTGCCTTTCTGTGTACTTGTGATTTCTCTCTGTCAAATAAATAAATCTTTAAAAAAAAATTATTAAAATCCTTAAAAAATAGTTTCTGGACCAGGAAATGACATAAAGAATGTTTTTTTTATAGTGCTGGTTGTATTTTTTTTTTTTTACAATACTTATCATTTATTTTCTCACATGATACAACTCAATTGTACTGTGTCTCTTAAACATGCAAGTTTTAAAGCTGGTTTCACTCATCCCTTTTACCACTTGTTTGGCATGGTCTTGCTCTCCAAGAGTGTATATTCTCGGGACGAGATCATGTATTTACATGGAACCACAGTTGGAAAGCCACATAAGACAGAGTATGGTGTAAAGGCAAAAACATGTAATAAAGATGGACAATGTGAGAGGAGTTCAGGAAAGGGGAAATCTATGAGGGCTGGTGGCTTCACGTTGGAAGTAGCTGCCTATCAGTCTAAGAAGTTTGGGTTCCATGCCTCTTGTTAGCTTTTTCTTTTCTTTTTTTAATATTTTATTTATTTAATTGAGGGAGAGCAAGAGAGAGAGATCACAGAGGGAGAGGAAGAAGCAGGCTCCCCACCGAGCAGAGCGGATGAATGTGGGGCTCCATCCCAGGACCACAAGATCATGACTTGAGCCAATGGCGGACACTTAACCGACTGGGCCATCCAGGTGTTCTTAGGATTCTTACTTTGCACTCATTTCCCCAACACTGGCATTCCCTCGAATTCCTAAAGCTCACAAGCAAGAACATCCTTGCTCTCCATATCTCCCTGTCCCCTTTCCCTTAGAGGCCGTATTTGACACATTCTGAGTCTCCATGGATGTGCGCCCTCCTGCTGAGGACTGCTCTGCTTCATCTTTCTAGATGGCGAAGTACAGCCCAGATGCTAAGTCCTACCACAGACACTCTTACCTGTTCAATGTAGAGTGGTCCCTGGCCTTATGGGGCGGTGGTAATGGTCTCCAGGTAGGCAGTGAGGGGACTACCATGTCAGAACGCAACCACTGTCTCAGAGGTGAGCCCCTTCTTGCCAAGTTCTGGGGAGGGGGATTCTGACCAGCAAGAAAGCTTCATAGCAATCTGCCTTGAGAGGACAATGAAAGCAAAGGGGTGGATGCCTCAGTAAAATAGTGGAACCTAACTGGGAGAGCTGCTGGGGCCCTCAGAATGGACTAGAAATGATCTCTCAGAGCAGGAGGGAAGAAAAGATTACTAGAAGGCATTCAAGAAAGCGTAAATCATGGATGATCTAAATTTAAAAAAAAATTATTTAAATTTAAAAGTTGTTTTTTCAGGGGCGCCTGGGTGGCTCAGTGGGTTAAAGCCTCTGCTTTCGGCTCAGGTCATGATCCCAGGGTCCTGGGATCGAGCCCCACATGCGGCTCTCTGCTCAGCAGGGAGCCTGCTTCCTCCTCTCTCTCTGCCTGCCTCTCTGCCTACTTGTGATCTCTGTCTGTCAAACAAATAAATAAAATCTTAAAAAAAAAAAATAAAAATAAAAATAAAAGTTGTTTTTTCACATAGCTTAGATCATTTAAACCAAAACAAGTTCTTCTTTTTCTTTTTTTGTTTATGTTCACTGATTCTCATTCTACATTTGGAATGAGAGGCATTGTGGGGGGTTACTTGGGTAGGCTGTGTTGGCAAGGAAAGAAAGGGCATGTCCACATGCCTGTGCTACCATTCACACAGAAGCTGGAGGCTGCCATGATTGAAGGAGACTTTGGTCCTTTCAGGGCTTCTTTCATGGCTTAGAATCACAACTTTGAGGTAAAAGAGAAAACATGAAACCCGTGGTACTTAAGGGAGGTAGGATTCAAGGAATCTGTCTAGGACATTCCCCCTGACTGACAGATGCGTGAAACTTCAACCCAAGTGGGCCATCTCTCTCTGGGACCTATCTTCCTCATCTCCATATGGTGCTCCAAACCTTCTTGGGTAAGGGGGCTCCATAAGAGACTCGGATCTATAAGACTTAATTTTATTCCACCTCTCACCTTTAAGGGGGTAAAAAACAAATGTTCTAACAACAATGACAACATGACTGCTGCCTCTCTGTACATAGGGCAGAAGCATCTCAAAGGAAGTCATTAGGGTGACCTTGATTTATGAAAGTATCTTAGGAGGTGACCCTGATGAGACAGTGGGAAGGGGGAAGCTAGTTCCTACTGGGGAAAATGGCTATACTGTCAGGAGGCACATGGATCCTTGCGTTACATATGACACAAAATCACATTTCTCAGCTTTGGTTCAGAACCCCCTACATACATGTGCACATATAGACAAACACAATCATTCTTATTTCTTGGCTTCCCTAAAGTTCTATATATCTACCATTATAGCAATTATCACACTATGCTATATTGTTTCTAGTATACTTATATGTTTTTATAATTAAGCTTGTGAACTTTTTCTTTGTAGCTTTTACCTATAAAATACCAGCATGTGTTAAGAATTGTTTGTTGAGTGGGTATTAAGGAGGGCATGTATTACATGGAGCACTGGGTGTGGTGCATAAACAATGATTCTTGGAACACTGAAAAAATAAAATTAAGATGTTAGGGGAAAAAAAGAATTGTTTGTTGAATGACTATTTGAATAAATGGCTACTATATTTACTTGTTAACAAGATGGAAACCTGACTCACTCAGCAGAATCAAGTCTCATTTATTATCAAGGACCTGATGTCAAATTTGTTCCTACCTCTCTGCTTGTCCCTGAATCATTCAGAGGAATCCTGGACTTTAGGAAGCATTAGTTCTGGGATGACCCACGCTGGAATCCACAACCCTCCTCTATGTGCTGTAGCTTCTGGCAGAGGACGTGTGGACAGGCTGGTGTGGGCATGTCACCCTCACTGCGCCTGGCAGAGATGACCCTCTGCATTGCCCAATATAGGGATCAGCTTATCTCCAAGAGCAGCAATGACCTGGTGAATAAAAGAAGTGGGCAGGCATGGCTTTTGAGTCATTTGGCAAGTGCCTGGAAGCTGATCCTTCCTGCAGTCCCCCATATTGACTTCCTCTTTCCTGTCACAGCATCCAAAATTCTTTCACCATCAGTTATTTATGCTTTGGGGTATTTCAGAGCTCTTAATTAGTAAGTGACTTCTTAACTTGGTATTTGTGTAGGATTTTGGAATGGAGGGGGATGTGGAGATAGGTGAGGAAGACAGTGAAAAAGAAAAGAGAAAGAGATACAGATTTCTTCCCCTTCCCAGTAGTTGTGGGTATAGGATAATACTTCCTAGAATATCCTCGATCTATCCAAAATTGTCCAGACAATATTGAGAAGCAGTGTGTGTGGTGGGGGTGATGGAGGGCAGAGGGCTTACAGCGTAAATTCTTAAAAACATGTTTTCTCTCCCAGCCACAGAGCACTTGAAAACTCAAGTACATGAGAAAAATGAGAGGAGAAGGGACTGCAGTCTTGATGTGCCCCGAGTACACACTTCCAGACTGCCCTCTTCAACCAGATAAGAGCTGAAGGAGAATCTTTTTTGAGATGAAGGCTAAGAACTTAAAAAGAACAGAGGACAATCTCAAGACCCTGAGATCATGACCTGAGCTGAAACCAAGAGTCAGATGCTCAACCACTTGAGTCCCTCAGGCACCCCTATTTGCAAAGTCTTTAGAAAAGGAAAATAAATTACCTTTAGTTTACAGGTAATAAATCACCTTTATTGATTAGTGGATTTAATTGTATTGACCTCTGTTCCAGGAGAGGACTGTCAATGTGGTCATCCACTCTGCCATTCCTGTGGCTGCTGCTCTGACCACCTAGACTGTCATTCAGGGCACAGGTCAGCCCCCGCAATCCGCATTTCATTTGCACCCCCCGCCCCCCCCACCCCACCCCCCACTGACCCCATGCAGGACCAGCTTCAACCGGTGATTTGTTGTACTTGCTTTTCTCATTGTAAGTAAATATTCACTTTTGTGCCCATTTTTGTATTTGTGATTTTTGTGTTCCTTTTCATCAAGAGGACCCCCATTTGATGTAACTTTCAGTTCCCACAGAGTTGGGTCTGCCCTTTTATATGTCTCCTAAAGCAGTGCACATTACATAGGAAATCTCAATTCATGACTGTCCTGATAAGTCTGGCTCTTGATTAACCAGAATGTTCTCTGCATAATGCTCTCAGAGGCAAGAAATGAAATTAGAAGGAAAAAGCAGATGGTAGGGACTTCTAGTTTTAGAAATATAGCAAATGTCTACCTGATTCCCAATCTTTCCTCCACCTGTAGGCACAGAAGTGCCTAGTAACATCCAGCACTTAACTAGTGTTTACTGTGAACAGGGCACCTTTTGAGTGCTCTGGGGCACACAGCCCTTGAGGTGTGCACTGGACTGCACTCACTTACAGATAAGAAAACGGAGGCACAGAGAAGTCAGCAAATTCCCCAAGGTTACAGCTAACATACATGGAACAGCTGGGAGTTGACCAGGTCATCAGGTCCAGAATCCAAGGGCCTCAGCTCTAAGCTAGATCACCTTTACATTTGAAATGATAGCTCGGTCCCACAGAAATGAAATCTTTACTTTGTTTTCAACCAGTCACACGGAGCCGTGCATTGAGCCCTTGCGTTATATTGGGTATGCACTGTGCCACAGACAGTCCTCCTGTTGATGTCCATGGGTAAGTGAAGAAGCCAAGGTCACATAGCTACTAAGTAGCAGAGCAAGATTTTAAACCCGGATCAGCCTGTCTCCAAAGGCCATGAACAGGGACAAGAGACACCACCGTCCATTCCAACACCTTACATAGAGATTTCTTAACTTGAAGTGATAGCCAAGCTCCAATGATTACTAATGAGTTCTCTGAAGCTAGATTGGTTAATTAAACTTCCCTCTTTGCATTTGGTTATTCACCCTGCTCACATTTGGTTATTTATTGGTCCTTCTCAGTGCTACTTAAAAGAAAAGAGGTAGGGGGCACCTGGGTGGCTCAGTGGGTTAAGCCACTGCCTTCAGCTCAGGTCATGATCCCAGGGTACTGGGATGGAGCCCCACATGGGGCTTTCTGCTCAGCAGGAAGCCTGCTTTCCTTTCTCTCTCTGCCTGCCTCTCTGCCTACTTGTGATCTCTGTCTGTCAAATAAATAAATAAATAAAATCTTTAAAAGAAAAAAAAAAAAAAAAGAAAGAAAAGAAAAGAGGTAGAACTACTATTAGCCCATTTTCCAAATAGAAGAAACTGAGACACAGAGACGTTAAGTCACCCACTGGGACTTGTCCCCTGGAGCCTGGTCCTGGAAATTTCTGCTTTCACCACTACATACCCTGCAGAATCTCTGTCTGAGTCCATCAAAAATAGCTGGTGGCTTTCAATTTTTTTTAAGTGGCTTTCAGTTTGTGGAGTAGGTGTACCAGATCTCTGTGCACAAAGGTTAATTAAGCCACTATAAAAATGCAAAAGCAGTCAGGTCTTTGTCTCCAAGGTAATAAAATCACAAATGACTCCTATTCAAAATGAAGCTTAAAATAATCTGTTGCCAGTGGGCTGTGTGTGTTTTTCTCATTTTAACAACATGTGCTTCTCTCTTCATCAGAAACATTAGGTCACAAAAGCCAATCTCATCTACATCTTTACAACGTTGTTTATCATCTTTTTGCATGCAGGAGCTAGAACTGATAATGAACCAGTCAAATTGGATCCCAGGGAGGATTTGTACTGACTTAGAATACTTTCAGAATCCATTCAGAACGCCTCCGATTTTTCATTAAACCCTCTGAAGCCATTTATTTTGGGGCCAGCTTTTCAGGGATAGGACATCAATTGTGTGCCAGTTATTGGGAATTATAACACAGCTGATGAAGTGTGACAACGGAGTCCATTGGATGTGTAGTAGATTACAGGAGGGTTCTATCGAAGTCAGTGGCTATTAAGCTGAAAATGTTTCTGAGCTAAGAGAGCATGAAAATAAGAAAATTGATTCTATCCTGTCATCTGACCTCTCTCCCGTGGTCTCTGGATTGAGCTTGACTTTCCGCTCCCACAATTCCTTTTATCTGCCCCTGCACTCTTTCTTTTTTTGTATCTACTCCCACCCACTCTCTCTCTCCCTCAAGCAGATATCAAAAATCTAAGAACAGGGAGGGAAAGTAGATCGATGCTTGTGGCTATGCATGGTGGGCAGTAAATTCAGCCACACCAGACTCAGTCATAGTCAGAAAGGGAAGGTGGCATGTGATGTGATAAGGTTGTAGCAGACCCATAAAATCCAAAATACCTCACAGACCACGAATCATAGTCTTGTTATACTCACAGCTGTATCTATCTGAAGGTATCCCATGTCAGCCCGCCCCTTCCCACAGTACACATAATATGCTCAAGAGAAGCTCGTGGGAAGGGCATGGTGAAATGTTTCAATCTTTTTGGTGATATCATTTAAGATTAACCATGTAGGTGCACCTGGGCGGCTCAGTTGGTTAAGCATCTGCCTTCAGCTCAGGTCACGATCTCTGAGTTCTGGGATTGAGCCCCACTTCCAGCTCCCTGCTTAGCCGGGAATCTCCTTCTCCCTATGCCCCTCCCCCCACTTGTGTGTTGGTGCACTTGCCTGCTCTAGCTCAAATAAATAAAAGCTTTAAAATAAAATAAAATTAACAATGTACATACTTTCTGATCCAACCAACATTTTCTGATTCTATCCTAAGAGGAAAGAAAAAAATGCCCATTTGTGTAAGGATGTACGCGCAAGGGTATTAATTGCAGCATAATATTTGGTGGTTAATATCTAGTAGCAGACAATTCACATTTCCTGCAATAGAGAACGGCTGAAGAAAGCACGGAAATTATATACCGTGGAATATTATGCAGCTATTAAAAAGAATAGGCTTGCTGCATATACATGAACCTGGAAGGATGTCCAAATAGATCAGTAAGTAAAAAAATGTTGGTTGCAGTCTAATGCCTACAATACTGTACGATCAAACTTTACATCAGCAGGGCTTAGTTTCTCCAGAAAGAGGATCATCATGACAATATCATCTGTGAATCTGAGCCAGGCTCATTAGCTTATCATAATGCAGAAGTTTGAATCCGAAATTGGGTTGGTTTTAATCTGGCTAGGGAGATGGGCTTAATAACATGTACGTGCCCTGCCCACATTTATATTCCCCAGGTAATCCTCGTGCAGTAAAAATATCTTTTATCCTCCAGAAAAGTCCCTTAAAGTGGGGTTCCAATGGAATGTTAGGTTGAGGTCTAAGATGAGAAAAAGCATTTTAGATATGCTTTTTCAAAATATGGACCCTTATGTCTTACCATAAACATCTTGAGTTTGAATTTCCAGCACATTGGAAATGGGAGATGGAGAGGAAGGCCAGATGTATAAAAGTGCTCTGGGTGACCCCATTACTTTTTCCTCCACTTTTGATGCAATTGAAAATAGAGTCTTAAAGTATATGCCTCGCTTCAATTATTGAGACAGCTGTAATGATGTTAGTGACAATAACATTTACAATATGCCAGACACTGATCAAAGGGTATTAGTATAAACAAATTCATTAGTTCTCACAGCAACCTGCAAGGAAGGTGTTCATTATTATTATACCCATTTTATAGATGAGAATAGGCGAAAAGAATAATACTCATGATTACAGAACTAGTTTAGTGGTGGAGCCGGGGTTTAAAACCCAGGAAGTTTAATTTTAGATTCTAAATTAAGAGTTTTGAGCCACAGTAAATGAAATAGAGCAGGCTCATGAGCTCAGTGAAACATTTTCAAGCCCATTTCTCATTTATCTCATCCCTTGGATGAGACCTAAACAGTCATTCTATTTCTCAGAGCTCACCCACTGCCATACTCCTCATCACTGAACTGTCTATATCCTTTGAATTGCTCAGTGTATCTGGAGAAGCAATTCTGAGAAAATGTGCTTTTATCATCTTTTTTTCTCTCTTTCTCCCTCAGTTCCTCCTCTGCCATGGAAATAGTTTCCTTTCTTAAGTAGAGAATTGTACTCAATCTTCCATTAGAAGTTGGTGCAAAAATGGGCTGAAACCTCATTATGTCTAGTTCTTCTTTACCATGTTCTAACAGGTGTCACTTTCCAGACCTATCTAAAATTAGCCTGTAAGTACTGGCTTGCCTCTGAAATCACTTGCTTAGGGGAGGAGGAGGTGAAGGAGACATGCATATCAATGTTCCCAGCTTGTTCTCAGCTAAAATGAGGAAATTGAGTCTTTCTTATCTTCAAGCATTATGATGTTGTGGGAAGAAAAAATGTAAAAATTGAGGTCAGTTCTGTCACTTTTGAACAGTGTGTACTCCGCAAAGTCATGTAACTCTCTGAACCTTAGTTTCATCATTTGTAAAATAGGACCGACCAATAACTGCTGCTCTACTTACTTCGTAAGTTTGTTGTGCTGATCCATATAAGAACCCAGATCTTCTGGCTTCATGCCCATTGGTGTCCATCCATGCATTCCCCCCCCTCTTCCATCCATCACCCTTTCATTTCTTCATTCATTCAGTGTTTATTATACCTCCTGAGAGTTAGCTAAGTGAAAGATAGATGTTAGGAGGCTAGGGGAAGAAAAGGAGAGATGAACCCCAGGTTGGGAAAGAGGATTGAAGGCAGAAACAATGAGGTGATTAAGAACATAGAATGAGCAGGGACTTACAAAAGCCCATCATCCCACATTCTAATATTTTACACGCTATTCAATTCCTCTGAGGGCAATCATACGTGGCACAAAAGGAATTAATTTTCAAGGGTTCCCTAAGACAGAGCCACCTTTATTCTATCCAGGCAGTACTCCTTAGGTAGCATCTTCCATCTTACTTTCTCCCTAGGTCTCTCTGTTAAGTACAATAACTAGTGAGCACAAGTGGGCAAGGCTTACAAGTCAGGCTGGCTCCTCAGATCCAGCCATAGGAAAAGGTACCTGTGTGGTCCTTTAAATCCACGTGATATAAAAATAAACCTCAGGTATTACACAATGTATATAAAATAGAGATTCTACTTGACCCAGAAAAAGATTTAAAGTAAATTAATGGAATGCACCTTGGCATAATGGCCATATATTAAAATACTGTGAATTTATAATCGTTTTCCATGTATGTTAGATTTATCTTTGAAGTACCTTGAAAAGGTAAAACTAAGAGAATAGGAAACGTTACTTCACTGGCCCGATTTTACAAATAAATTAACAGAGACCGGAAGAAACGTGGCAGATTACACAATAAAATCAGCGGATGAGCAAGAACTCGATCTGAGGTTTCTTGGATCCCAGGGCAGAACTGACTTCTCCAACTCAGGTGACTACTGAACACAATGAGTTTTCAAATTATGGAGGATTTCACTTCTGGCGATACTGCTGAAAGTTTAAGCAATAACTCATTCGTTTATTAATCTCACACACCCTTAACTCGGGAAAAGGGATGAAAAATATCTGCAGATGAGGCTGGGGCAGGAGACCAGAATCTCTACTGCCCTGAAAGCTACGCTCAGCATCAGGCCTTTGTCCTGAGGGCAACGGGAAATCACAGAAGGGTTTTATACGGGGGACTGTCCTGACTATTTAACACCAAACACGGTGAGCCACCCCCGCCCCAGGGGAGGGGTGCTGGCAGTAAGGGCACATCCTGCAGCAGGGAATCCAGTCAGAATCATGGCGATTAAAAGCACACCAGAGAAAGGTGGCAGCTTTAAGAAGCAAAGTGACTGGATCATATCCAAATGTGAGAACCAAGGTGTCCTCCTTGCCCCAGATCCTGCGGTTCCCGGATTTCTCCTTCTAGGGTGACTGCAACTGCGTTTCTGGTAGGAAAATCATCCCTGCTCCTTCCCCAGCCTTCCCTAGCTCCCAGGAGGGGCTGGAACATTCAGGAATGACAGAGGAAGCAGAAGGCCCGGGGTCCCTTGGGTCTTTATCACAACCACTAATTGCCCAGACACCCGGATTCCAGAGCCCAAGGGCCAGCTGAGGCCACTTGCACCACGTCGTGACTTTGCCAGCAGCCCGCTGTCCTCGCTAACGAGATTTCGCCCGTCTCCTCACACCGGGGCCAGGCCTCTCAGCGCCGGCTGCGAGCGGCTGGATGTTTGATAAAACCCCACAGACGCCGCACCAGCGAGCGCTCCGCGGGGATACACACAGCGAAGAGCCCCCGGGCCCGCTTGCCCTCCCACAAGGCCGAGCGCGGCCTGGGGACAGCCCCACCCCGCCGCTTTCCGCAGCCTATTGGCCTATGCCCCTGCCACTCAATCGAGCGCCCGCCCACTGGGTCCGGCCTGGAGGCGGGATCCGAAGTCTCCCCAGGCCTTGGCGTCTCCGGCTGGTTCTACCAGGTGCTTCTTTGTGTTTATAATCCTGGTTCCGATTCTTGCTTATGTTTCACGGCCTACAACCGACTTGCATAAACTCTTTCTCATGGGATTCTGACCCCGTTGAGATGACACAACAGACAGGTCCGCTTTACAGGCAGGAGAAGTAAGGGCCCCAGAGGTTGAGGGACTTGTCCCTTAGAAGCACGTGCTCGGATTTTAACAGTGGTTCTGGACAGAACCGTGTTTGGGGCTTGGTAACGTTGGCTCCGTGGTTAAACTGTTCTGAACTCGCTTCCTCATCTGCAAAGCGGGGAAAGTAATAGCCGCCTTCTGAAACTGGTGTGAGGATTACATAAACTAGCTGGAGAAGAATCTGGCGCAAGGACTGGCCTGTAGTAGGTTGTTGGTGAATGTAGTATGTGCGCAGCCTCGCAAAGCCCCGGGTCTCTGCCCGCCAATGTGGGACACTGTCCGCTACACGCGTCTCGGGTCCAGAAAGCTCAGAGGGTCCAGGGAAATATTCAGGGGGTTCATTGAGTTCTCAAGTAGGAGAAACACCGTGGGAAAACACTCTTCCGAGGCAAATATTAAACATTATTTTTACTACTACTATCAATAATATTACATGTATTTTTTGGTCAGCTTTTGCCAGGCATTCTCCTAAGTGCTGTTATGTTTAGTCTTCACAATGACCTGCGAGTTACATTCTGTGAAAATTGTCACTTTGTAGATGAGAAACTGAGGCATAGAAAAGTTAAATAACATATTCATGTTTAAAAAGCTAAAAATGGTCAGAGCTGAGGTTTGTACCCCACCGATCTAGTTCATAAAGTCACTCATATCAGTATTGGTGCTTTCTGCTATAACGGACAAAATGGGTTTGTGACAAGAGCTCTCTCTTTGATAGTGAATACTTTTGTCACCATCAACAAGATGCCTCTTAAAACTGAAGGGCAGGAGGAAGAAAACAAAAGAGAGGACACCTAGCCCTTAACTGTGAACAGACTATGTAGGGACTGATGATTAGAAACCCAAGTCTAGGCTCTATGTTTGGAATTCTGTTTTAGCTGAGCGCTTTGGACTGTCACATCCCTCTGTTTCTATGGACCTGCCCACTACGGAAGATCTGCTGAATGACAGAGTTGGAATGGAATGTAGCAATCCTCTTATCTGAGCACACGGACACCTGCCAGGAGAGGACTGCCTCGCTTCCTCATGATAATTTTGAAGACTTTCTGAGAAGGTGATAATATTAACCAATTACCTCACAGTCACAAGGTGTACTGCAGTGACTGCAAACCATGTGTGCCTCATTCAGCAAGAGTCACAGAACAAGGAAAAAAAAAGATTGAGAGGGAGGTGGGACCTAGTAGCTGGGAGGAGATCAAGGACTCAAACTGAAGGTTAAACCCTGTGAGGTGGGAGCCAGGTTTTATTTGTCTGGTGGACAAGAAAGGATAATACCTATAGGGGAAAGCAGCAAACAGTTCTCCCTGGGAAACAGGTCAGAGTTCTTGCTAAAGTGACATTGGCTTCTATAGCTATGGTGGCCTTGAACAACACAATAACCTTCTGTTTGTCCAGACCAGTCTTCACTCTTGCCTAATAAAAATACCCATGGTCTTGGGCTTCACCCCTCTCATCTGGCTTCTCCTCCTCCATCTTTCCAGTAAACCTGGGAAATAGGAAGTATAAAGAGGGAACTGAATGGAGGGTAAGTTTTGAGGATATTAGATGACATTTGAACCTGATTTAGAGGATCTTGTGTTCCCATCCCCTTTTCTGTCCAGGCCTATTTGTGGGGACAAAAATCACCCTTCTCTGGGGCTGGGAAACAGAGGTACATAAATGACATCTGACAGATAGGGGTGGTGCTGGGGCTTGGGTCTCTGGTGCTCTGTCAACATCCTGAGATTACATTCTGAGTGTCCAGAAAAAAATGCAGTCTCTATTAAGGAGGGAAACCTAGGGCAATCCTGGTAGAGAAATATTGGTTGTGAGATTTTAGCAGTGTAATTACCCCATCGACAGGAGATGAGGCAAGACGCTGGGAGCTAATGACACCATTTGCTTGGAAAATGGAGTAAGGGTAGCATGAGCAATAAAGTCTTAGAAGCTGTGGATTAGACAGTTCAGAGGGCAGCTCAGGCCTGTGGGTGTTGGCCCCATAGGACAGGAGCAGGGCAGTGGAGTTAAAGACTCAGGGACAATAGCCAAACAGTGTGACTCTCATTCCAGAAATGAAGGGACTACACCAGCCACCATCCCACAAGCTCCTCCATCCCTACCAACTGGTAATTTTCTTTATAATATAAATAATACCTCCTGTGCTTCTTAGTTCTCAAAGAATGTACATCTACTTTACTTTATATACATTTACTTTGTGTTGGGCTTTTATTAATTGGCTATAAAATGCTAACCTTTCATAAGTGATCCTAAAAATATTATTTCTGCATAGCACTCACCATTTATAATCTTAGACAGGGAGAATGTAAGAAGCAGTGGGCTTAGCAGACTCTTCTGAATAGCTTTGAAGGTATAAACCAAGGAGACCCAGACCAAGATAAGGAAAACAGTTCTTTCATTTGGAATCTGGAACATTTAAATATAGACACTTTGATGGTCACCTTGGCACCATCGTTAGCAAGTGGATTTTCTAAGTATTAGATTGACACATGTGAAGGACTGATGTTCCGTTGTTTTTGATGCACAAAAATGGTAACTTGGCTAAAGTTACCATTGGCTAAAATGGCTAAATCTTACAGAATCTTGAATATATGAAGGGATGTTTTTAACTTGATTGAATGAAAAGGACTGAGAAACTTTGGGGGTCTGGATCTCTGTAGAGTGAATATTCCTACTTGTAAACAATCCATTAAAAATAGACTTGCAGGATCTCTAATTAAAAACACTAGTTTTATTCATTTACATACCCATTATAACAACAAGAATCATTGAACATCTCCTCTGGCTCAGTCACTGTGCTAGAGACAGAGTAAAATGATGGTATCTGTCCTGAAGATGCAAATGGAATAGTAGGAGTAAAGGAGTGAGGAAGATGCAGTGAACAGCATTACGGGGAGAGGCCCTGAGAGACCAGGAGAGCAGCACAGAGGAGGAGCTAAGAGCATAGGATTCTGGGGAAAGAAAGGAGGGGTATGATCTTATTAAAAAGGTTTGATATCAGAGAGAAAAATTATAATTAACCAAATGGGCAGGGCAGGAAAGAATATTCCACACAGAAACGGGCAGAGATGACCACATGATTTAAAGAAACAATTTGTCAATTTGTTTTTAGAGTGACTGTGCATTTATAAAATCTACAGAAGGACATTTCTCAAAGGGCATTAAGCATCTCTGTCAGGTGCCATGTCGTCTTCATGTTCGTAGACCCTGGGTTGAGTCTAGGACATTCCATAGCACAAAGTAGGTATTCAGTTGATGTTAATTTAACTGATCGGGAAGAATAAGCCTGAAGTTGAAATTCACTCCATATTTAGAAGAACCTTTCTTCTCCCTATTCCTCTTAGTCCAAATTGATGAAATTTCAATGTGTTCATTAAAATGTTATGTAAGAAAACGTATACTTCAGTTTATCTCTGAGAAGAAATATAGTTACTTAACCTTTTCATGTGTGCATAAAAGTAGATAACAGAAGTTGTCTTGCTTTAGGGACTTCTTCAGTTCCTTATTTGGAATATTTATTGTATATGCTCTATAGGCAAGACAATATAACAGGCCTGGGAACACAGTGGTGAATACAACAAATACAGCTCCTGCATTCAAGGAGCTTAATATTTTGCAGATAAGACAAATGCTAAACAAATAATTAAACAAATATTTTCTAATTATAATCTGTAGAAATAAAATGGAAAACAGCATTTAGATGCCAGGGGAATTTATAACAGGGGACATAGACTACAGTGATAGCATTTGGAAAGGTGCTCAGTCAGTTTCTTTAAGAAATAGATATTTAAGCTAGAATTACATGAAGAGAAGGTAAGAGCGTTCTAAGCGGAGGGAGCAGCATATTTGAGGCCCGTGGAAAAGGGGAAACTGGCCTTCTAACAAATGTGATTATGGAACTGTGACTATATGTTGATGAAAACATCTCATATGATCCTTATAAAGTATAATTGATTTATCCGTTATTTTAATCCAGAAGAACCTAACCCACAAGGAGGAAACCCACTTTATGCCTTTATTCCAGCACATATTAAATAATCTCTATATGCCTGACACTTTGCCAGCCACTGGAAATTACAGAAAGAAAAACCTCACGAACCTCTAGAATTTTACCCCTTGTGGGGAAGCAGGTGAACCAATACACCATTACAAGACAGTGCGGTTGTTCCTCTGCATTAGAGAGAACACCCTGTGCACAGGAAAGACATGATCGTGTTTGCCTGGCAGAGTCAGGGGCGGCTCTCTGATGAACTAGGCTCTGAGGGATGAGGGCATTCCAGGGAGCAAGGGCAGCATGTGAGAAAGCATGATGGATCTGGGGAAGAGCCATGAGTCATACCCAGGCTATTGGGAATGTCAAAGGAATGGGAAAGGAGATGAAGTTAGAAAGGTGGGCAGCAATTAGATCTCTGAAGCATCTCAGAAAGTTTTTATTTTATTCTATAGCCAATAAGGAGATTACACAGGAGAATATGAGAAATGGAGGAATCTGAACCAACTGCCAGGCTTAGAACTTAGTGCCCCTCTCACTTCTTATCTTTCAGATAAGGACCACTTCTTATCTTTCAGACTTCGGCACATAATCATGGGAAGCGCTGACTTACGCATAAGCTCTTGGGGTTCTTGATCACCAAATCACTGGTATTCTTAGGACTTAATCTTACAACCAAAGAGAACTCCCTGCAAAGACAGAAAAAAAAAATTCTCAAGAAAATAAATAATCAAGTCCCAGCCCTTCCCGAACACCTCCTCCTTTCTGACCGCCACCCCCCGCCCCAGTTGTATAGCTAAAGCAATAATAGCCACCATGCATTATGTCATTACCATCTATAGCCAAAAAAGTACATAAACACCAGAGGGCAATGAAAATGGCCATAAAGGCACAGAGTAGTAATTATTTTTGCATTAGCACCAGCCACACTAATATCAACATAGAACAATTACCATTCCTAGGCCCATAGTTATGCTATCACCTCTGCATGTCTTACAGGAGTAGATTGATGAATGACAGGGGAGGAATAAGCAATAAGACATTCATGCAATGAGACCCCTGTTTCCTAACTATGCCCGTGGGCCATCAGTCATTACGGTGGTGGAAAGCCAGTGGGAGAACTTGGTTTTGATTACCATGGATCTAGCCAGTCCCACGGTTTCTGCAATTCAGCTCCCCTTTCTTTGGGCCCCCAGGAAGTGAACATTTGAGTGGGAGCAGAGCTCTGGCCATAATAACACAGCAGGCAGAGTCCTTTGCATTTATATCTTGTTATTTTGCCCATCACTAGGCAACCATTCTTTGTGCTTAAAACTACACTTCTACTTTGTAACACCTTATTCTTTGAAGTAACCACTCTGGTTTGCAGTGTTCTAGGAGATATCCATTCTATTTATTTGTGTGGGGGTCAACCACAATAAAAAACCAAGCATTTCAAACCTTCAGCCTGATATAGGAGCTTCTCTGTGTTCTCCTGGCATCATATTAGAGCATGGATCATGAACTTCATTTACAATGGCCTGTTTGCTTCTCCGTGTCCTCCTCCAGAATGAGTTCGTGGAGGGCAGGTGCTCTATCTTATCTGAATAGCCTCTGAATAGCCACATCCCTAGCACAATGCCTGGCTACTTGGACAACACTCCGTAACTGTTGGATGGATGGATGGACAGATGGATGGATGGATGGACAGATGGATGGATGGATGGACAGAGAGATGAATGAATGTTTTCCCTGAAATTCGAGTTTGGCAGTCATAGGTGTGATTATTTGGTTTAAAAAGCAAGCCAAGCTAGTTGAATAGACTTGGCTGGGAAGAATTAGGCAAAATGTCAGATAAAGAGCATTCAGCCTCTCTGGGTAGGTGTGATGTAGATGAGCCAGGTGCCAGCTGGGGAAGCAAAGCCATTTTAGTCTTCTGGCTCCGAGCATCGTATGACTTACCTGAGGATCTGAATAGCAGAACCACAATGAGCAAAACAGCTCGTTATTGCAGAGACAAGGAAGTGGAGCTGTCTCCAAGTAACCATGTCTTAAGCTGGATACCCTAGAAGCAGAGCTGAGGACAAGGAGTCTTGTCTAAGTGATTTATTTAGGACATGCTCTCTGGAGAACAGGAGGGAGAGGAGCAGAAAAAGGCAGGGGAAATGCCAACATGTGAGCCCAGCTTGGCACAAGCTGCAATTTGATTACTATGAGCTTTAGGATTGGTGCCATTTTAAGGCTAAGGCTAACTCTGTTTCTCCTATGAGTTAGTGATTGGCTGTGAGCTGTCTCTTGGGAGCAGGGGCCATAACTGCCTGGGTGAACACAGCCTTGTTTGGTGAACACACTGAAAGGTGGAGGGCAATTCTCTGGAGAAGGGGGCAACTGTGAGCTGTTAGCATTCAATTTCCAGAGCTGGGGTATGGGTGCAGTGACTGGCAAAGGTAGTCTGGGTACAGCACCAGTGGCATCTTCTGGAATTGGATAGTGAGAGATGATGTTGATTATAGTAATCACTACCATTTATTGAGCACCTACTATATACAAAGTACTGTGCTAAATGTTATATCTATATCTATCTATCTACCCATATAGTCCTTAGAATTAAGCTATTAAGTAGGTAATATACTGCCATTTCCATTGGACTGATGAGGAAACTCAGAAAGTACCATATTTCATGCTTAAAATATTTCCTTTTTGCACCTGCAAAAAGGTTCTATTCCTATGGATAGAACCAGGATACTGCACAACCGCCTGGCCTAAATTCCATGCATTCATTCAATTCATGAATTCCACCAATGCTTTGGAGCACCTATTACATACCGCAACTTGACTAGGCCCTAGGGAGGTGTCAGTGAACTGACAGTCTTGGACCCTATCCTCAAAGGGTAGAACTAAACCTCAGACCCAGTTTTAATACCCATGGGACCCAATTTAAAGACATAGTTTGAAAAAACAAATGTTGTTTGGACACCTGTTGTGTACATTCTGCTCCATCAGGCCTTGATCAACAGAAAATCTAGACCCCAGGCATCTATAACAATCCCCTTGAATTCCTCACATAAAATGTGCTTCTGGGGTCTAAAAATCAGTTTTCAAGATTTTGTACAAACCAGGCACTGTAGGCCTTTTCCGTGTGTGCAGAAGGATTGAGCTTGGTGATCTCCAAATCCCTTTCAATAGCCGAGGTTTCCTTCTGCTCATCACCCTGCTCTTGGCCAAATCCTTTGTAGGGGACTCTCATGGTCAGTGTCACGTGTCCACTTGGCCAGGCTATAGTCACTTATGGAACATTAATTTAGGTGTTGCTGAAGAGGTATTTTGTATATGTGATTAATAGCTGCTTAAATTGATTTTAAGTAATGATATCTTTGATAATCTGAGTGGGCTTTATCTAATCAGTTGAAAAGCTATTGTGGAGCAAAACTGAGGTTTTCCTGAGGAAGAAAAAATTCTATCTGTGGACTGCAGCATCACTGCTGCCTGAGAGTTTCCCATTTGCTGCAGACCTAACTTAACAGATTTCAGACTTGCCAGTACCCTCATATTCCCTTAAGCCAATACCTTGAAATAAATCTTTCTTTCTCTGTCTTTGTCTCTGTTTCTCTCTATATATGCATATGTATAAATACATATATACATACATATATAAAATCTATTCTCTGTCTCTTTATGCATGTGTATGTATGTATACATACATATACATATATATATACATATACATATATGTGCACTATAAATATATTGTAGGTAGCATATGTATATAATCTTCTACTAGTTTTATTTCTCTTGAGAACGCTGACTGACACAGGGACCCGCATGTCCTTTTTTTCTTATAATACTGTCTGGACTGATCAATCTTGTATCTTGTGGTGTGTGTAATTAAGGCCCCCATCTGTTTATAGTAGGCAGATGAAGCACATACTTCAAGAATCAATAATGCAGGGGCACAAAAACATGAGAAAACTTCAATTAACTTGTCCAGAATTTTTTAATCAGAAAATCCATAGTTTTTATAAACATATAGTTCTGTGTTTTACATTATGCTTGGTTTTTTAAAATTTTGGTCTATATATGAATGGGAGGGACCATATCTTTTCATGTTAGGACCTAAAATGGTGTTTATCAAGCTCTGTGTGTCCTCAAGTAAAATGTAAGCTCTATGAGGTCAGAGGCCAAGTCTTAGTGTTTTTGTGACCCTATAGTACCTATATGGAGCTTAACAGAGACTCACACATACAGGACGTCCTGATTCAGTATATTTTCATGTTGTTTTATTCTCCAGAATATGTTAACCTTTGGGGAATGGGAAGCATGCTCAGAAAAATGTAGGTTTGTTTGTTTTTAGGCAAATCAGTGTACCATCCCCGAGGGAGAGGCTGCTTTCTCAGTATAGTTAGAGATTAATATCTGAAAAGTATTTCAGAGACTAGCCCTTCTCTAGTTTCTCTGTGCATTGGTGGGGAGCAGATGACTGATAGGCTCAGGATTTGCAAGCATCTTAAGAGAGATTAGTTTTCACAATAGTCACTTAGGCTGTCCTAAGATAGCAAGAGGCATTGCAGGCAGTGGGAGGAATTAAAGGGGACTTTTGCTGAGACTCAGTCTAGACTCTTTCTTGAACACAACCTGGAATAGTGGTGTGATGTGTAAACAGCAGGTGTCCAATAAATCTTTGACCATGGGTTGACTGCTTATTAACCCCTGGTTTATTAACACCCTTGGTGGAGAAACTAAAGAGAGGTTGAGGTCCAGAGTAGAACTCTTTCTGGAGCCTCCTGGAGAGCACTTTCATTCATCACCTTTCACAGAAATTATTTGGGAACAACATGACAATTATCCCAGACAGATGTTTGTGTGTATGAATTCTGAGGCTGTTGAGTCATCAGAGATACTCCAAGAAAATGCATAATACTTCGGAGAGGGACATATATTCACCATTAGCTCTAGGTTGGCGAGTTCAGCACCAGGTAGGGGCTACTTATTGCTGTAAACACTTGACCCAAACCTTCCTCTTGGTCTGAACCTTCCTCCAGCCACTGAACAATATTCACTCTTTCTTGAACACAATCCATAATAATGATGTGAAGGGTAAACAGCAGGTGTCCAATAAATCAGTGTTCATAGGCCAGCTGAGTCTTGATCCCTGGATTATTAACACCCCTGACAGAGAAAGGAAGGAGAAATCCGTGTCCTTACACAAATAGCTTCAGCTTCAAGTGAGAATTTGTCAGCTTGAAAATAGAAAGCATAATTATTTTGATCATAAATGAGGGACTTCCAGTTGAGTCCAACCTGTGATGTGAAACTTCCATTAACCTGAGTGTGCATTCCCGACGAGTCTCCAAAGACCTGGCTTAGTAGGGGTGGGTGCAGTGCTCCACTCTTCAGAACAGAATCATGTGTAGAACTGAGGTGTGATTCGGCTTGAATCATTCAGAACAAGCAATAACAAACGAGACCTTTTTGTCATTGCTGTAGCTCCATGAACAAGATTATCTAAGCAATTAGAGGACAGTTATTATCTACAGTCAGAAGGAGAGAAGTGTCAGAATGAGGCCAGCAGAAGCAGGGACGTGGTGGATAATTTATTAGATGTTGAGTGCCTGTTTTTCTCTCTCTAGGCCTCTGTGAGAGAAATATCCAAATGCCACAAGTATATCCCCGGGGAGCCGCAGGGTGGCAGGAGCCCAGGATGTGGGAACATAATTGCCTTTTATCTGCTCTGATTTGGGCTTTATCAAATCTTTTGGCTCCCAAAGCATTCTGTAGCAGAAGCGTTCACGATGTTCCACGCCTGGGCCCATTGTGCCGGCGCTGCTTGGCATGCGAGAGCCCGAGGGTCTGTGGAGCCTTCCAGCCCCTTCCTCCTCCTAAGCCTCACAGCCCATGTTACCCTCGCTTCCGATAAGCGCTGTCTGGGCTCCCCTCTAAGTTCTTTGGATGGAGGCTCCAGCCTTGTCTCCTTTCATTCCAGACTGATTGCTTCTGGGCTCTGGGCCTGTGAGAGACTACAAGCCTCATGAGAAGTACTGGTGGTAAAGATGAATTTTGCCCCCTTAGGAGAGAGTGGTGGGGCATAAAAGCTTTTGTAGGACTCTGAACATCTCCCTGTCCACCAATCTGTCTGTCCGTCCATCCATCCTTACATACATATATATACATCCATATATAAATCTATAGGTACATACATACAGAGTAAAGCTCTGCTGTGCTCAGTCTGCTCAGAGACCAGGGAGATTTTGTGCCGAGGCAGCTCACAGCAGAGAGGAATACAGACTGGATGCCACGTGAGCATCAGAGATCATTCACCTCTCCCATCAGCCTGGAGGCTCTAAGGAGACATGGAAACACCCACCTACTCCCCAGTGACCAAACAATAGTTTATGCATGAAGTTTCAGCCTCCCAGGAAGATTTCAGTAAGTGAAACCTACCATTGCCACGATTCGGTCTTATAAAAGACACTCTAAGACCTAGGCTAACTAGCAAAAGCTGGTGGATACCGGAGGCATTCAAGGCTCTCTATCTTGTCTGTGTTTGCTCACACCAAGGCCCCTACTTTCCCCACACCCCCACAGCTCTACACACACACACACACACACACACACCCTTTCCGTTTGCACCAGCCATACCCAGGTATTGAGCTCTCCAAAACAAAGAGCTGTTTCATATCTCTATTGTCCTTCCGTTCTGTCTTCCAGGGCCTGGTGAGGCCTCAGCAGCTCCTGGGCAGAGTCTACCATCTCCATCACTGTGCCCTGCCCATATCTTCTTTGTAACAGCCCTTCAGTATGTGCGTGTAACTGCAGGTCTCCTAGTGACTGTGTGTATGCAGAGCTCGCTCATCTTCGCGTCCTCGGGGCCCAGAACAAAAGCCATGAAGTTTCTGAAAAGTAAGTAACAGTAAATATTCAAGTATCTTATTAATTTTGTGTTCATTATATTTCTCTCGTACTCATTCATTCATTCATTCATTCAATTTCACAAGCTTATTGAACACCTACTATGTGCCAGGCAGTATGCTTAATCCAGGCTTCATGGTCCCTTCCCTTAAAAATATTTTAAACCAGTATCTTAAAATTAACCTTGGAGGGTTGTGCTAATAGTGTGTGTTCAAGTTTTGGGGTGAGTAGGAGGAAAAAAATACCATCTTATATTTAAGCAAGGGATTTATAGTTTTTACAAAGCATTTTACAGTCTTTTATCAAGACTACCCCTGGTTAAGTAAGTAGGGTCTTGCTCATTCCCACTCCAGGGGACCACAGAAGACAACACGGTTCTAAAATCTGAGCTGTGTGTCCTCTCTGGAGCAAACATATGTGTTCACCAGCTCCTGGTGCCACTTTAAAACAGGGAGGGGTGACAGATGGCATTTGTGCCACTCCAAGCATTGTAGGTGGCACTCAGCCACTCTGCTGCATTACTATCACTTTGTACTTTGTCATCCTTTCCCTTCTTTCTCTCTCCTATTTGTTATTTTTCTTTTCCCTTCCCCTTTCTCTCTCAGATGACTTTATCATCCCCTACATAGGCATCATTGGGCATTACTTAGCATCTGACATTTGAGTTCCCTTCATTCCTAGGCTGAACTATACCCAAACTCCAGAATGTGAAGTGGGGGGATGGGAGGTACAGAACTGGTCCAGACTCTGCGTCCCTCAGGCTGTTGCTGACTCCATTCCATGCCAGACACCCTAAGGTGAACGAGCTGAACCAGCCACTCACCCTGGCCCATCAGCAAGAAAGGAGCCAGGAAAGGGACAGTATGGCTTGGTCTGGTTTAAGCAGAAGAACTTCAAAGACACACTCAGCTGCTTCGGGTTTCACACTGTTGCCCCAGGGAATAGGAGCAGAAAGGCAATGTTTGCTTTCCCCCAACACGTTCAGAAAAACCCCCTTATCCCAGCATTAGTCTCTCCAAACCCTGCACGGGAACAGTGAATCTTAACTGACCCTGATTTATTGGAGCAGAAGAGGGAAAGTAACAGCCGGCCCTAAATGTCAAGGTGAGGAGTGTAGCCTGGTTAGAAAGAGAGCCAGGAGTGTTCCGTGGGGTGTAGCACGTGACTGGGATCGTCAGGCCTGGAGGGACCAGGAGCCAATTCGAGTGGGAGGTGTTGGGAATGCAAAGTCGGCTGTAGACTCAGCACATTAAAAATGTCAAGAACAAGGCAGAGAATAATGCGAGGGGAAGAGTGCCTTCTGTTTTGTGGGAGGCAGGTTACGAAATGTTAGAAGCGCACGTTTGCTTTCATGTGTCTGCTTGGTTGCAAGTCCAATCTGCTGTCTGCTGGAACCCAGGAGAACTGATGGGAACGTGGCATCCAGAATCCTGCTCCCATTCCAGGAAGTCCTGGCTCTACCTTCCCGTGCTCCGGAGATTCTCCTGCTGCTGCGTGAAGAGGAATTTATAGAGCCAGTCAATCCAGGCACGCTCAATGAAAGTGAGCATTTATGGCGCTGCTCATCAGGCCTGAGAGCTAGTGAGGACTAGCTGAGGCCGCACCTGCTCAGAAGTCCATGTGGTCGACAAAACAAGACAAAACGACAGGGAACTTCCAGGAAAGATTCAGCGTGGCACTGTTCTTAAAGACATTGAGCTCCGTTCTCTGTTTCTCAGCTATGCAGCCCTGCTGCAGGGGCCCTCCTGGATATGCAGGAGGAGAGATTCTTCCAACCTTTAGAGCTCTGTAATTTATTACTACCAGAGCCACAGTCTTTCTATTCAGTGCCCACCCAGGAAATGCACACTTGCCACTCTCAGCAGGAACCTGTTTTGAAAGCCCCCATGTATGAAGTGCTCCTGGGAGGAAGGAGCTGAGCCACTGTCTTAGGGGAATTTCTGGAACTTATTTTCCCATTGGTAAAACCTCAATAATAACACCTGCTCAGTTGACTTCCAAGAGTTGTGGGCAGTCTTAAAGGAGCCCATACATGTATCTGGAAGTACCTTCAAATGGAAGGGATGCTTGTTGCTCAGTGTTGGCCCATTCCACTGGTTTTAGGCCCTACGGCAGGCATCTTGCTGGCTGATCTTTCTCTCACCTTCAAGTGCAGCATTCTGCTTGGGAGGCCAGAATGTCCTTTGGTCTAAAGGAAACTAGGTATTGTTTGCAATAGGTCCAGGCAGACCAAGTCCAGGACAGGACACCTTCAGGGTCTCTCAGAACATTACCTGGCGATAGGCGGAGCAAGCCTGTTTGCTGCCTTGAGTGGTGCCCAGACCCTCCTGTCTCTTCATTTGCAGATTTCTGAATCACTCTAAAAAGTGGTGGTTGGAGCAACATAACTTCCCCAGATCATGGCGAGGGGTCAGCCACGGTCATTAGCATGTGTCATTAAGACCTCTGGGATGTCACCAGAGAAGGACCTGTCAGTTGGACCCAACTGTCCAGGTAAATCAAAGAATGCTTGTCAGCCCCTCAGGATGGGCTGCCCTCAAGGTGTACTCAATGCCGAAAGGTTGGAAAAACTAACAATTCTGAGAGAGGACTCAAGGTTTCACACATAAGCAAGCACTGGGGACAACACTCAGGTCTGTGACAGCGGTAACAATACCAATTGTAATATTCAACACAGGCTCAGCCAAGGTCCTTGGAGAGTGATAGTGTGGGGAGGGGTGCTGTGCCCTCCATCTAGGCTCCAAAAGAAAAGCTCTTAGTATTACCTAGTTAAAAACAATGTAAGCAAGGCAACTCTGTGACTGAAACATGTTGATGGTGAGGGAGAGACTTGAGGGAGACTCTGAGCAATTCCCAGAATAAATTCCCACGTAAATTCAAAGAATACTAGTGGAGAGAAGCCACTGCTCGCTGTCTTTTAAGCCAAATAATATCTTCCTGCCGGAAAGGGGGTTGTTCTTGGCAGTTGGAAGTAAATGTGAGGAGGGAATCAAAACATGATGCCTGAGAAAGGAATCCATCAGAAATCTGAAGGCAGGAACATGGTGAGAAATAACAAAGAAAGATGAGTTGGTAGCAGGAACAAAGATTAACTGTACCAAAAGAGATGACATGTTGGCTCTTAGAATAGGATTGGTGACGCCACGTACTTGATAGTAGGCCTGGGGCAGCCCAGCTGCAGGTCTGTGCATCCTTCACTCCATTCTTAGGGCTCAGAGGAAGGTCCCTGCCCAAACATGGGGATCTCAGGTCAGGCTTCTGGAAGCTGAAGCCGCAGCCCCCACTGCCTCCTCGCACCAATTCTGGAAGGACGCTCCAGGACCAAATCAGCGAGGCTTCACCTTGTGATAGAAAAAGTCAACACAGAAGGTAGTGAAACCTGGAAGAGAGTATTTTCTCTTCACTCTGCCTTCAGTTACTGGAAGGGCCTCTGGGGGGACTTTGGCAAGATTGACAAATGGCAGAAGTATTGGGAAGAAATTTTTTTTTGCTGGCAAAGGGGAGTGGATGATTGGGCGTAGACATGCCACTGTAGTTCTTAGTACTAAAACTGTAGAGGACGGGCAGAAAGGCCAGCTTCCTTGCATGTTTGGTCACAGCTAATGTCCCAGTGCCTGTGTGCAAACTCCTCAAGTATTAGCATTTGGGTAGAGATGAAGTTCTCTGTGGTGGCAAGAATGAATTCATCCCGAACGATATCCTGGATGCCTCCAGCTAGAGGCATCAACGTGTGCACGTGAGTCATCAGGCAGAAACGACTACACTCGCCCGACTCCAAAATCCGTGACTCACAGAACACTCACATACACGAATACCCACTCTTTCCAGAAGCACCTTTCTCCAAGTGGCTGGGAGCGGTTTACGAGCTGCTAGCTCATCCTCAGCATGTCCCCTGCAGGGAGAGCAAAAGGTGGGGAGAGAGGAAGGGTAGACATAATCATCTGCATTTTATGTGGGGAGACTGAGGCCCAAACAAGCCCGCAAGGGAAATGTGTAGACATTTTTGAGTCAGATACTGCCCATGGAAGAGCCAAAATGAGCGGTTCAGAGTCCTCAGTAGACTGTTTTCTCAGGCAGCTTTTCTCACACAGCCTCCAAACAGGTGAGCCAAAAATGCAAACTCACTGTATTTTACATTTATAACCAACTTCCCACCCTTCATTCTGCCCAGGACCTCTGCTCCATCTCCCTGTGACCTTTTATTGACTCCAGAGGCCTTTTAATCCTCCTTTCCTCCTGAGCGGCTCTCAGTTCTGACAGACACCTCATTCCTGACATTCACTTGACCTCAGTACTGATCCTCGGTATCTCTCCCCTTTTGAATCTCTACCACCCTCTCCTTTCACCTGTTCCTCACCCAGACATCTTGATGCCCAGAGGTCCGATTGGCAATAGGACGAAGACTGGGGCTGGAGGAAAGTTCACAGAAGGAGTATAAAATGCCCATTTTACTCATTTATTTTTGAAAATCCAAACGTTTGTCAGATGAGGCTTTAGACCAGATCTAAATACCCTCATGTCAAAATAACCGCTGCAAAGTGGCC
Organism: Mustela nivalis; assembly: GCF_964662115.1. Classification (NCBI taxonomy): domain Eukaryota; kingdom Metazoa; phylum Chordata; class Mammalia; order Carnivora; family Mustelidae; genus Mustela; species Mustela nivalis. The sequence continues at coordinate 34,715,247 of NC_139034.1, read as the reverse complement.
CTGTTAACATAGCTGCATCCAAAGGACTGGCGGTCTAGATGTCACCTGCTGCTGGCTGGCTTTGATCCTCTTTTTTGTGGCCTTGCCTTCTGTCGCTCTGGCTTCCGGTGTGTGGTTATTCAGAAGAGTTAGCACCGGGGCAGCTTCCTACTGTGTTGTTCCGAGGGAGGAGTATATAGATGTCACACATGGAACCCGTCTAAAAACCCAACAGGATGCTAACGCCATGGCCGTGTGTCTCTGCCTCCCCGTGAGGCAGCCAGGCTGGCATCAGTCCTCTCCCCAACCTCCTTCCTGCCCCCATCCGCCCACCAGCTCTTGTTGGGTCAGAAATACAGTTCTCCGGTGGTGCCAGACAGCCAGATGATGCTGGAAAAAAAGAAAGAAAAAGGAAAAGCAGATTTCTAAATTAAGCACACGTCTCATTTATAAAAATAAATAGCCACAGCCTAGCAACAAGCTGACAGCTCAGCTTCCCTCCGTGATGTAACCTCTGTGGCTGGAGCCGGGGATGACACAGCCTCCAGAGAACCCCACGCCCTGGCCCCTTCCCATGTGTAGTAGTCACCCGGAGAGTGCTGACACTGGCTTTTTGAGGACCCAGCTTCTCATTCAAGGCCAACCAAAGGCCAAGCTCCAAAGGAGCAGAGAGGAGCCAGAGCTTTCCAAACTTGGTGAGGCCCCAAAACACCTACAAACTCTTGGCAATAACTGACACACCTGAAGTGAAGGCAGATGAGGTTCTGTGGGCTCTTCCGTTGAAATAGAAGTGGCTTCTTGAGACCCTGACTTCTCCGTTCACCACTGAATGCCCAATATCCAGCTTAACACATACACACTAGGCTCTTAGTAACTGAATGGAGGTATGAATGAATGGACAGATGGATGCTGTCATCCCATCATCTCTGCCCCCTAGACTTTCTGCTCTAAATAGTGTGAACTCCTGAAGACGAAGAGAGGCATAATCTCCCGATTATGACATGTACCAAAGAGGAAGTGTTCCCTGGGATTTGAGCCAATAGCTGGAGTGAGCACCTGTGAGGCTGTTAAAGGGTGTAGGCTTTTATTGCTCCAGGTGCAGACTGTATGGTCTTCACACATGGAGAGGGACCCAGGGTATGGGAGGTGTACTCGGTAATAATTGTCAGTTCTGGGGCACCTGTGTGGCTCAGCCAGTTGGTGTCTACCTTCAGCTCAGTTCATTGTCCCATGGTCCTGGCATTGAGCCCCACCTTGGGCTTTCTGCTCAGCAGTGAGCCTGTTTACCCCCTCCTCACCTGCTACTCCCCCTGCTTGTGCGCTCTCTCTCTCTCTGGCTGTCAAATAATAAATTATAATAATAATTGTCAGTTCTCCCAAACCTTCTCTCATTCTTTAGGCAACATCAGCTCCAAGGAAGAGGTATTACCAGACAGAGAATGTACAGAACAAAATAGTACATGAGTTTTTGGTGTTAGTCCTTTTGGAAAACAAAATAGATTCTGCTGTGCCCTTGGAGTCTCCATAGGCCAAACACGTCAGAAATGGACCACAGTGTGGAAGATTTAATCTTTATCACCAACCCTCTCAAGTCACAAAATGATTCTGACTCTCCTCAGAATACTAAACATTAAGTAATCTTCTAAATTCCATAAGGATCCTGCTGAGGTTGGAGGGGACAATCTTAACTCCTGAAAGCAGTGTTTCTGTGAGGCCTCACATACTCCCTACTGACCAGAGAGCGGTTGTAGTCAGAAAATCAGTCACAAATCACCGTCTCAGAGCAGGGGCCCTCGGTTAAAAAGATCAGAGAAATTGGCTTACAGTTGTCTTTACATACCCTGTCTGGTCTGACCGGAAGCAGTAAAACCACATCCATGTCAATAGGAAGAAGGTTCTTAATTAAATTCAGATGTACAAGAATATATTGCCAGTCTATTTTTGGGATGATAATCTATTATGGACAAAAAAAATTCTGAACAGCAGCAAATGTGGTACAGTTGCATCGTGCTCCACATAACAGCACACAGCAAGAGAGTAAGACTCGTCAAAGACGCCGATCATCTCAATCCCATAGCCTTCCCGAAGCATCTAAACTGTGGCGCTGGGACATTTAGGAAGAGGGACTTCACCAGTGGCCTAATTAGAGGTGTGACCACAAGGACACAGCCCCAGCAGAGGATAAGCAGAGAGACTGATCAGGCTACTCGAAATCTAGAGTGACATCTCTTTGGTGATACTAAGAGTAACCCTCTCCAGAGCAGGTCAGCCATGACACTCATAACCACAGTCCTATGCTCCAGCCTGGGAAGGGCACAGTGTGTCCTGTGGGTCCCTAACGCTCTTGCCCAGGGCTTCCACTTCTGAAATGGCTGCATAGTGATAAGATGCAACTGACCCCCACTCTCTTTAAGCATTACAGAAATTCTTGAGACTGGAATCCAAAACTTGGCTTTGTGACCTTAACACCTTGGAAATGCAGTTTTCTTATCTATAAAATGGGGAGAGTGGAGGCTCTGCTCTTCAGTCTCCCAGGATTGTGTGAGGATCAAATACAACATTATTATGTTCAAATGTTTCTCAGCCTGCCAGCTATTCTTCCCTGTGATTTTTTTTTTTTTCTAAATTGTAGAGGTATACAGTAAGAAGTTTGTTTCTGATGTGGGGAATGTGACTTCCTTCATCACAAACTTCCAGGGTGCTACCTGGTTTTGGTGTACCAGAGTTTGCTCTATCCTCGTCGTAATCCTAATTTTTTGGCCTATTTTCACTTCACATACCAGAGACTTCTAATATTTGTGTGTATCTGTGTGTTTGTAACTTTCTCTCCCCTTAGGTTTCTTGAATCACTGCTCGGGTTCTAGAATGCATGTGAGGCTTTGGGGGATGTGCATGGTCCAGCCGTTCACATTGCAAACGGAGGCCCAGGGCCCAGATACTTAACGTACCCATGCCCGGTCATGCATTGAAGGAGACACAAGCTCCCTGCTGAGAAGGGAGTCCAACATGGGGCTTGATCCCGGGACCCTGGGATTATAACCTGAGCCAAAGGCAAACGCTTAACCAACTGAGCCATCCAGGCACCCTGAAATAATTTAATTTTTAATAAAAAGATCCATGAATGGGGGAGAGAGAGACAAAATTTCCATTAAAGAATTCCTATAAAGATGTAGATCCCATTCATCAAAAAGAAAAACACTTGATGGTAAATTAGGGCAATCCATATTACATAAGAAGCAGACCACAAAAGTGCTTCCTAATTGTTTTAATTTCATGGCACACATTTTTAAAAATTACGATGTCTGCAACATGAGGTGAACTGGAAGGAGGAGTTACTTAAGGCCAGAGGTGACCAACTAAGGGACTTCTGGACCACAGAAACTCTCAGTCCCCCGAAGGCTGAAAGGGCCAGTATACCAGCTCACTTGTAACCCACTGACTTCTTTGAACCATAGAACTACAGCATTCTGGCTGAAACACACAGGTCTAGACTCTGCTCCATTACAAATCTGAAATCCATGTTTTCTCTAGGCTCTAGGTTGTCTCTAGGCTCGCAAAGCCTAGGAAAAACTCCCTCTGATGACCCAATATTTCAAAGCTACCTTAATGGGCATTTACTACAATGAGACAGGTGTGGGTTCCTGTTTACGTTTCTACTTCTTTGGTCCAGGTTTATCCCATATGTACACAGAGTTACAGGTTGAGCAATGACCTAATGATTTGCAAGAAGGAAGTAATCCTTGGTCACATTTAGCCTGCGTTCAGTTGCTGACCTGAAATGAGTTTTACATAAACATTACAAAAAAGATATTGCCAACAATTTAAAAATTCAGAAATTTCTCATTAATAAATTCAGGTAAACTGGCTTCTTTGAAACATGGGAAAATCTGATAACTCAGTCATAATTCCCCCCATGGTCATAGTCATCTGAGACTAAAGGCCTAAGCAGTGCAGTGGATAGGAGTATTGGCTGCAAGGGTTCAAATCCCATCCCTGTTGCTTTCAGGTAACATTATTCATGAATTTAACTTCTCAAAGTCTTGGCTTTTCGTTTATTTTTTATTTTTTAGAAAGTGCACACGTGAATGAAGGCGGGGGGGTGGTGGCAGAGAGGCAGAAGGGAGAGGAAGAGAAAAAATCTTCAGTTGGCTTCATGCCCAGCACAGAGCCTGATGTAGGGCTCAATCTCATGACCCTAAGGCAAAATCAAGAGTTGGACTCTTAACTGACTGAGCCACCCAGGCATGCCATGTTTCTCATTTTTAAAGACAGTGTTAAACTAATAGCATTGATTTTTGTGTACAGAAAAATGCTCGAAACAGTGGCTGCCATATAATAATCACTTAGTAAACGTCAGTGATTTCTCCCCCCCCACACCCCACACCTTCCCTTACACAAGTAGCTTTGCTATTTTTCTGAGCATAACTATTAGTCTGGATAGTTCAATAAAATGAGTTTGGCACTCGTGGTGCCTCAGGTCACAAAGTAGTAACTCAAGTCTACATCCTTCCCTGGGTTGATTGGCCCCATCCCCAGCCTGACACATATCCTTCTTCTTCTCTGAGCTTCTTCCTCATCCCACAGGAGCCCATAATGAAACCTGACAGCAGGGCAAAGGACACATAGCCACACTGAGTTCTCAGACTTCTAATTAGAGTTTTATGAACAGAAGAAACATGGTTCCCCTGGTTGCTTCAAGGTGTCTCATCCACTTTCTAATAGCAAGTCTTTCCCAGCATTTTGCCCCTTAGCCGCAACCCCCCCCCAGGCAAATAAGGAGAGAATCTTTAGAGTAATTCAGTTAGCAAGTCAGTCGACAAGAAGACATGAATCTACAGAAAAATATGGAGGTGCTTTCCTCATAGAAAGTTGTTTTTCATAAACCAATTTCTGCTGCTAAGCAACCTTGATGATGCCTCTTGTAGATATATAGCTAAAGACTGTCCTTGATTGTCTACATTGGATTAGGCTGACGCTCTTATGAGTCAGAAGAAGGTACCAGAGAAAGTTTAATTCAGGCTGGGATGAATGTAAAATATTTTGTAAGAATCAAAATAAGAGCAGCATGCCCAGGTAGTGATGTATAAGGCATACAGTCATTTTACTCACACTTTGGGGTGTCAAGCTTGTTTGGGGAGTTAACTCTAAAGAGCTGGATTGTTCATTCATAGCTGAGTGGATAGAGTCATAGTGTGAGAGACAGTCTCCCTGGTTCTCTTAAAAAGACTAATAATTAAAGTTGTGGTTAGATCTTACACCAATCTAAGGGAAGTTCAGTGGAACTCCCTGGAATCGAGAAAGAGCCTTTGAGGCAGATTCGATGTTGCAACTGTCAAATCCCACAGCATAGTCATTATGCTAAGGAGATGAGGTGAACTGTGAGCCAGCCAATAAGAACAGCTGGAGAGTGGTACCATTTCCAATTGCTTCAGTCTCTTGGCTCTATTTGGAGAGGTTGGGCAGGGGCAAAGCCAGCTCCACAGTTCCTTTTACAAAATTTAACACACTAGGTGGCTACACCTCCCATTGCTGAAAACATGGAAAATTCTCTGTTGCAATTTCCTAAGCCTCTAAATATATATTTCTCCTAAGAACTAAATGTGGCTATTTCAACAAAGCCAATCAGTTAACATAAAGAACATTCGGAGGGAGAAATGTTTGGAGTGGGGAAGGAGATTTCTTACAAAGTTCAATGACTTCTTAAAAAAAAAATTCAATGACTTCTTTATAAACTTCTTTGCCATATTTTTGATAGTGTAAGAGTCTAATTAAAAATACCACTATAGGGGCACCTGGCTGGCTTAGTCGGTTAAAGCCTCTGCCTTCGGCTCGGGTCATGATCTCAAGTCCTGGGATTGAGACCCACATCCGGCTCTCTGCTCAAGAGGGAGCCTGCTTTCCCCCTCTCTCTCTGCCTACTTGTGATCTCTGTCTCTGTCAAATAAATAAATAAAATCTTTTTAAAAAATATACCACTATAAGCTACTAAGGATAAAACTGCAAGAAGTGTTAAGAACTGCTGGGTATTTTAAAAATATTTCATTTATTCATTCATTCAGGAGAGAAAAAGAGCACAAGAAGGAGAGCTGTAGAAGGACAGGGAGAAGTAGTCTCCCCACTGAGCCTGGAGTCTGATTTGGGGCTCAATCCCAGGAGCCTGGGATCATGACCTGAGCTGAAGGTAGACACTTGACTGACTGAGCCACCCAGGTGCCCTGAGGAACCACTGTTCAGACCATCTTCAACACTTGGTTCTTTCTCCTTTACTTCTAATCTCTAAAAATATCACCAAAACCCAGGGCTTCTCACAACAAATCTCTATCTCTTCCCACTACTATGACTCCCTCCAGGCTACTCTGTCCCACCCCTGAACTGTGGAGTAACATCTCAAGTGGAGGTAAGAAAAATAGAGAGCCTTAAAGAGATAACTGCCTCCTGAACTCTACCATTTTCTTCTTCCTGCTGGAGGAAATAAAACAAACCTATGGCACAGACTTGGCCATATAATTCTGAGTCAGTGTCAGTCTCATTGGTCAGGAAGCCATTTAACTTCACTTTGCTTCAAGCTTTCCATCTATAAAAGCAAAGCATATGACTTGCTGCCTACTCATTAACCATGGGAAGACTCATGAACAAAGGTTTAGAGAGCTCCTGCAAGGAGTGGAGAAATCTCATCACCATGTACGTTCAGGGAAAAAATGGAAACAGTCCTTGTCTGTGAAAATGAAAGAAGTCGCTTCCAGTCTGATGACAACTCTGTGCCATGAGGTTAAGCATAGGAAAGATCCAATGAATGCCAATGGAAGTTGCCAGAAGCAATGGAGATGAGAAGGGTTAAGCAGGCACCAGGATCCAGCAGCTGACCAGCTCTCTGGGGAAGTTGGACATGCTGTCAAGAACAGTCAGAAATCCAGAAGACTTTTCCCACATAATCCCTGCATTGGACACTTTCAATATCTTGATCAGTTTGTTAATGACATAGGTTATGGGCAGGTTTCAATATTCATCAAACTGTACCAAATGTGCAGTGTATGTAAATTTTATCTTAATTTAAAATCAGTCTATCTAATCCCACTCAAACAAATGAGTTCCCTACTGTGCCACGAACAGCTATATTCCAATTACCTATTTTTATAATAGTCTCAGATTTATATTTAACAAGATTAATGTATGCAAATATGGATATTCATGTATATCGTAATCATCAACACAGATTAAAATTGGCTACCTGCCATTCTCTAGGAACTTATCTCTGCACATATATAATGCAGTGATAACCTTTCAAATGTCAAATGCCTTTGGAATTATCAAAAATAAAATTAAACTGTGAACAGCAGACTTTTAGTGTTAAATATGTTTTACAATGTTCTAATTCATTAAAAATTCATAAAGCATGTGTGGAAATGTAACAACTCTATCAGAATATTGGTTTGCCCAGATGATCCTATACTCTTAGTAAGCCTTGTAATAGAGTTTCCAATATATATTATTTAGACTTGAAGAAAAAACAGGCAACAGCAGTCATAACTGAATTCATGAATTGATTGTTGTTTGGTTTGCTGTTCTAAAAAAGAAGATAAATCTTTCCTAGGTCACACATGTGACTTACTGAGAACAATCAGTGTTTGAAAGCTGGGTCCTTACTAAAGAAATATCACACTTTTATACTTGTGAAATTTGAGTTTGTGTATTTGTTTTCTAATAGGAACTTCAAATAAAGAAATAACTTACTCAAGAATAAGTAAGAAATAAAACCCAGTAACTTAATTTGCCACCATTTTAATATTCTTATCAATACCAGCACAGTCAGGTACAGTTGTCACACCATCTTCCTCCTCATCATTATAGTTTGGGTTATCTAAGACTCTGAGATTTGCAGGAAGAAAATGTATCCAGGAGTGCTCCAGGGAGGAGTAGCTGTGAGAGAGCCCAGGTAATGGGCATGGAAGATGCTGAGCCACATGCAGTGGCAACAAAGACCTCAGCTGATCTCAGGAGGAACTCTGACGATGGAAGGAGACTCTTCTGATGACCCTTTGAGGAACTGGGGACCAGACTTTGTATTCCCACATCAACCTGTCATTGAATGTGGGCTGCCACAGAAAAGGGTCATGACCTTGGGCAAGAAAGCTTTTTTTGGCCGAGGGAGCCTTCAGCAGCCAGGAGAATGAATGCTCCAGACGTGAAGGGGAATCTGCTGTGGCACCACAGCATCCACTACAATCTTCATGATAGAAGTCTCCTAAATGCCTGGCCATGTGCTAGGTTCTTTATACACACTCTCTAATTCCCACTGAAGTACTTTTGGGGGAGAAATTTTACCACTTTTTAGAGCTGGGGAAAACAAGCTTAGGAAAGCTGAGTAACGTGCTCCAAGATCAATCATCCAGCTACTGCTTAGCAGTACAATGTTCAGACACAAGCTACATGTATCCAAAGCCCTTGCTCTTGATCAAAACTGTGGATGTAGAGTCAGGAGGCTGGGGTCCCCTCCCACCGACCAGTTGTGTAGTCTTCACTAAGACACAGCTCTGAATCTCTTCTTAATCTTCAGATGGTGGACATCTTCATGAAGTATTCAGAGACCCTCTAAAGCACCAGAAACTGAGGAGGAAGGGGCAGCTGAGCCAGAGATAGAGGAATAACTTTTTTATGGATCTGCTTTCCAGGGCTGGTTGTATCCAACCATCAATTTGGAGGTGTCTATAAGGGGTAGTGAACTTGAGTGCCATTAAGGCCAGGGTCAATATACAAGAAGTTTTGGGGTGGTGTCTGTAGTCAGATGAGGAGCTATGGGTGTAACTCTGGGTTGTCCATCCACCTGGAAGCAAGACCCCAGGGACAGGGAATTCAGCAAGAGGGGGAAGATGTTAAGGGTCCCAGCTGACAGGTGCCCATAGGGAGGTCTCCGGTCTGGCTGGACTAATAAAACTTTATTCTGGTTTACAAGGCCAAGGTGATCTTTACCTGCAGATATATTTCTCCCACCACATCTATTACTACTCCTACTTCCTGCTCTCCCCTCAACTATATTAAGCTACTTCCTTTTCTATAAAATATATTATGTGCTTTCTTAGCTTCAGGTTTTTTTCTGGAAGACCATTCTCCCTGACTTCTTTTCTTTACCTGGCTAACTTCCACTGATCCCTCAGAACTCTTCCAGGAAGCCTTCCTTGACTTCCCAAGATTGGGTTAGGTGACCCTCCTGTGGTAAGCCAGAGCACCATGTGTTAGGAGGATTGTATAATGACTGACACATAATAAGCACTCTAAAAATAGTGGCTGTTAATTACTATTATTCTTCCTTGATAGCACCTATCACTCTGAATTGGAGACTATGCATGCCTTGCCTGGGCCTAGGCCTTTACTCTGTCTCTAGCACTGCCATATTGCATAGAATACAATAAATGCTTGATAAACATTTGTTGAAACAGTAAAAACCTCATTCACACAACTGGGTAAATATGGACAGAACAGTATGAAAGAAGGAGCAGAGAAAGGGTTGGGGAAGGCTCTCTTGCAACCTCCCAGAGACTAACCCACAAAATCAATGCCAGTCTCTCCCTGGAGGTGGGCTTGAGCTTTTATATGTGTTGGCTTTTGTGCTCAAGATTGTGTAAGTATTTGGGAGAAATCAGGCCTCCAAGGTGAAGATCTTCAGAGCCTGAAACTGAGTGGGCAGACAGAGATGGTCATGTGGGCAGGACCATTGTTCACAATGGGATTTTCATTCTCATTTTTTAAAAGAGGTAGTGTAGCTTATGGAATAAACATGTGATTTGGGATCAGACATACCTGCATTCAAATCCCTATTTTTTTAAGTATTATTATTATTATTATTATTATTATTATTATTACATATAACTATGGGATAACTTTAAGAGAAGAGCCTTTGGGACAAAGATTTGAATGCCAGCCGGATCTGAATCTTAGCTCCTTTAGTTCCTTGCTATGTGACATTAGACATATGTTGTACCCTCTCTGTGTCTTAGTATCCTCATCTGTAAGATGGACATAATTCTTCCTTCATGGGTTATTATGAGGATGGAATTAACCATTGTAAAGTTCTTAGAACAAGGCTTGGCATATACTAAGTACTGTATAAGGGTTTACCTCATCATCCTAAGCCTCAACTTTCTCAGTGGAAAAATGGATATTATGTAGAACACTTAACACAGTGCCTGACATATGGCATGCTCTCTGTCATTATTATTATTATTTCTATTACTATGACTATTACTATAAGTGGAAGATACTTTCTTAGAGTGATCTTCACTGAATAATAGAAACTTCTTTCCTGTAGATGTTTTTGGTCTCTACTGATGATTTTGGGAGAAAAGGAGCTATTTCTCTGTGATTCTGAGCCAGTCACTTCCCTTGTGCCTTGCCTTTCTCACTAATCCTCTGAAAACCTCATTCATGGGCCCAAACACTGCCATGTATACCTGTTTCTCTGATACACAAGTAAAGGAGAAGTGTAGTGATTTTCTTGGGCTGCCATAATAAAGTACCATAAACTCAGTGATTTAACACAACAGAAATTCATACTCCACAGCTCTGGAGTCAGAAGCCTAAAATTAAAGCATGAGGAAGGCCATACTCCCTCTGAAGGCTGTATGGGAGAATCTTTCCTTGCCTCTTCCAGTTTCTTGTGGGTCCAAGCATTCCTGGGAGCCCTGGGAGTCTCTGTTTTTGTCTTCACATGACCTTCACATTTTGACTCCTTCCCTCCTTCCTATGTGTGTCCCTGTCCTAAATTTTCTTCTGCCTCTCCCTGTTAAGGATATCTGTCATCAGATATAGGGCTCACCTTAAATCTTGAGATCTTTAATTATATCTGCAAAGACACTTTTTTTCCAAATAGTTTTGCATTCACAGGTACCAGGGGTTAGTATGTAGGTATACCATTTGGGGCCAACTATTCAATACAGTATGTGGAGTAACAGGGCCCTAATTAGGTCTAAATAGAATCTAACCCTCTTTCTTTTCCCTGTACACTTGTTCCAGTCTCATCCACACCTCTTTAATGGAATGGTCACAGCCAGAGGGGACAAGCAATATATCCCAACCAAACAATCTCCTCCTTCCTGGGCTCTACTCTGGCCCATGTCTGCACCTGTTTCCTGCCTTGGGATTCACTGTGAGGAGCACATGGACACTCGAGGCTTATGTGCCTATGAAGGCTCATTCTGCTTTGCCCACCCTGTCCCCACCTAGCTGCCTCACAAACAGGCAGTAGAATCAGATGTCACTCTGGAACCTTGCAGTGCCAGCTTGCCCCACCTGACCCTTCACCAGGGTAATCTCAGTCACACATCAGGTTTCATAGATGAGGCCAAAACAGGAGACCCTGGTGAGCTAGAATGAGTAGAGGCAGTGGATCTGGGTCAGATCAGGATTCTATTTGCACTTGGATCAGGCAAATAGGCTCAGAGAAAGAATCTGGGTCAAAAGCTTGGCAGACTGGCAGGAAACACAAGACCTGATATACAAATTAAAATGGAGACTAGCTTTTCATCCACATATGCCAGTTCTTAGTCTCCAAAGTCCTATTGAGGTGAGTCTGTGACATGTGGTATATCCTATATTATCAGCATATACATATATATACATTTAGCATATATTCATTGAGAATTTGCCATATGCCTGGATCTAGGAATACAGAGAGAGAGAGAAGACAATCCTTGTGTCTTCAAGTTCATTAAAGAATATCAGGGGACACATAAAGAACTACTTCCCATAAAATGTGAGAACTCTATGTACACAATGTTATAAGAGGTTCAAGGAGAGAGTAACTCATTATGCTTTGAGTTAGGGAATGGGCCGCGATGGAAGCACAGATGAGGTAACATTTGAGTGGGATCTTATAGAATTCTATGAAGAATGTGGGAAGAGCAGAAGGTATACTGTCCATCTGATCAAGTGGGTGCCTCTTCTTCCCCTCCTTCTATTTGTTTATCTCATCCAAAACCTGGCTCTTGCATGAAAAGAACTGCTTTCATGTGAGAACTTTTCTTCCCCCAGATTTTGTTTACTTATATATTTTATAGAGAGAGAGGTGGGGGAGGGACAGAGGGAGACCAAGAGAGAATCTCAAGCGAACTCTGTGCTGAGCATGGAGTCAGACATGGGGCTCAATCCCACGATCCTGAAATCATGACCTGAGCTGAAATCAGGAGTTGGGACGCTTAATCTACTGGGCCACTGTCTATTTTTTTAATTAGAAATCTAGAGACAGGTATGAAACCTGTCCTTTAGGTAGGCTATAGTCCAGGGAAACAACCAACTAGAAGGCCTCCAGTTGTGAGGAAGTGGTTTGGTTGGTACTGGCTGACACAGTAGAGCCCCCTTAGCCACTCCCACTGTTATCCAGACAGTTGTAAACTTCAAGACCTCGGCATGTTTGTTTTTTTGTTTGTTTTTTAAAAACTTTGTTTACTTACTTGAGAGAAGGAGAGAGAGAATGAGACCAGGAGTGGGAAGAGGCTGAAGGGGAAGCAGACCCATCGTTGAGCAGGGAGCCCCCATGATTCAACCAACTGAGCCACACAGGCACTCCTGGACCTCAGTGTGTTTTAATGATGTATCACTGTTGAGATGATTTTGTGACCTCTTTGGATATTTTTTCCTTCTTAAAAATGTTTTCAAGGGTGCCTGGGTGGCTCAGTGGGTTAAAGACTCTGCCTTTGGCTCAGGTCTTGATCCTGGGGTCCTGGGATCGAGCCCCACATCAGGCTCTCCGCTCAGCGGGGAGTCTGCTTCCCCCTCTCTCTGCCTGCCTCTCTGCCTACTTGTTATCTCTATTTCTGTCAAATAAATAAATAAAATCTTTTAAAAAATGTTTTCCTTTTATTTTATGTATACTGTTGTTGTCTCTAAAACCCCAAGAAGGCATTTATGATCTCAGTCTCTGGTAAAAGGTAAAAAGGTAAGAAGGCTCATTACTCGTTACTCCCTGTTTCATATTTTATCAGTATTTAATGAGTATCTCTGAACTTTTCTGGACATGTCTTGCAACCAACATCTTTGTAATTAGTAGTAATATTTTTAAATTAGTAAATGGGGCACCTTCATGGAGTATTAATTTTATCTAATTATTATTATGTCACACTTAAGTAACCTAACTAGGTAAGTAGGTTCAAAGGTATTTCAGTACTAAAACAAACATGGATATATTATTCAGCATCTTATATATATATGTATATATAATATACATATAAATAAATATAAATATATTATATATAATATACATATAAATATAAATATAATGCACATATAAATATGTTATAAATAAAAATATAAATATATAAATATACAAATATAATATGCATATAAATATTCATTGAATATATATCATATATATTTTATATATGTATTATATCAGCATTGCATATAAAATTCAAATAAATCTTAGAATCAAAACAATATACTTCCAAAAACATGAAAGAAGCCAGACATAAAAGGCTACATATCACATGAATCCATTTATATGACAAAAATTCTGTAAAAGGCAAAATCATAGGGATAAAATTCATATCAGTGGTTTCCAGGGGTTGGGAGAAAAGGAAGGAAATTACAGAGGAGCACGAGGAAATTTGGGACGACGGAAGTGTTCTATATCTTGATTGTGATGGTGGTTACATGATTACATATACTTGTAAAAATTTAACCAACTATACAATTTAAAGGGGTAATTTTATTTTATGTAAACTATATCTCAATAAACCTGACTTTAAAAAGAGTCAGATGACTTTGGGCTCCCTTTCCAGGCTAATTGACTACTGCATCCATTCTTATCTGCTTTTAGAAATACCTGAAGAGTTTGAGAATTACACAATTAGTGTCTCTTCTCTAAAAGAGGGGGTCTGAGTGTGATTTGAGTGAGATGGACCCCAAGATCTTGAACAATTTAAACTTGAGCAAGCATTTCAGGAGTAGGAGACAGACAGATAGATAGATAGGAGCCTTTAAATATATATAAAATACCAACATACCAACACACAATAATTTAGAGATACATAGTTATTTATCCAAGCTTTCCTAAACTTTTTTTATTTGTGAAATATTCACTTGGTGCTAAATATCAGTAAGGCATTTGTATCTGTTTCTTTTGGTACAAAATACTACAGACTGGGTAGTTCAAACAACAGAAACATTTTCTCACAGTTCTAGAGACTAAAAGTCCAAGATGGAGGTATCAGCAGAGTTGGTTTCCTTGAGGCCTCTCTCTCCTCTTGGCATGTAGATGGCCGTGTCCTTCTTGTGTCTTCTAATTGTCTTCCTTCCGTATGTGGCTGTCTTCACCTCCTCTTTTATAAGGGCACCAGTCATGTTACATTGAGGCCCATCTAAATGACATCATTTCGACATTATTACCTCTTTAAAGACCCTGTGTCCAAATCCAGTCACCTTCTTGGGGTTAGAACGTCAACATATGAATTTAGGTGATACAATTCAGCCCGCAGTAGCACATTTCCCCCTCCTTCCCTGCTTCACCATATGCTTTTCTACTATTCTAGCCATCCCTCCAGCCATGCTATTTCTCCCAAGATGTAATTTCCTCTCTCTTCTTTTTGTGTGTGTGTGGTTACTGCCATGCTCTGGTCAAACATTTGCAAGATGGAAGGCAACTCAAACGCCAAAATACACTAAGGATGCCATGACACAGTCTGAAGGCCCAGACGGAAACGTGTGTCATTTAGTATTTTCGTTTGTTTGGGTATAGTCCTACAAATCTTTCCTCAAAAAGGGATGTGGAGCTGCTTTGAACTCTTGAACTATGTTGGGAATGTATGGGACATGGCAAATAGGAACTGAAGTACTTCCCACCATGCACATAGCCACGGAGTTGCTGCTCCACACAGGCCAACACTGAGAAATGGGTGAAGATCACATCAGCTGCAAGGAAACAACAGTCCTGGGTTTAACCCCAGCTTTTACAGCTAGCATGGATCGTTAATGGTAACACGAAGATCAGATCCAGAAGTAAGTGATCTCTAAGCAGTGTAATCATTTCAAGCTGAAATTCTCTCTCTTCCCACTGAAAGGCAGGGAGACTTCCTGAACTTCTGGCAAAGGAGCATCTGCTGGCTCGGCTTCCTCTACCACTAGGCCATATTCCCAGGCAGCTCTTGGAGAATTGGAAGCCAGTCTCTCCTTCGGTATTTGCACAGTCTCACAGAGCAGCACATGGAAATATAAATAACTGAGACTGTATATATCAAAGCAGTCGATGCAGGCTCTGTACTTTTAAGTTCAACTTTTGAGCAAAATCCTGAGAATGCTTTAAAATTACTACTAGCAAGGAGACAGGCAAGGTTTCATGTGAGCTATGCATGGGTATCAGTGCATGATATAAATCAGGATGGTCAAAGCCAAGGGGACCTGGAGAGGAAGGAGGGCAGAGACATTGTGATTGCAACACCAACGCCATAAGGAAGGGAACCGAGTAGTAACCACAGTACTGGCTACCCTTTACTGAGCATGCCTATACTTGACTCTCTACATATCACAGGCACAATCCACAAGCAGCATAGCCATTTGCTTCTTATGACCCCTAGTTCTCAGATGAGGGCCGGGAAGCCCTGTAATATGTAATACTCCACAGAGGTAGAACCCAGGTACCAAGGTTTCTTGTTTTGTGCGTATGGTTCTCTGCTGTCCATGATAATAGCCATGTCCTGATTTGTAGTTTATTGTAGTGAAAAAATGGAATAAACTTCGAGGAAACCAAATAGTTTATCCCTAAGTGTGGTTTTAATTCTGCTCAAGTGATTTTTTTCAATTGTCTGCAAAGTTCAAGGAAGCCATATCACATCAGATTGTGCTAAGAGGCTGATGCTTCAAACAAGGGAATGCTGTTGATTTTTGTGTTCCAAGGTTCTGATGTCCAGAGTGCACCAACTTCAGTAATGAGTGTAGCCTCTTATTGAAAAGGGTGGGATTCACTGCCCACCCCCCGGCTCTGTTCAGTTCATAGCAGTTCGGAAGGTGTGGTCTCTCCAGGGTTGAGATTACTGTTTAATGGGAGACAGGAAAGACTGGGTTTCTGAACAAGAAGTGCACAGATGCATTTGATCCCTATTTTCCCAGAGTGAGTAGCAGATTGCTATAATGGTTGGTACAAATTGGAAAGGTTGGTGGGGATAATTGGTAAGAGGTCAGGAGGGAAATAAATTGTTGAAGGAAGTGAATAAAAGAATAGAAGGAGGACTGAGTGATAGCACTTGTGGCTCAGACACTTAACAGGGCATCTCAACGTGGATGGGTAGAGTAACAAAGCTTATGATCCCTGGGTTGGACTCTGAAACTTCAAGCTAGACCTGCCTTAACTCTGGTGCCTTGGCTTGTGAATTCCCACAGGCTGTGACTAAGGTCTTTTCTTGGGTGGGGAGGGGGTAGGGCAAATGACTAGGTCAGAAGGAAAAAGAAAGATGATTGGCTGCCATTATACCTGCGACTCTGAAGGAGTCCCTGCCTTCCGCTCTGACTCATGCTGTTGCTGTGATAGTGTCTTTAATTCACCCAACCTAGAAACCCAACTTTGACACCACCAATTCCCTTAGGCGTTATATCTGGTCTCCAACACCGAAGGGTTTTATCCCAGGTTATTGTTAGAACATTCCCCTGTTCCATCCCACTGCCAGTGTTTTGGGCCAGGCCCTCAATCCTCCCTCCCTTTGGATCTAGTGCCTCCGAACTGGTCTTCCTGCCTCCAGTCTACCCATTATAGTCCATTCTTTGAAACTATGTGATCTTTCATAAGATCACAGAAACCACCTATGTGATCTTTCTGAGAAAGAAACCAATCCTGTCATTCCCCTACTTCCTGTTGCCCAGAGTAGTGGTTCTCAAGTAGATGCTACCCTGAACTCCTAAAAACTCCAGGAGCAAAATTGCGCATTTATTCTATGTGACAGAGTCAGTTAATGATGAACAAATATTCTGCATGCATCCTCATGTGTTCTACCATTTTCTGAGGTTAGGTTGGTTCATGTGAGTAGTTTTCTCCAATGGATTGACTTCCAGGTTGAGATGGGGTGCCTTCCACATGCTCTGCCTTCTCCTGATCCAGGAACCTTGGAAGAAGTGTTCTCAGTGGCTTTGCTGCAACATGGAGGGGGTGCTTCCCAATCCAGAGTGGACCTCACTTGAGCAAGAATAAACCTTTATGTATTAAACTACTGAGATTGTGTTGGGGGGGGGGGAGCTGTCTGATACAGCAGCTAAAGTTCTATATCTGAACAATATACCCCATGGCATGGGTCACTGAATAGGAGAGCTCCTTTTCTCCAGAATGATGTTTTATCAACTCAGTTTGGTAACATGCTGTGTCTCATATTTATCCATGGTTCTGACTGGAAGTCATGGAAGTTGGATGGCTTTTTTAAAAAGTGGGAAACAGGGGCACCTGGGTGGCTCAGTTGGTTAAGTGACTGCCTTCGGTTCAGGTCATGATCCTGGAGTCCCGGGATCAAGTCCCACATCAGGCTTGCTGCTCAGCAGAAGTCTGCTTCTCCCACTGACTTCCTCTTCTCTCATGCTCTCTCTCTGCCTCTCAAATAAATAAATATTTTTTTAAAAAGTGGGAAACAATTAGTTCCTTCTTAATAATTGTGGTATTTAGGAAGATTAAAAATAAATCTATGAAGACATGATTGATTGGGAAGACAGTATAAAAATGGAGTCCTTAAGAGTGAATATTGGGGACCATGGCCTGCAGGATAAAGTCCAAAAATGAAGTTCATGTCAAAGCAGAGGAGACACAAAAACCTTCCTGACTTTGTTAGTAACGGCTTCTTGTCACCCTGTGTTTCACTCAACTTGGACCTCAACTCCCACATCACACATTGCCTTTTATATATGACCTTGCCCTTGTAAACACTAATCCTTCATTTTCAGCCTGTCCAACTCATCCTTACCCTTCAAGACCCAGCTTAAATATTATCTGCTCCACTGAGTTCCCACATCCCTCAGCCATGACCTCAGTCATGGCCCCTCTTTCCTAATATTGGAGTTTTCTCTATCAGGTCTGACTCTTCACTAAAATGTGGACTTCTACACAGGTAGTGATGTCATTATTCACTTTTTATCTCTGTGTTCCAGAGATAATAATGCCTGGCACATAGATGTTCATAAGATGCTTTGGGGTACCCTTCTAGGCACCCCAAATAGTTTGCTGTCTATATACACTTTTCTGCCTCAAAATAAATTGAGCTCAATGGACATGGATCTCTAGAGAATGTTGCTTGAAAAAGCGGAATTGTAGCATCTGGGTACCCTTCTAGGCACCCCAAATGGGTTAGCCACACATGGCAATGGATAAACTATTTATGTAAGTGGCCCCCCTGCTTTTCCTCAAGCATGCCTAGCCTGTTTTCCCCTCAGAACCTTCACATTTGCACCCACCTCGGCCTGGAACCTCTTTTTCCAGACCTCACAGAGCACTCTCCCTCTCATCAGTCGGGATAGACACCTCTTTCTTAGAGAGATGCTTTCCCTGGCTGCTTTCCTACTCTCTCTCCTTACTCTGCTTTATTTCTTCATAGCACTCATCATCTGGCACATTATATTATATTTACTGTTTGTTTGCTGTTTGTCTTCCCCAGTAGACTATAAGCTCTATGAGGCCAAGAACTTTGTCTTGTTCACTGTACAAGACTAGTTCCTGACACACACCGTGGGTACTCAAAACTCTCTCTGAATAATAAATAATAAAATAACCATACTTTAAGAAATCAAATCTGAAACCCAGTCCTACCTTCTCAACTGTTCTCTTCCTGAAGCCATAACACTTGAGAGTGGGAAAGGAATTTAGAAGGTTCACTTTGACCCAGTATTTCCATTCAGCTGAAGTGGAAACAGAGGTCTCAGTGTAGTTAGTGACTCATGGAGCAGAAACTAGATCCTTGTCTGACTTTTGATTTTGAATTCTAGCACATGTGGTGAATATTCAGTTGATCAATGAGAGTTAAATTGAACTAAAAATAGGAAAGTCTGAACAGAGTTTGCTGTCTATATACACTTTTCTGCCTCAAAATAAATTGAGCTCAAAGGACATGGATCTCTAGAGAATATTGCTTGAAAAAGCGGAATTGTAGCATCTGGGGACCCAGCCTCTCACCCAGAACACATGGACCTTGTTGGGTAGAATCAAACCAGTCAACCATGGAACTATCTGACCTTACAGACTGGAAATCCCCCAAATCTGCAGACATTGATGGCATTTTGCTGGTCACCAACAGTTATTAAGGGTCAATAGAGAAAAGAATCTCTTTTTGACCTAAACACAACCGGGTGGCTGCTAGAAACAAGAAATAGTGTCAGTTCAGTTTGGTAGTAGTGATGAAGATGCCCAGAAACCAAAGCTCATTCTCTCTTCAAATACTGTGCATACTGGGGCACTGACTGAAATTGTCAAGGCCTTCACTCATAAGATATATCCTATAGTTAGGAATAATCAGTGTCTCATTACACATATTGCACATATTCAGGGACTATAAGATTTAAATTATATGTGCTAGTGATGCAAATTGCCAACCAAACAATGCCTTCCACAATGGATGAACAAACAACAAAACTGTAGTTTGGTAGAATCTAACAAAACTGTTTGTATTATTTCTTCCATCTTTCCTTTAGAAAATCATCACCTTTTCTGTATGTTCTATGTACCTTTCAGATTCTACCCTTAGTGAGAAATACAAAAAGCTATTTGGCAAAACACCACTATTAAACAGATTAGGAGATTTCATAGCCTGACTTACGGGTCTCTAATATGCATCCAAACACAACTAATTCCCTCACCTATAGCTATTGCAGACCAACCTCAGTGACCACAGTGTGCTAGGTCTGAGCCTGGGGCCACCTCACAGTCCCACACCAGCCAAAGAGCTTCTGCTAGTCAATTGGAGCTGGCAATTAAAATGAAATGATTCTGTCTGTGTTCTCCTCTAGGATTTTGATGGATTCCTGTCTCACATTTTGGTCTTTCATCTGCAGCAGCTTCTTGCTAGACACGTCTCCAAAGGCAAGGGAAAGAAAACAAAAATGAACTATTGGGACTTCATCAAAATAAAAAGCTTTTGCACAGCAAGGGAAACAGTCAACGAAACCAAAGACAACTGACAGAATGGGAAAAGATATTTGCAAATATCTTATCAGATAAAGAGTTAGTCTATAAAGAACTTATCAACACCCAAAAAATAAATAATCCAGTCAAGAAATGGGAAGAAGACATGAACAGAGAAATGACTGTTCCATTTCTCCAAAGAAGACATACAGATGGCTAACAGACACATGAAAAAAATCTCAAGGTCATTCAATATCAGGGACATTCAAATCAAAACCACAATGAGATACCACTTCACACCAGTCATAAAGGCTAAAGTTAACAAGTCAGGAAATAACAAATTATTGGTGAGGATGTGGAGAAAGGGGAACCCTCTTACACTGTTGATGGGAATGCAAGCTGGTGCAGCTGCTCTGGAAAACAGTATGGAGTTTCATCAAGAAGTTAAAAATAGAGCTACTCTATGACCCAGCAATTGCACTGCTATGTATTTACCCAAACGATACAAAAGTTGTGATCCAGAGGGGCACCTATACCCCAGTGTTTATAGCAGCAACGTTCACAGTAACCAAACTATGGAAAGTGACCAGATGTCCATGAACAGATGAATGGATAAAGAAGATGTGATATGTCTATACAATGGAATATTATTCAGCCATCAAAAAAGGATGAAATCTTACCATTTACAACGATGTGGAGGGAACTGAAGGGTATTATCCTAAGCGAAATAAGTTAATCAGAGAAAGACAATTATCATATGGTTTCATCCATATGTAGAATTTAAGAAACAAAACAGAGGATCATAGGGGAAGGAAGGGAAAAGTAAAATAAGACTAAATCAGAGAGGGAGACAAACCACAGCAGACTCTTAACTGTAGGAAAAAACCTGATGGTTGCTGGAGGGGAGGTGGGTGGGGGAATGGGGTAACTGGATGATGGACATTAAGGAGGGAACATGATGTAATGAGCACTGGGTGTTATATGCAATGGATGAATAACTGAACCTTACATCTGAAACTAATGATACACTATATGTTAACTAATTGGATTTAAATAAGTTTTTAAAAAATGGAATGATTCACCACCCTAGCTTTTAGTTGTCTAAAGCCAGGACCTAAATGCATAAACTATCCTAAATCTTGCATCTATCTGTGTCATGTATTTCTGAATGAAAGATAGTAAACTGTCTTGCAGGATTTGTGCTCTTCCTTCCTCTCTCTTTCTTTCTTTCTTTGTATTTTTTTCTCTTAAACATATAAGGAATTTTTTTCTCAGTGAACTGAACATTAAACTATAAATTTTCAAGTCCCACATGATCTGCCATCTCTCTCACTCTCTCTTTTTCCTGTTAAACAAAGCCATCTATGTGTGGCACGGTCCCCTTAACCTGTGTCCTCAGTCTACATGGTCGTGGAAGATGCAATGTTTTGGTGAGTCACTAGGTGGCATGTAACAGAGGCATTTGGAGAGCTATCCCAGAAAGTGCATTTTTAGAGCACTCCACAGTTCTCCATGTTGGCTGCCATTGTCTGGTGGGCGTGTTGGAGTTAATCCATTGCCATCTGTCTTTATTTTGCTAACTTACTCAGTCGGACGCCACACAATTGAGTTCTGCAAATGTCGGCTCTCCAGTACAGCAATTACCAAGTCTCTTTCTAAACAATATCACCGCACAGCATTCTTCCTGCCTTGCATAGAGCTTGAAGCACTTAGGCTCATTTTGAGTTGCTTTGCTTATAGGGCTCTTCATCTTCAAAGATTAAGAAAAATTGGTCTGAACTCAAAGCCACAACAAGGCATGGCTTCTCTCTCCAAACTGAGAACATGCCAATCGACATGTTCCTATTATACAAAAACCCCATGAGGCATAGCGGAGGACGTGGGCTGCGCTGATCCAGCCTTCACTGGCACCACCACCTCCTCCAGGATGCAGACACTCAGAATGCATTTTGTGGTTGTTGAGGATGTTGTTATTTTAATATTTGAGGGGCTGGTGGGAGGGGTAAGGAGTGAAGCATGTGGCGGTAAGAGGAGAAGCAGAAAGAAAAAAGAAAAGAGAAGGGGAGGGGAGAATGAGCTGATACATGAATGACATCCTGCCATTGCTGTGCCAAAAGACGGGTGAAGTAATAATTTCCACAGCCTAGAAATGGTATTTATTCTTCCATTGCTTGCTTATTCTTTTCTTCATATACAGAAGATCCACTGTCTGTGTGAGACACTATATGTGACACTCCAGATATGGGTGGGATCACAAAGTCATGCCCTCTTGGAGCTTACATCTTGTAGGCAGATAGAAAGTAATCAAACACAACTAGGGTGATGGCTGTTGTGAATGAGACACCTGGGGTATTTCACAAGCCCAGAACGGGGGCCCTGATCTCATGTGGGGGTCAGAGGATAGTGAAGATAGTGAAGAGGAAGGGGGTTTAGAGGAACATCCTTTCTGCGCTCCCATATAATCGGTATTCTGCATTGCAATTAGCAGATGCTAGATTAGAACCAGTCTATTGGGTGACCAAGTAGCAAGTTTTATTGGGCATGGAGAGAGCAAGACCCAGCAGCATGGGAACCACAGTGACAACACAGCCCGGTCCCTGATGAAGAGGCAAGAACGTCTCTTACACAGCACAGATTTCCATCCTCACTACTCTGTTTGCCAGAGTAGTGGCACAGGAAGCCACAGGAAGCTGTGGCTTCCCTCCTCCCCCAACCTATTTCTTCCTTAACTATTTGCTTTTGGCCTTATTTCTCCACCAAAATTATATGAAGACCCCCTTTCATCTTTTATCTTTAAGTCCATTTTGCTCCAAGTTTTAAAGTACTGATCAACCAAAAGCAAATTAAACATTAGCATAGGAGTTTACCCTACTTTTTTGGAGTAAGTTCTTCAGATTTGATTCACTAAGTTTTAGAAAATATGACGCAAAGAAGACACATGAGAAAAGGAAACCTCCGATCTTATTTTTTTGTCTTTTCCACTGTATTTCTGTGCTTTCCAGAGTAATTTCCATTTTATTCTATTTTACTTTTTGGCTGTAAATAAAGCAAAGGGAGCCCATATTCTAATGCATTGGCATACAATTCAAGCAAAGGAAGACCTATGGATCTGTAGTTTTTAGGAACTATAAGCTCCTTTGTTATAGGTGTTGGTATACATGGACATTTTCGTAGTTTAATATGGTCTCATTACTTACCAGTGCCTTTGCAAATGACCCAGTCTCATGGGACTTTATCTTGACAACCCTATTTATTTATCATTAAATATTTGAGGTCTGAGTCCTTTAAGGTCATCTCCTGGGAGAATTGTACCAATAGGTAATTTGAAGACCAATCCCAGCAACAATAACATGGGAAGGCTTTGTTTTACTTTATTTCAGTTACCAAATTCCTCGGTGGGGGATGGGGGCATTCTTCTGCATGGACTCTGTAACCATGAGAAGTTCATGTGGGCAGGATCTCCTGGAACAGTGGCTTGTTCTGTGGGATGGTTCTGGGTAGAGCAGTGTGCCATTTTGATCCCCCCGCTCTAGGATCTGCCTCTACCATGAACCTGGGGAGGAAGGAAAGTGCAGAGGACAGTGGGGATGCCAGGAGAAGAAGAAACGTTTCTGGAGCTGAGTAGACACTGGAGAGATGGCCCCTTAGAGTGGCTGCAGAAGTTACCATGGCAACCACTGACGAGGATGCTGGAGGCCACTAGAAGCAGTTCTGAGAAATGTTCTTCCATTTTTGATCTCTGATTACATGTGACATAAATGACCAGACTCATTCTCAAGACTCTTCCTTCCTAGGCTTATATGACATGAACCCTCTTGTTTCTGCTCTTTACCCTGAGTGACCTTTGTCAGTCTCTTTTGCAAGTACTTGCTTTGCTCCCTCTTCATTCACTCATTAACCAGGGTCATAAAATCCTTGGTCTTAGAGCCCCTGCCTTCTTTCTCCTCTCTTTTCTTCTCTCTCTTTCTCTCTCCTTTCTTGGTTTGAGCTATAAGTGTCCAGAGAAGATACAGCTGAGATCCAGCAAAGGCAGGGAGGAAGCTGATGTTTGCTGATTTGTTGAGTGCTTACTGTGCACTTTGCCCATCCTTGTGCAGTGCACCTGTCGTGCTTCAGTTCAGCCCTACAATAGCACTGCAAGGAAGGTGTGTCACCATTCTTTGTCCTTTTGTACACTTGTACCTTTGGTCTGAAATCCTTTTTCTTCTTCCCTCCTCTCATCTTCCAAATTTCTACTCCTTTTCAAAACCCAGTTCTGTGATCATTTCCTTTGTGGCATCTCTCTTAACTCCCCAGGCCCTGTTAATCTCCTCATGTGAGTTCCATGGCATTAATATCATCCTTCTAATAGATCATTTACCAGATTCTATTACTCAACACAGTTTGCAAATTTCCCCATCCACCCGAATTGTCTTTAGGGTGCTAGGGGACAAAATGGGATCTTCCCTATGTGTGGGTATCCTAATATCACAGCACTTGCTAGCACATGGACAGGTACGTAAGACCTCTGCATTTATTATATGCTCTCAAGCCTTGGTTTGCTCTGTGTATTAGCTCAAGCAATTCGCACAATAACTCTGTGGCTAGGTCATCATCCCCATGTTGCAGATGAGGAGAGTGAAGTTGAGAGAAGTTAAAGAAATTGCCAAAAAGCACACAGGCAGAACTTGGACATGAACCAGCGCAGACTGAAACTTAAGTCTACTCTGTGTTGCATGGTCACACTCTGGCTGGGGTGTGTGCCGTCATTGTCGCCTGACAGTCAACAGAGAACAGCACTTGGCAAGGGCCCTGGCACAACCCAAAGCTGAAGAAAACATACATGAATTCATGACAAAGGAGTCAATGAATGAATCCACATCTGTAAGTCTTTCATGCAGTCCAGCCTGGTTCCTGCTCATTCAACATTCCCCTCAGCTTCCCTCTTTTATTTCCATAAATGCTCCTTTAGTTCCTACCTCTCTCGTCCTATGTTGACTTCTTATAACACCTTCTTGGTGAGTCCCTCAGGAGCCTCTTTCCTGCTGTCCCTTCACCCAGACATTCTAAACACACCTGAAAATTAATTCTCAAACTCTGTTGTTGGGTTTACACTAAAGGATTTATTCTGGCTTCTGACTCACAATTAATTAAAATCCAGGTACTCAAAGCTAACCATCAAGGTGTCACCCTGCCTTATGAGAGTCGTTTCCCTACACATCTGAATAATTTTGTACCCAGCAATTTTTTAAAAAGATTTTATTTATTTATTTATTTAACAGACAGAAATCACAAGTAGGCAGAGAGGCAGGTGGGGGGGGGGGCAGAGAGTAGGCTCCCAGCTGAGCAGAGAGCCCGATGTGGGGCTCGATCCCAGGACCCTGGGATCATGATCTGAGCTGAAGGCAGAGGCTTTAACCCACTGAGCCCACCCAGGTGCCCCAAACCAAGTAATTTTGTTTACCACCCCTGGCTCACAATTTGCCTATTCCGCCTCCAGATCTTTGCCCAAACCATTCTTCTGTAGTTTGAACACATATTATACATCAGGAACTGAGCTGGCTTCTGGGAATACAGATATTAAAACTTCAGTCTCTGAAGCTCAGAGATTAGTGGAGAGACAGCTGAAAGAGCAATTACAAGGCACTGTAATTGTGGTAGGCAAGCCACAGGGAAACCCGGGTTGCTATGGAAGCACATACGATGTCCTCTTCCCACATCTCCAGTAACCTCATCTCTCAGCACTCTCCTGGCTCTGCTCTGCTTTCCCAGGTCAGTCTCCAGGCCTGCCCCTTATTTACTCCCTCGGGCCCTTCTTCTCACAGATGCCATCAGATTGTTCTGCACTTACTTGTATGTTTTGATTCATTCATCACAAAAACATCTTTCTATGAACTTGACCTTTTCAATGGTCATGGGGGAGGAGAAGATAAAAGAAGGGAAACTTGAAGAAAGAGTGGTGTGCCTACTTGGGGAGAATGCATACAAGAAAAGAACAGTGTAAGCAAAAGACATAAATGGCTTCTGTTGGATTCTACCCTCATTATCCCCTACAGTGTGCCTGGAAGAGAAAGGGTCACGTGTAACTCAAACCTGACCTACTAAACTTGGTGGGGAATCCCTTAAAGAGTAGCTCACAGAAGACAGGGGACTGCTTCTATGCAGCTGGACTGACCATGAAATGTATAAGACACATCCTCAAGGGTGCCTGAGTTCTGTGATCATTTCCTTTATGGCATCTCTCTTAACTCCCCAGGCCCTGTTAATCTCCTCATGTGAGTTCCATGGCATTAATATCATCCTTCTAATAGATCATTTACCAGATTCTATTACTCAACACAGTTCGCAAATTTCCCCATCCACCCAAAATTGTCTTTAGGGTGCTTGAGCATCTGAGTTGATTGAGCATCTGAGTCTTGATTTTGGCTCAGGTCATGATCTTGGGGTCATGAAATCAAGCCCCACATTGGGCTCTGCACTCAGAGGGGAGTCTGCTGAAGATTCTCTCTCTCTCAAATAAATAAATAAATCTATCTTAAAAAAAAAAAAAAAAGACACATCCTCAGAACTCCGAGAAATACTAGGGGGCCAGGACTATGAAAAGAAGGACCAACATCCCATGGAGGATGCGGTTGAGCAAACTAAATTTGTCCTAAAGGTTGACAGTCTCATTTGTGTGCAAAGCTACTGAAGCCTAGGGAACACTCACACATAGTCGACTTGTGACTCTATAATAATCTACCAATTGACTAAAGGGAAGCAGGCCCTATAAGAGATGATCCCAGAAAAAACAGAGCAGGTAGCAAGACTTACCATGGCCTGACTGGTCACACAAGCTTCCCCACTATCTTGCCAGTACCTGGTCATTCTAGTACCTGCGTTCCAGGCACTTGGTTGATATGAAAATGTATCAGCCACATCTGTGGTTTAGCCTTCTTGCCCTCAGGTCCAGCATGTTTCTCTCTGGCTCTAAGCCCCTTTTGCTCCAGCCTTCCAACATCGCATTTTTCCGTGACAGTCATCTGTCAGCAAGCTGGAGATATCTCTGCTTTCCTTATAGTCCTGAGCTATGGATCCTGGGCGCTGGGCTATGGAGTGTTCTCCTTACCTAGTACAATCATTCTAGGGGAGAATGGGGGAGAATCTCCTGCTGGCTGAAACTTCCTTGCCATGACAGGTTTCATTTTAAATGAGTAGTTCATAGGCTGAGAGGGTGGTACAGAGAAGAGGAACAGGGAAAGAAGAGAAGATGCCACACATCACTAAACTCAGCATGGCTTTGGGGCAGAGATACAGAGATTTGGTAAAGGTCCAGAAATCCAAATCCTGGGTTGTACTTACTAGGCTGGCGTGCGTATTGAACTAAGCAAACAGATCTGTCTCCTTGACAACCCGAATACAAGTATGTTTTACCTATATTATCTACCCTCTTTGCTGAAGTCAGTGCATAATTAGTGGAGAAAAAAACCGTAGGTGCCAGGCAAAAGAGCCCACGTCTCTTAAACAACATCTAGCTCCCAATCCTCTCTAGGCCAGGGGC
Source organism: Mustela nivalis (assembly GCF_964662115.1). NCBI lineage: Eukaryota > Metazoa > Chordata > Mammalia > Carnivora > Mustelidae > Mustela > Mustela nivalis. The sequence continues at coordinate 34,687,681 of NC_139034.1, read as the reverse complement.
TACCTCTTCTACTTCATTAACATCTCACTTGTCAAATTTATCAGCCGTGCCTTTTACTTGCTGGTGGAAAGCTAATACAGCTTTGCCTCACCCTGTCAGTAAACACTTTTGAGGGACCTGATAAGAAAATTTGCTTAGGTTTATCTGGAAAGTTCTGTTTATAGAGGCACACCTCGGTAGCCCTAGACACTAACTATAAAGAACCTCCTTCATGTGGGAGGGATCTTGATGGAACCCATACTCGTGTTTGCTGTCTTGACGTATAAGACAAGCCACGCTATTACAAAGTGTTTGAAATGAACCGAACCCAGCGATTTGCCCAATAAGTAGGACCATCTCAAGGACGTGGGAGGCAGCAGCCTCTAAATACTAAGGGATCCGAAGGGCACAGTCTCCTGAGATAAGCAGCAACTAAAATAAAGAAGCCGGTCCTGGGAAGATGGAATCTCTCCCTCAACTCTGGAATGCCCTTTCCCTGTGACTGTTCTCGCCACCAGAGCCACGAGCCAGAGGAGAGGATGGTTAGTATGAGAGGACAACATCCTGACTTCTCCTGACTGGACTCAAAGGGCCTACGAGGCTATGTTTACAGTGAGTCATTGTCATCTTGAGTTCACTGCACACTCACACACCTGGGCTTATCCCCACAGCTGGAGTCTCCCCAGGGTGGAGGAGGACAGGATGGAAGCCAAGTGGGGAGAAAGAATGAATGCGAGTGTAGAGGCCCTGGTTCTTCAAAACACAATTATAAAACAAATATCATGAGAAGATTAAAGTGAGTTGCTTCCCCTCCCTTTTCTCCCACTGCCCCGTCTTTTCAGGATAAGTTCGGAAACTGTGTGGAGAATAGGAGGAGCTTGTAAACACATGTTGCACACAGGGCGTGTGCACCTACCAACACACATAGGTCTGTATGGGTGTGCTGGTGCCTCTGGGCGTGTGTGTGGAAACCCACGTGATGCTGCAAAACAGAACAAGCACCACGCATGTAAGCCTAACCACAAACCAATTGCCAAATCCAACTCTGATGGGAAAAGCTATTATTTTCCAAGTCATTAAGTGCCCTGTTCCCATTCCAGCTGCCCCTCTGGGAATCACCTAGCGTGGCTGTGGGGGAAAGAGCAGGGTAAAGTCATGAGATAGAATGGAACAAAGGAGACTGTCTCCCAATTGTCTTAATCGACATCCTGATGGGGAGGTCACTTAGAGTGGGGGAAAAAAAACAGGACTAGGGGTGCCTGTGTGGCTCCGTCGGTTAAGCATCTGCCTTCAGCTCAGGTCATGATCTCAGGGTCCTGAGATCAAGCCCTGCATGGGGTTCCCTGCTCAGCAGGGGGCCTGCTTCTGCCTCTCCCTCTTCTCTTACCCCCACTCATGCTCTCTCTCTCTCTCTCTTTCAAATAAGTAAATAAAATCTTTAAAAGGAAGGAAGAAAGGATGGAAGGAAGGAAGGGAGGGAGGGTGGGAGGGAGGGAAGGAATGAGGGAGAAAAGAACTCATTAGGAATGAGTTGGGGCTGGATCTCAGGCAACCTTCTCTGACAGCGTCCTGCTGGCTATTGCCAAAAAGCAGGAATGGGAGATGGAGGGGCTGGCTGTGTGGACAGCCTCCAACCGGACAGGGGTCACTTAGTAAGAGGTGCGGGTAGATTCACTAGCAGGGGTACATTTGGAACCAAGATCTGACTTGTGGCAACTGATTGCACAGTGACAGCTGACCTGGCCAGAATGCTTGTGCAATTAGCAGGACCCTGTACTACTACTACTAATTTACACCACAAACATATCATACCTACTTAATGAGAGAAGTTTTATTCCAAATCCAACCCTCGTAGTCAATAAATGTATCTGCTTCCTATGTTTATTCTGCATGAAGCCCTGTATTCGGTATTTGAACAAGGCTAACAGAAATGGCACAGTCTCTACCTTAAAGGTGTTTTTGTCCTGGTGGAGAGACGGACAGCATTATGAAAGACTTCTGAAAGACTGACTTCAGCAGATTTGGCCCTTCTGCAAACATCAGGGGTTTTGGGTAACTATTGGTAGGCTCTTGAGGTCAGAAGTCCGTGGGGAACTACAAATCCCCTCCCCTACAACCTCAAAAGTGTCGGACTGAACCCCACCAGACATAGAGACATGAATTGGCCAGGAAGCACAAAACAACCATTCCATTCATTCAGTAATTTGGGGAGGCCCCCAGCTGTCCAGCGAGCATGGTGCATGAAAGGCTGGCTTGAGAACGGACACAGGGCAATTCCGGGTTGGACAAGGCAGCGGGGTCCTCTGTGAAGGGAAGGACAAAATCCAAGGGGCTGGCGGCAGGCATAGATCTTCCACCTTCTTACATCTTACGAAGGAGGGCAGAGCCTCCAGAACATACCTAACCAGTCACCGGTCTTGACCTTCCTTATCCATTGTACTGAAGAGTTGATTTCACTGAAGATGTACGGAGTGCCCCCTCTGAAGATGCTGATTGACAGTCGGGCCCCTCCTGTGCTGGTTAACCATCTGGAATGCCGCTTCCTGATTCAGCACTCAGGCCTCCTGTTTCCCGGATTCCATCAAATGACCTTTATGTGTCCCAAACCAGCATTCATTGAGTCATTTTGGTCTAGTGTGTTTCCCAAATGGTATGTTGTCTTTTGCATATAAAATAACTGAGAGAACATCCCACAATATAAAAAACATTGTAAGAACCTGAATGTAAGGCAAAACTCTCTACATCAAGGGGGTAATTTGGAGGGAAATATGTGTATTTGTGTATTTACTATTACATAAAATCCCCTTGTTTGTGTATGGCACATAACAGGTAAACTCAACACATTTGAGTTTCCTTCCCTACACCTCTATCTCATTTAATTTTCATTAAAAATTTTTTTTGTTTTGTTTTATATTAAAAAATCATTTTTATTTTATAAAATGATTTTATATCTTTAAAACAGAAGTTTAGGGGCACCTGAATGGCTCAGCAGATTAAGCCTCGGCCTTTGGCTCAGGTCATGATCTCAGGGTCTTGGGATGGAGCCCCACATTGGGCTCTCTGCTCAGCAGGGAGTCTGCTTCCCCCTCTCTCTCTGCCTGCCTCTCTGCCTACTTGTGATTTCTCTCTCTGTCAGATAAATAAATAATATCTTTACAAAATAAAAATTTTAAAAAAAACAGAATTTTTTTTGTTTCTGGGGGCTCAGTTGTTAAGTGTCTGCCTTCGGCTCAGGTCATGATCCCAGGGTCCTGGGATGGAACCCTGAATTGGGCTTCCTGCTCGGCAGGAAGTCTGCTTCTCCCTCTCCCCTTCCCCCTGCTTGTGTTCCCTCTCTTGCTGTGTCTCTCTCTGTCAAATAAATAAAAATCTTTGGGGAAAAAATAAAAACAAAACAAAACAAGACAAAACAGAAGTTTAAAGAAACTTGACAAGTTCACGTGACTGCAGGTGGTCATTCTGGGTTCACGCCAGAATGCCGCGCCTCTCCGGTGTCGACATGGCCTCTCTAACAGACATAACTGGGCCTTGCACAAATTGCATTTACAAAGCACTTTCACATACCCCATTTCATCAGATCCTCCACAGACTCCTGTGACATGAAGATGACTATTTTCTTCATGTCCAAGGAGGGGACGCGGCAAGAAGAATTACAGCAATCTGCTCAGGTTTTCTAAAATGATGAATGGGTCTTTCAGAATGTAATCCCATGCCTTGCAATGTCCAAGCCTTGGCTCTGGCCACGACACCACGTGCCATCTACGCACGGAGCCCAAGGATAGCCAAAGGGCTGAATGTGCACCGCACTCCAGAGTGCCCCATTCACAAGCAAGGAGGATCCCGTTGGCTCTTTGGTGTGCCAGAGCTGCCCTTAAATCCCAGCTCAGCAGCATGGAGAGGCCACTTGTAATGAGAGTGAGAACCAACACTTAGTTTCTAAAGTACCTGTCTCATACGTTCTGATTTTGAGTACAGCCACTGCATTCAATGCTGCCTTAAAAAACAGAACTGCAAGGTGGCTCTATTTTTCAGGCTGACTAGGCCCAGCCTTGACTGTGTTCTTAGGTGCTGGAATCAATCTCCACATCCTGTGGAGGCCACTTTCTGAAATGACACTCTGCATTTTTCTTGCCTCACTTAATCTCCTCGAGGCTACCTTGATCTTCTAGGTATAATTTTCTCAGGACCCTTTTAAAATAGATTTGCTGTATTTTGATTATAACGATAGTATACGTCTTTTGAAAACAATTTAGGAAACACAAGTAATATACATAAGAAAATAAGCATTAGTAAATTACTCTATTGCCAAGACATGCTAATACCTTGCTACTATACACAGGTAACATTCATCACATGGACAGGCGTGTCGGTGCCATTACTTAAGTATTAATGAAGATCTGCTATTTGAATCGATTCCAACATATATACATTTTAGTGAAAAATCCTTGAACATAAATCTTTGTATACTTGTCTAATTTTCTAGAAATGGAATTGCAGTTCGTCAGAATATACTTTTTAAAAGTTTTTAACAAGATTGATCAGTTACTCTCCAGAAAACTTGAATCAATTTGTACTCTCACCAACAAAAATAAGATACACCTTTTCAACACCTTTGTCAACAGTGAGAATTAACAGACTTTTATTCATTAGCAAGTTGATAGGAGAAAGCACCAACTTGTTTGTCACATTTCTCTCACTACTTATGAAGGTAGACATCTTTTCATTGGTTTGTTGTCCAGTCTGGAGTGTGTTCAAAGTGAAACAGGACACTAACCAAAAGGAGGGCAAATGAAATTCATGGTCATACTACTTCCTGGCCATTTGCATTTCTTAGTTTGAGGGTTACTTGTTGGCAGCTTTTAATTTTCTCTCTACTTGTCGATTCTTAATGATTACAGAAAGACCATGTTAAAATAATAATCCTAAGTTGTTGTGATTTACGTTAAATATATTTCCCCATAGATTGTTTATTTTTACTTTTAATTTCAAAATTAATATGAAAATATAGGTTTTTCTTAGTTTGTTTCAGGTTTATCAATTAACCTTTTTTTAATTGGCAGTTGTTGATTTACATGCAATTCTAAAAAATTGCATGCTGTTGATTTACATGCAATTCTTAAAAATAATATAGGAAGGTCCGCTTTATGCTTTACCCAGTTTCCTCAAATGCTAACATCTTGGAACACTGTAGTGCAGTATCACAAGGAGGATACTGACATGGGTGCAGTTAAGAGGCAGGATGTTGCCATTGTCGCAAGGATCCTTCATGTTGTCCTGTTATAGACATGCCCACCTCCCTCCCACCCACCCCTTAACCCCTGGCCATCATTATTCTATTCTCTATCTCTATATTTTCTCATTTCAAGAATGTTATGTAAATGCAGTCATAAAGTCTATAACCTTTTGGGACTGGCTTTTCTCATTCAGCACAATTCTCTGGAGATCTCCTCCAGGTCATTGAGTGTACTGATTTTTTTTTCCTTTTTATTGCTAAGTAGTACCCCAATATATGGAGGCATCACCCTTTGTTTCACCGTTCATGTACTACAGGACATCTGGGTTGCACCCAGTAGTTATAGTTTGGCTACTTAAAGTAAAGCTGCTATAAGCATTCATGTACAGGGTTTTGTGTGCACAGTCTTCCTTTCTCTCGGATAAATGCCTGGGGGTATAAATGCTGCATCATATGGTACTTACATGTTTGACTTTTTTAAAAGATGTGAACTGCATTCCAGAATGGCTGTACCATTTTGCATTATCACCAGCAATCTAAGAGTCATCCAGTTTCTTGGCATCCTCACCATCATTTGGTTTTGTCACCGTTTTTTATTTTAGTCATTCTGATAGATGTGTAGTAATATCTTAGTGTGGTTACAATTTTCATTTCCCTTCTGGCTAATGATGTTGAGCTTTTTTTTTTTTTTTTTTTCTTAGAGTGAGCAGTAGTGGGAGTAGGGGACAGAGAGAGAAGGAAAGAGGGAATCTTAAGCAGGCTTCATGATGAGCACAGAGCCTGACTCACATGGGGCTCTATCTCACAGCCCTGAGGTCATGACCTGAGCTGAAATCAAGAGTCAAACACTTAACTGACTGAGCCACCCACGTGCCCCTAATGATGTTCAGCCTTTTTCATATGTTTATTGCTATTTGTATATTTTTGGTGAAATGTCTCTTCATGTCTTTAGTCCATTTTATAACTGGATTGTTTGGGTTTTTTTACTATTCAATTTTGAGTGATCCTTGTATATGCTAGGTACTAGTCCTTTGTCAGGTATGTGGTTTGTAAATATTTTCTCCCAATACATAGCTTGTTTTTTCTTTCTCTTAACAAGGTCTCTTAACAGAGCAAATTTTTTGAGGTTTCTGATTTATGAATTTTTGCTTTTTTGTATACATTATACTTTTGGTATCCAGTATAATACCTTTTTTCCCTATTTTCCAATTTTTTTCTAGTAGTTTTATAGTTATACATTTTACAGTTAAATTCATGATCCATATTGAGTTAATTTTGTGAAGAATGTGAGACTTAGGCTGAGCTTCGTATATTTGCCTATGGATGTCTAATATCTCCAGAACGATCTCTTCCTTTTTCTTTCTTTCTTTTTTTCACTGTTTGTCAGAAACCAAACCCCATACGGTATATTTGTGAGTCTATTTCTAGGTTCTCTGTTGTGTTCTATTGATCCATCTTGTCTCTCCCTCTACCAATATCACACAATCTTGATTACTGCAGCAATATAATAAATGTTGAAATCCAGAGATTGATCCTTTTCATAGCATTCTTCTTTTTCAAAATTGTTTCAGCTATTTTAAATTCTTTGCCTTTCCATATAGATTGTAGGGTAATCTTGTCTATGTCTACAAATATCTTGCTGAGATTTTGATAGACCTGAGCTAAACCTTATAATGGGTTGGGTAATGGTCCCCCAAAAGATAGACCCATGTCCTGATCACTGAAATGACTCAATATGACCTTATAAGGCAAAGGGTCTTTGCAGATGTCATGAAGTCAAGGATCCTCAGATGAGGAGATGATTCTGAATTATCCAGGTGGGAACTAAATTCAATGACAGGTGTCCTTATGAGAGATACACAGAGGAGACAGATAGAAAAGGGGGGTACATTGTAACTCTCTGTAATGGAGGCAGAGATGGGAGTAAAGTAGCCACAAGACAGTGGAAGAGGCAAAGAACAGATTATCCCCTAAAGCCTCCAGAGGGAGGGAAAACTGCCCTGCCAGCACCTTTATTTCAGACTCCTGGCCTTCAGAAATGTGAGAGAATAACTTTTTATTGTGTTAAGGCACCCAGTTGTGGTCATTTGTTATAGCAGCCACAGGAAATCAAACAAAAGCTGTATATCAAAATAGGAGACTCTCAGGGAGGAAAATGATCTGGATCTGATTGAAACTTCTATTTTTAAGTGGCTTTTTCTGATACTGTTCTTGCAGGAAGTGGCAGGGTTGTGGGGAATGGAGAACCACCTTATTATTGCCAGGGGGGAGGTTCCCCATGAGGTCTCTGTTGAAACTTGTAGGAAGAAGCTCCTTGTTACTGCTGGATGAGAATGGGAGTTTCAGCTCCCCTGTAATCTCTATCAATCCTGTGAGATGACTATGGGAAAACGCTTTTACAGGCCAGTAGGGATGAAAGTCCTGGCCCCCTACTTGGCCTTCTCTGCCTATCCCCTAGTGCGGGAATTGGGAGCACCTCAACACAGGCTTACAAGTGTTAGAAATATTGGCTCTTCACATGGTCTTCACTGGCCTGGGTAGGAAGGAGACCACAATTCTTTCTATGGTGCTTCTTCCTCTGCCTTCCACTCCCACTGCTTGTGCGCTCTCTCTCTCTCTCTCCCTCTCTCTGTCAAATAAATAAATAAAATCTTTTATGAATGAATAAATAAATAAATACAACCCAATCTCAGAAGTCATATGTCATCACTTCTTTAGTATTATTTTGGTCACACTGACCAACTCTTGCACCGTGTGAGAGAGGATAATGCAAAGGTGTTCATATTACGAGGCAAGGATCACTGGGGGCCATCTTGGAGACTGGCAGCCACGGTCAGAGACATAATTTATAATTAAAACAATAAATCACTGTTTTAATATTTGGGCAGTGTTTGTTGCCTCAATATAACCCATCAAAACCTAAACTGATACACTTATATGTATTTATTTATTAGGTTTTAGTAGGTGTTTTCATGTTTTGTTTTGTTTTGTTTATTTCCAACTCTGAAAGATGAAGAATGAATACCTCTTACATTCTCTTTGGCTTTCTTACCCTCCTGCTCATTTCTTGAGTATGGTTAGGTTTTGTTTTGTTTTATAATGAAGTCTTTTTTTTTTTTTTCTGTATTTACTTGAGAGAGAGCATAAGCAAGAAGAAGGGCAGAAGAAGAGAGAGAAGTGGACTCCCCTCTGAGCAGGGAGCCCCTAGGCTTGATCCTAGGACCTCAAGATCATGACCTGAGCCAAAGGCAGATGCTTAACCAACTAAACCACCCAGGCACCCTGAGTATGGTCAGTTTTATTATTCTTTTTAAGTGTTTCTATTGGTTGTGTGTGTAATTCTAAATTATGTGCTGGGATCTTGGTCCATCAGCTTTTAACAGCACTGGCTTACTCTTTACTATATAAGATTAAGAAATCAGTGCTTTAAAGTTCATTTAACATCATCTCCCTGTAAACTTCTGTCAGTGTTGCCATTTACTTTTATATTTTTAATGTTCTCTTTGCCTCCTCATATCCTTTCTTTTCTCAAACCATGTTGTCATCCAAACAATTCATCAAGGGGTGTTACCATGGAGTAGAGGATCAACGAAAGGTCCACAGCTATGTCCATCAGGAAACACAAAAAGAGTGGGTGCTGAGGGGAGCAGTGGATTGGATGCTCTAAGACTTGACTCTGAGGCGGAAGACTGACTGGAATCAAGAGGAACTCCTGACCTGTGGTCACATGGACTTTCTGTCAGATTCTTATCGAGGGCAGGCAGTGTTTTCCCCCTGGTCCGAAGTTCCACCGCTCCAGTGCAAGGGCGTCAGTCCCGGTGCTTATGCTGGGAGAGCCCCTGACTCAGACAGGAGAGTTGAGGAGAGGGCAGCTGACAGAATTGTTTTTGACAACATGGCATCCTTTGTATCCCTCCACCTTGCCCTTGCTATGTTTCCTGAATCAATCCGACCTTCTTGAGTGTAGTTAATCCCTCTTAACTACATGTCAGAATGGGGTATCCTGTCGAGTTCTGCCCTTGGTCCCTTACAAGTTGAGGTGCTGGGGTAGGGTCTCCAAATGCTGTGCTGGACACTCAGCCCGAGATGAACAGTAGATTAAAAAAAATAAAATACAGCATAGCACACACTAAGCAATTAGTCATTGTTTATTTGAAATTCTAATTTAACTGAGCATTCTGCATTTTTACTTGCTCCATCTTGCAACTCTAGAAGGGTGGGCTGAGCTCCCCCTTACCGGCAGGGACAGAAGCAGAGCCAAAAGCCCCACACAGAAGCCCAGATCAATCCAAGACCATCATGAAGAACCCAAACATCCTGCCTATTATAAGAAACAGGTCTTGTAGAGAGGCATACACATGGAAGTTTCTCAGAGTTTCCTTAGGTAGCTTTACCTGCCAGCCCACAAATTACCTCCTCATGCCCAAAGAATTCCATACCTATTTCTCAGCATAGACTATAGAAGCAGTTTGCATTCAATGTATTTGTACTTGTTTATAGTTTTGTTCATGCTGTCTCTTTTTCTAACAGATCCAGATCCAGTATTTACTGGATGCCAGCTGTGTAATAGCACATTATAGTAGGTGCTTGGCCATATCCCCTCTCTTTATCTGCACAACAACCCCATAAAGGATGCATCATTTATTATTTTTGTTGTCCCTGTTTTCCAGATGTGGAAACTGAGATTCAAAGGGAATCTGAGGGCCAAGGGACTCGTCAAAAAAGTGTTGCCTAAGGCCCCACTACTAAGAAGTGACACCGCTAAGATTTAAAGTCCTTCCTAGAGATGAGCTGCTCCCTGAATGTCCTGGAGGCCTCCCTGCTTTTCCATCTACCCCCAAGGCACCTACCGCTCACTGCTCCTACCAGTAGCTAGGTACCATGCCCTCACCCCCACTGGAACCCTTAAACTGCAGAAGCTCAGGAGGTTCTGGGTGGCTAGGTCAGTTAAGTGTACAACTCTTGGTTTTGGCTCAGGTCATTATCTCAGGGTTGTGAGATCGAGCCCTGCATCAAGCTCTACACTCAGTGGGGAGTCTCCTTGAGGACTCTCTCCCTCTTTGTCCCTCCCCTGCTCACATTTTCTTTCTCTCTCTCATAAATAAGTTAATAAATCTTAAAAAAAAAAAAAAAAGCAGAAGTTCAGTAAAGGAGAGAGGAGGGACATTGCCTTCAACAGGATAGGGACATAGACCTTCTATGATTTACTGTGAGGACCATGGGGGATCAATTCATTAGTCCATAGAAACAAAGTTGCCAAAGGTGGATAAATCCTACACTTGTATGAAGCAAATGGGCTGTGGTTTGCCGGCTGGAGAACTTATTCAACCTGTAGGATCTAATTTACATTGGCACATACTGATCTAAATTCAAGCCACTGCTTTAGAAATGAACTTGCGTAATGCCCGCCTTGGAGTCTGTGCCTATCTTCCGCAGGTACATGCATGTGTGTGACTGTGGGTCTGCTGCCTTTGCTCCCTATGGTAATTTCAGTGAGGGCAGAGATCAATCACGTCTTTGGTGACTCATTTTTTCCCTGCAGCCCTAGAGCACAGGCTCTGGCCAGAACTGAACTCCGCCCATGCTTTTCAGTGACGGAGAACGCGTAGGAACTTCACATACTTCTGTCTGCAGCATTTGTGCAGCTCAAGAGATTTGAAGTCCCTTGCCATCATTATTAACTGCTAGCTAACTTCAACCATTATTTTTCTTAATGGTGTAAATGCCTATCAGCTTTTAGTTTTCCCTGTCGAGAAAGCACGGAGGCTTACTTCACATCCTCCCAGCTCTCTGAAAGAACCCAGAGGAGTGTGAAGAAAGGAAAGCCATTTAGGGGGTATCAGCCCAGGGGTTACAAAATAGCAGCTGGGTCGGGTCCAGCTTCAAAACTTAATTTCTGCTGTGAAATACGGAAATACATAGGTACTGTACCCCTCAGACTGAGGCAATATTCAGGTTCTGTCTGTCAGTTAGGAAAGAGGAACGTCTTAGTCTGAAATCCTACCCGTGAAAAGACTGAAGAGAAGTTTCTCCAAAACAAAATAAAATACGAATTGTTTAGGCAAGTATAATGGTCAAATGGCATTTCAAATCGAGTCCGCTCTGCTTAATGCTCTCATTTCCTACTGGGAAGGACGAGATCAGCTCTCCCATCCCACAGGTTCCGAAGAAAAGCTCCCCCTTGCAGGCTGAGATGCCATTTTCGGCTTTGGAAGGGAAACAAATCCTGTTATTGTCAAGGCTGTTATTGAGAACATCGTGCTCTCAGCCCTACTGGCTTGGCCATAGTCAAGAGACTCAAACAAAGCTGTTTGCTATGAATTTCATCACTCTGACTCGCCCAGCTGGGACCTCCCCCATCCCTACCTAATTCCACTCCCATTTCGAACGCCCCAGAATCTGTTCCAGGAACAAGTTAAAATTCTGGCTACTTTCAGACCTGCAAACAATGCAAATCTTTTCTTTCCTTTCCCGTCCTTGTTTTAAGAAAAGAAAATCTGCGGGACGCCTGGGTGGCTCAGTTGGTTAAGCAGCTGCCTTCGGCTCAGGTCATGATCCCAGCGTCCTGGGATCGAGTCCCACATCGGGCTCCTTGCTCGACAGGGAGTCTGTTTCTCCCTCTGTCTCTGCCTGCCATTCTGTCTGCCTGTGCTTGCTCTCCCCGTCTCGCTCTCTGATAAATTAAAAAAAAAAAAAAAAAAAAAGAAAAGAAAAGAAAATCTGCTTGCCAGGCGATCCTGGGTAGCCAGCTCCAGAGTATAAAGCCCCTGAAGAGAAGTGGTGCATGGAGGCGATCAGTTTGCAGGGCTGGAGGAGGGACACAAAGCATAGGCCACGGATCAGATATCTAATTGCCTTCCAGGGCACAGAGGCCCTAGGGCCCTGTGCTTGGCTCTGACACCTGTCACCATTGCTGAGTGGACCCAAGAGAGTTTTTCCACTCTCTTGGCATTGGAGAGGTAGGCATTGGAGTCCTACCTGTTAATCTCCTGCCGTAGGGCCTGTACGCAGGTCCCTTATCCATTATGCTGTCAACTTCTCCACCTCTGAGGCAGAATAGGAATGTAGTGATTGTCCCGAAGAATTGGGAAAATACAAAGAATAATGTGTTCCCCCAAACAATGTTATTTAAGAGTCCACTAGATGGGGGAGAAAATGCCTGGCAGCCTTCCTTACTTTTGTTTTGAGCATTTGTGTATTTCAGTTGGGAAGGCAGGAGGGAGAGCCTTTTTCGTTTTTCCTTTTAGAGTTTGTTTTGTTACTGAATTTTCTTTGCAAAATACGGTTGGCCAGAACCTTCGTTCTCAAAACCTCCAGAATAAAACACAAGAGTCAGCAGAGGGTAAGAGAGACTATTTAAAAAATACCTTTGGAGGTAGAAATTATAAGATTTGAATTCCTGCTCAGACTCCAAGTCTGTGATTTGAGGCAAGTGGGTTTGGATCTCTGAGCCTTTCTTTCGGCCCACCTCTGGGAGATGAACGTGCTATAATAAAGCTGACTTAACAGCGCCGTCATGAGCACAAAATAAAACAGAATAGATCGAGTGCACAGCGCAGACACAGACATGCAGTGGACGCTTAAGGACAGCGAGAGCCAACATTTACTGAGTGTCTCCATATCAGCTACGATCATCTGGGCCTTACCTAAAAGATCTCATTTAAACCTCACCACTACTGCACGAGGGAGATGCTAAAATCATCTCCATTATATAGAAGAGAGAGGTTTAGAAGGGCCCCCACTGGTCAAGTGTCCGAGGCAGGATTTGAGCCTCTCCCTGACGCTCACAAGCCGTGTCCTGTGCAGAGGCTGCAAGCTGAGCCCCATGAGCCAGATCTGGCCCAGGAGTGCCTATGACTCACCTTACAGTATTCATTAAAAAAAAAAAGGTAACTTTGCTGTCAACACTTAAAAATGGAGAAAGATTTCACGGTTGTGAATCTTTAGCTTCTTTTCTAAAATCTGGAGCTCGGGCCACTATGCCTTCATGTTCCCACATAACTGTGTGCAGTAGAAGCTGTACCGTGCCTCTTGCCCATGGACAGCCCAGAGCTTGTGACAGTCCCCACCGCCCCTCACCCTCCCACATTCTGGCGCTCAGAAGTATGGCAGGCTTTGTCCTCTCTCCCACCTCTTTTTGCATCAGTCCCCCTCACTCAAGTCAGGAAATGATTACATACAGCCTGATGTCTTATGTGTTTCCTCTGTGGAGAGAAATGGCCAATCCTGCCAGATACAGCTCCCAGTACAATGTCAATGACACTCATGTTCCCCAGTCCCTCCGAGGCTCCCTGGGGCTTCCTCCGCTGTGAGAAATCTGGAGGGACCCTGAAACCTCCCTGACTGTAAGCACAGATAATCACTTATTTCTTAGCTTTGCCTTTTTCCTCCCTTCACACTCTTATCTGGAACCACCAGAACCCAGATTCTTATCACCTCTGCCTTCCTGGTTTCTTGCTGTAACCTCTTACCTCATCCGCCTGAGGTACTCCTGACCCATTCAACCCATCTCACACAATGACTTCATATCCATCTTCAGCAAATCTTTCATGGTGAGGGTTGGCTTCATGAGCATGAGATCTGACAATTATACCAGACCCCACATGTAAAGGTCTCTATACTGGTTTAATGCTCTACTATAGCGCCATCTTGAAACTGTTTATGATTTTTGAACCAGAGGCCCACATTTTTATTTTGTGTTGGGGCTCGCAAATCATGTAGTCATCCCTATTCATGTTTCAGTTCGGGAAACTTCAATGGCTCCTTACCTCAGAAGTATTTCCTTGTCTTTTCTGAGCATAGCACACAGAGAACCTGATAACGCAGGTGTGCTCTAGTGAGCTGCTCTGAAGCCCCAGACCCTGGCCAGCCATGATGGGGGGAACAGATGTTGTGGCAAACTGTGACCCTTTCCCAGCACACAGATATGCTCAGCATACCTGCTAGGGAAATTCTGGCCGGAGTAGGTCCTATTAGTCTATCCTGTGTGGATCAGATTCACAAATCTAATGATTATTGGTTGCTTAATCTGTACCAGGTCTTGAGCAAGTGTTGGGAATACAATTATAAACAAACCCACGCCTTACGAAACTTATTGCAAATCCTGAAGGCAGGCAGTCAAACAAAGAGGGGCACTTGGAAGCACTGTGAAAAGAGGTATCATGGAAGTAAGGGAAAGATGCATTTGTTCCTAGGGCTGCTGTAACAAATTACGACAAATCTGGTGGCTTATAGCAAGAGAAATATGTTCTCGCTTCGCTCTGGACTATAGAAGATTGAAATCAAGGGGTCAGTGGGACCTTTCTCTGAAGGGTCTAGAGAAGAATCTTTCCTTGCCTCTTCTAGTTTGTGGTAGTTCCAGGCATTCCTTGGCTTTTGTGTCACTCGATCTTTGTCTCCTTCTTCACATGTCCTCCTCTGGTTTTTTGTTTCTTATAATGACACTCGTCATTGTATTTAGGGCCCACATGGACAATCTAGGGTGATCTCATCTGAAGATCTTTAATTACATCTTCAAAGAGCTTTTTCCCAGTTAAAGTAATATTCTCAGGTCTGGGAGTTTGAATGTGAACATTGGCAGAGGCATCATTAAACCCACTTCAAAGGGTCTATCATAGGGCAGCTAACCCCACACTGAGTTGGGGGATGTCTCTTTGAAAAAAAAAAATAATAACACTGAAGCTGCATAAGCCAGAAAAAGATGGGAAAGAAGGGGGATGGTGGTGGTAAAAGGTATTTCTGGAAATAGTGTGTGCAAAGATCCCAATGTAAAGTTCCTGGAACGTGCATGCTGGGTTCCTGGAATGAAATGAAGCTAACTGTTTTTACAGAATAATGTACATGGGAGAAAGATTAAGAGAAGCACCTGGAGAAGTAAGAGAACCAAATCAAGATGATCTCTGTAACCATAGAGAGGTCTTTGGACCAATGTAACGGGGAGACAGTGAAGACTCTTAAAGAGTGGAAGGAGATGATCAGGTTTCAAAAGATTGCTCTGGCTGAGAGAGGAGCGTGATTTGGAGGGAGCCAAGACTGGACTGTGGAGACGGGTAGGAAATGGTTACATAATTCAGTGAGTAATAAACTAGGATAGTACAGTCATGGAAGTGAACCAATAAATTCAAGAAGATATTTAGGAGGCAAAATCAGTAGGACTTGATGACCAGTGGGATTTCAGTGTCGAAGTCAAGAATGGGGCCCAGGCTTCTTTCTCTGGCTTAGAGAACGTTGCCACTGTTGAAGTAGGGAACTGAGAAGGAGGTACAGTCTGGGTACACACCAGAGGGATGAGTTTGAAGTGCCTATGGAAGAGCCAACTAGAGATGGTTAGTGGGCATCTGAATTTAGAAGTACGAAGCACCAGAGAGAATGCTAGTGCTAGAAATAGAGATTTGGGATCTGTCAGCGTATGGATCATCTGTTAAATCAGGGAGTGAATGGTGACACTCTGGGGAATGAACAGAGTAAAAAGAGAATAGAGCCCAGGACAGGACTCTCAGCAGCACCAGGAGTTACTCAGTGGATAGAGTATTATCCATCTGAGCCCAAATTAGAATGGGGAGGGGACATTTTCCATCTCCTCTGATCCTTCACCAAAACCAACCATCTAACATCACCATCAAATGAACATTCTAAAAATCTTTTTTCACTTAGATTATGAAGTTTCTCTGCATTAAGAAGTCTTTTTTTTTTTTTAGCTCCAAATATTTCCCCCCTCCTCTGGCCCCTTTCCAGCTAGTTAAATTCTGTGTAAGAGCACTGCCCAATAGAACTTTCTACAATGATGGAAACATTCTATATCTGTATTTTATAAGATGGTAGCCCCTTGCTGAAGGTGGCTATTGAGCATTGGAATGTATCTAGTGCACATGAAAAACTGAACTATTTTATTTAATTTTGATCCACTTAAGTTTAATTACTCCCATGTGATGACCATATTGGTCAGAACAACCATAAAAGAGCTCAAAATTCACTTTCTTCAGGAGCATTCCCTGAACCCTCCTCCCAAAGCCAGGTCTATCTTCCCAACTATCTGCCATCTAGAATGTTGCACTTTCATAGGGCTAATGAGGATTATAATTTTGAATACTTATCTGTATTTGCAAGTTAACTACCTGTTTCCCCTGATAAGATGAGCTCTGGGGGGAGCAGGAACGATGTCTGTCTTATTTATTACTATATTTCTAACCCTTCACTGGGGGTATGGTACTTATTATATGATCAATAAATATTTATTGAAAGAATGAATGAATGATACAATGGTTCACTAAAACATTATGGGATTATGTACCAAATATATGTTTATTAAAGAGTTAGCTATAGATTGTAACCATATGGTAGATAATTCTGGGAGGCTAATAGCTCTAATCTATAGAAACTGGGGCTGTCCAGAGAGGGACAAACTTGACATGCTCAGTTTTGGATACATAAAGTTTGAGGGGCCAGATTGTGTGTTTTGTATTCCCTTGATCTCGTTGTCCACTAAAATCCCGAAGGCTTTTGCAGCTCGTGATGGTATGCTGCATGTCCTCTCTCGTGCACTGTGCAGTTAGTAGAAAAACCATTCACATTTCTCATTAACATTTCTCCCTGAACATTACATCACTGCTTAGCCTCTCAAAGTCACTTGAAATCCTGAGTTTGTCACAGTGTCCTGGTCCCCCCTGCCAACTTTGTATTCTCTCAGTGTTTATTTAACATCTTCTCAAAGCTCCTAATCCATTTAATTTTTAAATGGTAACTATGTCCGGGACTGTGGCACACCACCAAAGACCTCCCTCCAGACACCAAAATGCACAAGTCAGCACTCTTTGGCAAGGGCCTTTCCAGAAGTCAGGAAGCCCCCACCTGGGCTGGAATTCCATCCAGGTCAGAAGCTCTGGCCTCCCTGGAGGATGTGAGAGCTCCCTCGCAAGTCACCTTCAGCTCTGACTCCCTCTCTGCACTGTGGCTTCCATCTTCTCCTAACAAATGAGTGGAATCTGAAAGATTGTGCAAGCCCAGCTGAGTCCAGTTCCTGCACCCTGGGACGGCAGAGGGCCAGGGCCCTTTAGCCAAGTTTTACTGCAAGTCCGTGAAGGGCAGTGTTGTAGAGGCCCTTCGTGCCAGAGCCAAGGTAAACATGCTGAGCCCCGCTTGGCTGGGCAAAGTGGAGAGACCGGGGAAGCCAAAGAGAAGGGAGCTTGAAAGGGATGGTTGGGAGGAAAACTTAGGCAGCTCTCAATTCTGTGCTACCCTCATGGTGGCTTCTAGAAGCCTTGAGAGGGACTGTAAGGGTTGTGCTATGGTAAAGATGCGGGCTAGGAAGCAGATGGGTTTGATTCTGAATGGGCAAAAGAGCATTTGTCCTTACTTCCAAGCCAGGGTCAGCTCCCAGGCACAGAGAGAAGCTGCATTCCCAGCTGCAGCGCCATCCCCAGCCCACCTACCCGCACCCGCGCCTTGGCCAGAGGACCACCCATGTCTGCTCTGCTCTTAGTAGAGTCATTCAGACAAGAGCATTCCTTGTTTTCCCTGCATGTTACCTCCCTGCTGCCTTTTAACTTTTCTTCATGAGGCACCTGGGTGGCAGTGAAGCAGCCAACTCTTGACTTTCTCTCAGGTTGTGATCTCAGGGTCATGAGATCGAGCCCCTCATTGGACTCTGAACTTAGGATTCTCTCTCTCGCTCTCTCTCTGCACCTCCCCCTGCTTGCTCTCTCTCTCTCTCAAAAAGCAAACAAAAACTTAAAATGTCTTCATAATCCTAAAAGCTACTAACAGAAGTGAAATGAACAGCTTCATGTTGGAAAATCCGTAGGGGGTCATTGACTGTGGGCTGGAGCCACAAACAGGAGCATGTGGGCATCCCTCGCGGGGCTTAGTAGCAGATCAGATGATTTGCTGAAGGGAGCCGAGCCGAGGGCAAGGGCAGCTGAAATGCAGTCAGTGGGTTCAGACTGGCTGGAGCTGAGAGGCAAGGGAGCCATTGAAGTCAGGCATGGAGCCCTACACAGGTCCAAGAGTGCCCGTGGCCTGTACCGTCCTGCCGTTACACTTGTACACAGTTCGTGGAGTCATTCAGCCCAGTCGTTGGTCAAGGAGCAGCCCGTGCTGTACCTCACAGCCCACTGGTTAGGTTTACTCTGCCCAGTATCACCTCAAAGGAAAACATTGATTTTACAGCTATCAAGCCTTGGGCCACAGAGAGAGCTCAGCAATCTGGTTCTGAGGTCTCTGGGAAGGTTCTATGGTGCCAAGCTGCCAAACCGTCCCAGCTGCTGAGTTTCAGTAAACGGCCCTCTCATCAGTCACCTACCACCTGCCAGGTGCAGTCCCGTAAACTGTTTCACTTAATTCTGTCTTAATTCTGTCTCCAAAATCTCGTACCCTCCTTTCATTTCCACAGGCAACTGCTTTCATTCAAGGCTTCCTGGTTTCTGTCTTTAACTTCTATAAAGGACTCTGACCTGATTTCCCCCACTCATTTGCACAAAAACCTGAGTGAACTTGCGAATGTATGAATCTGATCAAGTCATTCTGTTTCTGAAAGACTTCTTGTGTCCCCATGCCTTTGGGGTAAGGTCTGCTGTTTGGCTTAGCTTTTAAGGCCCTCTGCTGCTGCACCAGCCCGCCTCATGCCCAGGGCCTCCCTATCTATACTCACCCAGAGTGGGCACACTGCCTCACATCCCTTCATGCTTTTCCGTGGGAACTTCCCCTCTATGTGCCTGCCAGGCAGTCCTGATTCGTCCTTGTGATCTCCAGCATCTCCCTTTTCTTCCTGGTCTTTCCAGACAATGCCCACCACCATGGTTCCACCACTCCACCACCACCCACGGGCGGTGGAATGACTCTATAGCTTGTGTCACTTTTCTCCTCTTGCACTCACCACACTCCCCTGCAATCATTTCTCTCCTTCATTTTCAGGGAAGGAGATATCTCTCTCAAGGGGGCTGGAAAAATCTTACTTTTTTTGTTATAAAGCACAGATCTGAATACAATTCATAAATATATACACAGAGTACCTGTGGCATTAAAATTTCATGGAGAGCAGGGGAAGATAAGGAAAAAATATCAAAAAAGATTCCTTAGAGCCCAATAATGAAAAATAGGTTGAGAAATACAGAATTGATTTGTTCATACATATTACTCACTAACTGGACTGTGAACCTTTTGTGAGTCTCCAGAGCTGATAAAATGTTTTGAATAAAGTTGAATGTTGAAAGTATGTGTACTTGAATGAATTCTCCCAGTAATCCCATGGGGTAGCATTACTGTCCCTTGGGGGAAGTTAAGGAAACAGGTGCTAAGTGCCCCTCCCCCACCTCCACTACCAAAGTTCCAGAGTTAGTAAGGGCTAAAGTAGAAACATTTTAAATTCAGGACTTCTAGAGTCCAAATCCAATGTTCTGTTATACTTTAGTATAATTGATATAATTTACAAAAAAAAACAAAAACAAAAACAAAAAAAACAGAACAGTATGTTTCCCAATTTACCTTCAACATTCAAAAATGCTCTGGCTGGGATAACCTAAACCAGTCTGAGTGCCTAAGAACAAACTTGGAAAATCAAGCCTGTGGTCTTGCAGTCTCAAGCAAAGATGCCCCAGCACTTGGCTGGGTTTGGGTGAAGATGGTGACCTTCTACCCAACTCAGGAGAATTCAGAATATAACCAGGTATAGCCAACACCTCCCACTTAGTTCATTACCTTGAGCCTTGCAGTTAATACAATCAAATTAAATTTTTTTAAAAAATCCATCCTTAGAACTATCCTATACTGTTGGCAAGCTGGTGCAACCACTCTAGAAAACAGCATGGAGGCTCCTCAAAAAGTTGGAAATAGAGCTACCCTATGACCCAGCAATTGCACTACTGGGTATTTACCCTAAAGATACAAACATAGTGCACCCGAATGTTTATAGCAGCAATGTCCACAATAGCCAAACTATGGAAAGAACCTAGATGTCCTTCAAGAGATGAATGGATAAAGAAGATGTGGTATATATATACAATGGAATACTATGCAGTCATCAAAAGAAATGAAATCTTGCCATTAGTGACAACGTGTATGGAACTAGAGGGTATTATGTTTAGCGAAATAAGTCAATCAGAGAAAGACAACTATCATATGATCTCCCTGATATGAGGAAGTGGAGATGCAACATGGGGGGTTTGGTGGGTAGGAAAAGAATAAATGAAACTAGATGAGATCAGGAGGGAGACAAACCATAAGAGACTCTTAATCTCACAAAACAAACTGAGGATTGCTGGGGGTAGGGAGGTAGGGAGAGGGTGGTTGGGTTATGGACATTGGGGAAGGTATGTGCTATGGTGAATGCTGTGAAGTGTGTAAACTTAGCGAGTCACAGACCTGTACCCCTGGGGCTAATAATACATTATATATTTATAAAAAATTTTTTTAAAAATCCATCCTTAATCCTCTCCTGTGTATTAAATTAAGCAGCATAGGGCTACTTTGCCCTAGGAGATGAGGGTGGTAGAATAAGAAAAGAATACCTACAGCTGTAATGCAAAGTCAACAAGATGACAATCATTAGAGAGATATAGGCGACTCTAAGCTAAGAGATGAGCTACAATGGGAAATAATGAGGATAGGAATGTTATTAATAAAGATGCTTTCCTCTTTGAAAGCAAAGCAAAGAAATGTCTATAAAAATGGTTTATGAGTAAATTTGCTGAAGCAGGAGGAGCTGAGCAGCTCAAACCAGTATTTTATTCTTTCCAAGGTCAAGATGAGGTTTGAAATTGGATTTATGGGTCTGTTTGTTCAATCAGACTCTTCACTTTCCACTTCTGAGCTGAGTAAAAAATCCCTACTGAATGACAGTTCATCTGCCTAGGATGAAACCTTTTGCTTTTAAACATAAATACTTCATACAAAAAAAGTGCACTGATCATAAGTGTGCAGTTAATGAATTTGCACAAAAAGACTAAACCCTTGTAATAACCACTCAGATGAAGAAATAGAACATTATTGCATCCAGAAAATGGTCCTGGTTATACCATAGATTAGTTTTGCCCTTTTTGAACTTTAAAGAAATGGAATCATACCATATACAATCTGCATGTCTGATTTCTTTTGTTCAATAATGTTATCTGTGATATTCATCCAGATTGTTGCAAGTAGCAATAATGTGCTCATTCGCATTGCTGAAAGCATTTCATTGTGTGGATTTACCACATTTATTTACCTCCTCTACTGTTGATGAACATTTGGATTGTTTCCACTTTCTGGTCATTATGTACAGTGCTACTATGAATATTTTTCCTACATGTCTTTTGATGGGTAGATGTGCCCATATATACTTAGGAATAGAGGTACTAGTTCATCTGGTGTACATGTGTGCAGATTTAGTAGATTTTGCCAAAGACATTTGAAAAGTGGTTTTATTGACTGTATAACAATAGTGTGCAAGAGTTCAAATATTCCAAATCCTCCCCAATACGAATGTCTGTTTCATTTTAACCATTCCAGTATCTGTTTTTGAAGCTCATGATTTCAATTTGCATTTTTCCTGATGACTAATGGAGTTAGACATATGTTTGCTGGCCATTTGGATTTTCTCTTTTGTAAACTACCTTTTCAAGCCTACTGTACATTCTTCTGTTTAGATATCCATCTTTTTCTTATGAATTTGTAGGAGACCTTTATATATTTTGGATACAGGTCTTTTGTCTTGTATATAGTTCGCTAATATTTTCTTCCGATGCATGACTTCATTTTTCACTCTTTTAATGGTATCTTTTGATTAACAGGAGTTTTTCTTTTCTTTTTTAAGATTTATTTGTTTAGAGAAAGAGGAGAGGGACGAATGGAGAAGAGGAGAGAGTCTCAAGCAGACTTCACTGAGCACAGAGTTCAGTGTGGGGCTCAATCTCACGACCCTGAGATTATGACCTGAGCTGAAAGCAAGAGTTGGATGCTTAACTGCACCACCCAGGCACACTGAAATTTTTCTTTTTTAATGCCCTGTAACATCAGTTTAATGTTTAGCACATCATAAAATTTATAAATGCTATTAATGAAATCTTTACCTTTCCCCTGCTCATGAAAATAATCTTCTGATTGTATTACTGAGTCTTCCAATCCATGAGCATGATCTATAACTTCCTTTTTTCAGGTCTTCTTCAATTTATCTCAGTAATGTTCTGTATGTTTTAGTCTAAAGATTTTGCTCTCTTTTGTTAGATTTACATTCAACTCTGGGCAAACTCCAAGTACCTGTCTTTCCAGTTTCAAAAGACATAAAAAAAGAAGTCTAAAATATGTGTCCTGAATTCAGAATGTTTTAGTGCAACTGCAGAAAGATAAAAGATGGAATATTAATGAAGTTGTAATTGTGTGATGTAGGCAATGAAAAAGAGAGAGGCAAGCAACCAAAATGGGTTGAAATTGTTGGCAAAGATGCCTGAGGCAGGATGTTAAGAAGGTGTGAAATGGGCTTGCAGCATTGAATGGCATTTGCAGAGTGGTATGGAAGGAAGCATTTCAAGGGGGAAACTGGAATGAGCTGAATTCTAGAGGTTAGAATGAACATAGCATTTTAAGGGGCTAATAGGACACTGGTTGATGAAAGTGTTTACTCTGATTGATGAGTAGTGGGAAATGAGATAAAGTCTTGAGCTGAGAGGCCCTATGAACAACAGAAGGAAGATTTTCCAGTCCATTTCGATGATGGAACTTGGCATCCTGGCCCCTGGAAGGGAGCTCAGCAAGTATTTATCCTTGCTTGACACTAATTGGCAGCCAATTAAGAATTTCCTAATAGTAACTCCCACACTCTCACCCTTGAACCAGACTACCTATCCAAAAAGGCCTCCAATCTTAAAAAAAAAAAAAAAAAAAAAATTCTTATAGAATGTATAATCCAGAGCCACTTTCATAGTAACCCAGAGCTCATGGCCCAGCCAGAAAGCTTAGAGTCAGCATCTACCACCAAATGCTTTTGAGAGGGCTAGAGCTGTAAAACCCAGTAGTGATTACTACTCAATGCACACATTCTGTAGCAATAGCTGGACTTCCCAGAAGAAATGGGGCTAGAAGTCAGTATTCAAGTCTTAGATCACTGGTTGGGTTTTTGATGGCCCATTTCCTTCCTAACTTAGGCAAAGTTAAAACCAGCCAACTTAGGGCAGCTCCAGAACTCATGGAGGCAGGTCCTCAGGCCTCCTGGGAGCTACTGGAATGAGTAAGGCATGGAGTAGCCAATAATGAGTTCAAATGATAAGATTCCTAAATGGGACAGGAGTATGCATTTTGCCAAGATTTAGTCTAATTTTGGAACCCAATTGGAAACTTCTGAACGTCATGTTCTATTTGGCTCTGACAAAACACAGCTCTCATTGCTTTGTGTTTATTTTATCCTTCAAGATCAGAGCATAATTTATTTGTAGTTAGATTTTTGTGTTTAGCACAAACCTCCATTTAGATAGAAAAACAAGCTGATATTTTTTTTTCTTATATGTCCTTGGTAGGGGGGAAGATGTACAATGGAGAAAGGTTCCACTAGAAAAATATGCATACCCAATATAGAAAATTTACGCAAACAGAAGCACCCAGAGGAGAAATATTTTATCAAGCCTAAAGTATAATGAGTCCACAAACTTGGCACAAAACAGTAGAGATTAGATCCAGAAAATCTTCAGGACTCTCCTACATTTAGGCAGGACTGCATCTTCTCTAGCACCGCCTCCTTGTTAAAATTTCTTACCATATTTAAACAAATATTTTGAGAAGAAATATTATAACTTCCCTTGGAACTATGTTCCCTAACACTTCAACACTATGTCCCAAATATGAGGATGTTTCTCTATCAGTACCCTCAGTGTCCTCTTTATCTCACTTTTCATTTAATCTCAAAAGAATTTTTTGGTATTTATTGGTACAAAACCAAATTTTCCTGTAGCTAAAAGGCACTAGGGCCTACAGTAAAACAAGCGTTGAGAAGAGTTGGGGATGAGATTATATTTATCAGGACTCAGAAGCTCAATATAAAATAAGACTCCCTTCCTCCCCTCCTCCCCCAAAGGAGACTTACTGGCTCAGGTGGCAAGAGCCTTCTCACTGCCTCCAGTTAGAAAGGCCTCAGAGAAGGACTCTGATTGGCTGAACTGAATCATGTGCCCAAGTCTGGACTAATCACTGTGGCTGAACCTGGGTGGTACACCCAAGTGGCATGGACTCGTAGAAAAAGTGGATTTATTTCCGGGAGAAAGGGTTTATAGATGATCCCTTAGGGACATTTATAAACTGACAAATTTGAAAGAAGCAAAAAGAAATGTTTTCACAGTGTATCAGATCTAGTACATTCGGATTTTGGAGAAAGCATTATTTCTTAAAGACAGATGAGGGTGTTAACAAAAGAGCACTGATGAACCCTGAGACCTGCTCTAGAATGTATAGCTCCTTTCACTGCAGACATCTAATGGGCATCAAGAAGGCTGTAGAGCATAATGGCTAAGCATATGAATATGCTTAGTCGGATACTAACTAACTCAAATTCAAATCCTTGCAGTGCCAATGGCTAGTTTTGGTATTTGGACAAGTTACTCATCCTCTTGAATGAGTAAAAATAAAATTTACCTCTTGGGTTATTGTGAGGATTAAATGAAAAAATACACATAAAATCCTTAGTATAGTGTCCATCACTTAGAGATGAGATCACTAAATATTTAGTCCAGATATTATTGTTTTCATCATAAGTTATATAATTACTAAGTATCTATTATTATTATATACACTATATCATAATATAATATTTATAATTATTATTAAATATTATTATTAATTAGGCACCCAGGAATTTCAAGCCTGGATAGGTCTAGGATGGGTGATAGTGATAGTGTTCCATTCTGTCATCTTTCTGGAATAAGAAACATCTCTCTATACATCCTCTCCATTTATATCCAACCCCATCCTTTGCCTTAAAGTTATGTAAAATGTCTTTCTTCTACCTTCCATAATTTCTCTTTTTATCCACTGAGGCATGAAACACTAATGGACATGGGTAGGAAAAGCAGGGTGATGGTGCCCTTGATACTTGTTTTAATCTTTCCAAAAGAGACTTCACAGGTAATTGAAGTCCAGGAAATTACAGTCTTAGGAAGTGTCCGTGCTGTGAGCAACAAAAGATAACTCCTCAGAGAGATATCAAAACAGTTGACCAACTTCTGGAACCAATTGGCAAAGTTATGTGTAACCACACAAGATTGCATTGCAAAGGAGAAGCTGTGAGGTCCTCTAGGAAAAACTGGAGTCTTCAAGGCTGCACTTCTACCTTCTCATTAACTCTGTTATATCTTACTTTTCATAAAACTTTCCATTGAAAGTTCCAGAAAGGGAGATGTCTCAAGAGAAGTCCTTTACTTCAACTGCAGCTGTCAGGGATCCCAGTTGCCTGTAGACTAAGAATTTTTTAATCAGGGAAAAGAGTGTGAGACAGGAAAATATGTTACCATATGAATTTGACTTCCATGCTCTACTGAATGTCCATGGTAGCAGTTACTCGGGATTCAGTCTTTTTTTTTTTTTTAAAGAAAACGTTTCATAATGTTTTTTCCTTTCTAATTATGAAAGGCAGATAGAATAACACCTTATATTTATATAGAACTGGTCCTTGGAAAGTGCTATAAATAATGTAATTCTTTCTTTCTCCAGAATTCCTTGTGGAAGCAACATATTTTCCTCACACCACTTTTATAGATTATATAGTCTGTCAGAAGCATTATGGGGGCCAGAACCTGGGTTTTCTTTGGATTTAAAATGCGGTATTAGGTTT
The DNA here is from genome assembly GCF_964662115.1 of Mustela nivalis. Taxonomy (NCBI): domain Eukaryota; kingdom Metazoa; phylum Chordata; class Mammalia; order Carnivora; family Mustelidae; genus Mustela; species Mustela nivalis. Next base: position 34,661,687 of record NC_139034.1, on the reverse strand, counting down.
CCTTTCTATTAGAAAAACAACATTTCTACACAAAAGAAAGGGGGGAGCTTTTATGCGTAGTGCTCAAGGTAAGTGCCATGGGAAAGAGCTCAGTTTAAACTTCTTGCTTTGCAACATAATCAAATCATCATTTTCCCATTTTCTTACAAACTTTGTATAATCATAACATTAATGGTATAGATAGTATACAGATATATTATTAGTATTATAGAGTTTTGTGTTCATAGTAATGCTGTCTTGTTCTGTGAAACTCGTGTGTCCAAGGTCACAATATATTTCTTCCTGTGGGTTGCAGTGGCTTTTAATTTTTTTCTAATTGAAATGTAATTGACATAAAACATTTTATTGGTTTCAGGTGTACAATATAATGATTCAATATTTGTATATGTTGAGAAATGATGGCCATGGTAAGTCTAGTTAACATCGGTCAACTTACATAGTAATAAAATTATTTTTTCTTGTAATGAGAACATTTAAGATCTACTTACTGTGTCTTAATATAGTAAACATTTATTTATCATTTATGTGACAGTACAGTGTGGGTTCTCCTACACAGCCCATGATGGCTATCCTCCATGTAGTGATTCAGGGACCCAGAGCTCTTCCCGTTTTATGGCTTCGCTATCCTCTAGCATAGCAATTCTCAGCCAGTTCTAAGTAGAGGTCAGGAATATGCAATGCACAGGTCAGATCCTGCAACAAAGGATTTTCTGGCCCCAAATCTCAGTAGTGCCAAGGTTGAGAAATACTGCCTAAGGGACACATTATCTTCTGTATCCAGCCAGCTAAACAAGGACGTGGAGGAACAGATTAAGATACAACCCCTTTGTAAATGCCTTGACCTAGAAACACTAGTCACATGATTCCCACCTAAATACAAGAGGGGCTAAGAAATTAGTTCTGGTGGGCAGCTGCTTCCAACAACAGCTCTTTTTTGGGGGAGCAAGAATTTTTAGTGAAAAACAAGCTAACTTGTCATGGGGTCAACGGCAAGATTTGAATCACATATTTGCCTGGCTACTCACAACACTGTTGAAGCATCAGTATGAGCTAATAAAGCCAGTAATATATAAATGCAACCCCGAATTTCTCCTTGGGCTCCAGATTTTCTGTCTGATGTCCTGTTTAATATATTATTAGTTGTTACAAACAACACAAAGAGAATTTTTGGTCTTCTCGCCAGAATCTTACTTCTCTCTCATCTTTCCTACCTCAGTGCATGATGACGCCATGCTCCTCCCCTCTGTCCTACATCTACTTCAGTTGTTCTGCAAGTCTTTGCAGCTCTATCCCCAATATCAGTGTCGGCAGGTGCTACCATGGACCACCATTTCTAGCCAGAACAACCACAATAACCTTCTAACTGGACTCTCTGAAACCTCTCCTTTCCCACTACAGCCTGTTCATTCATATAACCAAAGTGTTCTTTATAAACTATAAAGATTATTTCATATACCTGGTGCCTGATTACTCTCTTGAGTGCCTTGGAACATGCCCCGGTGAGGATCACGTGAGACGCGTTTACTTCACTCCATTGTTCCTCTGGGGTCTGCATACCCCCTCTTTACTTTCACAGTTCCCTGAATTTGATACTGGCGTTGGTTTGGTGGTTTCTAGATTCACCATGGTACCTTCTTTGTACCCTTCTAGCAACATGGCATAGTATTGTAAAATGGAGGGTCAACTTGTCAGCTTGGGGAAGCTAATTTGTCCGAATCTATGAACCTCACCATAGCCCTCAAAACTCATCAGCATCTGGCCTGTGTCCCTCTCATCTCCTCTCCTGCTGTTCTCCACCTATTCACTTCACTGCAGACCCTCTAACAGCAGCTCTTGGCCTCAGGGCCTTCATGTGGCCTTTCTCTTGGGAGCACACATGCCTAGATGCTTGCATAGCCCCTCCTTCTCATCATTCCAGCCCCAGGTGTTATCTCTTCAAAAGTGAAACTCTGCTGAAATTGCTGTTACCACCCCTCCCCACCTCTCCAGACCATATATCCCGTCTGCCTGTTTCAGTGTCTCCAGAACACTTACCACAGTCTGGAGCTGATTCATAGCACTCATGTGCTTGTATACTATTTGTCTACCCCTGGCCCCAGAATGAAGCTCCATGAGGACAAGGGCTTTGCCAGTCTTGTCCATCACTGTATCCCCAGTCCTAGAACAGTACCTGGCATGAGGAGGGATTAGTACATACACATAGTCCTTGAATCTGCGAGCCAACAGGAGAATAATGGAGCCCTAGAAGAGCAGAAAGTGGCAAGTATCAGGTCTTGCTCCAGCTCTGCCATGGATCTCGCAGGTTCGCAAATTAGTCTCACGCTCCCCTCCTGTAGACCTGCTGTCTTACCCAGGAAAAGGGCTAAGCACAAAGCCATCCTAGAAACACAGACAGGAGTATCCTCAGACTTAGCCAAGAATTCTTTCCAGGGTCCACACACTGGCTGCCATTGGTGGGTCACTTTAGGAACCTTTGTGTACTTGCCCATTAGTGACTTCTTCTTCTTCTTCTTTTTTTTTTATGATCTTATTTATCTATTTGACAGACAGAGTAGGCAGAGAGGCAGGCAGAGAAAGAGGGCAAAGCAGGCTCTCTGCTGAGCAGAAAGCCCAGATATGGGGCTCGATCCCAGGACCCCGAGATCATGACCTGGGCTGAAGGCAGAGGCCTAACCCATTGAGCCACCCAGGCACCCCCCATTAGTGACTTCTGACCTGCTGTCCTTCCAGGCCGCACATGGAATTGCCAATACTGGGGGAGTGTCGGAGGCCATTCGAGGAAAATCATTATAATTATTATTGTCCTTCCCTCTCCACACTTGACCTAACCTTTTTTAACTTCTTGTCTGGCATGTCCGGGCTGCCCTCTCACCTTCTCTAATGGCCAAGACTGTCTGTGCTTTTGAAAAATGTCATGGTCCCCAAAACAAATCCTCAGCCTGAGGCATCCTTGGAAGGCCCCCTGGGCAGGCCACCTGGCTGCTTCCTGGGGCCCACATCAGGCTGAGACACTGCTTGGGGTGCACACATGGGTAGCAGCAATCTCCCCTTCCATGTCCTCTTTCATTCCTCTGCACTGTCCTTTACAGACTGACTTCCCCATTCCTTCAATTGACAGCTATTTACTGAGCACTGAACTGGGCTTTAAAATGGATACAAGCAGAGGCGTATTTACTGTGAAGTTGGTAAGTCTTAAGTTTGCAAGACACATGGTCACATGGGTTTTGCAAAATTGGCAAGAGTGAAATATTTTAACTGAAATCAGTTCACACTATCCTTCTGCTCTGACTTCCCCTTCACTCCACTAACCTCTGTGCAGCAAGGTTGCCACAGCATTTTTGGAATTCTGCTGACGTGACGGTGAGTCGGAGATATATTTGGTTTGGATTTAATGGGATATATTTTTATGGTTCACAGTCATGGCTGCATATAATAGTTACGTTATTGCTATTCAGTTCCATGTAGGATTGCTTTTAAGAAATGCTCCGGGAACCCCTGACGCCAACCCAGCCAGTGTCATGATAGGAAGACACACAGCCAGATGTCCTACCGCGACATAAATACGTTATGCAGAATCTGGGAATACATGGGAAATGGAAGATCACCCACGTTTGAGATTACGAAGGCAGAACTTGGTTTGTGGGAATTCCTCCAGTCATTAGACATGTAAAATCTCACAGACATTTAGTAAAAAAGGAAGTTCTCTCTGTATGCGGGGCACCAGCTCTGACAGAAATAGTACTATAAACAGAAAATGTGTCCTTGTTTGAGTTGTTTATACATCCCAACTATTACATTAAACATTTTTAAAAATGGTTTTGATCAACCATGTTAGAGGAAAGACTTCATTATCCTTCTATTGTTTTTTCTATAAAATTATTGTCGTATAAAGAGGGGATCATATAAAGAGTATGGAGTCAAAAAGGTGTGGGGAAAACAGTATTATTGAGGTATGTCAGGCAGTTATTTCATAGAAACAGTAGGCTGTTGGGGGGTTGGAGAGTCGCGATGTTTGTAGTGTTTGTCAGTATTTAAAATTTGTAAATTTATTTCTATTTCTTTCCTTAATCTGAATAAATATTTGATTTTCTTAAATGCTCCCACAGTTGTTAAGCTATCTGGGTCGTCTCCTGGATACAGGACCAGAGGAGGTGCTTCTCGTTCTTAAGGAGCTTCCAATAGACCGAAAAATAATCCCCAGTAAATTGGACTCTTAACAGTCATGTTTTTGAGGGAAACGAAAGGGCTAAATTGTGGTGTGTGTTACAGGTCAAATTCGGTGACTCTACTCTTTCCCTTTGGCCTTTGCCATCAAGAGGAAAGCCAGCAAGCATGACAAGGCTAAGCGTTACTTTTGATTCAAGTGTCCTAAGACAGGCCCTAAGAAGGGAGCTCCTGCTCTTCTTGGGTCAGTCACTCTGAGGGCTGAGGCCAGCAAGTTGGTCCCTGGCAGTCTCCAAATACAGTCAAGTCACAGTGTCAATGAATATTATCAATGAATATTCTCTCTGGAAGCCTGCATCTTTTCTTCCTTTCTTCCTTCCTTTTCTTCCTTCCTGCATCTTTCTTCCTTCCACAATGATTTTTCAACTGATTTCCAATCCTTCAGTGAGCGTTTGACTTGGGGAGCCACTTATGGTAGAGCTGGAAATACAAATTGGGTACGAGGCTGCCCAGCCCTACCCTTCAAGCCTACACAGAGCTATTTGCAAAAGATCCCTGCAATGAAGCCAGCTCACCAATCAACTGGCGACTGTGGTTACCATTTCATAAAAGAAAACGAAGCACATCATGGCTTTCCTACAAAAATTAACCAGAAATGTAAAGGGATTAGAATCCGAACAGTGTGTGAAGCAGCCAACAATTAATCATTTACTACAGGGTGGGTGACCTTTTCATTGAAGGTAACAGGTATAATTAAACAGCCTCTTGCTGAGTGGGTGTTGAAACTGAAATTCTCGAGGCCTGACTCATGGCTTTCTACCTGGTTCCTGGCTCCTTCGGACCTGGTTGGGAGGCAGGTTGCCTGGAATAACAAACTCTGGGAAATCCCAGCCTCAGGCCTGCCTCTGAAAACACTGCCCGTGTTTTCCTTTGTCATTTAAAGTTTGTTTGTGTGCTGGGCCAGGAGAAGCCAGCAAGCAGGTACTTGAACTGGGTAGAATGAAAGCCTAGGGATCCAATAGCGCCCTAGACCCATTGCCAAGGCCAAGGGAGGGACAGAGGTCTAATCACAGAAAGTGGCTGCAGCTGCACTCCAAAGCTGTCATTATTGTCTTGCTGGAACCCCAGAAACCTTGTTTATTTCCTGTTTCAAACTTCCGGAGATGTACCACGAAGGACAGTTAGGAAGGGCAGTAAAACCACAACCCGGGTAGGTGGGCTAGCCTTTTGTGTTTCATTTGGGTGGTGCCATATTCGAGATTAGAAAGTCCAAAGCCAGCCTGGCCTGGCAAGCTCCTTTTGATCCCTGTCTCCAGGACACCCTGCCCCCACATCTCCCCATTCCTGGCCTTCCCTCCCACCCCATGAAACCAGAAACTTAGAAATGATCAAACTGATGACGCTTAGTTCTTAGTTCGGAGTCAATGTTTTTCTTAAGTCTGACATCCTCAGAATCTGATGGCAGAGAAGAAGGAAGTGAAACTGTATAGTCTAAATAATTTGTAGTTAAAGCTGAGATTTATGAGGGGAATTACTGCACAGAACTTGGTTTTGCATGTCTTTGGACCTGGGAACCAGATTCTCCCCCTTTGAATGCCCAGATGTGTCTCTCGTGGCTCTGTGGCATGACCCTTCCAGGGTAAGGGAAAGCTACAAGTGTCCCACAAGCCGGGGGGGCCTGGGTCCTGAGAGCCCAAGGAGAATGGCCACGCTGATGTGAGTGGTAATTAGCATGTGGCTCCTGAAGATGAAAAAGAAAGACTTTGTGGTGGCAGGGGAGGAAGCAGAAGGAAGGAAAGAAGGAACCACAGACTGTGAGAAACACTCCCAGGGAGACAAGGCCTGGGGGAATGCAGGATGCGACTTAGACCTTTGGATCTTGTCTGCCTCTGCCCCTTTAACCCAGAGGTAGCCATTCCAGTGGGACCATTTTCCGAGCCACAAGTTGGAGTCAGATTCTACTTGGGTCAGGCCCTGCTAAAATTCATTTTGAATAGTTTAAAGACTAGAGCAGAAGAAAACTGAAATTCTAGCATCCTTACTCACACACACACACACACACACACACACACACTGCTTTATGCAGTTACAGGGCATAGTAAATTAATATAACACACTTAAAACAGTACCTAACACACAGTAGATGCTCTAGAAGCATTATTTGATTTGCTCCTTTAACTATGAACAACTATTATTACTGTTACTGTGTTGTGACATTGCTTTCAAAGAATTGATTTTGGACATAAACATGTAGGTAGGAAATCCCACCCATATTCTTGGTTTTCTCCGTAAGCACACATGAGTTGGCAAAGCAATGAGCTATAGGAGTTGGTGTACCCGGTAGAGAGTTCAGGGGCAGCTGTGGGAAGGGAGGGCAGTGGGAGGCACGCTGAACAGGGGACTAAGCCTAACAGACTGCTCAGTAAAGTGCCTAAGTCCACACTGTAGGTGAAAGAGAGAGAGGTCAGGATCTGAACCTCACCTGTGAATCACCTAGCTGTGAAAATTGCGGAGTACCGCTGGGCCACTGGTTCGTCTTTTATAAATGAATAGGATTAAACCACCTCCCAGGGGAGGAGCAGAAGACTAAGCAACTGCAACCGCGTGGGGATCAGCTGGCTTCTGCCTCTCGCAGTATTGAGAAGGTTTTATTACCTGAAGTTTGTAACAGAGCAAGAGTCATTAGGAAACAAAGGCAAAATCCACACTGTGGAATGACAGCTAACCAATCTACTCAGCACATACAATCAGTTACAATTCATATCCACACCAAATCGGAGGTAAATGATCCTTTGGGCTTTTCTGTCCTCTTTCTGTAAAGGATCTCAGGACTTTATCCAGGTGGGCCTAACCTAAAGGAACACCTGACCTGGTCCTTTTCCTGCCCAGATCCTTTTAGCACCTTCCTCCATGTGTATTCCTTGGCTAGTTGTGGTCTCTGGTCTGCCCCCAACGGCCCCACCATTACCCAGCCCATGTTGGTCTGCTTGGAGCCATCTCTTCCATCTAGGACGAGTTTCCAATTACAGCCAATTCTCAACACTTTTAGTTCAAGATTTAAGAATCATCACCTTTATCATTATAACCATTGCAGGTCCCAAACTCATTTTTCCTCAGTAAAATGGGAATAATATCATAGAGTTGTTAAAATGGCATTTTTTTATTCAGTTAGCACAATGTTTGCCACCTGTATGTAAACATATTTTAATGTTACTTACAATCATCACCATCGTCATCTTCATAACTCAGTTGTGCTACTCTTTAAATCAGCTCCCAGAGATGTCCTTCAAAATCACCTCTAACAGTTTCCCTTCACACCAGAAGTTGGTTTTATGAATCACCCTGATGTCTGGCAAGGAGAAGACAACTTTCAAGTGGAGGGTTACAAAGAAAACAAAATGAAAACAAAAAAACGAATTCCCGAATGATGCAAAACTCATTTACTTTACGACTACTTCCTCTGTTCCACTTGAAACCTACTCAAGCATAGTCTCATTGTTGAATAATTTAAATGCCACTCAGGTAGGAGACTTTAGGGAGTTAACTTACCTCCCAGGGGCCAGCTGGCATATTTATCTTAAATTCGTGATGGAACTAACACAGTCTCATTTTAACATGTTACCATTCTAGTCCTCTTGAGAGCTATTTAAATGCCATGTTTAGGCAGCACGGAGAGGCACAGATTCAGTTCAGGCGAGGAGGTGGACACTGGTAGAAATCAAGGGCCTTCTGTGGACTAGGTATCCTTGGAGCTAGTTTGTAGATAAGTTACTGCTGGGATCGTGACACTTGGGGTCAAATCTCAGACCAGCACACAACGCAAAAAAAAGGGACAACCCATTCAGTTGTAATGTAACTGGCCTGGCATGAGGCGGCCCGGATGGCACCTTGCACAGGAGAGAGACCCTGTGCTCCCAGACGGGAGCACTCCTCTGTCTACGGGAAGAAGGGCATTAAGCCCAAGGAGGAGGATTTCCCGGATGTTGCATTGGTCTGCTAGACATCTCCCCTGAGATTAGGCAATTAGCTTTGTTTTGATTCTGTGATCACTGAGAAACCTTCTAATTCTTTCTTCAGTCACCCCAGACACCTTAATTCCCAAAAGGGATACCTTGGATTATGGGAATGAATATTTCAGTTACTGGAATGGTAGCGGCCATCTTTGTGTAGGAATACATTTGTTTTGCAGCCTAGACATCCATCATCCATGAGTTTAGCCTGCTGCAGCCCCTCCAGGACTAGTTAGCTCTGGGCAGACTTGCAAAATAGAGATTCGGCATCAGAAAGCTAAGAATCGAACACTGAGTCAGTCAATGCTTCCTTAGGTTTTGTTGTGCCACAGCATTCCCCTCTGTAAAGCAGGGGAAAACAAGAGTGCCTGTTTTATATGGTGGTTGTGAGGACTTGTGATTTAGTAGAAGTAGATTATTTGTATGAATGTGTGTGTATGAAATGATTTTACATGTGGAAGAACTCAGAATGGTGTCTGTTATTCATGGCAACCCCATGAGACACTCCCCACCCCAAGTACCCTGTAAGAAGCAGCCACCTGATGTCACTCTGCCTGAGACTTTCTTACGTGGCCCTCAGAGTGCTTAACTCCTCCAGCTGCTGAAAACTAGAGATTTCAAAAAAAAGCTATGCACAACATGCCCTCACGGGCCTGTGACCTGCAGTCACATGGGGCCTGAACTTAGTTTAATGCTGGACTCCTGCCATCTGGAAGTTCTTAGTAATTTTTCACAAAGGAGCCTCATATTTTTTATTTTACACCGGGCCCTGCAAATTATGTAGCTGATCCTATCTCCCTGGGACCAAGGACGAGCCGAGTGGCCTTGGGAAGGCTACTCCCTTTCCAGATGGCACTACTCTGGTTCTGTGGATGTTGTGGAGACAATGATGAGAGAAAGGGGATGAACCCAGCCACAAACCCAGGCTTGCCAGTGAACAGAGTGAAGCCTTCTAGAATGTGTAGCCATGTGTCCTGGATGCTGGCAATAAATTCTCTTTCATGGGTCTCCGTAGACTCAAAGAAAATAAAAGAAACTCTGGATGTGCTTCCCATCCCTCTCAGTTCCCCCAAATAACAAACATACTTGGTAATTCAGAGTGGAATGACTTGAGTTACTCAGAGATAGCACAAAGAGCGCCCGGAGGAGTACCTGGTCACAGCTGAGAAACTGAGAGCACAGTCGTTTGTGCTGGAGCCTCCCCAGGGGAGACTGTTGCAGGGGAAGGGGCAAGAGGACCGCTTCAGACAAGCAGCTGAAGCCAGGCAACCTCCCAGGGGACATCCGAGTCAATCACAGGAGTGCTATCTGGCCTCCAGCAGTGCACCCACATGGGCTGGGACCCTGCACTGGCATTCTTGCAAGATATTGCCTACTCGGGTGGAATCCCCACTAAATTCAGGAATGAGAGTTAGAGGCAGAGGGTTTTGAAGCCACTGTTACAAACTGTTCCGTCTTTGAGTTTCTAAGTTGAAGGGAGTGGCCCAAGGAGAAAGGATTCTACAAATTCTCTGTCTCACCGTTCTGGTATGTATGTACTTTGTTCGATTCGATAGTCTGACTTTGACACTGGAAGACAGGACTTGGTAGCTGTAAAATCACTTTTCCATGACCAGTTTCATTCCTATCAACTTCTCGCTCTGCATCTGTGACCCTGAAGTGATGATGGAATTTACCAAGAGTCACCAGAGGCACAGATGGATGGATGAGCTTTTTGAAATGCTGCCTCGGATCCCCTTTTAGAGAAATCCCTCTAAATATCCCGTTCCCAATAATTCCGTTTCTTCGAACACTTTGGTTCACTCTGTTCTGATTTTAGAATCTAGAAATGCAGCGCAAGATATTTCTAAGCTGGGAACTTGCCATCCTGTTGCAGGAGTGCAGCAGCAACCCCAGAGGGAAATTTTTCAAGGCTGCAGAGAAAACAAGGGCTGGGAGAATGTTTGTTTATTGCCAGCTCTCCCCACAGCCACTTACATAAGAGCTCGTGCTGAGACAGGCTGTCCTGCCCAGACCCAGGATCAAGAGTGACACTCCTTGGGACCACGACAGAAACAATGCGGGAACCCCACAGCCACGGCCCGTGACGCAGTCCAGGAAGGAAAACCAAGTGCTGTGTGGCGATTAGCCCTTTCACAATGGCGCGATGGTTTCCTGGGGTGTGTTCAAGCTTGCCGGTTGGGGCACTGTCTGCAGGAGGGGAAAGGCTCTGCGAGCGAGATATGGCTGAAGAATGGGGTCCTCGCTTTCCCATTTGGGAGATAAAACAATGCACAAAACTGTGTGCGCTGGAAGGCAGAGTCAAAAGTTCAGCTATCTTCTGACCTCCCAGACCCATTCTGACTTCCAAGCTACATAAATAAACACGATATCCAAAGCTGGGAGCTTTTCAAAAGTGTGGACAAAATTGTGTAGATTTTGTTCAGCTGTTTACTGCACTATATGTATATTTTTTCTTCACAAAACAAACATGAAAAAAAAAAAAAAAAAAAACGAAGTCGGCCAGGAAAAATAAATGCAAAAGCCTTTTACGGCCTGCCTTCCCCCGTGCTGTTACTGAAAAGCAGATGTGAAGGGCAGGGTCGCCGGCCTCTAATCAGGCTCGTGAGGCAGACCTAAAGCAGTCTAAACTATTCTCAAAAGCCTCCCTCTCTCCGAGACGCTGCGGCCTCTTTGTGTAGACTGTTCCAGGCTTTCCGTGAATATCAAAAAAACATTTTCCATATGTTTTAACTTAACTTCTGGTTTAAACATGGGCCCATTCGTCCTGTTCCTTCCTTAACAGCCTTCGTGAGTCATTGTCCACTTACTTTGCTGCTTGCCTTTCATACCTGGATGTGCGTTTTTCCTACACCAGACACACCGAACTCTTAGCGTCTGTCGTCACAAGGAAGGTTGCTGCCTGTGGCATTGGAATGACGAGTGGAAATTAGCACAACCTCACACACGAAGGAGATACGCAGTCAGCATTTTGCCGATGGAGTCATGTCTCTCTTTCTCTCCTTACTTCTGCTACTTTTTCTGCTTCTCTCCCTTCCTCCCTTTTTCTTTTTTTCCTTCTCTCTCTGCTGCCAAAACATTGTGCTTACCAGCGAATCTGCTGAGTATTCTCTAAATCTCCGATTTACACCAAACAAGTAACACCATGTCCACAAAAAAGAAAAACACTCATTTTGAGACCCCACCTTTGGCCTGAAAGTATGTGAGTTTGGAGTCGTAATTTATTTTAACCCAGCTGAGGTCCAAAAGGAGCAAAGGTAGTGGGACCCCATGCAACATCTGTTGATTCCATCCCATTGGACCTCACACATAAGAATCTTTCTCACCTGCATGATTTCCTGTCCTTTCTTTCTCCTGACTCTTCCCCAAATCATCATGGACAGGCTGAACTCTGAAACTAATAGTCTCTGATTTGTAGTCCACTTTTCAGCATCTCTAGGAAAGAGCAAGGCTGAGAGAGGCCCTAAATTATTCAGGACTCATGGGCTACGAATGGAAGAAACACATCTTAAACCAACTTAAGCCTAAAAGGGAAATTTATTTGTTCATATAACCAAAACATTAAAAAAGAAAAAAAAAAAAAAAAGATGATTGGATTGAGGGATATCCTCAGGACTCTTATTCTCTTTCTTTTTTGCTCTGCTTGATGCCATTTTCCCAGACTTGATCCTCTATGGAAGTGGCGATACGGCCATGGGCAAAGGTCACCTCCTCATAGACCATGACCTGAGCACATAGGCGTTTCCCCTGCTTCCCTCCCATGGGCTGGGGAAAAAAATCCAAGATTAGATGTTGATTGGCCCATTCACTAAGGCTAAACACATAAGGTTTGTGATCAGCTCTCCTAGGTATCTCCCACATGGCTGGGAAGACAGGCTACATCTGTTATCAGAAGGGGTGGAAATTTCTAGGTAGATTAAACAGCAGGTAATATAGCATCTGAGGAAAAGAGAGCTCTGTGAAGCCACCAGGTCTGAGGGCAGATGACTCTTCCCTATCCTTGCAGCCTCATATGTGAGAGTTAAATATGACATGTGGTCTAGGGGTTCTCGGACCCTTTACATGAAGATATAACAACAGTCAACATCCTACCATCAGCAGCGAAAAGATGGGGACATTTTGTCTGATTTTCCTACCAACACCAAGAAGTAATTAGAGATGAAATTTGGGATTCACAAAAAATTGTAGCCTCAGAGAATTGGAGAAGGTCTAAAAGAATCTAGATGATTTCCCATCTCTGGCCAGAGCTTTTACAAAGTCGGCTGATGATGGGTGGCAAAAGATCTTGCAGAGGGTCTTGCATAAGGTGGGAGGCTGGACAAAGAAACCCTTAAATGTCCTTTAGTCTGTGAGAAGCTGTGAGTCTGTGAAGCCATCCCAACTAGAAATTGGTTGATTTTTTTCCTTGACTCCATCAGGACATTTTCTCACACCCCCACTCGTACTGATTTGACTGATCAGCAAGGCTTGTTGTAGGGAATTCCGTCTACATGTCTCATATAAACATCTACCCTGGAAAAGTAAGCCTGGGAATTCTCAGTTCCTTAGAAACTAGTAACTCTTCCCTTGGTCCTCATCCCATGGTAGCCAACATTTATAAGCCTCCTTTTCTATAAATTTTGACATTTTTAAATTCCTTTTCTTTGTGTCTTGACCAGATCACAGCTGAGAAGAGATCCCTGAGGTTGAATACAGAGATCTAGAATATCTTCAAACTAGCTTTTTCTGGTTATAGAGAATTAGAGAAGTCAAGAAAGCAAGAGAAAGAGTTGATCTTTGTTCTCATTTTCCTATCCCCTTCCTGTGATAGGCAGAAAAATAACCCCCGAAGATGTTCATGTCCTAATCCCTGGAAACAGTGAATATATTATGTTATGTGACAAAGAGAAGTTCTGGCTGCCTTTAAGCCTACTTGAAGATAGGAAGATTACCCAGGGGAGCCCAGTGTAATTCCAAGGGTCCTTCGAAGTAGAAGAAGGAGGCAGGAGAGGAAGTGGAGTGATGCAGTGTGACACATTGCTGGCTTGGAAGACAGGAGAAGGGAGCTATAAGCCGAGGAATGGAGGTAGCTTCTAGCAACTGTAAAGACAAGGAAGCACATTCTTCTCTGGAAGCTCTAGACAGGAAGGAAGCCCTGCAAACGTTTAGATTTTGGTCCCGTTAGACCTCTGTTGGACTTCTGAACTGTAGAACAGCAAGATACTAAATTTGGGCTGTCTAAGCCACTAAATTTGGGCATGTTTGTTACAGCCACAATAAGGAACTAACACATTTCCTATTTCTTTCACGTATGTCCTGAAGTGTTAGGTTCTTTAGGATTCCAAGTGCCGGACTACAGCAAGGCAAGATAGTTCAGCAGAACATCTTTTTCATATTAAAGGAGAACAGGCTTGACTATGGCTTTACTTTCTGACTTTGGGGAAATCAGTTTCTCTAGTCCTCAGTTTCCATATCTATAAAATAAGGTAGTTTTATTAAACAGCCTCAAGAGCCTTTCTTCCTTGAAGTTCAGAGATTCTATGTCCTTGACCTTTTCTTAATGGTGTCGAATGTTCTACAACCCCCCTGCCCAAACACTCCCCTCACCCTTCTTAACTCCCTCCCACTCTCCCACCCCCTCACCCTCATCACAGCTCATAGCAGAACATTTGATAAGGAGAGAAGTTCCATGGCTCTTTTGGGTCCTACCCCACAGTGGATGAATGCAGAAGTGGTCATAGTAGGCATAGCTGCCATAGTAGGCAGCTGCCCAGTTTCCTACCTGTACTCAGGCAGAAAAGATCTGGTGCCAATAAGCACTGTGGGGGCTAACGTGCTAGAGAATTCCTAAACCCAGCTGATGACAGAGGTCCACCTGAAGGAGGGAAGACTCTGTTAGCCTCGGAGGAGACGTGAGCTTTGGGTAAGGACGTTCAGTGCATCAGTGGTGGAAAGAGGCAAGGCCTGGAGTGAGCTAGGAATGGTGCATAGACCAGGCTGATAGAAGAGAAGTTTTTGCAGTGGACCTAAAGTCAGAGTGACATATTAAAACCAGATGGTGGGGGACCTTGAGAAATTCTAGGACAAGGATGTGAAGACTGAGGGACCCCCTTAAGACTGCATTGCATTTTGTGCCCTGTCCTATCACAAAGCGTACTTAGTAGAGCCCCAGACATATAATAGATGCTCAACACAACAGGTGCTCAGTATCTGTTGAATGAATAAGTGAAGCATAAATATTTTTTTGAATAGGACATTGCCATAACCCGAGATGAATTTAAGGAAAATAAGTGGGACCTCAGTGTGCAATGTGGATCGGAGGGGTCAGGATGGACTGTCTGGATAGCAGTCAAGAGTCTGCCAAACTAATTGAGACATAAGCGTCAAGCTGGGCCATTGGGCAGTGTGAACTGAAGGGAAGAGACCCGTGTGCTATTCAAACTTTCTCTAAACCAGTCCAGCTGGGAGGATGTCATTTTCATTCATGCAGATCTCCAAGGAAGGAGCCCCCCTCCACCAAACCTCATGAATAAGAACAATGCAATAGCCCAGACAAGCCAGCACACACAGAACAACATCCTCAGGCAGCAATCTAAGCATCTGTAACCCACATCTTATTTTTGATAGAAATGACCACTAATCTCTGCAGAATTATTCTCCCTGTAATCAAAGCCGGCTCTTAGTTCACCCTTTCCTTCCCTCGACTCAGCCACGCTGATTCCCCTAACCACTTTCCAAGGCCCATTCGATGAGTCTTCTGGTTCCTTGTGTTCTTCTCCTCTGACTGCTTTCCAACCTCCCTCTCCCTGAAGGCATTTACCTGAATCAGAAGACCAATTTTGCTCCAGCCACTTTTCCTCATCTTACAGGCCTGCTTTTTCTCTAAGCAGTTGGCAGGGAGCACAGCTCTGCTCCAGGACGGGGACCTGGCCTCGCGGGAGCATTGCAGTTATGTCTCAAACCCAGCCGGCCAAGGATGCAGACTTTCCCGGCCTAGGGGAGCCCCCCCCAGAGTTCAGCAAGAAGCCCACCTCCAGAGAGTGTCTGGCCTCAGATCCCAGAGGAACTCACCGTCATCTTCCTCTTCATCATCCTCTTTAAGCTTTCCTATCTTTGTATCAGCCAAAGCCCATGCCGGCAAGGACAGAAGGGTAATTGATGGCCTTAAAGGGATATCAAAGTGCTATTGAGCAAAACCACAACTCAACAGCCTCGCAGGTGCTTCCTGCAACAGGGAGGGAAAAAAGTGTCTTTAGAAAGCCCTAAATAACTCTAGGCAGGGATGTCAACTTGACAAATGACTCTCAAGAAATAGCCCCGTTGTTCTCTGGTGTGTGATTCATCCCAGGCGGTGCTGGTGTGGGGGGCAAGGCCCAGCCGTGAGTCCCACAGTTGTCACTTGGGGCCGCTCTTCAGCTCGCTTCTCAGGGGAACTAAGAAGGCACTGTATTGGGTCCCTGGGCCCAGGTCCTTCTGACCTTGTTCTCCAGCGGTTTTATTCCATGAATCCTGGATTTGTGCTGATTTGGAGCAAGCTGCTTTAAGTGGAGGGCAGGCACCACGGAGAGACTCACTCTCTCTGAGCATTGCGAGGTCTCCCTCCCTTTGATGTTAGCTCCCAGTGCTTCTTGCAATCATAGCAACAAAGACAGTGGCCTCCTCAGGACAGAGACCCCTTTCATCTCCACATTCTCAGTTCCTCAAAGAATGGGCTTAAGTGCTTGTCAAATGGTGGACTGAATAAGTGAAAATATCCCAAGTCCAAGAGTCAGGATAGCTAGTTTCTGATCTTGACTCTGACAACAAGTAGCTGGGACTTTGGTCATGTGCTAAAGTTCTCTGTTCCTTCTTATCCTTGTATGTGAAATGAGAAGGCAAGCTCTCAAATTCCCTCAAACTCAGACCAGGAGGTACAGAAAAGCCTGCAGGGGCTGGTTAGAGTTTATACTGGCTTAGGGGAACAAAAAATTCTAATTCACCATTACAATTAACACCAATTTTTCTGCATACCCAGCAGCAGTGGTAAACAAAAGCACATTGAAAACCTAGGAAAAAGGTGCATAATAATTTCAATTAGTAGGTAGGCCTGGAGGTCCTCTCCAATGACACTAGATGTAGGTATTGTGAATAGCGAGCGGGCTAGCATGGAGCCATGGACCCACACCTGACATAAATACAGCCCTATCATTTGTCCCAAGTTTATTAGGTGCTCTTCACCAAGGTGTCCCAGCCACCAAACTATGATATGTGTATTCTTTGGCTTATAGTGTTTCTTCTGTGAAATAGCACAGGCAAATACATTGCCCAAGGAAGGCTATCCTACCAGCAGAGGCGATTTTGTATGTGAGGTACCAAGAGAAGACTATACAAGATGGAATGTGTGGTTTGTAATGAATCATGGGTATGTTCTAAGGAGACTGGCCAATGTGTCCCAACAGGGAGCCCATTACTCAAAGTGATCATATGATTAATTTCCCCATGGTGGTGGATATGCTCTGGGTTTGAATGTCCTTGGTTTTCATCAATAGAAGCTTTGTTAGTGTCAAGAGAAAGCAAGACAAATGTTTTTGAAATCAATGTCTGGTGGGTGCCGGAGTATGTGCCCTCCTCTGAAGATGGTAGTAATCCTGAGATTGAAGAATTGAGGGAATTGTCTTTTTTTATGGAAGGACATTTTAACAACTGTAATGAAGGGTCACAAAAGTTTTCCAAAGTTTTAACAACCCCAGTTTCCCTTCAGGGAATCATTACAGGTTCTTTTTGACAGATCACTGATGCTCCATGATCAACTGAGGTTCCTTATGCTGGAGAAGTCAGTTAGTGAGGATTCCAACTTGCCCTTTGACTTCCCTTGCCTTTGGGGATAGTGTCTAGTTACTTTCACACCTTGGCTTGGCTTGGCTTGGTTTGGCTTGGCTTGAGCAGGTGCCATGATCTGACCATTACCCCACTCCCCCCGCAAATTCATATGTTGAAATCCTGACTTCCAAAGATGCTGGTATTAAAAGGTGGGGCCTTCGGGGCTGCTTAAGTCACGAAAGGGGAGCCTTCATGAATGTCATTAGTGTTCTTATGAAAGAAACACAACACTCCTTAGCCCCTTCCACCAAGGGAGAATTCAATGAGAAGTCTGTGACCCAGAAGAAGGCCTTCACTAGAACCTAACCATGCTGGCATCCTAATCTCAGACTTCCAGACTCCAGAACTATGAGCAGTAAATGTTTGTTGTTTGTAAGGCACCCAGTCTGTGGTATTTTTCATAGCAGCCCGAACAGACCAAGATAGTGGGTCTGACAGGAAGGGGCTTTATTTAAGTTGTGGATCTTTGCCAGAGTCTAGTATCCTCTGGGAGATGGACAGACCTTCCCACTGCAGAGTTAGACAAATAAAGGGAAAAAGAGATACTCTAGCTCCAAGACTTTGACACCTGCCCTCATACAAACACATAGACACAGCATGCACATGTGCGTGCACCCATCACTTGTCAGCCTGTGAGCCCACTTGAGTTCATTAACCTCCCTGAGCCTTGGTTTATTTGTTTATAAAATGAGGAAAAGAAAAGGACCAAATCATAGTTGTGTTTCAAGAATTAATGGAAAAAAGAGATACAGAAAGTACTTACTTAGCACAAAGCCTGGAATATTCTAAGTGCTCAATAGATGAGAGATGATTGTAATAACGGCAACAATGAAATCCCCTCCTTCCTGACAGAGAACCTTCAGCTCCTCAGTACTCTACGGAAAGTCAGAGCTGACTCCACTTGGAGTTTCCATGAGGTTCACCATGAGGCAGAAGTACAAGGTAAATTATGGGCTTTCCTTATCTATTGCTACAGATAAGAATTCCTGGAAGAGAGACCATCTGCAGTTGTCTGGGTTTGAGGGGACTTGCCTTCTCACTTTATAAATGAGGATGCAAAGGCCCAGAGACCTGGAGAAAGTGGCCCGAGTTACTAAGACCAGAAATCAGCTATCATGACTCTTGGTCCTGGGATCTTTTCACTTACCCATTTGACATTTGACAAGTATTTAAACAAGCCAGTTCTTTGAGGAACTGGGAGAGGACTAGAGTCTCTGCCCTCAGAGTTCTTTGTTGCTAAGATAGCAAGAAACATTGGAAGCTAACATCACAGGGAGAGAGGCCTCTGGATGCTCAGAGAGCATGTCTCCCATGGTTCCCATCCTTGACTGAATGCAGCTCAAACCAACTCAGCACAAATCCAGAAATCCATGTGCTGGGTGCACAGGACTGAGCCAAGACATCCGTGTTGAAGACTCTGCTTCGGGTCTTCACCCTTTCTGAGTCCCCCTCTCTCTCTGGTTGAAACTTGAACAGTTTCGCTCCATCCAGTAGCCATGAAGACTTCATTTGCAAAGGACCAATAATTTCATAGTCTTAAAAAAGAGCCAAACACCCTCTCACTCATGTCCGTATGATGTGAAACAAAAGAAGGCTCCAATGTCTGTTATCTGGAACTCACAGCGTACAATCGATTTACTAAAACAAATACTCGCTGCAGAGACACAGCATTCACCACCACATGAGACATGGGACTTTTCACACCCAGAGCTGCAGAAGGCATGGATGTCATGTTACAGGTGACATGTGCAGTTTGGGGGTCACCCCGGACTCAAACGCAAGCGCTCGGAGCACAGGGATCTCCTTTGGGCTTGTTCACTGCTGCATCTCCAGAGCCTTGACTAGCACCCAGACATCATGGCCAATAAATGAATTAATAAATGAACCAAGGATGAACAATGGAGTCAAAAAACAATCTAGTGACTTTGGACAAGTTACTTGTCTTCTCTGTCTGCACCCAGATTCCTCATCTGGAAAAGGATTATAATTGTGAGGATTATTGGTTTCATTGTATAAATCTCCTTAAAACAGTGCTGAACATGGGCGCCTGGGTGGTTCAGTCAGTTAAGAGTCTGCCTTCAGCCCAGGTCATGATCCCAGGGTCCTGAGATCGAGCCCCACGTCAGGGTCCCTGCTTAGTGGGGAGTCTGTTCTCCTTCTCCCTCTGCCCCTCCCTGCATTTGTGCACACACACTCACTCCCTCTCTCTCTCAAATAAATAAATAAAAACCTTAAAAAAAAAAAAGTGCTGAATAATGTTAAATATTTTTGAGTATAGATCTTCCCATTGATTTTACTTTTTCTTTGTCCTCACAGGGGATTGGTACATAACCAGGAATTTAACAGATATATCTAAAATGTATTTTGATTAAGTAACCATATTAGAAAAGTTCTGAAAGTTTTCTTGGCTGTTGTTATCTGTTTTTGTTTCGTTAAAAGGTCAGATGTTCATCAGTGCTTGGTTTTATTCCCACTATTTTATATAAAGTGTGACTTTTGCATTCAAACTCTAGGTCTAGAGCCTAGTCACATTTCCACTCTTTTCTTGGGTTGACCCTCTTCCGACAAAACTGGGACAAGCAACCTGCTAGACATACTGATGGTTCCCTAGTAGTGAGCCCTTCATGAAAGGAAGGCCTCAAAGAGCTTTTCAGATGGTGAGTTGACCATGCCAATCTCCTCTGGCCACTCACTTAGATTCCTCCAAAAACTTCAGCTCAATTAATAACGAAGTGCATGTGGTCTGACTTCCTTTAAAAAACAAAGAAAACAACTAGCAAAATGTGTGAATACCTACCAGCTAATGTGTTATGAGTAACTTGCAGACATGAATTCATCGAATCTTATGAAATAGGAGTAAAAGCAAGTGGCACTGTATTTATTAAAGTTTATTAAAGAGAAGAACAGAAAAAGTCCTTGAGAACCAGAAATGGAATCCAGCCCCCACCTCCTGGATCCACACTTAAGTGACAGCACACCCACCCGAAGTTCTCTATAAAAAGCCAGTGCATTGAGTAAACAGTCGCTCCCATATCCAGCTGCTGAATGTTGATCTGGCCTAGGACATTGTATTAGTAATGGCAAATATTTGCACACAAAGAAATACAGCAGAAATAGTATGGATTTTGGACTCCAAAAGACTTGAACTTAAGTACCAACAGTGTGATCTTGAACAGAGTGCCTATCTGAACATCAATGTGTCCTGTACAAAATGGGGTCAAGGATGCGCCCCGGCAGTGTTGCTATAGAAATGATGGATAATATCTGTATGCTTCCAGAAGATTGCTTAGTGCATAACCCATGCTTAATAAAGGATAATGATGACGATGATGACAACGATGATGTTGACGATGAGCTTCCCTATTCAGAAAACACACTTTCAGGTTAGGCAAACACTTTGCCTTTCCCCCAGAAATGTTAGTACTTATGATAATGTGAGGCGCTAGAATTTACAGCTTATCAGAGTAGCTTTTGGGGGAGGACCAATTCATCAGAACTAAATTGGCTGTATTCACTTGACCATAACTTTCAATGGCCCAAGCCGACTCTTCCATCTAAAACTGTTTTCCTTTCCCATCAGTTTAAGACACACACACACACACACACTCAATTACCCCAGCAATTCATTTCTCATTTTGGTTTGGGATGGAGCCAGTTGGTAAAAGGGTTCAGAGTGTGTTTATTGCCTCTTTGTTCTCAAGAATTTTCTGGGGCCTCCTGGCAGCTCTTGGATCTTGCAGCAAGCAGCAAAGCCCTCCAGGGTTGCAAAGCCCAGACAAATCCCAGACTCTGACCATTGCCTAGGGCTGGCATAGAATGGTGGGAAGCTTCTCCCTCTCCCTCCCCAAACTCCTGCTCAGAACTCTGCGCAAACACAGGGCAGGAGCCGAACATTTGGCCCCCTGGGGCTTGTTCTTACTGGTGTTGTTTTGGAGTCTGCCCAGCTGCATCTTGCCAAGCCCCACACAGGACCTTTCCCCTTGATACTGACTGTGAAAGACTCTGGAGTCTCTCTTGCTTGGTCTCAATAAGCAGTTATTTGGTGGAACGAGTGTCTGTGTGCATGCATGTGTATGTATGTGTACGTGTGTGTGTGTGTGTGTGTGTGTGAAGCCCGTCATACCTAGTCTTCATTAATGACACCATTGGTTGTAGACGCCATAGACGCCCTGATTCTGGGAGGCTCCATGGGTGCCTTTCAAAGAAATTACCCAAATGGAACCAGTGCAAGCCCCCAGGCCTGACCCCATGTAGAAGTCTTTTTTTAAGACTGGAGAGGAAAAAACTGTTCACCCCAGGCTGAGCCACCCCATTCTATGGCCCTCCACCCCTGCCATCATTGGACTGCTTAAACACGTGCTATGGTGAATGTTTTAAAAGATAATACAGCTCAGTAGTCAAGAGAACCACTGTTAGCTTTCAGCCAGCTAAGGTCCAAATCTGGCTTTGCCATTTTGGAGAGTTCCATGACCTTGAGCCAAGTACATACTCTCTCTTTGTCCCAGTTTCCCCAAAGTAAAGTAAGCGTAAGGACAATAACACCTACTTTGTAGTGCCGCTGTCAAGATTAAATGAGATGGTGGGTGGAAAGGGCCTGACACATATTGATAGTAAAAAGTAGAATCAGAATGTAAATTGCTGGCAGGCTCAGTCCTCCTTAAAGTCTGGGCTTTGTTTTAGTGAGTTCCCAGCAACTCCCTCAAGAGGTTAGACATAATGAGCGTGAATGAATATGGGTTTCTGTGGGAGTTGTTATGCCACTGGTACTTTTGCAGCCTTGAGAATGGTGGGATTGATCAAATAACTAATTTGAAAACATATTTTAGGTGTCAGGTGTGGTTAAGGTGTGAGTCTACAGAAATAAAAAGGCCCAGGTCACTGTCCTCAAGTTGTACCCACAAGATAGGGAGGGATGGAGGGACCTGTTCAGATATTGACAAGGCCTGGGGTGATGCGCAAGGGCAAGGGTGTTACAAAGTGGTGGAGGCATCAGTGGTTTCCTAGGAGGGACAGCCACAGAGAAGGGTCTTGAAGAATGAATAGGGACTTACTCATAAGAGAAAATGAGCATGGGGATTCTAGACAGAGTGAGTATGCAAAGGCACAAAAACAGCAAAGAAGATGCCATATTTGGAGAAGGGTCAGTAGTTCTCTGCAGGTGGAACGCAGCGAGAGGCAGGTATCTGACAAGATAGACTGTAGGTTAATCTATTCTGCTGTAATGCTTCAGCTTAGGCCACTTGGTGAAATAAAACACTGATGGGATATCAGCCTGGCATGCCCTCCCTCAACCCTTGCCGCAGAGGCAGGAAGACAGGAATGGGGGACCAAAAGGAATGGGACCAAGGCTTAACTTGATTTAAAAGGTTCTTTCAGCTTTTTCTCTGCTGTTTAAACAAACATCTTCTCTAAGTGCAGTTTCTTCATCTGTAAAATGGAATCAGGGTGGGGTGACTCTTCTTCCGTTTAAAGGAGCTTCATGCAAACATCAGTTTCTCATGACCCACTGATGAAAATATTAGGGGCATTATTTGAATAGAGCGGCTGTTCAACATACCCTTCCAGAAGATCATACAAAGTGACTTTGCAGAAATCAACTTGACTCTTTGCACATGGTAATAGACATCTTGAATGAATTTTCCCACTCTCCTCTTGGCCCTGTGTGATTTTTTTCTATGTCACCCTCTGCTCCCACCTGCAAGATGATGAACTATCAAACCTAAACTATTGCTTCCACTTCTGATTCCTCTGAGAAGGGATCTCACATTACAGCTCAGAGGGAGGAAACACTAGCCCAGCTGTAAGTACTTAACTTCCTCCAGCCAGCCATCCTTCCTTCCCACCCCATCAGGAAAAAAAAAAAAAGAGAGAGAGAGAGAGAGAGAAAAGGGCAGCTGAACTCTATCAGAGACTTAAGTGAAGAACCAATGGACCTATTAGGTCATCTGGCCCATCAATGAGAGTGGACTGACAGAGGAGGCTTCTTTTCCGTGCTGGTCCCGGAAAGACTTTTCTAGATTCTGTCAGCAGCAACATTCTCTCAGTGCCTAATCTGCTCTCTGCACCTTCCGAAACCACATTTTGACTTCCTGAAACCATGGCCAGCCCATGCTTCCTAAACACACTGCCTGAAAATCACCCGTCAGAACACCTTCAGGGCATTGTGGAACCCAGGTAATGACAATTCCACTCTTGACGTAAGGAGCCACAGCAAATACATGGGTGTGTTTCAGGCCCAAAGAAGTTCCCCAGTGGAAAAGAAAAATACATTCAGTGCCCTTATTTATGGCTGGAGATTCTGGAGCTCCTTTCTCCAAGGCAACCTCAGAAAGGCAGCCCATGTAGTTTGAAGAGTGGGTAAGTGGAGGGACAGATAACCTAAGTTGCAAGCAAATACTTTAATAAATGAATAAATAAATTTATATTTTATATATATGAATATACTTATAAATTTTTATTTTATGTATTATATAATATAGCTATAAATATAACTACAAATATATTATATATATTTATAAGTATATTTATACATATTTTATTTATCAGCAAATTCCCACTGACCCAATGGGAATTGACCAGTTTCATACTGTAACCTATTCCCTCTACCGAAAACCAAAAAAGAAAATATTTTCACACGAGAAAGTGAAAGATTCAAGAACATGTTTTTTTAAACCCTTAGAGTTTGTTCTTCCTTCTTATTCCACACTTACGCAAAAACTCTTGGCTGCTTGAGTGGTTGCTTCCTGATTCATGGTTGTCCTTCCCTTTGACTCCACTAATTTATTAAATGCCCACTTTGCTCTGGGAATCCAGCATCACACAAACAATGGCATGGAGAGGTCTTTAAGAAAACAGACTCAGCCAGCCCAAAAGGGCAAAACACAATTAAAAGAATTCATTCTGACTAAGCGATTGGAGAAACAATGGTGCAACAAGTTTGTTTTCTTCCATTGACTTTTCCTTGTCTCTGATGTCAGCAGATCTAGCCCTAAACTCACTTCTTCGTAAAAGCACGTGCCCAGACTGGAGCCAGGGGAGTTGTGTAGCAAGAGAAGACAGCCTCTGAGGCAGATGTTCTCGGTCAGTTGCATGAACCAGGAATAGCACCCACAGCAGCAGTGGGGTCTTCGAGTGGAACAGAGGCTGCTGACGCCGAGCGGTGTGCCCATCGTGACAGTGAACCCATAAACCTCCTTCTTAAATGAAGACTTCCTGGAAACCACCTTGGGAATGCTAAGCAATGAACTACCTAGGTCTTAGGAGGCTGAGCCATAGACTGGAGGCCATCCCCCCCACCCACTCCCTGAAGTGGGGGAAGTGATCTCACTGTTTACCAAACCCCTACACCATGTCCCATCCCCTTCCCCTTCTCTACTCCCACTACAGAGGCCACAGCTTAATGTTCTCTTTCTCCTGCAAATAGACCACAGCCAGATCATCCCACTTTGGCCACAGAAAGCAATTGGAAGATTCCTGGATGCTGCTTTCAGAATAAATTTTTCTGAGAAAAAGGACCAGTCTTGGCCAGTACAACGCTGCCATTCCCCCTTCGTGCTGCAGTGAATATGCCACTCATGGGGACACAGCCACCTGACAAATGAGGTGGAATTCAAACCTGGGTCTCAGCCACCATCAGAGCTGTTCTCCTTGCCACCATGTCCTACTGCTTCCTTTTAATCACTTCTTTGGTCCACAGAAGGAAACCAAAATGCCAGGCAGTGAGGGACAGAGAAAAATGCCCTGGGCGGGGCACTTGCAGAGAGATCTGAGCTCAAGCGCATGCTCTATTCCAGCTGTGTGGCTTTAGGTTAGTCAGTTCACCTCTGTGAGTCTCTGTGATACTGTGATTTGTAATATGAAATACATTATTGGGGTTTTGTCGCATTCCTAGTATACAGAGCACTGGAAAACTCTTGTAGTGATGGAAAACCTAAAGGTTTCTATTTTTATGTTAAGGAGATGACTTTTAGAAGGGTCCCAGATAATCTAAGGATGGGGGCTGGTTGCTAGGGAGCCAACCCCATGATTAAAGGGTTAGTACTTTCAGTTCCCAGCCCCTGACCTCCAGGAGGGGAGACAGGCTAAAGATTGAGTTCAGTCACCAATGGCCAACAATCTAGCCAATCATGCCTATGAATGAAGCTTCCATAAAAACTCAAAATTATGGGATTCAGAGAGCTTCTGGGTTGGTGAATACATGGAGGTGCAGGAAGAGTGCCAGCCTGGAGAGGGCAGGGGTGAAGCTCCACGCCCTTTCCCCAGGCTCACCCTATGCACCTCTTCTGTCTGGCTGTTCCTGAATTACAACCTTTTATAATGAACCAGTAATCTGGTAAGTAAATGTTTTCCTGAGCTCTGCGAGCCACTCTAGCAAATTAATTGATGTTAGAAGGGAGTTACTAGAACCTCCAATTTATAGCTGTTGGTCAGAAGCACCGTTGATACAATCTAGACTTATGATCGGCAACTGAAGAATGGGGCAGTCTTGTAAGGCTGAGTCTTTAACTGACCTGTGGAATCTGATGCTATTTCCAGGTAGATAGTATTAGAATTGAATTGAATTGTAGGACACCCAGCTGGTTGGTACGGGGAGGAAACCCATGCTGGAATTGGGTGCAGAATTAGGGTCTCATTTTCCTGATTTCTGAGAACAAACCTGGGAAACTTCTGATGTCTATTCCAGTGCTCAGTGTGGCTACAGATTCTAGAATATGGAAATACCCTCCACTTTTGTCCCCATTTCTCCTGATAAGCCACCATATTCTCAAAGTCCTGTTGAACCTACCTGCAATTCTGACCCTATGGAGTCAGCCAGATGATAACCCAAAACATTCATGGTTCCATTCGTGTTTTTGCTGGACACTAACTTCCTGATGCATTGTGAATGCGCGTCCCAAGGGAGTCCTGGCGAGAACTCCCAACCACTAAGGGAAGGGCCTGATGGCAGGTGGAATTTGTTTCCAAAGATGAGAGAAAGAAGTCAGAGCCCTTTCCCCCACTATAAGTCAGCTTGCTGCTCTGAGCCCGGGTCTTCTTTGTAAAATCAGGATAGCACTAAAATCCCCCTTATCCTTGTTCCAGCTGTGGTTGCTGTGAAATCATGCGACATAAGGCACTGGGAATTCACTTTCAAATGGATAAACCCGTCAAAAATAAATTAATTAATTAATTAATTTGTCATTATCTAGGGTTCAGCAACGATCAGATAGACCTACGTAAGGAACTAATTCTATGCCTGGCATGTAAAAACTTCACCCATCTCATTACTGCAGTACCGAGGTTCGTTTCAAGGCAGGCAGTGCTACTCAGTTCTATTGACCTTCTGGCCCATGATAGCGGGGGCTCATCCTTGACTCAAACCAACCACCAAAGGCAACAAAACAACAACAAAGGGGTGAGGGAATGTGCAAAGGAATCTCTTTCTTCAAAGGACAGTCATTAAACACCTCCACATCACCATCCCACCGCCTTCCATCTGACCTCATGGACTATGGTGGAATCCCATTAAAAAAAAAAAATTCTCGTTTTTATCAAACCACTTTTCCAGCGTGATTTGTGATTCACCTGCTTCTTTTAATAGAATGTGTATTAATACAGGCACTGATACTTGACTCCATGGTTTCCTTACAGGGGGAAAAAAAAAGTCACCATCCAAAAATCAAATTGAAATGACTTCAACTTAGGAGAGCCAGCAGAGCAGGGATTCAGTTTCTAATTCAGATCTTTTCTCTCCCTTGGTTCTCAGGGATCTCAGACCAAAATGTGCTTGAGCTCTGGAGCTCCACAGGGCACCTAAAGTTTTCATGCGACAGCCTACATCCGTGGGTTGGCATCGTTCAGTGAGACTGAGGATGCTTTTCAGAAGCCAGAGGAAGGGTGGCTATTTTCCTCCAACAAACACTGCTCTGTCTTATTTCCATTAGAAAAGCTGTGCCCAGGGAGAATATCAAAGTGATTTTGTGTTGCTGGCTTCCAATATATTTTTTTTAGTTTTTTTGAAGACTTTATTTATTTATTTGAGATAGAACAAGAGTGAGAGAGAGAGTGAGATAGACAGAGTATGGGTGGGTGGGGCAGGGGAACAGAGGAAGAGGGAGATACAGGTCCCCTGCTGAGCAGGGAGCCCAATGCAGGGCTCCATTCCAGGACTCCCAGATCATGACCTGAGCCAAAGGCAGACGCTTAATTGACTGAGCCACTCAGGCGCCCTGATGGGTTCCAATATTGATCTTTTCACTCTCTCAATGGTTCCCATCCAAAAAATAATCTGACTGCTCAAAGCGTGCTGTTTGGTGGAAGCCGGAGACTTCTAGTCTGGGCTCCTCTGAGGGCCATCTCCTTGCACAAGGAGGTCGGTGCTCTAAGTGCACAATGAGACTGACTAGACTAACAATGGGGCAAGGAATCTGGCAGCCGGGTCAGGCCTGAGGTGTGGTGCTGACCATCACTCCTCCTCACAACCTCGTGTGACTCTGTTTCCCCGCCGTGTGCCTCCTCAGACAATACATAGTCTTGGAAGAGCCCACCATTCTCCATGGCCACACAGTTGTGGTTATTCAAGCTGCCCACTGTCCTGTTGTCCGCCACCTGGTAGGATGCTTCGGTCCCAGTGTGAACTCATTCTCAGAAGGGACCCGTAGCATGCAAGAGGAAGTATACCCAGTGGTTACTGCCCAGGTTCAAGGCCAACTCTCTGGATTCAGTCTCTTTTCTGCCTCTTACTCTCTCTGCAGTTATAGGCAAATTTGCTTTTCTCTCTCATTCCCTTCGCTGTTAAAGGGCATAATGCTAGCACAGACCTCCCTGAGTTGCTGTGGGGGCTGAATGAGTTAATTGGCAGGAAGCTCTAAGAACTATGCTGGGCAAAGACGCCTGGGTGGCTCAGTCAGTTAGGCGTCTGACTCAGTTTCAACTCAGGTCATGATCTCAGGTTTATGGGATCAAGTCCCACATTGGGCTCCACACTCAGCATGGAGTCTACTTGAGATTCTCTCCCTCTGCCCCTCACCCTCCCTCCCCACCCACAAAAGCAGTCTCTCTCTCTCAAATAAATAAATATTTAAAAAAAGAATTAGAAGAAGAAGAAGACGAAGAAGAAGAAGAACTATGCTGGGCATATAGTAAACACTCAGTAAGTGCTAGCCATTATTATTTTTTTTAATGTGGAGAAAAGAAAAAACTACCATTTTTTGAGTATTGCTCCGGGCCAGGCCCAGTACTAAGCCCTTTACATTCATTATTTATTATTATTTAATGCTCACTCAATGATATACAAGTCACCATGGCCATTTTTACTGAATGAAGAGATTAGGCAACTTGCCCAAGGCTAGTATCCTGGGATAGGATCTGAACCCAGGAATGTCGATCTGAAATCCTATGCGGGGCCTGTGTAGAAGAAGCAGTATTGTTGCAAGGGAAGTGTTGTTGGAAGAATTCTGGTGGTGACTAACAGCAAAGCAAATAGCAGAGGAGGGTGTTCATGTGAGAGTGTCTGCTGGGGAGTGCAGGACTCAGCTCAGTAACTGTAGTAAGACAAATATCCTTTTTCTCAAAGATACTAAAGGAAAGTGTGACAGATGCCACAGGTTGACCAACCCAGCTGTCATCTCTAGGTCCATTCTCCCTTTCTCATAGAATCTCAATTTTAATAGAGTAACAATTCATCCATTCCTGGGAAATGACTCATGGTCCTCTCGTTCCCCTGGCTAGCTGCTCACATTCCTGTCCTCCCTTACAGCTAGCCACCCAGGTCAGACCATGGGACATATAAGGAACATTTTCTTGAAGGCTTCAGAAAAAACTGGTTTCTTAAAAGCCAAAAATCTAGAGTCTAATAAAAAGAAGTTCTTTTGCCCTTGCCCCTTTCTTTAAGCTTGGGATGCACATGTGATGTTTGGAACTGCAGCTGCCACCTTGAGATCATGAAGCACGAGAATGAAAAGACATTAACCCTGAGGATGGCAAAGAAGGATGGAAAAAGCATGGAAGGATCAGCAAGTGACTGAACAAATTCTGAGACCACCTAGCTCCAGACTTCTTAAGTAATTAATGTAATTATGAGTTCATTCACTCAATACTTAGTCAAGTATTCTCTTCCCGACTAACAGAAAGAAGTGAAAGCTTAGCCTAGTCAGAACAAAACTCCTCCATCTGCATTTTCATGATCCATGGCATATACCTCCTCCTGCCCGATGTTTCCAAGGCTAGTTGTTTACACAACTTTCCCCTTCCCCTTTTTATAGCCCACCCTAACCCTCCAGCATCACCCATGGAAAGCTATTTGAAGGAAGGAAGCTTGAATCATTTTTTAGCCACTGCCCCCACGCCCCAAACTCACCTGCCTAGTGACTTACTATACTCTTCCATCATGAATCTCCCGTCCTTTGCAGACAGCCCAGCACACACACACATACGTACACATTATGTGCACTCACATATAGATACACAGAACAACATATGGTCATGGACCCGAAGCAGGAATCACGGGGCTACTGAACTCCTGTTCAAGGTCTCAACATGCTGGAAAGAAGAGGCAGGGATGAGCATAAATGGAAAGAAACTGAATTAAACAACAACAACAAAAAAAAAAAAAAAAAGAAAGAAAGAAAGAAAAGAAAAGAAACTAGGAAGCATGGGAAGAGGGAGAGAAAGAAAATAAACCAACATGGCAGCAGCTCCACGGCTTGACACCTGCGAGATTTACAGCACTAATATGCCAGGATGCCTACTGTAATTAGTTTCTGTAAAAACCGTATCTCCTAGCTCAGATTCAATTAAATCATACAGTGTTTATTTGAGAGCTCTCTTGTTACATGATGGGAGGGCTGGCAGGGCCCCAGACTCAGCTAGTCCACCTGTCCCTTGCCTGGCACAATTTATGTGTCCGTCCCACTGTTTTCAGGTAGTCGTGCAGTGAGGAGATGAATAGGTGAGTGTGTGTCCCGACAGGGACACAGGGAGATGCCATGTGACAGCAGGCTGGCACCGACTGATGTCGCTTTCTTCAGAACTTGGAAAGGACACCCGCACTGGAAATAGTTAACCCAGCTTTCGATCCAGACCTTGGTTATCTTACCAGCCCTTTGTGTGGAGGAGGCAAAGCAGAGTGAATTATTCCCAAAGATCATCTAAGAACAAGCGAGAAGTTTGTTAGGGCTGATCCTGATGAGGTGGGAAAGAAAATCATCTCATTCAGGAGATGCATCTGTCTGAGATTTCCCAGTCACCATACAGAAGTGCTTTTCACTGAACGCGCTTTCTATGCCAGCCTTCATTGCCTTAGAATGAATAAACAGCCCCTCGAAATGCCCTCAGTAGGAGACACGTGCGTGTGGGGCAGGAGAGGGAAGCGAGCAGAGCCCTGTGCAGAATGAGAAGACAGAGCTCGCTGAACGACACCAGCCTCGGCTGCAAGGGCAGTTTCTTCCTCCTGAAACTGAAATCAATATTAAATTAAATCTGTGGGCTTCATCCCCCTGGGGAACTTCCAAGCCTTCCTTCATGGCCAGTCACAGTTCTTTCACCCTCATCCACTCACTTGTACGGCGTGTGTGTGTGTGTGTGTGTGTGTGTGTGTGTGTTTCTACACCAGCCAAGTATATGTTCCCCTAGGAGAGAAACAGCATAATACATCAGCTGTTCCCTGTTACTAAAGAGTTAGCAAGAAAATCATCTTGGAAAACTAAGATCGGCAGGAAAGAAGAGTCAAAGATATTCTTTAATTCTGAGACTATCCATCTCCTGCTTTCCAGTCCTGTCACCCGGAGAAGGTCTGGTAAGGGGACATTAACCTTGGGCAGAATCTGTTCTGAGCTTCTGAGGATCCTTCTATGTCCCTGTTGTTGTTCTGGTGAGTGATTATTTGCTGTTGTCTCGATCTTCTAATGCCCTCATTTACTTGTTCAAACTTTCTACGAGACAGTGATTTCTTTGTTGAGGTTGTACTTGAGCACAGGACATAAAATAATAACTTTAAAAGCTTTCCAAGGCCTGAGACAATAGAATAAACTTCAATGCCATTTTCCCCAAGGATATTCTCTTTTCTTTTTAAATTATTATGATTCTTTCCTGCCAATGGGTGGTCCCCCCTGTTCTGTGACTATCCTTAAACCCAGCTTTGCTTCTTCTCTGGTTTAACTTCTGCTCTTTACCCAGAAGCACGAAAGCATCTCAGTTCTAAAAAGGTTCATGGTCAAAGACAAACAACCCAGCAAAG
Organism: Mustela nivalis; assembly: GCF_964662115.1. Classification (NCBI taxonomy): domain Eukaryota; kingdom Metazoa; phylum Chordata; class Mammalia; order Carnivora; family Mustelidae; genus Mustela; species Mustela nivalis. Next base: position 34,630,460 of record NC_139034.1, on the reverse strand, counting down.
AAATATGATATCAATTAAACTATAACAGAAGCATCATGCTTCTTTAAGTAAAAGCAATCTGCAGCTTCTAAGGCTAAAAAAGCTAATATTACTGAGGCAGAGGCTGGAAATTTTGAATAAATCCAGACAAGAACCTGCAATACAGTTATTGTATTTTGTAGGTGAGGAAGCTGGAGTTCAGGAAGATAAAATCATTTGCCCATTAATGCAATGACAAGCCAAGACTGAACTCTGAGCATAACTCCCAAATCTGCCTTCCTGCTTACATATCGGCAATAAAACATATTCCCGACTACACTCTCATGCCTTCTCTCCTCCAAGCCCTCATCCCCTCCTGCGGTGCTGAGAGCAGTGCGTGGGCCATCCGACTAGAAGCCACAGCTGATGATGAGGGCCCTGGGGGGAAAGACATCAATCAATGTCCAGTGTAAACCTCAACGGCACAGCTCATGTGCCTAGCCCATAGGGCACCCAGCACGCTGAACATCCTTGGCGACTACTGAATACCATCAAGAGGAAGGGGAGATCATCCTCCCTAAAGAATAGACCAGCACTTACTATTTCATTTCAAAATGGTATCCTATTCCTTGTGGTTCTGTGCAACAGCTTTGCTAAGACCCCCTTAGGCTGTGATCCTAGAAAAGAGATCTTTGACCTCTATCCAGCTAGAAAAGAAGAAGGGGATTATGACGAGAGTAAGGCTGCCGGCTTCATGACCTGGCATGGGAAGAAGCAGAGGACTCTAGTCAGCTTGGGAAACACGCATGTGCCGGTCAGACCTATAGCTTTTCACAAAATCAGCCTCATAAGCTGGCCCCAGCCCTGACCAGGGGACAGACGCACACTCAGCCGGGGGGCAGGAGTTCCTCCTGCCTCTCTCTTAACTGCTGTATTGTCCATTGCACCCCTCTGCTAATTAGGAGCACAGATCCCGGAGAAAGACAACAAGGGTTCGGCTTCCCCGCTCTGCTGCTTACTGGCCATGTGACCTTGCATGGTCACATAGTGTCTCTCACTCTTTCTATGAAATGCAGAAGGAGAATAGGACCTTACCCCCGGAAACTGTGCAGGTTAAATGAGACCGTACATGTGAACTTTCTAGAACATCTCTGACTTAAGTCAAGGCTCTCTATATGATAGCTATTTCTAAAATAATTATTATATGGCTTCTGATGACTTTTAGAAAAGGCACCTTCCAGAAATCCTCCCTGAAACCCACCGAGTTCTCAAAAGTAAGGAAGAGACTGAGGAGCCAGGGTCCTATGGCAGATGCTCAGAATGCGAAGCTGTGGGTGCCTGGGTGGCTCAGTCAGTTAAGCATCTGCCTTCAACTCAGATCATGATCTCGGGATCCTGGGATGGAGTACTGCATCGGGCTCCCTGTTCAGTGGGAAGTCTGCTTCTCCCTCTCCCTCTGCCTGCTGCTCCCTCTGCTTGTGCTTGCTCTGTCTCTCAAATTAATTAATTAAAAAAAAAAAAAAAGGAAACTCGAAGCCGTGTGGTAGAAGGCAAGGGGCCCTGAATTAGCCATCATCACCTGGAAGTAAGTCCCCCATTGTCCTACATGAGTCACAGGACCTCCACACATCACAAGATCTCCTTAGATCTCTTCATTCCCAACTGCTATGGATAGACTTGTGTCACACTAAAATTTATATGTTGAATCCCCAGTGTGATAGCATCTGGAGATGGGGACTTTGGGACATAAGTAGGGTTAGATGCAGTCACAAGAGTGGGAGCCCTCATGATAGGATCAGTGTCCTTAAAGAAGAGACACCAGAGAGCTCTCTGTCTCCCTCCTTTCGTGTGAGGACACAGCCAGAAGGCAGTTGTTGTCTACAAGCCAGGAAGACCACCATGTCGGCACCTTGATCTTGGACTTCCAGCCTCCAGAGCTGTGAGCATATAACTGTCTGTTGCTTATGGCACACGGTTTGTGACCTTTTGTTATGGCAGCCCAAGCCGACCAAGACACGACCCGCACCCGAAACCAGCCATCCTTACAGCTCCTTCCCCACGCATAAGCACAGAGAGGGGCTTTCGTGGAAAGGTGAGGCTCCTGCCTAAGATCCCGCTGCAGAAAGGATTTCAAGGCCTGTTGTTATTGTCCATGATTGCAAGGATCCCTTGTGTTCTCGCAGACGCTCTGCAGAATCCATGCAGCCGAACTCCTACTTCCACTGGCTGGGAACTCCTACTAGAAAGCGGTTCCACGGGTGCCTGGGTGGCTCAGTCGTTAAGCAGCTGCCTTCCACTCAGGTCATAATCCCAGGGTCCTGGGTTGGAGCTCTGCGTCGGGCTCTCAGCTTGGTGGTGAGCCTCCTTCTCTCTCTTCCTCATACTCCACTTGTGTTGTGTCTCTCACTGTTTCTCTCTGTCAAATAAATGTTTTTTTAAAAATAAATAAAAATTAAAGTAAGTAGTTCTGATGCACACAATACACATAGTAGTAGCTCACATAACTTAAGTTCCCATAAAACTAATGTCTTCCTTTCTTATTTTGTCAGTTTGGTAGGAAATCTTACTGACATATAATACATACTTTACCTCCTTAAAAAATATGCGTGTACTTGTGTGTACACATGCATACATATTCAGCTTTCCTTGATGACATATTGGTGTCATTCTGAACATGAGTAAAACAAGACCTTCAGTCACTTTTAGGTTACGCAATACTTTTCATCTGCAGTACCATTTGGGGGTGCCACGTGACCCCCAACTCCCATCATATTTGACATTATCCTCTGCATTGAATGTGACCCGTCGCCAGCACAGTTCTGAATAGTGCATTATTTCACATAGTTTTCAGTGACAAGGTACTCACGATGGCTTCATGAGCCCTTCGTGGAATTAAATGCACCGCCCTTAGCGGACAGCTGCTTCCCAATGGCTCTTACATCTTTCCCCAGCCAGTCTGGCCCCTGGGGGTTCCCCTCCCTGCCACAACGCAGGGCGCTGGTCATTTGAGTGCCAGGCTGTGGGCACGACTGCCGAGGGGACTGCTTTGAGGGGCCAAAAACACAAAGATCTCACAACAGACGCCACAGACAGTGAGAAGCCGTCCATCATTCACACTGTGAACAGCCAGTGCTAGAGATGGAGATGACCACTGCAGATTGTTATGGGCAACTCAATGGCCAAATGCCGGAGCCAGATGCTGTGGGAGTGTCCTGATATCGGAGAAGTCAGAAACATTTCTGTTGAATGCACGCATTGACCGCCCTGATGAAGCAATTTAAAAAAATGCATTCTGAGTACACGGAGAAATGGAGGGATGAACCGAGAATGTTCCAGGAAGCCTGGCAACCTGTCGCCGCGGCTGCTGCCGGGCTGTGACTGGGTTCCCGACTGGTATCTTTCCTGTACCCAAGTGATTTGGGTCCCGTTCGCCCTCTTAACAAGGCCCTGCTCAGATGAATTGTCTAAATGGTCGTTTCCATGACAACAGCTGATTCTCAGAGTGCCAGAAACAGGAGGCAACAACCATGCCGGAAACAGACCTGAAATTTGCTCCTCATGGAGCCAAAATGAGAGCGCTTGGGGCGACATGGAAAGCAAGAGGCAGGGGGCAAGCCATCAGAGCAGCTCTGTCCCCCTGCCAGCCCTTTTCAGGGAAACCCTGTCACTGTATTCCCTCACACACCTTGCCGGGCTGATCATGTTTCTCAGTCGGCTTTGGGAAATGGCTTACGTACACGGCTCCGACTTCATATTTCTCAGCCGCCGTAAGCCTTGAGAAGGCTGAGCCGTCTCTCAACCAAGTTGAACCGTCATAAAATGTCCATTGTTGGACCACCTCTTTCTCAACTTCTACCAAGAGATTATGTGTAGGGGATCTACCTCATTTCCTTTTATTCTGGTTTTGAGTCCATTCCTTCTGTTGGGGAAAAGTCTTTGTTTCTTTTCAAATGACTTTCGGTTGGCACAGTGGTTCCCTTTGTGAGACAGTCTCGATTTCTCCCCGTCTCTCTCTAACGTGGCTCACTTTGTTGCCCCGGAGACAAGATAAAATTCACAGCTCTGTCTTTCTTTCTCTCTCTCTCTCTTTCTGTGGGCAAAACTGCACGCGATTTTTACGGCTTGAAACATTAGAGAAAAATGACCATTTCTTAATTCCAATATTTTGTCTTTCATCTTCGGTTTATTCAGCTTAGTGGCTCGAGATCAGGTTAAAATTAAAGTCACATTAAGTCGCTCTGCTTTGTTTTCCCAGTTCCAGGCACATCTTCGTAGTCAATCCTTCACCAGGATGTGATTTCAAAAAGACATGAAAAACAACCATTTATATAGTCGGTATGTGTGTGAATAGTGTGCAGATAATGTGCTCTATGAGCGAGAATATCTTTGCCCTTTAGGAACTCATTAGGCCCAAATAGGGGATGGCAGGGAAAGCAATTCGAATACATCACACAGGAGTGTGTGACAGGTTTTCCCGGGGGCAGAGGAGGGGAGCCCCTCATCTGGGCTGAGAGGAAAGGGGGAAAGGGAGGTAGAGGGGAGAGGGCAAAATGAGGGCAGTCCCCCCCCCAAAAGATGGAATCAATGCTGAGCAAAGGCCTACAGGACAGTGGCACTTCGACCAGTTTGGAAGTCCCCAGAGAGGTGCCCAGCTAGCTCAGGGAATGTTTATTGAATCAAGGAGCACAAGTGGAAGGTATTCGAGGAAAGAAGAAAATACGTAAAGGCACCAAGGCAAAAACAGAGCACGGGAGGTCTGAGTTCTCAGGCTGTAATGCTGAGAAACTGAGGAAGCGAGGCCTAGAGGGCCCCGCTGAACCCGCTCCCGCTAAGATGACAGAGAAGAGGCCCAGAATGTCAGACAGAGGGAGCAGGCAGGGCCACGGCCTGGGCCAAGAATCGCCCTTGAAAGCAATCTTTAAGCTTCCTACGTCTTGAGAGGGTGCTTGCGTTTGACACCAGTCCAAGTCCAGGGAGGGAACATTGAAGGACGCCCCCGAGAAGCTTCCGTAGTTCACTGGGCTGACAGATGGCGACGCCCTGGGGTTGCTGCTTCTGGACAGAGAGCCAAATTGCCCGGGGGGAGTGAGACAGAGATGATGTGGTGTGACAGCTGAGTCCAGCACAGAGGCCTTCCTTGCACACTGGCAGGCTTTCCCAGCTCAGGAGCTTTCGGTCAAGTTTCGATCTTCAAACAGCCACATCCATCAGAACCCAACATAACGGGGAAGGCAGTTCCTCCGTGTCAGGTGATAGGGCATCATTCAGGGCAACGTAGTAGAAGATGAAGCCACCTGAGGGCGGGGCCCACACAGGTTCCCACGTGTCCCAGGGTGCTTCCAACTACTGCCCACTATGTTTTCCCAGGGATTATTTGTTGTTCCTCCTCCACAGCCTATCTGCCATTAAAACTGGACCATGCTATTGAGACATACAGCCCCGAGAAGGGGAGCTACTAACTGTTGGAAAAAACCCCATTGCTCATGCTGTGAATTCCAATTCTTACTCTAGAAGGCAGTAGACTTTGTAAAACTGTTAAGAGAAAGCATTTCATCAGGACTCCCACAGCTCTGGCGGGGGGGGGGGGGGGGGGGGTGGCAGGAGGAAGAGGAATCGAGATAGGACCGGAGCCTCCTTCTCTCCCCCAGGACCTCCCCTCCCCCTCCACTCCAGCCTTGTAGGCTTAGAATTGTGTCTGAAGGTGCCAGACAGGAACTGCCTACCATTCATTGTGGTACTACAATGAACTCCTATGGTGATGGGAAGGGCCTGGAAAATGACCCTGACAGTGGCCTCACAATGCCTTGCATTCCCCTGCATGCTCCGGGAGAAAAGCAGCCACCAGGGGCCCCCAGGTTCCCCAGGGAGAGCAGAATCATCTGGGGCACAGAGAAAGACCTGTCACAGAGAAGGCAGGTAATGGATAATACGTGGAAAGCAAAATGAGTGGACAAATGGATGGCTGGATGGATAGATGGATAGACAGACAGTTGGCTTTGCAGCAAGAAGTCAGAAACCCAAGTCCAAAGGAAAAGCTGGGTCAGAAATGGAAGGCCATAGCATGAGACTGAGGATGAAGGGCTGTCAGAGGACATCCACGGGATATCTTTCAATGATTTGCTCCTTGCCAAGACCTGTTGTTAGTGAGGCAGTACCCCTGGGCGAGGACCAGAGAGAGGAGAAATGTGGCAGTCTTTGGCTTCTAGTCACTTGGCTGTTACTCTTTTAGGATAAAATTAAAACCCATGAAGACTATAAAAGTAGTTATTTTTATATGACCCTTCTACCATATAACCATGGGTTGAAAGTTCTGTGAGAAATGTCATCTTTAAATCCAGAAAGTAAGGTTACATGGAAAGTACTCAAACATAATATAAAATCCTTGTTTTTGTTAAAAAAAAAATAAAGCTATTGTTGCTATATCATCTAAGCCCTCACCTATTACAACCTTTCAAGTATTTACCTATAAACAAATACAAAGCTCTGTTTACATCCACACAGGAATTCCCCAAGGCGTAACAATGCTCCCGAAATCCCTACTCAAATCACATTTACGTGGAATGGTCCAGATGAAACCACGCACTCCATGTTTGGCCCCGACACTCTGCAGGAATTCAGTGTTCTTGCCAGAAAGCAAATATACTGTTTTTTGTAATTTCATCCCGAGATTCTTGTGCCACTTTTCATACCGCAATGTGAGACGAGCCACACAAACCGGACCAGATTTGGTTTAGTTATAGACTGGCCCAGGAGGAACTTGCTCTCACCCACCTCACGATTGCCTCCGTGACTTAAATTTCCTTGTTGTAGTAAAATCCAGATTACCCAAAATGTGCAAAGAAAAGAATTGTTTCGTATTTCCAAAGTGAACCAATCAAAGGTTACCCAGCAATCCCTTTCTGTTATGGTGTTATGAAAATCTGTCCTAAAACACAGAAACACAAAAACAAAAATCTTTCGCCTCTGAGTAACCATAAAGAATATGCACATTTGACCTTTTTCTTGATGATTTAGAGTCTTGCTTGGAATAGCTTCCTGGGCACCCATGACCACTGTCCAGTAACAACAGCCCAGCCCATAAGTCAGGAAGAGCTGGCAGGAGTATAGAGTTGCCAGGAGCATGAACTCTGAAGCCAGGTTGCTTGATTTACTCCTGGCTTTATGCCTTAGTAGCTGTGTGATCTTGAGCCTCTCTGGGCCTCAGTTTCTTTATCTGTAAAAGAGGAGACTAATAACAGCACCCACCTCTCAGGGCTGTTATGGCACTGAAAGAGTTGAATGTGTATAATATACTTGCAGCATACCAGGTCACCTTGCTGGTGTATAGGTCCCACAACCTAGGGATTTCAGGGACTCCCAGTGGGAAGAGACCTGAGAGACCCTTCTCGGGCCTGGTTCAGTGGAAATGTAGTCTCCTCTGCATCCCACTACCCTGAGTTCTGAAACTTGACTGTCAGTTCTTCTCTTGTCTCCCCCACATATCCAAGCCCCAATCGTCCTGAAGATGTAGATGCTAGAAACGGGAGGATATCAGTTGACCTCAGAGAGGCCCCTGGAAATTGCATCTCTGAAATAAATACTGCTAACCAAGTGAGGGTAAGTTTGCAAACTTCAAGTCAGCTTTCCAAAAAAGAGCACATTTATTTATCTTTATTGACTCCAAGTCTACACAAGGATTCCGAAATTCAATCTTAGTACCTCTGGAGGCTTTCTGACCTACCAGGGTCATGCAAGGAGCCAACATGATCTTTTGAAGTCCTAGTGCCTGGGATTTCTTAGCCCATGCCAGGAGCAGAAGAAGCCAATTATTACTGGGGCCAAGGTCCCCATTTTCTGGACGCAAGCTCCCTGAGAACTCTCTACAACTATTTCTGCCCGAAGTCTCCCCGCTAACGTGGGGTGCGGACGGAGAGGAGATGAGGAGGCCGTGACTCAGCAGACCCGCCCATCTGTACCAGCTCCCAGTCTGGGGATAGCTCCCCATCCCTCTCAGCTTTCACTTGCACACCCCAAAGAGCCTCATCTCTCTGTAGCCTCAGGAGTTCATAGTCAAGCGTCCCTAAATGACCTGTCTACTTCCTTAGAATGAGAGAACTGGGATAAAATTAGTGACGCACAACAGTTTCTCATTCAAGCGCATTCTTCTACCACAGCACAAAGAAAGCCCAAATATTATCTTAATGCATTACCTTGACATACAAGCTTTGTGTGTTGTTTACTAATTGTTCTCATGAATACTAAATGCAGCAGCAACATAATTTTGGTTTGAATGGAAGGTCCTGGTTCTTAAGGTCCTATCGAATCATACTTTGAAGTTCTTTATTTTCAGTGCACAGCTAAGAACCCTAACTGCTTATATTATCCAGGCGGCAGAAGAAGCTGATCTCGTTCATGAAAGAGTGACAAACATTACAGGTTTCTAACTTGAGGGCAGAGAGATCAGAAATGTATGTGTTTCTTTGTGCACCTGGCTACATCGCCCCAGAAGGTGAGATTTCAGCCGAAGCAGTTTCGGCGGTTCCTCCACGTCCTGTCCTCGTGGCCGACTGCCAAGAATCCCTCCCATCAGGGCTATTGCCCAACAAGGACGGGGCCACAGCCACCAGCTATGAAGGTGCCAGTGTTGAAGGGGCTCTTGCCCGCCCCTGCACCACACTGAGTACACACACATACATGCGTCCAGAACCAGGGGTGGGAAGACAGGGACAGGGAGGAGGCCAGCAGGGAACACCAGCCAGAGGCCTTGGCAGGCTCACCTCATCTTATCCAACAATATCATGGCTCTGGCTCATAGACTTTGATCATCTCCAGACTAGATGCATATGCATTCTATGTTTTGATCCTCACAATGACCCAGGGAAACAAAACTGACAGCTTCCTTACTGAGCAAGCAAGCCTCCATGGCAGCCTGAGGGATTTGCCTGCCCGAGATCACTCAGATTGACTGTGTAGGAACTACACAAAAATGTGGCTGTCCCAATTTGTAGGAGAGAAAGATGCTTCCTTTTTTTTTTTTTTTTTTTTTGAGAAAGTGTTCTCATATCTATTACATCATGACTCCTCTCCTTTAAATCCAGGAAAACAGGATTATCACTTCATGGGCAATAAAATGTGAAATTGATGATTTGCCCAGGGTGACAGAAACAGCCAGGAAACAAAAGAAGGCTCTTCGGTCTTCAGATCCTTCGCTCCTTCCCCCACTTCCTAGCTGCCCTCCCATGAGCATTTTGCTCTATTCCTTTGTCAGTTGGCAGCCAGAAACATCATCCCCCAGAATCAGGATGAAGGCTTGGCGTCTGCACCAGACACCGTGCTCATTTGGAGAATGCAAGAACCAGTGAGAGAGGATCCCTAACGGGGTTCCAGAACCAGCGGGGGAGACGGACCAGCGAACAGATAGTATGCTGTCAGCCACGAGCGCTGTCGTAGTGGGGAGGAGCGCGGGGCGGGGGGTGGAGGGGGGTTGCTCTGCCCATTCGAGGTGGGGGAGATGCATTCTTTCTGCCCAGGAAGAGGGTGGAGGTGATCCAGAAGCTCCCCACAGCATTACCCAAACACAGGAATTAGCTTACATACAACCTAAAAGCTAGAAGGACAAACACTGAACCTCCAGCACTTTATTGAGACTCGTGAAAATTACAGAGTCTAGCCTACTGATCTTTTCTACTCTGAACACTTTAATTGAAATTTTCCTGAGTCATGCTTAATACCACTGGATATTTCTTGGAGCCATAACAGGTACAAATCCTCAGCAGCCAAGTTGTTTATCTAAATTCATCCCGGAATGTGTGCCACGCTTGCCATTGTAGCCTCCGCAAGGAACATGAAAAGACCAAATTTAGTAGCAGATGACAAGTGTCGGGTCCAGGCGTTTCCGAGAAGCTTATGAAATCCTGTCCTGTTTACTCAAAGTCTAAATCTCCCTTCCCAAAACCTGTCTTTCTCACAAGGATGAAGGGAGTGCTCACACGGGGGCTGTTATTTCCTGCAGCTTTTGGATGAGGAAATCAGACCCGCCTGCCTCCCGGGTGCCCGCAGGGGAGGCTGGGCAGCCCAGGGCCGTGGGAGAGGCTGGCATCACCCCTTCCCTGAATGAGCCCTCCAAGCAATGATGAGAAGGAAGCCACAAGGGTATAAGTGTTACGTGTTTACACAGCACCCTGGCCCTCAGTCTTCTTGAGCAGGTGGCTTTACAGGAAAAGACCAGAGACAGTGGCAGAAGAATGAGACAGCAGACCAGCCACTTCCTAAGGCCGGGTACCTTTTCCTAATGGGACACTATATGCCTAGTGACAGCAGCCTAAGGACAAAGACTGAATTCTTCCCAGCACAGGCAGCAAGAGTAGAAAGCTGCCTCCAGATTGTTGCTCCTCAAACAAGAGTAGGTGTTAATATTTTAAACAGTGGGGTCAGTGAAATTGGGACTCATCAATTAATAAAGTCATTTTTTTTTTCCTTGTAGACACTCAAAAATCCTTTGCATTTGGATCTTTTTTTAAAGTTGTGGCTTCATTCAGCCGTGTTATTTTGTAACATTTATGGAGCTCGGATGCAGGCCGCAGCGTTTTTCTCCGACACTCCCGAGTGGGGCTCCTTCCCTTCTCACCGTGTGCCTGGCGTCCCCAAGGCTACACCCAGCAGGCCAGCCATCTCATTTCCATCTGGTCAACCCCCAGGAGCTATTTTGGGTTTGGCCTGCTTTTAATCCACTTTTCCTGCCAGTGCAGGCTCAGCCCCTCTACTCTCCTGGGACTCTTTCCTCTAAGGAAACCTTTGAAAAATAGTCTTCCCATAGGGCTGGCCTCCCCATCCTCTGCCCTCCCAGCTCCCCACTCCCTCCTCCACTCGGCTCCCGCCTTTGGCTCCCTCCTGCAGTCTCTCCGTAGTGCACCCTGTACGTGCCTGACCTTGGCTTGGGTTTTATTTACTCTGTTCCTGGAGCACACACACATTTGTAGAGCTGATTCCTGCTGGTCCACCGGGCTTCTTCCCGTCTCCAAGGTGACTCAGGAGCTCCTCCCTCACACTCCTGTAGACTCTGCCCCAGGAGGGCTCTGACCCCAGCCTTGCACAGCTGGACCTTTTTTACCTGTCCATCCTTGACCCCCTTGTGCAAAATTACTAGCTCCTTCTGGGTAACCACTGTGCTTCGTTTACCCTTGCACGCTGCATGCCAGACACACGGTCCATGTCCCATATGCCTTTGCTGAACTGAATTTAACAGAGCTAGAATGTGTTGGCAGGACAAGATGAGAGACAGGAAGAAGACAGGACTGGAGGGAGATAAAAGAAAAAGGAGCATTTGGTGCAAAGGGAGAAGGTCCCTCCAAACTCTGCCTCCACTATCTTGCTTGACCTTGTATATGGACTAACGCCAAGAGGATGATGAATCAGCCAGAAACAACGATACTTATCTCTCACCTCCGCTGTCTCTAGAAAGGGTCCCCAAGTTCATCGTCTTCAGGGGCCAAGTTAGGTAAGACTGATGTGAAGAAGTGGGCCAGATGTTATCCAGCAGGGGAATAGTGGAACCATAAGAAGCACTATGGAGAGACCCTTACTGGCCCAGACACTACAAATCCAAACAGCGTGGGACAAGAAGAGCCAGCGTGGGCTCAGATAAACAGAGCAAGAAGCTCTGCATTGCAAGGGACTAACCTGGAAACAGAACCTGTTTTCCTTATTTTTCTATATTTTATTGGTTTAAAATGCACTCGAAGGTGTTCTTCATAACACGATTCTATCTACTTGCAACTACCATTCAACATCCTGTTTCTATGGGGAAATGGAGTTCAAGTTCTAATTCTAAATGTGAGGAGTGTCCTAGCACCGCATCTTTGGTGACGACAGCATTCATAGTGCCCACCTCTGAGGGACAGAACTCCAACAGAGAGGCAATCCCAGGCCCAGGAAGCTTGGGTTCTCTCCATAGCCCTCATACGTGATGGGGCAGACATACCAGAATATCTACAGAAGCCACATTATCTCCACCCCCTTGCCCATTGTGCATCATTCTATGCTCTCTTTCTCACCTTCACCTGGCTCTCTTTTTTTCATCCTTGGGGGTCTCTGCTTTCCTGGACCCTCTCCCAGAAAGGTTAACTGACTCCCCAGATGTTTCCAGAGCATTATGGACCTCCCCCAGCCTAGTGCTTACCCACACCGGAGTGTAATTGTCATTTGTGGTTAGCATCTCCCCTACACTGGCCAAGGCAGGACTTGTGTGTATCCCCAAACCTGGCCAGGGTCGCACAATCAGTGGTCAGCATCAAGGGAAGGAGCCAATGAATTAATGAAAAAGCAAATGAACCAAGTGGATAGAGCAAACTTTCCAACTAAATCTCTGACCAGGTGTTCTGAAACAGATCATATAACACACTGTCCTATCAAAGGACAGGAACAAATCTGGAGTCCGAAATTCCTCATACCTGCAAGGTTCAATGCTTATTCTGGCTTCACAATAACCTCCATGAGATAGGTATTCTCATTTGTCTTTTACAGGAAAAAAAAAAAAGTAGTTCAAAGATCAGAAATACCGAATAACTTGCCAAACATCACACAGCTAATACCTGACTGAGTCCCAAACTCAGCCCAGATTTACTGACTATAAAAACCTGTGTTTTCCCAATACACCAGACGGGTCAGAGGTTGGGGAGATCATTAATATAGAGGATCATTATGCTGCCGCTACCACTCCAAGCCTTAATATTCTAAGTTGAATCAACTCTTAGGAGATGTCAACTCCCAGGTCAGGTTCTGGATCACAGCTGTTTGGTCTTTCACTTCGGGCAGAAGCTTCACTTCACTGTCCTGGTATTTCTGTGAACATTGAGCAACCACTCCACCTGCCATTCCAGACCTGCCTCTCCCATTTCGTATTCTCATTTAGCACATTTTAAAAACCATTAACGGACAGCCTCAAGCCACATCCCCAAATCTTCCTAAATAAAATGTTAGGGCAATATTTATCATCATATTTTGGTAAATACACAGATGAGTAAGAGAGAGACAGGCAGAAAGAGAGCGAGAGAGAAACTGGAAGAACAAAGCAGTCATAAACAATAGGCTCTTAAAATAACACTCTTTGGTAGAGGTGTCATAATGACGCACATCACTAGAGAAAAGAACAAAATGGAGGAAGATCTCTGGCCAGTCTTTATACCTTATAAAATTACTGATTAAAATAATTCTTAAAGTCACATAGTATTAAGTGACAAGTAGTTTAACTACAATAGCATGAGTCAACTATTGCATATTCTGTTCTATTTAAGCATTGAATCCTAAGATGATTCAGGCTAACCGTGTTGTTTCCCGAACTGCTTTAAAATCAGATCTGCCTGCAGGAGAAGAGGTAGAATCACTGGCCTGCAACCCAAGGGGCAGCCAGTTGGCACAAATTCTAGCCCAGGGTCTATAAAACCCTGAGACAGCTGCATGGAAGGGACCCTGGGCTGTTCCCACTGGCTGTTGTGGTCTTTGAAAATGGGCCAGCAAGTCTGACAGAGATAGAAAGCAGATCTTTTCAAAACTCAGCAGCTCTGCACGGTGACATAGGAACTGGACAAGGGCTGCCCTGTTGAATTTGCAAATGGGAATGTCACCACACTTATGAAAAGAGTTCCGGGTACAGCCTATGCCACCTACCAGTTCATCAAGTTTGTTTAGAGTGAGAGGTGATTTTATGTCTACCCTCGATCAGACAGAAGGCTCACAAAAAAGCAAATGGCATCGATGGCAAATCCAGTGGTGTTTTCAAGGGGAAAGTGGCAACACACATTTGACAGGGACTGTCTCTGCCAACCAGCATATGAAGACGAACTTAGGCCACAGGGCTCCGCATGAGCTACCACTGCTCAAAACAAGAGGTAGTCTTTTGTAACAGAAATCTTTACAGCTGGAGAGCCATGGTTCCAGAAAGAAAATGTCTTAAATGAAACGTTATGCCTTCATAGCTTTGCACTTTCAGATCCTCAAATACTCTATCACTGTTTTCTTTATTCCTTTTTCTCTCTCATGAACTCACTGCCCCTCTGCAAGTTTTAGGAAATCGAATGGCTGCCCACTCTGCAGCTGCTAAAGAAATACGCCATGCTAAGCGAAAGAAGCCAGTGACAAGAGTTTGCACACTGTATGGTTCCATATATAGGAAATGTCCAGAGTAGGCAAATCCATAGGGCAGAAAGTAGATTACTGGTGTTAAGGGCTGAGGTGTGGTGGCGGGGTGGGCGGGGGGGGGGGGAGGACTGGGGCATGATCGCTAAAGGGTATGGGGTTTCTTTGTGAGATGGTAAAAATGTGCTAAATTAATTGTGGTGCCGGTTATACAACTTTGTGAATATACGGGAAGAGTATATATTTCAAATAGTTGGGGTATATGGTATGTGAATTATACTGCTGTTGAAAGAAAGAAAGAGAGAGAGAGAAAGAAAGAAAAAGGAAGGAAGGAAAGGAGGGAGGAAGGGAGGAAGACAGAGGGGAGGGGGGGAGGGAGAGAGGAAGGAAGACAGAGGGGAGGGGGGGAGGGAGAGAGGAAGGAAGGGAGGAAAGGAGCGAGGGAGGAAGGAGAAAAAACAGCAGCCCGAAGGCAGGAGAAGTGGTATACAACTCCCTCGGCTCAGCCTGGATCTAAGTTCTCTGCTTCCTCTAATGTGAGTCGCCCCCACCTTCTCCCTCCCACTATACACACTTACACACATCAAAACCTACACTCCAACCATCTCAAACAATTTATATTTCCACCCAAACTCCCTGCACTTCTTTCAGTTTTTGCATAAGCTCCTCTCTACCTTGAATGCGTATCGACCGCTTTTCCCACCAAAGGAGCTCCCATTCATCCTTCAAGAAGGCTTCAAATGTCATGTCCTTCAGGATGTCTCTCCTGATTTCCCCTAGTAGTTAACAGGCTCCTCCTCATCACCCCTGGAGGTCTGCTCTACCCATGTCATCTGTATTACATGGTAGGGCATTTGTCTCAATGCACTACAACTTTTTCAATGCACATGGCATCGCCAATGAGACCACAAGCTCGTGAAGGATAAATATGATATTTTATTCATCTTGGTATTGACAAAACCTGGAACCGGGGCTGTCACACAGAAGGCATCTAGTCAGTATTTACCAAATGACCCAACAGCATGGAGAGGTGATACCTCCAGACACTGGTCCTGGAAAGATAACTAGAACTAGCTCCTAACTCCTAACTCCAACTGACAGTGGAAACATTAATGGTTTCTCAAAGAAAGTGTCTGGGTGCCCAAGTCCACCCCAAGTGGGAATCCTACCCACAGAGCTCCAGGTACCCTACTGATATTTGGGCTGGATCCACACCAGGAGGGAGAATGCAAGTGGAAGGCAGAACGTGTGGTTACGGAGAGACAGAAAGAGCTACGAGCGCAAGTAGAACTGCAAAGCAAGCCTTGCAAGCACGGTAACAAAGCAGCTTGCAGAATGTTTTCTAGGGAAACCAAACTCCATAGAGATTGCTTGATCAGAGCTGTGTCTAAAATGAAGTCTGAGCACTTGCTAATGTCAAGTCTAGAAGTTTCTGTACATAGAACAAGCACCCTGAACAAAAGAAGCAGCCAAACTCACGCTGACAAGAAAGCACAAGAAGGGCATGCGACAGAGAGGAGGTCAACAGAGCCTGAGAGAAGAGGCTAAGAAGTCAGAGAGCCACTTCCTCCATAAACAAAGCCAGAAGGCTATTAATTATATCTGTGGATTTTTATGTACTTATGTGGATGGGAATGGGTAGACTTCCTTAATGTAAGTTCACTCATTCTCAAAGGTCATTATCTTGTCCTCATGGAGTCCTGAGATAAAGATGTCCCTCTAGGTCTGCTCAAATGGGAACAGGACTTGTCGACTCCTATGCAACACTAGGAGCTGTAGGAGCTTCTAAAGCAAAGACGGCATTCTAGACCCTACATGTTAACTTGACCTTATTGTAAATTAACCTCATTATACTGCCATCTAAAAATAAACCAATAAAAATGTAGATATGAACTCTTAGAGCTTGTAGCTCTAATACAATTTGAAGAGCAATACAAGTTTACAAATTAAATGGAAACAATACCTCAAAGGGCAATAAAATTCAAATGAACCACATTAAATTAATGGCACCAATAGCACTGCTTTATGGAGACCACTTCACAGCACAAATACGTGGCTGACATGGTTCCGATGCTGGCGTCTTTGAGTGTGGCATGCCTGTGCCACCCTGTGCCAGGGATGACTCAGTTCTCCCACCACTTTCCTCAGGTTAACGCGACACTACACCTCCATTCACGCAAAGCTTCGAGATGGCATTTGCCCTTCCCCGGAGTGTATGCAGTCATAGCTGGGGGCGTTCCAATCATACCAGAATGCCACTGGTAAGCTCATCATCCCGTTGCTCCAACTATTCCATTAGATGTATGATTGTAAATTATTTTTGTATTATAAAGGTTAGACTACTATAAATTATTTTTGCCTAGAGAACCTGTGGATTCCTCTTGAGAAACATTCTGTTAGATGAACCACCCACCGGACTACATTCTCCTATTTGCCCAACTAGTCTGACCACTCTTTGTGCCCAGTGAAAGACGGACCGCTCCGGTCACCAGAAATCTTGAAGAGACAGTAGTTTCCCCCAAGACAGGGTCAGTATTTAGAGTAAAACACGGAGATGAATACTTTCACAATGGGTTTTCCTCTGGAAGTTACCGATGGAAGGAAGGATTCCCAGGAAGACAAAGGGCAGAGGGGATGACCCACCTCCCTCCTCAACAGATGCTCCCCAGGGCAGCTTCTCTCCCAGCTGAGATCATCTCCCCTGACCCCACACCCCACTAGCCACATGTGGCTGTGTCTCCCAGAAGTCTGAGCGACTGGCTAATGAAGCTCTGCTGATCCATTAGTTGTTTTACAACTGGCTTGTCCTGTCTTGTTTTTGTTTGTTCGTTGTTGTTGTTTAGCTGTTGTAAAATACATATCATATTTAATTGACCCTCTTAAATATTTTTAAGTATATAGTTAGGTGGTATTAAGTATCTTTGGATTGTTGCGCAGTTACTTTCTAGAACTTTTCCGTCTTGAAAAACAGACTTTATACTCATTAAACAATAACATCCAATTCCCCTGTCCCCTTAAGTCATGGACCCCCACCATTCTACTTTCTGTCCCTGTGGATTTGACCACTATAGGTACCTCATATAGTGGATTCAAACACTATTTGTCCTTCTGTGATGGGCTTATTTCACTTAACATAATATCCTCAAAGTTCACACATGTTGTGCATAGACCTGAATTTCCTTCCTTTTTATATCTGAATAATCCATTACATGCATATCATACATGTTGCCTATCAGTCCTTCCATGGATGGACTTTTAGCTTGCTTCGACCATTTGGCCATTGTGAACAGTGCCTCCATGAACATGGGTGTACCTTATTTTATTTTTGACTGAATTGGCTGATTATTTGGGTTCTATCATATTAACCTCTGAGTTTTCTAGATTTCTCAATCTTCTTTTAAACCTGAGAAGAGCTTGCCTCTGAGATTTGGTGATTATTTTTTTCTTCAGTGTACGATTTCATGCACTTTCTGCCTCCAGGCAGAAGCTCCACAAAGCTTCATGGATGACAGGTTGCAACAGCTAGACTCAAGAACATCCTGCAGGAACCTGTAAATATGTGCATAGACAATGATGCTTGAATCAGCTTCCCAGAGGAGGAGAACGAAGAGAGGTGTTGTTCTCAGCCATCAGCCACAGGGTTTCCCCTCAATGTGGTAGGATCCTGGTGTATCCTCAGAGGGACTCTGCCATGGAGCTCTGGGAAGCCTCCTCTCTCACCAGCCTTCCATTTCCAGGATTTCACAAATGCTTCAGTGGAAACTCCCTCTCTTGTAAGTGATGAAATCAACCCAAAGTGAGCTGAAATTGTAGGGGAAGGCTGTCATTCATCATGATGCCTTTCCTGTGAGTAACACGTGAGATATGCTATGACTTGTGAAGGATCACTTAGAATGCCACCGTCTAACAGCTGCCCCCTCACATGTGTGTAAACACACACACACACACACACAAACACACACACCCTACAGAAATTGGGCAGCTAATGTCTACAACCTGCTGACCTGAAAGCCATCCTCCCAAACCCGGAAGCCATACAGAAGTGCATTCTAACACAGATCTAATTTCTCCTGGTGTAAGAAAATAACTCCCACAGGGCATATTTGTTTCTGGTCTCACGAGAAGACATCTTTCCCCCGGCCTATAAGAACCTGTATTTTCACAAAAGGGAAGATCTCAGAGGTATATTCCCTCTCTGCGCCGACACCTGCATGAGGAGCCCCAAGCCGTTCCCAATCACAAGCTAGTCTTCTCTCTGTGCACACCTGGTTCCAGGTGGAAGAAGAACTCCTAGGAAATGGAGGGGTAAAAAGTGGATTCTTAGATAGCACCCACCTGCTGAAAGGAGGAAGCGAGGGGCAGAAGATCGAGACCTGGACTGAGAACCCTAATGGAAGTCTTGGGTTCCAGGACACGCCGCCTCCTCCTTTTGCCTATATTGTGAAGCTGATGTGAGGGCCACACATAATTTGCGACAATATTTTGTAAAGGCTAATATGCTTTACAAGTGGAAGGCACTTTTGCTTTATAAAAAATAAAAAAATAAATAAATATAAGTAAATAAATAAATAAACGTGATACAGATAATTTCCTGCTTGGAAACATTTTGTTCACAATTTTAATGGCTGCAAGATAGGATTTGGTTTTAGGAATGAGCAAATGGTTATACAAACCACCAGCTCCATTCCCCCAGGCCTGAATCGTGTCCAGGATCAAAGGGCTGCTTTAAGATCAAAAGCTGCTGCAATCCAGAAACCAAGCCTGGATCTGCCTCACCCTAGTGCCTCCAGAGGGGACCAGCTCTGCAAAACAGTAAATATTCCCTCCTCTTTGTTCCCCAGCAAGCTTTGCTTTCACTTTTTTTTTTTTTTTTTCATCTACATGGCTTAGTTATTTTATAACTGGAGGTTTGTATCCCTTAATCCCCATGACCTATTTCACCCATCTCCTAACTTCCCTTCCTTCCAGTAACCACCAATCTGTTCTCTATATTTATGAGTCTGTTTCTGCTATTTTATTTGTTTGTTTGTTCATTTTTTTTTTTTTGTCTTTTAGATTGCATGTATAAATGAGATCATATGGTGTTTGTCTTTCTCTGTTATTTCACTTAGTATAATACCCTCTAGGCCCATCCATGTTGTATGCAAATGGCAAGAGCTTTTTTATGGCTGATATGGTTTTACTGTATATATATACCACCTCTTCTTTATTCATTCATCTATTTGATGAACACTTGGGTTACTTCCATATCTTGGTTATTGTCAATGATGTTGCAATAAACAAGGGTGTACCTATCTTTAAATTAGTGTTTTTGTTTTCTTTGGACAAATGCTCAGTATTAGAATTATTAGATCATATGATATTTCTATTTTTAATTTTTTGATGCATCACCATACTGTTTTCCACAGTGGTTACAGCAATTTACATTCTCACCAACAGTACACAAGAGTCCCCTTTTCTCTATACCCTTGCCAACAGTTGGTATTTCTTGTCTTTTGATACTAGCCATTCTGATGGGTATAAGATAATATCTCACTGTGGTTTTTGATTTACATTGTCCTGATGATTTGTGATGTGGAGCATCTTTTCATGTGTCTGCTGGATCTGTCTGTCTTCTTTGGCAAAAGGTCTGTTCAGGTCCTCTGGATTATTTGGTGTTAAATTGTATACACTCTCTCTATATATTTGATATTAACCCCTTATCTGATATATTATTTTCAAAATATCTTCTCCCATTCAGTAGGTTGCCTCTTTGTTTGTATGGAGCCATTAAAGACTGAATAGCCGCAATAACCTTGAAAAAGAACAAAGTTGGGGGTATCACAATCCCAGATTTCAGGACATCCTCCCAAGCTGTAGCAACCCAATTGGTACTGGCCCACAAACAGATACACAGATCAATAGAACAGGTTAGAAAGCCAAGAAATAAGCCCACACTAATGTGGTATTAGGAGGCAAGAATATACAATGGAGAAAAGAATAAAACTGGACCACTTTCTTACACCATACACAAAAATTAACTCAAAATGAATTAAAGACCTAAATGTGAGACCTGAAACCATAAAACTTCTGAAAGACAACTTAAGTAGTAATCTTGGATATGGGCCTTAGCAACATATTTATGGATGTCTCCTTACGCATGGGAAACAAAAGCAAAAATAAACTATTGAGACTGCAGCAAACAAAAAGCTTTTGCACAACAAAGGAAACCATCAAAAACAATAGTTTCCACTTTTATCTCCTTCCATACCCAGGAAGCAATGAAGGCTCACAGGGTTTGCTCAGGGCAAAGTCAGAAGGGAGCAGGGCAGAGAGATGACCAGACAGATGACCTAGACCTAGACAGACGACCTAGCCCACTCATTGGTGGGCGCAGAAAGAAGTGCTCTTTGCCTTATACAGATTTCTCAAAACGATCAATGGAAATATCAACGGAAATGATCAATGGAACAGGAAATATCACCATTGGAAGGAAATACAAGTGTGCCTTTTCTATTTTATCTTGAACCTCTAATGATAAAAATTCTATTAAAAGTAAGTTTGCATAAGATCTCTGATTAGAATACATTTCCATCCCGTCTCTTTCACCCGCCATCACAACAGTCTCTACTTCTCTTGGAAAAGTGAATTTCTTATTACTCATTACTCATGATTCATTCCCCATCTGTTAAGAGTAACTTTTCCTCCTCTCCAAACCATAAACGCCAACATTCACCTGACTATTGGAATTCTATCCCACTAGATAATTAGGAAGAGTACCAACAATACAGAAACTTCCACCTTGAAGGACACCAGTCTCAAATATTTCTAGAACTGCAGGGGAGATGGGTTCACTTCAGGGCTGCTGCTGCTCTCTGGCTAGGCCGCTGCTGTCCTTCTAAGTTTCTTATAAGTCCCCGACAACTGTTCCAAGTCGCCCTCCTTGTGTCTGCTTTGTGCCACTGACCCTGGTCACACCTGCAGTGGCAATCACACAGAGGCCGCTTGGTCCTCAGTGTCCTTGAGCCAAGCTGAGAGGTGCCTGATCAAAAAGTACTCTCCTGCCTGGGCCGGGTTGCCGATCACATGGCTCATCTTGTTCTGCCTCCAACCCTCTCTCAGGAGCTTAAAAACCAGTCTTACCCAAAGGTCGAAGCTGAATCTATCAGGAAACAATCAGAAAAGATACAAATGGAGGATTGATGAAGCAACTGGCCTGGACCCTTCAAAAGCCTACATGTCATGGAAAACTACAGAAGATCAAGGGGTCTGTTCTCTAGACTAAAGGGGACCAACCACAGACGACAGCGAAAGATGATGGATGGCCTTGCATCATGTTCTGGAATTTGAATATATATAAATATATAAATAATATATATATATATATATATATACAGTGAAAGACCTTAATGGTGGAGGAAATTGAGGAAATTTGAATGGAGCTGCGTATTAGATAACAGTCTTGTATAAATAGGACATTACCGAATGTGAAGGTAGTATTGTCGTGATGTTCTGCAGAATAGTGCCTCTTTTCTTAGCATATAAATGATGAGACATTTGGGGGTGAAATCTCAGGATGCCTATAACTGGCTCTCAAGTGGTTTAGCAAAAATAAAACACCTGTGTAGCTGCACACCATAGAAAGAGAGATAGAGAGGAAGCAAATGTTATAAAATATTAATGCTGAGGAAGCCAAGTAAAGGATATATGGTATACTCTCCTTGAAATCTTTGGAAGATTTCAAATTTTTTATACGAAAATATTGAGGCTCATAATACCAAGTAGAGGAGACAGACATTTTGCATTTCTCTACTATCCATATTTCTCTTTCCTCTCTCTGAGATGCTCAACACTAACCTTGGGGGAAAACAGAACAAAACAACTCACATGAAACAATTCATGGGGCAGATACGAGGGGTTGAACGTAACTAAGACGCCACTGCCTTTGTAAAATAATGGAATTCATTAATTGTATCCATTTAGGTTTATCTGTATTGGCTGATACAAGATGGGAAACGAAGATGCTGGACAAATACCCGGAAGTCCAAAAGAGGACATGACCCCAAACACATGTCTTCTCTAAACTCTCCTAGCCATCTGTGCCTGCTATGGGGCTCCATTTCTTTTTTACCAGGACCAATGACTTATTTTTTTTTTTTTTAAGATTTTATTTATTTATTTGACATATGGAGATCACAGGTAGGCAGAGAGAGAGGAAGGGAAGCAGGCTCCCTGCTGAGCAGAGATGCCCCGATGCGGAGCTCCATCCCAGGACCCTGAGATCATGACCTGAGCCTTTGGCAGAGGCTTTAAACCACTGAGCCATCTAGGCGCCCCCAACGACCTATTCTTAATGGCTTCAGGATGAACCATTAACATTGAGTATTGAGTTCAATACTCAATGAACACAGCATTAAACATAGGTAAAATTAAGTTTTCATGAGTCCACTTTGAAGGATTAACTCAAATTCCTCTTTCTCCATGAACTTCTTCTTACTCTGCACTTCAAAAGCACTTGTAAGTGTACCTCTATTATAACCCAGCTGACTAGACAGCTATACAGTGTTCCTCTTCTTTCTATCTCCTGTGGTTCCCTCCGTGAGTGATTCCAGCCACTGCCAGCTGCATTTCCCACCCACAGGCTAACTGGGCTTATGAGTCGCTTTGGCTGTCTTAGGAGTTTCCGGTTATATGCCGAACTTCCTACAGAGCAAACCCTTTTGGAGGCCCTCTAAGTACTTCATAGCCAAGCCTTCCTCCACTTCCTTAAAATTCTGTTCTCCCTCTTATATTCCCAGTCTCAGCTCACCAAACCTCCATGCACCCATTCAACCCAGCCACAATCTAATTCTTGCTGCTTTTTCTCCTTTATCTTCTGTCCATTGGCCAATCCATCATGAAATCCAGTTGTTTCTTCACTCCTAAATGGCCCTTAGACTCCTCTCCTTCTTCCTCCTCTACCCTCCTGCCCCTTTCTTAGCTCAGACGCTCAGGTCTTACCTGAACTATTACACAAGACTTAGCCATGCCAGTCAGATGCAGCTTCTATTCTTCAGTTAGATGACATTGAAGCGCGTTCCCCTCTGCATAAAACCATTCCATGGCTTTCTGACATGACAGAACAGAGCTAAGCTCATTGCTTGACCTACTGTCCTGCACAAACTGGCCTCTGTCCTTCTCATTTCCTCCTCTGCCTCTCCCTGCCTCACTCTTCATGCTCTCATCTTGCTAAAGCACTTGTACACCCAACAAACATTCTGTAGTTTCAAGTTTCCTTGCTGTTGCTCCCACTCTTTCCTCAGCCTGGATCTTCTGTCCATCGTTTGTTGACACAGCTACCCTTTACTCACCTTTCAACATGCGGCTCAGCCTCCATCACTTCTTGAAGCCTTCCTGGAAGCTCCAGGTTAGACTCAGTGCTCTCCTCCATATGCCTAAAGCATCCTGTGCCTACCTCTCCTTTGGCCATAGCCACATTATAAGCTATGTATAAGTCTGGCTCCCCAACAAAAACTGTAAGCTCTTGGGGTGCCTAGGTGGCTCAGTTGTTGGGTATCCAACTTTGGCTTGGGTCGCGATCCCAGGGTCTGGGGATCAAGCCCCATGTCGGGCTCCCTGCTTGGTGGGAAGCCTTCTTCTCCCTCTCCCACTCCCCGGGCTTATGTTCTCTCTCTTGCTGCATCTCTCTTTGTCAAATAAATAAAAGCAACAACAACAAGAACTGTAAGCTTTTAATGGGAGAAACTATGTTCTATTTTTATTTGCCTCCAAAGCAGCTAGCACAACGCTTGGAAAATAGTACATCGTTGTTAAAAAGCACTAGTTACTACCCATTGTGACTAGCATGGAACCATGTTGCACGCAGTGCCCAATGGAGGTCTATAGAACTTGTTTCCTGGGATGGAAGGGAGGGAGGAGCACAGTAGACTTTTCATCAGAATCCCGCCTGAGGGGAGGGGTGTGGGGGCTCCGTTGCTTTTCCTAAACACTTTCTCCAAGCATGGCATCTTTCCAACGATCATGACATGATCATTAAGCATGTGGTAAACAGCCATTAGAGGAAGCAGAGCAAAATACCTGGTCAAAACACCAAGGTCCTGGCTATGAGGTGTCATACAAAGATAGTTTAAAGAAAGGACCCCTTTTCCTGTGTCTGTGCCAAACCAACCTTTTGACCCCAGCCTATCACCTCTTCTTCTCTCAGTCCTCAGAGGTTAAACCCTGCCACATAGGGGCGCCTGGGTGGCTCAGTGGTTTGGGCTGCTGCCTTCGGCTCGGGTCATGATCTCAGGGTCCTGGGATTGAGCCCCGCATCGGGCTCCCTGCTCTGCAGGAAGCCTGCTTCCCTCTCTCTCTCTCTGCCTACTTATGATCTCTGTCTGTCAAATAAATAAATAAAATCTTTAAATAAATAAATAAATAAATAAACCCTGCCACATATCTATATTATTCGATTCTGCCATAGTGCCTGGAATCCCCATTTCATTTTCCCTAAAACTCACTGCACAACACTACTACCCTTTTTGAAGTGTCTTTGAAACCCTTTCTCATCATGCCTTTGTTAGAATGGTCATTCCCTTTTTTGTGTTTCATCATCCTAGAACCCCAAATTATTGTGCATTTGGTATATACCCATTGTTCACCTGTCTGTCTCCCCTGCTAAGACTATAAACTCCTTGAGGCCAAGATATATGTGCTTTTGAGTCACTAGGCCTAGCCCCGTGTTTGATGTTATACATGGTGCGTACAGCTGACTGACTAAACATTCTCATATAAAGAAAGCACGGTCCTGAAAGAACAAGAATGATACAATTTGATGGTGGAGAAGGGGAAGTAATTGGGAGCCAAGTCATTGGATCAAGTCTCCTTTTAGTTGATGTGATGTTGCCCAGCAGCAGGATCAGGGCACTAGGGTCATTTGGGGGTGGAAGAAAGAATGGGGGAGAAAATTCTCAATAAACTGAAAAATACTTTACCATGCTGGTACTTATGCCCCAGGCCCTTAACCTGCCAGTTCAGGAGTCTTCCTGGGAGTTCCAGAAAATTCCAGAATCTACAGGAATTACATATGCAGTTATTATATTTGTGTTTGGGCCTGTCAGTTTGGTCTCCCATTATAATGGAAATCTTACACCAACTAAGATCACAGTTTTTGTGTGATTTTAATTCTGGCAGACCCTACAGAATGCTTCCTTAGGTGCCCAGAGAATGTTTGATGACTTGTAAACCATGTTCTTTGACACTGAAATAGTCTGTAAACATGGGAATGACTTCAAATGAGTTTTGAACAAGTCTTAGGAAAACAGTCTCAGTCAGATTGTATTCATTTAGTTTTTCCTTTACATTCCACCAGCTCTAAATATCACAGCCTCTTTCTGGATATGGTTCTAGAAGTCAAGAGCACATTTACAGGGGAAAGAGTACTAAGTGAATGAGGCTGAGCACCAGGCCAGCAAAAGCATCTCAGTGGTTCTTCCCAATGGGGGTCTTGTTTTCATCCTAGTATATTGTGCATTTTAAAGTCAACTCTCACACATACAACTATCACTTCCTATATCCTTAAATCAATTGGGGTCAAACTAACTAATACAACAGAACTGTAGTCTTCCCCTCTAAAACAAACACTCTAAATGAACCAAGGAAGCCACAGTAAGAGAGTCCAGACTCGCCAGAGGAGTTCATATGCTCAACAATAACAAGCAGAGGAACCTGTAAAAGGTATAATGATGCAAAGATATTTTGATAACACACATAAAATGATAGCCAATGTCTCTTGAACATCTGTTAAGTGCCAGGCACTTTTTAGACATTATCTCACTCAACTGCACAAAACCCTGCAAGATAAATATTATTAATCCCATTTCACAAATAAGAAAATTGGAGTCTCAAGGAAGCCAAGTATTTTAGCCAAGATTTCTCAGTTGGAAAGTAAAGGAGCCAAGAGACAAACTCAAGTCTTACTGATTTCGGTTCAGTGACCATTAAGCTGTACCAACCATTTCCCACAAACATAGGAAATCAAGAAACCCACACAGAGTGTCATCTCCACCAGGCACAGCAAGAAAACAGAAATTTTACTAGTATTTCAGCAGAGAGAATTTACTACAGAGAATTGTTTAGGGGCGCCTGGGTGGCTCAGTGGGTTAAAGCCTCTGCCTTCAGCTCAGCTCATGATCCCAGGGTCCTGGGATCAAGCCCCGCATGGGGCTCTCTGCTCAGCGGGTAGCTTGCTTCCTCCTCTCTCTCTGCCTGCCTCTCTGCCTACTTGTGATCTCTCTCTCTGTCAAGTAAATAAGTAAAAAGCTTAATAAATAAATAAATACTCTCTGTCTGCCTCTCCGTCTACTTGTGATTTCTCTCTGTCAAATAAATAAATAAAATCTTTTAAAAATAAATAAATAAATAAACAAACAAACAGGTATTGGGGGACTGAAAAAGCAAACAGGGAACTCTGAGGTCACAAAAGCTAGTAACTGCAGGAAGGAGCCAACAAACATCTCCAGGGCTATAGGAACACAGAGAGGGCTCTGGGGCAGCAGACCCTAGAAGCTTGGATAGAGGCCTGGGGTTGTAGGCCTGAGACTTCTGAGGAGGGGGCACTGCCTGGCTGGGGCTGGCTCCTTAAAGCACACACGTACCATAGGGCTGCTTTGGGGAATTCTGAGAGAGTCTGGAACCTGCAACTAACTAGAACCTGGCTGTTTCCAGGGTGAAAAGTCACTGATGGAGCCTGGGTGGCTCAGTTGGTTAAGGGACTACCTTCAGCTCAGGTCGTGATCCTGGAATCCTGGGATCAAGTCCTGCCTCAGGCTCCCTGTTCAACAGGGAGTCTACTTCTCCCTCTGACCCTCTCCCCTCTCATGCTCTCTCTCTCTCTCACTCTCTTTCTCTCCGTTAAAAAAAAAAGTCACTGGTGGGAATGCTGACAGGAAAAGCAAGCAAACAGAAAGGGCAAGTAACATCTCCCTTCCTTGTATCACTCTATCTCCCAGTCATGTCACTAATTGGCAAAGCCCCAGCCCCAGCCAATGGAACAGAGTACAGGAGGCAGGTCTGGAGCTTAGAGAATGTGCTGCTAACCAGCTCAAGTGGGTTGTGTGGCAGCACCAATGGAAGTGATTGGGGATAAGGGAGATGACAATCATCACTATAATAATGCTCGCTGCCA
This sequence comes from Mustela nivalis, assembly GCF_964662115.1. NCBI lineage: Eukaryota > Metazoa > Chordata > Mammalia > Carnivora > Mustelidae > Mustela > Mustela nivalis. Next base: position 34,603,243 of record NC_139034.1, on the reverse strand, counting down.
TTATTGGGCATCTACTATGTGACAGTCACTCTGTTCCTTCCTTTCCACACATTGACTCCTTTGGTTCCTGCAACCTATGAAGGAGATACCACCATCTTATTACCAATTTCACTGATGCAGAAACTAATATTTAGAGATGCTAAGGGCCTTGCAAAAGGTTAGGAAGCAGAGGGGCCACGATTCCAAACTAGGTCTATGTAGAAGCTAAAACCCTGCTCTAACCACCCATATTTGTTTGCTAAGACTCCAAAACAATTTCCACAAATGGGTGGCTTAAAACAAAATTCTCTTATAGTGGGTGGCCGGAAATTCAAAGTTGAGGAGTTCACACTAGCTTCCGGTGGCCCCAGGTACTCACGCGCTTGTGGCCTCATAGCTCTGATTTCTACCTCTGTCTTGACAAGGCTTTCTCTCCACTGTGTCCCTCTGTGTGTCTGTGTCTTCCCTTTTATCTCCTGTAAGGACATTTGTCACTGGATTTGGAGCCTACCCAGGTAATCTAGGATAATCTCATCTAAAGATCATTCATTTAATTCTATCTGTAAAGATGCTTTTTCCAAATAAGGTCACAATGGCAGGTTAGGATATAGACCTATCATTCTGGGGGCCACGATTCAACCACTACACCACCATACCATGTAAAATTACTCCTTCACTTTTGAAAATCATGTCTGCAAAACCGTTGAAAGTGTAACCTGTATCCTTGTAGCATTTTCAGATTTTAAAACAATGTTTTGTGCTATATGTAGTACTTTTATTATTTAGTGTTCCTGTTCCTTTAAGCTTTTCTCTCTTCCTAAAGATATCTTCTGCAGCTCCCATCATCCAGAACAACCACCCGTATGTCTTCGCCTCATCAACTCTTGATCTCATTTCAAATCTCATCTGGAAGTTTCCTTCCTCCTCTCTTTTCCCTCCTTGACTGCTTTCTTTGACTTGACTTTTGTTCACACTGGCCTAACCATCCCAGGATTCAGCACACATACCTGGTCAAAGAAATATTATTTTAGATCAGAGTATTTCCTCAACGTAGAACGTTCCTAAACTTCACCACTGGATCCAAAAGAAGCACCCTCCCCCTCCTTCCTAAACTCTACTCCACACTCCAGCCTTGGAAAGGGGAACTTCCCATGCCAGTTTCTCTCCTTGGTTGGAAGGACTGAGTGATCCATTTTGCAATTCACCTGGTTAAGGACATAGTTTAAAAATTTATGTACCTTGGAGATATGCTTCTTATGTGTGCGTGAAGGGCAAAGAGATTTCTCAAAGCTAGCGGATAGTAGGAAAGAAAGGTATATTATACCCTTTTGCTAAATAAAATATGTGAGCTGAGGCCCCCTTATTGCATCAAAATTAATGAAATGTATTTCATATGCCTGGTTTAAAAGAATAAAAAGACAAGATGCCTTTCTGTCTCATGGAAATATGTCAGACCCACCTTTATTAAAGTCTGACATATTTGCTGGTGAATATTTTCAGCATACCGAGCCACTATATCTTTTAAATTTAATTCTGAAGTTCATAAATTTTGCTCCCTAGAAGGAAAGAAGATGAATATTAGAAAGCAAAATCTTGAAACTCACCCAGAGTTTTTTCTTCAAGTGTCTCAATATCAAAATCATCACTATCTGTTTAAAATTAAATTTTCAAAAAGTATTTCCTGCCTCCACAGGCATGGATATCGATGTGACTGCACTGTTTCTTCCTCTTTCCCCACAACATTCTTGGAAATATTTCTTTTCCAGGTGGGATATGTTTTTGGCATTCACCAAGATAATTTCTTGCATTTCACTTATTTTCCTTAAGTTCTTCCTTTTCTGTGGGTTCATGTTTTACTTTTTTTCTTAAGGCAGTAGATGGAAAAAGCAAATGGATTACTTCAGACACGCCACCTCTCTCCTTTACCACCAGAAAAGGACCAAATTCTGCCTGTTCCCTTATTCTTCTTGGTATAATTGATGGAAAAGTCATTATGCATTTGATTCCTCTTCTCAAGTATTTGGGAAAATAAGAGTAATCATTACCAGATTTGTCTGCCTCATGGTATTACCCTACAGCTGTGTCTATTTGGGGCTTAAAGGGGGAAAGAGACAAATATAAAAGACAATCATGAAGCAGAGGTCTTCTTAGGAAAATTTTGCCCAATAGATGACCATGGCTCCAAATATTTTTCAGATTTACCACTCGAAGCTAGAACACCTCCCAAGCCCCATAAATATATTCACCTGAGATGTTAATTGATAGAGTAAGCCAAGAAATTTATGGTTTGTTGAAAGTAGGGGCAGAACATTTCTCTAGTTCCATTTTCCAGAGAGCACAGACCACATGGGCCTCTGGTTCCCTTATAAGGACCTCGGGTCCCATGGGAATTAGCATTTGGCCAGTCTACAGCAAAATGAGAGCTCCCAACAATCAAGTCTGTATTCAGCCTTACTTCTTTCAGTGACTGGAGCTCTCAAAGATTTCATAGTCCTCATATAACTCCTCCATGATGCAAAGGGGAAGGTGGAAATCAGTTCTTCTTTAGTGAACCGCCCAGTTTTCTGCTCACAGCCTGGCTACCCCTTCCATAGCAAGCATCTTGTCTATAGCTCCAGTCAAACTGACCTAAAGAATAAAGATATGAATGGGTAGTTTGTGAATTCTGTGGCTTGTTGTAAGGTGAAAATGAGAAAGAGAGAAAGAGGGAAATATTCTCTCTTCCTCACTTAGACCAAATTGTTAATTCTTATGGTTTGACCACCTGAAATGCCTCCCTGTCTTCTCCACCTGGGGTATCTTACCATCATTCAAGGATGCTTGACAAAAGGCTGTTGGCTGAATTAATGATAGTGAGATGGGCACGGCTTTAGTTTTTAACGAACACCGCAGGCTTGTGAGAAAAGCCGGGAAGATGCGGGTGTGTAACTGTTGGCAGGAAAACAGAACAGGATGTCGCGGCCACAGGTTGTATTTAGGCTTTTGCTATGTTTGAGGGATTCCCGAGTTTCCTCTAGGCATTTCCAATCAGACACACAGAGGATAGAAGGCCATGTCAAGATGAACACAGAGGTTGGGGTGATGTGGCTACTGTGACCACGAGCTCCAGGAACCACCAGAAGCTAAGAGAGAGTGGGAAACAAATTCTCCATCAGAGCCTTTGGGAAGAAGCAACCTGGCCCACACCTTAATTTCAGACTTTTAGCCTCCAGAACTGTGAGAAGGTACATTTCTGTTGTTTTAAGCCACCAACACCATGGTTATTTGTTATGGCATCCCCAGCAAACAAATATAGACTCTTGCCTAGAGAATGAGAAAGTGTCTGTTTAACGAGTACCAAGGGATGTGGATTTATTACGACTTCTAATGGATTTAATACAATTTCTTGAAAAAAATTTAATGATCACCAATTATGCACCAGTCCCTGTTCTCTGCTTTTAGTCCAGTGGAAGCCATAAACCAATAATCATGCTAGTGAATGCCTAATTATAAAGGAGATGAGGGCTCTGGAGGAAAGGAGCGGGTTTTACGAGCGAATGCAACCGAGGAATCCAGGCTCAGCTGAGGAGCGGGCGGAGTTCTGTGAGGACGTGACTGGGAACACACCGGACTCAGGCCTGGTAGGGCTCTGGCCCTCTGCTTCCCAGTCGCTTTGAGTGGGCACTGAGTGCTTTTCTGGACAAGGTGAACGCAACTTTCCGTGCTTTAAATGATGTTTTGTGAACTTCCTGATACCTCAGTGGCTTACTAAACATTCGAGCAAATTTTAGAAGTTTATTAAACAACAACAACAGCAAAAAAGATTTTTTCTTTTTTTCTGCAAGCCGTCTTACAACTTTTCATATGGCAATTTATACTGCGCAGCTCCCCCGAGTGACATGATAGGCCACATCCCCTAAATCATTGGACTCAGAATCCTTTCATCACAGAGCAGCTCATGAGATTAGTGTTCCATGGAACCCATTTTGAGGAACACTGCCTCAGGGCAACTGTTGAGTTCCACAAATGGTTGATTTTCACTTTTCTTCTCTCCTCTTTCTTCCGAGGTGCCTTTCAACAACCGCAGAAGATAGCTGAGCATCCCATCGCCCAGAGACCCTGTCCAGGACAGCTAGACCCCCAGGTTGGTCCTCACTGGAACACGAGGAGCTGTGGCCACAGCTGCAAATGAAGGGCATCTTCTAGAAGTGGTAAGTGTAAAAGGAAAAGCCTTTCTGACTGCTTGTTCCTCCACACACCCTTGACCATGAACTCTTGACTACTACACTTTTGAGTAGAACGTCCACAAAGGTGTTAGTAGAAATATGGGTAACAAGTAGGATCCAGGGACGGGACTGGACATTCCCTTCTCATAAGACAAACCAGACTCCAGGCAGGATGGTCTGCAACTGACACCTGTGTTCCGTGCCGTCTAAAATCTCCTAGCATTGTCCTGTTGTATCCTGGGAGATACAATTACAAGCACTGAAGTCAAAGAAGCAAAAAGCATTAAACAATTCCATAACCACAGCAGTAGATGCACACGATTATGTGTCCTGGATCCATTTCAGTTCCCCTGACAGCCTCTCAAATGTCCTCATTTCCATGCACATGCCGTCAGTGACTCATCACTCTTTCACACTAACACAGCGCAGGACTTCCTCATGCTGCGGTCCCTCCATTTGCAACTGGGACAAACAACAGCTTTATTGCTGTTGTGTGTTCAAGGCACCTGACCGTGAAGTGCTGTGGAGCCCTCATGGGTGTGTGTGTAGGTATTTAAATAGTGCTATGCAAAAGCAGCCTAGTCTAACAACAATACTAAACTACTAGGAACATCGGCCAATTAGGGGGTCCAGCTGAAGATGAGAGATCGTTGCAACTTTTTGCATTAAATTTGAGCAACACAGGCTTCCTCAGAGAGAATGTGTTGTTTGTTTAATGGTAGCTTGGCATTCGCAGGAAAGATGGGGACTGTAGGTTTGAATCTTGGATGGGCAGCTGATGGTTGCAAATAGCCAGGTGTCACTGGGCCACTCATTCTTCTGTAAAACAGAAATAAAGACACCTTCCTGGCAGGCTATTTGTCAAGAGTAAAGATAAACATGCAGAATCTTTGGAACATAACACTTTAATTATTTTAATTTTTTAAATTTAATTTAATTATTTTAATTATTTCAATTAACTTAAGGTAAATAAGCCACATGTGACTACTGGCTACCATATTGGACAAGGCAGCTAGGGCTGTTGTGCTAAGCCTGAGCTACACAGAGAAGGCTTCTGGGTCAGTCACTTTGTCTTTCCATGGACACTGTCCCCCAGACCCATCCCTTTCCCATACCAAGGCCCAGGCCCAAATAAACTCATTCAGGAATAATCATCAATTGTCCCCAGAACCTTCAAAGAGGGAACTGACCCTAGTGACAGTCAGAACCTACAGGCTATCCAAGGAGTTTGATAAGAACAGGGTCCAAAAGGGCCAGCCCACCAATGATCACTAGCACCCTTCTTGGGGCCTTACTTTTCCCCATCAATCCAGGACCTCCAGGTCACAACTTTGAATTCAAAGGCAAATTCCTCACTATTCAGCCATTATCACAGTTGGAAATTAATTAGCTTACCAGCTTCCTCCCTGGGTGCTAACAGGAGCAGATCCCAGGAATGAGAGACAGGCTCTGAGAGAGACAGAAAAAACAAGTGGCATTGCCTAGGACAGAAGCACAGATGAGAAGATTGGCACCTCGTCCAGGATTATTTTCTTTGACCAATACCAACTGTTAGAAAAAATGTTGAAATTAACCAGACTTCCAATATTTAAACACAGTGAGATTTCAAATCAAAACGTCCCACTCCTCCCGGAACCTTGGGCCCCCTTGTAATGCCCCGATTCACTAGCATCCGACCCCCAGACCACGGGCAGCTGTCCTGCTGAAGTGGGCCAGAAGCTGTCCAGTCCTCTGCAGTCCCCACCGCTGCATCCCCACCTACCCTCTCGACTCTCCGGCCTGACCCAGCCGGGATCTGCAGTCATTTGTGGTTGGGATCCCAAAGCAGGGCACAGGCCTGGGCAAGGAGCCTCTGTGAGGGGCTGGGAGAACACGACAAGACATCTTGGTATCTGGAGGCCCAGGGTGCCGTTGGGGAGAGGGTGGACAAAGGGCCCCCAGAGTGAGGGCAGGAGGGAATGAGGGCAGGTGGGAATAAGGAGCTGGAGCACACTTGATTGCAATGCCACCACCTCTACTCTCTGCCTCCCCCCTCACCTGGCATGATAGGTGCCAGACGCTTCTTAGTTTCTTTGGTTTCTTGGAACAGCTTGATCTCCAGCCCCCATAGCTTTTTTTCCTCTACTTTTTTATGGCACCTGGAACAATGCCAACCACACAGAAAGAACTCGAGAAACTTAAGTTGCTCCCAATAAAATGCACTCGATTCAGAATGCCTCCATCAGACCCCTGCCCCCGCCGCCACCTCACAGTTGTTGTTCCCAACTGTCATTCTCCCCACTGAGCACTTCTGTAGACTCAGTCCTGCTTAAGCTCACACTGAAGCTCTGTAGTCACTCCCCACCAAGCTGGGGTTCTTACCTCTGACCTCCACCTCCTGTGGCAGACCGACTCATGGACCAGCACAACACAGGGAGCCGGTCTCTCAACGTGGTCTGGAAGTGTCACTGGAAATTCGTAGCCAAGCTGTGACCCACTCCATGATTCTTTTTTTTTTTTTTTAGGTTTTATTTATTTATTTGACAGAGAGAAAGAAATCACAAATAGGCAGAGAGGCAGGCGGAGGTGGGGGAGAGGTGGGAAGCAAGCCCCCTGCTGAGCAGAGAGCCTGATGTGGGGCTCGATCCCAGGACCCTGAGACCATGACCTGAGCCGAATGCAGAGGCTTAACCCAGTGAGCTACCCAGGTGCCCCCCAACTCCATGATTCTAATGGTTTTCCTTGCCTTCCTTTTGTAGTTCGCCTGTTCCCTTGAGATTTTTCTCCAGATGGGAAGAGAGGAAGGAATCTGGGAAGGTCGCTGGACGTTAAGATCTTTGGAAACAGGAACTATGCATCTCCTTTTGTGTGTCCCTTGCTTCAGCAGAGTCTCTGGCACAGGCTAGAGTCTCTCCAAGTAAAGCTCTGAGGGAGGAAAAGTGTGAGTTGAAGGAGGAAGAACCCATAGACTGAAGAGAGGTTCAAGGATACAGGTTCAAACACTACTATACCTTTCTCTACCTACATTAAGTAATTTGCATAATCAGAGCTTCTCCTTCCTGATCTGTGAAAAACAAACAATAATATATACTTTGTTGTTGATTGCCGCAATCCTTAGGTACTCGGAATGTCACCTGGCAGCAAAAAACATATACGTTTTTAAGAGCATTAGCTCAGTGGTCCCGATCCTAGGACCTCGTTTTAAGGAACTAATTGAGCAGAAACAACACTGTTCTATGCATCAAAAACTTCATTTGGAATCACAGTCAATAATGGAATATTTAATATTTAATGTTATCTAGGGGAGTAATTGCCCCTGTATGGCATTAAAGCATGAGAGATAATTTTTCACTAATAAAAATAGATATATATGAAGATGATCTCAATACACAGAATCTGTCAGCCTCAATGCTACTATTCTTTTAAAAACCAAATCTGTTCATGTTGCTGTTCTACTTAAAATTATTCAATGGCCAAAAATCCAGGAGGTTGCTTGCTGAGTTCATGTTTATGCAATACAAGAAACTGCCAAGCCATTTCCCAAAGTGGATGTGCCTTCTGAGCTTCCCATCAGCAAGGTCTGAGAGTTCCAGTTTCTCTACCTCCTCGCCATATTTATCATGTTTGGTCTCTTTAATTTTAGGAATGCCAATAGGTGTTCACTGGTATCTTATTGTGGTTTGAATTCACATTTCTTGATGACCAAAGATGCTAAACATCTTCTCATGTTTAGCTTCAGTTATTTACCCAAGAGAAATAAAAACACATGTTTACAGAAAGATGTATGTACATGAATGATCGTAACAACTTTACAATAGTCCCAAACTGGAAACTTAGATATCCATCAATAGATAAATGAATACACAAATTGTGGTGGAGTCATACGGGGGACGACTACTACTCAGCAATAAAAAGGAATAACCTTCTGACCCACCCAGCAGCGTGGATGAACCACAGTGACGTTATACTGAGTAAAAGAAGCCAGATGTGAAGGAAAACATACTATAAATGTGAAATTGTTACATAGGCAGAGTTAATCTATTGTGACTACAAATAGATCCGTGGTTGCCTGGTGCTGGGATTGAAGGGGGTTGTTGACTGCAAAAAGGCACAAGGAAGTTTGGGGAGTGACAGAAATGTTCTGTCTTAACTGGGGCAGTGGTTACACAGGTATGTCTGCCCAAACTCATCAAACCGCACACTTAAAATAGGTGCATTTTACTGTATTTAAAATACCTCAATAAAGATTTATTAAGAAAAGAAATATTCCATCGTTCCTCACTATGTCAGACTAAAGTAAAAAATGCTACTGTTACACACAAGGTCCTTGATGATGAGCCTTGTCCATCCCTCTGACTTTGCTTCCAGCTAGAATCCCAGGCGTCTTGCTCCAGCGCTGAACTACCGGCTGCTTCCCAGCCGCCATATTTTTTTTCATGTCTCTCTAGCTTTCTAAGTGCTGCCCTACTTCCTCACCCCTTGCCTGCTTGTAAGTTGACCCATTCCTACTCATCTTTCAACATCAACCCAAGCTTGCTTGAACTTCTCTCCAAGACTGGACATAGAACCTCTCTGATACCATCTCACAGCCTCCCCCACACACCTCTAGTCCCCTGTTCTCCTTGTGGCACCATAGCTAGTATTTTTTCTGTCTCCTTTACTGAGCTCCAAGTGTCTCAAAGCCGGGTTCTGTCTTACTACATTCTTAAGCCCTAGCACAGAGCTTGGCCCGTGTGGCTGGTGAATGTTGAATGGATGAATGGGTGGATAAATGAATAAATGAACAAATGCCCGATCTGCCATCAGAAGGACCCCGTAAGGATCAAATAAAATAACAGATAAATCCCTGCACTCTGTTTTGGGGGCATTTGACTTGACCCCTTCATCGAGTTGAGTGGCTAAGACCATACGCCCTGAGAACTTCCACCAGGGTATTACCAGTAAAGAGAACTTTGCCAATTGCTATCCTGGCATCGGGGTGACAGATGTTCTGAGATGAGAGAAGCTCCTGAGATGCTCCTAGCTTGACTCTAGGAACTCCTGGAGTTGACAGTGGTGGCTGCATTCCCTCCATTGGGTAGCACCCCTCAAATACAGTTCTTCATTTCTGTAACATTTTCCACTATTTTATACAATATTTGTTCACTGATATATGTAACCTAATTATACTGGCCCTTCTAAAAACATCTGTTTCAGTTTAATGTACATGCTTTAATTCCAGAACATTCTGAGCAGTGTCACCATTACCGCCAAGCAGACACAAGGCAGCATTGCCCTCCTTCAGAAAGACCTCCTTGGCTATTTCCTTGATGATGTAGCATTGGTGCAGTTTCTTCGCATGATTGGGATCCATTTTCTTCACCTTCACTGGAGCTCCAACAAGAAACACCTGGAATCCTGCCAAACCCTCCTCCCTCTCATCACCTTGCTGCTTCAGCAACGTCCCTCAGTACCCAGTTCCATTCTGTCAACACTACCTCCAGCTTAAGGAAGACTGACAACCAACCTAGGTGTCGTTTTCTTGAATGAAGGGAACAGAGGCATTTTATATCCTGCCATCATTCCTTGACCTTCCACTTTTGTTTCACGTGTGCTTTCCTTTTGTTTTGGCCAGAATTCATTAGAGACCCATGTGGTCTCTCCTCTTGCACAACAGTCACTCATGGTCTTTTTTACCACCTGACCCTGAAGGTTAATCTGTCAAGGTAAGTGAAATCTCTCCACCAAGTCAGTGCTCGAAGGCAAGTAGGTGAACCTCTGAAAGGGAGAGTCCGGGAAGGCTGGTGAGAGGGAGAAGAGTGTCAAATGCAGAGCTGGGTTCCCCGATCCTTTTTTTCAAGTCACAAGGAAGGATTCCCTGGTTCATTTAGTTATTCATTCTTTCAACCTGGCTAGATGTCACAGAAGTGGCCTCGTCTCTAATATGGGCCCAGAGCTCTGGCTCTGTCAGGAATTCCAAAACTCCCCAATACTGCCCCTGCTTGCCCTGAAGAGGAATGTTCTGTGGACATTCAAATCCACCGAGAGCTTAAAGATGGTGCTTTTGGGAGCGGGCCAGGCGACAGAACGAACATTATCAACAATCTCTTCTCTGAAAAGATCTGAGCCATGGGAACAAACAACCTAAGTCTGTCATACCACAAGAGGAGGAAAGGGGGGGATTGGAATGTTTGCTTGTATTTTCCTAAAAAATCCAGTGAACCGTGAACCTAAACTTTACACCTGAGGCAAACTGGGAATTGCTATTTTAACAAAGCACAGCTTAGAAAACAACCTGCACACGTTTTGTGTCTTGGCCAGCCCCAGAGAGATTTCTGGCAGCGTTTTATGGGTGACTAATACTCAAGTTAAACTCAACACGGGTTTTCCAAACACAGCATCTCTGGGGGGCAAAGTGTGGACTTTTCACCTGTCTGCCATGGCTCTGCTTTGCCCCATGGGATCTGGGAAGAAGTTTTTTTTGGTGGAGGCATACGATGGCACTTTGAAGCTGCTTGTGAGTGTGATGGTTTGATCTAAGCTCTCTCTTCTGGTCGGTTGGTTCTCTCTAGTAGAGAAGGACTGGAGAGCGCATGTGCACCATGAGACCGGAAGTGCACTGGTTTATCCCATAAACATCTGTGGATCTCCTGCCTCCCCGAGGGGCCACTGGGGAATACCAAGATGACTAAGCCACAGTTGCATGACGGCAGATAGGAAAACAAATAATTAAAATAATGCAGCCAAGTGCTGAATAAGGTTTGTACCCAAGGGCCATGGGAACACAAAGGGAAAAATTAATTCTGTCAGAGGGAGTCAAGGAAGGTTGTAGAGAAGGTCACCTCTGAGCTGATCCTTAACAGAGGAGTTGGAATGTTCAGGTGAGAAAGGAGAAGGCAGGCCTTCCCCCCGGCAGAGGGGACAGCAGACATGAAGGCATGAGGCCTGAAAACCCCGTGACCAGTGTGGCGTGTCTGAGGTCCAGGGCAAGTGGGGGTAAGGGCAAGGGCATGGGGTTGATACACAGGTTGGGATCCGGTGTGTAGGCACGGGTGCCACACTAAAGGATCCAGACTGAATTCTTTGGGAGACACAGAAGATTTTCAGCGTGAGTGTGATTTATCAGATTTGGAGCAAAGACATCTCAGGCAGCTAGTAAAGGGGCACGTGGAGCAGGGAGGTCAGAGGCTTGTATGGTAGGCCAGCTAAGGGGAAATAAAAGCTAAAATAAGTTCATTGTGATAGAAATGGAGAGAGGAGCCAGGCATGTTGCCTTGGGAAAAATGAAGTCACGGCACTTGGTGGCTAATGAGATTTGGAGGGTGAGGCGGGAAGGGTGTCAAGGGGAATTTGGAGGTTTCCTACTTGGCCAACCGAGTCCATGATGGGGGGCGGGGGCGGTAACTGAGCTAGGAAACTGAACAAAAGAGGTGGAGAAATAGTCCCTGCTCATTCAGATGTTTAGTGTACAATAATAAGATACGGACCACGCCAGGTAAAGGTGGTTGCTTTCACAAAGACGCAATTTTTAAATCAGTTGCTATAAAATCAACACTTTCCTTTTATTGTGGGTGGTGTTAGACTCACATTCTTCAGGGTGACGAGTGAATACAGTGTTGCTGTCCTAGGCAGTGTTCCCCAGGGTGACTGGCAGTGAAGAGCAGACTAGTCATTCTCTGTCTTCCTCACCACCGGCATATTCGTTGAGCGCCCCAGGCATGGAGGTCAGTGGGGAGATTGCTGAACAGAGAGGTCAGGCCTTGGCAGGACTGCGTGGGATCCCTACGAGGAAATGGGGTGCTATTAGGTGTAGTATTTGCCCCCGGGGCAGATGGCAAGGGCAGGGTAGGGGAGAGGCCCTGCGGGAGCAGCCGTGGGACCTCAGAATGACCACTTCCTTCTCCCTTTGGTCAGAGCAGCTCCAGAAAATGGCGGCTGTGAGCCAGGAGGCTGATTGTCACTCAGCGTGATTGGCCACCCTGGGTGACCATGTGCCAGGCACAGCCTGGGCAACAAGTACGGAGCAGTCCCTGTCTCAGGAGGCTTCAGTCTGACATGGGCAATGTAAATGTCTATGCCCAATGAGCAGAACGCACGCAGAAGGCTGAAAACGGAGATTAGGAGAGGCTAAGGAGAGGCCCATCAATCAGAATCTTCCAGAAAAGACAGGCTTTCTGAAAGCCACGAACTGCTTCCCGCGTGAGGAGCAGGAATGGCGGGTGTTCCAGGGGTGAAGGGGCCAGGCTGGTGCAGACCCAAGAGAGGGGCGCCCCACCTTCCTGGTGGAAGGTGAGGCTGGAAGGGTGTGGGGCAGGAAGGTCCCTGAGGGCCTGGAGCAGGAGGCAGAGTGGCTAATCGGCAGCCATTCAGGGTTTTTGAACAGAGGTTCTCTTCTTGGGAGTGATCATTTCAACAGTCGTATCTGAGCTGTGAGGGCTGGGGAGAAAATAAGAGATGAGATCAATTAGGAGACAGCTGGAATACGAAGTAGGAATCTCACTTTTACTAAGGCAAGTGCTGAACTGAAACATTTTTACCTAATTGTATATGATCGGGATTATTGATCCCACTCTATAGTTTGGTGAAAGCAAAGCTCAAAGATTTAAGAAACAGGCCCCTGTAGGTGGCAAAGCTGATTCACAGCGGCGTCTTTTGGACTTCCAAGCCTGTTGTCCCCTCTGTCCTGTACTGGAGGCAGGTCCTGGCGTGAATGGAAAGGATGGTGATTTTCAGCCCTGGCTGAAAGTTAGAGTCACGTAGGGAGCTTTATGAAATCACGATGTCCAGGCTGCACCCCGGACCAATTAATCAGGTCCTCCAAGAGTGGACCCCAGACATCAGTATTTATGTGAAGTTCCCAGGTGCTTCCCGTGTGCCACTGACTTTGAGAACCACTGTTGCAACAGAAGTTGCAAAGGGAGTAATTGATCATGGTTGCTCGGAAGTGTAAACACTGAGAGAGGAGGAAGGAAGGAGGCGAAGGTAGGATTTTTTACTTGGATAAAGTCTGAACGAGAGGCTAATGGGGAAACAAGGAATTTATGCTTATAATCCTTAACTTTTTACTCTTATAGCGTGCTTCCGGTGGAAATGCCCAACCGATGTTTGTCTTCCGGGGTTTCCGAGGCGGGACCGAATCAAGCTCAACATGTCAGCACGATGGTGTGTGGGGCAAGCTCACCCCGACCTGGGAGAGCCAACTGAGACCTTTTCCAACATTTTGCAAACCAGTTATGAATGCAGCCACCATTAAAAATCAAATCATAAAACCTTACAATTAAATAATCTTAAAAACATAGTAGCTTCTCAAAACTCATCCCTTCCTAATGGCTTTACCACGCTTTACTTTTTTTTTTTTTTTTTTTAAATCTGTCTTCTTGGGGTTATTTACGTTTATTTCATCTGTGTGAAGAGAAAATCCTATAACAGTGTCGTAACGTGCATCTCTCCCGCGCTCCACATCGGTCATGTGGACAGCTTGAACTTGGCCATGAAGAGGAGTATGTACATGGTAAAAATTGGCAAAAACTGTAAATTAGGACTGCCTCCATAAGAGCCAGTTGTTAAACATCTCCCAGCCATCAGGACCTGAAACCATGTGATGGTCTCTGCAGAAAGGCCAATGTGTGAGCGCGCCCCAGGAGCCCCCACAAAGACGAAACAAAGAGAATAAGGTAGAAACTAAGACCCCACAGATGAGGGGGAGAAATCAATGCCAGAAACACTTTCTAATGCTGACTGATACTTCCCCACACACAAGCTCTTTGCACTTACTCAGGTCCTTTGGGATCGCTGCTATTCCAAATAAACCTGTTTCATTTAGCTCCGTGAATAAGAAACTTCTAGTCAGAGAAGACATATTTTATATGCACACATAAAAATACTCTGTTTATATAGCACTTTCCTTTTAAGGAGCTCACACCAATTACACATGTTCTCATTATTCCTAGGAACACCCTGGGGAAGTGGCTAGGTAGTGGAGGAAATCGGAAGAAATGAAAAAACTGTTAAATTAGAAATCAGGGCATTACCTAGCCCGAGTACTGTAAGCAATCTTTCTTCTCCTGCTGCAGGAAACCCTGACTTCAGATCTTGAAAGCGTCCTGCTTAAGAACATTCTAGAATAGGACTTGTATTACTGGCATTTTCCCAAGGGCATGGCTATGGAAACCACCCCTCTCTCCCTTCTCTCCTCCTCATTCTTCTGCTATTTTGGCCCTACCTCCTAACTTGGGCCAGACTGGAGTTTACAGTCCAAGCCTGCCGGCCCCGAATCCCAGGGACTTCCCCAGGGCCAGCCGCAGGAAAAGAGATGAGCCCTGGATGGGAGCAGCTGCCACTGTATCAGGAGACCTTCCCGCATGACTCACTGTCTCTGTGATGCCTGTTCCTGGGCTCAGTGCCAGTGACACCACTGTTCCCCCTCTGCACCAGCTGCTTTGTCCCACGGGAAATCCAAACGGCTCCCCTGTCTTTCCTCAGCACATCCCTGTGAGGCTCTGGATGATTCCAAATCGGTCCTTTGGAACACAAGTCCATGTTACTCTAGTGCCAGCATCTTCTCCGTCCACTCGAGATTGATCTGCCACAGAGCAGACGTTACTGCTGATGAAAGCTGGAGGAAAGAATAAACCGACGTGCATGGGTGCCCAACACAGAGGCAAACCGAGAAAGGCAAAGAGAGAAATGGAAATAGAGACAGAGAACGGAGAGGGGCAGAGAGTTAGAGAGGAATTCCTAAACAGAGATGTGATTATTCGTAGTTCTGTTTTGACTAAGAATTTCACTATTTGTTTGTAACTGGTAGATCTTCCTGATGGGTAACCTTGGGCTCCTCCCAGGCCAGACCCACATGTGACAGTGTCCCGTTCACAAGTCCTCTGCAGACCATCCTGAAGGAGGAGTCATAGCTCCTCCAAGAGCACTGCCATTGGGAGCATTCATCTTTGGCCAAATACCACTGGCTATTCAGATTGTGGAGACGCAGTCAAGTTCGAAGGAGACACCCCAGATTCCCAACAAAGACTTTGGAATGGCCACAAAAATGGCAGGAAGTCTCCCACTAGTGTGCTCCCGGGCTCTCCCTTGCACCAAGTTGTGAGGTGCTGAGGAGTTCCCTGAGATCCAAGGACCCTCAGCCCCAGCTGGAGTGGCCTTGGAAGCAGCCAGCGGTCCACACCAGCCACACCACACATACAAGTCAGTGAAGTGGAAGCAGCAGTAGGTCAGAAGACAGGGGACAGGCTTTCATCTGCCCAGATCCTCAGAACTTCTGGGGAGCCCAGGCTGCTCATCGGTGAGATGCCAGGGTAAGACTGGTCATTCATCGCACAGTCATGTTCTGAGCACCTCATGGCTGTCAAGCACCGCGTTGGGCTCTAGAAACAAAAACCAGACGGCCCACAGGGACCCTGGGAACACCAACAAGCCCGTAGCCCATGGACTCTGGAGGGCCCGTCTATCATATATTCTTTAAATAATTTCGCAGTGGCAAAAGGGCTTCCTGAAATCTCCTGAACTGATGAATTCAGCTCCTCCTAAGAGGAATCATGTTTTGTTTGTTTGTTTGTTTGTTTACATTTGAGTGCCCAACCTGAGCGACTTGACACTTGAGTGTGTGGTTATCTGAAATGTTAATCGGGCCTCACCGCATCCCCTAGAGACATAGGTGCTGCTCCACCTGCCACCATCAGAAATGTGCTGTAGGCTCCTGTCTGCTCCGGGCACCAGATGCACCACGTCAAAGAGGCACAGCCCAGCTGTCCAGAAGCCTCTAGAAACCCTGGACCTCACCCACATAAAGGACAAACAAACAACTGAGCAAACTGGGATAAAATTGTGCTGTCACACCCACAAAGGAAATGCAAACGAAGAACCCAGCCAGTGAAGAAGGAAGATGGGGGGTGGGGGCAGTGAGAAGGGATCCATGAGTTTGCACAGGCCAGACAACGCGGCTGGGGACGTGGGGTCACTCCTTCCGTCTCACTGGTCCAGGGTTGCCAGAGTCTTTTGAACGGTGGACAAAAGAGGATAGAGAGAAATGCAGTGGGGACCCAGGAAAAAGGTCCCGCGGTGACGCCATGGCCCAAAGCCTTGGGGACATGGGTGCAAAGTCACAAAGCCAGGACAAAACCTCTCCAGCACTTCACTCTGGCTCCTTCCACAATCCCCCCCACACACCCCCTTCCACTCCCTTCCCCCCTGAACATCATACAAGAGAGCCTCTTATTGTGTTAATATCAGGGGGAAAGTGACTAAGACTGGGGTATGACTAAGGAAAATAAAACTAGGAAGGGAGTCTCAAAAGCTCGCCCCCACCCCCAGGTTACTTGGCTCATTCCCTGATTCCGTCAGTTCACAGACTCTGACATAAAAGGCAGGAAGTTACATACGCTAAACAAAGGTCCTTAGATGTCAGGAAATTAACCTGGGAAATCGGAGCCAAGAGCGATTAAAGGCGCTGCACTCAGAGTTCAAAAACCACTATGGCGTTAGATCAAAAGCTGTTTGCTGGGCACCCCCGGCTCGGCTCTGCCCGACTGCACATCCCGGAAAACCTGGCCACAGGGCCCACACGCCTGTGTGCTGGGCATTTGCTTCTCAGATCTATGCCTTGTGACTCTTCTTGCCATAAGAGTTTGGATGCCTGCCCTTGGAGCCTCAGCCCCAGAAGAGGCCCTGGCCCGCCCCGCTTATCCATGAAGGAAGATCACACTGCCCTCACCTCGGAGGGGTTCCAGCAAGTAATCCCCCCAGGAAACAAAGAAAGTCCTTAAAAGGGGGGGGGAGATGGGAGGTAAACTGGGGAAACTGACCCTCTCAGCTAAGAAAACAAAGGCCTCGTAGAGAGTGGAAAGGTCAGAGTAGAACAAACCATAGAGTTATAAGAATCATTATTTGTGTCCCTGGCACAAATCTCGGCTTTTTTTGAGTCTCGGCTTCCTAATCTTTGCCATTAAAGGGTTGGACTAGGTGTTATGATACCTTCTAGTTATCATACCCTGAAATTCTTTTTTTTTTTTTTTAATTTATTCATGTGAGAGAGAATGAGAGAGAGCATGAAGCGGGGAGGGTCACAAGGACCCAATATGGGACTCTATCCTGGGACTCCATGATCATGAACTGAGCCAAAGGCAGTTGCTTAACCAACTGAGCCACCCAGGCACCGGATATCCTGAAATTCTTAAATAGCTTTAGCATTTTACATCACAATGAAATCGTCAAGGGATTTGCACACCATTCCATTTGTACCTCCAACCGTGAGCATTAGCCTCATGTACAGAGAAGTAAAATGAGGCCCCAGAAGGCGCAGCAGCTTGCCTGACATCACCTAGCTGGCTGAGAGCAGAGCCCGAGATAGACCCTCATTCTAGTGACTTCTAGTCCATTGCCCTAGCAGGGCCATGATGGAAAATGACACTGTCCCCAAAATGACTGAAAGAACATTTGTAATCACAAGCTCAGCAAGAGTATGAGGGAAATCCTTTTCTTATTTTTGGTTTTTTTTTTTTTTGGAGTGTAGTTGACACACCATGTTAAATTTGTTCAGGGTGCACAACGGAGTGATTCAACAAGTACGTAAATTATGAAATGTTGGCCATGAAAAGTGTGGTTACTCTCTGTCACCATACGATATTGTTAATATATTAGTCCCTATGGGGTCAGGGTATTTACTGTGCCAGGCTCCTGGGACATGGAACTCTCAGAACTGTCCCACCCCATGGTGGCTTCATCATAGTATAAAAACCTCCTTTTGAATCTACAGAGGTTAGGTTAGTTGGATTAGCTGGAGAGGAAGCAGTGAGAGAAGTATAATTTGTCTGTTCCTTTAGGAACCGGCCCTGTCCCCCCTCTGAATGTGGTGACTCTTTGGGCCACACCCACTGTCATCCAGAGCTGGCTGGACCAGGGAGAGGAAGTCAGAGCTGCTCGCTCTGGACATGGACACCTAGAAAGGGTTCTTCAAGCATTTATGAACCTGAGCTCTTCAATCACTGTAGTAATCAGCTTTCTCCAAAGAAGCAGAAACAATTGGATGTCTGTGGATTGAGAAAGAGATTTATTATAAGAAATTGGCTCATGCAGTTATGGACCCAGTAAGTCCCAAGATCTGCAGAGTGAGTAAGCAAGCTGGAGACCCAGGGGTGCTGATGGTTCAGTCCCAGGCCACAGGCTGGCGGGCTCAAACCCCAGGAAGAGCTAATGTCTCAGTTTGAAGCCTGTCAGGAAGAAGGAATTCTGTTACTTAGGGGAGGGTCAGGGGTTTTTTTTGTTTTTGTTTTTGTCTATGCAGCCTTCAACTGATGCGATGAGGCCCACCCGCATTGGAGGGCACAATTTGCTATACAGAGTCTACCAATTTAAATCTTAATCTTCTCCAGAAACACCTTCACAGAAACACCCAGAATAATGTCTGACCAAATATCATGGTACTCCATGGCCCGGTCAAGATGACACATAAAATTGACCATCATAATCATATACAGAAGGGCCGGGTGGACAATGAGAAGCCAGCACCCAGGTGAGGCCAAGACAGGAAGCCCAGGGTTGTAAGAAAAGCTAGCTTAAACTTCCTCTCTTTAAAGAGTGAAAAGTTCTCATTCTCCCTGAGGGATAAGAGAAGGTACTGCCCAGAGGCCTTCCAGATCCATGAAAGTCCCCTGTGTCCTTCTAGTCCCCCTTCCTCAACTGAACTGGTTTGAGTGGGTTTCTCCTTCTGACAACAAAACCACTTGTGATTAGAATGAGCACACTGTGGATGTCTTTGAATTCTCTAGGTCATCCCATTCTCCCCAGCTTCAGACCAGCCAGTAACCAAGTGATAGACCATTCTGTGTGTCACATATTGCCGGGTTATGCAAACTTGTACTCTTGGTTCGTGGTCAGTTTTGTAGTTTGGTCATGTACAAGCCCCCATATGCTGTTGAACATAGCATATGTTCAACATTTTATTAACTGAAATAAAATGTTTCCATGCAATTTGGGTTTGAACGAGGTTCTTTTGACCAATAATGCTGAGGACAAAGAGTTATTCAGCTCAAGAGAGATCTTATACGGCTGCTCAGTACCCAGTTAACAGTGCAGTGTCACTGTTCTCAACTCCCTTTTCTTCAAGAATTTTCTAGGGAAATCATATATTAGAGGGTTTTCCTGAATTCAGGAATGTGTGGGGGCCCAGGCTGAGTCCCTTCCCAGTGCCATAGGTCATTGTCACAAGCATCATTTTTTAGAAATCTCTGTCAACTCTACTATTAAGCTCTTCGGAAGATGGGTCCCGTGCCTGACACAATTTTGGGGCTCTTCTACTAGAATGCAGTACCTTGGATCTCGTAAGTGCACAGTCCATTTTCAAGAGAACTCTCTCATTTGATTCTCACAGGATTTTGTTATTCTCAGTTTTATAAATCAGCCTCAGCTAAGTTCTGCGGCAATAACAGACACCCCTCAAATCTCAGTGTTTACTGCAGTCCGGTTTCATGTCTCATTCATGTTCTTCCTGCACTGGGGTCATGTGCAGCCATTCCCTGTGCCCTTCCTCCCGGCACCTAATGACAGAGAGAAACAGAGTGGCAGACCACACATTGTCTCCTCAGGTGTCTTGACAACAGTAGCACGGTTCCCGTTTGCCAAGCCAAAGCAAATCTCATAGCCAAGCTTGGCGTCCATGGGGCAGGGATGGATGGCGCTTCCATGGGCAGGCATGATGCCAAAAATCGCATGTGGGACCAGGAAGCATAATCCTTCCCCTGAAAGAGACAGCAAAATTATGAACACAGATACCGCAGAGCACACTGCTTTCCAAACAGACCAATGAATAAAAACTGAGATGAAGCAATTGCCTGATCAACCCTCTTATTAGTGGCCGACTGAGTATTGGAAGGAAATCTTAAGCCTCCAGCTGGCATCTGCCTTCATTCCATCACAGCTGTGTTCTGGGTCCTTCTCTGGAGACATGCATCTCCAAGGACCTGATCTGTATCCTGTGCCACTCTCCAGTGATGTTTGTATCCCGTGGTCCCACTGAAACGTTTGGCCCTTTGGATATTTTGGATATTTGGATATCCACTTGGATTTATTTTTTGGATACCCAATAAAACATTTGGATGCTTTATTCATAAGGATCCCGTGCCCAGAGGAATCCAAGGGAGCCAAGGCAGACAAAACCAGCAAGCAGCCGTGGAGAATCAGCACTTGAATCTCAATACATGGAGTCATTTAAAATTTTTCTTAGTTTAACCAGAGCAAAGATAGAAAGGAGGGGGTGGAACCTGAGAAGGACAAGACGTGGTCACCCTCTAGGGCACAAAAGAAAAGAAAGACAGAGCTGTCTGCTTGCAGTCACAGAGCCTGATTCCGGGGAAGAGCCGGACACCGTCATTCAGAAAGGGCCTGCTCAGCATTTCCAGATTTCACGATCCCCGTCACCGCTAGCAGCACCCATCCCAAACGGGCACCCGTGTGGCTGGGCTTAGTGATCTCTCTGGCCAGCGAGTAGTCTTGCTCAAGGAAAAAAAGTCTGACACAGTTTCCGTCGTCTAGGAGACAAGTCAGAATTCACTGGCTTTTTCTAGAATCGTTTCATTTCCTTTAAGTTGCCCAGGTGACATGTCTGGTCTTCTGATGGTACTGGTTACACTGAGCTCAGTGCTGTAACACCAGCAACAGAACCTATACCGAGTACCAGTTCCCTTGTTTGGCCAACATCTGTAGGAAGCTTGGGTTTGATTCCAATACACATGGTAGGTCATGAAGCCGACCTTCCCAGGACACATCAGGTGCACAGTGTTAAGGAACACCTACCATCCCCGGTGTTTATCCAAAAAAACATTCAGAGAAGGCTGCCCTTCTGCCAGACTAAAGCCTCCTTTCCAACCTGTGCCCCTCTCTGCCCTCAGTCCAAATACCCAGCAAGCTCAAGTGTGCAGGTGGCTGGGACAGGTTCCCGCACTGCTTTGGGACACCTCATGCCACCTCCCCCGGGTTCTTGTCTGGTATGCTGCTGCGCGGGCAGCCCCAGGGGACTTAAAAGGACAAAAGGTAAGAAGGCTCAGTGGGGCAGTCTCCATGGCAGCTTACAACTCTGCACAGCTGTTAAGCAAAGGGCAAGACTTCATTTTGAGAAGGACATCTCAAAATGCAATCCAGAAAGCAGGCTCGGAATTACTAGCTGCAGGCCATGCCTTGGCCAACAGATGGTCTCACAGGCGTATCAAATACAGCAATGCAAGACACAATTAATTCATAGCCCAACTTGCGTCCGTGAACCTGGGCACAGGGTAACGCAGAAGGAAGCCCCCAAAAGCATCCTTTGAGACATCCAACGTTGCAATCCCAGGGTTACTATGACATCACTACTGGGCTGGGCATGCTGGTAACACACAGGCCGAAGGACATTAAAAAGATGAATGTTAACATAATGTTAATTTTAATGATAAATATTCTGTGTTCAAGGGGGCAAAAAAAGATGACAAAGGACTATGCAGAGCTATGGCCTGATAATAAATCAAGAGCAGTTAGCAGCCAACACAGAAAGACAGATTGACAGCTGAAGGTCCCCACTCGCCACCCCTCGATCTCCCCACACTCAGCCTGCCTACGTTTATTGTGGCCACCGTGGACCAGTCAGTGTGTGCCAGGTGCAGAGGGTAGAGCAGAAGGGGCCACGACACCTGTCCCCAGGAACCTGCCAGCCCAGTAAGTGAGAGAGGACCCACACCCCCACGAGTGAAATGACACCCAGTAGGTGAAAAGTACCACAGAACTGGTGCAAATGAAGCATTTGAGGATGTCCAAAGAAAGATGGCTCTCCCACAGTGGTGAGACCGTGAGTCTATGCAGGAGAGGCATTGGAGCTAAATCTGAAAAGCAGTAAGGATGCAGCCTTATGGAGTTGGGGAGGAAGAGAATTCATCAGCTGCCGCCATGAACACAGGAGAGGTGCTGGGATCTGACTCAAAGCCCCTCCACCTGTGGGTTCCCACAGCCCTGATCCCAAAAGGCCAGGCCCCCTGCTTTAAGCAGAGATGTGGCAGGGGGTTGGGTGAACGGATAGCTCTGCAGTGTGTGAAGACACCACCCGGCCCCCAGTGACCCATACTAAAGCTAATCTCTTCGCTGGCTTCTCTTCCCACTCCTACCCTGCTTCCCTCACTCCCTGGTGTATTCTTCCTAAAAACACCTCTTCAGTGAATCACATGGTACCCAATCCTTATCTCAGGCTCTGCTCTGGCTTTCCCTCCTGTGGCTACGCAGGTACACAAGCAGGGTCTTCCCGGGGTAGCCTGCCAGCTCCCCCACGAGCCACCCGCCGCACCCCCCACCCCCTGCTAACCACCTCTCCTCTGCCTGCAACTGTCCCCTTGCTGCTTCCATACTTCAGACCTCACTTCTGTTCTCCCTCCCACTCTGGAAGTTGACTCTCCACGTAGCCATCACTTTCGAGATTTCTTCCACCACCTTTATCTTTTCACGTGTATTTGTAAGCACTTAAGACAGCTGCCAAGACATGTAGGTATTCTCCCGTGTTTGGGAAGGTTAGATCAGGACTTCATCATCCAAATAGATGTTGCCACTCTCCCAGTACTCGTCTGGAGGGACTAATCACTTCCTCCAATACAGCCATGGCCCAGCCTAATTTAGGGACGCCACTCCCAGGTTTGCCTGCAGAGTATCTATCCGACCCAAATGAACAAAGTAGCCTACAGCAATTCTCTGTCCTTCGAATTTTTAGGGACTCGTTCAGAACCATGACCAGTGGTTGTGGGTTAGTGAGAGTATGCGTATATTTTGCAATTCCATGATTTACACATCCAGGGCTGTCCCTTGAAAAAGAAAATCCTTTCTCCCACAACACTGCCCTCCACCCAACCAGTCCCAGCAATGGCAAATATTTACCCTGTGAACGTGATTTTTCTTTCTTTTGTGAGACATTTGAATTCACACCTGATGAGTAAGGTTGGTATTGATCCTTCATTCAGCAAATATTTATTAAGCATTTTCCACATGCAAGCACCGTGTGACAAGGCTGGCCAGTCAAACAGAGGTTGGTTTTGACTCGAGTGAAGCTTACAGTCTACTTGAGGAAAATACAAGTAAATGGACAATATTTTGAAGGATGATGAGGAATTTACTAGACGTAGGAATCAGTGGCGGGATGAGGGAAGGAGCTAGTTACAGGAAAGGATAGAGAGAATTCTGGCTCCCCAAGTTCCCTCCTGTGAAGGGTGGATTGGAGAGTGAGCACAGAGGTGAGAGGTACTTAAGTTGCTGAGTGGCCAACAAGGGCTTATCTTGAGAATAATGGGGCGCTACCGAGGGTAAGACTGTTATAAAAACCAACAATCAACAAAGCAAAACCATGTCACGTGACTCAAAACTCATGCAACATTTGTAATGTGTGTGCCCAGTACTTCTTTCTGGGTGCTAGCCTGGTTAATCCCCTTCACTGTGCAAGAGACACATTCTTGAGCTTTCTCTGCAGATAAAGAAACTGAGACCAGGGAGGTTTGGTAACTTGCCCAAGGTCACACAGCTGGTAAGTGGCAGAATTGGGATTCAAACTCTGCCTCTCCACACCTCTCAAGTCCAAAGCCCAGAATGACCCCCTAAAAGAAATTCAGCAAAAAAATATGAAGGTACATCATTTCAAAGGAAACTTTGAATTCTGAATAAATGTACCATGTTCAACTGGGTACAAATCAAAGCATGGGAAAGCTAGACAATAATCCCAAACTGCTTTATACCCATTTAACTAGCCAGAAACATTAATAATCATGCATGATGTCATCTAATTTGTGTCACTTAACTGTCATTTATATACTGATGGTCATATTGTAGATTTACATAAATCTTTTAGAAAGCAATATAATATTATATATCAAGTCATAAAAACGTTCATGTTGCAGGATGCCTGGGTGATTCAGTTGGTTAAGTGTTTGCCTCTGGCTCAGGTCAAGATATCAGGGTCCTGGGATGGAGCCCTACATTGGTATCCTGGGTCCTGGGATGGAGCCCTACATTGGGATCCTTGCTCAGTGGGGAGTCTGATTATCTCTCTCTCTCCCTCTCCTTCTTCCTTTGAACTTCACCCTGCTTGTGCACTCTCTCTCTCTCAAATAAATAAATAAAAGTCTTCTTTTAAAAATGTCCATCTTCCTTTACCACCTCAGGAATTGATTTTAAGAAAATATTTCAAAAGTAGACCCAAAGTTCATCATTGAAACTATCTTTACTAGTGCAAAATGGAAAACATCCTAAATGTGGAATAATAGGACAATAGTTTGGTACACCATCATACAACACCTCAATAGAATATTCCATAGTCATTTAATACGATCTTTATGGGGATTACGTAACACCATGTGACTGTCACATAAAAAGGTAGAATACAGTACACTATTGACATTTATGAGGAATATGGCCTAATATCGTTGCAAATTCCCGGATAAGTGAAAACCACTGTAGCATACAATTTCCTCCTTTAAAATGCAGAACCTAAAAATGTTAAGTAACCCCTTAAGACCCTTCATGTATCCATGAGCTCAGAATTTGCTCGTAAAGCTATAAATATAAATTCTGCCAATAAAATAAATCCTAGATTGCATTATATCATATTATTAGTGTACTTAATACAAGTTTACTGAAATCTGCAAAGAAACAACATGTTTATCACCTTTGTGAGAATTCCTTGTAAGCCCCTGTATGCAACACAAAAGCTGTATGGTGCCTGGGTGGCTCAGTGGTTTCAGCCTCTGCCTTCGGCTCAGGTCATGGTCCCAGGGTCCTGGCATCAAGCCCCTCATCAGGCTCTCTGCTTAGCAGGGAGCCTGCTTCCTCCTCTCCCTCTGCTTGTGATCTCTGTCAAATAAATAAATAAAATCTAAAAAAAAAAAAAAGCTGTATGGAAAGGCGGCTGCCCGTTGCCGTAGGCTGGGCTTGCTTGCTCAATGCAGAGTCCTGCCTTCTCAGGACAGTTTTGAAATGCAACTATTTCAAAATCAAATCTCTGCAAAGTGACCAATTATTGCAATCTTGGAAGTTCCAGGCAAACCATTGAAACTGAGAATGTCAAATTCAAGAATGTCAACAGTCTACTACCATCCATCATCACAAACGTCTTATGATTTACAGCTATTTGAAAATGCAGACATAGAGTTAATGCCGCTTGGAAACGCAAAGACAGTTTTATTTGGGTGAAAGAGTTCTAAGTAATATTCTCCTTTTAAAGCATTTATTAAGCATTATATTGTTGCTTTACTAAAGGTGAAGTTCACACAATGCTTTATTGCTGTACAGCCAAATTCTTCTAGGTTGCACTCCATTGCCGTTAGCTCATTGGTATTTTATAGATCTTAGTGGGTTACAATAAGGGGATCCAGACTGGAGAATTGGCAGGAACTGGCCACAGAACTAACCACATCATGCTTCCTATGGCATTGAACTAGAGATGTCAAAGGCATGAGTGTCTTTGTACCCATGAACACTGCTACAAAAGCCCATACGTGGCTTCAAAGCTGACTTTTGGTCAGTCAAATAAAGGAACATACCTATGATTCCTGAACCCCCACTGATTGATTTGACAGGAGCTACGTGTTACATCCGGGGCTCTATCTACATGACCCACGACAAAGGGAGGAAGGGAGGTACACAGAAAGCAGGAGAGAATCATTCTGTATTCATTCTAACAAGCACTGGAAACCAGTTTTCTTTTTCTTGTTTTCACAGCTCTAGGGGTCCTTCTGTCTGTCACAGGCAAGTCACCAGAGATGGAAGGGGAGGGGCAGGTGGAAAAGGTGAGAGGCTCAGCCTACACATCAGTACGGGAAACAGCCAGAAGCCGGACCTGATGTTCCTCCAGGGTACTTGGTCAGATAGCAGCATCTAACTGCAAAAGCAGATGCTTTCTGCTTTTGCAGGAGAGGACAGAGAGGGGACAGCCAGCAATGTTCAGGTGCATGAACTTTGCAATCTGTAAAAACTCATCATTTTTTTCACCTTGTAGAGATAAAAATTAATAATGCAAAGAAAGAAATTCTGGTGTCCAAGGATAAACTGAAAACAGCCTAAGAGAACACCAGTAACAAAGATTAGTTGGGATGGGGAACAGCAGATATCAGCGTATTTAGCTTAGATCTTGAATACTAAGAATTTTCTGTGAAATCCGATATCCACTTTTTAAATAATGGAGCTTCATAACATCTTTAAATCTTGCATTTGTGCATTTTTCTTATCAAC
Source organism: Mustela nivalis (assembly GCF_964662115.1). Taxonomy (NCBI): domain Eukaryota; kingdom Metazoa; phylum Chordata; class Mammalia; order Carnivora; family Mustelidae; genus Mustela; species Mustela nivalis. The sequence continues at coordinate 34,576,868 of NC_139034.1, read as the reverse complement.
CAAATAAATCCAATAGAGAAACAGGGTGAAGGCTTAGGACAAGATGAGAGGAGACAATTTAGTTATGCAAGATGAATGAGTTCTAGAGATCTAACACACAGTATATAATGACAATTAACACCATATCATACGCTTGAATCTTCTAAGAGGATAAATCTCAAATTAAATCATCTCTACACGTGCACACACACACACAAATGGTAAACATGTAGAGGTAACTGTCACCTATGCTAATTAATGCTTCGTAGTGCCCATTTCTCAAGGTATGTGTATATCAAAGAATCAAGTCGTACCTGTTAAATATATATAATTTTATATATCAATAACATCTCAATAAAGTTGATTTTTAAAAAAGAGAGAGGAGAAAAGAACATTTAAAACATTTTAGGAGTATTAACACCTCATTCTTGACCAAACTCTCTACCACAGCTGGAGTGCAGGGCAATGAAGAAAAAGAATGAGGCAGGCAAGGCTGCAGCTCAGAGAACTCGGGCTTCTACAGTCAGTATATCCCCCCCCCACCTCCCCCACTAAGGAACTCAACCAGCAATGACCATCCCCATTGATCAGGCACAGCCAATCCTCATCCTGCTGACCCCACAGATCCAGGGTCTTAAAAATGAAGACCTGGGAATGCAAACAGGTTAGGTAACCAACTGCAGTGGGCAGCAAACACGGGGGTTGACTTCCTGGCAGCTGCAGCTCCACACCAGTGTAAAGCAGTCAGGCTCCCAGGATTCCCAGCCAGGAGCCATTTCGGGAATGTTCCGGGGACATATTTCTGCTGGCGATCTCCTGGGGGAAGCTTCTGTTTCTTGTGAGACCATCCCAGTCTAGAGGAACGCTCTCTTCGTCCTTGGGCAAGGATGTGATGATGCCTCTTCTTCCCAGCAAGCATCACTCTTGGGGTGAGGGAAAAGACAGTAAAGGTCCTAGGTGGCATCACTGAGCTGCCCCACCCCCACCACCCCAGACAGCCCCACCTCTGCACTTCATGGGAATGAGATGATAAATTTCCTGAGTGTCTACACCAGCATGATTCACATTCGATTTCCTTTTCATCAAAACCATCCTGGCAGATGCAAAAACCCAGAATCTCAAATCAGGTCTGTCTGATGACCAAGCACCTAGTCATTCCAAAAGTTTTCAAGTCCAAGATGCTGTTTCTGGTGGTGTCAAGTCTCCAAGGATCTCCAGCCCGGTAACTGTAGTGCTAGAGTCAGACAGATTAAATCGAGCTCTGCCACTGATTATCTGTGCAATCAAAGGCATGTTACCGCTCTTCCTTATGCCTTTTACCTCACCTGAAAAGGGGGAATAACGTTAGTGCTTGCCATAAAGTATGTTTAAAGACTAAAGGACATTTCCATACGGTAAATACCCCATGCCCACTAGGTGTCACGAGACAGGGAGTCTTGTGACATTTGGCTCTATAAGTTTTATAGAATTTTTATGATTTGAACAAAGTGATGTTGTTTTCCCCGATAGATGAAATCTGTGTCATAATTAAAATAGTGTTTCCTTAATGTTTGTCCCTTTCTGAGTTTTCAGCTTTTTAATTAGTGACTGTCCTCATTCTTTTTCGGGAAAACAACATCATTAAAGAAAACATTTAAAATGTCTCCCATAGTATCACACTATCTAATTAAACTGTTTTTGCTCCTTGATATTACCTCTTGCGTGTAATATTTACATATCCACAATTTGTAGTGTTTGTTTGCTGTTATTTTTATGTAAGTCACAGCACATTTCTCTGTATTTGTATACATTCTTTGTAAGTATTCATTTTAATAGTTTTATGATATTGATATAGCCTATTTCACCCAACACTCTCTTAACATTGGTATTTTGTACACAAATTGCTTCCTTATTTTTTTTATCTTAAAGATAATGCATCAGTAAACATTTTTGTTTATATATTCTTTGATTTCTGTGAACTACTTCCTTAAGAGAAATTCCAAGGGGTAGAGTTACAGTGTCTTGGGTATGTATTGTCTTTATGCCTCCTGCTGTATAATTCCTTCCAAAAGGATCGTTCAGTTTGCAACTGTAAACTTTATCTTAACTAGTCAGGATTGAAATTGAGTTCCTCTGAGCAGTTACTTGGTTTGAAACATCACAGAAGTCTTTGTACTTTGGTGAAATCGGTATTTTGATTGCCTTGCCATGGTTTCAAGCTTTATAAGTCAAGTTCTGCTTTCTTGCTTTGATAGTTCCCCCTTGAACCAATCAGTCTTTTTTTTCCCCCCATAGGCCATGAACTTTTAAAAGCCTGTCTGCTTTTATCTCCTTGTCTCCCTTCACGAATCTAATTGGATTGATTCAGACCCCCAAGGATTCGTAAATGGCTCAAGGACACCATTTTAAATGGATAATCTAGCCCAACTTCATACTTCCTGTGAGAGGCACAGTTCTAGTCTGGGTGTGAAGTGGTACAATCATTCCACCCCGATGGGGTAGCACTGATGTCCCCAGGTCCTTGGAAACCCACTGACCACTTCATGTATGGCGGGGACATGAATTGGGAAGTAGCTAAGAAAAATGTGCCCCACATAAAGTTTAATGTGGACCCTTCCTCACTCCTCCATATAGCAAAAAATAACTACCCCCCTTTTCCTCTAGAGCATGGAAAGGGGTTTGGGTATGCTGGGATGAGTCTCTTGGAGGTGTGTATTTTTCTCTGGTTTGGAGTTTACCTAACTCATGGGCAGTCATAGACTGTCACAGACTCGTGGACCTCTGTCATAGGCAAGGCAGGTAACACAGACCCCAATGCTCTCAAAAGGACTTTGTCTAGCTTGCTGTGAGGTCTTTCCATCTTCTCATGTTTCTAATGGTGAACAACCCTAATCTAAATGCAGACTCTAAAACACAAGGTGCCCTGACTAGGTTCTAGAGGAGTCATTTAGAGGATGCAAAGCAGGCTTATGTTCATTTTTCCCCCTCCAGATTATCACACATGTGAAAACACATCATTTCAAAGTTCTGGTAGAAATCTCAAGGTATGACTAGAGATCTGGAGTTCCAAACGCCAGGTTAAGGAGCACTTCAAGTTCAAGGATCTAGACATTGTTTTTCTGTAAAATCAGTTTTTTCAGATAGTAAATAGTTTACATTTTGAAGCCCATATAGTCTTTGAAGCAACTACTTAAATATACCAGTACAAAAACAGCCATAAATGATTACAACAATAGGCACCACCATGTTCCAATGAGACTTTATTAGCAGAAAGAAGTCCTGGATTTGGCCCCAGGGCCAGAGTTTGTCAATTTTGATCTAGTATGTGATGGTAAAGTTGAAAGACCACCTACCCAGCCCCTCTGCACTCTTGCTATCTGCAATTTGTGTTTGCAAGCCCATTTCCATCCATGTCTGTATTTGTACGTCATGGGATTTAGGATGTAGATATTGATTCATTCATTCAAACCATGTGAGTTTTTCTTGCTACCTACTGTATGCTGTCACACAACAGTGTTGTCGTTAATTTAGTCCTATCTCTGTCTATTAAATATAACCCAAGACTGCATTTTTTTTTGGTGATATAGGTAGGATTAGCAAAGAAAATTTAAAAGCTGAATAGTGGCAGACAGAAAAAATCAATTTTCAAGAACTTCTGATGAATAATTAGATCCAGTCTCCTCTTTGAGATCTGAGCAGATGGACTGGAACGGCTTCTCTAGGGATCAATGAAGAATTGAAGGCAAGAAAGCTATTGGATGTAGGAAAGCATGCTGAGCTCAAAACTAGTGACCAGTACTGCAAATATTTAACAGTGTGACCTTCCCTGGGGCAAGCTGTTTCATTTCTCTGGGACTCTCTTTCACCTTTGATAAAACAAGGTATTGGGATTAGGTCCACTGGATTAGATGAGCCCCAAATCTGCTCAGGCCTTGAACCCTTAAAATTTTGTGTCAACCAGTCAATGCTGAGAGGCTTCTATTATTCCAGAAAACAAGCAATTTAGAGAGATTTCTTCCCTAGTGGAGCTCAAAAACACGTCCTGGGAAGGCCCCTCATCTGACTGTCATCTAAAACTAGGACATTGCATTCCTCTTGGGAACCTCAATGATCATGAAAATGGACCTGGCTTAAAGTCTTCCATCCACTGTGGAAAGCAGGCATGCCCCTGCCAACTGCAACCCAAAGCAGAATGGAAGTGGAGGCACACATCGTGGGAGTGGGGAGAGGTGGTATAGGCCCTGACCAGAAGCGGAAGCATTAGAACTGGGCCCCATGGGGTGAGCAGATTTTTAGTAAACCTGGGAGGGGGCAGCGTTAGAAAGCTTTGCCAACAGAGGGTAATTCAAACCCAGAAAGCAGAAATACAGTGGAAGAACGGAGGCACCATCCTGAGCCAGGTTCCAAGTCCGGTCCCCTTGTTGAGTGCGTTCACTGGGTCCCATTTCTGTTGCTACTCATGTCCAGCAGTTTAGCGATAGTAACTTTCACAGTAAACGGGCACAGAGGAATTTTTCACTACACACCAATTTTTTTTGTTTGTTTGTTTTTGTTTTGTTTTGAGTACGGCTTTTTATACCTTTCATTTGGCTGGTTCTTCATGATCATGGTTCCGTGGTTTCAAATAAAGTCAGGTTAAAGTGAGGGTATAGTGACTATGGTAAATACAATGACTCCAACAGACACAAGGAATCACGTGGACAAGTGAAGTATCAGAAATGTAGGCACGTGGGTCTACTAATAAGCTCAATACTGGCCATTTAGTTTTAGTAAAGCCTCATCCAACATATGAAATGAATGTTACTAACCTGAATGCTATTTATATGTTTGTCTTATTTGTATTTAATTAGGTTTTTAATGGCTGTTTCACAAATAAAAGCCTACAGAATGTATATCTATTTTTATATTTTTACATGTGTATATATTTATATAATATTATTACATAATAATAATATTACATAATATTATTGTATACATATATTATTTTGCATTTTTATATAACACCCTATAAAAAGAATTTGAGTCAAGCTTGGAGTCACAATTTTTCTGAATATCACAGTATATGAACGTAAAGTTTATTTCTTCATCTATCAAAAGGAGATGGTAATCATTTACTTTGTGGGACTATTAAGAGGATGAAAAGAGGTCTGGAAAGTTTAAACTGCTACGTAACATCAAGGAGATAAAACAATATTTATTACGAAACAGACACGAGCGAAAAACCGAAACAGCTGTCCAGTATCCTCTTCTCAGCCTACATAATCAGGGCTCTTGGCAAAAGGGTTTTTATAAGTAAAGAGCAATGGCTCACAGTTCAGATGTGTCCCCTGGGGTCTACGGCCATACCACCCTGAACGCGCCCAATCTTGTCAGATGTGTCCCCTGGTGAGTCCTATATATGCAGCAAAATGTTACCTGCCTGCCTGCCTGCCTGCATCATTATCCCTGTAACAGTCGCTGATGCTCGTGAGTTAATTCAGGGCTCCTTTTAGCCCTTTGAAACAAAACCAGCCCAGGATAAATGCAGAGCCCACCTCATGGAAGCTGAAGCCTTGCAGAACTTTTTGCCACCAGCTGGTGACAGAATGCAGCTTGAAATCTAAGCTGGAAAGCCTTTGACCAAGGCAGGTGGACAAGATTTTCTATAGAACATTCTTTTGCATCAAGGAATCCAAATAGGATGCATCTCCCAAAACCCTCCATTCCAGCAGGGCTCGGAGACGAGCGCATGCAGGTCTCACAAGCGGGCGTGGGTCCTGCTCAGACCACAGAGGCCAGTGATGGGGCTGCAGGATTTCTACGTGAAATTGCTCGCTGGTACCCATGCACTAGCATTTGCTGAAGAGCAATGGGTCACTGCCACCAGCGGCAGTGAAATCTGGAGCGGTCAAGAATTAGCTAGTAATTTCGGGAGTTTGAAGTTTTATCTCCAACACCAACATGGCAACTCTCTTTTTTTTTTTTCCCAAAGATTTTATTTATTTATTTGACAGACAGAGATCACAAGTAGGCAGAGAGGCAGGTGGGGTGGGGGGAGGGGGAGAAGCAGGCTCCTTGCAGAGAAGAGAGCCCAATGTGGGACTTGATCCCTGGAGCCTGGGATCATGACCTGAGCCAAAGGCAGCAGCTTAACCCACTGAGCCACCCAGGCTCCCCAACATGGCAACTCTTTATTCAAAGTTAGTCAGTTCCCATCTCGTGGATGTCTGGAGAATGACCAGTACCGAAGTTTTTGATTTCCAGTTACCCTATTTCAATGACAGAAGCATTTTTCCTAGTTGACCAAAGTTTTTAGAGCCTCCAAGAATCTTTTTGAACTTCCCAATAAGGTGGAATTATGATTTTTAACTTGAGGTAGATACCTCTGAACTATTACGCTGGGCATTTTGTTGCAAGTCCAAGTCCCTGAGCGACGTCAGTCCTTATAGTTACCGTTTCCTTTGTTTTTCTCCCATGCCCGACAGCTTGCTCTAGCTAATACACTCTCCTCAACCAGTATCCTTTCCCAGTTCACCCCTGGGGAACGTCTGAGCCCCGGACCACCACAGCTTGTCAGGAGCTGCCTCTTCTCCACCTCTCACTAGGACCTCTTTCCCAGGTGGGTGGGAAGTGATTGGGTTTCAAAGCCCCTTCTTATGGCCTGCTTTCCCAGACCGCTCATGGCACCAACTCTTGTGGGTTGGTAGTAACACTGGATTCTTCAGAAGCAGACTTAGGAATGGGGTTTGGCACACAGGGTATTTATTTATTAGAGACCAAGAGCTGTGGAAGTGAGGGGGCGGGGGTAGGATTGGTCAGAGGGGAGAAGTCAAACCACTATATGCCCAGTGAAACTTTGGCCACAAGACGGAGCTCAAGAATGCACGTGACCCGTCAGGGCTATCCCACATGGGGCTGAAACGGCTGGGTCCCTATATCAGCCACAACCAGTCCATGGCTAGGCTGCCATTGGATGAGAGGGATCAGCAAAGATGGAGGCCTAAAGACGCCGACAGCTAGGGAACCAATCACTCCTATTAGGGAACAGAGAATCTAAGCACCTCTCTCTTCAGCTGCCCCGTACCTGGCTTCTCTTACCCACAGCCATCCCAGCTGTGGGCCCCTGTGGCTCACCTAGGTCATGCCCCAGACCCTCGTCCCCACTGTGGAGATGCTCTCTTCTTGGACCTCTACTCTTTTAAACTTTGCCGTCTCGTCATCCCTTTCTAAAGTGAGATTTCAGTTTTTAAAATCAAAGTTTGAAAAAAGTCAACACTTAAAGCAGCGCCCTGCCCCCGAGCCCCTTCCAACTCCTACAAGGATCCTTGGGTGTGAGTCTCTGCATTCCCCTCTAATTGTTTATTAGAGCAGGCCCAGCCCTTCCCACCACGGGCTCAAAGGAGGCAAAAGGAGATCCAGCAGGATATGAGAAGTACTATTTTCACTCCAGAGGACTGGAGAGACAAAAAAGCTACCTGCATAGAAACTCACAAGAAATCCTGTAGAATCTCTCGCATCGTGAAAAATGTCTCATTCAATTTAGCACTAAAATAATATTCCAACAGAATAGTTTATGGGAACAGTCCTTTATTGTCTTTGAAATGCCTTTCCAGAGCACTGTTATATCTCAAAATCCTCCCATCATCTCTTTGAGGGAGACGCCATTATTTTGCCAACTTTTCAGTAAAAGAAACAGAAGTTCAGAGTGGCTCAGTCACTTTTTCACAGCCCGTGGGTGGAGAGAGTCTGAATACAGAGGCCTTGCCATCTTCTGGGGAAGATAGGGCCCCACAGAGAAGTCTCCTTCCGTGCCCTCCTGCCACCACAGCCTTGCAGGGCCGGGGTCTCACCAGTGGCCTCATCAGGAGAGGAGATGGTGTAGCACCTTTCTTGACCTCTGCCGGTGCCTCCAAGGGCACCCCAGCAAGTGCAAAATAGTGTACTTGCTTTGGGAATCCCACTTCGCCCAGAAATGACCTCTGTGCCCCTCCTGTGTATTGACAGGACCTCTCCTGGGGTTTCAGAGTCAGAGACAGTCCCTGCATGGGTGAAGGCCTGTGGGAGCTGAGATAGAGAACTCTCTGGAACCCACTCGTCTCCCACAGCCTATTGCCAGGTAGCTGAAACAAAACTCTCAGGAGACAAAACTGTCCTCACCTCCTTCCCAGCAGCTCAGTAAGCCCTGACAGCAAATGTTCTGGCTCTTAGAGGCTCCCCACGGTTCTGGAGAAGTCCCGGCTGGGGTCCAACGTGCACCTGCTCCATAGAAAGCCTAGGAAGGTGACTGCCTTTTTCAGGAAGGCCTCTCCTACACCTCCTCAGGGTCTCCCTCAGGCCTCCCCCTTGGTGCTTTACTCACTGCTCTGATAAACTGCGACTTCCCTTGGGAGGAGGTCTATTTTACAATTTTATCAGCCGTTTTATTTTAAGATGACTACATTTCAGAATCTGTCCTGGGAATGATTTGGACAGGAAAATGCCTTGTGTGGAATTGCACACTCCCCTCAGAAAGGGAAATGTGTCCTGCGGAAAGGCCTAGCTGAGAGGAATCAGAGGGTTGGAGTCTCCCACTCAGGGAGGACGGCCCTTCAGTCCTGTTGGCTGCGGGTTTGGGGTTCTCTCAGAGAAGACAGAGTGGCCAAGCGCTCATGCTTTGCAAGCAACAGAAAACTTGGGTGGCTTAGCTCAGTGGGAAGGAGTTTTTGGAAGTGTTGGGGAGAAGACCGGAGGGTAATGGGTCTTAGAATCTGAGTGCACAGCCACCAACCCACCACGGGGACGATGGAATTAGGAGCTCACTCTGCAAAGTCATGTGAGGTCCCCAAGCTTCTGTAGGCCTCCCTCCACGGCCACTGTCATCCCACCCAGGACATGGTGCAGGAGAGAAATCCCCCCAGAGCACTGGGCAGTGTCCTGGTGGCAAATGTTCCCCCAGAGAGGGGACACTCTCTTCCTTACCTCTCTTTAAGAGGAGGAACTTCACTGAAGAAAAACTTTGCCCTTCTATTATACCAGATGGATTTTAATCTCCAGTGCAAACAGATTCCAGCAGAAGGCTGTAGAGATGGAACAGATTTAAACTCAGACAAAGCGGTTCAAATCCTGGCTCAGCCACTTACTGGTTCCATGACCTCGGCCAACTGATTTAACCAGAGAGGGTCTCAGTTTGCTTATCCATTAGATAGGGGTAACATTTTGTACTTCCCAAAGTGGTTAAGGAGAGTTAAAAAAAACAAAAATATAGAACAGCTGGCCCAAAACATGAATTTGATAAATGCTCTTTCTTCTTTCCCCCTCTTTATCTCCATTCTCTGCATATCATCGGCCCATTATGTGTCCAGCCTGGGGCAAGGTGAGGACCATTCTCCACAGTAATGAGTGTCTTGTTGGGTGGAGGGAGTGGAGTTGAGCCCATATCAGCCTCTCTGCAGAAGCTGAGGACTAGAATCTAGGACTTTGACCCCAGCGGCCCACAGGGGTGCTGACACACCACGTGGGGGCCTTCCTGAGCCAAAAACACAGAGAACAACCACCCCAGCAGCCCGAGAGCAGAGAGAACTCCAGTCCAAGTTATATGGCTCTGTAGACCAGATGAAACTCACCTTGTGAAACCACAAAAACAGACACCCAGGTGTCTGAATTGGTTAAGCATCTGCCTTTGGCTCAGGTCATGATATTAGAATCCTGGGATCGAGTCCCACGTCAGGCTACCTGCTTAGCAGGAAGTCTGCTCCTGCCTCTCCCTCTCCCCACTTGTGCTTCTCTCTCTCTCTTTCTCTCTCCAATAAAGAAATCAAATTAAAAAGCAAAAAAACCGGGGCGCCTGGGTGGCTCAGTGGGTTAAGCTGCTGCCTTCAGCTCAGGTCATGATCTCAGGGTCTTGGGATCAAGCCCCGCATCGGACTCTCTGCTCAGCAGGGAGCCTGCTTCCCCTTCTCTCTCTGCCTGCCTCTCTGCCTACTTGTGATCTCTCTCTCTCTCTCTGTAAAATAAATAAATAAAATCTTTTAAAAAAAAAAAGGCAAAAAATCCAGAGTCAAGGAAGGACAAGTGACTTTTCCCCAGTCCATCATTCCTAACTCATTAAACCAAACAAAAGTTCTACTTCTTAGTTTTTCAACCTGGAAAATGTATTCTCTTCCCACTGGAAAGAAAAAGGCACTGCCTAGAGAAAAAAGCTCCCTTTCACATTTTCTTTACAGGATGAAAGTCTGAATGTAAGCACAAGCAAATAGAATGCTGAAGAAAACCCTCAAAGGGCTCCCCATCAGAACACGTCTGGGGAGAAAACCGTATCCAAGACAATCTACGCCCCTCATGTTTGAGAGCATGGTGGTCACACCCCAGCCCTGAAGTTAGATGAAATATTTCTATGTCTGCAGTTATTCACGACAGTCTTGATCTCAAATATTCCACGCCGTTGCCCCACAAATATTTGCCCAGGTAATAAATTTGAATTTAGAAAATGTAGCCAGGCAAACACAGGCCCACTGTACTTAGATGTTCCCTCAGTCCCAGCTTTAACCTTTGGGCCTGAAAAACTTGTTGAGGCTCCTAGTGTGTCCTCCAGGTGCTAACAAGACGCCAGCCCCTCAAGTTGGAAGGTGCTGCTTTCTCCAGAGAGCTAGAGGCCCAGGCCTTCTTCAAGAACACACACATGCTTATCTATGGGAATGTTAGTAGTTACTGGGCCCCTGAAAAAATTTCCAACAGAGTCAGCCTCTGGGAATATTTAGTAGCAGTTTTTCTCATGGTTTTGCTGCTTTGTTTTGCTTTGTTTCATTTTGTTAATTCTCACACCAAGTCTGTCAGGTTCTCTCCACTCTGAGCTTCCTCTGGTACCGAGCCGGTGGGCAGGCCTCTGAGCCCCCACCGCCTGGACCGGGATTAGCTGTTCAGCTTCTAACAGCTGAATGGCCCTCCCTTCAAGAATCAGTTCTCTCATCTTAAGGCTATATTGGTGCCCATTTCTTTGAGAAAACTGTCCTGTAGCAAAACTTCACACACAAGCACACAAATTAGTTTACCCGGAGGCTCCTGGTGGCTCAGTAAGTTAAGCATCTGCCTTCAGCTCAGGTCATGATCCTGGGATCCTGGGATGGAGTCCCACATCGGGCTCTCTGCTCAGTGGGAAGTCTGCTTCTCCTTCTACCCCTGCCCTTCCTTGCTCGTCATCTTTCCCCCTCTCTCTCAAATAAATAAATAAAATATTTTTTTAAAAATCAGTTTACCTAGTTAACCCTTCATCAAGAACTAGTTACTTCAGTCTTCTATTTCATCCTCTTGCATAAATGATCTAGCTTTTATTGGAAATATCATTTACAATTTCTTTACCAATTTGATGAGGATGTTGTCTTCGGTGTGCGTATCAGCAGTCACAATAGAAGCAAAATAAAGTGAATAACGGCTCTTGATGTGGGGCCTGAAGCTCTCTCTCCCTAGGCCTAGAAGTTTTCATCTGAAGTACCTTTATCTTCCCAGCCAGACAAGTGGTTGCTTAGTAACTCGCCTTATCAATGATTTAGCTTTTCTCCTGATTGCCTCGTAAGAAGATAGCACCTTCAGTACTTTCTGTTTCTTCCTTCCCAGCTGTAATGAGAAACGATTTTGTAAAAGGTCATCGTCCAGAAATACATTCCCATTTATAAGCACAGCCTCTCACCAGCGTGAAACTGGATTGACGGTTATACAATAATGATTGTTATGCTTCCAATGGGGGTTTCTCAAACTTTAGAACACATCCAAGTCTTCTGGAGAACTTTTTCAAAGTATAAAGGCCCAGGCGCGATCCTATTTCAACGTGCCCGAGGCGCTGTATTCTCTCCTTACCTGCCTGCATTGGAGAACCACTAGCGGAGCCCAGGCACCTGTTACAGGTTTGCCGATGCCCATCCAAATCACATCAGTGCCCCAGCTTCCCCATGGATCTTGAGGGAGACTTCTCCACTACTTTGATGCCACTCCCAACCCGGACACAGACAGACCCCTAGAGGCCCACCTCTGCACGCCAGGGTCACAGATGGGCTCCAATGACAGGGTCTGGACCATGGCTCCTGTGAGATGTGTCCTACAGGAGGGGGGCATCACAGAGAGCAAGGGGGGTTGCACCGAGGAGAAAACAAAGTCCGAGGCTGGCTTTCTCCAAAGCTGACCTTTCAGTTAGCTAACAAATCTCATTTTGCCGGGGCAGGGCGTGAGACACTGAAATTCACTGCAGAGCTAAAACCGCTGGGGTATTGTCTTCTTGGGGTGGTGAGGGCGGGCAGGAGATCAGAGGACCATCTCCCCGGAGTAGGTTAAAGCAAAGATCTGGCGGCATAGAGGTAACTGGAAATTCTGTGACATTCAGAGAGAATCAGGTTGCTTCCTGGAATGGTGTGGGACATTTCCTCCCTCCTGCGGCACTGGATCAAACAGTCCAGTATGATAGAAATGCAACTTCCCTGGATACACACAAGAAATTAAAAATCTAGAGAAAGATGGTAGAGACAGGACATACTCTAGACCCTGACATATTTTCTGCTTCCACGTTCATCTCCCCCCAAAAAGAGCAAACTGATCCTTTTTTTTTCTTTTTTTTTTTTTTTTTTTTTTTTTTGCTTTGCTTTTTTCCTTTTTTTAAAGGAAAGAAGTTCACTAAACTATAGTTTTAAGATGAGGAGCCTAGGGGTGCCTGGGTGGCTCAGTCGGTTATTAAGCATCTGCCTTCAGCTCAGGTTATGATCCTGGGGTCCTGGGGTCAAGCCCCGGAACAAGTTCTCTGCTCAGAAGGAAGCCTGCTTCTCCCTGTGTCTCTGCCTGCTGCTCCCCCTGCTTATGCTCTCTCTCTCTGTCAAATAAATAGATAAAATCCTTAAAAAAATAATAAAAATTTAAAAATAGAGGTGCCTGGAAAACAGGTGTCATCCTTTCCTCAGCCGGAAAGACCCACTTGCCACAAGGCTCATGTCCCAAGTGGAGCCACCTCTCGGCCTCCTCGGCACCTTCACCAATCACAAGAAACAAGAACTTTGCAGAGAAGACGAGAAAAAAGCTGGAGTCGCTGGCAACTCTGTTCAGAAACGACCAAGACTCTTGACTTCATTTCCACAGGTTCGGGGACCCCTGGGCTGCAAACTCACACTGATATCATAGCAAGAACCTGGATTCCGGAGGTTTCAACTTTGCACAAGGGAAATAAAGCTTTACGACAGAGTCTAGAAGGGGTTGTCTTGTATAGGCAACACGTGCATAAACATTATCATTTGCTGCTTCGTGACTAAAGAAGAAAGACTGACAAACCCAAGGCTGCCCATCAAAACACAGAAGGAATGGGCTTTGAGTTTATGCAGAACTGAGTCTAAGACTTGGCTTCACCACCTTCCAACTGTGTAATCCCAGGAAAAGTTGTTCAGCTTGTCCAGGCCTCAGTTGGCTCCTCTATAGAATGAGGCAGTGAAAGTATCTGCCTCGTCAGTTGCTGGGAGGATTAAATTCAATGAGATAATGCTTGGAACATGGCACCCCCACAAGGAATGTGCTCTGTGTCAGTTGCCATTTTGGATCTATAAGGAAACAAGATCACTTTACACTTTAAGCAAAATTCTTAAGTTATTGGAGGGCTGGTAATTATAAGAAAGAAAGTAGAGTCATGAAAGGTGGTAGAAGTATCCTACCTGTTATTCCATGTAAAAATAAAATGTATGGGAACTTAATCAATTATTTATTGAGTATCTGAACTACGTGCCCTGGACTCTGCTTGGCATTACTGGGGAATCAAATATAATCCCTGCCCTAGAAGAGGCTACAATCCAGTTGTGTGGACATACCACACAACAGTCTAACAGTACAAAGAAAAATTAAGTATAAAACCAAATGATAATGTTCAGTGGAGAAAGAATGAGAAAAATGAGATCAGGCCAAGCTTGGGAAATGTTTTTTGAAGGGAGTGGGTTTGGTTGAGGGATTGAGTATTAACTAAGATGCCTCACATCTCTGTTCTCATCAGTTGCCATGGGACATCCAAGTCTCTAGGCCATGGCCACCTCCTGGACAGGTGTGTACACCCCTCATGCCAGTTCAGTCTCACCCTTCTCCTACCCTACCAAACCCTTCCCTTGTGCAATACATGATGTGCAACACTGAACTCTAAACCTCCTCTCTGATAGACCTTGTCACCTTCTTGCCCCAACTTGTCTAGCTCCTTCCTAAGGAGGCCAATTCTCCAGCAGCCCCCTCAAGCAGCAACCCTTTCTCGCACACACACCCTCACCAAGTTCCCCACCCGGCTTGGGTCCTTGGAACCTCCTCTGGCTTCTCATTCCAAAACTCCAGCAAGTCTAATGTGCATACTCTCAGTCCAGAACACTTCATTGCATCAGCTACACGTGGCCTGGGCTCATCCCCACACCTTGAAGATTCTAGCATTAGGAAGATGGTTTTTCTCCTCAACATTTCTCTGTGGTAGAACAATGCCACACACACACACACACACACACACACACACAAATATATGTCCATGTCCTAATCCTTGGAACCTGTAAATATGTTACCTGGTGATAGGGCCTGAATTCCATTTTCCCCAAACTCCTATGTTGAGATGTTAACCTCAGAATGTGACTGTATACGGAGATAGGGCCTTCCAAGAGGTGATTCCATGAAAATGAGTCACTCAGGTTGAGCTGTAATCCAATCTAACTGACATCCTTAAAAGAAGAGGAAATTGTGGGCCTACAGAGAGACATCGGAGATGTGCACGTTAAGGAAAGACCACAGGAGGACATAGTCATCTGCAAGGCAAGGAAAGAATCCTCAGGAGAAACCAAAACTGCCAACACCTTGACCTTAGACTTCTAGCTTCCCGGACTGTGAGAAAGAAACTTCTGTTGTATGATCCCCCCAGTCTGTGGGCTTTTGTTATGGGATCATGAGCTGGCTAACACATGTGGCCGAGGAGAGTTAAGATTGTAGATGAAACTAAGATTGCCAATTAGCTGACCTTAAAAAAGAGAGATTATCCTGGATTATCCAGATAGGCCCAAGTGGAGGGGGGGGGGGCACCTGGGTGGCTCAGTGGGTTAAGGCTCTGCCTTTGGCTCAGGTCATGATCTCAGGGTTCTGGGATTGAGTCCCGCATCGGGCTCTCTGCTTGGCAGGGTGCCTGCTTCCTCCTCTCTCTCTCTCTGCTTACCTTTCTGCCTACTTGTGATCTTTCTCTGTCAAATTTGAAAAAAAAAAAAAAAGTGGAAGAGGGAAGCAGAGAGGTCAGAGTGGTACCATGAAGGAAAGACATAGCCCACCATGGCCGGCTTTGAAGGGGAGGAGGGGTCGCAGACCGAGGGTTGTGCAGGCAGCCTCTAGAAGAAGCCAAAAAGGGCACAGAAATGGATTCTCCTCTGGAACCCCCAGAAAGTAACACAGGCCTGCCAACACCTTGATTTTATCCCATGAGACTTGTGTTGGCCTTTTGCGGAAAAGTAAGAGAATCAATTTGTGTTGCTCAAACCACTACATTTGTGGTAATTTGTTACAGCAGCAAGAAGAAGCTGATACAACTCTAGTCATAAGATCTGGTTATTCTAACATCTGGGCTAGAGTATACAATCCATCCAGTATCATCTAGTCCCTCTGTCCCTTGGCGTCCTCTCTTCCATAGGCCCCATTCCCACCATCTTGTCACTGCCTACATCGGTAAGCTGTCCACATCTCACTTTCAAACACCACACACACTCTCCAACCTCCACTTGTTATCTTTCTGCCTCACTCCCTCAGGTTCTGACCCAGACTCCAACATCCCGCAGCTGCACTCGCTCTCCCCAGCTGAGGGGCATTGGCCATAAACACGGCCATCCCTTACATGCACGCAGACTTACCATCTTTACTAATTTTTTTAAAAGATTTTATTTATTTATTTGACAGAAAGAGAGAAGGAGAGAGAAAACACAAGCAGGGGGAGGGGCAGAAGAAGAGGGAAAAGCAGGCTCCCTGCTGAACAGGGAGCCCAACACAGGGCTCCATCCCAGGATCCAGGGATTATGACCTGAGCTGAAGGTAGATGCTTGACTGACTGAACAACCATCTTTGTTTTTCCCTCTTTTGTACTCCTGTGGAAGCACCAAGCCCCAGAAAGATCCTACACGTCACCTACTCCCAACCTGTATCCACGCATCAAAACATGGCTAGAGGACAACATTCTGCCTGGCTCCATGGTCTCAGTCTCAATCTGTGACTAATAATCCCCAAAAGGACCCTCAGTGCTGCCAGGCAATCCTACCACATTCCCCTCCATTCACTCTCGCATTCTCCAGAATGTGTATCTCATACCTGAATACTGATCTCTTCTAGAATCCTTCTAACCTCTTCCCTGGCCCCCTCATGGCTGACTGAGGTACTACTCTGCAAGGGTCTTTTCTTTTTTTTTTTTTAAAGATTTTATTTATTTATTTGTCAGAGAGAGTGAACACAGGCAGACAAAGTGGCAGGCAGAGGCAGAGGGAGAAGCAGGCTCCCTGCCGAGCAAGGAAGCCGACGTGGGACTCGATCCCAGGAAGCTGGGATCACGACCCGAGCCGAAGGCAGTTGCTCAACCAACTGAGCCACCCAGAAGGGTCTTAAAATATTCTTGCACTTACCGTCTTGGATTATAATTATCTGTGCACTCACTGGATGGTGAGATCCCTGGGGACAGAGACCAGGTGTTTTTCCAGGTCCTACCAGAAGCCCAGTGTCCAGAACAGAGCAGATACCCAGTAAATGATTGGTGAGTGGATGAAGAAATGAATGAATGAACCAACAAACCAAGTGGAAGGAAAAAGGCATGGAGCAAGCCAGGTGACTTGCAACATTACATAGTAATTTTCTAAAACTCTGAACCACTTTTTCCCAAAAGAACAGAAGCCAGAGTGACTGGCTGACCTCCCAAGGCCGTTAGTGCACTGGGTAAACATCCTGAGACAGTCGCTGGAAAGTGATTTGGATATATTTGTTTAAATCAAGATAGATTTCATTCGGAGATGTTCTCAAGTCTGGAGTCATGAAATCTTAGAAGAGGATGGGGGCCTTGGAGGTCATTTAATTTCATGCTCAGAACTTGCCAGCCCGACCTGAGGGGTGACCTCAGCTTTGAAGCAATATTGTTTGTTATTTTGGTGCATTCGTTTTTATAGCAATTATTTTGAATCCAAGTTGTTTAAAACACAAAAAAGACACTGGAAAAGAAAACATTCACCTTAGAAGAGGCCAACTGGCCACTTTCACAAGTTTTCCAAATTTAAAAAATTAACAGGGAGCCAGAGGGAATGGGGAGATGTGTGAAACCGAAGTCAGGAAATCAAGGCCTATAGGGTCATGTGTGTACTCGTGCAAACCACTAAACCTTACTGAGGTTTCATTCAAGACAATGAAGGTAACTGTACCCCATTTTACACCCCGCCCTGACTGTATTAATTCATGCCTGGGACTGTGCTGTGCTCCCGGGAGAGTGGGTATGAGCAAAAGTTAGACTGTTGTAAATACGCCAGCCCCAGTGAGAAACGAATAGTCCTTTCTCATAATTTTTTTAAAAAATCGCAAACCACATGATTTGACCCCGCCAAGTTGTGAAAAATGCCCCTGACCATCTCAAGATTTACAGGATAGCAAATGGAAACTTTGGGATTTGGGCTGTTTCTTACTAGAAAGAAAGTCAAAGACAAAAATACAGAACATACAATTTCTCTGAGCCAGGACTTCGAGCTTCTCTCGATAAACATTTATTTGTGAGGAAAAAACCAAAGCAAAACGAAAACAGCAATGTGTGTGCTTGGCACCTCCTGAGTGCCAGGCACAGTGCTGGGCGGGGCATGGATGTCGTCTGCTAGTCCCCCCTCCAGGCAGGGGCGGGTTGGTTTGATCAGTAAATGCTGGAGTAAATGATACAGACAGAAGCATTCGATAGCGGTGACTGGGGAAAGTGTGAGCTGAAATTCAGTGCCCCACAGAGCCAACACATGAGGTCAGCCCCTGAGGAGAGGCTCCCCAGACCCACCACAAACTACCGGGACCAGAACTCTGCTGTCTGGGACCTGTGAGGCATGCGAAGTGTTTGCTGGTCCCCTCTCCTGACTGCAGAGGGGGCATCACAAAGGAAAGTGTTTGAGCGAAGCGCCTCCACCCTCGAGAGCTGAAGAGATGGGAACCAGAACCCTAGTGGAGAAGCCAGCCCCTCACCGACTCATGCTGCCTTTTCTGTTTTGTTCCTGTGGTTCAAGCACTTAATAGTTCTTCGTAATCTGCCTGCATCATGGACACTCTGCGTTCTTGGGGGAGCTTTTTCTGTAACATTTGGCGGGAAATAGGTCTTCACATCCTGAATCAGAGGTGCAAAGAACAGCCTTCTCTTCTTGTGTCCAAAGACCCTTATAAACGCAAAGGGCATGGACTCCATCCATGGCAAATTTGAACCTTAATGGCATTCTTTTCAGTTATAAAGGTAAGCGGATGTAAGAGTTTAGTGGCTTCCTTGAGAGAATGACTCCTCCACTTATTCAAATATGGAATCTTAAGAAATCATCATCTGGAAAAGTCTGGAACACTATGTACATCCCTTTCCTTCAGGAGTTCAGAACATCCCTAAGGACAATTGGAAGATACACAACAAGCAGGCCAATCCGTGTGCAAAGAAATCTCCACTGGACTACTAGGCCAAAGTGTTAGAGGCCCCTGGCATGTCATGTCCTGGGCACAAAGGCATATCCAACAAAGTAAGATGACGGGTTAAATACAACACATATTTTTTTTAAGGATTTATTGAAATATACTTTAGATATTGTAAAATTGACCTATTGTAGTTTGATTATGAGGAAACTCACACAGCTGTATAACCATCACCTCAACCCACATATGGTTCACTCCCATCCCCTGAAATCTTCCTCACACCTGTTTACTGCTAATCCCCGCTCCCACACTCAGCCTACAGTTTCACCTTGTCTAGAAATTTCGTATCAACCGAATCATGCAACATGGAGTCTTTTGTGTCTGCCTTCTTTCATTTTAAGTTTCTTCCATGTTGTTACATGTTTTAGTAGTTCATGTCCTTTTCTGCCAAGTAGTATTCCATGGTATGAATATATCACATTTTGTTTGCCTGTTCTTCAGGTGATGGACATTTGGACTTTGGGCTGTATAATATTAATATATTATATTATATTATGGTTGTGTATTAATATATTATGTATAATGCTGCTCTGGGCATTCATGTACAAGTCTTTGGAGAGATGTTTGGAGGATTCATGTACATGTCTCTTGAGTAGATACCCAGAAGGAGAATCACTGGATTATAAGGTAAATTTATGTTAAGTTTTTTTTATTTTGTGTGTTGTTGTTGTTGTTTAATGGGCCCCAGGCCCAATATGGGGCTCAAACTCATGACCTTGAGATCAAGGCTCACATGCTCCACCAACTAAAGGGGAGTAAGCACCCCTAAGTTTAAGTTTCAAAAAACAGCTGAACTGGGGGCGCCTGAGTGGCTCAGTCGGTAAAGCGTCTACCTTCAGCTCAGGTCATGATCCCAGGGTCCTGGGATTAAGCCTCTTATCAGGTTCCCTGCTCAGCAGTAAGTGTGCTTCTCCCTCTCCCTCTATGCTCTCACTCACTCTCACTCTCTCTCTCAAATAAATAAAGTCTTTAAAAAAAAAACCAACAGCCAAACTGTTTCCCAAAGTAACTGTACCATTTTACATTATTACCAGCAGTGCAGTAGGGTTTCAGTTTCTCCACATTCTCTCCAAAACTTGATTCTCTCTCAGTCTTTTTGATTACCAACCTTCTAGTAGGTATGTATTAGTATCTAATTGTAGTGTTATTTATATTTCCCTAATAACTGATGATGGTAAACATCTTTTCATATGCTCCTCTTTTTTTTGGCCATTCACATATTCTTTGATAAAATGTCGATTAAATATCTTGGCTATGTATTTACTGGATAATTTGTCTTATTGTTGACTTGTAGGAGTTCTCTTTATGTCCTGGAGGTTAAGTAGCTCATGAGAGAGACATGATCTGCAAATCTTTTTTCTCCATCTGTGGTTTGCTTTTCACTCTCCCAGAAATGTTATTCGAATTGTCAAAGTTCTTAATTCTGATAAAGTTTACCTCTGCTTTTTTTTTCTTTTATGGATTATACATTTCATGTCATATTTAGGAAATTTTTGCCTAACCCAATGTTGCAAAGATTTTTCTCCAATGTTTTTTTTTTCTAAAGGTTTTATAGTTTGAGCTCTAACATTTCAATTTATGATCTATTTTGAGTTAATTCTAGTGTATAGAATGAGGTAAGGATCTATATATTTTATATTTGTTGCTGTTGTTTATTTTGCATATGGCTATCCGATTTTTCCAGTACCATTTTGAAAAGACTGTCCTTGCCCTTTGGCACTCTTTGCAAAAATCAGTCGACCACAAATGTGTGAGTTTATTTCTAAATTCTAGCGTCTACCATCCACCTATGAGCTATTCGTATGCAAATCCCACATGTATCTGATTACTGTACCTTGACAATCGTTTTGAAATCAGATAGTTTAGGTCCTCCAACTTTTTTCTTCTGTTTCAAAATCATTTTGGTAATTTTGGGTCTTTTGCTTTTCCAGATAAGTTTTACGATGATCAAACAAAAAAAAATTGCACTACAGTTTCTACCTTATGGAAACAATTCTGCATTTCTTCCATGTCTTTTTTTTTTTTTCTGAGAGATCAGAATTCAATCTGGCTTGAACAAGAGAGATTGTCAGCAGTGTAAAATGTTTAAGATTATGCCTACAGTCAAACGGCCCCTAAAGAGAGATGAGCACTTCCCTTTTTTCTCTTCCACACCCTTGCTTGTCTTTCTACCAAAGGTGGGAGTCAGAACAACACAGGTTTAGATTCTGCCTCTGTAACTGACCACATGGACAATCTTAGGCAGTCCACTTACCTCCCCTGAGCTTAACTTCTATATCTGTAAAATAAAGATTACAATACCTATCTCCTAGAGCTATTCTGACATCAGTAATATGCCAGGTACATAGAAAGGTTGGACAAATATGGTACAGGTAAGTGAGTAAATAAAGGGAGAGCTGGTGATTATTCAAGTTTTATAACAAAATGAACCCAAACCAGATACACTATGGCTTCATGATTAAAGAAATATTTGGGAGAAAGAACTCATTTCCTTGTTTCCCGCCAAAATTCCTGGTAGGAAACAAACCTGATTCTACTTAACTTTGGCAACAGTAGAAAGGATATTCAGCACTCCTCCCTCAAGGGTCCTGGCTGAGAGATGTTCCAACTTCAGGCATCTGCTTTTCTCTTTCCTGTGTTCCCAATAATACCTTTGTGGCTCAGTACTGTCTTGATTCCTGGGCAAGAGAAAGCATGCTCTTGGCCTCTAGGGTGGCCAGGGTTAGCAAATATAAATACAGGAAGCTCAGTTGACTTTGAATTTCAGATAAACAATGAACAATTTTTAGTATAAGTACATCCCATACGATTTTGAGGATATACTTGTCCTAAAACATTGGTCACTGTTTATCTGAAATTCAAACTGAACTGCATGTCCTGTGTTGTATTTGTCCCACACTTTCGAAAGCTTTACATGATATAAACACATTTAACACAAACAAAAAAATGTAGTAAAGAAGCACACGGGCCCTCTGTCATCTGTTATGCAGACCTGGCATTTGTTAGTGACCCAGCACAACCCGTCACTATAAACATTCTCTCTGTAACCAAACCATTCTCAGCAAGAACACCGCTCAGGCCCCAGGGAATCTCTCATCCACACCTCTTGCCCTTTTGTCCTTGAAACAAAAGGCAACTGCATCCAAATACTGTGAGGGTTTGTGGGTTGAGCCACTGCCAAGGTCAGAGGCGAGCACGGCTTCAAAGTGCCCGGTATTTTTGAGCAAGAGAAGCATTAAGGTAAAAGACAAATTAACTTGCCAAGACCTTCCTTTCCAAGAGCGCGGATGACATAAATTAAATATTGCTTCACAGTAGTGCCAGACGGCTCGCGTGTGCTCTGGAAATACGTGCAAATTAGCAGGCCATTCACAACATGCTGCAGAAAAACGTTTTGCAATATTAAACAGCTCGTATCATGCTTAAATTTGTGTGTTTATTAATATGCACAGGACATACATAAACCATAACAATTCTTTATATCGACAACTAAATACAGATTTTTTATAAAATATTTAACAAGACTTAAATATTTGACACATTAAACTAAAAACTCAACTCCATTTAAATCATTTTGATTTGAAGTGCCTCTGAATTTTAATTTACCTCTTAATTGTAAAAGTAACAGTGACTATTTTAGGAGAAAAGTAACTATTAAACGTGTATGTAAAATCATTATAAATTTTCACATTTAATGTAATTCATTTTTTGAATAAAAATACTTACTTCATCACCTTCAAATAATTACAACGCATTTTAATCTTGTATATCCCTGTTATCAAGTCAGCATAAATGATATAAAAACCTTGACTATAATGTTGGTAGTTGAGCCGAAATAAGGCAAAAAAAATAAAATGTATGATATAATTTACTATGATTTAGACCTCTACTTATTATTTATCCAAACACTGCCAGCTCATCAAAAGATCACCCAAGCATGTACGATAATAATTAAATTCAATCATCTTTAATATTTTGCCAACTATCAGTCAAGTAAAAACTATAGCCTTACACTTTATTTAAAAATTTTATTTATTTATTTGAGAGAAAGAGTGCACATGAGACAGCATGAGCAGGAAGGAGAGGGAGAAGCAGGGTTCCTGTGAGCAGGGTTCGTGTGAACAGGGAGCCCCACTCAATCCCAGGACCCCGGGATCATGACCTGAGCCGAAGGCAGACACTTAACCAACCGAGCTACCTGGGCACCCTACCTTACACGTATGTTTAAGGTTTGCTGCTGTTCTGCATGGTAGGCAGACATAATGTATGTTAGTTCCCAGTTTGCTAGTGCCATTGCTGAGCTTTCTGGACCCAAAAGCTCGGGCTGTGGCTCTCCACCACCAGCTCTTGCCCTGGGCCAGCAGCTGGCGGAGTCGGGCCTGACGAAGCAGTTCAGACAATCAAAGTTGGCAAGCAAGGGTAGTGGGCCCGGGGCTTTAGTCCCCCCGAAGGGAGAGGAAGAGAGAAGGACCAGTGAGCTCTTTCCGCGGTTTGATGTCAGAAAATCTGGTTCTCGTTCCCCTCTGAGACCAAAGACCTCCCAAGATTGCACTGCAGGGGCAAAGTCAAGGCCAAGGACCTTGTTGGTGGACCACAGAATTGCTAAGTCCAGCTGAGTCTGGGGATGGTGTGAAAGGCAGTCCTTGGCCAGGGCCTGGAACTTCTCCAGGGCATAAGATAGAGCGGAATATGCATGGCAGCCCATAAATGAGGATGCTGAGGTCTTGCAGGTGCAGAAATCCAGGCTGAGGATGAGCCCAAGGCTTGTGGGAGCGTGTGATCAGAAGGACAGATGGAAGGCTCTGAGAAATGACTTCAGGTAGACACACGGCTCTGCAGAAGAGCAGACTTGGCAGGGGTCAAGGTCCAGAAATTCACTTTACATAATTGACTAGAAGCCATTGACTGGCCCACATGACCCACTGACGGCACAACGGTCTGCTCCTGCTGCCAACAGTGGCCAATATCCCTTCCTCCCGCAGGGGCCCTTCACTCCCACCAGGACACCCACACACCGCACTGGCCCCACCCGGCCCTGCTTTCCCACCTCCCAGCTTCATCTACCTGCCCCCACTTCCTGGTGCCCCACTTCACACTGAGGAACACCCCCCCATGCTGTCCCACATCCGCAGGCTCTTCCCCACCTTGTCACCCCCTTTCTGTTCCTGGTGGAGCCCCTTACCCCTTCCAGAGCCAGAACAGTGTCACCCTCACCCACTGCCATCCCACACTGGGGCCGTGGCCTTCCACGGGCTCTCGTCACCCAGGATGGCCTCCGGTGTCCTGGCCATTCTCTAGTGGATGGAACAGGGTCTGTCCCCGGTAAACTGGGAGCATCTGAGGCTTCCATCTTTGGTTCCCAGCATCAAGCCTCGTGCCTGGCACATAGTCAACACTCAGTAAATATTTGCCGCATGAACTGAACGTAATCTCACTTCATAGCACCAGGTTGAAACTGACATATTTCTCATTTACATGGGTGAAAACAAAGGCTTCAAAAAGTTAATTTCTCTCACCAAGGATGTCGGTATGAAGTCTTCTGATTTCTAGGGCCATACACAGAACTTTCTACTAAACTGTGGATGCTAAATTCAATGGCGTTTTTGTTTGTTTGTTTGTTTTTTTAAGGAGGTTTCTGTAGCTGTGAATTCTGCTTGAAGAACAAGGGAGCACGTGGTTTTCATCCTTGAAGCTATGTAGCAATAGTTAGGCGCTTTGGAATATTCCTCAGCCAATGAGAATCGTGTTTGAACCTTCCCTCTGCATAAAGTTGAGTTGGTATCATCAGTTGAGAAATAATTACATAGCACAGAACACTCAGCCCACAAGTCTTTGTTGTTGTTGCTTTTAAATCAACCCTTTATAGGAAGCTGGTTTTCACCCAGGTAACTGCTGCAAAATATTTATTCAGGTAAGAGAAACATGCTTCAGCCAATCAGAGGCATCTCTGTCGTGTGACCTCACCTACCTCATTACCATTTACTACACTGTCAGCCAGCCGTGCAATTAGCCCCAGTAGGGAACACATCCTGTTTCCACCTGCTCAAACTCCCAGACTAACATTTTCTCCGACCTTCCAGAACGGTGCTGGGAAGTCTGAGACAGGTACAGAAGTGGCCTGACTCTTGAAGCTTGAAACTCCTGCCTCCTAGCATGTTGGGGCACAAACTTAAAACCACCCATGAAGAGTTAGAAGCACACTTGGGGTACCTGGGTGGCTCAGTGGGTTAAGCCTCTCCCTTCAGCTCAGGTCATGATCTCAGGGTCCTGGGATTGAGCCCCACATTGAGCTCTCTGCTCAGCAGAGCCCCTCTCACTCTGCCTGCCTCTCTGCCTACTTGTGATCTCTCTCTGTCAAATAAATAAAAACTATTTTTTAAAAAAAGAAGTTGGAAGCACAACAGGCAAAGTCCTTGACCCCTCAGGGAGCCGATCACTGAAGGAGGATATGGTTCCAATCAGGGACTAGTAAATATTGCCCTGGGGCCCACACAGGTGCACCTGGTCCTGTCATCCCACCCCAGGTCTCCCCATGAGCAGACCAACAAAGCGGTGACAATACTAGGACACTGATGAAGCCTTAGCATGATGAACACCAACACCTCCAATGAGCTCATTTCCTCTCCTTGAGCGCAGCACAACAAACAGAGTAGGCTAAGGAGTTCCAAAGGGCTGGCCTCAGATACCAGCTCTGCGTCTTTGTAGCGGCATGACCCAGAGCAAGTTATTCAACTTACCGAGCTTGCCTCACCGTTTGTAATATGTATTTTGTAATTTGTACTTGAGGATAATAGTATTTACCTCACAGCTATTGTGAAGATTAAATAATACGGGGTGTGGGAAGTACAGGGCACAAATGTCTAGCACAGAGCTGGCCCATCACCAAACCCTACTTCTCTTCCCTCATTCCCACCCCCATCCCTGGAAGCTCACGATGGCTTAATCATCTGGAAGGAACTTGAAGACTGGCGAGCACAAAAGGCAGAAGGTGTAAATAAATACATTCAGTGCGGCAGCACAGGGGCTGTGACAAACAGGAGAAAGTGTGTCCCATGAAAAAGGGCCTCTGGGGATTATCTTAAATTCATAGGTACCTGACCCTGTGTTAACAGAGCTTCGATTTTTTTTTTTTTTTAAGATTTTGTTTATTTGAGAGACAGTATGGGGGAGTGAGAGAGGGACAAGCAGACTCGACACTGAGCAGGGAGCTCAACACTGGGCTCCATCCCAACGGATCCAGCCAGGTGCCCCCAGAGCTTCAATTTTTTTAAGAGAAGCAAGAACCCAAAATATCTATTTTAAAGTTCCCAGTTCTTAAAAGTTGAGTCACATTAAAATAAACAGTGGTATCTTGCAGGTTAAATAAAATACATTCCCTTGATCCTCACCCTTTGCAATCTCTATTAGAGGTTAAAAACGCAAATGGCCTGGTACGTTATATAGGGATCTTGGAGACCAGTGCAAATCCTGTGGCACTTGTGTCATTTACTGTGACCTGTAACCCCAGATATAAATCTAATAGTTATCACCATGAATAGGCAACATGTAATGAGCTCTTACTGAGTGCCTTCATTACCTCACCTAGTAGGGCGGGTATTATCATTTCACAGATGAAAAAATGCAACTCAGCAAGAGAGAACTTTCCCAGGATCATCTAAGCAAATGTGTGCCTCAAATCCCAGTTTCATCAACACTACCAAGATCTAATGCTTAAGTGAACTTGAAGAGTTAAGGAAGAGAGGCTCAGGGAGAATCGTAGCCAACATGTCATGGCTGCCCTGTCTACTACTACTGTGTGACATAGATACTCCAGAGACTTGGGAAGCAGAATGTTTTCCGCCAATGGCCTTTGACTAGAGTTATTTTCAGTTTCACAAGCTCACCAGGAAAGAGTGGCTCCTGCATGTAACCAACCAGTAAACAGAAAGAAGCCTACACTTAAGAAAATTAGGGTCAATATTTGTCGTGACCATAGAGTCCTGTCAACTAACAGGATGTGGGTACAGAAGCAGTCATCAGACTCAGAGCATGACGTATCTTCTACACAAACCATGGGCCACACCCTGGCCTCCCACCCCATCCCTGTCAGCTGCGGACACTCAAGTGAAGATAGAGGTGGGATGGTGTGAAGCCTCTGGAGATCTTCAGGAGAGGCCATCCTCGGGAGAGACTTCACACCATCCCACTCATCAGATTTGCAAGATTTGAAAAGTTGACAATACCAAATGTTATCAAAGGTATGCGGGAAAATGGCAATACTGATACATGGCTGGTAGGAGTGTAAATCAATGCAAACATCGGAGAACATTTCAGGATACCACAGATGCACATGACCTATGACCCCGCTGTGGCATCCCAGATGTGTAACCCTAGAAGAAATGCCCCTTATGTGCCCAAGGAGTCACCCATAAGAAGGTTTACTATAACATTCCAGGTGATAGACAAAAATTGGGGAAGTAATAGATTTTGCGCTATATTCACATGGTGAAACACAATGCAGAAGTTGAAATTAATCAGCTAGGTTTGTATAAACCAACATGGTTCCATCTTAGGAATCAAACACGAAATGAGCAAAGAAAAGTCGCAGCATGAAAAGTAGAACAAGTCATCACCTCTCTGCAAATACTTTGAAAGTACACTATTAGGATATGTTATACAGGGAAAGCAAAAAGACATGAAGGCGCACACTAAATTCATGACAGTGGTGGTGGTGGTGTCTGGGAAAGGGGGAACGGCATGGGACTGGAGAAGGAACAGAAGGAATTCGGACATTTCTGAAGCAAGTATGATAAAACCAGTGTATCTGTTCCTTCTGGCTGGTGGGCGCAGGGTGTTGGCTATATTTGCTGTTGTTTCTGAACTTAACAAACTTCTCATTCAAACTGAAAAGGGAAATGGTATCCTGAAAGAGCCTTGTACTGCTATGGCAGGACTCTGGTCCACCTGCCGTACCACCATCCTCCTTGTGTCCTTGGCAACCCCCTCTCTGATGTAAGCAAGATGGTCACTTGGGTCTAGTTTCATCCTGGGGTCAGTCATCCTGTGAAAGTCGAATGTGAGTCATGATTTTCAAAGGAGGAACATCCAGCTAGGACACATGAGGTGGCAGCCAAACATCTTCCAATCTTACAATACAGTCAGAGGGAGAGTCAAACTCCTTGACAGGTCCACATATAATAAAACCCAACATGGCATTGTTGGGTTTGGAATCAGTCAGATCTGGATCTAAATTCCAGGATTATTGTTTACCAGTTTTGAATCAGTGGTGGAGGGGCACCAGGGTAACTCAGTCTGCCTTCTGCTCAGGTCGTGATTCCAGGGTCCTAGGACTGAGCTCTGAGTTCCCTGAGCATTAGGAGGAGGGAAAGAAGAGGGAGAAGGAGAGTCCTAAGCAAACTCTGCCCTGATTGAGGAACCCAACACGGGGCTCAGTCTTGCAACCCTGAGATCACCACCCTGATAGCATGACCCCAGCCAAAACCAAGTCTGGCGCTCAACTGACTGCTCCACCCAGGCAACCCTTTTCTTGGTATTTCTTAAACCCACAACATAAGGATATGTTATAGCAATGGGATCATGGGCTCAGTGCAGTAGTTCCTGACCTTTGTGTTTCGAGTAGTAGTTAAGTGTAAACCAGGATAAATCAGTACATTATTAAAATATTAGCTAACCTATTATGCCAACCCTAAGAAAAGTGCTAAGAAGAACTTAGATTTTAAGAAGTCCTCCCAGCCTCTTTAGATATATAATCAAGTTCCCTCCCAACCCTAGACAGATTGTATCTCTAAAATCAGTCAGTGTGGTTCAGCCCACTTTCTGGATCTCCTGCAGAACTGCTGGCAGGACAGACAGGCGTTTCAGAAGAAAGTGTTATGTGCACAGTAACCATTGTAAACGAGCCCCAAGCTCTTCTTGTCAATAAGCAACAGATGTATTTGCTGAGCATTTCTGAGAGATGAGGGGAAATTTGCACAACTTTTGAAACATAAAAAAAGAATAAATGGGAATAAGGAGTAAATCCTTAATTATGTAAATCCATATTATGCTTTATATTTTTCAAAGATTTTTTATCCATTTGTGATTGCTACAATTTCATGAATTAAGAGAATAAACATTATATTATTCTCATCTTACAAATCAAACAAAGGAGGCCTAGAAATAAGCGGTTTTTAAGATCATACAGCTCGTCTAGCTAGGAGTAGAATCTAGATGCTTCAGGTCTCCGTCTAACTCTGTTCGGTTAACTCTAAGAGCAGCCCAGAAGAAACTACTTACCAAGATTTTATTTTGTGATCTGTGACAGTGGGCTCACGTGCCAAATATTTTATTAGATTTCTTGCTCTTCTGATCCTCCTTTCAAACTATTTCATAAGCAGCAGCAGCAGCTGAATTCTTTTCCAACTTACAAACACACACGATCGTTTCTTTAAAATCATTTGACTTTGTATCATGAGAGCACAAAAGCCAGCGTGGTCACTGTTGTCAACTCCCTGCCTGGCAATCTGCCTGTGTCTCTGGCACGCAGTGGGACGATGACTACTCCCCTCATCGTGTACTTCCTGAGAGCCCTGAGTGAGCTCCCCTACCCCATCAGTCTGACATTTTACCTATCCAAGATGTCAGCTTGGTATCTTCTCCATCCTGCCTAACTGCCAGCAATACAATCTGTGAAACAATACATCCAAATAGAAAATATGCTTCAAAAATGAGGTTATAAACATATGTCAAGTTTTTCACATAGTAGATTTCTTTAAATACAGCTCAGACAGGATTAGGGTATACCTAATCAAGAATACATCTGTGTTTTATTTTTGAACTAGAAAAGAGAGATCCCAAAGCTTTTCAATGTAGTGATTTTGATCTTTGGTAAGCTGCTTGTTATGGTCCATCGCTAGTCAATAAGTTATCATTTGCATGTGCAGGAATGACACAAAAAGATTAATTTGCACGCAGTGGCAACGCCAGTCAAAACAGTTGGTTAATAATAATTACTACTTTTCACTGAATACCTACTATGTGCCAAGTGGTGTTGTACTTGAGGAGATTAGGTCTTAACTAAACTGGTTTTACAACTGATGAAGTTGAGGTTTAGAGAAGGGAAGTAGCTTGCCCCAGGTGTCCCCACTTGTAAGTAGAAAGTCAAGGTTTGAACTCTAAGCCTATCCCCTTAAACACTCTGAGATGAGTTTAATTTGACCTGAAGTTTTGTCTTTAAAAGGGATTTGAAGATTTAGACTCTGGAATTTCCATGGGATGTTGAGTGGCTCTTGAAATAATCCTATTACTATTAGCATATTAACATATTTGGCTTTCATATACTCAGTCAACTGATACCATTTCCTTTCTTCTTCTTGGTCATGGGGATAAAATGGTAATAGCAGGGGTGCCTAGGTGGCTCAGTGGGTTGAGCCTCTGTCTTTGGCTCAGGTCATGATCTCAGGGTCCTGGGATTGAGTCCCGCATCGGGCTCTCTGCTCAGCAGGGAACCTGTTTTCCCCTCTCTCTGCCTGCCTTTCTGCCTATTTGTGATCTCTCTGTCTGTGTCAAATAAATAAATAAAATATTTTAAAAAAATAATAATAAAATGGTAATAACAGATATGGTATCCGTCTTCATGGGGTTTACATCGCAGAGGGGACACCAACTACTAATCAAATAATCACACAGGTAAATGCCAACCTACACTTCAACATACTACACCACATTTTATCTGATAAAGGTGTATGTATGGTACATGTTCAGGAGAGCCTGACCGAGGCCCACAGGTGATGACAGGTTTCCGAGCAGGAAGCGCTGAGATTCACAACCGACGAAGCACAATACTTGGTTGGTTGTCGCTCCTAAAGCTGGGGAAACAACAGGAATGATGGCAATTAGGATTTCCAGCAGAGTCCAGCAGTCAGTGCTTTCAGACTGAATCTCCTTTGTCCTCCACTGACTTGATTCCATTGCGTCCTCTTAACGCAAGAGACATGGTCTCCAGCTCCTTCAGCGGAACCTGAGTTATGTTTGAAATAGCACATCTTGCTGATGACTTGGACGTGGAGGAGAGTGGGGGGAGTAGAGCAAGGAGGACTCTGAAAACATAAATGTGGGCAGCTGGGAACAGAACACAGTCCTTCACCAGCAGTGGTGGAGATGAACAGCGTGAAGGTTTAGGGGACACTTGCATCACAATGATATATATATCCATTGGAAGCTAAGACATTCGAGCAACACTAAAATATCCAGGGGAAAACCCCTTGCAGACTGGGGTGGGAGATAAGAACAAATGATAAAACTCTCGGACTAGAATTTATCTGCATTTATCTAGTCTCAGACTAGAATTTATTGGACTAGAATTTATCTGCATCATAATTGTTTCACACGGTGCTTATGCCATGTCTACATGCATATTAAGGCTGCTGAAATCTTAGAGTAAACCTGAGAGGCAGGTTTACCGTTTCTGTTCTACAGATCGGGAATCTGAAACACAGGGAGTTCAAGTGATGTGGCCAAGATCCAAACACAGACAACTGCTCCAAACCCACACCCTCAACCTCCAGCCTCCCTACACGGCGTGGCAGGTTACAACGCACTTGTGCGCCTCTTCTATGCTTCCCCACTGCAAGCTCTTCTTCCTACAGAAGTATTGCTATGCTTAGCCTTACAGATGAGAACACAAAAGCCTGCTGAGGACATAGGGTTTCAGAACCTAAACCGGTATTTACTAGTTCCAAATGCAGGATTTTTTCCACAGCTGTTTGCTCATGGGCTCCCGCCTTAGGCAGCACAGAAGGTAAAGAGGGAATTCTCACAGGTGCAGAGGAGAAAAGAGGGAAGGCATAGGCAAAGAACGAAGAGTCGGAAAAACAGAAGCAAAGCCTTGAAAGGCACATAAAGATATGTTCCCTTCTAGTAACAATATCACCAAATTGTGACTGGTGGCTGCCTATGGGCATAGGACTGTGTTCTGTGGTTAATAAAAGCTTGTCTCAGATCACACGCGATGACAAACACCTTCCAGGCGACGCTGTTCTTGTCCTCAATGAGCTTGCTCCCTGTCCCTCTGGGAAGTACATCAGGCTTTAATAAACACGGGTAAAGAATTTTTTAAGGCAATTGTACTGCAGTTGGAGTGACTTGGAAAAGAGCAGGATTCCAGAGAAGGAAAAGTCCCAAGCTGAACTGTTACAGAAAAGGGACAGAAAATGCTTCCCCAGGGTTGGGGGTGGGGAAAGCACAGGGTCCTGAGCATTCTACACAGAGAGAACCTCCTGTGCTCTTGGTCCGTTTATAGTCATTTACGTCTGCACATTTGTCTTGATCCTTTCTGGACCAAGAAGGCAGAAAAACTCATCCTTTCCTCTATTCTCTCTCTCTCTCTCTCTTTCTCTCTCTCGTGCATGCGTGCATGCCAGAAAATGAAAAGTAGAGACAACTTCTCTAAATACAACATTGAGATGGTTACCTGAGTAGCCTGTTCCAGTTCTAGAAGCTCTCTTCCCCATGCTACAGAATCAGTTTTATTTACACTCTTACCCCAAAGGAATTTGAAAGTGCTCTGAATGTGCCCAGGGGCTACCCTCCCAACCACCGGTAACTAAGTCAACAGTCCCTCAAGGAAGTAATCTCCCTTATAGAAATCTGCAAGCCCCACCTGTATTCCGAGAAACTTGTGATTTCTATCTCCTAAGAAGAAACAATCCCAATATGGACAACATTTTCTAAAGTGGTTTCCTTATCACTGTAAAGGAATCTCAAAAAGCCAATCTATAACTGCGAGCCTGGTTGTAAATCTCTCCAGGTCCACCTGTGTGAAAACAGGTGCCTGAATTAAAGACCAGAAGTTTAACGACTCCCTTTCTCCTGGATGTGAAATCCCATGGCTGCTGTTGAACAGGATTTATAGACATCGAGTCAATTAAGGGGAATTATATGCAGCACCTAGAACAGGGCAAGTTCATTCAGACAGGAAGCAGAATGGTGGTTATCAGGGGCTGGGGAAGGAGCAGACACGAAGTTGTTTTGGGGACCGAGTTTCAGCTTGGGAAGATGCAGATGTTCTGGAAATGAATAGTAAGTTGGAGCTCAACTGTGGGAATGTACTTAATGCCACAGAACTTCAGACTTAAAAATGGTGAAAATAGTAAATTTTATGTGATGTGTATTGTATCACAATTTTATTTCATCTTTTCTAAAGATTTTATTTATTTATTTGAGAGAAAAAGAGCGAGAGCATAAGCAGGGGGAGCAGCAGAGGGAGAGGGAGAAGCAGACTCCCCACTGAGCAGGGAGCCCAGTGCGGGACTCGATCCCAGGACCCTGGAATCATGACCTGAGCTGAAGGCAGCTGTTTAACCTACTGAGCCACCCTGGGGCCCACTTTTTAAAAAGGAGTAAAGGAAATTTGTTTCAAAACCTAGAATCTAGACTCTTCTCCTAATAACAGTGACTGGGGCAACTGCAACCTTTTTATGACAGACTAGTTTTTAGTAAACTATTTTTAAAATATCATAAATGAAGGGGAGACAGACAGTAAGGCTTCCAAAGAGCATACTATGAAGAAAAGTCAAACTGTTCTCTAGGAGCCGTCATATGAGTAGTTCAAGTGCACTATCAGTTCCTGGACCACTCGAGGAACCACTCAGCGGGCCAGATGGTCATTCAGCAATCTCATAGAAGAGCACTGAGGCTTGAAGCCAATTTTTACCCCTTTAAGGAAACTAAGACTTCAAAGCTGTGTTTCAGTACCTGGAATAGGCAAATTCAGAGAGACAGAAATAGAATAGAAATTTTCAAAGCCTGGGAGAGGGGGCATGGGAAGTTCTTGTTTAGTAGGTATAGAGTTTCTATTTAGGATAATGAGAAAATTCTAGAAATAGTGGTGATGGTTACGTAACATGGTGAATGTACTCAATGCCGCTGAATCGTACATCCTAAAATGGTTCTATCGAATGGTCTGTACATTTTCCCACAATTTTTTTTTTTTTAAAGGTAAACCATCCCAGCCCCTCAAAATAACAGTGAAATGAAAATCCTTTCCAAGAAAGAGAGAGTGCGTCCTAAGGAAAAAGACTAATAAAGAATTTGTAGTTGGTAGACAATAGGAGGAAAGAAATCTGCATTTCACAAGAGGATGAGCATGAGACAGCACTTAGCCGGTCTACTCTGCAGACACCTACCAAGGCCCTCGTCATACATATATTTATACAGCAAGGCCCTGTTCAGCCAAAAGTTTTCCAAGCAGGCCAGTCCGTCTTTCTCTGTCCTCCTGTCCCCTTCCTCCCCCTCCCAGACTATTCAGAGCCCTACCCGGTCATTTTCTTTCTTTTAAATTGGCAACCGCCCACGTTGGATAAACAAGATACACAGGACGGAGGGGGTGGTGAGGCGGAAGCACACTTCAGAGCCAGGAAAACAAACAGCCAATGAAGCAGAAGAAACCACAATTTGACTTAGACAAGTTCAGCTCTGGAAAGAAGTGTCAGACGAGTCAATTATTTCCAGATCCCTACAGGCCAGGGACAGAGAGAGCCAACCATACCATTTGTCGGAGTGAGTTCCTATGGGGTAGAGTCCAAGTCAAAGGAATGGACGGAGAGAAACAAGAAGGGGAGTTAAGGTCCCTTTTCATTAAGTTGTCATGGAGAAAGCCAAGTCTGTAATAAAGCTTGTTGGGTACTGATTAGAAGCTGTGGGTTTGGGCAGGGGAGGAATAAAGGAAAAAATAGCAGTCGTGACATGACACCTCTCGCCCTGACTCTCACTGGGGCAGAGGAGGAGGATGTGGACCATACACCATGCACAGGCCACAAAGCCACACGGCCACACACAGAGAGGTTCCCATGAGCATCTCAGGAAGGCGAGCAGAGAGATCCCCAGGCAGGTGAACAGGCATTCTTAGCCACTGGGAGATACACCAGGACTGACCTTGCCCTTCCATGAGCTCTTCACGGAGCCATGAGCACAAAGGCAACTTAGAGCCCTGGGGACAGGAGGGAGGGGTGTAATCAGTTGTGGTTTACTGTAGATAGAGTTGAGTAGGGTCTTGCTTCTCAGATTAACAGAGCTATATAAGGAACTAGACAAATTGTTCTTTAAATCTAACTTGCCCTTTAGCAATATAAACATACAGTTCTATTGTGTGGACCCAAATGTGGGCAGCACATTCAGGCAATACTATTTTTAACATGGGCCAACTTTGCTGATCTGAAGTCCGCTGCCTGCTGGTCAGTGCCTTTGAAACGTCGACTGTGCGGAATGCTGTGAACAGCGGTGCAGGAAAGGTGACCAGAGAAACAGAACGCAGATCATGCAAAATCGGACCATGTGGATACACTCGCAGAATATCAGTTATGACAAAAGATAATCCACGAAAGGGGCGCCTAGGTACTGAGTGACCAGGGATTACATTTAGGCGGGAAACAATCGTGGGACTTTTCCAAGAGAACCAGGCTTGCTGCTAAAATTGTGAACGATTATTATTTAAGCAGAGACGCCAAGGTTAACCGCAGTTGATCTGAAATATGCTTCTGAAACAAGCATATTTTTGTTCCTTCAGAACAAAGGAACAACAAAGCCCTCAGCGGATCTGTCACATTTTCTTCCTTCTGGACTTTGATCCTTTTGTAGCCAAACTCTGTTTATGGCTTATACTAAGGAATGATGACTGACGGTATTTAAATGAAGTAGTTTATTTCTGCTATGTGCCTTACGTGTTATCTAATGAACAGAAATCAGCCCCAACCACCAGCCCCACCCCAACACACACACATGCTCTAATTCTTTGGGTACAGTTTTTGGATAGGAAAATGACCTCACTTGCAGGGCACCCATCATGATGAATTTTCCTTTTTTGACGTCTGCTTTGCATCTCCTTTAAGTGGGGAGTTGGACTGGATAATCTCCAAAGCCCTTTTCAACCTCAGCGTCTCATGGGTCTATGCAGCAGGTGGGATCATGGGCTATGAAATGGGGAGCTCTGACAAAGAGTGGAGAGGCCAGGCCACCCAAACCCCGACCCAATGCCACCACTGGTGTGCCTGGGAGAACCCCACTGACAAAGTCACTGCCATCCCTGTGGCCAGTGGGAGTGCCAGCGGCGCGGGTCGGGCATGTCTGGGGTTTTCTCAATTGTCTATAAAATGTTTTGCAAACAGGACTTCAGGACACATTCCTACCACCATCCACCATCCCCCTTCTGACCAAACTGTTGCCCCTAAGGCCCTCCCGGAGAGAGATTCTGTAGCGGCCACCATCTGTGTGCTGGTTTCTCAGCTGTGAACCTCGAATAATAACATTGACCTATCGCCCCATAGTGGTGTGGGGATTGACTAATAAGCCCCATAAAACGCCTTGCAAACTGGACAATAGAACTTTTGGCCTATGCGTCTGGAGGAATTCACACCGTCCCCTAGGCCTGACCCGAGGGTGATGCCGAAGCTCTTGTCACTCTCTGCTGGTGTTTTGTCACACTCGGACAAAGGGCTCTGGACTCAAAGGGCAGCTCAAACCACACACCCAGTATCTTGCTCAGAGGAATTCCTGCGAACCCGTTTAGCACTGATGATTGCCAAATGCTCTGAATCACTTCCTTTCCTCCCCCAGACTGGCTTTTTCTTGATTTCTGCTCCTGGATGAAATGGGTGTACATGGAGGTGTGGGAGAGGGATGTGCCTGTGGCCCTAGGCTTGCACTTCCAGGTGACTCGGTGGTTCTAATGCTTCAGTGGGGACCCCAACAAGGATTCCTTGCAAAGCTTCCTCCTCCTTATCCCTCTTTCCTAATCCTGGTTCAGATTTCACTTCGATATTCAACAGCTTGAGGGCTGCCTCTGCCTAGCTTGCACATCCACCCAGATGAAGCTGAGGATACCAGCGTGGCCCAGGGCCCTCCACAGACAAAATCAGGCAGGGCTGCGCTGGGATTAAAAGCTGCTATGGTTTCTGTGAAAACAGCTCCGTGCAAACATCTGGGCCTTCCGCAGATGGTTTACTAAACCTTACATTTCATTGCCAATGAGCTCTTTGCAAAATCCCTTTAAAGTATATCAGATGTGACAGGTTTCCAGAAGCTGGGATTCTGGGTTTAATGTGCTGACATTCAGAAGAGCCAACAGCATTCCTGATCATTCACAAAGCTCCTTTCAAGTGACTTTGGGATGCAGTTTTTGAGAAGGCTGGACTTTTCTTTAAATCAGATAAAATAATAATAACAACAACAATTATAAAAAGGAATAAGTGAATTGGATGAGGAAAACATGAATGTTATTTAAAATGGTAATTTAGGGTGCCTGGATGGTTCAGTTGGTTAAACGTCTGCCTTTGGTTTAGGTCATGATCCTAGGTTCCGGGGATCAAGTCCTATGTCAGGCTCCCTGCTCAGCAGGAAGCCTGCTTCTCCCTCTGCCTGCCGTTCCCCTTACCTGTGCTGTCTCTCTCTCTTCCCCTCTCTGTCAAATAAATATATAAAAATCTTTAAAAATAAATGCATAAAAATAAAAAACAAAATGCTAATTTAACTTTTAATTTAGATCAAAGAAAAGCAGCAAAGGCAATTAAATGAGGGCATTCATTGTTATCTCTCTGGGATACCAGGGTCACAACTTGTACCATGAACCTATTTTGTGCCTAACCTATTTTATGCAAGTTGACTTGCACTCTGAATGAATGAAATGCAAACTAGATAAAACACTAAATAGATATTTATTGTAATTAATATCCAAACCCCCCAAATCCTCCCAGGTTTCCACTTCCTTCCACTCTATATTCACTGAATACCTAATGTTTGCCATCATGACAGCCCCTGGAAATACCATGAAGAACATCCATGGGCTATATCACAAAGGAGCTAACAGTTAATTAAAAGCAATCTCTGTGCAGTAATGATTGTTCACAAATGTAAGTCCTCATTCTCTAAATTGTTTAGAGCATTACACTAAATATAAATGTCTCTCTACAGATAACTAAGCTTAGAAAATAGAACGATATTATCATTTTTTTAAATTTAAGTCTTCTGATAATTTACCATGAGAAAGGTACACTCTTCAAATCCAGAAATGGTCAAGAATATTTTCTATCTGTCCATTTTCTCCTTTAGTCCCTATTGGGACTCATAGACCATGGAAAGAATTTTTATTAAAGAGCCAGCAAAGCTCATTAACTACTTAGTGGGCAAATTCATGACCTTGGCCACATTAGCATGGCATGCAATCTAACTATATAACTATAGTTATATAGTTCTAACTATATAACTATATAAAGAAGCAATGCTACTTACTGGGATCATTTGCCCAACGCCGTACAACTAAGAAATAATGGGCTGAACACAGTCATATGCATTATGGAAGGAGTATACATTCATCCAGCTTCTCTGGAGAGTAATTAAGCACTTTCCATTACACATTTAGGCACAACTTTGGGTCCCGTAATTACACTTCTAGGAAGTTCTCCAACAAATATATGGAAGCATATTTGCAAAAACACATACACAAGGTTGTTCAAAATCAAAACAAAACTAGACATAATCTAAGTATCCATTAATAAAAGGTTGGTCAGATCAATTATTATGTCTCCATACAGTGGAATGCCATGCAACAGTTTTAAATGAATATAATAGATCCAGATATAATTATGTAGCTCAGTTTCCATGACACACTTTCAAGTGAAAAAAACAAAAACAAGGTACGGATCATATTGAATAACAAGGTACTATTTGAGGTGTTTAAAGGGGGATTAAAAGGAATTTATGAAGAGCTTAAATACATAATACATAAATAAGTATACATGTATGTGTATGTATAAAATGCATTATGCATACATGATTGAATTTACATAGAAAGACACAAAGTGGTTGCTTTGAACTTAGGTCAGGAATTAAAAAACTAACACTTCTCTATATGCCTTTGCTATGGTAATACTTGAATTTTTTTTAGATTTTAAAATAATTAAAAAGAAAAAAAATGACCTCGAAAGATCATCCACAGGTCCTCTCAATTCAATGGCTTCTTGTGTTCATCCAGACTTAGCACGTTCAGCAGTATTTAAGTACCTGGAGAAAACTCCAAACTATCTGAAGGCAGGGACTATTTGCTCATCATCTTGACATTCCCTGGGCAAGTTACTTCACTTTTGTAAACCTGTTGCCTTGATGGTATATGGAGATACATTGGTAGCCAGCATTTATCACGTGATGACCATGGGTCCTGTGCTTTTAACATGGGTCGTATCATCTCATCTCAAAACAGTCGTGTCTGATAAACATTATTGCTATTCCCATTTGGTAGATTAGAAAAGAGACAAATCACTAAAGTAGTTAAGTGGAGGGCCCAGGATTTGTCCGTTCCCAGAGTCCATGTACTTATAGGGTTGTGAAAGAGGTGAGAAAGTGTAGGGAAAATACTTGGCAAGGTCTGGCTCTTCAGGAAGTGCATAGGAAATGTTAGATATTATCACTAACGTTGTTTCTTCCCTGCCAGGAAACTTTTCCAGCCATTAAAAACATGCACCCAATTGGTCTGAAATAAGGTTGCTTTGTGCTGAAAGCGCTGTGGCCAGCCATCTTAGCAAGGGCACAGTCACAAGCCAGGCACATCCAGCACCGGGGCTCGAACATGTGGAAACAGCTCACATCTCTTCAGCCGGGAGTGGATTGCCATGAGAAGTCATTAGGGAAAGTACTGGATGCGGGTCATATCCCCTTGGGATATGAGGGTTTGACTGCTATTAATAACAGATGTGGCCAGCCAATTACAGAGTGGAGATGGGTAATCACGTCTTGAATTTTGAAGGCTTAATCTGATCACCTCTGGGGTCAAGGAATTACACAGTTATCATAATGGTTAAAGTCTGTTTGTGCCACCACTTAGGGACCAAAGTTCAAGCCTTGGAGGTCCAAAGTGGAGTTTATCATGCATGTGTGTGCATGAACGTGTGTGTATCCTTGTGTGTGATTTATTTTTTGTGCACATATAACCTGCTGCAAAGCTCGGCCCTGTCACCCCAGCTCCCTCTTGAGTTTACCTGGTAGATGTTTCTCTTGGGAAAACGGGAAGCCAAGAGGCCTTGATACTGCCTTCAGTTCTGCTACTATTTACTTTGTGATTTCTAGGCTTTAGCTCATTTGTGAAATGAGGGCAGTCTCCCAATGTTTACTTCTTGGTCTCCTCCACACAACTGTGAGCTCCCTGAAGGCAGAAGCTCTTGTATCAATCACTGAATTCTCAGCGTCGAAAATAGTGCCTGGCATACAGTAGACACTCAATAAACACTGAACAAATGACTCTCTGGGTTTCCTTCCAGTGATGATGTGGCATGATTCCGTGAAACCATAATCTAGTGCATTGAGCAGATTCCAACGCGTGCA
The DNA here is from genome assembly GCF_964662115.1 of Mustela nivalis. Taxonomy (NCBI): domain Eukaryota; kingdom Metazoa; phylum Chordata; class Mammalia; order Carnivora; family Mustelidae; genus Mustela; species Mustela nivalis. Next base: position 34,536,914 of record NC_139034.1, on the reverse strand, counting down.
GCAGATAACGTTGGCTGTCAGCTCTCTTATTTTTCCTCTGCCTACTGTTGAGACACCTTCGTGAACATTTGCACCAGAATATAACACCTCTAAAAGGAGATGATGTTGAGATCTGCCAAATTTTTCTCTTCTCTAGCAGTCCTGGAAATGATTTGGATGAAGATGAAATTGGAAGTATTGATTTGGAGGATTGGTGATCTGCTGTCTTTATTTATTGGTGTGTCTGCCAATGACCCCCATCCATAACTGAGACACTCCACAACACTCGTCACCAAGGCCTCTAGACTCAGTCCCCCTTGGTGAGAAAAGGCCACAATGTCCAAAGGCTTCAGATGACATGACACTCAGTCTAGATTTGGAAGGGGAAATGATCAAGCAAGACCTGGTTTTTGGTCTGTTTTCATGTACATGAGTCAGGGTTCTTGGACGTCAACACCACAAACTCTGGTCACTAGAAGCAGAAGAGGAGTTTAAGAATTTCAGGCACCACAAAGTAAGCGGGCTCTGCCACCTCTCCATCACCATCCCTACCACCCCCCTGCACCCACCACTGAATACTGTTTGCCTCTGGGGTAACCCAGCACAAGCGGGAACATCAATTTGTCCTTTTGTTTTTGTACTACTTGTTCAAAATTCAAAGTTCCAAAGGGAGAAGATGATTGACCAAGCTGGGCCGCACGCCCAAGCCAAGTCCAGGCATACCTCAGAGATCCCACACATTCAGTTCCAGACCACACAATAGAATATCACAACAAAGCAAGTCAAATAAACGTTTTTTTCCCAGTGCATATGAAAGTTATGTTTACAAGATATTGTAGTCCATGAAGTATGCCACAGCATTCCATCTAAAAAAAAAAAATGTACAGAACTTACTTTAAAAATACTTTATGGCGAAAAAATGCTAACCATGATGTGAGTTTTCAATGAGCTGTACGCAATGATTACAGAAAACCGTAACAGATAAAATAATGGAAAAGTCTGAGTATTACAAAAATTGCCAAGTTGCAACCCAGAGACATGAAATAAGCAAACACCGTTAGAAAAAGGCACCCACAGACTTACTCGATGCAGGGTGCCCACAAACCTTCAATTTGTAAGAAACATAGTATCTGCAACACACAATAAAACGAGGTATGCCGTATCTGTCCCACTGGGCTCCCACCGTGGAGAGGAAGGTCTTAACTCAAACAGTGGGGGAGTCCCCCAAATAGAAAATGCATGCTGCATGCTGGTCAGCCACAGAAAATTGAGAGGGGTCTAGTATGTCACAACTCAATTGTGTAGCATCCGTACATTTTGATAATCTGTCATTTGTAAAGATGAGTAAAACCTAGAATCTGCAGTCACACACCCAGTACCCTCAGTGGGGCAGACTCATGACGAATGGGGAGGTAGGGCTTGTTAGGATTCTTGCTCTAACGGTTGAAAAAATGACCAGCCAAGATTAAATTTTAATCATTTAGCAGCTTCCTGCTACTTTACCCAGGGCAATTTTAGAGGTTGTGGTTGAGTATGCTACCAGTATGTTACAAAACTCCTACTCCCCACACAAATTAACCCAAGGGAACTTGCAACTCTTGATGGAGTTTCCATTCCTCCCCTAGCTCCTCCCACCTCCACAAAGCAAGATGGCCCCAGGCCCCCCTCCTTCTTAGCCCTGTGGTTACTCTGGAACTCCCTAGGGACATGGCTTCTGACCTTGGCCCCAGCTTCCCTGCAGAAGGGCCTCTGGGATAAGTCTGCTCAATAGGCGGAAGGCTGAGTAGACAAAGGGACAGAATCCAAGGTGGAAGGAAAAACCTCTCTTAGCAAATAAAGCTGATGCTCAAGACAATAAACAGGACCAAGATCTGTGTAAGGAAAAGAAGAAATACATTATAAGTAGATGTGATGACATTGTCAATAAAGTAAGAGAGCAGAGTAAGGCACAGCAAAATTTGTGATGTATGATTCTGTTTGCTTTTCAAAAGGAACTATACCGGTGGGTATGTGTATGAATAATAAATACTGGAAGGGTAACCTAGGCCCCATGGGAATCAGTGACAGAAGCAGAGAAAAACCTTTCGGTTTCACAGTATGTCCTCTTTCTGTTTGCACGTCAACTGTGAGTACACAGGCTATGTATAATTGAAATGAACAAATTTAAAATGATGTAAAAAAGCAAAGCTTAACAAGAGAAAGGAGTAAAAATCAGTCATGATCAAGCTGGAATCAGGGGTCAAGAAAGACTTTTTTTCCCCCAAACAGGGGGCTCCCCTGAGCCTGTGGGAAGGCAGGTTTCTCTCTGCTAAGAACACATTTCTGCTGACAGGCCTAAAGGGACAATCAAGTCTCGATCTTTTTCTTGCTGTTCCTCAGAGCCGGACCTCTACTCAAATCGGGCAGGAACCTACCTTCTCTCTCCTCCCCAGGCGTCTGGGCAAGACCAGAGACAGGTGACTCAGGGAGAGGCACTTTCTGGGCCTCACACCAAGGCAAGGCTCAGTACATGTCCGCAAGGAAGGGAGGGCCTTCTCTCTTCTCCCCACTGAGAGAGTCCATCGTTACTAAAAACACAAATCTCTTTAATCATGGGCCTGCTTGGTTTGTTGTCCTGTAATAACGGTGGTGATGTTGGTGGAAACTAGTTTGGAAACTTAACTGACCTTTAGAGTAAAACAAGTAATGACCCAGACTTTACTAGATGATGGTGGGTAGGCTCTGTCTTCTTCTGGGTTACCAAAAGCAGCCTCCACACTGTCTATATTAGAGCTTAAATTACAGCATACCGGAGGAGGGTGAGAATCAGTTTGATAAAGAACCCTTAAAAAGAAAGAAGGAGCCTCTCTAAATTCCTACTGACATCAGGAAATTCTATCCACACAGAACCCTACAGATGTGGGCAAGGGAAGGACTGGGGTGTGGGAGCCAGAGGAAGTCTAATACCCCAGGTCTTCCCCCCTGATTCCCGCTGCCCCAGATCTCCCAAGGCTGATGTTTCCCTTTGTCTTCTCAGCCCTTCTGAGTTCCTAAGAACTCACTTCAAGTCATGCAGCACAAGGAAAAGTGAGGGACTGAACCCCTTTCCCTCCTGCCCTAAAAGAAGTGATCTGTAGGGTCCTGACACCAGCCGGTGAGATGCATACACTCCAGTCTTTACCCCTCTAGTGCAAGGAAAGGGCAGTTCACATCCCATCCCTCGGGACAAGGGTGGCTGGAGGAGGTTCAAACTGCCCCAGGAAGGTGCGGAGCCAAAGCAGGTCAAGGCCGCCCAACTTAAGGTAGTGACCGCCACATCCGGCTGCGCTGCAGGCTGCGACCTTCCTCCACCTTTCGCTCAGATGTCTGGCTGGCAGTCCTGCCCTCAGCTACCAGGGCCAAGATGACCTACCCCAACTCCAGCTTCACACGCATTCCTCCCCATCCTCCCTGAGTTCCCGCCCTTTCCGCAATACTTAAGAAAGTTCGGGCACTGGGCTTCCCTGGAGCAGGGCCCTCCCCCAGGCACCTAAAGAGAGTTTCTTTGGCCCGTCCCCCAAGAGCATGGGCCCAGCCCTCTCTTGAGGACCCCCCACTCCACAGCCCGCCAACGCCCGCCAGCCCCTGCCTCCAGGGCAGCTCTCGGCCAGGGGTCAGCGGTGCAGAGGAGCCCGCTAGACCTGGCTTAAAGCACGGCCACCCCAGTCTGGGCCCCGGGCCTCGGCGGGTCCCCGGTCCCGGAACCCCCGAGCAGTGGCGCCCCCGCCCCTATGAGCGCACAAGGCCGGGGACCGCCGGAACGCTGGGACCCGCCGCGTTCGGGCGCTGGCTCCCCACCCGGCAGCAGGGGCCCGGGCCGAGCGGCTCCGCGTGCTGCGCTCCGGCCGCCCAGTGCGGGGAGGACGCGCGGCAGCGCCAGCCTCGGGGCCGCGCTGGTTAGGTAGCAGGGGGGACCGGAAGGATGGCGAGGAAGTAGGAAAGGGTTTCCTGAGATGAAAGATTACTTCCGTCCGGGCTCTGGCCTCTCTCTGGAGCCGGCTCGTTGGGGGCAGGGGAGCGGGGTGCGCGGGGCTCGGGGGCAGCGCCTTGCCACCTGCAGCGCCCGCAGCGGGCGGGACGCGCGCGGCCCTGTCGGGGGGCTAACGCGGGGGGATTCTTGCAGGTAGGAGTCGAGAGCATTTCCTAGCGCCCAAGCCATGGTGGCCAAACAGCGGATCCGGATGGCCAACGAGAAGCACAGCAAAAACATCACCCAGAGGGGGAACGTAGCCAAAACCCTGGTAAGGCGGGGGCGGCGCCGACCGGGCAGAGCGGGGCTGAGCCGGGCCGAGCGGGCTGGGGCGGGGCGGGGCGGGGCCGGCCGGGCGGGTGGCGGGCACCGGGCCCGGCCTCTCTACTCCTCGCTCCCCGGCCCCAGCCCGCCCCTCCCGCAGGGTCCCGCAGCGTGGGCGCTGAGAGCCGGGCTCTGGGAGGCGAGGACCTCGCGGTGCTCGTGCGGGCGGCGAGGGCCGGGGTGGTGGTGGGCCCCTTGGGGAGTGGCTGCTGGGGTTACCACGGAGGCTCGCAAGAGCCTCCCCAGGAGAAAATGGGGCCTTTGTCTCTGGGGAAAAACGGAAAGTCACATCCTTAAGGAATAGTTAAACCAACTGCGTGACATGGGGCCCGGAAGTAGGTGCTAGAACGTTTGGTGAATGAATGAGTAAATGGAGGCCACTGATCATCACCTCCTTCCAGGCTTTGACCCCTGCCCTCCACCCTCAACAGACTCCCACCACGATAAGGTTTTCTCTCCAGCCCCTTTGTAATGGGGCTGTATAAGTTGGAAGGGCCCAGAGTGGGAAACCATGTTTCCCTCCACCCTCCTTTCTCTCCTTCGCCTCTTCCCTAGTGAGGCCTCTGACCACCAGAATGAAGTTTAAATTCAACATTCCTCTAACTCACCCTGTGAGCTCTGGCGGGTCCTGATGGTATGATCCAGAACTCTGGAGAATAGACTAAAGGTTTTTATCACTGGAGTCTAATGTAAAATCTGGGCCTTACACACAGGGTTTTCTTTTAGCAAAACAGAAGATCTTCAAGAGAAAATGCCAGGCCCGTGATTTTGGATTCTCAGAGGCATGCCTGGGATGAGTTGTTGGGCAGTGTTGGTCTCCAAGTCCATGAGCCAAGGCGCCTGGAATCTATTATCCTAGACACATAAGCAAAGTCCAGCTGAAGCTTGGGGTTTGGCTGGAAAAGTTTGCAGACCTGATGAGGCAATTCCTTTTAGCCAAAGAAATGATGCTAGTTTGTAACTGAGCAAAAAGCTAGAACTGCTATCATCACAGCAGAATTCCTACAAAACCAAGCAGTACCATGGCAGAGAAACCTTAGAATCAAACTCAGCTCTGCCTAGAGCTGTATACACAGCTCGAGACTTAAAAGTTATGCTTGAAATTCTCTCTTTGGGTGTTAGATTGTTTAGGTGTGACTGAGCAGTAAAATGCAATTACACTATTAAATCAAAAACACTTTTCACCTAGATCTCTTTTTCCTATTTGTTTTTACTCAAAATAAATAAATAAATAATAAAAAAATCTTGCTATCCCAATTGACCTTGAAAACAAATTTTAATTGATATTAAACCACTTAGGGTTTTATATCCCTAGGAGATCACTTTGTCCTAGATACCATACAGATTAGCTGATGTGCTGAAAAATCTTTGGTTCCATGGTTCTTTTTAATGAACTAAGAAACAAAGAATTAAGGAAGTTATTAACTGAAGGTTGACAAGTATGGCCTGCAAAAGTAGCAATTCTAGAACTGGTTTGCAAAGCCAATGTATCCATTAGGCTTGGTAAACTCAACAACTGCCATGTGGAGCTTTGTAAGACCATTGGAAAGTGAGAACTAGGGGAAAGCGAAAGTTACTTTCTTCAAAATAAGAAGATTTAAAATTGGGGGATAATGTTTAAATATCTAGAAAATGTACTTACCCCCATTTCCACTGAAGTAAACTTCCAGAGCTACATTCAGATTTCTTTAATCTATGATGTGAATGAATTTTAATAGGTTCTGATAGACCATGGAGTGGGCCCTTCTAATGTGCCTGGCATCTGGGGTGGGAGTGTCCAAACGGCCCTATTACATGTGTAATGAAAGTTTTCCAAACCAAGCCACAATCTCTGTTTATCTTCAGGTGGTTAGAAGGGCTCTTCGGCTACCTTTATTGTAAACAGAACAGCATCAAAATAGAAAATTGAAATTTTCTTTCAAAAGGAAATACTCTAAATCCTAAATCTCATTTTCCTAATTGCAGGTCAAACACAATTATACTTTGAAAGATGTAACTTGAAGGGATAACCTATTCAGGATGCGATTGGGGAACATGTGAACAGATTATAACTGAAAATTCAGAATCATCATTCAGAAATAAGTCCCTTCAGTTGTATGCAGATGTTTCAGTTTTTCCTTAGCTAATAGCTATGGCATGAATATTATTCTCCCAGATAGCAGATAAATCCAAGAAACAAAGAAATAGAATAATCGTTTTGTAATTACACAGTAGCAATTTCTTCATGAACGAAGGGGTATGTAAACTTCAGAATTCAGAGTTACCCTGCTGGTGTATAAGCACAGGGAAAGCCAGCCTCTGACATTCCAAAGCCTAAGTAAGTTGCAAACTCCTGTTTGAAATGAACCATGTCATTTGCAGGATTCTACTGCTCTTTTTACCTTTCCCAGCGACAGATTGAGCCGTAGGTGCATTGCCCCAATGGGATTGTGCTGGGTACTGCTTCCAAAAAAGAGGAACTTAAAGCTCTCAGAAAAAGGATATATTGCCATTCTTGAGCTCTGCAAGTCCCCCAAATAATATTGATTCACTGGAAAATGTCATCCAACAGATTTTTGTGTTGTATATTCCAGGCTCTTCATGTTGATAATTTGTGTTTTTCTACAAAGGAATAACAATGGACTCCATTTGATATACACGCTAGACCAGTCATTCATTGACAGGCTCCCGAATTCACTTGTTGGCTTTGCTGGAGTGAGAGTGAAATGAACTTTTTATATGGCATCGGTGGGATGATAGCAACAGAGCTGTGGTTTCTGGTCAGCTGTGACAGATTGTTAGGGCATTAGTGAAGATGGTGGGGAGGGGTAAGTGCCACAGTCCGTTCGGGTAACTTCAGTTAATATCTTGATTATTTACTTGATATGCCCTTGATCTGGTGTTAAAGGCCAAAATATGATTCAGAACAGCTCTGGGTAAAGTTATGCAGCTGGATAAGACTGATTTTTGTCCTCATGTGGTCAAGAGCAGCTGCCATTCCCTTGCAGCATGGTTCTTTCCTGCAAGAGCGGTGCTAGATACAAGCTTGTCAAGGACACACACTGAGGGGTTTTCATCTTTTAGAGCTCGCTGACCATTAGCACTTTAACCTACACTTCTCTAGTAAGAGAGCTGCAGGGACAACCCTATAACCAGTTAGGAAGTATTTATAAAAAACAACAATAGCCTTCCTAGACCCTGTCTCTACTCTACTTGACCTATGAAATCATATTTAATGAAGTTCATATGCTTATTCATTCTTTAATGAACACTCCTTGAGCCCCTACTATGTTTAAGTCCTGAGCCAGGCGTTGCTGTGTGTTGCAACAGGGAAGAGCCATGGTGGCTGCCCTCATGAGCCCACAGTCTGGCAGAGAGGCAGATAGTACACATATGATCACGAGGATAAATGGATACACACTAGACACTGACAAGAAAAAGTGCATGGCAATATGTAAGTGGTCAGTGAGCCCACTCGAGGTAGAGGACAGGAGGCTCTCAGAGTGGAATGGGTAAGCTGGGAACCAAAGGACCATCGCCTTATCTGTAATAAAATGAGTTCTCTAACTTTTACTGGTGATAGATTGTTTCTGGCTCACCCATGTGAGGAAGCATTAGTGAATTATTCCATTTTTTTGACTCCAACTTCTCCCTTTTTATTTGAGAAATTCACCACCTTTTTTTGGATGCTTCTCCCCAAAAACAGCTTTTCCATTGACTGATTTGATTTTAAGGACCAAGCCCTACCTGCCAATAGACTGGGAGGGGTTGTGGATGGTGGTTTTAATACATCTGTGCAGTTGGTTGGAGGGGAGCAGAAGCTATGCAGGGCTCTGGGTTCGTGTGGGCACGGTGGTGCCCTTCTGCTCCCCAGGGAATGCGGAGATTTCACCAACGAGAAAGCTTCGCTGAGGTTCAGGAGCTTTATTACAAAATGCTGCTTCCTTCGCATATCCACTCATGGTTGCTGGGAGGCTTCTGCCTTTCCAAGGATTTCCACGGCACCAACTTGCCAACTTTTTTTGGCACGTAGAAGATTCTGAGAAAATGGCTGTTCTGTGACCTTACTTAGAATCCACAGATACGGGGAATTAAAGATGAGTCCTTTAATGGAAAACACCCAGGTTCTCTAATGGGGCAGACCTAAATCCCAACCCTTGCTCAAGTTCCCAAACTTCGGGGGTCCATTTCCCAGCTACAAATCGGAGATGATAATTTGCCTTGTACCGCGTTGTGGGTGGTGGAAACAGGGGTCGTAGACTGCCTGGGAGAGAGCCTGGTGTAGAGTGTGCCTTCCACACATGGAAGCGATTTGTCGTAGCATCATTTGGGGCTCCTGAATCACTCAATTGTTTTGTGTATTTTTACCCCATCTGTCCCCAGAATAGCTAAGCCCACCATGTTCACTGAGTTACAAGAGCATAAATAAGGTCATGATGAATTTTTTCATACCTATCTGGACCCTTTACAGTTGAATTTCTTCATCTGTGTCTGCCCACTGGGCATTGATATTGGATCTGTCTCACTCAATGTGAGTCGTCTCAGCCTTTAGTGGTGTCTAGTAATACCCCACAAATGTTTCCCGAATCAACGAACCTAATCTTCCTTTCCATTCCTTTTCAGAGGCCGCAAGAAGAGAAATACCCCGTGGGACCATGGCTGTTGGCACTGTTTGTTTTTGTTGTCTGTGGCTCAGGTATGGGTTTTTCACTGACCTCACAGCCCATGTTCTGCTCTGTCCTTCAGAAACACACTTCACAAGTAAATAGACAAGTATATTGGCCTGGGATTCAAGTTAATCGCTGACTGAAGCCTTCCTCTCAGCAGGGTTTGATTTGGTCTCTAGTCTAGCAGAGCAAATACGAATAGAGACAGAATTGATATACTATCAAATCATAATCATAAAATGATTACACTGAGCCATTAAGTTGGCTATAAACACTGTAGAGTTCAGTTAAACCTTTGTGTGGAAGCATAGCCTAAAAAGGGCAGTTAGAACAGGAGCACCTGTCTGCCCGAGATAGATCCAGATTCCAGAGAAAGGGAGAGGCTTTCTCCTTAAGAGGAAATGCCACAGAGCTCCTAAATAGATCTGTGCCTTTGACCTGTGCCTCAACATACAGTCCCCTCGTACTGGAAGGTGGTAAGTTCAGAGAACTTTGCTTACACTCATGTGTAAACACACACACACACACACACACACACACACACACACACACACACACAGGAGAGGTTTGAACAAAGGATTATGCATTGTTTCTAGCTGAATTCTGTTATTGGGAGTCTTGTAATTTCTCCATGGGTTGGGTCTTGAAAATAGTGCTAAGTGAGGAGAAGTGAGGTCACTTCTAACAAGGTAGGCCTTCGGAGGTTCCCAAGATCTTAAAGAAACAAAACTGAACTCCATTCCCAGTGATGTGATTCGAAAGGAATCCCTTACCCAACATGGGGATCCCTCATCTTTAACAGAGGTTACCCAGCCTCTGCTAGAATACTTCTGAGGGTAGAGGGCTCACCTCTTCAAAAAGCCTATTCCATTTCTGGATAGCTCTAATTCTGTTAGAGGTATCCCCCCTCTTTTGAGCTACACTGTGCCGTCTTCTCAATAGTTCAGGTGTGAACTCCTAAAACCACAAGGCATGGCCTCATTGTCTTCCAAACATCTTGAATCTTCAGATTATTTTAAAGATGAGTTTAAAGTCTGCAAAATGAACTCCCCTACTTCTCCCAGCCTCGCCTCATAAGATGTGGTTTCTGGACCCCTCTTCTGGATACACTCCATGACACTCTTACAGAGCTCATACAGAGCATTTGCAGCTGCAGAAGTGGGTCTAGAAATGGTGTGACTGCTACAGAGGCAGGAGGCCTGTTACTGCCCTTGATCCTATCACTCCGCTTCTCTCAATATGGCCCGAGCTTTGGTTCATTTTCAGCGGTCACAGCACATCCTAGACTCACACCGAGCTCATGACCCACCTAGCGCCACCAGGCTCTTCTTTACATAAACGTCCTGCAAGCTCAGAAACGCATCTCCACACACCACCCCCCAAACCAAGTTGTCTTTTATCCCCATCACACATTGCTTTATTGCACTCGTGGCCCTCATCAACATATGAAATTATCTCATTTGCTTACTTATTATCCATTTTCTGCCACTGGGACACAAGCTCAGGGAAGGCAGTGTTTTTTTTGTCCAGGAAATCTGTACATTCTTGTAAGAATCTAGCACACAGTGCGTGCTCAGTGTGGTTGGACGGACTTGTGGACATGAGGATGGTGAATGAAGCCAGATACACCCCGTACTGTAGATACCCAGCTGACTTCTCTGAGACCTCATACAAAGCTTCATGAGTATTTCTATTAAAATTTTATTGTCGGTTGTCAGTTGTCTTTCTACAGAGTAGCCACTAAGTCTAGAAATATAGAAGAACAGACACCATAAACGGCTTGCCAATCTTACCATGTATGATTTGGTCAGTGACATTACATGATATGGTCAGTGTATCACCTTCATCAGCAACATGCAGTTCAGAGCAGTGTAGAAAATTGCAAGGAATTCGGTGCATTGATGCCATGTTTCCATCAGCTGCATGCCTATTCCTCTGTCACACATCACCTCCGATGATCCCGTCTCTGCTTTTCACACCAAAACAGAACAAAGGAAACGTGCCGCACAAATATCAAGAGAAGCAAATCTATATAAAAAGGCAATCTCCATTTTCAGGCTTTATGGCCAGCCTGTACGTTGCTCAATCTTGAACCTTGAGCCTTTTATCTAATCCTCTTTCCTGGCCAGCTTTACGGTCTCTGAAAACATGCTATTCCTCCAAGTCACTGATAAAAGTGTAGCATGGCGAAGCCCACGGAACGCATTTAGAGAAAACTCCCTTCAGGTTGACCTTGAGCTTCTCAGCAAAACTCATGCAAACCGTCACCATGTGGTGGGGGTCCCTGTGGGCCTGGCACAGTGCCGGGCTCTGGGAACACAGACGCCTCCGGAAGGCTGCAGGCACTGAGCGGGGTGAGGGGGAGATAAGGAAGCCATTTGTTGTACCTGGGGGCTGAGTGATGTGATAGCGGAGTGCCCAGTGTGCTTGGCGGGCACGGATAAGGGACTGTCTCCGTCTGTGTGGACTGCTGTGACAGAACACCACGGGCTAGGTGGCTGGTAAAGAGCGGAACGTCATGCTCACAGTCCTGGGGGTAGGAAGTCAGACCGGGGTGCCCGCATGGCCGAGTGAGGGTCATTTCTCCTTGTATCTTCCTGTGGGATCTTCGCATGGCAAGAGGGTGAGGGAGCTCTGTGGGGTGTCTTTCATGACAGCACTGATCCCATTCACCAGGCTGCCCCCCTCATGACCCAGCCACCCGCTAATTCCCCTAGCTTCTACGGCCATCCCATTAGACATTAGGATTCCAACCTGTGAGTGGAGGAGAATGCACACAGCCAGACTACAGTGGGGACTTCTAAATCACACCAGGCAGAGGGCAAAGTTTCCCAGAGGAAGGGCTGTTTGGGGTGAGCACTAAAGGACAAAATAGCTCGAGACAGTACTGCCAGGCTCAAGAATGGCCAGAGCCCAGTCGTAGGGATCCATGAGCCTAGTCATCCCACAGCTGGGGTTCTCAGGGACTAAACAGATCCAGAGCCAATACTGTTGTCTTTTTTGATGTCAAGATACACATTAACTGCTTCAGCTGGGTTAGCTAGCCTGTGGGGGGCGGGGGGAGGCGATTGAGTCAATAAAGTGATTTGGTCTGTTTTTCTCAAACCCACGTTGGTTCTCAATACTCATCCTTTTCGAAGGGCTTAAAAACCTTCTCTAAATTACATTTTAATTATAGTCTTGCCAGGCTCTTGGTCTATATAGTGGGAACGGTGTCTTTTTCCCCCTGGGTAAATTGGGACATCTGCTGACAACAATCTTTTAGAGTTCTCCCAGCCTTCATTCGTTTTTCCAGGGATTAAATACATTGGCTCTGTGATCCTTTCTGTGAGTTTGTGCAGGGGCCTGGGATGGGAGGCTGCAGGGCCCGGAGATGTGGATGTCAAGCTACTGAGAGGACACAGCCCCCTGCCCCCGCCCCCTTTCAGACCCCTGCTCTCCTAGTCAGGAGTTGGGTCACCTTACTTTCTCTGTGCTCCGTTAACATGCTACCATGATCCCTAAGTCAGGGGCCTCATCTCTTTTCAAATCGTAACTAAGCATCATCCACTACCGACACTTTTTTTTTTTTTTTTTTTTTTTTTTTTTTTTGCAAGCCTTTGCTCAAGCCGGGCACTGTTCTCACAGAAATGTGTCACTCCTCCCAACTTGTCCTTGGTACCGTGCCCTTCCTTCTATCTTGGCACGTGTCCTTCGCTAGCCAAGCATGTCATGAAAAGCGCAATAACTCCTCCCGATCTATCCCTGTGGCCACCTCCCTGGGACGAGTCACGATTCCGTTCATCTTGCAGAACCTCCCGTCCCTCTTGAGTTTCTCCCTCCGAGGGTTCCAGGGCCGGCATGTTCTCTGCAGTGTGGGAAGGAGGGCGGTTTCTGCCCCAAGTCCAGCCAGGCAGCTCCTCTGCTTCATGTCCTGAGCCGCCTCAGGGATGGGGTCACTGGAGCTCCTGGTCACTGTTGTCTCTGAATCCGCGTGGCTGGTGGTTCTGTTGCTGGTCCACGTTGCTGGTGTGTCTGTTTTTATGCAGGAAACTTACGGAATCTTCGAAGATTAATGAAGGTGTGGATCATGGATCTGATTCTCTTGAAAGACTCGCGCGCATTACCTCACTCTGTTAACCCGTTTTTCTATTAATGATTGGTTGGGCAAAGTGCTCTTTTTAGAAATAGTGTCGGCGTACCTAGGATGGGTAAATAAATATTCAGGTCAGGCGAATCATCAGGAACGTACATCTTCTCTGCTTTCTTAGCTAGATTGTAGGAAAGGATCCAGACTGGGAACATGTTGGCGTTGGGGTATATGGTCTCTTATTGGCCACCCTTACTCCATTTTATGTGGAAAAACAAGTTCCCAAACCTCCAGGAGGTTACTGGGCCCCTTAACTATGGGGAGTCCTGACCCCTTGCTTCTTTGCTGTGGCCTTCCTCATTCTCCACACATGCTTTTCGTGCCTGCCATGCTGATAAGAGCAAGATAAGGAAAAGGAAGTGGGGGAGAAGAATCAGTAAAGTGGGGAGGGTACAGAGTGCAGACGCCCAGAGACCCCTGGCACGAACACGCAGCCGGCGAACGCCCACCCCCTCACTAGGAAACCAGATAAGGGCGCCAGACCTCCTGGGGCTGCCCTGAGCTCAGGCCCCGGGTTGGAAACCCTAATACCTTGTCCCGTGGACCTGAGTTGGAGGAAGCTCTCTAAATACACCCCCTTCAGAGTAGGTAGATTTCCACTTTCCATGATTGCAAAAGGACTCTTGGGCAAGACACTTCTTTGAAACCTGACCAATTGGCTGTAACAGGCTAAGAGGTTAAGAGGCCTTGGAGAGGGGGGATAGTTCTGGAATGTGCCAGATGTAGGTTCAAAGCCGAGATTCGCTATCAGCTGGACAACCTTGGACACATGATTTACTGTCCCTATCGATTTCCTTTGTGATCAGAGAGGGAAACTAGTAGCCCTTCACCCATAGCAAGCTTGAATCCTACAGCTTCCATCAGTGCCCTCACGGAAGCCATCATGGAGAATGGTTATGCCACCAGGGGGTTGGAGGGGGTGGTATTTGGCTTCCATTTGCCTTTGCTCCGTCCAGGCTCAGCCCCTCGCATTGGTCTTGATCTTTCACAAAGCAACAGGCCCTCCCTCTCCACTCCAAGGATGAGTGTGAGCAATTTAAGTGATAACCCCCCCGGGTTCATGAGACTCTCTTCTGATAATAAAGCATCAGAATCTTTCAGACCTGCCCACACAGGAAGAGGGATGGAAAAGGGAAGCCCCCCACATGCAGAAATCAATGAATAGGGGGTTGTACTTTAAGTTGCATATCAGAAATAAAATGTAAGTTGCATTTCCTTAACCCAACCTGAATGCACCACTGTTTGGCTCTAGGAGTTTTCTTTGTGAGACACAAAAGTTTTGGGAACAGTGTGTTCTTTTGAGATACAGTATTCTCCACGTTGGACATCTCAGGCCATGCTGTCCTTTGTTCTGTTTAATTTGGTAACTATTGTTATTCGTATTATATACATTCTGTCAGAAATCTAAAACCCGTTTCTCAGCTGAATACCTGTTCTGAGTCTCCTCTGAGGGTGATTCTGAATAAGCCAGAAATTTTTCTCGTTTAAGTCTTGGCCTGGGACTTGGTTTGGCTTGGGCCTTTTTAACTGGTGGGATTTGTCTTTCCTTGGTTTCCAAGGACCCCAGATGCACACTGAAGCCCAGAGGATTCAGGCCCCTCCCTAGCTTGGAGACTTAGCTGTGTTTTTCTCTCCCTGGTTTATAAAAACAATATCTTCCATTTCTACAGGCAGTGGGGCTCTTTCCAGATAAACAGCTCATCCTGACTGTCCTGGTCCCCAGTGGCAAACCTGCCTCCTTGAGAACCGTGTGATAGCTTCTGAGGAGTGCTTGTTGTTATCTGGAGACTCAGAGACAAGCGTGACCCAGAATGTCTGTCTGAGGCGGCAGAGATGTTGTCACCCAGATAGGCCAACAGCTATCTCTGGGAGACACTTGCGGTCCTGACGTACTGTCCCAGAGCACTAGTGAAGCTAGTCACCTCTGCCTGTGGCTCCCAACCCAGGCCTCTGGGGTTTTCCTCTCCCCTTTGTCCTTAGCAACTTCAAGAGCCTGATGGGGAAGGCTTGGGAGGCCATAGTCGAGCTCTGGGGAAAGTATGCTGCAGGTGACCAATCACGTTCGCCCTAAACCAGGAGGTGACAGCAGAGTCCAGTGTTCATCTTTGCCATTCCTGGCCAAGGCTTTTGCTAACGTTCGGGCCACGGTGTTGGCAGGATAACCCAACCATCTTCGGCATTTTCAGCTTTCCTCTTTGACTAGAAGCCTCCTGGATTCGATGAAATTAGGTCTTTTCCTTAACTTGTTGGCTGTTCAGACAATTTGGTTGGTGAGTCAGCATATACACGTATCTTGTGATCCTGAGGCATTATTTACCTTTTCCGAGCCCTGGTGTGAAACTGGACATTGACAGCAGCAGTCTGAGGCAGCACTTGTTGCAACATGGCCATACCCTTCCGCATCCTTTCCCCTCACTGAGGTTTCCGGTGGATTCTTGGAGGCGTCATCTCATTCCCATGATCCCTTGACTCACAAGGAGAAACTCTTATGTACCAGCCATGTCCCGGTTCCTCCCTCAGACTATTTCTCCCTCACATATTCCTAATTTCAATTTTATTCCTCTCGCTCTGGCCAAGCCTGATATTCATTTCCTAATTAGAGATTAAGAGAATTTTAATGGCTACAGAAGCATGGGTATTCTCGAAAGTGATGAGCTTATATCCCCTATCAAAGGGAAACCTCTCGGGGAATAAGACTAACCAATGCCTGCTATTTCCTTCGGACTTTTCTCTGTTTTCCAGTTTTGTCAATGAGCATGTATTACTTTTATAATCAGAAAAAATTAAGCGTATTTGAAGAGGAAAACATTTAGACTAGTGGTTTTTAGCCTTTAAAAAAAAAAAAGAGCAGCTGAATTCTGTTCAAATGTTAGAGGGAAATAAATGAAAGAGTAGCTGTTCTGGTCAAAGTGGGACCTGTGTGTGTGTGTGAGTGCGCGTGCGCATTTGTGAGGGAGTGTGTGTGTGTGTGTGTGTACAGGGTACCTCTTGTGTTGCTGGATATTCTGATTTTTCCATACCAGGAAGGGAATAGATATCTGGACCCTCTTTGCATATCAGCAAGGAAACTGCTCTGGCCCAGAGCTGGTCTTTCACGACAGAGCTAATGCCTCTCAGGAGAGGGCCTGCTAGGTTGATCAGGCACGTGAACTGTGAGTTGCCGCACTGTGTGTGGGCAGCGACATTCCCTTTGTCTGTCACTTAACAGACTACACTCTCCTGAATCCTCCAGGGACTCTGCGTGCTGGGGGCTCAGGGGAGGAGGAGGTGAGAGCGTGTCACAGACCAGGCTCGTTTTTCAGGGCAGCCTCCTCAGAACAGATGTGAAGAAGTGCTTCCCTGAGATGTTCGTAGCTGGGCCTGAACCACTCCTATTCCCCAAGCTTCATGTTCCAGGTGGTCCAACTGTCTCCCTTGACATAAGGCTCCTCTGTTTCTGGAAGACCCAGCACCCCCACCCTCCCTAGAATGGGCGGCTTTTGTTAAGAACGGTGTGGAGGAGGGAAAGGGCCAAGCTATGTGTGTGCGGGCTCCGGGGCCAGGCTCCCCAGATTAACCTGGCTCTGCCACCTACTAGCCGTGTGGCCTTGCCCAACTTCTGCCCATGCTAACCCTTGTTTCTCCCATTCTTAAAAGATGTGGGGATGGCCTCTCACTCCTAGGACCTTAGGAGCTTGTTGCTATTGTCATTATGTCAATGACCCTTGGTCACACTGTCTCCCCACCTCTTGGCCTCCCAAGCAAGGTTCTGACCAAGATTCTGAAAGCTTACAGAGAAAGAAAGCATTTACCTTTCTAGTGACTTTATTGGGTTATGTTAAGAAAACTCGTATGAGGATAGATAGCTCTGAGGTTCTGAGGAAGCTGTGGCAGACCCAGCTCCCCCTGGACAGGTGAGGAACAGTTTGTCAGTCAGAGGTCGGTGGTGTCACTTCTGCTGGGATAGCTGGATCCTCTTCTCTATTTCTAGAAAGAAATCTTTATAAACTAGCGGATAAGAGTGAGAAGGACCTCTTTGTACAGCTGTTTTGGCTACCATTTCCTGAGTACTTACTACAACACAAGGCCTTACATGTACCTTTTTCTTCTCGTCTCATAATCCTTACAAAAAGGCTATGGTGCTCATTTTTCCAGATCACGAAACTGAGGCTTATGGAGGAATTCAGCCCACATCCCACAGCTAAAGCATGAGGGAGCTGTTACCCAAACCTGAACTCTAAACCCATCCACTTCCTATTAACCCTGCCTGCCTTCTCTCTCACCACTTCTCCCCAAGTACTACCAAGTGGAAGTTTTTCACCAACCTTAGACCTCTAGTCTACAACTGCATATTGAAAACAACTCCTGTTAAAACATGTCCTACTCTCCCTGCCAGAGGTTCCAGGTGCACGGCCATCCTAGGTCTGCTCCCAAATGGATAAAACCTTGACCCAGCCATGGGCTGCTTGCTGACTAGGCCACCGGTCACCCGATCACCCTACTCTTTTCTGGACCTTGCTCCAGGACAGACTTGAATTCACCATGTCTTCAGGTCGACCAGTAAACACCGGCCTTTCCTGGAAACCTCCAGAACGATCTCAAAACTGTGACACCCAAAATGGTTGTCACATCCTCTGAGGCTGACTGGCCAGCAGAAGGCTTGAGGGACTGAGCAGGCCTGGAGGAGCCCTTCTGTTTCACCACTGGAGAAGGACTGAGGACATTCCTCTGCTCAGGAACTCCTGCCTCGGGACCTGAGATGGACACTCTGGAAAAGATGTCTCTGGCTCCCACGAGGTGAGCTGCGAACTCCCTCGTTCTGTGCCACCGTCTGCCCTATGTCCCATGGAGCATTTGGGTCTGTGTATGGTCTGCCGCTCAGAAGAGCATTTCTGCTGTCTGCCATTTTATTGGAGATAGAGGGCATCCCATTCTTTGCTAATAATATCCCTTCTTCCCATAGTGCCTTTCTGCCCTCGTGTATCCCAGGCACTTCTCTCTCTTCCCTCTTCTCCATCTCTGGAGAAGCTACTGGGAAAGGGATCGGGAATAGTATCCTACCTTTGACTCTCTTTGTACTGAACCTTCCTGAGAGCTTAATGACCCACCTTTGCAATATCTTATTTCTTGACCTTCCTTCTTGCCTCTCACAGAACCTGTGCTTTTTCTTACCAGCTCTTTTTTATTATTATTTTTAAATGAAAAATAATCAGAATTAAGTCATTTCTAGAGTTGTCTTACCCTCCTAAATGATATTCCTCTGGGCCATCTCAATCTCTCTCCTCAGTAACTCTTTTTATCTCGCTTCTCCTCAACCTTATTTTCAATAAAAGTGGCCTTCTGAAGTTTCCACTTGTCAGGAAGGCAGCTTTCTGGCAGTCTCCTCTTGTCTAGTTGTCTGATGGTTTCCTGGGGGATCCCTTCCTGTCATCCCCATGTCCTTCTGGCACTCCCAATTATTGGGATAGGTCAGTCCCCAGGGTAAGAGAGGGTTGGGATGACATAGTCCCAGGACCTAAGGAGTTTATTGTCTTTCATGACTTTCCTTCCCTTCCAAAGACTAAGCTCTTGCAACATTGGAATTTAAAAGTGGTCATTTGCTGTTGACTCTTGGTCCACAAAATAATTGTTTGAGGATTTTTTTTTTAAGATTTTATTTATTTGACAGAGAGACACAACCAGAGAGGAAACACAAGCAGGGAGAGTGGGAGAGGGAGAACAGGCTTACCATGAAGCAAGGAGCACGATGTGGGCCTCGATCCCAGGACCCTGGGATCATGACCTGAGCCGTAGGCAGACGCTTAATGACTGAGCCACCCAGGCACCCCAGGGATTTTTAATACATGTTTTCCTCCATGCTCTTTGCAATTATTCACCTTTTGTTCCTCCAATAAGTATTTACTGAGGAACTACTATGTGCCTGGAGCTGAGCTAGGCCCAGAGGTATAGTCAGGAGCAAAATCATCCAAGGTTCCAGGGTGCCTGGTTGACTGAGTTGGTTAAGCATCCAGCTCTTGGTTTGGGCTCAGGTTGTGATCTCAGGATCATGGTATTGAGCCCTATGTAGGGCTCCACACTCAGCAGGAGTCTGCTTAGATATTCTCTTCCCTCTGCACCTACCTCCCTCACTCACATTCTCTTTCTCTTAAATAAATAACTACAGCTTTAAAAAAAAAAAATCAAGGTCCCTGCTTTCCTGGAGCTTACAGCCTAGTGGGAAAGCAATATGAGTTCATCAAGTGGTCATGCTGAAATATATGAAATTTCAGCCGTAACAGTGTTTGAAGGAGAGGCATGTAAGACTGGGAAAGCATCTAACGCAAGAGGCATCCTCTGAGCAAACGGTTCTCCAGGTGTGGTCCCTGGACCAATAGCCTCAGCATCACCTGTGACTGACCTGGCTAGAAATACACATTCTCATTTCCCACTCTGGACCCACTGGATTAGAAACTCCAGCTTCTGTTTTCATGCGTCCTCAGGAGACTATTGTACACACGACGTGGGTTTGAGAATTCATGCTTCTGATGGTCAAAGAAGGCTTCCCTACAGAAATAACTTTTGGATTAGAAGGGAAAACCAAGCCATAGGACAGGGCGGGAGAAATCTTAAAGACAGGAAAAAATGGCATTTGCAGAGGCCTTGTGGTGAGAGCAGAGGGCTTTTGAAAACACGAGGGATTACCCCGAGAAAGAAGAGTAATACAAGTTGTGCCCAAGCAGGTTGATAAGGCCAGGATACGCAGGTCATGGAAGCCTCATCAAGGATTGGACAGTAGGAAGCTTTGATGTACTTTAAACACAGGGATGACACAATCATATTTGTTTTCATTTAAAGAATAATACTAGCTACAGTATGGAGCAAGGATTGAAGAGGAGCAAGATTAGGCCAGTTAGAGGGCATTGCAGGGGTCTGGGGGAAGATGGCAGTAACTTGCACTAGGGTAGTTTCCAGAGGCAAGGAGAGAAAGGTGCATAATTGCAAGATACTTAGGTCAAGTCCCTGGATCTTTGGTGATCAGCTGGGGTGTTAAGGAGGAGTATGGAATTTTGAGTTTACATATAAGATGGAAGATAGCGATGTCAAGTCTGCTGGTGGGAGGTGAGCATGAGAAGGTTCTGTTGCGTTTGAATGTCTTTGAGCCACCTATGTGTAGATCTCAATTAGATAGTGGGAGGTGTGGGTCTGGAGCTCTGAGAAGTCAGAGCTGGCAGTACAGTCCACAGATGAGTCATCCAAAGCTAAGTGCCAACTAAAATTGTGGGCTAGGGTGAGGTCGCCCAGGGAGAAAGAATGTTAACGAACAGAAGAAAGCCAGAATGCTCATTGAGGAACATCATTATTCTCGTTTACTGGTCAGGTGGAGTTAGAATGACCCTTACGAAACCCATGGCATGTGAAGAGCCAAAGAGAAGGAAGAAAACTAGAAGCCAGGAGAATATAGGGTCACGGAGGCCAAGGGAAGAGAGGGGTGAAGGAGGGAGTGGTCCACAATGGCGCCTAGGGAAGGAAGACAAGAAGCAGGTGGGAAATGCCCTTTGGATTAAGTGAGGTGGAGGGAGATTTGTGGCTTTAGTAAGAAATATTTCAGTGGACTGAAGAGAGCAGAAGCTACACTGACGTGCCTTGAGGTGGGGATTGAACGTCAGGAAAGGGAGTGAGTGTAAACAGCTTTCTCGAAAAGGTGGTAGAGTGGAAAAGAGGGCACCTGTTGTTGGCAGATGTGGAGTCAGGAGGATTGTTCTGGTTTGTGTGACCATTGGGCGTCAATGATGCTTGCATTCGAAAGCCTAAGTATTTCATTGCGAGGGGGCTGGTTAAATAAAATAAGAGATGGGACTATCTGAGTTTACTGACGATCAGGAAGCTAAACAGGATGCAGAGGGCAGAGGCTCCGGGATTCTGCAGCTCCTGCTCCAGCCTGGATTTTTCTGAACCTCAGCGACCTGCCCAAGGCCAGATGCCCTGACCTGGAATGCCTGCCGTCCCTCCTTTTCTTGGCATCTCTCCTCCCTGCTGTCTGGCTTACCCACAGCCCCTTTGCTACAGCCTGCTCAGCTGTTTTCTCAGCTTTGTTCACCCACTGTTAAGTTATTAACTTGTCAGGGTCCAGACTCCCCACTTCCTTTCCCACTTTGAACCCACTGCTGGCTCCCTTCCTGTTCGCTGCCTCGCAAAGTCAGCACTTGGAAGCCCGGGGCTGCTCTGCGGGTCATTACTGGCAGCCACAGACAACTACAATTACAGTAATTGGTATAGAATGCCGAAGGCTTCTTAAAGACATTATTACAACTGAAAAAGGAATAATAAACACAGCCATCTCTCCATTATCTTAGAGGTGGAGGCAAATGGCGAGCTTAAGATAAACTTTATTCAACGTCATTTCTCCAAGTGTGTTCAATTTCAGAGTCACCTGTAACCCTATGAAGGACCGTCAGATTCTCACATGTTAATGGATGGATTCAGTAGGGTCAGGAGTGATCTTTAATAAGTTCTTAAAGCAGATTCAGTCACTGGTAAGTTTTAATACAAGTGTGGAGACTCTGAAACTAGAAGATTTTTGTCTGAGAGTCTTTAGAAACATTTGCAGCCGGTCCTTAAACAGAACTGGGTGGTTTTATCATTACCCAGCACTTTTGAAGTCATGAATTAACTGAATGGGGCATGATGGACTTAAAGCACAGGCTGTTTCCTATTTGTCGACCTCCATTTCTCGTCTAAGGATAAAATTCAGGGAGAAATAACATTTTCAAGCATTTTAGGACGGGCAGATTCTTTTGCTTAGGTCATGATATTTATTCCTTGTAATCCTTTGAGATCCGTATTACCTACAGGTGTACAAATAGAGGAATCAGGGCTCAGAACTATTCAGGAATTTCGCAAAGCACGCACCTCTAGAGAGCCGTAGGCAGTCCTGGGCACTTGAGCTCCCGGCTTCCTGCTCATCCGTGGAGAAGAAGCAGTCATTCCTGTAGGAATGGGAGTATTAGCAACGAGCCCTGTGCACCGAGTCCTCGATGCACGCAGAGCCTTCGTCTGTGTCGTGTCCTCTAATCCCTAGAGCAGCACAGCAAGCATCACAGTCCTCGTTTTACACAAGAGGAAACAAACGCCAAATGGTTAAATTATTCGTCCAGTCTGTCACACGGCCCTCCAGTGAAGACCTGGTGCCATCTGAGCCTAACATTTCACTGCACCCTTGTCTGTCAATATTCGGGATGTTTCCCTGATCCCAGGAACAAAACATGAGGCGTGGTAGATGTAAACAGTTTTTCCCTAACGTAGTTGAATATTACAGCCGCCTCCCAGCACTCTGTTGGGCTGGAAGATGGAAAAATTTACTTAATTTTTTTTTTTAAATTAAATTTATTTAATTTTTATTCCCTGTCAGCCTTGGGAGGGGAGGACAGACCTGCCCGCCATGTCCGTAAGGTACTTTTCCACCCAGGTAGCAACTTCTCCCATCAGGACGCATCCCCAAACCCAGAAGCAGCCAAGCAGACCTCTGAGCACAACCAGAACTAAATATCGAAATCCCTTCTTCGCTGTATCTGGAGAAGAGCCCTTCCGACCTTCGCCCAGAGCGGGCTCGCTTTAATTTTCCACGTAATTCTAACAGCCTCCGTGTTCCACTGGGTCTGTAGCAACATCATAATGGAAGAGGGCCCATTGCAGGTTGGTATTGTGACACCAGAAAGGTGAGCAGAGATGGTCATAGTGAAACAAAGAAGACAGAAGCAGAAATGAGAGCCCAGCGTACAGCCCGGGAACGCCACGCACAGACTCCACGGCACTGCTCCAGTGAAGTCAGATCAATGACTCTTTTTCATTAGGGTCACACCAAGCATTTATGAAAAATTACCATTGTGTCATGTTTGGGGACAATCCAATTTAGGAGAATAGTGATGATGTGTGCAGGATTTGGGGTTTTTGTTTTTGTTTTTCAGGAAAAAAAAAAAATGCATTCATGCTTTATCTCTCCTTCAAGTCTAGCTATCCAAGAAAGATTGCCCAAGGCCCTGTGTGCTTAGTCTTTGTACACCTGAAGCACAGTATTCGGCCCACAGTGCTGCTCACTAATGTTAGATGATGAAATGCCAACGGCTCGTTTCCTGAGGACTCCAGAGAGCCTGTTTTCCTGCGGCCTCTCAGCTGCATTCCTGTGTATTCTGTGTTTAGACAGGACTCAGGGAAAGGATACCCAGCTTCGTGTCAGGAAAAAAAAAAATCCTGCCACACAGGGTAGCTGCCGTGTCCTTCATTCCCGTTGGCCTCCTCAAGACTGACCAACATTGCTGGCTGGAGAGGGTGTAGAACAGAAGCTGAGCCTGACTTTCCTGGGACGCATGTGACAGCGAGAGCTAGCACCAGGCCGGGGGAGCTGAGGAAGCAGCTCTTAGCAAAACAGGCGAGGGCGCCTGGAATCCTCTGCGGGCTTTCAGGCTCCCCCCCTTCCCCCCCGCAGGATAAAACCAGTGTGGCTAGGATGGGAGCTCGCTGTCCTGCAGAACATGTGCAGGCAGCCCCGAGATCTTGCATTGAGGGCTCCAGGCAGCCAGCCCTCCACCCCCCGCCCCCACGCTTGGCACATCTGCTCCCAGCACCTGGCCCGCGTTTCCAGCTCAGGGGCTGCTTGTTTTCCAGGTCGCCGCTGTTTTGAAAAGGCAGCCTCACTGACCTGTAAAATGGTGAAATGAGTGCAGTGCCCGTATGGAAAGAGCCCTGTCCCCCTCTCCCCAGCGGCCACCAAACCCTTCTGGGGAAGGGGGGGCCATAGCCCTACATGCCTGAGGGAATTCTGGCCTTCACTCCTGATGGAATTAGCAGGAGTTATCCCTAAATCCCAGAGGCATCCATCAGCCAACCCAGCCAGGCTTCCTTTTTAAAGAAGTTCACTGACCTCTTGTTAACTTAACTCCTTGTTAGGAAATATCTAATCAGCTGTATGCTCCCACGTCCAGGGCCCAGGGGTCGGCAGGAGCGGGGCTCACCATGGGCTGGGGTTTCCGGCTGCGTGCTGCCTGGTACCTGAGCTGTCTGTCTTGTTTTCCTCTTTCAGCTATCTTTCAGATCATTCAGAGCATAAGGATGGGCATGTGAGGAGGCCCGGGGCTTTGACACTGCCCCTCTCTCTGGAGGGCGGAGGACCACTTAAGCTTTTAGCCGGGTATCTGTGGGAAGCAAACAAGACACACAGAATAGAAAAAAAGTCTCCCTCAGTTGTTCCCTGATCACTTCATCGTGGATGTCAGACCAAATTGCCTTCTCACAGGACATCTTGGTACATCCGTGTTCTGGAGCGGAAAGGACATTTTGCTTTTCTGTTGGCGAGATTGGTAGCTCCCAGGTGTCCACAGCAGCACACTGTTTTCTGGTTTGGCCCTTGGTTTCACTGATGTATGCATGTGGTCTCTGAATGATCACCAGTTTACTTTCTGTGGATACAACCCCTCCTCCATTGGGAATTGGTTTTGCAAATAAATGTCTTTGTTCAACCTTACACCATGTGTGGGCTACCATGAGAATATGGAAGTGAAGAAAATGCCAGCATAGCTCCAGGTGGGGTTGGGAGAATGTGGGGGGGGGGGGGGGACTGGGCTAGAGGATTGGGACAGGGTCAGGAATCTGTATCTGGGGAACCAGAGCTAGATTTACCTTCAGGGCTTTTGCCCAGAATGAAGTCCCAGGCGGCTCTAATAACCTTGGATTTTCCACCCATTCCACTTTTTTAAATTTTTTGATCTTTTGAGGGGGTTTTTGTGGGGTTTCTTTGTTCTTTTTTTTGTTTCAACACAAAAAAGGCACCTACAAAGTGTTAAGTTTCGATTAGCTGTTATCACCTCTTTGTCTGCCTGAGGACTTGGTGGGGAACAGATGTCTGAGGCCTCTTTATGAAAATCAATCAACCTTAGGTCCCAGCCCTGCCCTAGTGAGGAGCACAGGCGGCCAGGAATCCCGGAGTGAGTCCCACCTCACTCTGGGTGGTCAGCCCCAAGGCTGGGAGGGTGAGACCCAGGGCTTGTGGGTACAAACCTCCCCTCCCTGGCCAGCCTCTCAAAGTGTGGTCTGCCTCTAACTGACATCCCAGCATGAGCGGGGTGGAGGGGGAGTGGAGGGCATCTCAAAATGCAGACTCTGGGGTTCCACCTCAAGTCTGCCAAATTTAAAGTGCTACAGGCGGAACTAAGACTAATGTTTTGTCAAGCTCCCTAGGTGAGGCTTATGCACTCAAAATCTTGAGGATCACAATCCTGAGAAAGCCCAGCTAAAGAGGGAGTGAGTTTTGACGCCCTCCAAGAAGCAAAGGCACCCCAAGCATGCTCTTAAGCAGACCGATCCTGGTGGGGCAGAGGGGAGGGAGGTAGGGGCTAGTAGGCGTGCCCTTTTGTTCCACTTTCGGTGAGGCCTAAGGAAGTCCTAGGGGCAGCCACAGAGATCAGCAACAGGATTGGAGATGCTCACCCTGCAAATTGAAACAGGCCTGGGGTGCATTTTAAAATTCCATCTCTGCATTCTTGGCAGTTTTTTTCATTCCTGAATATTATGAGAGCTTTAAACACGGAAGTGGCCAGGACATCTGGGGGCTGGGGGGGGGGGTGGGTCCACTGGAGTCTTTCACCCCAGACCCTTCAGGGATTTTCTTTAAGGCCTGCTTTCCTTCCCATCCTCCTTTTCCTCCTCTCATTCCCACTGAGAAGGGGGAAGGTTTTGGAGCAGGCTTGCTCCAAAATTAGCAACCCCAGGAAAGCCCCCCACCCTTGTGCTCCTCTCACCGCTTCCCCCCCAACCCCCTCCCAAGCCGACAGAAGACACTTGCCACCACAAGGGTGCACACGAGATGCTCTGCGAGTTGGTTCCCCTCGTCCTGTTGGCTCCGCTGCCCGCTCCCTTCTAGGTCACGGCGTAAGGTCTGAAAGATCAGACCTTAGGGCTCCTGCCAAGAGGCTGGAAGATGAAAGGCCACTTGATGTCAGGTTTACCTGGTCTGTGCTCTCGTCTGCGCCATCTCTAACTCCCACAGTGCCCAGACCTGATCTGAGTATGGCCTTGCTCTTCCTGCCCTGAGAGCAGCATACCCACCAAACCACTGGCAAAGGCCGTGACTGGGCCCTGTCTTTGGGGTGCCTCCTTTATTGGATGGAGTCTTCCACCAATACTAGTTTGGTCTTTTCCACAGTAGTAGTAGTCCATGGGAGCGATCATCTCTCTTTCAAGGAAAGGGAAACTGAGATTTAGCCAGATTGGGCTCCAGATAAACCCAGTGGTCCCCGGGTGACAGGTGTGGTGGGCTGAGTCAGCAGCTATGGGTAAAACTGCCTGAGATCAAACGATCTCCCCAAGCTATGCGATCATGCACAAATTGGTTTTCTATTACTTTCCAGGTAGCCTCCCAGAAGTACTTGTATGTGACTGTCTGCCCTCCCTGGTGACTTCTTCTGTCACCCTTCTGAAAGAGGAGACAGGAGCTGCCCCAAGTAAATCAGGGTCATGGTTGATTTATGCTGTCCAGCCGAGACTTAGGGACATTTTGTGCCGTGACACATAGTCAGAGATACATGGCAGCCCAAAGTACAACACACCCACCAAAACAGGTTTTCTAGAACCACACTTACCCTTAACATATGTCATGCGCTCTTCCCAGCCCCCGCACCTTGGACCATTTAACTTCTCTAATGCACCCTGCTCAACAAGTCTTATAACCCAAGAGTAGGTTCCAACCCACAGTTTGAAAACCCTGCTCCTGGGGCAGAAAAACAAGCCCTTTGCGGGAGACAGATGAGCAGGTCCCACAAGGTAAGAAAGTTTGCATCTCACTTTACATTCTGGTAAGAACTTGAGTCACACCAGTCACAGCCCATCAATACCTTCTATGGCCTATAAGCATTCTGTCTGGGTCATTAGGGTCCTTCGGCAGATCCCACAAAAGAACACTAAACCCCTTGAATTCATTGAAATAACGGGAAATAAACACCACATTCCCTTTGTCAACAATCACTTGCCATTCCTCACAATCACTTGGGGTGGGGATGTCTGTTTTTTGTTTTGTTTTTATGTGCAGTTAACCAGCGTATAGTACATTATAAATTTTTGATGTAGTGTTCAATGGATGGCTGTTTTTTAAAGCTGGAATCCACTGCGGGTTCAGCTGAGACTCAGTCTCCTGGGAAGAAGGGCAGATGCGTATGTATTGGTTTTTAGTGTCCACATGATTCTGAAGCTGCCCACCCACCCAATAGCATTTGGGAAACAGTCACTGGTTTAAGCTTTGACTTCATTTAAGCCAAAGCGGGGACTCAGCAGCAGTTTCCCCAAACCTAACGGTGCAGCAACCTTGCACAAGAGTTTCTCCCGCCTCCAAAGAAGCATTTGGGCTTCTCTGCAGAGCTCAGCGACAATGAGACTCGATGTCTTATCTGGCCCCAGGTCTTGCGTGTCCTTTGTCGTCTCAAGTAGATCACAGAGAGGGGTACACAGTGGCTTCATACTTGACTCCAGGAGCTCTGTAGGAGGGAAGCCTGCATGGTGGGAAGGCTAAGAGCTTCTTCCAGGACTCGACCTCCCAGAGCATACTTCAAGATCAAACACTGTCTCTGGGAAGGCTAGCGCACTGATGAAAGAGCTCGCTGGTCCAGAAGAGAAGGAAGCCGTGCTTTGCTGAAAGGCAGTTCTGATCCTCTGCAAACATAGGAATATTCTTGCTTAAGATCCGGATGCTGCCATGCCGGGGTAACAACTGGAAAGCTCAGTCCCTCAGCCATTGGACGTTGACTTCTCTCTCACATGAGTCTGGCTGGAGCGGGCTGGCCAAGCTTCCCTTCACGGAGTGTCCGTGTAGTCCAGGTTACGCTGCCGTCACTACCCAAGGTCACTGTGCCACTGAAAGTGAGGTGTAGTAGGGATAACAGTCTTCACTGCCCTGGCCCAGAGGGGACCCTTCACTTCTAGCTCACCATGACATTGGTCCCTGCGAGTCCCATGGCCCAGCCTGTCTGCAGGGAAGATGGGGAGACAGCAGCGTACATGGGTATTTGCAGAACTGTTTCAGCCATAACACATCCTTTTCTTGAGCATGTGGTGAGACTGTGAGACTCCGTGTTCTGTTGAGGGCAGTTTTCTAGCCATCACTTTTCCTTTTTCTAAATTTCTAGATCTCACGGCACTCCTTAGGCCTTGAGGGCCTGTCTGTCCCTGGCTCACAGACGGGAGCTCCAAGTAAGTTCGCTCTGTGTCTGGGCAGGTGACCGTGGCATTCATCCCCCAGCCGGGATGTTTGTAAGCATGGAAGGGGTTGCTCTTGATAGTTATACCAGAAAGAAATAATTATACCAGAAAGAAAGAGAAATGGCCCAAATTTTTCCGCAAAGCATTTTTTTTTTAAAGATTTTATTTATTTGACAGAGAGAGATCACAAGTAGGCAGAGAGGCAAGCAGAGAGAGAGAGAGAGAGAGAGAGAGGGCATGGAGGAAGCAGGCTCCCTGCCTAGCAGAGCCCGATGTGGGACTTGATCCCAGGACCCTGAGATCATGACCTGAGCTGAAGGCAGTGGCTTAACCCACTGAGCCACCCAGGCAGCCCCAACTGCAAAGCATTCTTAAGCATTTTACAATCTCAACACATTTCTGGTTTTTTGAGTCTCCCCAACCAGTCAGTAGACTCCCAGCGAGCACCGATGGAGGGCTTGCCGTGTACAGATACCGCTCAGGGATTTGTTTTTCCGTGCGTGGACTCCTCACATAACGCCCCTCAGGTAGGTGCCATCATTATCCCTGACTCACCCAGGAAGAAACTGACACTCAGAAGGTTGGAAAAATGTGCCCAAGAGGACACTGCTGGTGAAGGAGGGAACTGGGATTCAGACCCAGACGGGCTCAGCACCAATATCTGAGCTCTCTATCATGGCGCTGCCCTTCCCAGGGGCCTGATCCTAATGAACAGAGAGAACTGGTTTTGTTTGTTTTGTGTTAATTTCACGGCTATACATTCCAGACACAGACCAGTGCCTGGAGCTCAATGATTGTTCATGAAATGAATGATCACAGGAGTCAGCAAATAGTAGTCTCTTGATGAATACACATACTCTTGGCAAGACTGGAGCGGCGGGAGATAGGACTAAATTGTAGAAATGGCCCAGGCCCGGAAGTCAGGCCCCTGGCTTCTTGCCCCGGCTTCTGCCCTTCACTTTGGCTCCCGACCTTGATGTCCACAGCCATACATTTGAAGATATCCTGCCCTCCCACATCACAGGGCTGTTGTGGGAAGCAAATGATATGATGTATGTGACATCGCTTTGAAAAAACTGTAAAATGTATACAAATTATATATGTAGGTAATTACATCTATGCATACAATTATGTATGTAATCATTGCTGGCAACCATATAATAATATAATAATAATTGCTACCCAGGACAGGTGGGGACTCCATAGGAAAAAAAAAAAAAAAAGAAAGAAAGAAAGAAAGGAAAAGAAAAAACAATTCACATTCAAAATCCTACCCCCCAACCGTGATGCCGTCTTCGAACAATACGCTCTCAGCGGCAAGAATGCCCAGACAGGAAAGTGTGGATGGGTCGACACAGACACAATCCAGGTTAATGGAGAGAATTCAAAGTTCATATAGTACTTCAGTGCTGTGGGGAGCTTTTTTTTTTTTTTAAACTGTGTTTTATAATCATTGCTGAAGGCAGAGTTTTGGTGGGACTGAGATGATCCGGGCTCTGGAGGACCATCGGCGTCTGTTAAGAGGCTGACCGACTGCGAGTTTCACTCTGATTAGACGTTATCTTCAAATGCCCTCACAGGTCGGTCCTGAAGGGAATGGACCCAGGACGTGCAGGACAAGTCATGCAGTGCTGGAGATTCAAAACCGCCGGGAAAGGCGGGTTGGGGGAGAAAAGGAAGAAGGAGAGGAAAGAAAGGAAAGCAGGAGTGGAGGGAGAGGAGGAAGAACCACACAGAGGGGGGCAGGGGACTCCCTGACGCTTCAGTGATTTGCCGTGTCACCGACTCACATTCCCTGGACACGCTTTCCTTGGGCCAGGCCCCAGGTCCCATGGGCTACACCTCCCGCACGCCTCACTCCAGAGCCACAGCCCAGAGGGATGTGTTCTCAGGAGGGATGCTAGAAAGCAGCCCATTTCCCAGACCTATGTTCTGTGTGAGGAAAGGGCTCATTTCTCCTCTGTTTCTCATCTGACGTCTTGTTTTGATAAGCATCTTGAGGCTGGATAGAGGCTGGTGCTGGCAGGGGACAGTGAGAACAGAATAGAGATACACTTCTGGGAGGAAGGAGGGACTGGGGTTGTCAGGGAGTAAGATACAGGGAAAGGGCCCTGGTTTCTGTGGACTGGGTATGTCTTCTGAGCACAGGACACACAGAGAGTAGGGGGCTGGGGGAGACTGCTCACTGCTTCCTGGGCTCTCAGGCTTCTTAAAGTCTCCACGAGCACGAAGTCACATTGTGGGGCCCATGGCATCTGGCATCCTCGCCCCCGCCCCGGCATACTGCTCCTGAGAGTGCACTCAAACCGTCCTTCTGAGGAAGGCAAAATGGCTGCCAGGCCACAAGACAACCTTCAGTATGACGGTGGCACAAACGGCATCTGTCTGTCTATCAAGCAGATATCCCTTAAAAGGGTGTTTGCTGTCTCTTCCGGAAGGTGTTTTGGGAAAATAAAGGACTAGAGGTTGGTGGCATTGTTCCATACTCTGTAGCTGGGAAAACTCGGGTTTTTTCCACAGTAGGAAAACACTCCATTTGTTCCCTGCCTAATACGGGGGAGATCCCAGCTGGGTGTTTCTTTGCTGCAAACAGGCAAAGGATGGGAAAGGAGCCTTAGCGTTCAGTTCTGTGAATTAAGGTCATTTACTGTCAGAAGTCACCAAACCTGTATTTCAAGGGACATCTCTCCAGCTCTCAGTCTCCCAGGCTGGCCTGCAGCCCCGAAGAGACTGGGCTTAGCTCCAAACCCTTTCAACCTGAGTGAAACCCATAAGATGTCTCTCCCCATTTTCTACAGCCGGGGCTGCTACCTGAAATCATGGTGTGTTTGTGTTGGAAAAGAATCCTGCTGCTTTCCACCCTGGCCCGGGCTCCCCAGGGGAGCAAGGAGGGGGAAAGTCGCTGATGTAATAACCCAGCTTGGGACTTGCCGCCATTTGCCTCCGGGGACAGGAAGAAGCCGGCGCACAGCCTCCACAGGGAGACTGGGCAGGGGAGCCGTTAGAACAGTCTTCAAAGTGAGGGCTCGCGCTCTTCCCTAGTAAGCCACCTTGACCACACATCCCCAGAGGGTGTCCAGGTGCCTCTTGGTGCTTCCGTCTTTCTGTCTCAGGCTCTCACCAAGGAGCAGTTCCTGCTAGTCTCTGTCTAACAAGATTGCTTACTCCCTGCCCCGGACTTGGGGGTTCAAGAGCGTGACCTCTGCGAGCTTCACGAGCCAAGCCCCGCTGGCTGGCCTCCCGTGTCCCCCCGCTGTGCCGGGCCAGCTGCACGCTGTCCCCCTTCCCCAGGCCAAGCTCTTGCAACCTCTCAGCAGAGAGGCCCGACCCCCTTTCCCCTCTGTCTGGAAGCTTTTTGGTGGTCCCCTCCTGCAGCAGAGAGGGTATGGGACAGATGCCAGCAAAGACTTGGTCTGGTCATTTGCCTTTTGCTTGGGACTGAGATAGACAGGTGCAGTTCATGCAGTCATCACAAGCTTGAGGCCCCAGGATAGCTCGGGGGACAGCGGCGTTTCCCAGCCAGCCCTGCTGGGAAAGGAGCCCTCCTTTGGGCCTCTTCTCGGTCTCAACAGAGAGACAAGACCGCATTTTTAAAATGTTAACCCAAAAAGACCCCCTGTGAGGGACTGGATTGAAAATCATCCTGGACACCGTGGGAGCCCCATGCACCTTGTCCTTTCAGAGCCATCCCCAAGTGGCATAGGATTCAAGATACTGGCAGGGGCGGGGCTTCTGCTGGTCTCCGTGGTCAGGGCCTGGAGGGACCTGGGACCCATCTTCATCCCGGGATCCAGGGGCTGTGTGGGATTCACCCTCAAACCGACATGCCGAGGAAGTGGTTCCCTCCTGCCAGAGATGTGAGGAGACCCAGAGGGTGCAGGAGGGTACGAGGGCAGGCAGAGAGGGCTCAGGCTCACAGCGGAGACTTTTCCTCTTAAGGGTGGGGGTGATACCTGGCCACCAGACCCCACTGTCTCTGTCCATGGGACCAGCAGTCTCCCAATGCACAGTGTGCCAAAGTACTTCAGGGAATCCAGAAAGTCATTTTCCCTTACACAATGGAGACTGTGTTGTGTAAATTTAAAAATATAATAGGGGGGAAAATACAATAGGGGAGGAAGGTGAGCATAGTCAGCTCTGTGGGAGAACAGCCAGGACGAGGGAGGTCTGCCCGGATTCCAGCTTTTGTTACACTGTCGGGGTTTCAAGGACTCTCTCATCCCGCCTCCCCCCTTCCCTTCCCCTCTCTCTCCGGATCCACCACCACTCTCCGGGCCTCTCTGCCGCTATAATAACAAACAGCGTCCGCAGGGCCCTCGCCTGGTGCCAGGTACGGTGCCAAGGGCTTTTCAGGACATTCAGCTCCCAAAACTCTCTGAGGAAGGTTCTGTTCCTTTACATCATAGTCTCCTTCTCTCTTATTGCCTCTGTCTCTACTACACACACACACACACACACACACACACACACCACACACACACACACACACCACACACACACACACACACTCAGTACCCGGGGCTTCTCTCACACATGCATTCACACACACACCCCACAGCTCAGGCCTCTCTCTGTCCCTCACTTGCAGCCAAGGCTCCGGTCCTTCTCTCCTCGGGAAGGAGCAGCTTCAGAGAATGAAGACCTACAGCAGCTTCGCTCTTGCTTGGGCATCGGGAGACCAGCGAAGCCCTTGCAGGGGTTGCCTGGGGGTGTCTCAGCGGCGCTCAGACTCCCTAACTTGATTCAAGCTTTTGAGAAAGGAAAGCACACTTCCCTGCTTTAGGGGAGCCCTGCTGACTCCACACTGGGTTGCCCAGCCTTGGCGGGGGGGGGGGGGGAGTGGTGGGGTGGGTGCCCAGGGCCAAGGCTGCATCTGCTGGTGGTGGGGGGGTCTGCCCTCTCTTCTGAGGGACGAGACAGGCTGAGAGCAAGGGGGAGGCTGACAGAAGACAATCTCCTTTCCTGGCAAAGGCCAGGTGACAGCAGCACCAAATAAAGACTAGGGAGCCTGGATTCGGATCCCGGCCAGACCGCTAGCTGCACTGGGATGCCTGGCAGATCGCCAGCCCTCTGTGGGTTTCCGATTCTCCCCCAGGGAATTGGATTATCTTCGTTTTTTATCTTAGGGGCAGCCCTTTCAAACAAAATCAGAGAAGCCCCATCTATAAAAACACACACAAGCAGAGGCTAGGAGGTTTCAGCACCTTCCTCTCGGCCACAGCCCTGGTCAGATTTGTTCCTTTCATCAACCGTCCACAGAGTGGACTGTGGGCCTTCCCCTGTTATTGGAGGGTGAGGGTGTCAAACGTGGGTGTGTATTTTACCACAATTAAAAATAATTTTAAAAAACTGTTGAGTCTTTGTGGCCAAGATTGGCCAAGGTTTGGCATAGGCTGGGGTGGCAAAGGGCAGAGAAGGCCACACCGCCTGCTACGGTGCCAGGCCGTCGCCCGGCCCCTCCGCTGGGGCTTAAGGAGTCCTCTTCGTGGTCTCGAGGCCTTGGCCTGTGCTCTTCCTCTCGCCAGATGCTTTTCCCCTGGGTGTCTCCTTGGCTCAAATGACCAGGCTCTCTCCTCAGAGGTCACCACCTCAAAGAGCCCTCAGTCACATCACTAACTAAAATAACCTTCCCACGTGCACACACATGCACACACGCCGCACACACTCACATGCTACCTAGCCCCCACCTGAGCGGGAATTACTGCTTTCACAGGACGTACGACCATCCCCTATGCTGGTTTTCAGATATTTTATTTGTTTCTTTTCTGATCCCTTGCCAGAACGTAAGCTTCGTCAGGACAGAGACCCTGGTTTTTGGTTGCTCTTGTCTCCCTGTCCTGTGCCGGGCACATTGTAGGCGCCGACAGGAATGTTGTGAAAGAATGACGACAACGAGTAAACAAGTGAATGACAGCTCGCCTGTACGGCTCAGCAAGCCTCTGCGTTGGAGCATCTGGTCACATGCCCGCCTGCCTGGAATTGTCTCTTTTGTATTTATCTCTCTCGAGAACCTGGCAGGGAGGTGATGTCTGGTAGAGGACGGGGGTTGAGGATTTGATTCCGAATCATAGCTAAAGAATATCTATTACTGTCTTCTACTCTTCTAACTTGGCTTTGCGGTTCAGATACCAGGCGAATGACAGATGGTGAGCTGGGAAGGGAGAGTCAATTTTAGAGAACATAGAACTCAGGGTTTAAAATAGAATCCTACAGCTTCTGAGGTGGAGAGGGCCGCAGACTTGGGCTGGGCTTGAAGCAGGGAGACTATATCCAATCGTAAATGGGCTGTGTGGGCCTGATGAATACCACCCCCCAACCCCTCACCCCTTCACATCCCACCCCTCACCCCCCTCACACCCCACCCCCTCAACCCCCAGACACCCCAGCTCCCACCCCCAACCCCCACCCTCACAGACCCCACCCTCCCCTCACAACCACCCCCTCACCTCCTCATACCGCACCTCTCACCCCCCTCACAACCACCTCCTCACACCCCACCCCTCACCACCACACACACCACTCCCTCACTCCCCCACACCCCACCCCCACCCCCTACCCCACAGCCCCCCCCACCTTCCTCACCTCCCCCCATAGACAGTCCCAGGCTGCCCTCTGGGTCAAAGTCCATCCTATAACCAGGGCACTAGGAAATGCTTTCGCTGAGGAAGAGAAAAATCGGCTTATGGGAACAAGGACATGGAGGAGAGGCCCTGGGACCCCTGGGCAGGCCCGCAAGACGAGCTATCGTCTCCAGGTCGCTCAGGCCTGGTGGTCACCACAGGCCTAGTGGTCCTTCACACTGACCTTGATGAATCAGATGCTCAAAATGACTCATAAGACATCAGTGTGCTTTAAGAGCTTCAATTTGCCCTCCCCCACCCCACCCCAGATCAGGCCAAACCTAAAAAACGGCCCACTTTGAGTAAGAATTGTACGAAAAACTGAAGATAGAATGGCGATTTTGTTCGACTTTTCGAGGCCATGAAGCCAGCTCCCATCGGCTGCATAGTCACTGTTCTCACTGATGGTGCCTTAAATCCTACTGGATTTAAGGGACTGACAGACCCTCCAGAATGGAGGGAAGGCTGAGGGTCACCGGGCCAGTGCTTCTTTGGCTGTGGGTTGCGATGGTTTTTCAGGTCATGAAATCAATTTAGCAGACCATCAGGAGAATTTGAACTTGAAACAGAACAGAATTAAATAGAAAATATCAGAGTGTGTTGCTATTCTTCTCACAGTAAAGGTACGCACAGCTTCCCGAAACTTCTCTCTCGGTTATATATAAACATGCGTGTGTCTACTGCACTGCAACACGAGCCACATTTCTTAATATGAGTCCTGGGATGGAAAATCAAAAATGAAAGAAAGAAAGAAAGAAAGAAAGAAAGAAAGAAAGAAAGAAAGAAAGAAAGAAAGAAATTAATTGAAAGCTACCCACCCAGGTCCATTTTCTGTCCAGGGCTCAACACTCCTGTATCTAGCCAATGTTTAATCATTCCTTAATTCCCAAATTTATTAAGTGCCAGTGGTATGGAAGGCACTGTTCTGGCCCTGGGGAAACAAAGATGAATAGAGAACGCTGTGTTAGGCAGGGTCCTGGCAGGGACCAGGTGGCATGCTCTAATTGGGTAATATGAGGAGACTTTAATAAAGGAGCTATTTATCTGGTGGGCAGGGTATAGGGAAACATGAACAGATAGCGCAGCGCCCAGGGCTGTGAACTGCAGGGTGATTCTGGAAGGGGCAAGGGAAGGGAGCTGTTCCCAGAACCCAGAGCCACGTGGAGAGGATTTTCTCCCAGGATATGTTGCCAGCCAGTTCACGGTAACCCAGTAACCTGGCAGGGACGGAGCCAGAAGGATCAACATCTCAGCCCCACTCTCCGCTCTGTCCCTCATCTCCTGCAAATGAGCATATACAACCCCACCCCACCCCACCTCCCACCCAGGCCTACCAGGTCCAGGGCGCCACCAAGCAGTCCACGAGGAAGAGCGAGGTAAAAGGGCAGGAGGATGGACATGGAGTTCAGACAGAAGATGAACCCTACAAACAAAATCCCTGCCCTCCAGGAACTTCTATCCCATGGATATTCTAGTATATCATCCAAAAAACCCACAGCTACGCCATGCTGGCAGAGGTTCGTGAGGACCTCTGGAAGCACCTGGGAAGAAGCACTTGCGTCTTCAGGTGGGGTCAGGGAAGGCTCACAAGGGAGATGACATGGCGGTTGTCTGTCCAGCACCCTTTCTTTGGGAACACCTTCTCTGTCTCCCTCCCTGCAGGGAGGGTCCTGATTCGTCCCAGACATGCTTCAGGGGCCCACCAGAGTGAGCTTTCATCCCACAGCTACAGGGGATTGGCTTAGGGAAACCACGGACATTAGCCCCCAGAATCCTCGGTGAAGATCTTCCCACTAGGGACAAAAACTGTCTCTTGCCTCTGAATTCAGGATGCTGGGAGGCTGTGAAGTGGCAACTGGTGGCTGGCGTCTCTAGCCTTTCCCCATTAAGGGTAAACATTCAACTTAGGGGGTGAAATGGAGGCAGGGCAGAGAGAGACAATCTTTTTACTGGGAAATAGTTTCTGCTCAGTGCTACCTTCTACTCAGGCGTGATCATTTTTCTTTTAAGTTAGTTGGAGTTGAGCTTCTGTCTCGTGGTCTGGTGCTGGCAGAAGGGATTGGGTAAGACTCCAATAGGAGGCTTGCATCAGACGCTGGTTGGATGAGCACTCATGAAGGGGGCGAAGCAGGGAGTGACACAAACAGATGTGCGTGTTAGAAGCCTCACCCTAGGAGCCGTGTAGAGGACAGGCAGAGCTGAGCAGGCCTGGAGGAAGGGAGCTGCGTGGGGTGACCCGGTGGGCATCAGAACTCAGCTGGGGACATGGGGGACGGAGAGCGGTGCTGGGATCCAGGAGGGACTGAGGGAAATGAAAGAGTCTAGAATTAGTACCAAGGTTCCAGTTTGGGTGAGAAGGTGGATGATAGCGTAAATGGGAACTTACTTTCCACATCTCACAGCTTTGAGGGCCTTCTCCTTCCCGGTTACTGTCTCCTGAATGCATTCTGGGTTTATCCGTCGCCTACGTGAGATACGGGGTCCAGAATACAATGTCTTACTTCAGATGTGGTTTGGCCAATGGAGGAAAGGATCATGACACTCTTATGAAAACAGCCCATCCACCTGGCGATCTCCTTTGGCATCGTTTCACAGCGATGACGAAATTAAAACACATCATTGTCTGAAACCGCTACGTCACATTTCACATAGGTGCCACATCATTTCTGTAATGGGGTGGTGAATATTTTTAAAAATGAGTAATTCTCTTAACCCATCTGAAATGCCACCCTATACCATTAAGTTTAGCCTGTCTTCCCTACATCTGAAAACTATACCTCTCCAATTCTTTTCACCAAAATGAATTCAACAAGCAAGTATAAAGTGACGATTCTGGAATGCGTACTAAGGGAAAGGCATGAAAAGGACATGTTCTTACTGTTTTCAAGAAGCTTACAATCTGATGACAGATAATGAGGTATTGACCTAGGACTCAAGATCTTTGGATCAATCTCTAGTTGTGAAATGTTGGTATGGAGTGTGGACTATGATTTTGGAGGTTCTGGATATATTTACCATGAGGTTGACCATAGCATCTTCCCAGGCCAACACGTCTGACTGTTTTCACCATGTCAACTTCTGATCGCCTCTTATCTATCTACATTACAGATCATTCAGATGAGTCACTGGCACTTCCTCTCTGGGAACTTTGCCCTAGAATGAGCCCCAGGAATGGAGTTGGGG
Source organism: Mustela nivalis (assembly GCF_964662115.1). NCBI lineage: Eukaryota > Metazoa > Chordata > Mammalia > Carnivora > Mustelidae > Mustela > Mustela nivalis. The sequence goes on along the minus strand of NC_139034.1, from coordinate 34,498,847 downwards.
GATGAACCATGGCAGACCCGCTGAGTCCCAGGGAAAGGAGAGAGCAGGGCAAATGGCTGGCCCAAGAAAGGGAGGGGTGTGGATTCCCCGTGCCACAGAGTGTGTCGGGCTGGAGGGGATACGAGAGGCTGTTAGATGAAGGTGCTTGGCTTTTATCCAAGGGCCAGAGGAAACCGCTGGAACATTTTAACCAGAAGCGATATGCTCAGACTTGTCTTATTTCCTTCTTTCTTTGGTAGCCTAGATTCTCAGAACTGAATATTTAGCCCACTGCTAGCAAGCAGAGGGCCATCCAGTGCAATCCAGAGATGAGTTTACGCCTCCTTCATTTTATTATTCCTTAGTCCGCCTGTGCTCACTCACAAACTTCCCTTGCACTCCCTGCCTCTCTGCAAGCCCGCACCCCCGGGAAAGGAACCAACCCGGTGAGTGCAGCTACGTCCACAAGGTCACCTGAGTTAAACAGTTGCATGCCCATTTCCTGCGGAGTGAAACTAAGCTTGGGAGAAATTCAGCAACTTGCCCTAGGTGTTAGCCTCATTTGGCTCCTTCTGGGAACTTGTTCAGTATCTCGAGTCCCCAACAGATGGCAAATACGAGGAAACAGAGACCGCATCTGCTGTGGGAGTGGAGTGGGTGGGTGCCCACCTCAGGGGCCCAGTGGCTTATGAGAGGGGAGGCCCTAGCCAGGGTCACCCGCCATGGCCCGACCCTCCGACCCTCCCCGCTGAGGCTGCAGGATCCCTGGACCTGGGAGCCATCCACTCACACTGTCCCCTCCCCTCCTGCTTCGGCTCCCCACCTGTTGCCTGCTTCCTTCACAACTGCCTCCCTGGGCCATCTCATCTGTTCATACGGCTTCACCACCGCCCCCTCCCAATTAAAATGGGGGGGGGGTCCCAGGTAGTCGTGAGCCAGCGCTCACACACGTAGGGCCCGTCTGTGCCCCAGACACGTTCTGAGCACAGTGCCCAGGCTATCCCCTTTCATCATCCTTTCCGCCACAACCCCTTAGGGCAGAGGAGGGAACTGAGGCCCTCAGAGGATAAGTGCCTTGCCCAAGGCCACAGATGGAGGCTCTCCTGGGGCCCCCAGCTGCCTGACTGCCTCGGGTCCCCTTTAGCAGGACAGGACTGTCTGTAAAGCTCAGCTCCGGCCCAAGGTCCCCTCTCCTGAGCTCCACATCCCAGCATATAGGTCTCCAGGACCCTACTGGATCCTCCCCGCACCCACCCCTCACTGCTCTGGGCCAACTCCAAACTGAACCAGCTCCTCACCTCCAAACAGGCAGGTTGTCCGGCATGGCACTAGTCATGGCTGGCTCTCCCTCCCTTGGTTTCCTTAGCCACCACCTGCCACCTGTTCATTTTATGCCTAGATACGTTCAGGCCTGCTCCCTCCTCCCAGGATCCCAGTCCCTGCTCATGGCGGCAGTTTCCCAAGGGGCCCATGTGCCCAGTGCCGGCCAGGGACCCCTGCCAACCCCTCACGCCCAGCCAGCCCTCCTCATGGAGGCTAGGGGCATATCTGAGCTTCTTCCTTCCAACCTCAGCTCTCAGTTGCCCAAGCGTTGACCACGACACTCTCTGTAGCCACACTGCTTGGCCTCCACTGGGGCAGGCAGCCTGGGCTTGGCTGCAAGACCCAGATCCCGGGCCAGACCATCTGGTGTCCCCCCATCTCTGCTCTCACAGCCACTCTTCCTTCCTTGGAATGCCTTGCTCCTCGTCCATCATTGACCAGGAATGGTCATTTCCTCCTTTGCTCCAAGCCTGCCCCTTAAACATAGACTCACCCACCCAGCCCTTGTTCTGGGTTATAATGACTTACTTTCCCCTCTCTCCTCCAAACAGCAGGAGCTATGGTGGGTCACCCTAGCTCTGTAGCATAGAAGGGAGTTATGTCCAGAAGATCTCTTTAGATGTGGGTGGCTGGGGGGAGTGAGGAAGGAATGAGGGGCATAAAACTCTGCCCATCGGTGCCACATATAAACCCTCAGCCCTGCCTGGGTCCCCGTGGGCCCCTGACACCTCAGACCAACTCTACTCTGTTCACACCCACCGCCTCCTCTCCCCAATCCCCCCAGCCTCTGAGCAGCACCCCCACTGAGCCCCTCTCCACCACCAGCCCAGGAAGTGAGTCCGGCCCCTCAGCCACCACATCCTTGCCCCAAGCGCCTCCTTTAACCAAACTGGGAAGAAGAGCTGGAATCCACCAATGGACCATGTCCAGAGCACCTCCCCACCCCCGCCCTCTGCCGTCCTGGAGGGAGCCACCCGACGTCTGCTCTCTCTGACGCGAGCACTCGGCAAATATTTGGGGACCAAAGGCGTGTGCTATAAATATTTGCTACAGTGGACATGCAATCCATCTCCGAAAAAAAAAAATGCATGCAAAGCCAAAGCACGGTATCAGGCTTTGCAGACATTTGAAGTTCAATTTCAGAAGCCTGTTTTAGTGAGATGTGTTCCTTGCCCAGAGTTGCCTGGGCCCCTGCCTCTTCTAGATGGTTGGGGGGAAGGAGCTGCTGAGTCCCACGAGCCCCTCACCACCCCAATCCCTGCGTCCCAGCCCCAGTGGCAGCCTCAGCTGTAAGTGGCAGAGCCTGGCGTGGACCCTGTTGAACCACCAGGACACCAGGCTGGCTGCTGCTGGGTGGGGGTGGGGGTGGGGATGGGAGTGCTGGTTGGAGTCCCAAAGGCAACGTCTGTCTCCCCCCAGAGATTCTGGCTTTGGCTTCAGATGAGGAGACCAGCAAACACTTCAAAGCCTTTCCCTTGAGACACTTTCCTTTTGCTTTTTTCCTTCTCTCTCTCTTTTTTTTTAATTGCCCTCATTGAAATCAGACTCTCAAGAGAGAGATTTGAAGTGAACTTTAATTTTGTGGCGAAATGATTTTTTTGAAACAAGTTGGTGGTCCTTCTGCCGGACACAAACTTACTAAACATTTCCTCCGAAGTGAACATGTCTAGCTCAGCTACATCCTCCAGGCTCCCTGTAAGAATTTTAGAGCGCCGGAGGAGCAGGGGGAGAAAACAGTGTGCGTAGGTGATCCCACCGTGCTCATGCGACCGCCGTTCACACTTAGTGTGAGCGCTTCTAGCTGTGGTCGGGGTCTACCTTGTGGTTTTCCCAGTCACTGCCTAACTGGGACACTCTTTGAGACCTGGCTGCTTTTGGTTTTGCTCTCTTTGCAATATATCATGAATGAGTCCCTCTGGTCTGTTTTGTTTTTTGCTTTTTTTTTTTTTTTAATTTTGCTACTGTTCAAAACATCGACCAAAATTTTGTCCACACCCTTTACAAAAAACTCATAATCAGCCCAAAGCCGATATACACATTTCAGGTTTGGGGTCCAGAGCTCCAAAGCGCCCTGAAGAAATGTCAAAACACACGCAGAATGAGTCTTTCCACACCCCTTCCTCAGAATGAGTCTTTCCAAATTAGAAATGTGTGCCCTTTCTAATTTGAAACACAGCCCGAAAACAAACAAATGAAACCCTTCGTCTGACTCCTGTAACTCAGAGGCCTTAATGCAGCCCCCAGGGTCTCCCTCAGTTCTTGTCCTGACATGAGAAGGAGGCCTTCTCACCTTCTGAGGTGAGTGGAAGCCTGCTTGAACACTCTCGAGTCTGGTGCCTTCTCCTCCGTGCCCCACAGGATCCCGCATGCTTCGGTCCAGAAGCCGCCTCACATGTGAAAGCGTTGAGCCCACCGACTGTTCTGGAGACAAGCCATTTCCACCTGCATCCAGAGGGCCAAAACTATTCCCAAGCACCAGCCCTGTGGCTGTGCTGACTGACCTCGGTGCAGTGGGATCTGGGCACCAGGTGTCCTGGCTCAGGCATGCCCGTCCCCAGCAACTGTGACCTTGGTGGTCACAGCAGGTGCACTGTAGCTGAGGCATGATGAACCACAGCTCGGGACCAGGGAGAGAGGTCAGTGGCTGCATAAACTTACATGCAGGAGACATGCCTCTTCATTTCGCTGGCCTCTGGTGATCATTTAGCAGTTTCTCCAGGAATAAATGCAGCGAACAAACCACCACCCATAGTGTTTATTACGAGTGGAAATCATAGAAATTTTCAAACCTCTTACGGATGTCGCAGATGGTTCAAAATGCCATTAAGGTCGTCACTACTTGGAAATCACAAGAAGTAATAAGACCTGCTACTAGGTTTTTAATTATTTAATGTTAATGAATAACATTATGAATGTTATTGTGTATGTATATGTATGAATGTATAATGAATGTGTTACGTAGTACTATAACACTAATTTATTTTCTAAATATTCTGAGAATTATATTTTAATATAAAAGTTTTTATGACCCTGGATATTTAATTTTAGCATGTAAACTTGTTTTAAAAAATGTAAAGAATCAATCTATTCCCTGACAAAGATTGTAAAAAACAAAACAAAACAAAACAACAAAAAACTATGTTCTGAGAAGTGTTCACCATACCCCTAAGAGGTCCAAGGCAGAAAAAGGGATTATGAATCCAGGAGAAGGAAGCTAAGGTCTGGGTCCTGTTACCCACAGGAAACTAAACCCTCTGTTCTGTAATTCTGGAATTACAAAACATTGGGGTGAAGGATAAAGACCCTTTTCCGCTCACTCATTCACTCAACAGACATTTATTTGGCACCTATGAAGCACGGTATACTGGAAATACACCACCAAGACAGCCCTGGAAAGAGAACTGCTGAAATCTGCAGGGGAGGGGATGGCGGGCAGGGGAGGGGATGGCGGGCAGGTGAGGGGCCTGGCAGACCCAGAGGAGCCAAGGCTCAGAGAAAATGCAGATTCCAACTGCTCATTGCTGGGAAATCCGCGGAAAGGTGGAAATTCCATCCGAATAACTTCTGGCTCCCCCAGGATAGCTCTTATCAGCGTATGACTCCCCACGCACCCTGTCAAAATCCTACCCATTCCTCGAGATCATAACTCTGCTCCCCCTTCCAAGCTGGAGTTAATCCCTCCCTCCCTCAACACTCTCTCCTGGATTTTAGCCCTGTCACTTTTTATTTGCATTATTTATGAGCCTGACTCGCCTCTGGGATCCCAGCCCTCCAGCCCTTGGGGTGGTGCCTGGCCGCTTGGGGTGCGGTGGAGCTCTTCCGGGAGCCCAGAGGCCTGGTTTTGAGCTCTGCCTCCTCCAGTTCTTAACTGATGGATTTGCACTGACCAGGCAAGCCTATAACATACACACACCCAGACCTCTTTTTCTCCTCCATTCCCCACCGATCAAAAAGTGATTTCCCAGATGCACGGTGGCTCAGTGGGCTAAGCATCCATCCCAACCTGACCCTTCACCTTCAGCTCGGGTCATGATCTTAGGGTCCTGGGGTCAAGTCCCCCATCAGGAGCCTGCTTCTCCCTCTGGCTGCTGCTCCCCTTGCTTGTGCGCTCTCTCTGACAAATAAATTAATAAATCTTCCAAAAAAAAAAATGTGATTTCCAAGGAGAAGCACTCACTCTTCAACCTGAGGGCTGCTTCTGCACAGCGTGCTCTCTGGGCTGGCGTCTGCCCCTCATCCCAAAAGTCCTTTTCCACCCCGTCTGCCTCATCTTTTAAGACTTGGTCAAGTTGCTTCCTCTTGGAAGCTTTTCCTGACATTCTTCATCCACCGGCTCCAGCACCCCAGGCAGAAATGACTCTTCGCCCCCTCGATGCCCCTCTGATTCCAGCTTACTTCATTCCAACAGCTATCTCTGTTCCCTCCCTGGCTAGAAGCTCCTTCAAGGCAGGGACAGGTCATGGTCATCTCTGCGGCCCCAGCCTCTAAGAGGGAATGCATCCTCGCTGTACGAAGAATGAAGAAGTGGGTGGAGGTACGAATGAATGAGTGAATGAGTGCCCCTCCTCTCGTCTCCCCACGTCCCCCCACCACTTCTCTTTCCCTGCTGGTCACTTTTAGTTCCAGGGAGTCGTGGCCACTAAGTCTGTGACCACAGAGAAGTGAGTTCATGGCCCCTCTGTACGAGGAGGAAGGAGCAGAACCTGTTTAGGGAACGGCCCACCTCCCAGGTCCTCAGTAATGCGACTCTATTGCTCACCTTGTAGGAGTCAGTACTGCCAGGATGGAAGGACCTCCTGAGGCTGTGCCCTCCATCCCCGATCCCCGCTACAGATTGTTGTCCCAACCCTCGTGTCTAGCTGGTCATGTAGTTGTCTGGATCCTATAGCTTTTTGTCTTTAAATCCCACACCCCCTCCTTTCCCCTCCCCTTTCCCCTAAACCAGTGCTGATGTGATTCTCCCAAGGTGCGGTTCTGGTTACTGCCCCAGGGACGGACTCCCCAAACAAGTCCACCCGGGCCACCGGATCTGGGGGTAGGGGATTTGGCGGAGACCACCAGGGTACCATGAGGTCCTGATTTGCTGTCAGAATTAACCGATGTCGATCACTTCCCCCTCACACATCTTCTGTGCGCTTGTCTTTGGTGCTTCTTCCTCAGCGCCTCTCCCCCTGCAGCTGGGGGTTCCCAGCTCCCTCCCCAGGTTCAGCCTCTCCTCCTGCACTCGCCTTTTCCTGAGGAGTTTTCACCAGCCCCTCATGGGAATGACTCAACTCACTTCCTTCACCTGTGTTAGTTAAAGCTGGCCAACTGCTCTAACAAACTCTCCCCACATGTCTGGGGCTTAGCTGTAGGTCAAGCTCACTTTCCACCTCCTTCATAGTTCCTTCGAGTTGGGAGGGAGTATGGGGAGGGGTGCCCGGCTCCACACCGTCACTCTAAGAGCCTGGCCCCTCAGTGTTCAGCCCTGCCCTCTGTCCCCTCCCCGCCCCTCAGAGCCCTTCCACTCAGCTCAGCGGAGGTGGGGGATGCCCACAGAGCACAAGGCCCTGGGGCCAAGCCTGCAGCATGCGCACCTATCAGCTCTGCTCACAGCCCAGGGGCCAGGGAGGTCGGGAAGCTGGTGCGGCCATGCTCTGGAGGAAGGGAAAGGCACAGGCCAGCACCCTCCCCTGGGCCCTGGAGCTGCAGGCGTCCAGCCCCTGGTTAAGAGAGATCCCCACGTGGGTATCTGACTGGTTCCTCACCCCACGTATTCAAAATGGAACTTGTGGGAGCTCCCCAACGGGTTCTACCTTTCTAGTCCCTTCTGGGGCTGCCCCTCCCTCACACCCAGTCACCTGAGCCAGAAGGATCCCATGATTCCCCACCCCACCCCCTCAAGTCTTCTTTCTCCATGTTTCTTAGACTCCTCTCTCACACCTGATCTATTTCAATAGGTCCATCATGGATTCCAGACCCCTACCACCATGGAGATTATGGCTGGTACTTTTACCCACTGGTCTCAGCCATGATAGCCCGTTGAATATACCATGGAATGTGTCCTTCATTTATGGTGTTAGTAATGTTTTCACACACTAACAGACTCCATTTGAAACTATAGGAGGTTGGTGCTGGTTATTTCTTTAGTAGTCCCGTACAACTTCAGGAATTCAAAGGCCTTCAAGAAAGGCCTTCAAGGCCTTCTGAAATTGAAAGTAGGCCACGGTAACTTCTGTGAAGAGGGGGAAAATAAACAGAATCCCAATCTGTTGACAAGGAAACAGAGAAAGGACATGTGTAAATGAGGGATCCTCCACTTCACAAGCCACAGAAAACCCAACTTATACCAGCTCCAGAGAAAAGGACAATGTGTGGGGGCAGATCTGCCTTCGGTCATGGAGCTCCACATCCCAGCCCAGCTTTCTTTAATGGAGCCACATAATGACTCCTGCGGGAGCCCCAAGCTCTCTTCTCACGGCTGTGCCCTTTTAAGAGTTTCACTTGCAAGCTGCTGATCCCAGCAGGGAGAGCAAGAGAGGCTGGGATGAGTTTCGGAGCCCTTTGTAGGCGAACGCTCACGCTGACGGGACCAGATTGGGTAGCTGTGGCCATCGGAGGGGCAGAGGGCAAACGGGGCCATTTCTGGACCCACATCAGGGCTTCCCAAGGGAAGGAAGGCAAGTGAATGCTGAGCAGCTAACAGCAAATGGCATCACAACACTTCTTCCCAAGCAAGCACAGAAGGAGACAAAAAATGTCCCCTCTGAAGCGGTGTGTCCTCCATCCCTCAGTGACCCACTTCCTAGACAGCATTAATTCTTCCCTCCCTATGTTTCATGACACTTCAGTGTATAATGTTTTTGAAGGAGATAGTCTTTGGCATTATAATAATTCTTAGCGTATCTGTCTTTGCCACTGGATTGAGCCCCTTGAAAGCAGAAGCAAAGTGTTTTCCATTGTTGTACCCACGGAACCCAGGCGGACTCCCTAAGCTTGGCATGTTGTGGGTGCTCAGTAAACAAGGTGGCTTTCATCAATGAATGACTAGTAGCATCCTCTTCAGGAACATTTCAACCTCCAGCGCTGGCTCGGCTGGGTCATGGGCTGTGGTATTGCAGCGGGAAGGGTAGCTGTCTCCTCTCTGCCATGGATCCATTGGCCACCATGCTGGACAGGAGAAGGGGAGCTACTTGCTTTTAGGCTGTACAACCACCTATGGATTGTCTGACTCAACCCAACCTACTCTTACCTTTGGGGTTTCTTAAAGGACCTAGAATTCCAGTGGGCCCTTCTAGCCAAGTGGATTGATGGACAGGGAAGAGTTCGGGGGAAAGGGTGTTTTCTCTTGCTGTTTTCTGAAGGGGATGGGATTCACACATCCAGACCCATACTGCCACATGCCCCCCACCCTCTTTAAGACACACACTGAGGGATGGACAGAATGCCAGACATGCTCCAGTGGATAGGGCTACTTGGCTTTGGGAGTGGCCAAAACGGTGGCCAAGATCACAGACCTTGGTGTCAGATGCACCTGATTTGCATTCTGCCCATCAGGCCTTTCCACTTGACTTGGCAAGTTATTTATTCTCTCTGTAATGCAGGAGAACTTCTTCACAGGGTGTGAAGAATAAATGAGATGCTGTATCATGAGCGCTTAGCACACAGTGCCCAAACAATAAGTAACTAATAAAATCCACGAATGTGTTCCATTTTCCTTTCCCCAGAAGGAGACGTCAGGTCTTGAGGCTGTGGCCCAGCTCAACCCCTTCACTCCTGTGAACGAAAGAGCCTTACTGCTCATTTTCAACATCATGCTATCAAAACAAAATAAAACCCAACAGATAATAAAACATGTTCTTGTTGTTTTCTTCTTTGAGGACCTAATCATGAGCATTTTACAAACAGGGCTGAATGGAATTTAACCCCAAAATATTATGACTTGGGTGTCATGGTCCGGCTTTGGGACACAACCTCCAATGCCTGCCTGAGCTGGGTAAGTAATGGGACAGGGAGGCGTGCTGGCAACCCACGGCATGGGGCCCTCACAAGTGTGTCAGACTGGGAGTCCAGCTGGGCTACCCCCACAGGAAGTAGACGGACGCAGGAAGTAGACCGATTATTGTCACGCAGGAAGTAGATGGACTCAAGGTGGCCAGAGGTTATTGTCACACAGGAAGTAGACAACTCAAGGTGGCCAGAACTTGGAATGATATCCCCATTTCGGAAGGGATGTCGCTGATGCACTTTGTTTTGTCTTTCAAATATTGTATAGGCATATCAGAGATCCAGCTCTGGTCCCTAGACTTGCTTGGGCCAATCCAGTGTCACCACATTGGGACCTCTATCTAGCAGGCTCTTTGCCTGTGTTGCTTCTCAAAATAAGTTCCACCTTACAAGCTCACCAGGCCGGTTCTCACTGCATAGAAGCATTTCTCAAAACTCTTAGGAAGATAATGTACACATATCACATGGGAAGGCAATTGCTCTCATAACTAGATCAAAAATTATTTTTACTCACATGCTGCTTTGCAGGTCCTTCAAAGTCAACCTCAAGATTTATCTCTTCTTGGAACCCCTCTGTGATACATTCTCATCTATTTACTGCTTCTTGGTCCTTGTATGCCCATTGTTTTTTTCTTCCTTTGTTTGTTTGTTCTTAGTTTTTATTTTGCTGCACTAGTGTTTTTTAAAATTTTAGTTCTAGGTGCGCCTGGGTAGCTCAATGGGTTAAGCCGCTGCCTTCGGCTCAAGTCATGATCCCAGGGACCTGGGATCGAGTCCCGCATTGGGCTCTCTGCTCGGCAGGGAGCCTGCTTCCTCCTCTCTCTCTGCCTGCCTCTCTGCCTACTTGTGATCTCTGTCTGTCAAATAAATAAATAAAATCTTTAAAAAATAAATAAAATTTTAGTTCTAGTATGATTAATATACGGTGTTATGTTAGTTTCAGGTGTACAATATAGTGATTCAGCAATTCTATACATTACTCCGTGCTCATGATGGTATGTGTGCTCTTAATCCCCTCTACCTGCTTCATCTGTCCCCTTTAGTAACCATCCGTTCTCTGTTTAAGAGTCTGGTTTTCCATTTGTCTCTTTTTTCTTTGTTTGCTTTGTTTCTTAAGTTCAACATATGAGTGAAGTTGTATAGTGTTTGTCTTTTTCTGACTGACTTTTTTCCCTTAAGATTATACTCTTTAGATCCATCCAGTAGTTGCAAATTACAAGATCTCATTCTTTTTTATGGTTGAGTAATAGTCTGTTACATACACACACCATATTTTATTTATCCATTCATCAATTGATGGACACTTGGGCTACTTCCGTATCTTGGCTAGTATAAACAATGCTGCTAGGAACATAGGGATGCATATATCTTTTTAAATTAGTGTTTTTGCACTCTTTGGGTAAAAATCCAGTAGTGGAATCACTGGATCGTATGATAATTCCATTCTTCATATTTTGAGGGAACTCCACCTTATTTTCCACAGTGGCTGAACAAGGTTGCATTCCCACCAACACTGCATAAGGGTTCCTTTTTCTCCTCATCCTTGCTAACACTTGTTGTTTCTTGTGTTGTTTTGTTGTTGTTTAATTTTAGCTATTCTGACAGGTATGAGGTGATAGCTCATTGTGGTTTTGATTTGCATTTCCCTGATGAGTGATATTGAGCATCTTTTCACGTGTCTATTGGCCATCTGTCTTCTTTGGAAAAATGTCTGTTCATGTCTTCTGCCCGTTTTTTTGTTTGTTTGTTTGTTTGTTTGTTTAAGATTTTATTTATTTACCTGAGAGAGAGAGCAGTGAGAGGGAGAAAGAGTGAGAGAAAGATGGAGAGGCAGACTTCCCACTGAGCAAGGAGCCTGGGATCATGACCTAAGTCGAAGGCAGATGGTTAACCGACTAAGCCACCAGGTCCCCTATCTTCTGCCTATTTTTAATTGGATTATTTGGTTTTTAACTGTTGAGTTGTGTAAGTTCTTTATATATTTTGGATACCAACTCTTTACCAGATATACCATTTACAAATATCTTCTCCCATTCAATAGGTTGTCTTTAAATTCTGTTAGTTGTTTCCTTTGCTGTGCAGAAGCTTTTTATTTTGGTGTAGTCCCAATAGTTTATTTTTGCTTTCATATTTTCTTTGCCTCAAGAGACATATCTAGAAAGATGTTGCTATGGACGATGTCAGAGAAGGTATTGCCTATTTTCTCTTGTAGGATTTTTATGGCTCCAGGTCTCCCATTTAGCTATTTAATCCATTTTGAGTTTATTTGTGCGTGTGGTGTAAGGAAGTTGTCCAGTTTCATTCTTTGGCATGTAACTATCCAATTTCCCAACCATTCATTGAAGAGATTTTCTCTCATTGCATATTTGCCTCCTTTGTTGACAATTAGTTGACCATATAATTGGGTTTTGTGTGTGTGTGTGTGTGTGTGTGTGTGTGTGTGTGTGTTTGTATTTTTTTCTTCTGGCTCTCTATTCTGATCCATTGATCCATGTCCCTTTTTGTGCAAGTACCATACTGTTTTGAATCCTCCAGCTTTGAGGAAGATCCTGAAATCTAGGACTGTGATACCTCCAGCTTTGTTCTTTTTCAAGATTGCTCTGGAGATCCAAGGTCTTTTGTGCTTCCATACAAATTTTAGGATTATTTGTTCTAGTTCTGTTGCCCACTGCTTTGTAACACTGCACCAGGTAGTCCATGTGTTTGGGAACTGGCAAAGGTAATGAACTAGAAAACGTATCTGAAACATAATAGAAATGTATTTATTGCCCTCTTGTAACAGTTTTGAGTAGCTCCAGGTTAGAGAGCCGGGAGGCAGGAAAGGGGCTTGGCTCCACTCAGTCAGTCAGGGTCCCAGGCTATTAAAGCTGTCCCATCTCCAACCAGTTGGCTGAAGGGGAAAAAGCATGGAGGATTGCCCAAGGGAAAATGTTTATGAATCAGGCCTGGAAATGACAAACCAGCATTTCTGTTCACGTTCTCAATATTGGCTAGGATTCCATCAAATGGGCTCGCCCAGCTGCAAGGGAATCTGGGAAATGCTATCTGTGAGTCCAGCAAGAAGAAGAGTTTTGTTTTTGTTTTTGTTTTTGGTAAACACCTACCAATCTCTGCCATAACCCCTCCCTTTGGATCTAAATATGCATATGATCTTCTTGTCCTCACATAATACGTTCACCCTCCCAAGGGGCAGCAGCTCCAAATCCCATCCAGCTCAAACTCCAAGATCTCTGGGTAAGACACAGGTTTGGATGTGGCTCCTAAAGGCCTAAAAAATGTCTCTACAGACATTGCATAATGGGAGAGCCGGGGCATAAGATCGGCCATAAAACCCCCGATGGAAACATACCCAGTCCTTATCAGTTATGAAGTCTTAATGTTCAAGCATTGAGAAGATGCCCTTTGCCCTGGCAGTGGGAGAGGTTCCCTAATTAGACGTTATTTCTATCCTTTGGGAAAAGAAGTCTCGGGCCCATCCTTCTCCAAAGTTCCAGTCTCCTTCCTCTGGGAGGATTCCTTGTCCAGTATCCTCCACAGCCACCTGCGAAGTGGGCACTGGGGAGAAGGCTCTCCTTGAGTGTTTTACAGCTTTAGACATTTGTGTCACCCACTTCCAGCTCCCGTGGGTCCCAGGGCCTGAAGATTATTTGAAGGTTTCGAGGGTGTTTTTTGTAGTTGTCGTTGGTTTAGCTTGAACTAGCTTATGTCTCCCTTGGCAATAAAAGCCCCTTAAAACCTTGGTAGGCTTCTGCCCTATTTGTACTTCAGCAAGACCTAGAATATTTGTTCTGGACAAGATTGTGTTACATAATAGTGCTCTATAGTCTGGCCCACCTCTATCAGTTGACAGCTCATGTGACACCAAAGGCGTATATGGGGAGTGTAGACCGTCTGAAGGGGTGAAGCAGGTTGTTTAACTGAAGAGTCTTTCGATGGGCTCTAGAAGCGTATTTAATGTTGTCAATTTCTGGGGCCCCAGGTCTTCTCCTTAGGGGTCAGCATTAGGGGAAGGAGCACAGCAGATTGCTAAGAATGACTTTCTTAAGGCCAAGTCTGAAAGTGTTGGGTCCCTTCAGCTTTCTGTCCATTGATTGAAGCTGGGTCCCCTGGTCACACCTCAGTAACTTCAAGAGGATGGGGGATGTAATTGAGCAGCATGTCCAAGTAGAAAAGGAAATGGGATCTGGGCCAACCAACTTGTCCCCGTTTGCCTGGAACTTTCCTGGCCAGAGTACCGGAAGTCCCACTTCCCGGGAACCCCTAAAGGCCCGGGGAAACCGGTCCAGCTGATCACCCCAAGGCCTCCCTCACATCTCTCTCCTTATGGAGAGAAACTAGGCCTCTGTTTCTTTGCCGTTCTCGTCTGCAGTGACTACAGACTACAGATGAGGGCATGCACTCAATGTACTTGAGACAACAGGAAGATTATTTCATTTTTTTAAAAGATGTTATTTGAGAGAGAGTGAGCCAAGGGAAGTGCAGAGAAGCAGACTCCCCACTGAGCAGAGAGCCCAGTGTGGGACTCGATCCCAGGACCCTGGGATCATGAACTGAGCCAAAGGCAGACGCTTCACCAACTGAGTCACCCAGATGCCCTGGAAAGATTATTTTAATTGAAATATAGGCCATTCCTGGAAATTTGGAGCATCTGTGGTGTAACCTTGCAGCGCACACAACTGCCAAACACTGTCTTTGTCCCCAAATGAGTCAGTTCTAAAACATAGTTATTATTGAGGGAGTTAGGCTACCACGAGAAAATGCCACCAATTTAACAAGAGTTCTTAGAAATATGTTTGCCAAAAGTTTGATCTGAGAAGAAATACGGAAAGAATTCTTTAGGCATTCTATTGCACAAGGCAAATTTCACCAGAAAACAAAGTACCTCATTTATTTTAAAAGAAGCTAGTGGGCTGTCCTTGAAGGCAAGGACTGTGGCTCACTCACTGTACTATCTCTGGCCTTTGGAAGGTCTTCAGTGAATGTTCTCTGAAGCAGTTTACGCAGAACTTACCAGAAAGCCTCTGCTCAGTGTCTCTAATCAGAAAGTTTTTTTGTTTTGTTTTGCGCTGAAGGATGAGCTGCTGTTGGGGACAGGAGTCTGGCTCTTGAAACAAACACAGAAAGGGAGTGGAAACTCCCACAGGCCACATCAGCACAGTAGGCGGGCTTTCGTTTGGTCTATAGTGTCCGAAAATCAGGAAATTTCAGACAGAGCCTGGACTTCTGGATCTTGAAAAACTGGAAGACCTGACAACGCAGTGTTTGTGTCCCCATGGAGCAACAAGTGGACGGCGCTATGGAGCAGTCATCCCCATCAGAGGGAGCACGGACTCTCCAATGCCACCACCACTATCTCATCCAACTGTCTCCCCCTCACATCTCTCTCCTTATGGAGAGAAGTCAAGAAGCTTCTGTCACATCCTGAGTCTGAGTCTACATAGTCTCACATAGACATCTGAGTCTAAAACACCTGGATTTAAAGCATAGATGTATAATATTACAGCAACTTTGCCCATTTTAAAATGGTCACTGAACCTTCCATAGCTATTGATAAAGCCTGATTGCTAATCCCGGTGACTTTGAGCCTGGTATTCCATAGTACTGTTTTATATAGGGTTTTATTCCACAGGAAAATTAATATTCTATCTATATCTCCCGCCTGTAATTGTGCATTTACTTCCATCAATATTATTATTTTTTTAAGATTTTATTTATTTGACAGAGAGAGACAGAGAGAGAGAGAGGGAACACAAGCAGGGGGGGTGGGAGAGGGAGAAGCAGGCTCCCTGCCGAGCAGGGAGCCTGATGTAGGTAGGACTCAATTGCAGGACCCTGGGATGGTGACCTGAGCCGAAGGCAGACGCTTAACAACTGAGCTACCCAGGCACCCCAACAATATTATTTTCAAACATGAATAATTCTCAACTAATCCCTTTTCTAACTCACAGAAATGAAACTTGAGGTATTATTTCTGAGATAAAGAAGAAGAAATGGTGCATTTCTGTCCATATTCCAAATGGCCTTTTAAAAATTTTATTTTTAAGTAATCACACCTAACAAGGGCTTGGACCCACAATCCCAAGATCAAGAGTCACACGCTCCACTGACTGAACCAGCCAGGCACCCCCTAAATGGCATTTTTCATGTGTGTCTTTGTAATAAAATTTTAACAGCCACTACTATTATTAAATGCGAAGTCAAAAGCTATCAGAAAATAAAATTGCCACAGCTTTATTCCTACAAAAAATACAAAATTAAAACATAACAGAACGAGTGGCTCAGAAATAACAGAAAGGCTAGCATTCCTTGGGTACTTGCTCTGATTCCATCTCCGTGCTTACTTTCCAGCATTATCCTTACAAAAACCCTGTGGAGAGAACCTGTCCCATATTGAGCATGAGGTAACGGAGAAAAGCAATTAAAATCTCCTGCCCAAGGTCAGTTAGCTAGTAACCAGTGGAGTTACAATTAAAACCAAATTAATTCTAGCTTACGAAGTTAAATGAACAAACAAAAACAGCGGGCTCTACCGCCCCGCCCCCCAAAGTTAGAATAAAGGAGAGTCATCTCAAAAAGCAGAGGGTTGTAGCATCTTAGGGCAGACCTGAATCTTTGCAACCTGATCCAACTCATTTTATGGATGCGAAAGTCGGTCTGAGAGGTTCCATCTCGTGTCTACAAGCTGGTGACTGCGAGGCGAGTGTCCACACTCAGCCCAGGGTCCTTCTCCCCACACTCGCACAGGAAGTGTACTGCACAACATGCTTCCAAGTGCCAACACTGTGCACACGTCTCCAGCTGAGGCCACGTCAGCTAACGGGAGTTAACGTCGTCTTCTCTGCCTCCATTTCTAACCCTTGTGCCATTATTGCTGCAGGAATGGATTTGTGGGTGACGGCTATAAGCAGTCGTGTTGTCAGACTCCTTCCTAGCAGCTGCCACTACTTCCTGTACATACAGCAAGGTCAGAGTCATGTCTCTTGAAATTCATGTTCATTTTTGATTTCCATTATAATGAACTTTTATGTGTTTCATGTGTAAATTTAAAATTGATTCTGCCATGGCATATTCATCACATGGTGACAAATTTGTTTTTAAAGTATGTTAAAAAAAAAAGGCACAGAACGACTGAGTGATACACATTGTTAATTTGAAACAGAAAGCAGACAGTCATTAAAAATCATGTAAAATTCCTTCTATGTCTCCTTCACTGAACAACAGTCTCTCCTGCTGCAAATGATGTCATCAACACCCAGGGCTGTGCAACACTCCATTCCTCTTAAAAATCTTGCTTGCTCCACTGAACATGACTGTGATATAATCAATTAAATAATAACCCACAGGCCAACAAAAGCCTGTAAGCAAGTAAAAAAATGCCTTTTTAAATTACCTTAAACATCCCAAAATGTCAATCACTTAAAAACATGTCTAGTAATTACTAAAATAAACATGAATGGAAAACCATCTTTTAATAATCCATGATTTCACAAACAATATTCAGCTCTCAAATTGTCATGGGAGTCTCACATTTTTAATTGGAAGACCAAAATTTCATTAAGTAATGGAGAAGGAAGTTCTCCATTATCTTAACAATACATTAACATGAAATTTCCAAAATTTTCGACAATTACCACCTTTGGTGTTGAGGATCTTCAATAAAAAGCAAATGATGAAATGACTATAGATTTCAATTCATTATGATTTTCTTTTTAAAGGAAATGTAACTACTAAGTCAGCATCCCTTTATTTAAGCCAAAGTCATATAACCTTCAAAGTAAAATGACGAAGGCTTTTTTAAGTCCTCTCCAAATCCCCCAAACCATTGTCTGGCAGTTGCCACCAGCCCGTGGCAGTCAATAGTTTACTGCTTCAACGAGAGCTCTGTGTCCCCAAACCCAACACGGTGAGCTTTTTTTTTTTTTTTTTTTAAGATTTTATTTATTTATTTGTCAGAGAGAGAGCGAGCACAGGCAGACAGAGTGGAAGGCAGAGTCAGAGGGAGAAGCAGGCTCCCTGCAGAGCAAGGAGCCCAATGTGGGACTCGATCCCAGGATGCTGGGATCATGACCTGAGCCGAAGGCAGCTGCTTAACCAACTGAGCCACCCAGGCGTCTCCATGGTGAGCTCTTTAACACATGCTCACTGTCCACTTCTCAGGAAGTGAGCATGTGTTAAAGAGCTCACCATGGGGACGCCTGGGTGGCTCAGTTGGCCCTGATGTTCCATTCACCTATCAATCTCCTACCAGCTCTACAGCAGAAGTTAAGGCCTCACCCTGCTAGGGTTTAAGTAAGCCTTGGAACTCACAAATGCCTCAACTCCCATTGGGTGGAGGGGGCGTTGCTGAGGCCTTCGGGCATATTAGAGCTGATAAACCCACCCTGTTCACACTGCTTGCTGATAGGGCCCCCAGAACTTGTCAGGCTCACATCTCAGACGCCAATTTGCCTTAGGATTCCAACATGCTTTAAATTTTGACCTATTTTAGTCATAAGGAATCAACTGGCCCTCTTGCTCGTCTGGTCCCACCTCAAATCCAGTAGAGCAAACACCTGGAATCATCTTCTTTTGCTTGGACATTTCCAGGAGCTAGAAACTCAACCCATGTTAGGAACGACATCCCAATCCAGGGTGACAGTTTCTAAAGTGGAAATGTTTTTTGATTCCAGAGCTGCTAATTGGGATTATACACAGAATTAAGGCTCATGACCCTCCCAGCTAATAAAACATTTGAAAACCAAGGCTTACATAGACTTCTAGAACTTCAAAGTCACAGAACTTTTTCCTCTTTCAGTGTCCACATAGGCCCTGAGAGGTGAAGCCACTTGTCCAGATGATACTGGGCTAAAGACATAAGCTCTTGTCTCCTTCATTATGTCTCTCTTCCCCTTACTGGCTTGAAATAATGCACCGTCTATCTGTAATCGAAAACACTAGCACCCCTACTTTGTCCAACCTTCACACTCCCCTTCAAGATTTTGCCAAACTGTTTGAACTTTACCTGGAAATAATTGCAAAGTGACTGCAGTAATGTTAACACACTCTAACATGAAAACACTTGTTTATCAACATTTTATATGCTTTATTGAAAGTTGACAAGTGCAACAGTTAAATACAGTGACACCTTAGAACTGCGTAGAGAACATGCACAGAAACGTATGCATAGAACTACTATACAGGTAATATGCAGAAACCCCTACTGCGAAATTCATTAGCTAGAACGGATCATTTTTCAAAGTATTCAACCAGCTCAATCAAAAGACTTCAGTGAACAGGAATTTACTTCAAGATATGGAGCAACTAGAAGATTTTAGATTACACAAAGTGACCGACGGTGCCAAATTCTTAAAATTTCTTTAGGTGTGGTTTTCTTCTTGTAGCATTTTTTTAATGTAGATCTCTATATAAAAGACAATCCACACTTCTTCAGACAGCCAATGAAACATCTAAATTTCAATCTGTACAACCTAAATAGTAGTTACAGTCCTCTATTGTACAAAATAGTTACACTACATACACAAATATACAATAAGCAAAACAACCTTCATGTAAGAGAGCCTAGGTCCCAGCTACCTGTCACCGTTTTAGTCACTAAGACTTTTATGTCATCCACTGTTTCAGAAAGAGGCACAGTACTATTGTTTTTATGGATTTTTGGTGACAGTCGTCAATTGGTTCGATGAACTACGTTTCCCCCCATCTTAGGTGAGACTATGCGTCAGTCTTTACTCTGACCTCCCTTTTAAGGTCCTCCTGGGGGAGAAGAGGAGAGAGGAAAGTCCCGTGGAGCCCCACTGCTTCAGACCCCATGGAGTACACTACGTGCAAGCAGGAGAGAACGCTCGGGAGTGGGGATGGGGAGCAGGGAAGGGGTGGAAAGGCACACAGCTCCTCGGCATGAATGAAACCACTTCTCACGTATCTGCCAAGCTGCATGAGGTCCCAGTATATCCATGCTAATTCTCTGATTAACCTTTAATTCGCCCAACTAAGAAATTTCTTCAAGCCAAAAGCATATGAGTGTTTAATACTGGACAATGGCATATACGTCAGTCTCACTTCTCTTTCGCAGCGAGCAATGAAATGGGTGACTGTGGAGGCGGATTCCCCCTAGTACATCTTCTCTGGTCTGTTCAGTTCAGACAGCAGCAGCCAGTTCTGCGGGGGCATAGGCAGCTACGCGGTGGGTCCTGAGCCCTGGGACGCTGGCTGGGCGGGGGGCTGTGTGGTCCCCTGTGGCTGTGTGGTGGCAGGGGGGGAGCCAGTCTGCAGCTGGGCCTGAAATTGGGCAAGCTGCTCAGGACTGGCCAGTGTCTTCAGCAGATTGTTTTCCTGCTCCAGCTGGGAATTTTTCTCTATTAGTTCTTTGATTTGCTCTTTGAGGACCTCCACTTCCTCTCTAACCGCATACATCAAATGGCTTTTCACCAGATCCTGAAAGGCAGAGGGAAAAAGAGGTTTATCTTAAGTATTTCCCAGACTCTGAATTTTTAAAGCATCATTTTGCATGACGTCCAGGACTATTAACATAACCTGCCTTTATCTTATTTAACCAGCCCTAGGAGCCATCTACTGAATACAAGCACAACTGTACGAAATACTTGAAGTTTAATATATAAGGGGATCAGGCTTTTTCAAAGCCTGTGCATTTTTCCGCGGCCCTCAGCCAGGGATGCATACACTCGCGTTTCCTACTCTAGACGGCAAAATGCACTGGGCTTCTGGAAGGCGGGGCAGGAGCCTGGCCGCTGGGATGTCCAGGCCCGCAGCAACGGTAGCCGCTTCCCCGCCCCCAAGTCCCTCCCTCCGCCCCCCGGACCGCCTCCCTCAGCACCGGCTGCAGCCAGTTCCTACAGAGCATGTTGCCGCATTTTTCCTCCCTCCACCCCCCTCCCCCCTTTCGTGATTAAGCTGACATCACAGAAACCTGGGCAGACGTTGCAGCCAATGGGATCTCGAGTTATTTATAGCTCCGAATTAAAGGTTCGGAGTTTGCCTAGCAACAGTGGGCAGAGAATCCCGTGAGAAGAGCCACAGGCGCTGCTCCAATAACAAAGAAAGCCAAGGCGGAAATAAAAAATCGGAGAAATCCAGGCAGAGGCTGAGAAAGACAAAACTTTTCTCCGATTCTTCTTCATCATTCAGTAGCCTCCAGTACTGGGGATCCGTCTGTACAAGGTCTAGAGAGCCCCTGAGATCCCCACTCTGTACCCCCCTCCTTCCTTAGTAAACCTTGAGATTGCTAGTAAAGCCACATCGCTAGAGATGTGCCCGCGACCGAAGGACGCGCAGGGCAGAGCTTCCCTCGCAATTCCCGAGCAAAAAGGGGACACCTCTGCAAAAATCCCCACGTCGTGTGAAACCCCTCGGGAATTGAGAACATTTAATACCCTCAGGGCCCCGGGCTCTCCCGCTGCAGCCTTGGGATGTGGCTACATGCCGGCCGAGAGGAGACAGTGCCGGCATTTCTCAATGTACGAAGAGCAGTCATCCTAACTATGGATGCACTGGTGCCATCCCGATCTCGCTTTTTGTACTGTGCCCACATGTAGTACAAATGATTTTTAATCAGTACCTACCATAGCTTGCTCGATTTTGTTGTCAATAGCTACCACACTTGCACCAGAGGAGCTGGAAGAGAGGGGGGAAAAATCGATAAGTGGAATTTTTATAACATCCAAGACAAAAAAGGACTCCCCTATTCTGTGATGTTACTGGCAGCATTTTTTGAACATTCGACAACACCATGTAATAGATCACCCTCCAGAAAACACCAGCCACTCTCTTACTAACGAATATCCAGACATTTCCCTATTTTAGTAAGCCACAAAAGGCTAAATTACATAATGTAGTAAAAGCCTGCTCTCCGGCTAAACATTTGAAAAAGCAACATCCATGTCACCGTAGCCTCCCGGCAATGGACAAAGGAATTCGCCTGGCTATTTTTCACCTGCATTATTAGAAGTATCTCACGAGTAAATTTAAAGAAACTATCCCAGTCGACATTTACCTATTGTCAAGTCTCACAGAGGCGTTTTCAGTCCCCAGCAAGGATGACAAGAAAGAAATTGAAAAATGTCTCAGTTGGTAAACTCCTAGATCCATCGCCACTGGTCTACACCATTGGGATTTCATGCAATTGCAGCCAAAAACACCCTCGCGGAAAAAAAAAAAAAAAGGAATACCAGCAGCCTTGTCTGAGCTAGATTTAAAAAAAAAACCTTCTAGCTTTCTGCAGCCCAGGGAGAAGTGGAAAACAGCAGCCCTAATTTAAAGAAACCCGGCTTCTGGGGCTTGGCGATCCCGGGAAGATGCTGATCCCACCGTTGTGCGGAGAAGCCTCCCAGGACGACAGCCAGGATCCACTAAGGCTATGGACCAGGACTCCGGCTCGCCGCAGAATATATGGAGGCGAGAGCCGCGCCGATTGGCCAGCACCCTATTGGAACCTCCCCTTCTCCCTTCCCCGCCCGCCTCAAGCTTCCCCGCTCTCCCCACTCCCAGCCCCCCGCCACCCCCCACCCCCCACCCCAGCCTCCCGATCGGATCCCGCTCTTCGGGTGGGCTGACCCAGGCCGCAATGGACCCGTGAAGCTGCGGAGCCACCAAGGCCTCCAAGTCTTGGGCAGCCGGACCACTGCTTCGGCAGAAAATGTCAAGGGTCCCTGAAAATACAATTGGGGCCCCGCACGTGCTTACGTTTAAGGGAGTCAGACCCCGTCCCAGGAGCTGCCTGTCCCCGCGGCTTCTGAACGGAGAAAGCTTCCTATTTGCAACCAGAACCGTCTGAGCTACTGGGCATGCCCAGTCCCACCGCTAAGACTTGGAGGAGCTCGAGTGTCTCGATTTCAATTATCTAGTTCTTACAGGCAAAGTAATGGGAGGATTTTATGGGCAGGTTTATTTATAAGGATAATAACCATACTGTAATAACACTTTTTAAAGCGGTAGTGAATTTTGGAGGGAAAAATCACATTTG
Organism: Mustela nivalis; assembly: GCF_964662115.1. NCBI lineage: Eukaryota > Metazoa > Chordata > Mammalia > Carnivora > Mustelidae > Mustela > Mustela nivalis. Next base: position 34,476,580 of record NC_139034.1, on the reverse strand, counting down.
CTTTCTGAGAAATACTACATTTTTATGCATCTATTACTTGTAGAAACAAAACAAAAAAACATTACATATTCTTTGCTAGGCATATATCTATTGAAGCAAAAAGGTACCCATCAGACGAAGAAATCAAGTAGATCTTCCCAAAACGTCCCTAGAGCCCTAAACCTTAAAATCACATCTCCCTCCTTCCATTTAGACCTAGAAAACTCAATCCACAGGTTAAGTCCTACATCAATCTATCTTCAGTAAGTCCCTAAGGCATGTTTTTGAAAGTCGCAATTCCTATAAGTCTCACCCTGTGAGTCTTCTTACATCGGAAGGACAGAAGTATTATAAAGTATGTATTTCATTATGATGGCCATACTGAACAAGTAAAATTCCCTTCCCCAAACGAAAATCAAGAGATCTAAGAGACTAACCCATTGCTTATTTCCTCTATTAATTTAAAATATTTGCATGGACACATCAATTGAAACTACAACTTAATATACTAAAAATATAAGGCTTTAAATTTGTTTATTATAAATTCTATGGTTTGCAAGTCAATAGTTAAGAAAGCAAACTTAACCACTACAATACTGCCCTCTAATGGCATAAGCCTATAAAACCACAAACAAAAAACTACACATAGTATATATAGACTTCTCTAATTTATAGGCACAAATAATTTCAATATAAAATTTGACCACAGAATATATGTAAATACTCTATTTACACACACACACACACACACACACACACACACACACACACACACACACAGAGTCTTTTCTCAAACAGGCATTCTCTCTCAATTTCACATCCTTCAATCCTCAGCATCCTTTAATTTAGGACAATTACCATCAGAGCCTTTCAGACATCGTTTTAAGTTGACCCAGTGCTGCCAGGGAGCATATGGTTCTAGAAACCGTTTAAAGGAATTAGGGACCGAATCTGGCAAATATGATAGATGATGACAAGGACAAAAAATTCTCTTTCGGGCTGAAAACCCAAGTGTCACTAAAAATAAGCAGTAACATTCTTTTTTATTGTAAGTCATATTTTCCAAATTTTAAGACTTTGCTTTTGAATAAAAATGTTTGTTAGCATATTTGTGATTTACAAAACTTGATGTATATACTATCTCAGATGAAGGAAATGCAGTTGAGGAAGGCACCCATTTTCAGTAAAAAGAAACAGAGCAAGTGGAAGCTTAAATCAGTAATTTGGCAACCAAGGACATGATCCCTCTGTCTGTGAGTGCTAGACAGAGTTAGTATTTAATACACAAAATAGTTTCTATGTTTTGAAAGTTAAAGTTACCACAAACTGTGGTAGTTAAATCCATTTACATATTTTACCTGAACTGTACGTGACAAATTATTAAACATCATCTTAAACTGTTTAAAAAAAAAAAAGGAGCTTAAAAAATAAAACTATTGGGGCACCTGGGTGGCTCAATGGGTTAAGCCTCTGCCTTCAGCTCAGGTCATGATCTCAAAGTCCTGGGATCGAGCCCCACATTTGGCTTTCTGCCCAGAAGGGAGCCTGCTTCCCCCTCGCTCTCTGCCTACCTGTCTCTGCCTACTTGTGATCTCTCTCTCCCTGTGTCAAATAAATAAATAAAATCTTAAAAAAAATAAATAAAACTCTTAAGGTCATATGAAGGAATGAATTAAAAATTCCCAGCTGAAGTTTAGGATTACCAAATTAACTGAATTTTATTTATTCATGATGTTCTTGAACAGAGACAGAAGCAAGCTGGTTGTGCTTCCATTTCACTTGTTTCAACAGATCACAATTAGGTTAAGCTACAGAAGCCAATGTAAGCCATCAGTCAGTTTAACCCATATCTCTGCAGAGGGACATGCTGGTCACCTCCAGGACGTGGCTATTTGAATAAAATTACAAGAAATGTATGTACATTTCTGGAGAATTTCTGGAGAATTTGCAGGGCCAGAGGATATAAATCCCTCCACCAAATTATTTGAAATCTATTGTTTTTATATACATAAATGTGCTAGATTCCTTTCAAACTAGATTTTTGTATGCAGACTGGAAGACAATTTGAAAAAGAAGGTAAATTAACTGGAAGAAAGTCCATGGACGGGACAACCAAGGGTCAGAAATATTTGAGGCACAAAGTCACTAGAATTTACTCTCAAAGATACTTCTCTTTTAAGATGAAGGATCTGTGAGTCTGGGGTCTACTCGGGGCTTAAAGTCTAGCTGACAGGACAGGGAAAACTGTGCCGCCTTAAAGGCGTGGATGACAACAGCCATCATGAGGCATTGGGCAGAGACCAGGTCTCACTCCAGTAGAGATCTGGAGCATAGGAAACAAGCCTGAGCATTAGAGGTTGGTGTGGTGTGGTTTTGTTTTTTTTTTTTTTGTTTGTTTGTTTGTTTCCTGTTTTGTTTTGTTTTGCCTAAGGGCCTTTTACTTGGACTCCAATTCCATGCCCTCTGCATGCTGGCAGCATGCATGCTAGAATATTAGAAAAGGAGCAGGGGAAGGTCCTGTGTTCCTTAATTCAGTAATGAGTGCATTTTTTCCAAAATTCATCTGTCTTGGCCAATATAGGTACAGTTGGGGATCCACCACTCAAATAGGATAACCTGTTTCTCCCTCGGTCCAAACTCCTTGCAAATCTAAAGTGACTGCCAGGGAGGACACTAAAACATATCATCCCATATCTGACCAAATCTTGTGTCCAGGAACTGTCAGCTCACTTGCCCCTTCCTAATTTATCCTCCCCAGGTCCTAGAAGTGGGGTTACTAGGTATAGTAAATAAAACTACAGGACTTCCAATTAAAAGTGAATTGCAGATAAACAACAAATGTTTTGTGTTGGGTCCCATATACTGTCAGAAAAAGAAATAACTCCAAAGAAATCAAAACAAAAGTCAGCCATATTTGAAATATCCTTGATTTCCATAGAAAAGTTGGAAGATAAAGATGAGAAAAAACGGGGCGCCTGGGTGGCTCAGTGGGTTAAAGCCTCTGCCTTTAGCTCGGGTCATGATCTCAGGGTCCCGGGATTGAGCCCCACATCAGGCTCTCTGCTCGGCAGGGAGCCTGCTTCCTCCTCTCTCTCTGCCTGCCTCTCTGCCTACTTGTGATCTCTGTCTGTCAAATAAATAAAATCTTTAAAAAAAAATGAGAAAAATCTCCAAAAAGTAGAATAAAAGAAAAAGAGATGATTGAGAAATAAAAGAAACTAAAAGGATAAATCTGGGAGGTCCAATATCAGAATCAGATGATTCCAAAACCAGAGAACAAAGAAATAATTTAAGAATTTCTCCTGAACTGAAAGACACAAGTCTTCAGCCTAACCGAGATGACCAAATGGCCACCACAATAAATGAAAAAAGCCCTGGGATGCCTGGGTGGCTCTGTTGGTTAAGTGTCTGCCTTTGGCTCAGGTCATGATCCCAGCGTCCTGGGATCAAGTCCCACATCGAGCTCCCTGCTCAGCGGAGAGCCAGCCAGCCTGCTTCTCCCTCTGCCTGCTGCTGCTCTTGCTTATGTTCTCTCTCTCTCTGACAAGTAAATAAATTAAATCATTAAAAAAAAAAAAAAAAAAAAAAAGGAAAAGAAAAAAGCACTACACCAAAGCACATCAGCATTAAAGTAAAGATTACTTGGAACAGAGAAAATCCTTAAAAGCTTCCAAACAGAAAAAACAAGCTATAAACACGGGAATAAATAATCAGAATGGTTTTTGCTGGCTGCCAGAGAGCAATGCAGAAAATTCTGAGAGAAAACATTCTCATTTCTCATTCTTATTTGGCCAAATCATCACTGATTGGCCAAAAATTCATTTTAAGTGTAAAGGTAGAACAAAAACATTTTCAGACACCAAAATGGAGGAACAAATCAAGCAAAAGGATGAAATAAAGAATGCTGTATTATTTGAAAAGGAACGAGAGAGATAAAAGGTACAGGAAACATGAACCAGGCACTCAAATGCTAGAGAGAAGGGAGGGAATCAACAGAACGATGAGGAAGGACATCTCAAGATGACAGCTGCTAAGCAAGCCTAAGCAGCAGATGATCTGTAAGGGGCAGAAAGATGGGAGCCGTGGGGAGGGAGGGCTCGGGTGGGTGGGGCTGAGCATAGAACTGATCCAATCAGGCTGAGCATTTGCAGAGGGGGAGGGGAGCCACAGACAGGTGTCTGAGAGAAGTTCAAAGGCTTTTACAGAAAACAAAGCAAGGAAAAAACTAGTATGCTTATCAATAAAATTTACATAACTATATTAATTTTGAAAAAATTTTTATTGGTTTAACTTTAAAAAGTTAATTGCACGGGGAAGGTGGAGGGGAAAAAGACCTGAGCCATAAGAATGGTTTATGCTAAATCTGAATCTATGACAGTTTGATTATAAAATACCTAAAATTACACAAGCACGAAAATAACAGTATAAATACATAGACGTAGGTAGGTAACTATGAGAAAACAAAAATTTTTGGCTGAGGAACAGACAGGGGGCTTAAAAAAAAATTTATATTTATATATACTCCTATAGATACATACATGTATTTTTTTTTCTATTCACTCTGTGTGATCTTTAGGAATGTAGAAGCATTTTCTTAAAGTAAGAGAATGGGGTGTGCAGAAGATTCCTCTGCTCCCAGGCTGCCGCTGAGTACTTATCAGCATGAGCATGTGAGCAAACTACCAATGATGGGAAAGAGGCACCCCAGAGAATCAGGCAGGGGCAATTTTTGGAAATCACACAGAGTCAGGAATAGTTGGTGGTACTACCAGCCAGATTAAAAACAAAACAAAACAAAAAACAACTTGTAAACATGGGGCACCAGATATTCAGAAGGATACTGCCAAAGTCATGGGGAAAAATTAGTTCTAGACTAAAGGGTGTTTTGGTCTTGCACAATGCAGTTTTAAAGGAAGCCTTGAAGATCAAACTGTTTCCAAGTAACTTAATTTTGTCCTAAAACAAAGCTCCAGGATATTAAATAAAATAGAGTTAGCATCCAATAATTCAGTGTCTGGCATCCAATGAAAAGTACCAGGCATACAAACGCAAGAAAAATAACTCATAACAAGGAAGAATATCAATCAGAATGACCCAGATATGGCCAAAATGATATAATTTGTAGACAATGACATTAAAACAATTATTATAACCATATTTTATATGTTCAAGAAGGTAGAGGGAAAATTAGCATATTAAGTTGATGTATGGAAAGTATAAAGAAATTAGATTTCTGAAGATGAAAAATATAACATTTGAGAAGAAAAATACCCTGCATGGATTAACAGTAAATTAGGGCAGAAGAAATATTAGTGATATGTTAGGGATAAAAAGTAGCCAAAATAAAACACAGGGAGGGGGAAAAAAAAGAACGAAATAAGAAAAGAGCATCATTGAACTGTGGGCAATTTCAAACAACCAAATGTATCTTTGGTGAAGTCCCTAAAGAAGAGAAGAGGGAAGGAGAAAGGAAAATATTTGAAGAAATAATGGCAATTTGCCCCAAGTTTTATTAAAATAATAAATCCACATATCTAAGAAACTAAGCCTCAAGCAAGAGAATTGTAGAAAAAACTTCAATAAGGGTGTGTGTCATAATTAGATAGCTTAAAGCCAGTGATAATGAGAAAATTTAAGAGCAGCCCAAGAAAAGAACTAGATTATACACAAAGCAAAACAAAGATAAAGAATGTAGCCGACCTGTGGGTTGGAAACAGCTAGATAGAAAACAGTGTGGCAATATTTTTAAAGTGCTAAAAGAAAAATTTCAAAAACCTGTCAACCTACAATTCTAGGCCCAGTGAAAATACCTGTCAAAAATAAAGGTGAAATTTGTTCTTTTACAGACATACAAAAGCTGGGAGGATTTATCAAAGGCAGACCTGCACTAGAAGAAATTTTAAAGTTCGCTCTTTGGACAGAAGGAAAATGATACCAGATAGAAATCTAAATCTATACAAAAGAATGAAGAATATCAGAAATGGTAATTATGTGGTTAAATACAAAAAACCGTACCCTATCTTTTTTAAGAGACGAATAAGTGACTGTTTATTATTGACTCAGAGATATGAGAAAGTTGGTTACCAAAGAGGGAAGGGGTTGAGGGGATGGGTCAAAATAGATGAATGGGATTAAGAGGTACAAACTACCAGTTATAAAATAAATAAGTCATGGGGATATGAGGTGCAGCATAGGGAATACAGTCACTATTATTGTAGTAACTTTGTTGGTGACAGATGGTTAGTAGACTTATCACTGAGACCATTTCATAATGTATAAAAGTATCAAATTACTATGCTCCTCACCTGAAACAAACAAAATTTTGTATGTCAACTGTCCTTTAATTAAAACTAAAATTAGAAAAAGATGATTAACTGTTTAAGGCAGAAATAATAACCATGTATGGGGAGAGGCAACAACACATGTAGAAGTAAAATGTAGGACAAGAAGAGAACACAGGGGGCGCCTGGGTCTGCGTTTGGCTCAGGTCATGATCTCAAGAGTCCAGGGATCAAGCCCTGCATCAGGCGCCCTGCTCAGCAGGGAAAGTGCTTCTCTCTCTCCCTTTGCTGCTTCTCGTGCTTGTGTGTGCTGTCTCTCTCTTGGTCAAACACATAAATCTTTAAAAAAAAAAAAAAAAAAAAGAACACAGGCCAGGAGGAGAGAATGAGCATACTGCTCTAAGATTCTTACATTACTTGAAAAGACTATTATGTGTACTGCAAACTCTAAAGCAACAACTGAAATAACTATAAAGACACATAGCTAATCAGGTAATAAAGAAGATAAAGTGAAATCATAAGAAAATATACAATCTAAAATAAGAGAAGGGGGATGAAGAACAGAATAAAAAACAAATACCATGATAGTAAACTAAAACCAGCTACAGCAATAATCACATCAAATGTAAATGGTTCCACTTAAATACCTTTATTAAAAGGTAGAGGTAGTCAGACTGAATTAAAAAAAAAAAAGACAAAATTATATGTTGCCTATAAGAAACATACTTTAAGTATAAAGGCACAAATAGGTAAAATAAGAGGATGAAAGAAGATACTGTCTGTTAACAATAATCAAAAGAATGCTGAAGTGCCCATATTATTCAGAGCACACGAAGAGCAAAGATCATTTCATAATGAATAAAGGGTCAATTCATCAAGAGGTCATAAAAATCCTAAATGTTTATACAGTGACAACAGAGCTTTAAAACACTTGCAGTAAAAATTGATAGAACTGTAAGGAGTTTTCAATAATCTTTTTTTTTTTTTTAAGATTTTTATTTATTTATTTGACAGACAGAGATCATAAGCAGGCAGAGGCAGGGAGAGAGAGGGGAGGAAGCAGGCTCCCTGCTGAGCAGAGAGCCTGATGCGAGGCTCTATCCCAGGACCCCAGGATCATGACCTGAGCCCAAGGCAGAGGCTCCAACCCACTGAGCCAACCAGGTGCCCCTCAATAATCTTCTCTCAATAACTGAAAGAAAGAGAAAATAAGTAAAGATAACAGAACACTTGAACACTGCCAACCATGTGACCTAATTTAGTTTTGCAGAACATTCCACCCAATAACAAGCGAATATACATTCTTTTCAAGCACATGTGGAATTTTTTCCAAGATAGAGCATATTCTGAGCCATAAATCAAGTTTTAATTAATTTAAAAGCATTCACATCATATAAAGTAAATTCTCTGAGCACAATGGAATAGAAATCAACTATAGAAAATCATCTGGAAAATCTCCAAATATTTGGAAATAAAGTAACACATATCTACATAACTCATGGGTCAAAGGAATAATCAAAAGGAAAATAAGGAAATATTTTGAACTGAATGAAAATAAAAACATGGCATATCAAATTTATTTCAATAAATTTAACAACTTAGATGAAATGGACCAATTCCTAGAAAGACACTATGGAAACTCACTTGAGGAAAAACAGGTAACATAAATAGCACTATGTCTGTTTTAAAAATTAATTTGTAGCTTAAAATCTTCTGACACACACACACACACACACACACACACACACACACAGAACCCCAGGCACAGATAGATTCACTGGTGAATCCTACTAAACATTTAAGGAAGAAATAATGCCAATTCTATATAAACCCTTTCAGAAAACTGAAGAGGAGAAAACACTTCCCAGCTTACTCTATGAGATAAGAATTTCCCTCATACTAAAATCAAAGACATCATAAAAGAAAAAAGAAAAGAAAAACTACAAGCCAATAAACATAGATATAAAAATTCTTAACAAAATTTAAGCAAATTGAATCCAACTAGACATACAAAGGATAATAAATTACATCCTGATCAAATGGCATTTATCCTGAGAATGCAAGGTAAACATATGAAAATCAATGTGAATCACCCTATCAATAGACTAAAGAAAAGTTATAGGATCATCTCAATAGAAATAGAAAAAGGAACTAACAAAATTTAACATCCATTTATGAAAAAACTCTCAGCAAAACAGGAACTAACAGGATTTTCCTCAACCTGATACAAGGCATTTATAAAACACATTCAGCTTACATCTCTTACTTCTATTTAATCTGATATTGAACTAATAGCCAGGCAAATAAGGCAAAAATAAATAAATACATAAGTACATAAGTAGCATCCAGACTGGAAAGAAAAAAATATATCTGTATTCACAGATCACTGTCTACGTACAAAATCCCAAAGAACCCACAAATAAATTACTAGAACTAACAAGAAGCATGTTTAAAAGGGTCACGGAATAGAAGTTCAATATAGAAAAATCAATTGTATTTCTCCATGTTGGCACAAAAAAGAAATTGAAACCTTTCGAAGTTCCATTTATAATAACATAAAAAACACATGAAATAGGTATAAATCTAACAAAATATATAAAAGATCTTTATGCTGAAAACTATAAAACATTATAAAAGGAACAAAGAGAACCAAATAAAGTGGCAAGACATATCATGTTCGTCAATTGAAAGATTCAATATCATTCTGTCAATTCCTCTTCCCCTTAAATAAAGTATAGAAGCAGTGTGGTCCCAATCAAAATTCCAGGTAGACCTTTTGTAGAAAATGACAAACTGATTCTAAAATTTGCATGTAGGGACACCTGGATGGCTCAGTCAGTTACGCATTTATGCATTATGCATTATGCAATATGCAGTTATGCAATCAGTTATGGGATCGAGTCCCTCATCGGGCTCCTTACTCAGCAGGGAGCCTGCTTCTCTCTCTGTTGCTCCCCCTGCTTGTGCTTGTTCTTTCTGATAAATAAATAAACAAAATCTTTTTTAAAAATTACATGTAAAGGTAAAGGAACTGGAATAACCAAAACAATTTTAAAAGACCAAAGCTGAAGGACTTGTACTACCTTACCGCAAAACTTTTTGTAAAGCTACTCTAATCAAGATAGTTCAGTATTGGTGAAACAACAGATGTACAGAGCAATAGAACAGAAAACAGGGTTCAGAAGTAGACCCCATACATACGTAGCAAACTGATTCTCTACAGAGATGTGAAGTTGATTCAATACAGAAAGACAATCTTTTCCAATAGCATTAAAACAACTAGATAGCCACATAAAAGTAAAATTAAACAAGCCCAACCTGATCCATTCCTCCCACTGTATGAAACATTAACTTAAAATGGACCATAGACCTAGGGGTGCCTGAGTGGCTCAGTCAGTTCAGTGATTGCCTTTGGCTCAGAGCATAGTTTCAGGGTCCCAGGATCAAGCCCGAGTTGGGCTCCTGGTCAGCGAGGAGTGTGCTTCTCCCTTTCCCTCTGCTCCCTGCTCCACTCATGTTCTCTCTTGCTTGCTCTGCTCTCTCTCTCAAATAAATAATCTTTACAAAAAGAAAGAAAAAAAAGGGCCATAGACTGATATGTAAAATCCCAAAGCATAAAACTTCTGTAAGAAAACACAGGAGTTATCTTTGGGACACTGAATCGGGTAAAGATTTCTTAGATATAACATCAAAAGTACACTCCCATGATAGAAAAAGAAAAAAAAAAACACAATAAACTGGACTTTATCAAAAGGAATTGTTTTTTGAAAGGCATTGCTGTAAAAATGTAAAGACAAACTACAGACTGAAATTAAATATTGCCAAATCACATATCTGACATAAAGGAACCTATATCCAGAATATATAAAGAACTCTCAATAGCAAGAAAACAAACAACCCACTTAAAAAAACAGACAAGAGATACTTCATCAAAGAAGATGTATGAAAGGTAAACAGGCACATGGAAAAAAATGCTATACATCATTAGCCATTACAGAAACACAAATCAAAACCTTGAGATACCACTCCATGCCTATTAGAATGGCCACATTAAAAAAAAAATTAAACCTAGAAATGCCAACTGTTGACAAGAATGCAGTGATTGAAATGCTCATATACTGAGGGTGGGAATGCAAAATCTTACAACTATGCAAAACAGGTTAGCAGTTACTTATAAAGTTAAACATACTTTCCATAAAACCCAATAATCCCACCCAAGTTTTTAAGGGAAAGAAAAATTTATGTTCTCACAAAAATTTGCAAATGAATGTTTTGAGTGGTTTTATTATAATCACTCAAAACTGGAAGCGACCCAAATGTCGCTCAAGGGGTTATACAAAGTCTGGTGCATCCATACAACAGAGCACTACTCGGCAATGAAATGAAATTAACTACTCACAGTGGAATGAAAATACCTCACAAAAAAATCTCAAATATGTTATAGTAAGTGAAAGAAGCCAGATTCAAAAGGCTGCTAAATATATGATTCTATTTATATAACATTCTAGAAAAGGCAAAACTATAGGGACAGAAAACAGATCACAGATTGAGAAAGCTAGGGGGTAAAAGAGGGGAAGTTTTTGTGGGTAAAAGAATTGTTTCTGGATAGCGATGGCAGTACACCCACTGTGTTTGTCCAAACTTCTAGAACTATATGCTATACAAAGGAAAACTTTATGTAAATGATCCTCAAAAATGAAAGAAAAAAAGTGGCTGCCACCTAGGTAGCACATTGGGAAGAATGGGGGGGAAAAAAAAAGAAACTGCTTAAACTTTTTGTATTAGTTCTATTTGATCTTTATACACATACATGTATTTTTTATTGTAGTAAAAAACATAAAATTTACCAACTTAACCACTTCTAACTGTGCAGTTCAGTAGTGCTAAATATATTCACATTGTCGTGAAGCAGTAGTTTTCATCTTGCACATCTACAACTATATCATTAAACAACTCTACTTTGTCCTCTCCCTCCACCCCAGTAACCACCATTCTACTTTCTGGTTCTATGAATTTGACTACTTTAGAATCATATACATACGTATGTATACATACATATATATGTGTATATATCTATTTTTTATTAAAATATTCCAAAATAAAAGCAAAAAAGAAAAAGATATAATCCAAGGACTTGAACACTTTCACTGAAGAGACACAAAATGCCTATTTTATAACTAATTTCTCTATAATCACATGAAATATATTATTGGGTTTAAATTTTAAACTATAATTTTACCTTGTTCTTAAAGCTATAATTTTGTTGGTGATTAATCTATAAGAGTTCTAATTTAGATACTCTGATACTATTCCTAAATCCCACAGAGTTACATATGCTATACAGTTCTACAATCCCATAGTGTTAAAAGACTTTGAAAATAAATACTGGGAGACCTGGGTGGCACAGTCCGTTAAGCATCCAACTCTTGGTTTCAGCTCAGGTCATGATCTCAGGGTCCTAGCACTGAGCCCTTCCTCAGGCTCCATACTCAGTGATGTGGAGTCTGCTTGAGATTCTCTCTTCCCCCCACCCCGCCCCCCACTTCCTCTGCCCTTCCCACTTGTGTTCTCTCTCGCACTCTCTCTCAAATAATCTTAAAAATAAAAAATAAATACTTACTTTTAAGTGTGAAAATATCAAAAACCCTTAAAAAAGGCTAATAAAATTTAAATATAATCTTTTGTATTTATTTATATATTTTAAATATATTTTTATATATTGGGGGACCAATATATACATTGGAATATCCAACTCTTGATCTTAAGGTTGTGAGCTTGAGCCCTAATGTTGGGTGTAGAAATTACTTTAAAAAAAATATTTTAAAGAAAAATTAAAAAATCATGGGGCACCAGAGTTTCTCAGAGGTTGAGTGACCAACTCTTGATTTCAGCTTAGGTCATGATCTCAGGCTTGTAAAACTGAGTCCCTTGTCAAGCTCTGTGCTCAGCAGAGTCTGTTTGAGATTCTCTCTCTGCATCTGCCCTTCCCTCCTGCCCACCGCTCAACAAGCATGCTCGCTCTCTCTCTCTCTCAAATAAATAAATTTTTGGGATGCCTGGGTGACTCAGTCGGTTAAGCGTCTACCTCTGGCTCAGGTCATAATTCCAGGGTCCTGGGATGAAGTCCCTTATCGAGCTCCTTACTCAGCAGGGAGACTTTTTCTCCCTCTCCTCCTCCCCCTGCTTGTGCTCTCTTTCTCTCTCTCTCTGTCAAAAATAAAATCTTTTTAAAAAATTAAATTAAAAAAAATTATATGTATTATACATTTTATATTATATTATATATAATTATATATTATATATTAAATATTAAATAACTTAAAACATTAAATAACTTTTTAAAATAAACAAAAAATTTTTAAAAATCAATGTCATTAAAAATAATCTTTTACTTAGTTATATACATATATACTCTGTATAAGGCCCTCTGCAAATATATTTTCTGTATTTTTCTGTATATTCTCTAAATATTTATGATAACTTTCAAATTAGTTACAATTCTAGAAATAATTCCCAGTCTTCCATGCACATACCTCTATTTCCTTGCCTTATTTAACATAACTACAAATTCCAAAAGAATGCTCATATCCTAAAAAGACTCAATGTCTTTAAGTAGGAGGATTCAAATGGGCAGCATTCTTTTTCCTTTTTTATCTCTGGGACAATGAGGTCCTCAAAGCCAAATTTCTTAATAAATTATCACTTTTCCTAATAGTGGTAGATTATGAAAATCAGGAGACACAAGGAAAAAGGGCATCTCAGATTTAGAAGCCAAATAGTATGCTATATAAAATATTTGAAGAAGTAAAAAGTTGTCCTGATTACAATTTTCTATTTCAAGAACCTCATGCATGTCTCCTATCAAAAATGAATACCATTTCTATTTTACTTTTGCACAGCTATGGAAAACAGATACTTCAAGCTCTTCTTTTATTTTTTAAAAATAACTAGCTACTTTAAGCCACATTTTCATGTTAAATTCCAAAAGATATCAACAATCAGCAGTATAGAAAGAAGGGCCAGTAGGAACTGGATTAACCATTATTCTCTGCATACAGAAACACTTTGGGCCTTTAGAGTCAGTCCTTTGGTGATGCTAAAACAATCAGACAAAATTCAACTGAACAGTTCAATTTACACAGAAACTCAAGGGTAGTACATGGCTACTGAATTTCTAATACACTACAGACTTCAGTAAGCATTAACAAATTGGAAAGGTAACTCTGTACACTGGAGACACATCGTGTGTTTAATAAGTATGTTCTGCTCTAATCAAAGGACACATTTCCATAGTATGGTCTCTCTGAACTCCAACTCTGTGACTTCAAAGGGCCTGAGGGTTTCTTCAATTGATCTATTTGGTATTCTAGAGCTGAAATGGACCTTAGAGATGGTATAGTTCTAATTTTCATTTTCTGTAGGTTTAGAAATGAAAGCTCAAAGATGTGGTCAGTTTTATCCAGAGTTTATCTATTTAATTGTAAGATGATTCAACTTTTGATTCAATATATTGTCTTTTAGATATGTAGGCCTGGAATCCTGAATTGATACTTTCATATTTATATAGATAGATAGATAGATAGATTGATATATTATATATAATATTTATTCATATATATACACATACTATACATTACATAGTTCATGTATATGTTCATAGTACATATATATGTTCATACACACACACACACACACACACACACACACACAAAGGAATATGAGAGCTGGAATTGTATAGAGATGGCAAACCCCGACTACTGGGTTTCCAGGCCTTCTCCCTGAGTAAAGATATTGGGCTCTTCATGAGAGCCGGCCCTCCGAAGCTCTGTTTGTATTATATTATGATACTGGAGAAGCCAGGGAGCACCACAGTCTGCAAAGGTGCTCCCCAGTCCCTGGAAAAGGTCCTGGCCATGAGGGGGGTTCATTAGACATACTGACTGACAGCCTACTAACAGGCACATTACTTCGTGAGCACACCTAAGAGTGATTTTTGAACTGTGCTTTCCTAAAGCCCTGGTAGTTTTGTAGAGAATCCTCAAGAGCAGCAAGGGCCAAGGGGAGCCCAGCCGGACTGGAGGGAATGAAGCAGGCTGCGTTACCCAGGCCTGTGGAACTTTCAGAGGAGAAAGTGGCCTTCACAGCGCGTCACTCTGAAAACAGATCTTTACTCTTAGTGGCCTCACCTGGGATCTCCTTCCCATTTCTCACCCAGAATAAGATTCTGACATTAGAATATTTTCCTGTTCACAATTAAGTAAGACAATATAATAAAAATAATAAGTACTGAGTGGACTACAATGGTCAGTGAAGTGGGAAATGCATAATGTATAATGATTTATAATTTTTTGCAACAGATAGTTATATAAAAAACAATAAAAATTTGTGATTTACAAATGTACAAGTATTTCAACTTGTACAGTGAAAGAAGTGGCCACTGTGATGTATCTTAGCTAAGATACAAACTAGAATAAAATAATTTTCTATACATTAGCTCTTCAGGTATGCCTTCATTTTTTCATATTTACTCAGCACTAAGCAACCATGAGAGGCCAGAAACTTCATGGTTGGCACTAAAATTATAAAATGAGTAAGTCATAGTCCCTGCTTTCAGTGACCAGGGGGATAGCTGGTGGCAGGGAGAAGGCATGTGATAGCTGTTATCATTTGGGTCTATAAAAAGAATGATGGTTAGTAGAAGAAACCAGAGACGTTTCAGAGAGCAGAAGACTGCCTCTGGGCCTTGAAACACAAGTTGGAGTCGTACAGTCAGACCACAAGGTACAAAGAAAATGAGAACACTCCATGAAAAGGGCATGGCCAGGTAAAACTGTGGTCATAAAGCAGCAGGCTGAGTGTGGCACCTATCAGCTGACTGTGGTGAGGGAGTAGGAAGCTGGGGGTTAGTGGTGGGAGGTGCAGAGAGAAGTAGAAAGTTAACAAGCTAAAGACAGACAGGGGCCTTACAGGCCACAAGACGGAGACTGGCCTTCAGTCCGAGGGCGTGGGGGTCCACACAAAAGGGTTTCAGTGGGCAAGTGATGCGATGGCAAGGCCCCCCGGAACAAAGCATACAAGGTGAAAGGAGATGAGACTTGCTGTGAAAGAATGGAAATCGTGAGGGCCAGACCCACTAGGGCAGACAGAGAGAAGAGGGGATTAAAGCAAAAAGTATCTGGGAGATGGAATGGACAGGACAGGCATGTGGGAAGTAAGGGAGGCTGGAGGAGTCCCAGGCTTTCGGATTATGTGAATGGGTGAAAGGTGATGACATTCACCAGGGTGACTACTACGGCTGGACACTGGTCCTGGAAAATGACACTGATGGGACACTCCAGGCAGTGGACAATATGGCTTTGGAATTTCAGTGAGACCTGTCTTGAGAAAAACATTTGGAAGCTGTGTGGGCAGGGGACAGTAAGGAGCCATGGGAGTGGATGAGATTACCTCAGGAATGGATATGGGAAAGATGGTGGTGCTGAAAGGCTGCACACCACTGGGACAGCCATTTGACTTGACTGACAGCCAAATTTATATATATAAATTTATATAAAGACATTATAGATATATATAATTATATAATTTATATAAAGACACCTGGGTTTTCTGTGGGCCTAGTGGATGGATACTACAGAAGATAACGAGCTTCAGCTATGTGGCAAGACCTTTGTCTGGGAGACCAGGAAGCAAGAGGATGAAGGTGGTTTGACGGTGGAAGGGCTGGAAGTGAAGATATCAGGGCAGTTCTCCAAAGAACCACCAAACATGTCTCATGAGGGAGCTTACATGTGAATGGCTGCCTCAAAGGAAGAGCCAACAGTCAGTCAGAGGTAGACAGAAAAGCAGCTGCAGCCA
The DNA here is from genome assembly GCF_964662115.1 of Mustela nivalis. Lineage (NCBI taxonomy): Eukaryota > Metazoa > Chordata > Mammalia > Carnivora > Mustelidae > Mustela > Mustela nivalis. Next base: position 34,460,465 of record NC_139034.1, on the reverse strand, counting down.
CCACAGAGGAGGAGGACCTGGCAACAGCCAGCACAGAGGCTTCTGCCCCTCTGAGCTCGCTATCCCCCAAAGCTGGGGCACTACTTACTGTGGAGAGAAGGGAAACATGTGAAAACCAAACACCTGCCCGCCCCCCAAAGATGCCATGACCCACGCAAATTTTTTTTTTCCTTTTGAGGGTGAGAATAGACAGAGAAGAGAACTCGGATTCTGACATGAGAGTCAAGTTTCCAAAGGTGAAGAACTGAGTTTTAAACTGTGACTGTTGGGGAACCTGGGTGGCTCGGTCGGTCAAGTGGCTAACTCTTGATTTCAGCTCAGGTCAGGATCTCAGGATCGTGAGATTAAGGCCCATGTCCGGCTCCACACTGGGTGTGGAACCTGCTCGGAATTCACCCTCCCCATCTCCCTCTGCCCGTCCCTCTCTCTCTCTAAAAAAGTAATTTTTAAAAAACTGTGACTGCTTAAATAACTAACACTTACTGAGAAGTCATGGAAATACATTGAGATGCTGATATGGAAGCCTGCTACCAGTGTGAAAGAGAGTTCAACAGACACAATTAGTAGCAGTCATTTGAAGAAATAAAACCAAACTACATCTTTGTTCTCCCCAGTAACTGGACATCTCAGTAAAAAGTTATGGAGGGAGATTCAGAAGAATACAGCATAAAGCTATGAGTGAAGGGGCAACTGGAAGATGAGGTCCTGTCTCTGAAGGGACTGGCAAGAACTAAGTGAGCTATGCCGAGAGAACCCTTACCTGTGAGGCCTGTTGGAGTCACCACAGGTCCATATCATGCCCACAGATCACCAACACAATAGCTGTGAAAGCTGACCAAGGAGAGCGCTGCAATGTCTGAGGTAAGGACATCCATCTTCTCCCTCTCCCCAGCCCCACACCAAGGGAGCCTGCTCAGGGAAGGGGGAAGATAGATATGGGAATGGACCAGGAACCCCATTCTCCAATTCAAACTGCTAGAGACTCAAGCTTAGCCTGGCTTGACAGAAGTGGACTGCTTTGAAGCAAATATGATATAAAGTCATTAAATAATAAAACTATGTCTTAAGAATCCAAAGTTCCTTAAACAGTAAGTCAGAAAAGTAACTTCAGTTGTAGAACTAAAGTAAGCTGCTGTGAAGCAGCCCCATTAAACAGCAAAGAGGAGGAGCTTGCAAAGGGCAAAGACGGTACAATTAGTAGGAAGATAAAACCACCACATATTCATACCCTGGAAAATTGAGACTTCTCAATTAGCTAGTTGTATGTGTATTTTCTTATTTAATCCTTACAATAACTGAAGTAATAGGTACCCTTATTTTCTTCATTTAAAGAAAAAAACACTAAGACTTAGAGTGGTCAAACAACTGGCCCAAGATAACATCATTCTTAAACAAATTCCAGTCAGTGGAGGCTGGTATACAGCACGAGTCCTCTACACCACACAGAACCAAAAGGTGGTCAGTTCCTAGACACCTCAGAAATGCATAGCTAATTTAGTAAAAAACTTACACCTGTCCTTAAACTTGTAAAGGTTACTTATAGTCATTATGGTTAGACAGTTTAGGATAATTTATATCTTAAATATACTGATTTGTCAGACTGTTAGACTTGTGTTTCTAATAAAAAGAAATAGTCTTAATAGGCTTTAACAGTTTTGTAATTGGTTTGAAGGCAAAGTAAAAACACAGAATGACTCCTCTAATTTAGTCTAACGTGGAAAATTTAAAAATCCTTCATTCTATTACAAAATTTAAATACTACATATATTTTCAAAATTCAGTGATATAATTTTGAATAAAACAAGATGTTTTGCAAAAATCATTAAAATGGTGTCAGTGACAAAGCATAATTCCCATGATTCTCATAATTCCCAAGTCTGGATAATTCTGCAAAAATTACATAAAACTAAATATTTCCAAGAGAAAGAGTAAAAACAGAGTTACTTAAAAACAACTTTGTCTTTAATAAATGGAGGGGGTACCAATTAGGTTAATATTAACGGATTTTTATTTATTTATTTATTTATTTATTTATTTAAAGATTTTATTTATTTATTTGACAGACAGAGATCACAGTAGGCAGAGAGGCAGGCAGAGAGAGAGAGAGAGAGAAAGAGGGAAGCAGGCTTCCTGCGGAGCAGAGAGCCCGATGCGGGGCTCGATCCCAGGACCCTGAGATCATGACCCGAGCCGAAGGCAGCAGCCCAAACCACTGAGCCACCCAGGCGCCCCTATTAACGGATTTTTAAAAACCAAATATCTAATTAAGATAACTAGGCTAAACAAATAATTGACCTGTTTGAACACTTCAGTATACTCGGAATAGAAAAGATTTTTTTAAAGAAGTATTTAAAGCATAAAAAATACATGTAACACTTATGAAGCATATCAGTAGAATAAACACCTACAAACCCACCACCAAACTAAGGTCGTGACCAAAGCCACTGAAACCCCTGTGTGTTCCTACTGCACTAGCCCTACTCAGAACGCAACACTTCCCGGACCTGAAAGTGTTCAAAGTGTCACTCCCATTTAGTTCCTAGGTTTACCATCTGCCTCCTTGCACTGGAAGGTTGGTGAGGGGAGGGACTTACTGTTTTATTGACCAGCATGTCCCAGGTACCTAGATCAGAACCTAGTACATAATGAGTGCTCAATATGGTGTTACTAAATGAAATGAACGGTAATAATAATCACAATGATGATAATAGCAAATACTTAATCACACTTAGAGGACTCTTCATTTCCTAGTCATTCCCTAGTTTGCTTTCTTGTCTTCTTTCCTCTGGGTGGAGAATGTTTACTAAAATCGGAATCTTGGGGTGCCTGGGTGGCTCAGTGGATTAAAGCCTGTGCCTTAGGCTCAGGTCATGATCTCAGGGTCCTGGGATTGAGCCCCGCATCAGGCTCTCTGCTTAGTGGGAAGCCTGCTTCCCTTCCTCTCTCTGACTGCCTCTCTGCCTACTTGTGATCTCTGTCAAATAAATAAATAAATAAATAAATAAATAAATAAATAAATAACTTTTTAAAAAATAAAAAATAAAAAAAGAATCTCCATACACACTGCATTTAAGAAGTCCTGCTGTGAGCTTAATAGCAATACAGTAACAGGTCTTATATTCTACTTTGTATTCCCCTAGTTTCTTCAAAGATTAGTTTGGGACATTTTTTTTAACTCTCAATAAAAATTCAACCTTTTCTGTGTATAAGTATAACTGAATGATGCCCTCTGTAGAATCATCGGCCTACACAATTCAAGCACTAGATAGGCAATGATAGCTCTTTTCTGAGTCTTGGTTTGGATAGTTTCATGAAACCATGAGTATCTTACAGAGAATTTACTTTCTTCCACAACAAAGCTGTTTAAAACTACTTCTGAGTAAATGTGGTGGATAAAACATGCATATTTTATCTGTTTCCACCAACATACCACTAAGGAGATAGAGAATCCAGTTTAAACACACAGGGGTAGAAAAAAATAGGACAGATGTCAATTTCAACAGTCTGGGCAACTGGAAAAAAAAAGATCGTTTAATTCACTCAGCTGGAAATTAAGCAAGCATTAAAAGAAGTCTAGAAGATAGCTGATATGAATTAAAGAACTCAATACTCTAAACCACATGCTTCTCAAAGTACACCATGCAAGTGAGATGAGAATCTATGAAACACAGACCTTATCCCACCCCAGTCTTACACAGCTGAACAACTGAGCAAAGGTAACTATCCTCTAACATAACCAACACTCAGAAAAAAGGGACCTGGAGAAAATGGGGTGGGCGGGGTGTTGGGTGTGCAGGGAAATGAGAAAACTTTAAAGATCCTAAAAGGCATGGATCTAATGATAGCAGGAAAACAGGATACCAAAAAGAGCTCTTGGAAGTTGAAAAACGAGTATCAGTGAGAGCACAGTGAAAATTCACTAGAATAAACAGAAAGCAAAGTTGAAGAAATATCTCGGAACTAAAACAAAATACCAAAGAAAGAAAAAGGAAAAGAAAGAATAGCAGTTTAGAAGGGCTTACACCTGAATGACAGGAATTTCAGAAACAGAACAGAGAAATGGAAGGGAGGGGAGTATCATAAAACAATTCAAGAAAATTTCCTAAAACTACAGATCATGCTTTTCTTTTTTAATTAGAAGAGCCTATCAAGTACAATTTGTTCTGTTTTAAAGCTTGTTGGGAAAACACGAATTTGCTCCAAAACAATTTATATATATTAAAGAAATACTTGAATAATGCACACTTCAATTCTTGCTTATGCTTATGTCTTTAAGAAAAACAAGGTGGGAGCAGGAAGCCGCACCAGCTGAACCAAGTTGCCTGGAAAAACACAAAACACACACACTCAAACGTGTATATTTCAGATGTGTATCATGTAAGTCGGTCCACCACATTTGCTGTGCTACAAGGATTATGTTTTGCTATTATTTTGCAAATGTTAATTTTTCTATATAAAAAGGCACTCATTCAACATCCGAAACATGTCGAATATCACTGGGCTTCAGAAACCCCAGCAGTGCATGCAAAAGAAAAGCTTTTAAGTACTGAGGAGAAGGTAGAACGAGGGTGTTTTCAAAGGAAAGAACATGTAATTTCTCTAAAACAAGAGGCATATAAGAATCCATGCTGCGAACCACCAAAGATAACCCACAACAATAAAGGAAACTTCTATAGCTAGAGCAACCTCAACTGCTGTGAAGTCACTAAGAACAAGCTCTAAAGAAACAGAGGAAATGGGAAGACTGTTGAGTAAAGAGACTGAAGAGGAAACAGAAACAAACAGCAACAACCTTCCTCCCAATCAAAGGGAAAGCACTATTTATACACCAAGACTTTAACTGGAAATCTCCAAATTCTGCAGAAGCTACTTCTTTTAGTGCCAGTAGTGGCTGGCTTGGTAGTTTCAAACACCTTTATAATTTATAAAGACTTCAGCTGTAGGGAGAGGCTTAGAGTGCAGACAAGAGAACTGCAGAATTTCCAGGAATGGTGTGGAAGTGAACTGAAGAAAGAGGCTCTATATTGGATCAAATTTTCAATTTTGATGACACAGGTTATCTATCTTTTTAAATGTATACATTTGATCTAGATCTGCCCAGGCTGTCTTACGTTATTGGTGGACTTGGAAAATTACATTTCTGCTCTGTGGATTTCAAGGTCTCCTTATTTCAAAATAGAAAAAGTTCTGGGATCTACTTTCACTTTTTAAATAGATTAGTGAAGGTTTTGATTATTTCCAAGTCACTATTTGTATCACTTTTACTCTCCTAATGTATCTCACTAAGATTCTGGTATCAGCAAAAATTCTCCACATTCTCTTAATAGCAAGATTCTATATGGCCTAAGAGAGGTAAAGCCAAAATGAATCTGGCTTTCTCTCTCTCTCTTTTTTCAAAGATTGTATTTATTTATTTATTTATTTATTTGAGAGAGTCGGAGATAGTGAGAGAGAGAGAAAGAAAAAGAGAGAGAGAGAGAACAAGAAGGGAGGAGACGAAGAAGCAGGCTCTCCACTGAGCAAGGAGACCGATGCAGGACTTGATCCCAGGACCCTGAGATCATGACTTGATCTGAAGGCGAACGCTTAACCAACTGAGCCACCCAGGTGCCCAGGCTTACTCTTTCTAGTTCCAATTAAAATGTAGCTTCCAAACAACCCTTAAAACAACTATAATATTATTTTGGTCATTTCATCTAGATATGTAACTGTGAAGCTCAAAGGCTACTACTCCCTGCTTAGAACTGACTTTTTAAATGAAATTTTTTATTTTTGAGGTGGGGAGAGGTTGGGGGGGGGCAGGATGCAGGGGATAGAAATTCTTGATGTCAGGACCTTGAGATCCTGACCTGAGCCAAAATCAAGAGCCAGGTAATAGACTGAGCCACCCAGAGCCCCTTTAAATGCAATTTTAATGAGTAACAATCGGATTTTGAGCTTTGGAGTTAGCCTTTAATTCAAATTTCCCATAGTTATTTCTTCCTCTGTAAAATGAGGAGATAATACAAGCAAAGAACCCGGCATTTCCCGCAACAATAAGATGAGCAATTAAGGCTATGTATGACCTTGTGCTCTGAACTGTTTTCAGCTTCGGTCATAACTGGGTTTAATCAAAAGAAGTCAACACATTTCTTCATTTACTTTTTTTTTTTAAGTATGTTTCTTTTCTTTTTTTTTAAGATTTTATTTCTTTATTTTGACAGAGAAAGTGAGCACAGGTGGGCAAAGTCGCAAGTAGAAGGAGAGGGAGAAACAGGCTCTCTGCTGAGCAGCGAGCCTAATGAGGGGCTTAATCCCAGGACCTGGGGATCATGACCTGAGTTGAAGGCAGTTGCTTAATGATGGAGCCATCTAGGCACTCCTCCACTTACTTTTTATAGGAGACCATTTCTTGAAAATTCCCTAATATGAACAGTATTGTTACAGATTATATCCAAAAGAAAATGTTTCAGCTTTGAGAATCACCTCATATGACTTGATTTATTTTCCCCTAACCATATAATAATAATAATCCTAAGAATAAATCATAATAGTCATCACAAAAACCAATGAAGATTTCATTTTTTTGGTAAAAAGGCAACTCAGGTTTTCCTTTAATCTCTGTGATATGATGAATTAGTTCACAGAGAGATTCTTAATATTTTTGTTTTGTATGTTTAAAGAGAATCTCCTCTCTTTTTCCCTCACCAATTTATTTAATGTCCCAAACTATGTGATAGTCCTGGCAGCCTCTTTCAAAAAAGCTGTTTTTACCAACTTACAGTCTCTTTTAAGGAAAAGCTAAGGAGGGGAACTCCCCTCCAGCTTCTGTCTTCTTTTCCCATGACTGTAGTATGCCTGTTCCTCCATCAAGAAATCAAGTGACTTCATACCCAGAACAAGAAGGGGAAGACAGTCCTTCTTTCTCACGATAGCTCCCTGCCACAAACACCTACTGCATTTTATTTCACAAGTATTTTGTGCCTGGCACTGGGCTAGTCACTGGGCTCCCTTTGGAGAGAAAAGCACCCCTCTTCTAAAAAGCTGGCAGGAATTTGTACGATGTTTTTCCTTAGCAGCAGGAGTGGTATAACTCATCATCCAGTTTTAAGACAGAGCACTAGAAGGGAGAAATGTTTTTAGATAAAACTGCATTCTTGCTATAGATTAGACTTCAAAGAGAAAAATAAAAGGCAAGACAAAACTTTTAAACAGAATGTAACTAGGAAAACTGAACAACTGTACACCAGGCAATGCACTAAGCCTTCTACATATTCTCTCATTTAATAGTCAGCTCACCTCTACGTATATAGATGAGGAAATGGAGAAAAGCCAAGTTAATGTGACCACTGTTATTAAATGACAGACCTGGAATCTGAACTCAAGTCTGTCTCGTTCAAAAAACCAATTTCTTTCCATTGTACTTAAATTATTTCTCTAGTGACCACCTGTGCTAAGCACTGTGATAGCTCCATAGTCCAGGAAGGGGGGGTAGATTCGCAAGCAATAATTAAAGTGCAAAGTAATAAGTGGGATATCTTAGGTGTCCCAAGTACCAAAGAGAGCACAGGCGGAGGTAACAAGTAGGTCGGGTGGGGTAGGGGTAGTATTTTAAGTGTTGGGTAGTCAGGAAAGGTTTCAAAAAGGAGTTTTCTCCTAAATTAAATCTTCATGAATAATCTTTTTTTTAAAAGATTTTATTTATTTGACAGAGATCACAAGTAGGCAGAGAGGCAGGCAGAAAGAGAGGGGGAAGCAGGCTCCCTGCTGAGCAGAGAGCCTGATGCGGGGCTCTATCCCAGGACCCTGGGATCATGACCTGAGCTGAAGGCGGACCCTTAACCCATTGAGCCACCCAGGCGCCCCTTCATGAATAATCTTAAAATCATTAGACAAAAAAAAAAAGAGAGAGAGAGAGATTAGTTCAAGGAAAATGAAGGGGATGTCCAAAACAGGCAGAAAGGCAAAACATCCTTGTGGAAGATCCCCAAAAAGTAGATCTGAAAAAATTACAGAATGGTGGAAAATGGAGGCAGTAGTATTCAGAGATCTTCCAAGTACCCAAAATCTTGAAAACACTCCTAAAGAATCTGAAATTTCACCTACAACACATGAGCGCCAGGCAATCAGAATAAATGCTGGTTATATACATTATATGTTAATTTTTAAAAAATAGATGCTGCTTGTAAACAGCCAATTCTACCCTTTTAGTGCAAACCAGCCAAATATCAACCCTGTCTCTAGGAAATGAGAGCAAACAGTGAAGGCTTTGCTACAGAGGAGTGTTCTGGGTTTCAGAAAGAATGAAGATACAGCAGGAAGGCTGAAAGGAAGAAGGAAAAAAGCAGAGACTAGGAAGAAATTCTGGTAAACTGTTAACCTGTTAAGGCAGTCGGGGAGTGATTTTAAAGGAAGCCAAGTTATCAAAATATAATCAATACTTCAAATCATTCTATCACTATAAAAAGTAAGTATATATATTATATTACACAGAAACCATTATACAACAAAAATAATCCAGTCTGGTGACTCCTAGATTGCTAACCTACATATTCATGACTGTTATTTCAGCAAAATAAAAATTACTATCACTTAACTTAAGCACCTTGTTTTGTTCAAGTCATAAAATGTCAAACATCTATTTCACATACAAACAGTTTTAGAAAGGCACTGCATAATAGAAAATATGGCTCTGTAAACTCAATATCACAATGGCCTCCTTTAATCTCTTTTATAGAAAACAAGAGCAAACTTTGGGCAACAAAAGAAAGTAGTAATGATGTGCTTCTAGCAAACCTTCAGAGTCCTTCTCTGTGATCATCTTATAGCAAATGTTCAAGATAAACTCTGGCCCATACTACTTTTAGTTAGATGGGTCATCTCCTCCAACAAACCATTTACAAGCCTGCAAATGCAACGAGTACAAGTATGACATAAAAATCCAAATAAAAATAAATCTTACACAATATAAAGATACATAAATAGAATTTAAAAGTCTATTATAAGATATACTAGAAGCTATCCTACTTTTGGTATTTATCCGGGTGCTTAAAGAACTTGATATGGATTCTATTTCCACATTTAAAAAAAAAAGGGTGTAAAGAAGTTAGAGGGAGCCCCCAAAATAAAATAACCAAAATAAATAAATAAATAAATAAGTAAGTAACTTAAAAAGTTCTAAAACTAGAGTGGAAGAGAGTAAGAAATCAATGCAATATAATGCAATGCAATACAATGTCCATTAACATGGTAAATGTGTCTGGAAATATTCAGAGGCTCTGTTATCTGTGAAAAGCAAAGCTTATGTATAATATATGTAATGCATAAAAAGTTAATGTAAAATTATAAACAAGATTTTAGATGTATGTTGTATTTATTAAAAGCTTAAGAAATTAAAAAATAATTGCAATCATGTCATTCTTTTCAATAAAAGAGATCCAATTAATAATTTCAGACCGACTCACATCCTGGGTCACAAATCAGGTCTCAACCAGTACCAAAAGACTGGGATCATTCCCTGCATTTTTTCAGACCACAATGCTCTGAAGCTAGAACTCAATCACAGAGGAAATTTGGAAAGAACCCAAATACATGGAGGATAAAGAGCATTTTATTTAAGAATGAATGGGACAACCAGGAAATTAAAGAAGAATTGAAAAAATTCATGGAAACAAATGATAATGAAAACACAACGGTTCAAAATCTGTGGGACACAGCAAAGGCAGTCCTGAGAGGATAATATATAGCAATACAAGCCTTTCTCAAGAAATAAGAAAGGTCTCAAATACACAACCTAACCCTACACCTAAAGGAGCTGGAGAAATAACAACAAAGAAAGCAGGAGAAGAGAAATAATAAAGATCAGAGTAGAAATCAATGAAAATAAAACCAAACCAAAACAAAACAAACAAACAAACAAAACCCAGTAGAACAAATCAATGAAACTAGGAGCTGGTTCTTTGAAAGAATTAATAAGATTGATAAACCCCTAGCCAAGAAACACCAAAGAAATACAAACAACTCTAAGAACATACTATGAGCAACTACACCAACAAATTTGACAATCTTGAAGAAATGGATGCATTCCTAGAGACATATAAACTCCCACAACTGAACCAGGAAGACATAGAAAACCTGAAAAGACTCATAACCAGTAAGGAGATTGGAGCAGTCATCAAAAATCTCCCAAGAAACAAGAGCCCAGGGCCGAATGGCTTCCCAGGGGAATTCAATCAAGCATTTAAAAAAAGAATTAATGCCTATACTCCTGAAACTTCCAAAAAGTAGAAATGGAAGGAAAACTTCCAAACTCATTTTATGAGGCCAGCATTACCTCGACCCCAAAACCAGACAAAGATCCCATCAAAAAAGAGAATTACGGACCAATATCCTTGATGAACACAGATGCAAAAATTCTCACCAAAATACTAGCCAATAAGGATCCAACAACACATTAAAAGGATTACTCACCATGACCAAGTGGGATTTATTCCCAGGCTGCAAGGTTGGTTCTATAGCCGCAAATCAATCAACGTGATACAATACATTAATAAAAGAAAGAACAAGAACCATATGATACTCTCAATAGATGCTGAAAAAGCACTTGACAAAGTACAGAATTCTTTCTTGTTCAAAATTCTTCAAAGTGTAGGGATAGAGGGTACATACCTCAATATCATCAAAGCCATCTATGAAAAGCCCACAGCGAATATCATTCTCAATGGAGAAAAACTGAGAGATTTTCTGCTAAGGTCAGAAACACAGCAGGGATGTCCACTAACACCACTACTATTCAACATAGGACTAGAAGTCATAGCCTCAGCAATCAGACAACAAAAAGAAATTAAAGGCATCCAAATCGGCAAAGAGTAAGTCAAACTCTCACTCTTTGCAGATGATATGATACTTTAGGTGGAAAACCCAAAACCACTCCAAATCTGCTAGAACTTGTACAGGAATTCTTAAAGTGTCAGGATATAAAATCAATGCACAGAAATCAGTTGATGTCTATATACAAACAAACTCAAGACAGAAAAAAATTAAGGAGTCAATCCCATTTATAATTGCACCCAAAACCATAAGATACCTAGGAATAAACCTAACCAAAGAGGCTAAGAATCTGTACTCAGAAAACTATATAAAGTACTCATGAAAGAAACTGAGAAAGACACAAAGAAATGGAAAAATGTTCCATGCTCATGGATTAGAAGAACAAATATTGTGAAAATGTCTATGCTACCTAAAGCCATCTACACGTTTAATGCAACCCCTATCAAAATATATCCATTTTTTTTCAAAGAAATGGAATAAATAATCCTAAAATTTATATGCAACCAGAAAAGACCTCGAATAGTCAAAGGAATGTTGAAAAAGAAAGCCAAAGTTGGTGACATCACAATTCCAGACTCCAAGCTCTTTTACAAAGCCGCAATCATCAAAACAGTATGGTACTGGCACAAAAACAGACGTATAGATCAATGGAACAGAATAGAGAGCCCAGAAATAGACCCTCAACTCTATGGTCAAATCTTCAACAAAGCAGGAAAGAATGTCCAATGGGATATGTTTGTCTCTTCAACAAACGGTGTTGGGAAAATTGGACAGCCACATGCAGAAAAATAAAACTGGACCATTTTCTTACACCACAAACGAAAACAGACTCAAAATGGATGAAGGACCTCAATGTGAGAAAGAAATCCATCAAAATCCTTGAGGAGGACACAGGCAGCAACCTCTTTGACCTCAGCTGCAGCAAAGGCAAGGGAAGCAAGGGCAAAAATGAACTATTGGGACTTCATCAAGATCAAAAGCTTTTGCACAGCAAAGGAAACACTTAACAAAACCAAAAGACAACTGACAGAACGGGAGAAGATATTTGCAAACGACATATCAGATAAAGGGCTAGTATCCAAAATCTAGAAAGAACTTATCAAATTCAACACCCAAAGAATAAATAATCCAATCAAGAAATGGGCAGAGGACATAAACAGACATTTCTGCAAAGACGACATCCAGATGGCCAATAGACACATGAAAAAGTGCTCCACATCACTTGACATCAGGGAAATACAAATCAAAACCACAGTGAGATACCACCTCACGCCAGTCAGAATGGCTAAAATTAACAAGTCAGGAAATGACAGATGCTGGCAAGGATGCGGAGAAAGGGGAAATCCTCCTACACTGTTGGTGGGAATGCAAGCTGGTACAATCACTCTGGAAAACAGCACGGAGGTTCCTCAAAAAGTTGAAATTACAGCTATCCTATGACCCAGCAATCGCACTACTGGGTATCTACCCCTAAAGATACAAACATAGTAATCCGAAGGGGCACGTGCACCCAAATGTTTATAGCAGCAATGTCTACAATAGCCAAACTATGGAAAGAAGCTAGATGTCCACTGACAGATGAATGGATAAAGAAGATGTCACACACACACACACACACACACACACGCAGGAATACTATGCAGCCATCAAAAGAAATGAAACCTTGCCACTTGCGACAACATGGATGGAACTAGAGGGTATTATGCTGAGCGAAATAAGTCAATCAGAGAAAGACAATTATCATGTGATCTCCCTGATATGAGGAAGCTGAGAGGCAACACGAGGGGTTTGGGGGGTAGGAAAAGAATAAATGAAACAAGATGGGATCGGGATGGAGACAAACCATAAGAGACTCTTAATCTCACAAAACATACTAAGGGTTGTTGGAGGGAGGCAGATAGGGAGAGGGTGGTTGGGTTATGGATATTGGGAAGGTATGTACTATGGTGAGTGCTGTGAAGTGTGTAAAGCAGGTGATTCACAGACCTGTACGCCTGGGACTAATAATACATTATATGTTAATAAAAAAATAAAAAATTTAAAAAAACTAAATAAACAAACAAGAAAAAATAATAATAATTTCAGACCTTCCCTTGACCAATCCTAAAACTGAAGGTGATTATATAAGAAAACATAATAATATTAAATATAAAATAAATAAAAAATAAAATAAAATAAAGTAATAATAATTTCTCACGTGTTTGACCAAAGGGATCAAGTTTACTTGACAAAACTGACTTCACAATCTGTGTATAAGCCTCAGGGAAGAAGTATAAGTGGATATAAAAACTATGGGATCTGGGGCGCCTGGGTGGCTCAGTGGGTTAAAGCCTCTGCCTTCGGCTCAGGACCCTGGGATCGAGCCCCGCATCAGACTCTCTGCTCAGCAGGGAGCCTGCTTCCCCCTCTCTCTCTGCCTGCCTCTCTGCCTACTTGTGATCTCTGTCTGTGAAATAAATAAATAAAATCTTAAAAAAAAAAAAAACACTACGGGATCTCCTAAAATTACATAATTTCAGTTCTAAAGTCCATAAAAATTTCTTTGAAAAGTGGTAATGATCTAACATCTATTTCTCAAACTCAACTCATCTGACATATTCACAAACTTCTGACATACCTACATTAATCTTCAGTAGATCCAGAATTATAAAAACAATAGTTGTAGCTAAACTGCAGCTCAGAAACTGGTTGCACTTCTGACTCTAGTTAAAAGTTAAGATGACTTAACAACCCTTGAATTAGAACACCATACACCTAAAGTCAGACATGGGTCAACGGGAATAAATTCAGATTAACTACTGAACTTCACCAGGAAGTTTATAGAAAGAAAACTGTTCTCTCTTCCAAAATGGCCTTCAAAAGATATGTCTAAATCCTTAAATGTGTGGAATTTGATTAGAGGATTTCATGAAAAAATCATATTTGCAAGTGTATATTCATTTGCTCTTAAGATGTAATAAAGTTTAAAAGAATTCTTACCTGCAATCCATAGTAATTGTCAGAGAACAATGCCATATACAGTAGATTAAATCATGAGAGAGAAAAAAATAAAAATCAATCATTTTCTGTGCTGCTTATTATACTCATAATTGAGCTACTCTATATGTACGTACATAGGTTACATTTTCATTTATTCAAGAACACATTGGCAAATTTAAAATGCATAGCTATGTACTCAGAGAGTACTCAATGCCTGCTAAATTGCATTTTAGAAAAAATTAAATATAACTATTTTACAATCATGTTTAGATACAAAAGAAACTATGGAGTTAGAGTCAATGAAAAATAATAGAAACTAAGCAACATAGAAAATGCTTACATAATGTTAAATGAACAAAAAGATATAGACTATGCATAACCTATGATGATACCTATAAACATGAATGTTTATATGTGGTGGCTAGCCTTCAAGATGGTGCCCAGTGATCCACCTGTCTTGGTTTTCATACTCTTGTAAAGTTCTTCCCCATACCGAATAGCGCTGACCTGAGAATACTACTGCACAAATGATGGTGTATGATTTCGAACACTGTCACAAGGATTCTGCCTTACTCTCTCTTTGATCATTCTCTCTGGGAGAAGCCAGCTGCCATGTCATGAAGACCCTCATGCAGCTCTAGGGAGAGTTCCACACAGCAAGGGATCATGGGCATTCTGTCAAGAGCCAACATCACTTGCCAACCATATGAGCGAGCCTTCTTACAAGTGGATCCTCTAGCCCAGCGTCATGCCTTCAGATGTAGCCCCAACTGGCATCCTGACTGTAAGCTCATGACACACCCTGAGCCAGGGTCTCTAAGGGTCGCTAAGAGCCAGGGTCACTAAGCTTCTCTCAAATTCCTGACCCTTAGAAATGGAGTAAGATGATGTTTCTTGTTGTTTTAAGCCACTCAATTTTAGGATAATTTGTTACAATAAAGAACTAAGACATATACTTCAAAAGGCCATGTAGTAATGGTGATAATAATAATAATAATAGTATTAGAATATGACTAAGGAAAGGATCGGGGGTTATTTCCTCCTTTACTTCCTAAACTTTCTGTAAGATTAGGTCACTTTCATTGTTCCATTTTTTAAAAAGCATACTCAATGCTCCTATCTCTAGTTGCTCCCACCACTTTTGTTAGAAAAGTTCTATCTGAGTCATTCATTCATTCAGCAAATGCCTGCTAGGACCAGTGTTCAGAACAATCTCAGTCCCACCTCAGGGAGCTTATATTCTAGAGGGAAAGAAGGCCTAAGTCATGTCACAAATTAGTCTAGGATTACAAATTGTGATATATAGTCCACTTTGCTATAACATGCATATGTTTCTGGAAGGCAAATTAATTCATGAGTGATCAGCAAATGGAAAAATGATGTCAGGATAACACAGAAGTTTTGTTGATTCAAAACTTTTTCCAACCAAGAAGAGCCAGAACTGCGGAATTGCAACCTTTAACAAGAAAAGAAAAAGCTCTCAACTCTGTTGCTATAGCAGCAGCAAGAGGCCTTTCATTTGTATTTAACAAGACTTAAAAGCAAGTGCTTCCACCCGCAGTCCCCCCCACCAGCTCTGCGCAGCTTTCAGCTCATGCCAGCTTAGCTGCCTCCTCTACCAGCCTCACCACAGCCCCAACTGGCTTGGAGCTCCATTTCCCTCTGCCTTATCTTAGCACCTGCCACCTCTGCTCTAATTAAAATATTGCTGGCATTTCACTCTACTTTTTGTGCATGTATTTTTAATATTTACCATGAGAACATCCAGCTATATTGAGCTGGTACCAATTTTTTTGTTCTCTCACTGCTCTGGTTACAAAGCTGCCTAAGTATGGAACAGTTAGCCCCAGCTCTGTTTTCTCCACACACTGTCTTTATTTTTTGCATGCAATTTTGTAAAACGAGGTTTTGAGGAACATATGTATCAAGGTATAGAAGAAATGCCTGCATTATTAAGGAACACTTTACAGTTCTAGGAGAGCATATAACATAGGACCTTGACCTAATATGAGAATGGCATATGGAAAGGTCTAAAGCACAAAGAGAGGGGTACACAGAGAGGCCTGCAATAGCCTCAAATACTTTGCCAGACCAGGGAAGCTCTATTATTCACCTCTGATGCCTGAAACACTCCTTTGTCTGACCTGTGGTGAAGTAGGTGATGACACTGGGCCTAACTCACCATTTCTCAGCCCTACTGAACCTTAGAGTCAAGACAGAAGCTCTTCACAAACACAGATACGAGGTCCCATCTTGACTTAATTGATCTGAGACCTGAGCATTGGTCCAGTTTAAAAGTTCCCCAGGTTGGGGGTGCCTGGGTGGCTCGGTGGGTTGAAGCCTCTGCTTTCGGCTCCGGTCGTGGTCCCAGGGTCCTGGGATGGAGCCCCACGTTGGGTTCTCAGCTCAACAGGGAGGCTGCTTCCCCTCTCTCTCTATCTACTTGTGATCTCTGTCAAATAAATAAATAAATACAATCTCAAAAAGAAAAAAAAAGTTCCCCAGGTGATTTCAATATGAAGCCAGGGCGAAGAACCACGAAACTAAAGGAAGGCACCAGCAATAATCAAAGGATAGGAGAACAGGTCTTAAAAAGAATTAAAAACAAAACAAAAACAGAAAACAAAACCCTGAAATAATTTATGCATTTAAAAACTTTGCAGTTGTAATTGTAAATAAGACTAAATGTTCATTATCCCCAATAAAATTTACAGGGATATTTCTGAGGGCACAGGTAGGGCTGGAAACAATCAGAGCTGGAGTGTGAGGTCTAAGACCAAAAGAGCACTGATCTCAGCTTCTGGGACAGTCAGCATGTGGGGCTGGAACCTAAGAGCTAGGAGCCTCAGTTCCACTGGAGGGATAAAGTGGGGAGACAGGGGGTGGGGGAGGCTTGGAGGAATTTCCAGAGGGATTTAGGTACACTATTCAAAAGGAGTTCCTGATGGAGCATGCTGAAATACTAGCACATACTATTTAAAAACATGGCCATCTTTGGAACATCAAAATAAAGGATAAAAATGGTTAGAGTAGTTTAAACAGTCCTATTATAGGGAGGTAGAAAAAAGCAGGTTGCAATGAGTTTTTATACTTAGTGATCAGAGTCACGGAAAGGGATATTTTAAAAATACAGATTCCTGAGCCCAATGTCAAAGGTATGGACTGCAATCTCCAGAGGTAGGAAATGATCAATGAATAGGAACAACAGCTGCTACCATTTATTCAGCATTTCCGATGTGCCAGAAAATCGTCTATGCACTTTTCATATTTTACCTGATTTAGTTCCTGGAAGGACCCTAAGAGTTAACTGGGACACAGATTAAGTAGCTTGCTCATGATAAAGGGTAGATCTAGGTTTCAAACCTGCAGACCTACATACAGTCTGTGCTCTTAACCATGACATTCTGCAGCCTTTAGAATACCCTCCCCCATCCCCAATAAACCAAATGATTCTGAGATTAATAGTATTTGAGAACCACTACACCATGATCTTCCAAAGTCATTTTTAGCCATATCATTCTTCAAAATAAGTATCAAAATCAATAGTATCTTCCACTGTTGAGCTTTACATCAAGTAGCATTATCTCCTTTATAATGAAGAGTTTAAAATATGCTAAATGTACAGAAATAGTTTTCCTATAGAAAGACAAGCTTATGTCTAAGACTTCTGTCTCTGACAAAAATAGAAATTTTATATAACACTTTTTTCTTAAACACTTAGCAATTTTCTATGTCCTATCAGTTCTTCCCTGATAATATCTCTGCCTTTTCTCTATTCCCACTGCTATTCCAGATTATCACCATATCACTTGGTCAATCTGGTCCCAATCTCTATCCAGCCAGATCCAAACAAATTCATCCTGCACACTGCTTCCAGATTAATTTCTTAGAATTTTCCTAATTTTCTTGCCAGTTGCCTGTTCTGTTGAGTCCTTTAATGATTAGACAGTACCTATAGGATAAAATCCCACTCTTTAGTTTGGCGTTCCAAGTCTGTAACTAACTGCCCCTTAACCAACTCTAACTTCTTTCTTTAAAATTCAACTACAATGCATTTTTTAACCCGAAATTCTTTCACCAAAGCAAGAACTAAATATATCTTAAAACTACATTTAGAATGAGAAAACACTTAACCTGTGGGTGAGTTCTTTAAATTCTTTCAAGGAGATTCTAGCTATCTTAGAGTTAAATGTTCAAACTTGCTACCAACTCAGGTGAGCTACTTGTTAATACTTATACATTTCGCAGAGCATGGAAGACAAGAGGATGTTAACACAGCGGAGGTCTTGCACCTGACCTTTCAGGTAATCTCAAAGTTAATTTAGTTTCAGAGTGTACAATTACATAAAAACTGTCCTAATGCAACAGGGTGGGTTTAGCCTGTTCTTAAAGTACGAATCCTTTATATAATCCACAAAAACAGTTTGCAAAGTTTGAATAGGATTATTTTTTACTAAAAAACATATAGTATCTTGCCAGGAAGAAAACTTATACATTCTAAAATTAAAAGTTAGGAAAATTTATCCATCTATTTAAGTCATGAAACTTATACCACTTCATCTACTAGAAGTAAAAAAAAAAAAAAAAAAAAGTTGTTACTACCAAGGAGAACTGAGAAGAAAGGATCAAGTGTCTATGCTCTTATATCCATTTCAGATGGAGCTACTTTATCAGTCCATTCTGCAGCTTCTCCAGAGCACTGAGAGGTCTCCAGTTACCCCAGAAGGGCCGAGTGAAAAGATGAAGGCAAAAACACAACCCTCCGTGAGCTGATGATCTATGGAGAGCAGAAAAATGGCAGGCAGGTAAGATGAACATTTGCCAAAGCCAGAGAAACACGGAGCTGCTGCTGGAGACCAAGTCCTCTTCCTTTCCCCTTCATCAGTAAAGCTCAACTACTGTTTTCTTACTGCTTATGTGAGGTTGAATTGATTCATTCTGATATTCGGTCTAATGAATTCTATATAGTATCTTAAAAGATTTTTTAAATATGCAAATAATTAATGAAGGAAAGAAATCCAGAAGAAAACTTCTCTATAGTCCAGTTTTTTGCAACAGATACACAGAACAACTCTAGACCTGGAAGTATAGGGAAGGGGAGAGAGAAGTGGTGACCAAAAGCAGCATCCAGAAATAAACTGAGAAGTCCAAGAGACTGAAGATTTTACCCAATGCTTATTGTATCCCCAATAAAGACACAGATTGCCTTGGAAAAGCTCTTCAATGACTAGATAACGAAAACAGAGTCACCAGGGAAAAGTACTCACACCTAGACATATCTTTTGTAATCAATATTATCTCACTCATACAAATTATGCACAATTCAGGGTCTAAAATATTATAATAAGATTTCTTGAAGTTGCTACACAAGTAGTTACATCAGTTTCTAATGTTCTATATAACTGCACTACAGAATCCTATTCCTCACTGTCTAGAGAGCCCATTGATGACAGTTTCAAGGCCCCATAGTTTATTTTCCTTCCCTCCAACAACCCGTCACAAAATGCCCTGGGAGAAGGCAATGTCTGCCTTCATTTGCTATTCAATCTTGCAGAAAACTATCATGCCAGAGCCTGGCACTTGATATTCACTTCACTTTAATAGAAAAAAATATTGATAAGCCGAAGGTGAACTGACGTCAGGCACTGCTTTTAAGAGCACAAAAATCCAGTCTCTGCTGGGACCAGTCCTCATTCCCTCCACACTACCTTCACCTATCACTTCATCTTAACACAATCCAATAACTGGTATTCAAATGGCTCCGTCATCAACGGCAACTTAGCCTCATCTTCTGCTTACAAATTCAGGAAAGCATGAAATGTAGCTTAGCAAGTTTTCTACCAGAAAAGTTAAAATTGAATAGTTCTGGTATATAAAATGCTTAACAGTTAATCACATGGAAAACTTCTGACATTAGACAACCAAGCCTTTGCTGTACATGAAAGCAAAAAGAATCTGCAAAAATACAATTCTGCCACCTTGTGGTACCTATTCAAAAGTACTTCACTACTTCATACTTTAAAACAAAATTTGATTTTTTTAAAAAAGTGCTCATTTCAAAAAATATCAAAGTAATATAGCATTTATTGATGTTAATGTTCCCTGGAGTTTATAGGAATTTATCAAATTGCCTATGTTTGACTTAAAGAAATTGTTTCTAAGGTGAAAGCTAAATTCTCCCTTAAAGTGTAGAAATGTAACTGTGAGCACTTGGAACACTCAGTAAATTTTTTGTAGCAGTTATGGATCACGCTTTTCTTTCTGTAGTTCAATAACTGTCATGTTATATAAACAGAACTGCAAAATTTTTACTGCCCACAATATAGCTCTGCTTGATCAACTTTAAACTATGAAGATTACATGTAATATTCCCTTATACTTTTACTATGTATATTTCATAATTCTTAAACTGTTCAGACTCAACAAATATAAATAAAGAATTGTTTCTTAACATGTTGACATGAATAAGGTTAGTTTTAAAATTGTATATAAAAATATAGGACCACTGTCATTCTCAGAGCACCTTCTATAACAATTAATTCCTTTTAGAAAACCAAGTCTCTTGACATATAAAGGACTGAAAATTTATTCTGTGACAATCTGAACACCAATTACAAAAAAAATAATGACAATAATATGACAAAGAATCATATGAAATTCTATTTATGTAGGCCAAAAACCTGAATCTTGAGAGTACCTATAACTCTGTGCTTTGTACTTTACCTGATCTATTGTATTTAATAATCCTCCTGTTAACCTTGTGAAGGAGGTACTCTTATTATCCCCAGCTTATCCATAAAGACACTGAGCCTCAGAGGACAGATAACCTGTACTAACTACCATATCTAACAGAATAGAGTTTACATAGATAAAAATAGAATAGTTCCTAAAATGTTTCTGAAAAGATAATCAGATCTTTTGGCTAAATTGCTTTTCTGTTAAGGATGACTTTAAGCAGCATTTACAGTGTTAAAACTTCCAGGAAAGAGCACAGGGCAAACAACTGCCATTTTTGTGATCTAAAATATCATTTGAATTTATTTCTTTGACAAATGCTGGTTATCTCTTTTATCTCACAACCTTCTCTTTTTTCCTATAAAGCAGCATTTTCTACCATGCATGCTGGTATGAATCCCTCAGATAATCATGACCATTAACATATCTGATTTTTCTCTCAATTCTCATCCATTCATCCATTTAAAAGTTACCTCTTTATTTGACAAAAACATGAAAACTCATCATCTTTACCCTCAAAATTTTATATTTTAGTAGGACAGATACAAAGAGATGATCTACTGCCATGTATTTCAGAAGAAGTATGTAAAAAGTGTAAAAGAATTTGGGAAGAAAGGCAGCTGAACTTTGTTTCAAGGTACCTATTTTTGCCCATTCCTTCCATCTTTAAAATCAATCCCCAGAGAAGCTCCACTACAAATGCTAAATGTGTTTGTAGTATAAAGTCTTGTACTACACAGAGTTGAGACTGGCATTAACAAAGGTACAAAACAAAAAAATTTTTATCAAGGATGGTGACACTATCAATTATTAAGCAAATAAATTTTTCCACCATCTTTAATCTTTTCTCTCCACAGAAAATAATCTGCTAAGTGACTACAGGAGAAACAAGGATATCAGTATTACCTATAAGTTCCATAAGTAAACTCAGAAAAAGAGAAGATTCAAGAAAACTCAAGAAGCAAAGATTTGTAAGTTCATCTGCTTTAAATTCCATTTTTGTAACAAATCACCACCTTTTAATGCTCTCTCAAAGCCCTTCCTTTACTCCATTTCCCTTTTAGCTTTCTTGATAAAATGAATAGCTCTTCTTGATTTTCTCCATGCATGTCCCTAAAATTGGACATAAACTTCTCTAGATAACCTTCTTCACTCAGACCAGGTCTATGATCAGATTTTAAATTGCCAATATAAAAGTGTTTAGCAAGATGGCGGAGGAGTAGGAGACTTAAATTTCTCCTGGTCCCAGGAATTCAGCTAGATAGTTATCAAACCATAAACTCAAACTATAAACTCAACAAGAGATAGAAGAAAAGAATAGCAGCAATTCTATGAAGAGAAAATCAACCACTTTCTGGAAGGTAGGACATACAGAGAAGTGAATCCAAGGCAATATACAGGGAGACAGCCTGTGGGGCAGGTGGGGAAAGGGGGATGAAGCCTCCATGAGCTGGCTACCTGCAAATGATAGAGCAGCGGAGCCCAAAATCAGAACTTTTAGAAGTTTACCCCATGGAAGAACGTTACTCCAGTGGCGTTTACCCCATGGAAGAACGTTACTCCAGTGGCTAAGCAGGGGGTTGAATGCTCACTGGGACAGTGTGGTCTCAGGACCCTTGGGGTCACAGACCAGGGGTACCTGGGTGCGGCAGAGCTCCCAGGTATCAGAGTGGGAAAGCCAGCTGCAAAGAGTGAACCAAGGAGTGGGCTCTCAGCTCAGGGTTGCCATAAACCGTGATATGCATCACAGTCAGACCATTGCTCTTTGAGCAGGGACCCCAGAAGTGGCAGATCCAGGAGTAAACCCCCCTTCTCCACTGGGAGGAGTGGGCAGGAACACACTGCGGGAATCTACTGGGTTTGGAGACTCCAAATGGGGCCAGAGATAGAAACACTTGGTCACATGCTGGGTTAACTAGGAGTGAGACTGGAGACCAGGGAGACAGGAGTGATTAACTGCTACTCTCTGAGGGCTCACTGAAGTGGGGGACCCCTGAGCTCTCGGTTCCTCCAGGGCCAGAGATTGAGAGGCTGCCATTTTCATTCTCATCCTCCAAAGCTGTAGAGAAAGCTTTCATGGAACAAAAGCTCCTGAGAGCAAACCCAAGTGGATTACTTAGCTTGGCCCCTGGCAAGGGTGGTACAACTCCACCCAGGGCAAAGACATTTGAGAATCACTGCAATAAACCCTGCCCCTAGAATATCTGCAAGAACATACAGCCAAGACCAAGTTTACTGATCAATGAGAACTGCACAACTCCAGCAGTAGGGAAATACTGCACATAGATTTCATGGCTTTTTCCCATGATTCCTTAGTCTTTCAAAGTTAATTTTTTCAATTTTCTTTCTTTTAACTAACATCTTAGCCTATTTTTGCCAACATCTTGTCAATACCTTTTTAAAAATATTTTTTAATTTTCATTTTTCCAGTCATATTCTATCCCTTCATTTTATTTTACCTTATTTTTTGTATATATTTAAGTTTTTCTTTCTTCAAAATTTTGAGATACAGTTCTTTTGTAACAGATTAAAATATACGCTAAATCTAGTGTATGGCTTTGTTCTAGACTCCCACCTGGTCACATTCTTTCCTTTTTTAAATTTTTTTCTTCCTAAAGAAAAAATAAATAAATAAATTTTTTCCTTTCTTTTTCAACCAACTTATCAATTCCTTTTTAAGAATCTTTTTTAGTTTTCATCTTTACAGTCATATTCCATCCTTCATGATATTTACCCTTACTGCTGTATGTATGTATGTGTGTGTATATATATATATATTTTTTTTTTCTTTCTTTAAAATTTTAGGAGGCAGTTTCTTCTAACAGACCAAAATACAGCCAAAATTAAGTGTGTAGCTCTGTTCTATTCACTAGCCTGATCATACCTTTTTAAAATTTTTTGCTTCTTTCCCCCCCAGTTTTGGGTCTCTTCTGATTTGTTTAGCGTATATTTTTCTGGGGCTGTTGTTACCCTTTTAGCATTTTGTTCTCTCATTCATCTATTCTTCTCTGGACAAAATGAAAAAACGAAACACTTACCTCTAAAAAAGAACAGGAGGTAGTAATAATGCTAAGGATCTAATAATATGGACATTAGTAAGATGTCAGACCTAGAGTTTAGAATGACGATTATAAAGATACTAGCTGGGCTTAAAAAAAAACATAGAAGATACTAGAGAATCCCTATCTGGAAAAATAAAAGAACTAAAATCTAACCAAGCTGAAATCAAAAAAGCTATTAATGAAGTGCACTCAAAAATGGAGGCTCTTACTGCCAGGATAAATGAAGCAAAAGAGAGAATTAGTGATATAGAAGACCAAATAAATTAGTGATATAGAAGACCAAATGATGGAGAAAAAAGAAGCTGAAAAAAAGAAAGCTAAACAACTAATGGATCATGAGGGGAGAATTCTAGAGATAAGTGATATCAAAAGACGAAACTATTAGAATAATTGGGATCCCAGAAGAAGGAGGAGAGAGGGGACAGAAGGTATATTGGAGCAAATTATAGCAGAGAACTTCCCTAATTTGGGGAGGGAAACCGGTAACTCCAGAAGGCTCAGAGAAACCCCCTCAAAAATCAATGAAAATAGGTCAACACCCTGTCTTCTAATAGTAAAACTTAGGTTTACTATTACTATTAGGTTCATCTCAGAAATAAAGAGAAAATCCTGAAAGCAGCTCAGCACAAGAGCTACCTACAACAGTAAAAATATTAGACTGGCAGCAGACCTATCCACAGAGATCTGGCAAGTTGGAAAGGCCTGGTATCATATATTCAGAGCACT
This sequence comes from Mustela nivalis, assembly GCF_964662115.1. Taxonomy (NCBI): domain Eukaryota; kingdom Metazoa; phylum Chordata; class Mammalia; order Carnivora; family Mustelidae; genus Mustela; species Mustela nivalis. The sequence continues at coordinate 34,436,154 of NC_139034.1, read as the reverse complement.
AAATGAGAAAAATATGCCAAGAATACTATATCCAGCTAGGCTGTCATTGAAAATAGAAGGAAAATTAAAAAGCTTCCAGGACAAACAAAAACTAAACGAATTTGCAAACATCAAACCAGCCCTAAAGGAAACAACTAATGGATCCTCTAAGCAAAGAGAGAGCCTAAATGTAACACAGACCAGAAAGGAACAGAGACAATATACAGTAGCACTAAATTCATATCTTTCAATAGTTACCCTGAATGTAAATGGGCTAAATGCCCCAATCAAGACACAGGGTATCAGATTGGATAAATAAAAAACAAGACCCATTAACAAGACCCATCGATATGCTTTCTGCAAGAGACTCATATTAGACCTGAAGACACCTCCAGATTTAAAGTGAGGGAGTGGAAAACCATTTACCATGCTAATGGACATCAAAAGAAAGCTGGGGTGGCAATCCTTATTATCAGACAAATTAGATTTTAAACCAAAGACTATAGTAAGTGATAAGGAAAGACACTATACCATACTCAAAGGGTCTGTCCTACAAGAAGATCTAACAATTTTAAATATCTATGCCCCTAACATGGGAGCAGCCAATTATATAAACCAATTAATAACAAAATCAAAGAAACATATTGACAATAATACAATAATAGTAGGCAACTTTAACACCCTCATTGAAAAGGACAGATCATCTAAGCAAAAGATCAATAAGGAAATAAAGGCTTTAAATGACACACTGGACCAGATGGACATCACAGATATATTCAGAACATTCCATCCCAAAGGAACAGAATACACATTCTTCTCTAGTGCACAAGGAACATTCTCCAGAATAGATCATATCCTGGGTCACAAAGCAGGTCTCAACCAGTATCAAAAGACTGGGGTCATCCCCTGCATATTTTCAGACCACAATGCTTTGAAACTAAAACTCAACCACAAGAGGAAAGTTGGAAAGAACTAAAAAACATGGAGGCTAAAGAGTATCCTACTAGAGAACAAATGGATCAACCAGTAAATTAAAGAAGAATTGAAAAAAATTCATGGAAATAAATGAAAATGGAAACACAACTGTTCAAAATCTTTGGGATGCAGCAAAGGTGGTCCTAAGAGGAAAGTATATAGCAATACAAGCCTTTCTCAAGAAACAAGAAAGGACCCAAATACACAACCTAACCGCACATGTAAAGGATGGAGAACGAACAGCAAATAAAACCCAACCCAGCAGGAAAAGAGAAATAATAAAGATCGGAGTAGAAATCTATGAAATAGAAGCCAAAAGAACAGTAGAAGAGATCAATGAAACTAGGAGCTGGTTCTTTGAAGACTGTAAACCCCTGTCCAGACTTATCAAAAAGAAAAGAGAAAGGATGCAAATTAATAAAATCATGAATGAAAGAGGAGAGATCATAACCAATATGAAAGAAACAAACAATTATAAGAACATATTATGATCAACTATATGTCAGCAAATTAGACAATCTGGAAGAAATGGATGCATTCCTAGAAAAGTATAAACTACAAAACTAAACAAGGAAAAAATAGAAAACCTGAAAAGACCCATAACCAGTAAGGAGATTGAAGCAGTCATCAAAAATCTCCCAACAAACAAGAGCCAGGGCCAAATGGCTTCCCAGGGGAATTCTACCAAACATTTAAAGAAGAATTAATACCTATTCTCCTGCAACTGTTCCAAAAAATAGAAATGGAAGGAAAACATCCAAAGGAATGTTGAAAAAGAAAACCAAAGCTGGCAGCATCACAATTCCAGACTTCAAGCTCTATTACAAAGTTGCAATCATCAAAACAAATAAATTCATCAAAATGGTACTGGCACAAAAACAGACACATAGATCAATGGAACAGAAGAGAGAGCCTAGAAATGGACCATCAACTCTATGGTCAACTAATCTTCAACAAAGCAGGAAAGAATGTCCAATGGAAAAAAGACAGTCTCTTCAACAAATGGTGTTGGGAAAATTGGACAGCCATATGAGGAAGAATGAAACCAGACCATTTCCTTACACTGTACACAAAAATAGACTCAAAATGGACGAAAGACCTCAATATGAGACAGGAATCCATCAAAACCCTTGAGAAGAACACAGGCAGCAACCTCTTCAACCTCAGTTACAGCAACCTCTTAGAAACAGCACCAAAGGTAACAGAAGCAAAGGCAAAAATGAACTATTGGGACTTCATCAAGATAAAAGCTTTTGCACAGCAAAGAAAACAAACAGTCAACAAAACCAAAAGACAACTGACAGAATGGGAGAAGATATCTGCAAACAACATATCACATAAAGGGCTAGCATCCAAAATCTATAAAGAACTTCTCAAACTCAACACCCAAAGAAGAAATAATCCAGTCAAGAAATGGGCAGAAGACATGAACAGACTTTTCTGCAAAGAAGACATCCAAATGGCCAACAGACACATGAAAATGTGCTCCACCTCATCCAGCATTCAGGGAAATACAAGTCAAAACCACAGTGAGATACTACCTCATACCAGTCAGAATGGCTAAAATTAGCCAGTCAGGAAACAATAGGTGTTTGGGGAGGATGCAGAGAAAGGGGAACCCTCCTCCACTTCTGGGAGGAATGCAAGTTGGTACAGCCACTCTGGAAAAAAGTAAGAGGATTCCTCAAAAAGATGAAAATAGAGCTACCCTATGACCCAGCAATTGCACTACTGGGTATTTATCCTAAAGATACAAATGTAGTGATCTAAAGGGGCACGCGAACCCCAATGTTTACAGCAGCAAAATCCATAATAGCTAAACTATGGAAAGAGCCTAGATGTCCATCAACAGCAGAATGGATAAAGAAGATATGGTGTGTTTATATCTATACACACACACATACACATACATACACACACATACACACACACACAATGGAATATTATGCAGCCATCAAAAATCTTGCTATCTGCAATGACATGGATGGAACTAGAGGCTACTATGGTAAGCAAAATAAGTCAGTCAGAGAAAGATAATTATCACATTCACTGATATGAAAAATTTGAGAAACAAGACAGAGGATCATAGGGGTAGGGAGGGAAAAATGAAACAAGATGAAACCAGAGACAGAGACAAACCACAAGAGACTCTTGGTCTCAGGAAACAAACTGAGTGTTGCTGGAGGGGAGGGGAGTGGAGAGATGAGGTGGCTGGGTGATAGACACTGGGGAGGGTAAGTGTTATGGTGAGTGCTGTAAATTGTGTAAGACTGTTGAATCACAAACCTGTACTCCTGAAATAACACACTATATGTTAAATAAATAAAAATTGCCAATAAAATATGATATTAGTTTTATTAAAGAGATTTCTAGCTAAATCTTCAATGAATATATATTGTTTTATGGTGAAAATTACTTCTGCTAACTCATTTGACAAATATTTACTGAGCATACTTTAAATGTGCTAAATATATACTTAAAAACATAGGAGCTAGAAGACTGGGACCTATTCTCACTAGCTATATGCTTCCTTAAGTAGCTATCTCTTGAGCTCAATTTCTTCACTTGCAAAATATTTGCCTTACCTTCCCTCACAAGTTATTCCAAGGATCCAAATGAGACAATACATGTAAAGGCACTTATAGAGTATTTAGTTACTTTGAAAGCCAATCATCAGGGAGGCAAGTCATATCCCAAAATAGGTAGGCAAATAAGATTGCTTAATGCTATAACTAAGGTGAAATGTATCCTACATATCCAAAATAATTTCAATTAACCACTCAATTCACTGGGATATTATTTGTGAATCATAAGTTCTATTTGGTGTAACTAAAGTGTGTCTTTTTAAAATCATCATAAGCCAGCTCTAAAAAAATTACATTTTAAATAATAATTCCTCATTATCTGTCAACAACTAAAATTTAAATTATTTCAACATTTTCTTAAAAAACAATCTTTCCATCTGCATTTATATTGTTATAAAAATAAATATTATTTGACCATTAATAATCAGATAGTAAATGATTTCTTAGTCCACTTATTGTTCTGAAATCATGTGATGACCTTATTAGAAAGTTTGCAAACATTTCCAGAACCCTTAATCAAAATAAATTAGAATAAATGAATTAATTTTCCATAAATACAATTAGAAAAATTTGCCATCCTATACAAGGGATAATTTAGGCAAAGAAGCTTATTTCTCCTTTAAGATTCAAGAATTTTCATTTATGATAAGCAGAAGATTTCCCATTTGCCATTTCAACTCTAATGAATATCTTTTCTTCAAACTGTTAAAATTTGTGAACCTACAGATTTAATTAGAAGACTGAAAAGTGTATTTGTCCATTATCCTTTTGAGTCACCTCCCTTTAAAACAAACTTTAATCTGCATCTTTTCATAGTAAGCTAACTGCAAAATTCCTACACCTATTTTCTCGAATTTTAAGCCAGCTAACAGCTCATCTTGAAATTTAAATGGTTTTAAAAATGTAATTCTAAGTTAATTTTTAATGTGAAAAACTAGCACCAACTTCTCTTAAGTATTTTACATTGACGTAGAAATATAGGAGTGGATGGGTAATTTTTCCAAATTCAAATCAGTGTAAGTTATAGAAACAGTAGATAAGAACACCACAAACATATATACATATATATACTAAACAACCTAGAATTTGCTCTAAAAAGCATTCACAAAAATTTTGAACATTTCATAAGAACCACGCAACTGCTGCTTCACAAATAAATTTAAAGGCTTCTAAGTACAGCTAACATCATTCTCAAGCATGAATAAACGAAGGTAATATCTTGGGGCCGAAAAGCTCCCTATGAAATTCCGGAAGATCTACAATGTTAAGTCAACTCACAACGGATGAACCGAATTACGGAGTTGCTACACAACTGAATTCTTAAAAATCATTCCCTGAAACAGGACTCCTCTCAGTCAACACCCAAAGGGGGAAAAATTCCTCCTTTCACAAACTTCAAGTGATCTTCCAAGTGGTTTCAAAAACAGCTTTTCTAATATCCCCGACTACGAAGGAAAAACAAAAATGACGGAACTGAACCTGATTTCAGGAACCTCCAGGACGAGGACTGAGGAGCCAACTGCCTTTCGAGGGAATGAACGCGGTCTAGGACGCCCGCGGGGCCATGAGCTACATCCAGGGACGTCCTCACGGCAGGTCAGGTCCGTCACTAGGCTACAGGAAAGGTTTCTAGATGCGCACGCTGCCGCCGTGCACGCTACTGTCGCTCTCCGGCGCCTCCCTCAGCAATCCGGCCAACTCCAACTGACACTCCGGCGGACCCAGCGTGGCAGGAAGGAGGTCCCCCCCCCCCCCCCGCCCCTCCCGGGCCCTCTCAAGGCAGTTTCCACTTAAAGGGGCAGTGACCCAATTTACTGATGGTCGATTCACTGCTTCTGAGAGAACAAAAATACTATCAAGAGAGTGATAAAACTTAGGTGACTAGGATTTATAAGGCCGTAGGAGTTCTTTTCCTTCAGGTTTTCTCAGCATGTCACAAATCAATGGCATATGGCCTCTGTTGATCATTTCACCTTGATCCAAAAGTCAGAAACATCAAGCAGGGGATTTTTCAACTTTTGAAACATGTTTGATTGTGGGAGGAAAAACGAAAAAAAAAAAAAATGGGGATTCGGGAATGGAAGGAAAAAGACTTGAGGAAGGGAAAGGATAAAGGCAGGGCTGAAGACAGGAAAGGAGAGAGAGAGGATGGTTAAGTGAGGGAGGCTGGAAAACATCAAGCAGAAAAGCAAAGCAAAACGGAAGCAAGCAGAGAGCCAGGTCTCTGAGAGAAATGGAGAAACCAGCGGCGGGACAGATCTCCGATTCCCAAGAGGCCTCAGACTCATAGTACTTCCTGCAATTTGTGTCAAGGATATTCTACTCCGATCCTAACAAAAACGCCATTTTACTGGAGCAGAGGTGAGAAATACACAGTTCTCCGTTTGTTTTCCTCCTACTAAACAGTCTCCAGTGCTACTGCGGAAGGTAGGAAAAGGCTGATAAAACAACCAAAGTAAAAGGAACTGACATCAGTAAAAGCAAAAGGATAAAAATTATGAAACAGAAAATGTATGTAAGTAAATGTACAAGTCGGACCTTTTAAAATGAGATTAAACTTTAGAAATTAAAAAAGATGTGTGATAGAAAAATATAATACAAGAGTAAACACAGAAACAGACATCTTTTCTGATATTAAAAATGAACAATAACAATACAATAGTACATATCAAAACTTAGACCCAGTGAGTCCTCCCTGTCAAATGCTCTCATAGATCTAAAGATCCTGGCTTAGTAGAATTTAATTACCCATGTGATTAAAGGTAGGACAGCCTGCCTCCCTTATTACACTGGGGGAACATGTGTGCCTTTTTCACTGTTGTATCTCTAGGGCCTAACAACTGCCTGGAAGTCAGATGTGTTTAGAAGAGAAAAAAGAGTAAACCATGGAGAATACAGCAAGTATTTTATTCTTACTTCAAAATAAATTCCTATGTAAAATAATTTTATCAGATTCCTTGCGAAAGCTGGGACAAAACTTAAAATTTGAACTACTTTGATTTGACAGAGAGACAGAGAGAAAGCATGAGAGGGGAGGAGGTCAGAGGGAGAAGCAGACTCTGCTGAGCAGGGAGCCCAATGCGGCAGGGGAACTCGATCCTGGGACTCCAGGATCCTGACCTGAGCCAAAGGCAGTTGCTTAACCAACTGAGCCACCCAGGCACCCATAAAATTTGAACTACTTTGAATTGCTTAAGGCTTAAATAGTTAAAACACAACATTCTTTTGGAGGTGCCAGAAGAGTCCAGAAGGCCTAAGTTTGAAGATATATGAATATTTACTTTCAAGTGTTTTCTGCAGGAAAAAAATATATACAGAATATTACCACTATTGAACTCCACACATTATTCTAAGTACTTTACATATATAGTATCTCATATAATCCCCACAATAATTTTATTTTATCAACTATCACCAGGAAGACCCAGACACAGAGACACTAAGTAACATGCCCAGGTTCTAGGCCTAAGTGAGTGACTTTCTGAGTCAGGGTTGGAATCTGGCTGCCTGAGGCTCTATTGGCTCTACAAGAAACCAATATGACAGCTCAAATTCTGAAAAAGTAAAATAATGGGCTATAAGAATTCTTTCACATTTTTAAAAAAATTTTAAAGATTTTATTTATTTATTTGACAGACAGAGATCACAAGTAGACAGAGAGGCAGGCAGAGGGAGAAGCAGGCTCCCTGTGGGACTCAATCCCAGGACCCTGAGATCATGACCTGAGCGGAAGGCAGAGGCTTAACCCACTGAGCCACCCGGGTGCCCCAGGTAATTTCACATTTTTAGTGACAGCAATTCTTTATATAATTAATATAAGGTACTGATAGAAATCGTATAACACATTCTAAAATATAAGTAGCACCAAACCCCTTATAGAAAACTCATGTTTAGCTTGTTTCCCACACTCCACCACAGTACCTAGTCCTTCCTGCTGTGCACACTTTCCAGCAAGAGAGCCCAGTATGCACGCACAGACACTAATAATCTTGATAAACAGACAGGGGCTCTAGCAGTGAACTAACAGCAATAAGATTCATGAATATGTGCTATGGGTATAGAAAAATTGGGGGGCAGGACCTCCATCACCAAAGATTAAAGCTCCAAAGCTATAGCAATCAAGACAGTATGGTACTGGCACCAAAACAGACACATAGATGAATGGAACAGAATAGAAAGCACAGAAATAAACCCACAATTATATGGTCAATTAATCTTCAACAAAGCAGGAAAGAAAATCCACTGAAAAAAGTCTCTCCAACAATGGGCACTGGGAAAACTGGACAGCAACATGCGGAAGAATGAAACTGGACCACTTTCTTAACACCATATGGAAAAATAAATTCAAAACGGATTAAACACCTAAATGTGAGACCTGAAATCATAGAAATCCTAGAGAACACAGGCAATTACCTCTTTCACATCGGCAGTAGCAGCTTCTTTCTAGATGTCTCCTGACGCAAGGGAAACAAAAGCAAAAAAACTACTGGACTACATCAAACTTAAAAGCTTCTGCACAGTGAAGGAAACAATCAATAAAACTAACAGACAGCCTACAGAATGGGAGAAGATATTTGCAACTGACATCCAATAAAGGGTTAGTATCCAAAATATATAAAGAGCTTAAAAAACTCAACACCTGAAAAATGAATAATCCAATTAAAAAATGAGCAGAATACACAAATAGAAATTTTTCCAAAGAAGACATACTGATGACCAACAGCCACATGAAAAGATGCTCAACATCACTGATCATCAGGGAAACACAAATCAAAACTACCATGAGGTATAACCTCACACTTGTCAGAATCACTAAAATCAAAAACACAAGAAACAACAGGTATTGGTGAGGATGTGGAGAAAGAGGAACCCTCTGACACTGTTGATGGGAGTGCAAACTGGTACAGCCACTCTGGAAAACAGTATGGAAGTTCCTCAAAAAGTTAAAAATAAAACTACCCTACAATGCAGCAACTGCACTACTAGATATTTGCTCAAAGAATACAAAAATACTAATTCAAAGGGATACATGCATCCCTATGTTTATAGCAGCATTATTTATAATAACCAAAGTATGGAACAGTTCAAGTGTCCATCAACTGATGAATGGATAAGGAAGATGTAATACACACACATACACACACACACACACACACACACATATATATGTATATAATGGAATATTACTCAGCCATGAAAAAGAATGAAATCATGCCATTTGCAATGACTTGGGTGGAGCTAGAGATTATTATGCTATGCAAAATAAGTCAGAGACAAATACCATATGGTTTCACTCATATGTGAATTTAAGAAACAAAAGAAACAAGCAAAGGGGCAGAACAAGAAGGAGAGAGAGATAAACCAAGAAACATACTCTTAACTATAGAGAACAAACTGATGGTTACCAGAGGGGAGGTGGGTGGGCAGATGGGTAAAATAGATGATGGGGATTAAGGAGTGTATTTCTTGTGATGAGCAGAGGGTGATGTATGGAAGAGCTAAATTACTGTATTGTACATTTGAAACTAATATAGCACTGTTGACTAATGTATTAAAGTAAAAGCTTAAAAAAATTAATCCCTCTTGCTCTGCCCCACATGGCTCTGTAAGTGATGAAAAGGATATAGCAGTAGATGAACATAAGTGAATGGGAAATACATCCAGTTACCTAGAATCAGCAACCCTAACCTTCAGGACGTAGTTCAGAAACTCAAATACTAACTGAAAAGCTGAAAAAAAAAAATTCTCATAAAGCCTCTATACCAAAGAAATACACTCTGTCCCTTAAAGCTTGCTTGATAATTACTGACTCTAGTTTATCATAAATTCTTTTTTTCTTTCATTTTATTTACACATTTGCAAGAGAGAGTAGGAGAGAGAGAGCATGAGCAGGGGTGAGGGAGTGCAGAGGGAGAAGCAAACACCCTGCTGAGCAGAGAGCCTGACACGGGACCTGAGCTGATGCTAAACTGACTGAGCAATCCCAGTACCCCTATCATATAATTCTTGAAACATGATCACCTGGCTTCTGGGGACTTGAGAAACTAAAAGCAATCAAGGGAAAAGAGCAACGTGTTACCAGACAAACCCAGGCTCAAGAAGAGATAGTTTTCAGCCTACTAAAGACAGGAAAATGAAACAGTAGTCAGCATCTGAGACAACTCATCACCCCGATGCTGAACCTGAGTCATCATCAAACCTCAATCATCAGAAGGTTAAAATAAGGTTAGAGGGTTACAGTAAGATCAGGTGCCTGAAAATTTAGGTTTTGATTATCTGAGCATTTCTCTTAGGTCAGATACTAAAATCACTGGAAAACCTACGTAATTAAGTTGTTACCAGCTAGAATTTGGAACACACTATCCTCTCTTTTGCTACTTATTTAGGAGTGAAATGGGAGAAGTCCATACCTCTCGGCCGGTCCTGAAAGGACTGCTGTGTAATGGGAACAATCTATTTTAAAAATGACAATAAATGGAAGGCACAGTCATACATTTAACAAAAATGGAACCAGCAAACCACCATTTGAGAATATGCAATGAACAAAGTAATACTAAGAAATATTAAATAAGAAAAATTGGATTAATAATAGGACCAAGAGAGAGGAAATTTACAGAAATAAAATTTTTATTTTCAAGCAGGCTCCATGCCGAGGAGCCTAATGCAGGGCTTGAATTCATGACCTTGAGATCAAGACCTGAACTGAGATCAATAGCCAGATGCTTAGCCGGCTAAGCCACCCAGTGCCCTTGGACTTCATTTTAAAAAATGAGGGGCTTAGAAGTATACAAGTTCCAAAATGTATTAATGGCACATAAAAAACTTTCTTTTAAATTGAGAAGTTTATAAAAAGAATTTAACATATATCCCTCTGATATAACATTAACATTAATTAATATAACCTTTTTTAAACCAGATGAGAAGATCTATTATTTTAGAGTGCTTTGACATTTTAAAGACTGTAAAAGGTGATAGTATTAATTCCTGGGCAAGTAGGGATTGCTGATAAATTTATTTCTATGTATGAAAGTATTCATTGAGCATTTACTACCATATAAAAATCATGGTAGATAGTGAGAACATAAAAATGCTAGTGAAAGAAACGGTCATTAATCAAATAATTAAAATATAATGAAGCAAAGTCCATCATAGATGAAAGAAATTAAGGCAATAGTGATCCTGGGACTGGCTGGCTATTTAAGGAAAGAGAGAAGCAGAGTTTAGGATGATTTAGGGGTCTGGGTGTATGATACAGAGTCCATCTTGGCACTGTTAATTGTGGCAGAATACCCTGTGAAAGCAGTGATCCATGAGGAGCCCAGTTTGGATGGTATGTCCAAGTAAGTATGTTCACCGGGAAAGTGGGGACAATCAATGGCAGCTCCAGAATGTCTATGAAGGAGTAGTCTGGGGTAGAATGGATCAGAAGATACTTCTTGAGGTTCAGTTTCCATATCAAACACACTACTTTTACAAGAGTTTTTGTATTTGCTGTTGTTCTTTGTTTTACATAGAGTATATGTCTACTTAAGGAAGTTTTAGTGTGTTAACAAGTGATGGAGAGGATGAGGGGTTAAAGCCCATGTCCTCATTCTCTTGCACTACCAGTGGCTGAACATGGGACTCTGAAGCCATCAAGAAAAGTCAACTGGAAGCACCCAACCATGAGCATATGGGGGAGGTCCCTGGAAGGCGAAGAAAACCTCCAGAGTAAAAGGAAGAAAGGGCAAATGATAGACTCTAGAGAAACACCAACATTTAAGAGAACTGGGAAGAAACCAACAAACTGTAACAGAGACCAAAAAGGAGAGGGTCAGGTAGGAGAACGGGGAGCGAATGGTGTACCTTTCACTGAAGCCAAGGGAAGAGAATGCAGGAAGTAACAGGTACAATGCCCAAGAGAGATGTCAAAGGAGATCAGTTCTGAAAAGCATTTAAGACTTGAGACAGTTAGCAAGTCATTGGTAATATTTGCAAAAGAACAATTTCAGAAGCATGAGTGGCAGCATGGTGAGGCCACACCCCAGCAGCACAGGTGAACGAGGCGTGAGGAAGGCAGAGGACCTGGGTGGGGTTGGCGGCTTATGCAGGAGTCAAAACCTAAACATAACACAAGAGGACATAATCCTGAGGAAGCAAAGTCCCAGAGGACACAGGAGAGAATTTGGTTTTTATAATTTTACGCAGAATTTCATATTAGTATGTGAACAGAACACTAGTTTTAGTTAGCATAACCGATGTAGACTTTCCTGGGTTCATTCACCAATTTGCCAGCATCTCCCATGATCATGAATAACATTCAGCATTATTTCCCTCTCATTCTCACTTTGCAGGCTGAATACACTCACAGCCTCATTCCATTAAGCTGGTAGATAACGTGTAATCGATAAATATTTCTAATAATCCATGAGTGGATTTTATCTTCTGCATGTCCTCCTAGAATGACTTGAATGTCCTACAACCACCACAGTAATAATAATGACAACAACAGCAACAACAATAGAGTTGGTAAGGGACTGGTAAGCTAGACCCAGTATAGAAAGTATCCCTCCTCTGAGCTCCTAAAAACATTTTCTATATAATTTACTTTAAAATTTGCCTTCAAATATTATTGTATTATTCAAATTAATTTTTAAAACCTTTCAAATATTCATATCCCATCTCAATTATACTTGAGGTAGTCACAATTTCTTTGTACCTTTCTCAAACTCCACCAGTTTTTCAAATACAAAAGGTGCTTAATATTTTACTTTAGTATGGGTAACAAAACTACAGAAGTATGTACATGTCTGTAAACTTATAATAAGTGGTTACTGAAAGAGAATTACCAGTTATGTTCTGTGAGTCTACTAAAATGTTAAGAACGATGGCTTTATAAATATATTCTATCATTTAATCCTCAAAACAACCCATTTTTGAGATAAAGAAACGGAGCTTTGGGTTAAAAAAGTTGCTGCACATTACACTGCTAGTAACTGACGGATCCAGGACCCAGGGTTAAGGTTTATTAAAAGGCCTGTTCTTTTCACTTTGCCTCTACTCTAAATGATGGGCAGAAACAGTAAATATTTTGAACGTTTATATTCTTTTTTTTAAAAAAGATTTTATTCATTTATTTGACAGAGAGAGAGGGAGAGAGATCACAATTAGGCAGAGAGACAGGCAGAAAGAGAGGGTGAATGATGTGGGGCTCGATCCCAGAACCCTGAGACCATGACCTGAGCCAAAGGCAGAGGCTTAACCCACTGAGACACCCAGGCATCCCTGAACGTTTATATTCTTAAACTACATATTTTATTCCTAAATTCTAGGTTTCAAAAAAGGGATTAGTTACTAAGATTAAAATATAATTATTGAAACATTATATTCACTTTGATTATATAAGCAATAATAAAAGTGGTAATATTGACAATAATTAGCAGCTAACATTTATTAAGTGTTTATTATGTGCCAGAAGCTATGCTAAGTGCTTTAGTGCTATTCTGTTTATGCTTCACATAATCCTAAAAGGTAGGTATTACTATTATGATTCCCGCCTACAGATGAGAAAATAGGCTCAGAGAGATTAGGGTTTATGGTTTATGGTCTCAAGATCACAAATGGAACAAGTGATAAAGCCAACATTTAAATGCAGGGAGTCTAAATTTGAGGCTTAAGTAGTACATTATATAAGCCTATTTTTGCAATATCCTTTACATTAACAAACTGAACTCCCAAGAAAGTGATCATATTATTTAGATGAAGACTTTCCTCTAAATTACCAACACACTTAATACTGCACCATGCAGATTTGGACCTTCAATTAATTCAGTAACAAGCAATATATTGAGAGAAATAGTTTTCCATAGTCTTTCAACTACAAATGGAACATTCAGTTTAAATCCCTATTTTAATCCACCAGGCTTTTTGTAACAATAGTAAATCAATCATCAAATTTTAAAACAAAAGTACCACTTGGAAAGCTAGCATAATTAACTAGCTTTATTTTTAAAATCTCAAACTGTCAATATTGTAGGAAATTTGCTACTCTTGCTTTGACAAGAATTATCAGGCAAAAATCTCCAAAAATTGGCCAACCCTGAACATACACAGGATATCATCTGAGCATACCAAAACATGCAGATCCTACAAAGTGATCAACTAAGTGAGACCATCCCGAGAAATATGCAGGACTTAGAAATAAATACACAGGCACTGGGAAAAAGCCAAATACACACCAAGAAGTAATTATTCTTACTCAACAGTAGATGGCGCTAACGCATCATATCCTATTTAAAAACAGCCGTCCATACTCTCCTAGAACATTTTTACCTACACAACCCTAGCTATCTTAAATTAAGTAAAATTTTATTTATTTAATAATCTGTATAATTTGACCTCTGAACTAATTTTTAAAAACCTAAACACATAGGCATCTTCTACACAAATCTGGACCGTTTTTCTGAAAAAATATATTACTTAAACACAAAATAAAAAGTCACAAAATTTGTTAACAAATGCAAGACATACTGTCAGGACATCTGAAAAACTGAAAAAAGAATATGAATAGGTAAAAGAAAATGAAGAGAATTACTACCTGAATGTTTTGAGGTTTGAGTAGCTTGTGAGCTTGAAATTTTTTCTACAGCCAAATATAGTAATGTTCAAACATCCCTCTAAAGTATCTAGTATGTACAATAATGGAATTTCCATTTCTTTCTATACAATCCTTTACGAGTATGCAGAATATATTTATTTCCTATGGACAAGCCAGGGAATACAGTCCTTCCCCCTTCCCAAAATAGTCCCATTTTATACATTATAAATAATAGTGATTCCCAACCCAGATGTAAATAATATCTCTGAATGTGGGGCTTTAAAGTACATATTAAGTTTTTTTTAATTAGTCTGGAAGAGGAAAAATACGAAGTTATTTTGTCATGTTAGTCTAGGACAGGAGCTGGGTACAGGAAGGCTGGTAGTGATAAGGTTTATTAAAAGTAGAAGTGATACCCATGATAAACATATTTAATAATTGCAGCATAAGACAACCATCTCGAATCCTACAAGTAAATCTAATTATAGGTCTTTAAAGCTACACAGAATAAATAGTGCAACGATATTGTTAGTTGGGAGGGGGGCTCTTTCGCACATCTAACATTAAGCTACGCAGGTGGTTATTCAGCCTACTTGCTGATCTGTATAAAGAGGACTGATTACTATAAGACATCTTAACTTAAATGACACTAGAATTGTAGAATATACATGAGCATTTGTGTTTTGACGCCTAGCTCTAACACTTAAAGATGCTATAACACCCTGAGAAAGTCATTTAACTATTAAATTCAATTTTTTTCCTTTATACAATAGAAGGTATAATTATAGTTAAGAACTAAAAGAAGAAAGATATATAGGGTATATAGTATGAATGAGAGTTAAAGATTCAATGACTCCTTTCCCTCCTCTTGCCATATTATAAAAGTAATAAGAACCAGGCAGAAATAACAGTATAAATCCACATAAGCTAATGTAAATCAACACAACAATTTAAAAAAAAGATGTTAAAAGACAAATACAAACAGACTACCCTCTTACCACCAAGACTAATAAAGTATGAGTTTTTGAAAAAACAGTGCTTAGTATAAGCAAACAAAATTCCAGGCCATAAACAGTAACAAGCACTATAAATAGTGACTCTATCCACAAACCCAAGGGCAATTACCACACATATTTATGGTAAGTTCATCTAATCATATTTCCACTTTTAAATGTATAGCAATTCTACCAGTAACCTAATACAAATTTTGTACAATGTTAAGAGACTTCTTAGTAAGATTATTTTCATTAAGCCTGCACATAATAAATATTAGAATCCTGATTATGTTTTTCACTAGAAAGACATTTCAAAAATATTCTGCTTTTGCAGGAAAAAAACGATGACCAGGATAACTTTCAACCTGTAATTGGGTATCCAGACATTTCAAGAACTAGAGTAAAATAAAAGCAAGTTCAGAAAAGCAGAAAATAAGTTAACCACCATTTAACATTCATCAATGGAACTTCCAAAAAGCATTCTTTAGGAAAAAGAAAAATGTTCCACTCAGACGGTCTGAGCTACAAGAAAGAAGAGTAAATAAAGAAGTAGATAAATATGTAATTAAAGCTAAACATTGTCTATAGAAAATAATGTCAAATTTGTGAATTATTTTAAAATGAAGTTAAAATTATGGACAACAATATGTAAATCGTGGGGAGTGGGGAAGGTGGCAGTTAGCGTTAAAATGTGGTAAGGAGGGTGCCTGGGTGGCTCAGTTGATTGAGTGTCTGCCTTTGGCTTGGGTCATGATTCCCGGGTCCTGGGTTCAAGTCCAACAGGCTCTGCAGGGAGCCTGATTCTTCCTCTGCCTCTCATGAATGAATGAATGAGTATCTTTTTAAAAAATAAAATATGGTAAGTATTTTGTACCTTTTCTAGAAATGATGATTTTAAGATATTGATTAACCTTAAATTTTGTTAAGTTGATTAAAAGAACACAAGAAGAATATATAGGTCCCAAATAAGAAAAGGGGATAAAACAGGAATGTCCCTCCTCTGACCCAAATCCTGCTATACATTATTTATAAGAGACATCCTAAAAGAAAAGGAAATGAAAATGCTAAAAGACAGAAAATGGGAAAAAAAAATATTAGCAATACCAACTGAAGATAGGTAGAATAACCTTGTTAAAATAAGACAAAAGAGAACTAGGTAAAAGGCATTGCTAGGGTCAAAGAGAGTCACGACCTAACAGCTTCAATACACCAGCAATTCTAAACTTGTATGCACTTAATACATATAAATAAATACAGCAAATTTTGATAGAACTATAAGTGTTAATCACCTTTCTCTAATATGGTTGGGTCAAACCAATAAAATTAGTTAGATACTATTGATCTAAACAAATTTAAAACCTTAATGGACATGAAGACAATACTCAACTTTAAAGTTAAAAGAACAGACATGCTCTACAATCATACATGAAACAACTAAAGTGTTCATGTGCCAAACCATAAATGAAGAGTAAATCAATTTCCAAGAATCAGTATCATAACCAAGTTAGCAGATCACTATGCAATTCATTAATATAGAATTCACTCAAAAATGATAAAATGTAAAAACACCTATATTTGATGACTTCAAAAGACACATTCAAATAATTTGTGGGTCAAAAACAAAATCAAAATGGAAACTTAAAACACATAAAATAAAAAGAAAATGCAGACTTGTAAGACATGCTGCCAAAGTAATAACGTGGAAGGAATTTTAGAGCCTTAAATGTTTACAACATTACAGAAGAAAATCTGAAAATCGGTGAGCTAAAATTTCAACTTAATATGACAGGATTGGAACTAGAATGAACCTACAAATGCAAAGAGAAGGAGATAATAAATGTAAAAGCAAAAGTTAATGAAATTCAAAACGAGAGAAAAAAACTCAAAGCTAAATTTGACTCTTTGAAAAGAAAAATAAAATAGGTAGAACTCTGAAAAGATTAATGAAGACAATGGGATGCAATATAAACAATATCCAGAAAGGGAGATCATAAATACAGAAAAAAATTAAAATAGAATACTATTAACCTTAAGGCAACACTTAGAAACACCAGATCTAGGTTTTACATGTAAAGTTCTACCTAACAGCCAAGAAACAGAAGATAACACTCTCATAAAAATGCTTATAGAGATCTTATATAGATAGATAGGGACATAGAGATATACGTATAAATACAGTCCGAAAGACAAATTCTCTCTTGGTCTTTTATGAACAGTGCAAGAATCCATAAAAGCAAACCGACAAAAATAAAATAAATCTAGTTATAAATAAAAAAGCATCACAACCACCTTAAGTTATCCTAGAAATATAAGAGTGGTTTACCATCAGAAAATCTTTAAATTTTACTTATCGTCTTAACAGATTAAAAGGAAAAAAAAATCAACTCAAGAAATATTTTAAAAATGTTTAACAAAATTCAATATAAATTACTAATAATGAAAACTTAGTAAACTAAAAATACAAAATTTCTCTTCTCCCATGAAAGACATCTGCCAAAACCTAGAGAACACAGCCTTCTTAGTGGTGAAATGTCAGAAGCATGTTTCAAATTAGGAACAAGATAAATACACCCAGTATTAGCATCCTCCTGGAAATTCTAGTCCTGCATTGTCTAATTCGGTGGCCACTAGCCACAGGTGGCCACGAGCACTTGAAATATGACTAGTACAAATTGACATGTACTGTAAATGAGAAATGCATACCAGCCTGTGAAGACTTAGTACCAAAAAAAGTAAAAAAAGGTAAAATATCTCATTAATAATTTTTATACTGATAAACATGCTGAAATAACAATATTGGGTTAAATAAAATAAAGTGTATTATTAAAATCAGCTTCACTTGGGGGCGCCTGGGTGGCTCAGCGGGTTAAGCCGCTGCCTTCGGCTCAGGTCATGATCTCGGGGTCCTGGGATCGAGTCCCGCATCGGGCTCTCTGCTCAGCAGGGAGCCTGCTTCCCTCTCTCTCTCTGCCTGCCTCTCCATCTACTTGTGATTTCTCTCTGTCAAATAAATAAAATAAAATCTTTAAAAAAAAAAATCAGCTTCACTTGTATCTTTATATTTAATATGACTCAAAAATTTAAAATTACATGTTGCTCATGTTTCTACTAAACAAAAACATAGACAAAATAAATATTGACTAGAAAGGAAGAAAGAAAGCTATTATTAATCCCAGATAATATGATTGCCTACACAGAAAAACAATATACAGAAAATTTTGAAGATTTTATTTATTTAGAGAAAGTGCACACAAGTGGAGGGAGGGAAGGAGATGGAGAGAGCAAACTCCCAATCTTAGCATAGAGCCGCCACAGGGCTCTATCTGAGGACCCTGAGATCACGACCTGAGCTGAAACCAAGAGCAGGACGCTTAGCCAAATGATCCACAATATATAGAGAATTTTAGACTCAGTAACAAGTTTTAGCAAGGTGGCTAATAATTCTAAACATATCAACATGTAGAAAACATAATTTTCTTTTTCTTTTTTTAATTTTATTTAGGGTGCCTGAGTGGTTCAGGTCATGATTCCAGGGTCCTGGGTTAGAGTCCCATATCAGGCTCTCTGCTGAGCAGAGATACCTCTCCCTCTGCCTGTCACTCTCCCTGCTTGTGCTCTCTGTCAAATAAACATTTTTTAAAAAATAAATAAATAATTTATGTATTTATTTATTTGAAAAATAAAAGAGGGAGAGAGGGAGAGCACGAGTGGGCAGCAGAGGGAAAGGGAGAATCAGAGTCCCCACTGAGCAAGGAGCCCAACGTGGGGCTCAATCCCAGGACCCTGGGATCATGCATGACCTGAGTCAAAGGCAGAGACTGACTGAGCCACTCAGGCACCCCAAAAATACATTAAAAGGATTATACACTATGATCAAGCGGGATTTATTCCAGGGATGCCTGGATGGTTGATATCCACAAATCAATCAAAGTGATACACCACATTTAATAAAATAAAGCATAAAAACTATGTTATATCCATAGATGCAGAAAAAGCATTGACAAGACTCAACACCCATTTATGATTAAAAATTCTCAACAAAGTGGGTATCAAAAGAACATACCTCAGAATATTAAAGGCCCACAGCTAACATCATACTCAACAAAGAAAAACTGAGAGCTTTTCCAAATAAGAAAGGAAGAAGTAGGGGCGCCTGGGTGGCTCAGTGGGTTAAGCCTCTGCCTTCAGCTCAGGTCACGATGTCAGGGTCCTGGGGTCAAGCCCTGCATTGGGCTCTCTGTTTGGCAGGTAGCCCGCTTCCCCCTCTCTCTCTGCCTGCCTCTCTGCCTACTTGTGATCTCTCTCTCTGTCAAATAAATAAAATCTTTTTTTTAAAAAAAAAAGGAAGAAGTAAAATTATCACCATTTTAGATGACATTATATTTTATACAGAAAATCCTAAAGGGGACATCAAAAAACTGTCAGAATTAATCAATAAATTCAGTGAAGTTGGAAAATATAAAATCAATCTATGAAAATCTGTTAAATTTCTATACAAAATAACAAACTATCAAAAAGAGAAAAATACATATACATCAAAAAGAAAAAATACCTAGGAATAAATTTAACCAGGAGGTCAAAGACCTGTACACTTAAAACTATAAGACACTGATGAAAGAAACTGAAGACAACACAAATAAATGGGCAGATAATCAGGCCCAGGGATTAGAAAAATTATTGTTAAAATGCCATACTACCCAAAGCAATCTATAGATTCAATGCAATATCTATCAAAATTACAATGACATTTTTCTCACAGAAATAGAACAAAAGTCCTAAAATTTTTATGGAACCACAAAAGACCCAGAATAGCTAAAGCACTCTTGAGAACAAAAAAGGTGGAAAAAACAATATGCTTCCTGATTTCAAACTATATTATAAAGCTATAGTGATCAAAACAATTATAGTGAGTAAATTGCAACATATGATATTGGCATAAAATGAGATATAGAGATCAGTGGAACATAACAAAGAGCCGAAATGGGTGAAAGGGAATGGGAGACATAGGCTTCCATTATAGAATGAATCATGGGAATGAAAGGCACAGTGTAAGGAATACAGTCAATGATAATGTAATAGCATTGTATGGTGATAGGTGGTGGCTACACTTGTGGTGAGCATAGCATAATGTATAAACTTGTGAAATCACTCTGTTATACACCTGAAACTACTATAATATTGTGTGTAAACTACACTCGGATTTTTTTAAATTTAAATAAAAATAACAAAAATGACAAATAAAAAAACAGAGACTCCCAGAAATGAACCATGCATGTATGGTCAATTAATTTACAACAAGGGAGCCAAGAATATACAATGGGAAAAGGACAGTCTCTGGATTCAGAAAACTGGACAGGTACATGCAAAAGAATGAAACTGGACTACTAGTTTAAACCAGACACAAAAAGTAACTCAAAATGGATTAGACTTGAATTTAAAACCTGAAACTATGAAACTCCGGGAAGATAACACAGGCAGTAAACTCCTTAATGCTGGTCTTGGTGATGATCTTCTGGATTTGACACCAGAAGCAAGAGCATCGAAAACAATAATCACAAGTGGGACTACAGCAAACCACAAAGGAAACCTTGATCAAGAAAATGAAAAGGCAACATACAGAATGGAAAAAAATATTTGCAAATCATGTATGTGACTGGGGGTTAACTTCCAAAATATATAAAGAACTCATACTACTCAAGAGCAAAAAAACAAATGATCCAATCAAAAAATGGGCAGAGGATCTAAACATTTTTTAAAGACATACAGATGGCCCACAAGTACATGAAAAGATGCTCAACATTACTAATGACCATGAAAATTCAATCAAAAGCACAATGAGATATCACCTCACACATGTAAGAATGGCTATTATCAAAAAGACAAGAAAAGACAAGAAAGAGCAAGTGTTGTTCAGGATGTAGAGAAAGGGAATCTTTGTGTACGGTTGGTAGAAATGTAAACCAATACAGCCAATATGGAAAGCAGTATGGAGGTTCCTCAAAAAATTAAAACTAAAACTACCTTATGATCCATCAATTTCATTGCTGGCTATTTATCTGAAGAAAATGGAAATACCAACTTGAAAAGATATCTGCACTTCCATGTTCATTACAGCATTATTCATGACAGCCAAAATATGGAAGGAACCTATCTATGCATCTGTTGGTGGATAAACAGGTAAAGAAAATGTGATTTGTTTTCATACACACACACACACACACACACACACACACACTCAGCCATTTAAAAAAAGAAAGGAAATTCTGCTAACTGCAATAACATGAATAAAACTTGCAGTCATTATGCTAAGTGAAATAAGCCAAAGAGATAAAAACAGATGCCACATGCTCTCACTTAATGTGTAATCTAACAAAAAAAATGAAATAAAAACAACTAAACTGATAGATTAAAAAAAAAAAAAATTAGTGGTAACCAGAGGCTGGCAAGGAGAAAAGGAAGCATTAGATGGATGAAGGGGGTCAAAAAGTAAAACTTCTAGTTATAAAATAAATAAGTCCTGGGGATATAATGTACAGCATGATAACTGTAGTTAATAATATTGTATATTTGACAATTTTCTAAGAGAGTAAATTGCAGAAGTTCTCATCATAGGAAAAAACACTGCAATTATATGTGGTGATGGCTGTTAACTAGACTTATTATAGTGATTATTTTGTACTATATACATAGGTCAAATCATTATGTTATACACCTAAAATTAAAATAACATTATATGTCAATGAGATCCTAACAACAAAAAAATTCTTCAGCACTAAAAACAAGAGACAGGATGGTCTTCTCAAATATTATGCTAAGCCATTAACTGCCCCTTCAGGGAAAAAAATTACTCCTGATCCCTATTTTACACCATAGAAAAAAAATCAAATCAGATGGACTGTAGCTCTAAATGTGAAAGGTAAAACAATTTCTAAAAAATAACAGGAGTATCTTGGGAATGGGCAAAAATTTCTTAAACAAGACACAAAAACATTAACTATAAAAGAAAAGATTAACAAGCTAAACTACATCAAAATTGGAATTTATGTTCATTAAAAGAGATGAATAAAAGAATGGAAAGATAATCACACTGTGAGAGGGGATATTTGTAACATATCAAAGAGCTCATTTCAGGAACATTTAAAGAACTCCTAAAACCAGTAAGAAAAGATCAACCCAATAGAAAAGTGGGTAAGAAACATGAACAAGCATTTTACAAAATAATACATCCAAATAACCTATCTATGTTCAATCTCCATAGTAATAAGGGAAATGCAATATAAAACCACAATGAGGTATACTACACATCTACCACGATGGCTAAAATTAGAAAGACTGACAAGTGGGTTTAAACATCTAAGTGAGGGGTGGGGTGTCTGGGTGGCTCAGTCAGTTAAACGTCCAGCTCTTGATTTCCACTCAGGTCATGATCCAGGACTGGATGTGGAACGTGCTTAAGTTCTCTCTCTCCCTCGCCCTCTGCTCATCTCCTCCTTTTCCCTCTCTTACAAAAATAAATAAATAAATAAATCTCAGTGTTGGGTGGGCTGTGGGAATATCTACTAAAGATGAACAGACACAAACCAACCAGCAATCTTTTTTTTTTTTTTTAAAGCAGTCCTATTTCTAGGAATATACTCAACAGAAATGCAAACATATGTGCATCAAAAGACTTACACAAGAATAGTCACAGCTGCATTATTCATAAGAGTCTCCAAAGTGGAAACAACCCAAATGTCTATCAGTAGAAAAATATAATGTTCGACAGTGAAATACTATATAGCTATGAAACCGAACAAACTCCTATTAAACTCAACATGAATAAATCTCAAAAATACTGAGCAAAAGAAAAAAAAAGAACATAAAATATATATTTTCATTTATACAAAGTTCAGAATGAACAAAAGTGATATTGTTATAAGTCTGTAGAATAAGGTACCTTTAGGGAAAGGAATGAGAGTAGTAATTAGGAGGTAGTTTGAGAGGGGATTCTAGAATGCTAGGAATGTTCTTGTTTTTTTAAAAATCTGGTTGAAGGTTACATATCCATTATTTTGTGGTAATTCATCAAGTGACTTACCAACTTTCTCACAACCTGAAGGACTGATAAGGTGCTTGCCTTTCCTTCACCTGACTCAGACTCTCTCAGTGTGGGAGAAGTGTCTAAGCACAGGTCATGCCTCGAGAACACCAAAAGGCAAATGAATCCCCCACTGTCATCTGAAGGTAGAGATATGCAGAAAACTGGAGAGAGAGATTCTTTGGAAAATTAATAAATTAAAAAGTTATCATATAAACCGGGGAATTCAGAATGCCAAAGTGTATGCCCAGAGCAGGATGTAAGAAGACCCTAAATTTTCACCCCTGACTGACTTGAGACTCAGTACAAGCAGGAAGAGAAAGTTAAGGGAGAACTGTAAATAGCCTTGCTAAGCATGAAGGAAGTGTCCCAACAGAGTCAATATGCAAAGACTGAGAAAACTGGGGTTGTCTGGGGCAAGGGGAAAGTGGGGTAGGGAGCTCCAGGTATTCAAGGAAACCTCTGCCAAAATACTAGCTGACCACAAGCTAAAGATACAGATGCTTCAGAGATCACCAAGGGCAAAGATCCCAAAATAAGCCCATACAACTATGGCCAGTTGATTTCAGAGAGGGGTGCCAAGACCATTCAAGAGAAAAAGAGTAGTCCCTTCAACAAACGGTGTTGGAACCACTGGACATCCACATGCAAAAGAAGGATGTAGACTCCTCCTCGTACCATATACAAACTCACAAGAGACCAACGATTAAGACATAAGAGCCAAAACTACAAAATCCTTAGAGCAAAACACAAAGTAAATTTTCATGACCTTGGGGTTTCACAGACACAACCCCAAAAGCATAAGCAACAGAAGAAGACATAAACTGGACTTCATCAAAATTAAAAATTTTATGAATCAAAGGGCATTATCAAGAAAATGAAAAGGGAACCTACAGACGCGGAAGAAAATATTTGCAAAACATGTATCTGATAATGGTCTAGGATATAGCTTATGGGCCCTTGGGGTATATACCTAAAAGCGGAATTAAGAAGATACACAAGGGGCGCCTGGGTGGCTCAGTGGGTTACGCCTCTGCCTTCAGCTCAGGTCATGATCTCAGGGTTCTGGGATCAAGTCCCGCATCAGCAGGGAGCCTGCTTCCTCCTCTCTCTCTCTCTCTCTCTCTCTCTCTCTCTCTCTCTGCCTGCCTCTTTGCCTACTTGTGATCTCTGTCAAATAAATAAAATCTTAAAAAAAAAAAATACACAAATAGGGGCACCTGAGTGGTTCAGTCGGTTCGGAGTCAGCCTTCAGCTCAGGTCATGATCTCAGCCCCGCATCAGTCTCCCTGCTCAGTGGGGAGTCTGCTTCTCCTTTTCCCTCTGTCCCCCACCACTGCTTGTGCTCTCTCCTTGCTCTCAAATAAACAAACAAAATCTTAAAAAAAAAAAAAGAAAATTCACAAATAGCTAACAAAGCACATCAGAGATGCTTAACATCATTAATCATTAAGCATTAGAGAAATACAAATCAAAACCACAATAAGCTACCACCTCATACCCAGTAGGATGGCTATAATTAAAAACACAGAAAACAAGTATTGGTAAGGGTGTGGAGAAATCAGAACTCCTACATTGCTGGCGGGAATGTAAAACGGTACAGCCTCTGGGGAGCATAGTTTGGTGGGTTCTCAGAAACATCAAACATGGAATTGCCATATGATCCAGCAATTCCACTCTTACGTATGTGTCCAAAAGCACAGAAACCGGTAACTCAAACAAATGTTTGTACCCAAATAATTCATAGCAGCACTCGTCAGGAAAGGTAGAAACAACTCAAATGTCCCTTAACAGATGAATTAGCAAAATGTACTCAATACACACGCATGGAACATTATTCAGCAGTATACATGAAGCAAGCTGGGAATCGTTATGCTAAGTACAAGAAGTCAGGCTAAAGAGGTTACATGTAGTACGCTGCCACGTGCAGGAAATACTCAGAATAGGTAAATCCAGAGAAACAGAAAGCAGATTGGTGGTTGCCAGGGGCTGGGGCAAGGCCAAATGAGCAGTTACTGCATAATGGGTATGGAGTTTTCTTTTGGAGTGATGAAAATGTTTTGGAATGTGATAAAAGTGGTGGTTACACAACACTGTGAATGTACTAAATACCACTGAATTGGACCCGTTAAAATGGGTAATTTATGTCTGTTTATGTTAAAATGAATTCCACCTCAATTTAAAATCAAAACAAAACAAAACCTGTGACCTGAATTAGAGAGCCAAAACTACACTCAATCCCATTTTTTCCATCGCTTCTCACATCCCATATGGCAATGAGTCAAAGCAGGTTCTGCCTCCATTTCAGAGTATGACTCTCTCCTCCTCCTTTTCCTTGCCACTGTTCCTGCCTTAATTCAGGTCTGTCGCTTCTTACCTGCTAATTACAACAGTGTCCCAGGTAATCTAGTTGCCAACAATATTGTTCCCCATTAACCTGTTCACTGAATTGCTGCCAGATCCGTCCTTCCAAAATGCACATCTAATCAATTTTTCTGCTCAAAATCCTTCCATGTCTCCATATGGCTTTTAAGATAAAGTGAAGTACCTTATCCTAGCACAAAAAAAGTCCTGTTTTGTCCCTCCTACCTCTGGTCTCATCACCTGTCATTCATTCCCTGTCTCTCCTCCAATTACATATTTCATACTCTTCTACTTCAAAGATCTATATTGTTTAAGAGCTCTGTACCTCTAACTGGGAAATACTTTTCCAAGTGAGTAACTTCCCTCAAAGATTCAACTAAATGTCTCATCCTCTATAAGGGTTATTCCCCAGCTCCCAATTGACTACTTTCACATAAAATAAGCACTTATCAAAGAACTTACCACATTGTAGTGTAATTGGTTTACTTCCCTATAGACTAGATAATCCCCTAGTAGATCCTGACAGCAGGGGCCATGATTTCACCATATGTATACCTCAAGTACCTCTCTCAGCAAATGTTCAGTTCAGCCATTTGCTCAAATCAAACAAACAATTCATAGATTTGCTCAACCTTTTGATACTTGATCATTATTAGTCTTCATGGTTGGCCAATATCTGAGAGAATAATTAGCAATTTGTTTGTGCAATATTTCTGTTAAGTAATCCATCCTCACACTAATTAAACAAGAGCTTCTTGATTAATGCATTTAATGCATGAAAGAATATTTTCTAATCCTTCTTACTCTAAGTCAATTTAAAGAAATATAAATTTTCTTTTTTTATTAAGTAAAGACTATAGACAACATAAAAATCCCTTAATTAGTTTTGAGATGAAAGCCTATATATAAAAATTTAGCTAACTGTTCTCTCCCTCACTGGAAATACACAATCAATCCTGGCCTTCAGACATACAGTTCTGCTCACTCCTATACCACTTCCTATCAATTCCCTTAGTCACACTACCCTGAGTTCTTAGGCTCATGAAAGCATTTGGTTTGGTTGATATTAGATAATGTGCTAGAAACCAGATTCTTTCAGAATTTTTTCAGAGAAAATTGAAATTTGAAAGAATTGTTCAATTGTTCCTGCTGAAAACACCTGATATCAGAGAATGCTTTGATGATCTAAATTTGAATAGACCCAGATAAACCCAGGTAAGTGGGAATATATCTCTAGACTGCCTTGATGATTCTGAAATATCTAAAATTTATAAATATTTCCTATAAAATAGTACCTGAATGACAAACTATAGTCATGTGTTTTCACTGTTCACAGGGTAGTTTTTACTCTGTTTTAATCCAGTCTAATTCTGGGCACATAATAACATCTATAGATTCCCAACACCTAAAAAAATGAAGCACCATTATTAACTTACTTATTTTTCTTATAGTCAAGACTGATTTTTCCTAGGGCTATTTCTGCTGACCCAAAGCATGTTCTCCATTTTCATTAAGTTTATAAATTCACAGAAAAGACCTCAGGCAAATATTTTCACAGTGCCAACAATCCTTGCACTTTGCCTAATTAACTCATTTGTTTCAGGTCTTACAGGGCTGGAATCTGCAATTACTATTTCCATCTCTACACTGGCTGCTAGAAAGCTCTCAGTGAATTTATGGCCCACTTCTAGACTTCCTTAGTAGAGTCTAGGTATTATTCTCATTCTGGGCTCCATCTTACCCTTCTCAACCTCTCTCCTTTGCCACAATATATATTTAATTTTATTTCGTCTCAATGTATATATTTTTGTAAGCTATCTTTAACCTCTTCTGGAATATATCCTTAAAAAATCCCATATATGCACTTAACTAATTATTAGCCAGTCTGCTTCTGGGCTCCCAAATGTTACAGAAGCCAGACATAATCAGACTTATTCCATAGCTATTCAACAATTCTTATGTTCATTCTTGGTTGACGACATATCCATTCCACATATAAACCACTATATATTTTTTTTTCATTCTCTTAGAGCCACTATAATTTATCTCACTATCAACAAGTCACATCTCTATCTAAATTTCAGAGATGATAGAGCCAATCAATTAAATTCCTTCACTCTTCCCAATGGCCCATCTTAAAAATTTCTAAATTATAACCTCAAGCAAAAGAAAGAAAAAAGTCTTCCATCTGGGTTCTTAATGCTAAAACTTTGTCAAATTTTTTCCCATGGATTTGCTGTATCTCATACAGTTAATGGTATCCACTCGGCTGGCTCCTTCCTTCACTGCGGACATTTTATAAAGAACATTTTACTCTCAGCCACTGTCATTTTTTGGGCACTGCCAGAGGTTTCTGAGGTGCAACTAGAACAGAGAGGGATTTGGAATTAGAAACTGGAAGGTGGTGAACCAACAGTAGGTGGTATGGAAAATTTAGTGGGTAAAGAAAAACAGATAAAACCCTGAGAGGCAACAGGGAACAATTGGGCAAGTGGTTGATATCAGGAAATGTCACCATACATTAGCAGCTGCCCCAACAGGGCACTGTCAATGGCACACATCAGAAAGACTCAGTCTCTGAGTCCCAGGGACTTCACAAGGCTTAGACTTATCAAAGCAAGCACTCCGCAAAGAGAAATAGCATGTTCTAGGCTCCTGAATCAGAGTGTGAGGTGGGGAACCAATGATTGGAACAAAGCAGTATACCAATTACAAATACTGAACAATCGTCAGATTTGCACTGTCTCTCCTGCTGAATCCCGCAATATTGAAATGGAACCCTAAAAATCCTCCCTATAGTCTGACTTGGTCCCAGAGGCTGAGCTGGGGAAGGGGTGAGTGTACTAGCAGGAGTCAAGTGGAACAGATGACAGAAAATAATCACCCACATGACATGCTGGATAATAGGAACTCTAAATGCAAGAGGACGATTCAGGAGTCTACTGTAGTAAAAACAATAACAAACAACTCCTTGATAAGCGTATAAACTGTATCAAAGGCATATACATTTACAAATACATCCTGAAACTGTGAGAGAGAACGAGTACTAACACATGCATTGGGGGGTGACACTCCACTGAAATGGCTCTCTCCCAATATTACCAATGATCTTTATACTCAGCAGCCAAGTTTTAGTACTTCACCTACCTAAAACTGTATGGCACTATAGACCAAATGAAGTAAATGTCTCTCTCCAGCTTGCCTTTAGAGGCAACAGCTACACAAAACTGTAACCATAAAAAGAAAGATGTGTCAATTTACCTTTTTGGTACATGGTAAATGTCCATTCGCCATCTCTTGCTCACTAAGAATTGTTATGTCTCTTTCATTGTCTCAATATAGTTGTAAATTTGTATGACTTTGATACAGATATAAGAAGGTTCTTTTGTTTTCTGGGTTTTTTGTTTTGTTGTTGTTGTTGTTGTTGTTGTTTATGTAGAACCATTACTTTCAAATGTTCCGTGATATTCCAGGTCCCATTTTGGTCCTAGAGATATAAAGTAACTATATACCTGTTTGAGATGGAAAACTCTCTCAAATAAAGTTTAACTTCTCCCAGCCTGAAAAACTGTTTACCACTCTCGTTCAGAAACCAACAATAAACAGCTAACACTTTGCAAGCCCTGACCCACATGATTTATTATATGTTAACTCATTCAGTCCTCAGTCAGGGTTCTTAACTGGAACCACTGCAGACAGAAAATTATCTTAGTGGCTGTTTTCACAAATCTCCCAAGGATGGTTCATAACTACTGCCATTCCAGACGCACAAAAGAGAAGGCATTACTTAAAATAGATGCCTTACGTCATTAGGGCTGAGTTTTCTCAAGAAACCCCAGTTAAGAAAGGCCACAAGTCAACAACCCCAGTAGGTAAGTTATAATAGCGTCTGCATTTGACATTTGAAGAAACAGGCAGAAATGGAGTTACTTGATCAAGTTCACAGAGCTAGTAAGTGGGAGAACAAGGATTCAAATCCAGGGTGCCTACCTCCGGAGTCCTTACTAATTCACTAAGTCCAACCCTGTTGCTCTGAATCCATTTAGCTCATCCTCCATGTGTAGACCATGCCTGTGAACTTATCCTTAAGGATTCACTTTTTTGTAACT
Source organism: Mustela nivalis (assembly GCF_964662115.1). Classification (NCBI taxonomy): domain Eukaryota; kingdom Metazoa; phylum Chordata; class Mammalia; order Carnivora; family Mustelidae; genus Mustela; species Mustela nivalis. The sequence continues at coordinate 34,406,494 of NC_139034.1, read as the reverse complement.
ATTTTGCATGCATATATTTTCTTCAAAACAAAACCGAAAGCTATTTTAAATAATAACCGCAACATGGGGCACCTGGGTGGCTCAGTGGAATAAGTCTATGCCTTCAGCTCAGGTCATGATCTCAGGGTCCTGGAATCAAGCCCCGCATCAGGCTCTATGCTCAGCAGGGAGCCTGCTTCCCCTTCTCTCTCTGACTGCCTCTTTGCCTACTTATGATCTCTCTGTCAAATAAATAAATAAAATAAAATTTTAAAAAATAAGGACTGCAACAAACTTTCCTTGTATTCCCATAGCACTAAGCACACAAACACACACACACACACACATATACACACACAGAATCTTCAGTTGATCACTGCAATTGATAACAGCCATAAGAAATTAAGAAACAAAGAGTGAATTTGGGTGAGACCAAGTTACTTGATATAAGCCTGGCTGGAGCCAAAACCTATAGTCATCAATCATTACAGACAAACTAATATGTGCATATGGAACATAATGAAGTTTGAACATTAATATATGGACAAGATTGACATAGCATAGACATATCTACAATCAACAATTTTCAACTCTTTATATAATTATGAAGGTTGCTGTTTCAGCAATTCTATTCCTCTTGATAGTTTCTAATATTCCCAGGCAGATACCCTCAAGTACACAGAAAACAGCAGAGGGCAGAAAGGTGATCTAGTTAAACACAAAATCTCTAGTAATCTGCTGGGGCTCTCTTTTGGAATGTACAAACCTAAATTAAAGTTTAACATGGCAGAAGAGAAAGGAAAATAAATTATTTCCACCACAACTGAAGGATGCCATACATAGGAAAACTTGAAGTATCATATTACCATTGCTAATAAATTTGTAAATCCTCTACTTGCCCAAGAATTTTCTTCAAATTGGGGGCTGGGGAGAGGAGGGGTGTGTGACCCAGAATATAAAAACCAGTATTTTCAACTCTAAAGCAGAGAGAACAGAGATGTTTACCGCACCATCTCCCAGTGTTTCTACCCAAAGGTTATAAAGACAAATGAAACAGTAACAAAGGTAAGACTTGGCAAGTGGATGAGCAGGACATTCTACAGCTGGTGAATATTTCATTACAATTACTTGATACCTTTCCTCCTTTTACTTAAACACTGATCCATTACAAAACCTAATTTTATAAATTTTATAGATCCTTGAACATATTTTATTTTGACTAGCAATACTTAGAATACCTTAATATTTTAAATAAATTCACAACAAAATCAGGAGACATTAATTAAACAGAGTATATTTACATAAAAAGATGGAAATTTCATTCTTAACTCTTTGTTAAGTATGCAAGGTAATCTTCCTAAGACTTTATTACAAGCAATAATTACTCAGTGGGAACTTGAACTTCTAGCAGTTCTTTGTCCAATGCTTCAAAGTCCCTGTAAGCCTACAGAAGAAAATACTACTTCACTTGATATCACCAAATAGAATAAAATATTAAAGTCTGAAAAATACTTTTACTTTCTTAGGGCAATTAGCCATGCTTCTGTTTATTGGTAAAGATTTCACTTTTCTCCTTGTGAAGCCAGAAAAGTTAAGCCCATATTTAATGGATATTTCTTGCCTTTTTCCCCATCAAAAGCAAACATCTTTCTACATTTCACCTGTGGTCTAATTTTAGAGCTATGTTTAAGTGCCTATTAAAAGTCTCAAGCAGTTTGATAAAACTAAATTAAACGTCTACTCAAAAGATAATGTTTACCATTTCTTTAAAACCATATAAATTAAACTACCTGATGGAATGTTAAATATTTAAGCTTAAAACGTCATTACCACAATTCCAATGTATTAAAATTTAACATACAAAACCAAGAGCAAACATTAGTCCTAGACATCTCTTATTCAATCCAAGAAGTTACTCCAAAACCCTATTCAATATTATGCTATAAAAGCCAAATGTAAATATAAGTTAAAAATCCCAGAATGGAGACCAAAACCAGTACTCTTGAAAGAAAACTACACATAACTGATTCTACTCTGGGAGGCTTTCACTTGGAAGGTTGTCTCTATTGCATGCAAACTGTTGCCCAATATAATTCTTCAGTTTTGTGGGTTTTTTTTTTTAATTTTGTAAGGTTTTTTTTTTTTAATTTAAAACACCAGAGTTTATGTTTTAAGTATTTAAGTGTTCAAAGTTTTGCTATTTCATCATCTTCATATAATTTTGTTTAAAATATATATTTTAAAACTACATAGTTGGTTTTTTTTTTTCCAAACCATATAATTAAACAAGGAAACCATATACTCTGCTATTAAATTATCCTGGAAAAACTCTGTGACCTCACTTTATGGCTTCTGAAACCTCTCTGTACAAGTTCGAACAGCCTTATTTCAAAACCAAAAGTAGCTGTTATTAGACAACTGGATTTCTCAATAAATTTCAATTTCACTCAATAAATGATTCCTGAATGTCTACTAAACATAAGGTACCATGAGAGATTCTATAGGCATTCCAAGTGAGAAATCAAGAATTTTCCTCCTTTAAGAAGCTTATGGCATAGGATAAACATTTTCTTAACATGTAATGATAACAGCAAATATCTATACAGTACTGGGCACTGTGTTAAACATGTATTAACTTACTTATTCCTTACAGCAGCCCCGGGAGCTGGTTACTATTACTGCTCACAATTCATAAATGGGAAAAATGAGGCTCAGAGAGGTCAGGGAATCAGCTCAAAGTGCAGGAGCCGTAACAGATGGAACTGGGATGTGAATTCAAGCAGTGCAACTCCAGAGCCCTTCCTTATAACCACTCTGGCCCTGCTGACCCGAAGGGCATGGGTGGGAGCAAAAAACTGCCACCAAAAAAAAAAAAAAGTCTTTTGAGTTTCCAAAAGCAGATCACGTCTACTCAGGCAGAACTTAAAATGTGGCCCAAGGACAGGTAAGTTTCAGGGGGAAAAATGAAGTGGGAATTCTAGGTAAAGAGGCTATGGAAGAAAGAGCAAGGGGCTATGTTGAAATATTATTATTAAAAGTATGAGTCAGTAGTTGGCTAGAACAAGAGGAAGCCACTAAAGATTTCTGAACTGAGAGGGAATATCTGAATGAGACTAACTGCATGACTGGGAAGGAGGAAAGTAGGCTTGGATGCTGGGTGGTCCATCCACATGGTGACTCCCACAATAGTTCAAAGAAGCAGTAGTCACCTGGGCTGTGGTGGTGATAATAAGGATGGGAGGCAAAAAGGGCGGGGGGGGGGGGGGAGCAAGACCAGAATCAGAGAATAAGAGATAAGAGAATCAGAGATAAAGCCAGTGTCTGCTGTGGTCCAGGCAGGGGGACTTGGGGACAAGCATGTGGGAGGCATACGAAAGTGGATGCCAAGGTGACTAAGCTCTGGAGCCTCGATGACAGGAACACCAGGGCACTCATGCATAGAGGCTATGCACTTAGGAGGAATTCAAACAAAATCTGAGGCCATTAGTCAGCTCCATTGGCAATGGGAAAGAGACGCAAGGTTGAAGATAAGAACTCGGGTCCTCTGCAGACTGTAGAGTTCAAGAACTGGCAAATGCTTCAGCAAGAAGTTGACAGAAAGAAGCAGAACAAAGGAGATGACCTATATACCCACACCTAGCTTGAGGGAAGGAAGGTAAATAGCAAGAAAGGAAACAAAAACAGCAGAAATAGACCACTGGAGCAGGGCACTGTCACAGTCAGCAAGGAGCCCAAGAGCAAGCTCAGCCAGGTCTAAGAAGGAAAAGAGTCAGCGTACACGTTGTCTCAAAGAACTAAGGACCTGAATTCCTTTCAACATTTTACATTCCAAATAAATGTATTATTTCTAAAACCTTACAAAGCCTAATCATGTACATACTGATGTTATCCCCTAAAGTCAACAAAGAAAATGAACCTAAAGTCTATGAAATACTATAGAACTGGAACTCCTCACCCCGGAGAAGGTAATAGGATGCCCCCAGTAGAGGAAGCCACAGCAGAAACAACGAGGAGGGCTCCCTGCAACGACAATTGTTCTCAATGCTAGGCAATTTACAATACTATTTCATATTAAAACTGTACTGTGGCATGAAATAGAAGATTCACAGGACTTCACAGAAGTTTCGCACTTGCCTCAGATCTCTCCTAGTTTGACTCCCCAGTTTCCCCCTGCCTTTGCCTTCCCTGTCCCCAAGATCCAAGATCTCTGTCCTCAGAGCCTTAGGATTCCGCACAGTAAATGCCAGGCAGGGAGGAAGGTAGGTGGTACACTCAAAGCACGGAAGAGGAGACTTCTCCCAAGCTTAGGGAATCAGAGGCAGCTTCTCAGAGCAGTGACACAACCTTTAACTTGGGACACAAAAATATTAAAGGCCAAAAATGTGCATAAAGCTCTCAAATTTAATTTATACCCTCAAGTTATAATAGATTTGGGAAGGAATTAAATTAAAAGCATGATGGTGACAAAACAGTGCTTGCATTTAAAAGAAGCTGACAGATGTTTTGCTTTTTATTTCGGTACTATTGACTGTACTTCCTGTTCTTCATATATAAGAGGCATATGAGCATCTTTTTGAATTCACTAAGTCCTTTATAATTAAAGCACATTTAACCTCACAGAGCTGTTCAAAGATAGTTGACAGTGGGTTCTGGAGACTCACATGTTAACTATATTTAGCCTGGGCTTAGTTAGCTTAGCTACAGTATGATATGAATGACCCCATCACTCTGAAGCTCCTATGCTCTGGCAAGTTTCACTTTTCTGTGGAGGAAACCTGGCCAGTTGTCTTCAGTTGTGCTGCAGACGGTCACAATGTGGATTTAGTCAAAAAGAGAGAGAATATCCACATAACAGTGCCATCCGGGTAACGGAAACAGCTTTCCAACACATCACCCCACTTCTACTCTTTTTCCTCTATAATCCAGTTCTCTCCCAGCTGCCCCTATGAGCTCTTTATAAACATCTATTAGAATGTATTGCCCCCTTCACCCCATGTCCAATTACGATCCTACACTAGAGTTCTCGTCACAGGGTCATAGGAACTGAACTACCACAGAATCCTACCGTATCTGACCCCAGCTCACCTCTGAGCTCTCATCTCATATCTCTGTCCACCTGCCTGCTCGTGCCCAGCCACCCTGGCCTCCCTTCTGTTCCTTGAACAAGTCACGCTCCTCCCACTACATTGCCTTCGTATTCCCTGTGCCCTCTGCCAGCATGTAGGGATAGACACACAGCCCCCACCCTCATGAGTAAAAATTTCTGAGTGACATATCCAGTCAAGAGAAAGAACCACCAACCATATAGATATTGCATGAGGCCCTGCGTGATATGTGCGAAGTAGCGAATGTGCGACTGTCTCCATAGAACACTGTACTAAGCTTAGGGAAAACTGACATGTATGCTAATAAGCCATACCTTTCCATGAGGGACCTTAAATTATTAGTAACAACCCAAAAGCCAACAAACACTGGAATCTCAGCTATTGCATTCAGTGTGCTTCTACGCCTAGACAAACCAACGAATCTCCACAAAATTACCACAGAAATAGTGACCAAAATAAGAATAATAATGTAAGTGTAAGAATAAGGTAAGAACACTCCAAACAACACCGATAAATTTCGATGCCAGTGGTGGTGTGCCACAGGACTAATCAAAATGATCAAGAGGGTCAGGTGGTGGTGGTGACGGTCACCTAGCGAAGTGAATGCATTCAGTGCCACTGAACTGTACCCTTAAACTGGTTAAGACAGCAAATGTTATGTGATGGGTAGTTTACCGCAGTTGCAAAAGGAGGGGGCGGCAAGAAGTAGGGAAAATTTAAATACAGTTTCAAGACTAAAAAGCCTAGACATCCTTGTCGTGAAAAGCATACAAGCTAAGGACATGATCTAAGCCTATTAAGATACAGTAAGAACGTGCAACTGTTCACTAAATTAGTTACTAGAACTAAAAGGGGAAGAAAGAAGACAGACCATCAAAAGAAGAAATGCAATTAGTTTTAACATGTTTATCTTCATTAAAACTCAAAGGTTCACATTAAAACCAGACACATTTTCCACCCATGAAATCAGAAAATTAGCAAAATTAGTAAAAGATAATGATGCAAGTACTCGCATATATTAGTGCAAATACAGTCAAGAACCTTTTCTTCTTCTGAAAAGCAATTGCCAGTATTTATTATGAGTCTCAGAAATGTTTGTACTCTTTTGCCCAGTAATTTCGTATCTGTGAAATAACCCTAAGGAAACAATCCTAAATGCATAAAAACATCAATGTACAAATATGAATGTTCATTTAAGCACTATTTATAAGAATAAAAAAAAATGAAATGTCTGGCAATGAAAATAAGTAAATTCTGACTCACCAACATGTTTTTATATAGCAGGTAAAAATATTCCTGAAGAACCTGTGATAATGTGGGGAAATGTGACATTAAAAAATTATGGTAAGTTGTATATAACAGGTATAACTTCAAATATTTTCAAATATGAATAAAAATCTGTTTAGGATTTTTTGCTGCTTTTCTATGTGTGAATTTATGTCACTCTAATGGTTGGGGGACAAATAAGGTTAACTTGGCAACAGATTAGTTCAAATTTATACCTGGGAGGAGAGAATAAAGGAAATTGTGAATTCTTAAAACATCTACCCAGCTATCTTATTTTCCACATTAAGTTCCTGGTACCCTAGGATCAGGAACTATGTCAGACTATCTTGATCTCTAACATCTAACACATAACTAATTGACATATAGTAGTTGCTCAGTTTGACTATCTAAGAACACCTACCCATTTAAATGACAGAATACAAAAATGTACACACACACACACAATTAGTATTTTCAACAATCAGGAACCAGTCAATCAAGCCAAAAATCTGGGATTATATGTAGTATTTGATTGACTAAAAATAAATGCTATCAACAATAAGTGCTTTTTTTTTTTTCTAAATCTAAAGTTTTTTTTTTTTTTAATTTATTCATTTGACAGACAGAGATCACAAGTAGGCAGAGAGGCAAGCAGAGAGAGGGGAAGGGAAGCAGGCTCCCTGCTGGGCAGAGAGCCAGATGTGGGGCTCAATTCCAGAACCCTGAGATCATGACCTGAGTGGAAGGCAGCGGCTTTCACCCACTGAGCCACCCAGGTGCCCCTTTTCTAAATTCTAGAGAAAGTGGTAGAAATGGTTTCATGATGAAGACAGGTTTTAATTCGACTGCTGAAGGACTGATCAGGTTTGGCTGGGTGATAGCAGTTCAAGGGAATTCAAGGGATAGAAGTTCAAGGGAGAAACGGCCCAACCAACAGCCATAATGAGAGTCTCTGCATCCCCTAAATGCTAAGGTTCCCGAAAGCTCTTCCTTCAGCTCTCTGCTCTTCCTTTGCACACACTTCCTAAATCATCACCTCTCTTCTCATATCCTTGTTTATCAGCATGAGGATAACAGCTTCCCAGTCGGTATCCTCAATTTCAGAACTGAGTCTTGAGGCTCAAACGTGAATGCTCACTGGCCACCTCCATTTGGAGATTTGTGTCAAACTCAATATGCTTAAGTGATTTAGTCTTCCATCTGAGAACCTGTTCCTCCTGTATTTCCCATTTCTGTGAAACAGAATCACTCTCCACCTAGAAAAACAAGTTATTCTTAATTTATCTCTTGCCTACACCCACATCCATCAATTAACAAGACAAGAATTCCTAAGTCTATCTTAAATCAGTCTCTTCATTCCTATCTCTAAAGCCTCTGCCCTAGTTCAGATCCACATTAGCTCTTGCCTACGTCCTGAAATTGCCTCCTACTTGATTATCTTGCCTCCAGTCCTGTCTCATGGATCCACTTCAGAGATCAGCTTAAGTCACCTTACGGGCTGGTCTTGCCTGCTCCTTCACACCAGGTTAGATTAAGCTGTGACCCATCACACCATGATCCCCTACCTCTCCTCTCCTAACAGGTCTAAAATGCTCTATAATGGCTGTCTTCCTTATCAAGTCAGCTCCGGCACGAGAAGAGACTGTCTCTCTTATACCATTCTGCTTAGTTAAAATGATTTAGTGTGCAGGATCTAGGAAGTGACTGTTAAGTAACAATTTCCTGGGCCCTGTATCTTCAAACATGAACCTGTAGATTCAAACATGAATTTTTTTTGAAATGTATGTGGATGCTTTTTGTGATTGATACTGTATCAACTTCAGTCTCACTGCAAGAAATGATATGTTTTTGTTATGTCTTTTCTTAATTACCATATACGAAAATCATAAATATCTGTGAATTTTTTTGGCATTAGGAAAAGGTTTGCGTACTTGGAAATATGAAGATAAATAGATAGGGAAGAAAGTAGCCTAACAAGACAGAGTGAAATATTTAACAACAGAAAGCACTCCTGAAATAATGTGGACCAGAATGGAGATCAGCTTATAAAACCTCGTGGTTCTTTTTATTATTATTCAGAATATGCAGACCATTGGAAATCCTAATAGCTAACAAAGGAAACATATCCAACTATAAATCACTATCAGCAATACCAGTCAGTGCTATACTGAACCAGAGTAGAATATCCTATCTCTTCCACCTAAGTTTGCCCTCGAGTTAACTACTTAAGGTCCTTGGGGGAAGAGAATTCAGAAGACTAGTTACACAAGTATGCATGAACAACCTCAGACATCAATTAAAAATAATGTTGATAGATAAACCCAGACGATAACCTACACTAAACTCTAGCAAATGCAGTAGAAAAGTTTTGGAAGAGTTCCTTTCAACTTGTGGGGACCTAGAGATAATTAGAAGTTTGGTAACTCAACTAAGAAGGGAACTAAAAATAGATAATATTACCTTTTCTATTACTCATTTCTTCGTTTATCAGATCAGATTCAAAACATTAAAGGATATTCTAATTAAACACATTCTGAGTATGCTCTGATCATCTGGAGAAAATACAATCATTAAATGTTATCAGAACAACAGGAGCTACCTGCAGAAAGGTAAAGTCGGATCTACCCAGTGAACCAAAATAAACTCCAAAAAGAGGTGGAAAATTCATATATAGAAAAAAATGAAACCAACAGCTAAGGAAAATATAACTTCCTTACACCTTGGGAGGAGTAGAGAGGTCTTTCTGACTCAAAACATTTTTTCATAAAAGGAAACTTGGATGAATTTGATTCCATATAAATAAAAAAAACCTCTGCATGGCAATACACATACACAAAGGCACATACAAAATCAAAAAACAAATGTCAAACTGGGAAAAATACTGGCTACACCCTCTTATCAGAAAACCTAACAACAGAACTCAATAGAAATGGGCAAAAAGTATGAACTGGTAATACATGGAAATAAAAATAAATATAAAAAGCTTAAAGTTACTCATAAGAAATATACAAATAAAAACTACTCTGAGATACAATTTTCACCTAACAGATGGACAAAAATCCAGAAATTCATTAGCATACTCTAATGACAGGCCAGTAAGGAAACAGTACTCTCAACCATTGTTAATGGGACCATAAACTGGTACAAATCTCATGTATGGCAATGTGACAATATTCTTCAAAATTACAAATATTCTTTGACACTGCAAGTCTACTCTTGGGAATTTAAATTATGAATAAACTTACAAAGATAGGAACTGACATATGTACAAGGTGACTCATCACAGTATTAGCAAAAGACAACAACCTAAATATACGTTAATTTGAGACTGGTTAAGTAAAAGATGGTATATAAATATAATGCAGAATTATGCAATTGTTAAAAAAAGAATGAGGAAATAGTCTATTTACTATGTGAAAAAAAGGAAGGGACAAAACAGTGTGTGTGGTATGCTATCTTTTGCATAAAAAAAGTGAAAAAATAAAAATATATATTCTGAATTGCTTGAATACATAAAATGTCTGAAAGAACAATTAAGAATTTAATCATGGCTGCCCAGAGCTGGGTTAGGAAGGTAGATACTACTGAATGAATTTGGAACAGAGGTTATCAGCAATACTTTGCAATATATACTAGTCATAAATCTATTAAAAATTTTAAAAATAGCTTTTGGCAGCTACAATGCTAGAAAGATTTCAGCCAGGCCAAGGACATCGGATTTCATCATCCTCCTCCTCTTTGACCTTTCTCTGAAAGCTCCTCAATAGAATAGTTGATAAAAAAAAAAAAAATTTTTTTTAAGTAAACAAAACCTCTTCACTTTAAATAAGCACTAATTTCACAGAGGAGAAAAATAAGGATATCAATATGAATAAAACCATACACTTCAACATATACTATTTCTGAGAGTAGATACTTTTCCTGCGTGTTCAGTTGGCCACTGTATAGTACATAATTAGTCATTGATGCAGTGTTCAACAATTCATTAGTTAAGTGTAATATCCAGTGGGCATCACTGCACGTGCCCTCCTCCATACAGGGTAATGGGTATTGAGGGGATACACACTTTTCATGCAGCCCTCCATAGTACTTTGGAAGTAATGGCTGAAACCGAAAGTGAAGTTGATCTTAATATAAACATAATCCCATTTCCAGAAAGTAGTTTCTAAATGATTTGACTAGCTGTGTTATCCCTAGAGTAATGCATTACTTTCCCTGCATAACAGCAGCATCCACACCTACTAAAAAAAAGTTTTCTGGGACGCCTGGGTGGCTCAGTTGGTTAAGCGGCTGCCTTCAGCTCAGGTCATGGTCCCAGCGTCCTGGGATCGAGTCCCACATCGGGCTCCTTGCTCAGCAGGGAGCCTGCTTCTCCCTCTGACTCTGCCTGCCACTCTGTCTGCCTGTGCTTCCTGTCTCTCTCTGACAAATAAATAAATAAAATCTTAAAAAAAAAAAAAAGAGTTTTCTTGTTGAACATCCCAACATGTACTTGGGACTCTGAGGGCACTAGAAATTGATGCTGAATGAAGAGGGGCACCCCCTCTTCCCATTTCCTCTGCACTATGGGTGACCTCTCTCTTAATTCTGACAACTCTACTTAAAAACAAACAAAAAACCCAACTCTCTTACTACTCTTAGTCACTTTTTTAAAACTTTTTTAGAAGATTTTATTTATTTGTTTGAGAGAGAGAGAAAACACGAGAAAGGGGAGAGACTCCATGCTGAGCAGGGAGCCAGACGCAGGACTAGATCCTGAGACTCCAGGATCATGACCTGAGTCAAAGGCAGTTGCTTAACCAACGGAGCCACCCAGGCACTCCTAGTCTTAGTCTCTTAATAAAAGTTTCTGAAGACTTGGATCTGGGCTCCAAATGGTACCTAATCACAGCTAACTAAAACTAGCTATGTAATAGCCAGTCCACAGAAAAACCCAGGACATCCCAACACATCAAACACACCTAGGCCATCTTCAAAACACACCCAGTAACTGCACTATGCTAGTAACATTCTTCCTTAGTTATAATGAGAAAAATTAATTTTACAAATGAAATACTATTTGACTTATGTTTGGTAAATGTAGTCAAATGTAGAAAGGGACACTAAAAATACCCCATCAAAAATCCACTAAGTAGAAAAGATGAAATCCAGGCACTTGAAATTCTCCTCTCAAAGACAGGATTTTAAAAGTCAAGTTTTGTCTCTATAATTCCCCTTCCCTCTCCCTCCTATTTCTGGAAACAACAACACAGTTAACAACAGGAGCTTCTCAAAGGCTAAGACATTTCAGCAAAAGCAGGTTGTTACTACTAAACTGAAGAAAGGGGTAGCAGTCGTCTCCCAGACCTATCCAGTCATTAGTCACCCGCTCTTCCTACCACCTCCTGATCCCTTAGTTCTAGAACACACCACCAACTCTAAAAAAAGCAATCTAGAATTACAGCTGCCTGATCTACCATGTACCCTCTGGTGAGGGATAAAGAAAATGTTTATACACACATATATACAAATGTGTGTGTGCATATTTTGTGAGTGTACACAAATACATGTATACATACAATATGTAAATATAATTTGATCCAGACTATGTGTAAGTATACATATAAAATATACACACACATACATCCTTTTTGATCATCAGAGGTTAACAACTGAAATGGAAGCTAATCTTCAAACTTCTTTATTCATCCTGTGCTACAGCCCATTTCAGGAACTAATGTTTATTGTCTTACACAGTGTACACTTATCTATAACCATTACATCTAAAATATAGGACACCAATGTAACATCACTGTTAAAAACAAGAATTTTAAGAAATTAAATTATTTCCTCCTAAAATATTAGTAAAAGTTGGAGAAAAGATAAGTGAACATAAATTAGAAAATTTCCCAGAAGAAATTATTAGCCCCTACAATTTCTAAGACATACCAAGTAACAGAAAGTAAAATCATTAAATTTTCAAACTTAAACTGTATGGGAACATTATTCTTTTACCTATCAAAACCTGAGCATTTTAACGTATCTTCCAGCTTACTGCTATTATTTTCCTTAAATGTCTACAAATTAAATGTCAAGAATATGTCTGCATGTTCAAAGGTTTCAATGAAAAAGTTAAAGGTCCTCAGAAAAAAACTAATATGTTGCTTCAAAGTAGAGGTAAACAAATTATAGATGTTAATTCACAAAGAGTATTTCTAATAAACAAATTGTCTCATCCCCCAAAAAAGGGCTAAGTTAAAAACAGATTGTTTATTTATATAGTCCTAATTATAGTACTTAGCTATCAAAGTATCATGGATGTAGGTTATTACTGTAATCAAACTTTGCCTTAATATTTATAATATCAAAGACTGTATTGGTGGTTTAATTCAGAAAGCTCAATATACCCTTGGAAATTAAAAAAAATTTTTTTGAGGGAATTAAGGTGATGGAAAAATTGTGAGCTGTTATGTAAGGTTGGAATTTTAAATAACATCCAAATTACTTTAATTTTCAAGGACTATGAAAGAAAAAAAATTTAACCATACTCTAAACCAGTAAATTTCAAAATAGGGTATAAAAGACAATCTATTTGGTGCAGAAAAAAGAATAGCTTATAAAAGTTTTTTGTTTTGTTTGTTTGTTTGTTTGTTTTTTAATCTTGAGAAGAAAGACACTGCACTCTGCTGATATTTAACATTCAAACTGATACTGCATAGTCTCTCCCTGGGTCAGATGGTCTCCATCTGCTATAGTGTTCAAGATGTGTTCCAGTTAAGACTTCCTCAGAGACAGTGCCACAAAGGTTTTAGGAAGTTCGGTAGCCACTCTTTCTTGTTATTTTCCATGTCTTAAATTCTAATGCAGTTTATGGGCATCTGGTTAAATGAGTTATTTTATATTGTTTTAACCAAAATAACCCACACCAAATGGAGAAACAGCTTCAAAATATTCCTGCAAAGGAATACAGAATTAGGATATTAATAATGTAAACACAAGCACATAAAAGGAAAATGGTAGAGTTAAACATTGTTCCTAGCATGAGCACCCTATTAGCCACATCAGTTGGTCGTGCTAATCAGATGTATGAAAAAACAACCTGCAAAACTACCGAGAATTCATTACGAAATATAGATTTGTGTCCACTATCAAGACCAACAATCACAGTCCAAAATATATATTGTGCTGATAATTTATGAGAATATGAAGCCATCACTATAACTTAAACATCCAGAACATAAAGACAAACATCTGTATTTCTTAAAGACCTCTTTAAAGCTATGTAATACTCAGTGCAATCCTTCCAACATCTTACAACACCCACTAAATAGTACTAATAAAGCTCTATTACATGGGGAAGACTTGCTGTTCCTCCTACAGTAAAAAACGGATAAATGATTTTTTAAAAAACCCAGCATGGTGACAAATTAAAATGCAATGCTTAATCAGTAAGTACTGTCAAAAGAATTATAGGAAAAATAGCTTAATATATGAAGAAAGAAGTATTAGAGCAGATTACATAGTAGGAAAGGTTGGGTAGAAGATAAAAGAAGACACACATATCTTACATGTCTCTGCCTATGGTCCTTGCTAGAGTCTACTTCCAAAATAAACATTTTGTGTGTATATCTGAAGAATTCAAGAGAAGTTTTACTGGAGAACATGAAATCTCCACAGCAAATTTCTTCCTTAATAAATCATGTGTGTAACTTCTATTCGAACAGCTACCCTATCTAGGGAAGGGAGTCTTAGATAAATTGACAGAAACAACAACTCAGGAAAATCACTCAGCCAGTCATTCAGTCACCAGCAAGCAACTGCAGCAAAGAAGTTGAAATAAGAAATGTGCAGTAAATGTTCCAGGCTATCATCAATGTGGTTAATTTCTTTTATTTTTTTAAGCCTTTAAAAATAGAAAGATCATTGGGATACTTAATGAGATAGAGAGAAGTTAAAAATTATTTTCCCCTCTACAGTTCTCTAGTTATCTATTGTAAAGAACTTAGGGAGTCGTTAAACTTGAAAGAAGAACCATGCACTTTTCTTTTACAGAAAGACATTCAAAATTCGCTGACCTTTTCTGTAATGACAAAGCAGAATCTCAACACAATAAATACAATGAACTTGTACATTCAATGTAAAAGGAAGGTTATTAACAGTTCATGAGAGAGTGACTGCTTTTCTGGGGTACTTCCTATGACAAAGGAGTTTTAAAGATGGATGTTTTAGAACATAATATGTACTGAAATGTTGAGAGCAATCTAAAAAAAAAACCCTCTCATATCTGCACACTCAAAACATGTACTTATATTAGGGGTAAGCTTTAAAAAAACTAAAGATTTATTGAGGTGAGCAATAAGAAAAACCAATTTATCTAACAAATTTAGTCCTTTTCCTATCAATAAGCCAAAATTAAATAGAAAATAAGATAATGACCCAAAGTATAGCCAATAAATAGCACTCAATTTTTCACTGAAAAATTATAAGGTTAGAATTTATATATAAGTATATAAATTCCTTGTAGAATTTCATGTCAAAATTACATTTCCACAAAAGTAGAAGAGGTGATGAATCTTTTAGATAACCTATTCTCCATTACAGGTAATCTGACATTTTTGGTGGACTCAGTGAAAAAGGCAACCTAATTTGCCAATATTGATATTGGCAATATTGATTTATTAAGAAACTACACTACAGTAAGGGGAATTAATACATTTAAACAAAGGTTTGGAATTTAGACTACTTAACCAGAAAATGTGCATAAAATCGATCCTCATTCAGATTGTCCTATAACCACCACCAGCAAATAGTCCAGCAGATAAAGGTGACTTCTAAAAGGTGATTATTGGTTTTCGTTCTTAATGTACCGAATTTTGCAGCTAAAATGCCAAGGCTCTGGTTTATATGAAAAGTGGAAGTGGAGCGGCTAATTAAAATTTTTAAAAATCTGGTAGCCATTACAAAATTATTTTTAATGACTTTCCAAAGACAACAGTGAAAAAGTAAGAATTCATGATTATTAAGTCACATTTTCTGTGAAGAAAAGTCTTGTTAGAAAACATAAAGAATGCCACCAACTTGGGAAAAAAAAAAACTACATACTTAAAATGTTTGAATAAAAATTAATCTAGGAAAAAGTTACTGAGTCCTTAAAATTAAAACTTTACAAATTTTAGGAAGTAATTGGTAAGCTCTTATACACATATTTTAGTACATGTGATAATAGTGACTGACTTTTAACTGTTCAATAAATATGAAGGTTCTTATCTGCTTTCAAAAGACTACTGCAAATTTAATGAGGAAAATAAGGAAATGCAGTTCTATCTTTAGCAAAGGAACATGTTCATACGTTTTTAAGATGCCAGAGATAATTAGCTCCCCGTTAATTCAAACATCTACATTTTCTCCAAATAAAGTTATCATAATAAATTTATCAGCACGAAGATCAAGTTCTATACTTCAGTGTATTCTGCCTGAAGCACTACAAAAGGACATGTCCTGCCAGTCTGACTGGATGGTAAACTTTGCTGTCCAGCAATATACTTTGGCAGCATCCAATTTTGAGAATAAAAATGTACACTAAGCTCAAAGCTGCCACAAAGCTGTTCTAAAGAATGTTAGGCTCTTCAGGCAAGAAAAACAAAAAGAGCTATAATGTACGTTATTTCAAAACAATGACTCACAGTTAATGAGTATTTTAAGTGATTGCAAAAGGCTGAAGTGATTAGTTTATTCCAACTACCAAATGCCAGGAGGGGTTATTATTCAGAACCTAGGAAAACAGGACCTAAAATTACAAACATTCTGATACATTTTTGAAACTTTTCTTTGAGAAACATCCAATGTTAAATGGCAAACTGAGTCTTTTCAGGCTAAACTTCTTTAATATGAAAAATAAATTGGGTCAAGGCAAAATTTTAATCTGGTATAGAAATGACCTTTTCAACCCCCTATGGGAATGGTGCAGAGAATGTCCTAAAGTGAGGAATGAAAACAGAAATGCTGACCGTGGGTAATCTTCCTATAAAAAAACAAAAGCAAGAGGAAAAAAAAAGAAAAGATAAATTAATGAAGCGCTAGACAAACAATGATTCACTACACCTCACCCTAAATTTAAAAATTCTTGTGATGTTCTTAAACTAAAATTATCACTAAGTATCCCTTCCCAGATACCATTACAAATCAGAATCCCTTGAGAGTTCAGAAAGTCATCAAACTACACTTAAAGCCAAATCAAAACTAACTTGAAGATTTATCTGCAAAGTTAAAAACAAATCTAGTGTTTCTGTTTTGGAAGGCCTGAGTCCTGGAACCATTATTAAGTGCCAATTATTTTCACAACATTATCAGAATCTAGAAATAGACTCCAGAATTTTTTTTCTTAAATAACATTTCTTTTACCATCATAGAAACGGGGAAGGGGGGGAGGGGCGCCTGAGAAAAAAATGTTACCCAGTTCAAGTTAATTCAGCTCTTATAGAAAACTCTTTCAATATTGTGATCTTGTTTTTCACTGGATTACTTTATTCCTTAGCAAAAGAAAAATAAAACTGGCATCATAAGAATCACGGAAATGATGGATATATGCCAGTTACTGTGCTAAGTACTGGCAAATGATAAAAGCAAACAAGATCCCTGGCCTCTTGGGGCTTTTTAGCTAGAGGGAAAATGGAAAACCACGATGACAGGCAACAATATAGCATGTTCATGGCACTGTGAGACCAGAAAGATGCTCACCAAACCTAACGAAGAACATCAGAGGAGATGTTCTGAGGCAAGGAAATGACCACTGAGCTGAGACCATGAAGGATGTAAGGGGCGGGGGCGGGCGGACGGGAGGGAGTAAACCACATGGCTAAAGGTGCAACTGGAGAAAAAAACAGGGACTTGGGTCTTTCGGGGTTTCACAAATTGTGGTATTTAAGGACTTCTATCTCTATCCTTCCCATGGATCTTAAGAGCAGTAGAAAGCCAACTGAGTGTTTTAATTAAAGTAATAATAACATTACATTCGGGTCTTGAGAAACATGACTCTGGCTGCATTGTGGAGACTGAATTCGATTAGCGCGAGGGTCTACAGAAGAGTACCAACTAGAACTGTCGTAGCTCACATTAGGAAATAATTAACTGAGCCAAGGTGGTGAAAACAGAGAAACAGGTTATTGGGATATTTTAGACACAAAATAAGCAAGACTGGATGATAATACTGGGGTAAGATAAGAAGATAAGACAGGGGTAATACTAGAATGAGGAATGGTAAAGGAAGCCCAGATTTAAGAGCAGGAGGGAGTTCATAAATTCATAAAATATGTTTGAAGTGCTCTTAGAGCACACAAAGAGATGCCAAGTAGGTATTTGATCTACAAAGTCAGACCTGTGTTATTAAACTTGAATCCTCATTATCAGGGCACTGACTCTGCACTATGCACTCAGACACACAATGAAATGACATCATGACCAAGGATGCAACCTTAGAAATCCCAACATATAAAACAAAACCTTGTTAGAGTTAGAAGAGTCCGCAAATGAGACTAAGAACCACCAAAAAGCTATAAGGAAAACAGATGTAAAGACCCATGGAACCAAAAATCTGAAGAGAACGACATCAAACATATTGAATGCAGCTGACAAGGTTAAGAGCACTGTCCATTTGATTTGGTGACGAGGTCACTGGTAACCTCAATAGTATAATTTCGATGACGTTATTAAGAGGTAGAAACAAGACTGGTGCAGGCTGAGAAGGGAGCAGTGCTGGAAGAAGTAAATGGAGAGTGTTGTTAAGTTTGTGTTTCAGTTTGGGTATGGAGATGAGGAGGGGGGCAGCAGAGACCGTTACTTTTTTTTTTTTTAAGCTGGAGAGACGTTAGTGTGTTTACAGGCATAGTAGAGGGAACTAGGTGACAGGAGGAAGGTATATATGAAAAGAAAGAAGGGATACTAAGATGTGAGAACATCTAAGAAAGCAGAGGTGGTACAATATTGCACAGAGGGGAGAAGAAAGGAGCGGGACAAAGGTATGATTTAGGTCTGCCGTGGGGAGAATCAAGTCTTTTCTCTGTAAAGTAGGGAGTGAGGAACCTGTGGAGAGACCTGCATGTTACTCAATGTTAAGTATATCCTAAAGCAATAAAATTTTACTTATATGAGGCCTTTATAGGATAACAAATACTTTCCTTTATTGCAGCACTGGGCACATAGTAAATGTGCTATATATATATATATTTGCCCATTTTATCCTCAAAACAATGTTATAAGCTTATTAGTTCCTTCACAGATGGGGAAACTAAGGCACAGGAAAGTGAAATGATCTGCCCAAGGTTAATGGCAGCACAAGGTATTCAAAATCAAACCCTGTCTGTAGAGCCAATGCCCAATTAGTATGCCATAAGGCCTCTTGGTGGCTCGAGACTGCCCCTACCCCAGTGTACCTCCACTGTCCCCACAGAATGATGGGTTCTCCCGACACTGAAGATCCTAAGTCTGGGACTGCTGGGATGAGAGTTACGTTGATCCCCATGGTAGCCAATAATAAAAATATAAATTAATGGCTAAGAAGCCTCAGGAATAAGACTTCATAAACTGACTTTTGTAATCACTGGTTCGCACTAGTGAGAAAGAATCCCAAAGATTTCTTTTTTAATCTTTCAGCTCTTATTTTCTGGGACTACAACTGTCCAATAGCACTAATGTAGCATTGCAATTCATCTACATATGTGTGGATCTCCCTCACTAGATCTGGGCATTTCAAAGGTTGCCCATGTCTTTCTTCTCCATTAAAATACGTGCTCAGTGCCTACTATGGGGCAGCTAATCCCCTAAGATAGAGAATAAATAATTCAAATAATTCAGAGACTAAATAAGCCCAAAGTTGTCATAAAAGCAAGGGTAAAACTGAGGAAAGGTCAGGACAAAATTATTTAGGGCCTAATAGGCCATGAAAAAGAATTTGGATTTTACTGTTTTTACCAAAGGAAGCAATTAGTATTAAGCACAAAACAGACATGATCTTATTTATGCTTTAAAAGTGTAAAAAGTCAGGGGCACCTGGGTGGCTCAGTCAGTTAACCATCTGCTTTAAGCTCAGGTCATGATCCCAGGCTCCTGGGATCAAATCCAGCATTGGGCTCCCTGCTCAGGGAGAGCCTGTTTCTGCCTCTCGCTCTGCCTGCCTCTCCCCCTGCTTGTGCTGTCTGTCAAATAAATAAATCTTTAAAAAAAAAAAAAAAAACTGTAGTAAGTCATAGGCTGTGAAGAACGTAGAGTTCAAGAGATACAGCAAGAAGACCAGTAAAGGCTACTATTCAGGTAAGAGGGGATGGCAACTTGGAGAGATTGAAAGATGGAAATAGTAAGATGTACAAGTTTGAGAGAGACTTAGGAGGTAAGTCCGAGCTTTGAAAAAGAAGCAAAAGCAATTCAAAGGAGAAAAGACAGTCTTTTTAAAAATGGTATTAAAACAACTGGACATCCACATGCAAAGAAAATGTTATTCCAAAAACCATTAACTCAAAACTGATCATAGATCTAAATATAAAACTCAAAACTGTAAAACCTCCACAAGACAACACAGAAGACCTAGGCAACCATGGATCTGGCAAGAAGTTTTTAGATTGAGCATCAAAAGCATGATCTGCCATAGGAAAAACTGATGAAGTAGATTTCATTAAAATGCAAAACTGCTGCTTTTCAAGAGACACTGTTAAGAGAATGGAAACAAGCTACAGAAAAGAGAAGATACTTGGAAAACACTTATCTGGTAAAGGACTGGTATCTAAAATACATAAGTACTCTTATAACACCCAAATAAGAAAAACTGATTTTTTAAATAGGCAAAAGATCTAATCAGGCATCTGGCTAAAGACAACATAGAAATGGACAAGAAGCTTATGAAAGGATCCTTGATAGCATATCACCAGGGAGCTACAAGTTAAAATAACCAAACCACCACACACCTATGAGAGGAGCTACAATCCAAAACACCAACACAAAACACTGATGAGGATGTGGATGTGGAGCAACGGGAACACTCATTCACCGCTGGCGAGAACGCAAAATGGTTCAGCCACTGTGGAAGGCAGTTTGGCGGTTTCTCACAAAGCTAAGCACAGTCTTACCACAAGACCCAACAATCACACTAACTAGGTATTTTTTGAAATGAGCTGAAAATGTCCACAGAAAACTTTGCACATGAATGCTCACAGCACTTTATCCGTAAGTGCCCAAAACAAGAAGTAACCAAGATGTACTTCAATAGATCAATAAAACCAGGGCATATCTAGACAGTGATAAAAAGAAATATGTTATTATGTCACAAAGAGATGAGAAGGAACATTAACCGCATATTGCAAAATAAAAGAAGCCACTGGAAAAGACTACATATGGCACAATTCCAACTATATGACATTTTGGAGAAGGCAAAAATACCAGCACAGAAAAAGATTAGTAGTTGCCAGGGATTGGGATAATGAAGGATGAAAAGGTGGAACAAGAAGGATTTTTAAGGACAGTGAAATTCTCCTATAAAATACCCTAATGGTATTTAGAAATTACCCTAATGCTTGACACCATGAGAGAATCCTAATGTAAACTGTGGACTTTAATGTATCAAAACTGATTCAGCTTCAACAAATGTACAAAATAAATGCCAAGCTGTTAGTAGAAAAAGAGGGAGTGGGAATCAATATAGAAACTCTGTACCATTTGGTCATTTTTTCTGTTAACTTAAAACCACTATAAATAATGGGGTGCCTGGCTAGCTTGGCCAGTAGAACATGTGACTCTTGACTGCAGGGTTGTGAGTCTGAGCCCCACGTGTGGCATAGCCTTTACTTAAAATTTAAAAAAAAATAATAAAAATAAAAACCCACTGTAAAATAAAGTACATTTTAAAAAGTCCAAAAGCAAACAACTGAATTAATGAATAATGAAGATACTGTATATGGGAGATGAGGAAAAAATCACTCCATGGTTTTTCACAAAATGAAATAAAACAGTGGTGCTCCACTGAGATACAGGAGACTAAGAGAAAAATAATCCAGGATCGAACACTTTACTTTTTTTTAATTATCCAAGTGAATGTCAAGACTGGAGCTTTGAGGAAGGGCTGCAGACGGGGAGATAAAGATTTGGGCAGAGTTAACAAAAGTATTAAGCCATGGTAATGGATAAGATCATCTAAGGGGACACCTGTTTGGCTCAGTCAGAATAGCGTGCAACTCTTGGGGTTGAGTTCAAGTCCCATGTTGGGTATAGAGACCAAATAAATAAATAAATAAGTAAGTAAATAAATAAATAAAGTGTAAAGGGAGAAGAGGTTAAAAGAAAAGCTCAAGGACTGAGCACTGAACTACTTTCCGAAGTAGGATGAAAGAATGAGGAGCGACAGCAACTAAAAAAGTAAAGGCAGGGAGGAAAACCAAAAGCATATGCTGGTATGGAAGTTAAGAAAAGGGCATTTCGAAAGTTAAAAGTGTTCAACTACACTAAGTTCTGTTAAAAGATCAAATAAAAAGGCACAGGTAAGTGTCTAATGGATTTGGCAACAGCGAGGACCTGGGTGACTTTGACAAGAGCAATCCTAGTGGTATTACATGCAAAAGCCAGATAGGAATAGACTGAAAAATAAACAGAACTTGAGAAACTATAACTTACTTACTTACTGAGTAGACAGTAAGAGTGAACAGAGACCGCAGAAGTTAGAGGGTGGGGAAAGAATCAAAGTTCCTTAAGATGATACAGGACTAAATAACCAGATACACTAAGGATCCAATAGAGAGGGAGATTTGCTCATAAAAAGATAAAGTACTAAAGACACAAAGTCCTTGACAAGATACAAAAGATCCATCCAGGATGTGGAGGACAACGATAACAGCAAAAGACTTTGCAAAGAGGTGTACAAGGGTAGAAGCATCTTCATTATCACCAAAGCTTGGGAGACGCATAAAATTTAGTACGTAGATGATCAACAGGATTAAATGAACCAAATTAAACAACTGTAATATAGCTTAGAAGTCTCCATTATCTGTGAAAAAACACGAACCAATTTGAAGTCAAATTCAAATATTTAAAAATGCTCAGTGACTTCCAGTTTCCAGTCCAACAAGTAAAAGCTGTCATTTCAGAGCACACAACAAGAAGAGCTAAACTGAAAATCAACACCTCCTCTTCAATCCATCAGAGAACCAAGGTTACAGGACCAACCTCCAGCTCCAAAAGTGAGGTACCAGGCAAATACAAGTATCAGCAGCTTACCAGGAGAAATCAACACTGGAGCCCGCTGGGTAGAAAAACGTAAAAGGAACTGACTAACTGCTAGCAGTTAGTCAGAGACAGAGAGCACATAAGCTTGAGAGATTAAAAATTCCTGGGAAATCAATCTTATGGGGCCTCTTACATTTCCATAAATTTTATCCCCAGAAGCCCCACCAAATTTGTAGGGTATTGAACAGAGAAAAACCTCCTCTACTCCTGGAGACAGGAGAAGGAAATATACCCAAAGCATATGGTTCTCTTTAACAAAGGGCTTCCCACAAGGAATATTATTGTACCAATTCTAATAAAATGGAGAAAGGGAAGTATCCAAATCAGGCCCTTTCTAGCCTTCATGTTTCATACGAGGAAAGCAGGGCACTTGAGAAGGTGAAAGCCAACAACAGAGTCTGCTGAAAGACTAACACCTAATGATAGGACCACAAAGCACTTCCCCTATCCCCACACCTTATCCACTATATCAACAAGGAATTAGTGAAAGAATGGCAAGGCTCGGATTCTGTTTATAAAGTTTCTAAGGAATCCCAAAGAAAACAGATTGCTCTCCCAAAAAAGCACATAGAGGTAATTTCAGCCTCTGACACATACAGATAGAACAAACAGTAAACAGACCAACACCTAGCCACATCAACATAAAACCTCACTATAGACCTATTTGTCTAAGTTCCTTTTCCAATATAGCATGTCTAGCATTTAACAAAAAATGGTAGAGCATCCTAAAAAATTAAAAAACAAAAACCAAAACACATGCACACACAAAATCTGAGTATCAAAGCAAGCATCAGAACCAGATTCAGATATGGCAGATATGTTTGAACTACTAGACCAACAATTTCAGATAACTACTAATACACTAAAAGCTCTAGTGGAAAAAGGGGTAACATTAAAAAACGGATGGGAAAGAATCAAAAAGAAATGTTAGGACTCAAAATCAAAGTCAGAAATGAAGACTGTACTTAATGGGCTCATAAGTAGACTGCACATAGCCTAAGAATCAGTGAGCTAAAATGACATGTCAATAGAAACTTCCTAAACTGAAAAAAAGAAGGGAAAAAAGGAATATCCAAAAGCTATGGGACAATTTTAAAAGAGTTAACATATGCACAATGGGAATACCAGGAGAAGAAGAGAGAAAGGAACTAAAGAAATACTTGAAAAAATAATGCCTGAGAATTTTCCAAAATTTATGACACCCTAGAGCACAGATCCAGAAAGCTCAGAGAGTATGACGCAGGATAAATCCAAAATATCTACACTTAGGCATATCACATTCAAACTGTAGAAAATCAAAGACAAAGGAAAAATCTTGAAAGAAACCAGAGGTAGGAGTGGGGAGAAGAAGAAACGTGACCTACGGAGGAATAAGGATAACAATTACATCAGATATTTCTTCAAAAATCATACAAGCAAAAAGACAGAATGAATAAAGTGTTGAAAGAAAAAAAAACCCTACCAATCTAGAATTTTGTATACAGCAAAGGTATCCTTGCAAATGAAAGCAGAAAAAGAAATTTTCTCACACAAAAATGGAAGGAATTTGTCAGTGGACCTGCCTTGAAACAAATGCTAAAATAAGTTCTCCAGAGAAAAGAAAGTTTATATAAGTCATGGGTCTATACAATTTCCTTTTGGAAGAGCATCAAAGAAGTAATTTCAAAAGGCAAAACAAAATCTTTTTAAAACTATAAATTGATGTTAACACAGTCTGTTCAAAATGAAAGCTACAATATTTTGGTTGATTAGAGCTTAAGGAAAAGTGAACTAAAGGACAGCAATGTTATTAGGGATAGGAGAGAAAAAGCAGAAATACTCTATTATCAAGATACCTGCACTATCCATGAAGTGGTATGTATTATCTAAAGGTAGATTAGTTATAAATGTATACTGCAAACTCTAAGGCAACAACTAAAAAAAAACAATTTTAGAAGTATGCTAAGAGAGCAAACAGAATTACACGCACTACTCAAGATCAGAAAAAATAAAGGAGAGAAAGGCAAAATAGATTTTAAAAAAACAAAGACAATGAAAAGTTACAAACAACATATTAATCCAACTATATCAATAATTGCTTTAAATGTAAATAGCTGAAAAAGATCAATTAAAAGACAAAGCCTACCAAGAGGATAAAAAAAAAACAAGACCTACTTTAAATATATAGATATATGTAGATAAAAGGGGTCTATAAGAAACCCACTTTAATTATAAAGATATAGGTAGACTAAAGTAAAAGGATAAAGAAATTATACAATAACAACAGTAATCAAAATAGAGCTAGAATAGCTTAATTTCAGGAAATGCCAACTTTATAACAAGTACAAGTTACCAGGGATAGAGAGAGTCATTACCTAATGAAAGGATCAATTTTCCATGAAGACATAACAAGTCTTAATATACACTCGCCTAACAGTAGGACATCAAAATATATGAGGCAAAACCTGATAGAACAAGACATAACAAGTCTTAATATACACTGGCCTAACAATAGCACATCAAAATATATGAGGCAAAAACTGATAGAACTAAAACAAGAAACTGATTAACCAATCTATTACACTTAAAGACTTCAACACTATTCTAGCCCTATCAGTAACCGACAGATCCAGCAGGCAGAAAAAACTGAACTGAACAGCACCAATCAACTAGACTTAAGTTGACACCCAAAGAAAACTTCATCCAACAACAAACTATGCCTTCTCAAGCTCACACAGAACACTCACCATGATCAAGGGCCATAAAACACATCATAAAAAAATTTTAAAAGAATAGAAATAACACTAAGTAAAAAGTCAAACCATGGTGGAATTAAACAAAGTCAATAAAAAATAACAAGTATTTACAGGTAGATGGAAATCCCAAAATACCTGGAGAACATATTTCAAGATAACACACTAGTGTTAAAAAAAAAAAAAAAAAAAAAAAACTCAAGAGATATTTTAAAATATTTCAAACTATAAGATGAAAATACAACTTACCAAAATACTGGGATAGTACAAAAAACAATGCTTAGAAAGAAGAGCAATATAAATAAGGCAGGTAGAAGAAATAAAAATTAGAGCAAAAATCAATACAACTGAAAACTGTAAAATAGGGGGAAAAAACTAAACCAAAATCTGACTGTTTTGTCAATGAAATTGATAAATCTCTGGCCAGGCTAACAATTAAAAAGAAACAAGGAACAACTAATATTACAAATGAAAGAGGGGTCATTATAGCCAGTCCCTTGGACATTAAAAGGCTAATAAGGAGTATTATGAACAACTCTATCAACACAAATTTGAAAACTTAGATGAAATGAACTAAACCAATCTGCCAATATTTGGCAGATACAATCTGCCAAAACTTACACAAGAAGAAACAAACTGAATAAGGTTATCTGTATTAAGAAATTTAATCAATAATTAATAACCTTCACAAACAGAAAGCACCAAGCACAGGTGGTTTCACGGGTGAACTCTACCAAATATTTAATGAGATGATACCAGCAAACTGAACAATTCCTCATTCATAGACTGAGGCAAATCTAATATCAAAATCAGACCAAGAAATTACAAGAAAGGAAAATTAAAGATCAGTATCTCACTGATACAAAAATATTCAGCAAGACCCAAAGAACTATATGACTCAAGAATAAACCTTGATGATGTCTATCAATATTAGTTCATTAAGTACAACAAATGTGCCACACAAAAGCAAGAGGTTAATAAGGTAAACTATGGGAGGAAAACAGGGTATATGTTACAGGAGGGGAAAACAGGGTCTCTGTACTTTCTGGTCAATTTCCCGATAAAACTAAAAATGAGTTTTTTTAAGAGTCAACTTAAAAATGCATACTAAGTAATATACCCCTCTTATCTACTTTAAACACCTTTGTTCTATAAAAAAATGTTCCTGAAATCATGCGTTCTTTCTGGTAAAGATGCTTGGCAATCAATGGTGCAAGAGAATTCTTTCCACTTTGACAGATCTTTCAAATGCCATCTTTGTTGCTTAATGATTATGTGCCCTCTGGCAGATTCTGAAACCTCTGGGCTTCTGCATCTTTGTGCGTGAACTGAATTAAAAAAATTACCTTTCTCACGGATCAGTTGGATTAAATTGGGTAAATATATATAAAGCAGCTGGCCAAAGCTGCATAAAGCAGGAATGTGTGTGTTCTTTTCTCCCTCCTGTGCCCTAGAATTCTAACTCAGGTAGGGTAACATACCCAATTTCAAACCAGTATTTCTCAAACAAAGGTCAACATGTACCCTGTGAGGTACATGCAACCTTGTACCTTACAGGAGCTCAATTTAAGAATCTGGGTGAAAAAAGCTAAATAACTGATCATTTAAAATGCTCTTATGCTAAAACATTGCTCTAGCAGAGTATCCCACTACATTTCAAGAGGCATCACAGGACTATGCCTTCACCAGAACTCAGGCCACATTCTTAGATTTCCAGGGTGGCTACTTCACCATCTTCTGCTGCTTGGGATATATCCCAAACCTTTCCACTGAAGCAGCTTTTTGTTTCTAATTTTAATTATGTTACTAAACCAAAGTTGATTTTCTTCTCATTGTCAGTCACGTGTCAACAGTTTAGCTCCAACGGGCCTGGTTACCCTTAAGTTAGCAAGGACAACCTGAAAAATAACATTTCACATTATACAAGTCATTTAAAATGGAACTGATAGTTAATCTGAGTCAGAACTAAGCAAGCAAAAACTGGAAGACCATATTTTCTAAACTGTGACTTCTCAAGGTCTTAGGTATTAAGATTTTTTTTCTTTCCCACTGAACTGTACATATTTGCCTATACATAAAGACTACTAGACTAATCTTTAGATATGAAATATTTTGCATATCACTATGGAACTTTTTTGCGCATAAAATTAGGCACCTTACTGGATATCTAAGGATAAACAAAGGGACATGAGAGCTCTAGGGCTGAACAGGCTCAACAAACCTGTACTGTGTTGTCACACCTTAAGAACAACGAGAAACAGAAGCATGTTCAGAGAAGATCTAAAAAAGAGTTTAATGATTTCAAAACTATGTTACATGAATAAAGGCAGTAAGATGGAGGTGCTTCATCTATTTAGAAATAAAAACAACTACAAAACGGGCTTGAAATTTATACAGTATTACAGTCATCTTAAAACATCTGGAGGCTGGCATAGTTGAGCCAAATCAGACTTGCTTCATGTTGTCCAGAACTAGGAACAACACGAAGAAGCAGCAGAGTACAGATCCCTGAGCTCGCAGTCAAGATACTCGGGTCCTACAACTGTGTATCCGTTGTGTGAGATCAGAAATACAGGAGATATTCCTGGATATTCTAGATGCTAAACTAGATGTCTCTGGTAATTTTCAAATAAAATATGACATGGAAGCAAACCCTGGATCAACTTCTCACCATTAGGGCATCCTGAACATGAAATCATCTGCCTCATGAAGTAGTGAGTTCTCGCTCGGGTTCACGTATCAACATTATCATTTGCTCTACCATAAAGGTGAAAGTGGAGCAGATATAGCCAACTATTTTAACTAAACACCCAATGTCCACAAGCTAGTGTTCTTATAAGAATTAAGACAGGATGGAAGATTATTGTGGTATCTATGTTACCATCTACTGAATAGACTATACTAGTATTTCTAGGGGGGAAAAAAAAACCTAAATCATTTTTCTAGATCATTTGTATTGAATATTGCATTTTCCTTTGATTCTGATATACTAAATAGTATATGCTAACACTTCACTGTGAACGTACTTAACAGCATAACATTTTTCTCTAAATGATTTTATATACTACCCAACATAGTTTTCTAAGCATTATATAACAAATTCCCCCAAGTTACAGCATAAATGAATGCTTTTAAAACTCAAATTAGTTTCTCAAGCCAAGATAAACATTATTCAGTACAACTGTTTTTCTAGGTTCTAGATATCATGTAACCAAAACAGGCAAAATGAAGCCAAGCAATAATCTCATGGAGTATGTACTCAACTTTCCATACAAATTATAATATTTTAATAGTGCTCAGAGCTTAAGAAACCCTAAATTGAAAATGGATGATAAACACTAAGAGAGCACAGGTAAAAGATACCCTGAAATACAGGAGGCTTAAGTACACCAAAGGTACAATGTCTGTGGATATATGTACCTAAATGCACTCCAAAGTCCTACAAAAACATATTTGTGGTTCATCCTTTTTTCTGGGAGAGATTTTTAGGAAAAATTACTTTCCTAATTCCACACCTGTCTGAAAATCTAAGGATATCTGTTGTAGTTGGACTTTACCATCAGACATTTTATTGAACACATTTCACATTTTTCTACCTATGCCAGACCTTACCTCTTGAGTAGAGATCCCTTTGATCATAATTCCTGAAAACTCCGAAGCATACTTTGAAGTTCCCTAACATTTACTGCAGTAATCTAATTACCTTAGAGGATGCTAGTGGAAAAGAATTCTAGAGCACCTCTATGCTTATGTTTGAAAACAAAAATCTTTCACATTTTAGGACTATATTAATATGCAATCTTTTTAATGGGAAATAAAAATAACTGAATAGAAAGCAAGCAATTGCTTAGGACATCTAAGCACTGACATTTTGCTCAATTGTTTCAATATAGCAAAGTAAAATAAGATCTGAGCTCATATTTATAATAAATTGTAAGGTCAGAACTTTTGTCAGCCACATTGCTTATGTGACATTCACTTTTTTAAAACAAAAGCTATTTTTGTCTCCTCACTAAAGAACAAAATCAAAATTTTATACTATAGTTAATCCAATGAATGATGGTGAATAATAAGCCTATGTTCTCATACCTCAAAGATATAAAGGTAAGCCATTTTAACATTCTGTAATGATTTTATTTTGAAGACAGTGTAGGGAAGAGTCCACATAATAAAAATTAAAGTGTTTAAAACTCTCATTTCACCATTATCTTTACAGTATG
This sequence comes from Mustela nivalis, assembly GCF_964662115.1. NCBI lineage: Eukaryota > Metazoa > Chordata > Mammalia > Carnivora > Mustelidae > Mustela > Mustela nivalis. Next base: position 34,376,953 of record NC_139034.1, on the reverse strand, counting down.
TTTGAAGTTTCTGGTACAGAATTTTGATTTAAACCCCCCACACCCCAATCTTTTATGCATATATAGCTAAGGCTGATAATTTTTTGTATTCAAGTAAAAAAATATAGCCTTCCATTGGAATACATCTGTGAAATCTTTTAATGGCTTTAATTCTAAAAACAAAATTTTATCCACAGAATCTCAACTCCTTTTCCAAACTTACCAGAGTAATAAAGCCAAGAATTTTAGCTTCCTTTTACCCTCCAAACACAGTACTATACTAAATCATAATTTCCTTTTTCTTTATTTTTTCAGAGTGTTTCTTTGGGGAGCCAAATGGTTTCATTTTAATCCACAAGTTGTCATTAATTCAACTTTTATTTCTTGCCTAGGACCCCATCACAATGTTTTTAATTTTTGGAGTCCACTTTTTACATATGTTTTCTTCTAATCGAAAGAGAAACCCCTCTTGCTTCTAGCAGACTATGCATAGAAAAGGTAAATTGTTCCAGTGGCTTCAATTGAAGTTTATGTAGCTATAAAGAATCATAAAAAACAAGTTTCATCCTTTTCCATGTTGTCCTGATAAGGTTAAAAGCAAGAGTCTCTCAAGTCAAGATTTCTCCTTCTATGATTATCTGTTCAAATAGAACATTAAAATATAAAACATTTTTCTTCTCTTGTTAACAGCTCTTGTGAACTGGATAGTTCTCCAATCAGCCAATATTTCCAAATGTTCTTTTTCTGGGTCGAGGATTTTTCTTTTATATGCTATTTTATAAGGAGTTATATTTTGATCAGTCTCACTTTAAAAGATTTGACCACATTATTCCTGATATTTACAATATTTCCTTGAGAGTTTTAATGGTTTGCAAAATGGACACACCAAAACGGCATCTAAAGGAAAAAACAAAAACAAAAAAAAGGAAAGAAAGAAAGAAAGAAACCCACTTCTGGAAACAGAGATGAAGCTAATTAGGAAAATGGAAAAAAAGACTAAATAGATCACCTATTTCAATACATTTGGCACTGGGTGACCCAATAAAGAATCATTTTAATTTAACAGTTTGTTGAGAAATTTTTTTCAAAAAAGATCAACATACACAAGAATAGGATATATATTCAGAAATACTTAGAGGAAGACACATAAAATTAAAATACACTTAAAAATAGTTGTTTTCATTGTCTACTCCTGAAACAAAAATAAGCCATTTATCAGTAAGTGCATTTTTTTCATGGAGAAAATATTTATTAGTTTTCAAATGATCACATAATACAAATATTACACAATTAGTCATTCTAGAAAAAAAATTAGCTTATACTAATAATCATAAAATAAACACTGAAAAATATAGGTTGCATAGTGACACGAAATATAAAAAAATCTGAAAGGAAAATGTATCAAAATAAAAGTTTAAATAAACAAATCAGTTCACATTAATATACAAAAATTTTCACTTTTAAATAGCTTTTAGTAGCATGAGGTGAATGGAAATGCACTTACATTTCTTTTGCACACTTTAAGGAACAGAGCTAAAATTTAATCAAAGCATGAGGTTAAGAGATTAAATCACTTTTCATCTTTAAAGCTGAAACAAAAGGCTAATAATCGCACAGGCCATAAACTGGTTGGTACTGTGGTTCAGAGTTCAACTTAATTTCCAAACAAATTTCACTTTCATTTCCCCTGAGTCTTTTTAAAATGGCTGGTATGATTTAATTTACGTGTTTGTCAAGACTGTCTTATTCATATTTAACAATAACATATCAAGCATAAAAAGCTATAATCATTCATGGGAATTCAGAGCTCCCTATGGATATTTTAGTTCAAATTTAAAATTCTTTTAAACTTTTAAGTACTATACAAAAATTTATAATTAACGAGGAAAAAAACAGGTCTCATGGAAAGAAAAACTAAAGGCCAGGTTATAACTTAGTAAGTGTGGTTCCTAAGACCTTCAAGATCCCTAAAACATTTTAGATGCTTCCTAACTCTACAATTTCTATTCCTAAAAAGTATACCAAATAAAACAAACTGGCAGCATCAGGTAACTTTTAGAAACTTCTTTAATAGCTTTTGACTGACCAGTTAATAGGTACCAAAGAGAAAAATAGAAGTATTTTGATAACTCCTTCCATTTGGGAAACGATTTTGCAACACTTATTCACATGTAGAGGCTTATTCTAATACTACTAATTGCCTTTGCTCAATAAAATATTTCTTCATTTCAGTATCACTCAAACTTAGAATGCCTTCAATGCAGAACAATACCTCAAATTTAATAGGTATTTACTATTTTAGAAGACTGACCAAGCTACTTTGATCTCAAAAGACGTCTCTTTTCCTTCATGCTAGAATCTTTGTTGTTTAGACAAATAAGAATTAAGGCTCAAGACCAGAGAAAAGATAAGCTAAAAGACTGTATCCTAATACTAAAAGTAATTTGGGAATCATTAAGAAGTTCACCTTTTATTTACTAGTTCTTTTCAGTGTCAGGCAACAAAAAACAGTTTCAGAAGTTTTTGGGATCTCCTATAATATTTTTAAAAGGGGGGGGGGGGGTTGCCTGCATCATTAAGGTGATTGTCAATCCCAGAAATCTTCTAAGTGAAACAGAGAGCTGCTTTTAAAAGAAAGGAGTCTCTCATACTTCCTCTATTTCAGTCTTCTGAATAGAAAGGAATATTTGCATGGCCATGTAAAACTCCAATCTCAAAAAATTATTTCATTATTGAGCCTTTCCATTTCCAGACCAAGAGTACACCAGAGTAAATCTTAAAGTTTATAAATGACAAGATCAGGTGGCTCTCTCATCCTTGTGTCTTCTAGATATATTGCATGGCTCCGTTCACCACTGCCTTCCAAACTGCAGGTGCTGCATGTGTGACAGATATCATCCATGAAGGCTCTGCTAGAAGAATTCCTTTTGCTGAAGTAGTATGATGTTTACCAGTTGAAAGAAATCTGGGCAATTAAGAGAACAAATAAACCGGTCTCCCATTATCAAGATACCTGGAGTCACAGAAGGAATCCACCAAGGAAAAATGAAAACTTGCCAAAGATACCAAAGTTCATGTTCTACCCATTGTAGATGATAAGAACTTCCTGGAATCAGATCCTACCCTTGGCATCAAAGAAACTAAGAGAAAACCATCTTAATGCCATGGGAAACATCTAGGACAAGGCTCTTTGCCACAAATAACATTATTCTTAGGGACTGGAAAACTACTTATGAGTATATATTTAACATAGCTTTCAGGGATAATACATCCTGAAACTTATAATCATTCACATTTATCTTATTAAAGAATGAAGCCTCAATTTGACAGTAAAACCATAATGGTACTATCATCATATCTTCTAAAAGATCTAATTAATATGAAGTCCTAAAGTTTGAGGTAGGAAAAAGACCATAAAGTTCTAACAGGTAGGATATCACCTGGACATCAGACTGTGTAAATTAGGAGAGTTCAGATGTCCAGCTTGCCCAAAGATGAAATACAAAAACTTCTTAATTACTGCAATATAAAAGAGCATTTAGAAGTCCACTAATACCATTCAAGGTTAAAATGGGCAAATATTCCTTCTTAAAATTCCTGTGGACTACACAGGCAGTCACAAAATCTAGTGCCCCCAAATCATCCACTTTGCTTTAATTATCTGGAGAGAAAATTAAATAAATTGTAGGTCTCTTTTTTTGAATGGGCACTAGTTAGCATTCTTAGAAAAAACAAACAGATTGCAGCCCCACTTGGTTCTTATAGGAACCCAAGGAGTATACCAATAGAATTAAATGGGCAATGGAAGGACACTCCAATCTATAAATAAACCCAAGTAAATAATGGAAAGCACCCACTTGTTTATTATCCTTTCCCACTCTCTCCAGAAGCTGGATATTCTGCCTCCAAGGGTTCAGTGGAGAAAGTGGACCCCTGACGTCAAAAGCTCTCCGTGGTCTTGGCTGTATCTGTGGTTCTAGGATCACTCCTTGCACCTCTGGTAGGAGAGAAGCACTGAAATAGAGAGCTGAATATAGATTTAAGAAAAAATTCTTATTAAGAAATTACATTCTCTGGTCATTTGAGTTTGTAATGACTTATCCTCAGGACAAAAAGGAGCTACCTTTGGGCATACTTTAGTGCCTTCTTAATTTGAATTTTAGAAATCTGTCACCACAAATGATTAATTCTTCAGTAACTATTAAGAAGGGACCTATCTTGGTGTAAGCCATAACATACTCTGTGACAAACCACCCAACTTCGAGTGGAAGACTGAATCAAAAATGATTAAATTATGACTAGAAACAAGAGTACAGTTGTCTTAAAGGGACAGGGGAAAGGCACTCAACCTCAGATATATCAAAGGAGGAGTCCCAGTTAGTTCTTCTGTCAAAGAGAAGAAGATGGATTGAAAACGAGAAACAGAATAATCAAGCATATTAACAGAAATACTATTAAACTTTGGGAATTGTCTAAGAAGCTGAATTTGTTCTCATTTTTAAGTCTTCAGTAATTTAAAGAATTAATCAGACTACAGTCCCATATTACAGCAATACAAAGCTAAGCCTAAATTTTATCAAGTTACAACTACTGTCACTGAAAAAGATTTATTCTTCAAGCACTCATATTTAAAAGTTGGAGGCTAGAATAGTGGACATCGGTAATACAATGTAAAAATCTTTTTTAAATATATGATCATTTGGTTTGGGGTTAAGAAGGACCAGGAAATAAATCATTAAGGGCTACAATGCAGAAATTAAAGCAGTAAGACATACCCAAATAACAGATGATGATAAAGATACTGGAAAATAGTTCGTTTTATTATAGGAATAAGGTAATAAGAGAAGGAAGCTCAAAGCACATAGCATCTGATCAAGGAAAAGCTGAAAGGAGAATAAGATAAGCAGATATGTATTTAAAGTTATAGGGACTGCAGAATAAATTTTAATAGTGGAAAACAGATCAATTATACTTTGTGGTACAGAGTGATACATCCCTATTAAATTTCAGATCTTATCCTAAATAGAAAGGTGCTGCACATTTCTGTTGTATAGAACATAGTCACACTATACTATTTCATGGACATGTTATATATGGGAATAAATTAAGAAAAAAAAGCTATCAAATAATTTCTCTCACGCCAACTCATTATCAGAAGGGTTCCTTACCTGTTAGTGGAACGAGGATTGTGCTCTCTTGTTCTCTATCAATCAACCAACAAAGGTTATAGTCTCAGCACTAAGAAGGTAGCAACCGACCAAAGTTAGTGTTTTAAGGCCTTCACTTCCTCCTGGCTCTGCCAGCCAGTTTGGAAATATACCAACAGCTGAAAAGGAATTGTTATGCCATTACCTAACAACATTTAGACTCAAATTTTCTTAAAGCCTGAAGAAGAAAGACAATCTAACCCTTCTGCTTTAGGAATATACTCAATTCTGTACAAGTGAGAAATAAAAACAGTTTCGAATAAGAAAAGAACACCTATGAAATTAACCACCAAATCTGTGATTTCCAAAATGTAAAGAAGGGGGAAAAGAAATCTAAAAGACATCAAGGGGGTGAAACTGCCACCTAGCAAGAGGTATCAATAAATAACTACGGAAGTACTCCATGAGACTGCGTGGCAGCTAATTTTTTACTTTAAGTTTCCAACAGATTTTAAGTCCTAAAGTCTGTTAGTTTTGAAGACTACACTTTTTGAACAATAGCTTACAACAGTATTTTACAGTGCAATCACACTGAGGAGGTCTATGAGGGATGATGAAAGGAAAGGAGTACAAATTAGAAAAAGATCTGAATACTAAATATCACAAGAACTGTACTCTACATATTTTCAAGAGTCAAAAAAAAAATTTTTTTTTAATTCCAAATAGATTAACAAAGAATTCCACAACTGGAGTTCTTAAGGGGTGGCTTTTTAACAGATGAGAAAGGCTTAGAATTAGTACATTAGAGCTAGCTTATTTATGTATTCACTGAACCTACAGTATCTTAGGCATAAGTACAAAACCCCCTATGACTTTGCTCTCATGGTTCCAGTTACTCTGTTCAACCATGATCACGAAGCCGCTGATCCTCTGACACATCGTCAGGTCAATAGCAGCCTAACACTACATCACAATGCATAGGCCATTCAATTCACTTCATCTCATCGCTAAGCACCTCATCATCTCACATCATTACAAATGGAGGGGTAAGTACATATAATAAGATTCTGAAAAGAGAAACCACATTTTTGTAACTTATACCATATATTATCATTGTTCTATTTTATTATTGTTATCTCTTGCTGTATCTAATTTATAAATTAAACTTTACCAGAAGTATGTTATATACAGGAAAAGACAGTACAAACAGGGCTTGGTACAATCTGAGGTTTCAGATAGCCACTGGAAGTCTTGGAATGTAACCCATATAGATGAGGAGGGACTCTGTATATTGTGCTAACAAGGTGCTATTCAAGTATTTTTTAATTATTAAAAAATCACCCTCTAGTCTTTTCTAATCAACTTCCTCAGCAAAACATTCTTTCAGGTTCAATATCTTAATATAAAGCATAAGATTAAAGATTTCCAAATTGATGAGATCTAAGTAAACCTTAACTACTTTAAGATACAGTTTTAAAAAATAAATTCAGAAGCCATAAAGCTATGATTTTCCAAATTTCCCAGCTTTCCTTCATTTCTTGAATACTAATCAGTAGTAACAATACCTCTGATGAAAAAAAGGGGGAGCATTCCATTTGGGAATAAGAAATACACTAGTAAATTGTTTTCTAAGTTACAGACTCACTTTGCTTTGAAAATGAAAAACAACTAAGAAATCATAGCTTGCTCTGATTAACAGTAGGCTAAGTTTACAATTTCTTCTACAGTAGAAGCTCTAAACCCTTGATTTATTTACCATACCCCACAGGATTCATAACTTAAAAATACAAACACATTAAAAAGAAAAACAAATGTTCTTAGGATAGGTTATAGGGCTGGAGAAGTATATCCACTCATTAACTTCTCCCAAGTGAGATGACTTTCAGGAAATAACATCTTTATTTTGCCTGATATACCAAAACTTGTGGATTCACCATATTCATACTCAAAAACTGAATAGACAGATTTCCTTAAATAGAAATCATTTTGAATCATTGAGGACAGCCAGTATCTCTCTTGCTTCAGGAGTTAATTATTTATGAAGAACTGTGGATTTGATAATATATCATTTATAAAGAAAAATGTAAAGGCACTTTCAAAATGAGATCATTATTCAAACAAGAATGAGCAGCCTTTGTGAGATTACTATTGCTAAAGGCTCTTAAGAATGACACAGTAGGACCTCACTTAATTCTATTTTAATAGGCAGCATTCTCCTATGTGATGTTTAAAGAGATGAAAAGAATTAGCACACCACTAGAGAACTTGTATTTCAACCACTAGAGAATAAATTCCAAAACAAAGCTAACAAAATCACCAGTGTTAAAATGCCGCGAAGGAACTCAAATGGATGTTAGGAGATCTATTAATCCACTACACCTCAATACAATCATTTGAATATTACCAATAATATTTAAATTTTTAAATATTCTTACTGAAAATCCAGCTATATTCAAATCAGAAATAAATCTAAGTATTTTATATTTAAATATCACTCCAAGAAATTCTCCCAAAATGTGCAAACTAGACTATTTGCAATATTTGTTCTCAACACTAAATTTATATTAAATGGGCATATACTGCTTATTAGTTTTAAGCATTTCTAATACTGAAGAAAGAGAAAAAGCTAAGCCCAATCATTTTTAAGGAATGAAATAAGGCAGTATGTTTCTATAAAGACTAATTCTATTCCCTTGTATTATAACTGACTAAAATTGAACTTGCTAACTTACAGATTTATAAATTACCTATAAAACAAAACATTCCAGGCTAAACTGGACACATGATAGAACACATTCTTCTTACTCATCTTTTATCACTCATTCTTACTGGTTCTAAGGCAAGTCTATAAAGAAAAAGAATTTCTCACAAACCCCTCCAGGTGCCCAGAACAGTCCCAGCTGCATGGCAGTAAGAAGAACAACCGTAACAGAAACCTTGAGTCTCTTCTTCCAGATAGAGATATTTAGTGCAGTGAGTTAAGACAGTAAATGTTTTACAAGTGAATAAGGTCTACTGATCAAGAAACAAAAAGTAAGAAAAGAATAACTTTTGTGAAGTGGCTAATATCTAAAGAAGACACTAAAAAGTTCAACTTTCTAATCATAAAGAAAATAAAAATATCTAAAGTTATTACTTTCATGTGTCTCTTGGGGGTCATCAGTTTTCAGAAATAATTTTCCAATATGGTTGGCAGAACCTCAAAGGTATCCTAGGATGATACAAATTTTAGCTAAATTATAACACCTATTATAGATTCTCTAATGTTCTTTTCCAGATTCAAAATTAGTAAGAAAACAAACCAGATATCGCTAGAACATGCAAATTTAAATATTAAGTTTGAAAAAGTGAGATCTTGCCAAAAGCAAAGGAATGAACAAACAAAACCAGCTACCTTAGAATTAATTAATCACGGTACTGTATTGACTCTGAAGGAAAAGATTACTTCTAATCCACAATTCTATACCTACTGTCCAGTAGGATACACTTCAAAAACATGAAAATAAGGCAGACTGAAACTTTAAGGAATGCATAGCATTATGAGAGTAGACACTTCTCATGGAAAGCAATTTCCTAAAAGAGAAAAAAATTGTGATGAGAATGACAACCCTAATTATTAAAATGCTTTAAGAACTACCAAATTTCAAGATTTACCACTACATTTTCTCTTCACCCTTTTGGAAAAGATACTATCCAAAAATGTTACTGAGATTCAAGTTACTCCAATAGGTTTAAAAATCAAGTATTTGTTAACAGATAGATACACAAGAGACAGACAATGTGTCTTCATGATTCACTGATTAAGGTATATGATAAAGTACAACAGATAAAGAAACAATGCACAACACATTTTTTGAAACAAAGCACAACACATTTTTTTAAAGTAGTCAGTCCACTACAGAATAAAAGATAAAAGGCAATCATAGAAATATATGTCATATAAAAAAGGCAACTTCAAGCTCAAGAATATTAAACACAAAAATATTTAAATTTGCCATCGCCTCCTCTGAATGAAAAAGGCCCTTTGATTTGACAAGAAAAGAAAACCTTAGTAGAAGTCTATTTTAAGAAAACTCTCTAAGTTGCTCTCATAAATTCCTTTCATAATTAACCCAGCCCATTACTTTCACCTCTTTTTCACCTCTTTATTTTGCTACTGTGAAATATTTGGCTTTGTTCTTATAATGGCCAGCATATACTAAAGTATAAACAAGGTACTGGGGGAAAAAAAAAAAAGAAAGGATCATCTTTCTATCTCATTTTTTATTCCAGGACCTTGGGTTGTGCTACATCCCTAATGAGTGCATTTAGAAACAGATGAAAAGACTATAAAAGGAAGAACAGTGACGTTTTATGAATTATGCTGCCTTTATATTAATTCCTTCAAGACACTTCTCCATTTATAACAAGAAATACATCAACAACAAAAAGATGTTACAGAATTAAATTCAAAAGTTTCTGATCAAGCAAGATTCATTAATGGATACTAACATTAATGAAAACTATGATGAGAATATGAAAAATTGAAAATATGAGAAACAAGATATTTACAGTGTCTCAAAATATCTCCCCACAAAACATTTGCTATTTCTAAGGAGAAAAAGAGTAATTTTAAGAGTATAAAAACTTGGCAGACACTTCCTTAACCAAATGATCAAGATAATGTCACCAGTAACGGAACAAATCAATACCACCTACCTCCTGATATAATGCACTGATAAAGACATAACATTATTTCTGTGGAATCCTTGCCAAAAATGCATTATCCCAATCTGATCATGAGAAACATCAGACACACAAATTAAGGGACATTCTAACTAGCTAGTACCCTTCAAAAGTGTCAAAGTCGTGAAAGGCAAAGAGAGAAGCATCCCAGATTGAAGGAGACTAAGGAGACAAGACAATTAAGGACAAGAGTATGAGATTCTGGATTAGATCCTGGACTGGAAAAAAGGTCATTTAGCGAATAAAAAATGGTCAAAATCAAATAAAGTTCACAGATTGGTTAGTATTAACTCCTGATTTCTACATTTGTTCTATGGTTATGTAAAATATGACCATTAAGGAAAACTGGGTGAATTATATGAGAATTCTATTAACTAATTTGCAACTTCGGTTAAGTCTAAAATAATTTTAAAATAAATTAAAAACTAAAGAGGTTCTGAATAAGGTACCATATTTGACACACGAATGGAATGTCCACTAAGAAATATAAATCTACATTTTTCATTATGAAAAGTTTATACCAATCTAATCCTACTGGAAATGCCAGCATTATGTTATGTTCTGTATTAGTATCAGAAAATTAATCAGGGGTGCCTGGGTGGCTCAGTGAGTTAAAGCCTCTGCCTTCGACTCAGGTCATGATCCCAGGGTCCTGGGATCGAGCCCCGCATCAGGCTCTCTGCACGGCAGGGAGCCTGCTTCCTCCTCTCTCTGCCTGCCTCTCTGCCTACTTGTGATCTCTGTCTGTCAAATAAAAAAATAAATAATCTTTAAAAAAAAAAAAATAATCAGATGGTGACAGTCTTAAGTTTTTTCATTTCTTTGGTAAATTATTCTAATCCTAAATTAGAATAGGATTCTATTTTAGAATAGAATTCTTCTGAAGAAAGCATGTGAGAGATCAAAATCTTTCACCCACAAACAGAAAAAACTAAGTTATGTTTATGTTAAATAACTAGTTGTAGAAATTAACATTGCACTACAGCAAACATAAGATAGAACAGGCGGATTAAAAAACCAAACGGTCTTCCAATTTAAATTGATAATTTGAATTATCATATATAAGCATTTATTGCCATATTATAAAAATGGAAGGAATAAAATATTATGCTCACTTTTTTCTTTAAAAATGTCTATAGGAAACAAAGTTTAGTACCATAAATGTTCCACTATTATTTTTTTCCACTAAAAATCAACGATGAAGCTCCCTAATATTTTTTTAATTTAATTAAGTAATCTCTATACCCAATGTGGGGCTCAAACTCATAACCTCAAAATCAGGAATCACAAGCTCTTCCCCTGGGCCAGCCAAATAATTTACTTTCACTCGTAAAATCAGTTAAAAATAGTTAGGACCTTTTTTTTATATTACCATTTATTGAGCTTAGTATATAGCAAGTAATATATTATTATGCATTTTATATATACTACCTCATTCAATCCTCACAATAACTCTGACATATACAATATTAAAGTTTTATTGATAAGGACACTAAGGGAAAAAGTAATGGAATAACTGCCCTAAGATCATACACATAGCAGCTGCAGAATAGAAAATTCAAAACCAGTCTCTAGGACCCAGAGTTTTAACGAATTTTATATTTTTTAAGTCATATTATTTTCATTAACTTTTCTTTCAAATATTAGTATATGACAAACTGCTAAAATAAACAATGTTTTAAGTAGAATTCTGAAATTCTTCCCTTCAATTTCATTTAAACATGGATCTGTTGAAAGTTACTTGCTTTGTCATTTCTATCAACCAACGGAAGTTTGACAAGGCAATAAAGCTTCGAAATAAAGTATAGCAAAACTCTGTATCAGCAAAATAATTTAGAAACAGATGTTTCTATTGAACCTGAGAAGACTGCATCTAAAAGTAAATTGAAATGGTAATCAGAAATTTCTCTTACCTTTTAAAAGTGCTTTTAAAAAAGCTTTTTTAAAAATTTGAATTTCTAGTTTACCTATCCACTGACTTGCCTAACAAATCTAGAGGATAGTCTTTTAAATGCATAAAAATTTCACAAAGAGTTTAATGAGCTTAATTATCTTAATGTAATTTAACATCAAATCTACAACAGAAGGCATCATTTCTGTTATGAGCATGATTAAAATAATAGTCTAGCAATAACAAATTAGACTTTATTCTATTTCCCCAGACATTTTTGGAATAAGATTTTATAGTAACAATCCATGTCTTGAAAAGGAAAATATTGCCAAAAATAGTAAAAAGAGATGAAGGGAAAAGAATATCACCACCTGTTAAGTTAATAATTTAAGAATATGTTTGTTGTAATCTAAGAAATATGATTTGATATGAGAGATACATGAATTTTATTAATCACTGTATAGGCTAGCAGCACAATTTTGTAAAAGCCACAACAGACCTTGGATTAAGCCCTTGAAAGTGCCAATACTACTAAATTCTCAATTCATCAAGTAAGACAACTTCACATATGGATGTATCCCCATTAGGAAATGATATTCCTGTATATTCCTTCACACGTTTTAATAAGTCACTCGTTTAAATTTTATTCAGGTGTAATACCAGAGTACAGTACTTTTCTTTCCATTCTTCCTTCAAAACTGGGGTCAAATTTCTGAAACCATCAAATGCAGCTAGTTTTAAAAATTCCGGCTTTGCAGTTTTACAAAGACATTCCCAAAAGAGCCAAAAATTCCTTCCCTAATCTACCAATTTATCTTCAGAAACACCTCCAATAACCATTCTTTTCACCCCTTTGATAAATCTTTCAGTCCCCAAAAGACTTCAATTTTCACCTCAGAAGTTGACATCCCCATTTGTACTTTCTTAATCCATTTCTCAAATCCGTGTAACAAAGGGAATAAATAGATAACCTTCAGTTGGCTCCTTTACTTTGTTAGCAATATCAAGCTTTAACTCTAAAACATAAGAAACACAAAGTTAGTAAAAAGTTCTACGTTAATCAAAGCAAAGAAACTGATCAGCTTCCCTATCTCTGAATGTTTACAGTGTTAACTAGTTCTTTCTATCCTATTTACAGAGTTCCCCCAGGAATACACTAACTCATATGAAGTCTATCCCTAAGGTCTGTAAACCATTTACAATGACAAAGCCAATAAAATGAGGCTGCAAATATGTCAGGGCTGTAGTTCTCAAAATATGTTCTTAATCTTCTGCCAGATGGCTCACTTGGTATATATATTCATATGATAACAATTTTACTTTTATTTCTAATATAAATCGAATACTTATAAAAACCAGGGTGATATAGCAGAAAAGGAATTGTTAGGGGTAGAATAATAATTGTAGAGATGGGATCCAGTTGAAGTCTGCCACCATCACTTAACTACAGGACCCAAGGCATTGCTCATGTATAAAATGAAGGAGATTAACATTTTCCAAAGCGTATTATGAAGAACACTCATTCTACAGGACATTAATAAACGTTAGATGATCAAAAAAGTTGGGAAGGTTAGTGGTGACTAAATAAAATTGTCTCTCTTCTGCAGAATTTCTCAGTCTTTAATACATTAAAATGCAAAGTTAACCTCCAGGATGTCTATAACAAAAAGCATTCCCAGGGCGCCTGGGTTGCTCAGTAGTTAAAGCACTGCCTTCTGCTGAGGTCATGATCCCAGGGTTCTGGGATCAAGCCCCACACCAGGCTCCCTGCTCAGCCGGAAGCCTGCTGCTTCGCCCTCTCCCACTCCCCCTGCTTGAGTTCCCTCTCTCACGGTCTCTCTCTCTCTCTCTCTCTGTGCGTCAAATAAATAAATAAATAAAATCTTTAAAAAAAAAAAAAATTCCCCAAGACTCCTGGGCTCTAGAAATTTTTTTTCTTTTTTGGCTTGAAGAAGTGGTATATCAAAAACACTAGTTTTGAAACTTTTATACTAGATTTCAAAATCCAGTTCAATGATCTTGATACTTAAAAACCAGGTACTGACTCATTATCTTACTAAAAACAAGCTGATTAATTCCATTCATTCTAAGGAGATAGTGTTCACTCAGTCCCATATAGGAGGGAGTATGGAACAGATGGTCTTCAGGGCACTATGTCCATCTAAAACAATCTTTATAATGAAAAAGAATCACTTGATTAGGGTAATCGTTCTATTTTGGAATATTAACAAACACCCAGAAGACACTATATTCCTTGTAAGTAGCCCCTATCCCCATTAAGAAAAAGAGGAAGGTGTGCTTTCTTAACAACTTTTGTTTCTGTAAATTTAAGAATTTTGAAGCAGTTCTCGAATAGTTGTAACACTGTCCCAGCAGCCTAGGACTCAGAAGAATTAATCCCTGATGCTTCCATTATAAGTAATAAATTCCCTTTGCTCATATGCATCTAGAATGGTGATACCAGATACACGCCATTCTTAGGAGGATTGAGAGAGAGTCACTCTTTTCCTACAGGGATTAATTCTCTTATGGATCCCCAGGCAAGAAAGGTTATACCAAAAATGTCACAAGGGTGCAGAATCCCTGGTTTAGAAGGTTATCGTATGGAGAAAGTCTCCGACTATGTAGGCAAGCTTTTAATTTTAATTTACAGTGCTTCTGAAAGGAATCATTCTTACTTACACAATAATAAAAGCAGATACTATGTACAACAACTATAAAGAACTGAGCTAGGTGCATGACATCCTTTATCCCCTTAAACCCTCCCAACAACAGTGCAAGGGTAGCTTACTCCCACTTCACAGGTAAGAAAACTGGGCTTACATTTACAAAGGTCACACAATGCAAGATAGCATAAAGAAGATTAGCTACCAGATCTGATGCCAAAGCTAATGCTCATTAAACTCTACCTCACTGTCCACTATGCTCCTTAATCCATAGCTAGATTAATCAACTTATTTGAATCAAAAGGCTGTCATGCACATCATATACAGAGCAACTAAGCATGATATGTTAATTTGGATAATTTAGAAAATATATTAAGATCTTATGATGCTTTTTCAGAGTACTAGACAAAACTCTTGGAAGACCAAAAGCACAACTTTTTTTTTGTATCCTTAGTACCTTTGTTCAGTGCTAGCATACACAACAAGCATTCAAATATTTCTTAAGTAAATAAATCATCACAATACCAGGAAAGATTAGAAATACTATAAAAAGCTCCAAAGGCTAATAGACAACTGCTTAAATTAGCTTAGGTAGTTTTTCTAAAATATTTTATATTGCTAGATTTAGAGATGTAGGCAACAAAACTGTTTAATAAGTTATCAATTATCACCAGTTCCTCCTCTTTCCCTTCTATTCACAGTAATCATCTTCTAGACCTTTCTGCTACCTTACTCATTTGTTGAGTCTCTGACTCAGACCACTACATGGCATTTAGGTCACGTATTTATAAGCTCAAATACAGCACAACTTGAGTTTTGTTAGGCCAGAGTGTCTACTTGTTAAAAGTTTTTGTTTTTGCATATTGGATCCATTTCTTAACAAGAAAATTTAGTAAGATACTGGTAGATCCTCATGAGCTAAAAATACAAGTACAACTAGAAACTAAACCTTTAAATAAAAGGAAAAAACCCAAAGTGGGTCCCTTTCTGCTTTCTATTTCACAACAGACAACCTCACTTTTAAACATTCTCGCTTTAGGGGCACCTGGGTGGCTCAGTCAGTTAAGCATCTGCCTTCAGCTCAGGTCCAGATTTTGGAATCTTTGATCTCAGGATCCTGGGACCAAACTCTCCCCCGACCACCCCAATCAGGATCCCTGCTCAGTGGGAAGCCTGCTTCTCCCTCTCCAACTGCTGTTCCCCCTGCTAGCGCTCTCTCGCTTGCACTCTCTCTCTCTCAAATAAATAATTAAAATCTTAAAAAAAAAAAAAATTCTCCATTGTGATTGCCTACATGGATGGGGAGAATGGCAAATTTAGGCTGTCAAAAGCATACGAATAAGTAAAATGTCTAGAAATGCAATCAAATTATACAAGATGTGAAAATTACTGGCTTTCAGTAGCTTTTGGCTATTACATAGTAGTGGAAAGTGAAATTATGGAAAAACTGAGTAAGATTCATACTATATTACTATTCAGTGATAAATTAAGTTACTATATCCATTAAGATACTTACTATTAACTACAAGATTTTAGGAAGTTCCAATTGTTTCTTTATATAATTCAATGTTTATAAATCAGGAAACACACAATGAAAAATTAAAGCAGCTCTACTGTAAAAACTTTGAATTAATAGAATACCTAAGGCCAAGGACACCTAGGTGGCTCAGATGGTTAAGCATCTGCCTTCAGCTCAGGTCATGACCCTAGAGTCCTAGGATGGAGCCCTACACTGGGCTCTCTGCTCAGTAGGGAGCCTGCTTCTCCCTCTCCCTCTACTGTTCCCCCTGACTGTGCTCTCTCGCTCTTTCAGATAGATAGAGAGAGAGAGAGAGAGAGAGATAAAATAGACTAGAATAGAAGACCTAAGGCAATTGTCTCAAAAAATAAACTCCTCCTTCTAAGATAACAAGCAAAAAGACAAGGTAAATCCTGTTCTTCAACTTACTATAAAAGTATTCACATAAATTAGCATTTTCTTCTTCCAATAATAAGCATGAAATGCAAACCAAATGCTATAACCATTCAAAATTAAAAGACTGAGTCATAAAATGTGCTATTATGATTCAACTGATTAAAATGAGTTTTCTACTTTAATAAGTATCTTAATGTAACTTGATCATGTTAAGCATTAAAAAATATATATCCTAAGTATCAATAGCTTATCGTAAAAGCTCACAAAATGAGACCAGCAGAAGGCTACTAACTTGACTTACTTGACTTACTGAAAGGTTCATATCATAAAATTATTTCTACATTCATTTAGTCTTAAAAATTGGATTTCACTTAAACAAATTCTCCAAATTTAAAGTTTATTCTTTAGCAAAAATTTGGAAAATTTAATCATTTGGGATAGAAATGTTTTTAAAATTAAAAGAGTTAATTAGGAGGGGCGCCTGGGTGGCTCAGTGGGTTAAGCCTCTCCCTACGGCTCAGGTCATGATCTCAGGGTCCTAGGATCGAGTCCCATATCGAGCTCTCTGCTCAGCAGGGAGCCTGCTTCCTGCCCCCCCGCCTCTGCCTGCCTCTTTGCCTACTTGTGATTTCTCTCTCTGTGTGTAAAATAATTAAAAAAAAAAAAAGTTAATTAGGAGAAAACAATCGAAAGGATCACCCTTAAGAACATCACTCACTGTACAACTCTATAATGAGAATCCAGTGAAATCTACAGGACTAAATGCCTCCATCCTCATAGGCTAACGACTGCTTTTGACAGCAGTCAGCTGCCACCTCATATGGCTCATCAGTGGGCCAAGACAATCTCCAGAATGGTTAAGAGTACAAGCTTTGGGTCAAATCACCTAGCGGAATACTCACTCCATCACTTAGTATTATATGACCAAGTTACTTAACTTGATAATATTTTACCTAAATAATATATCTGCCAATAATACAGTAAAAGAAAAAGAAATTTTAGAATCATCTCTCGGTCATCCTATAATCCTCGGGTCCCCTATAAATTCATCATTCGTCTTATATAAATTTACCAAAAAAAAAAAAGCTAAAGTGGTCGATAATTCAAACATTATGTTCCTTCAATAAGCATTAAATATACTTATTCCTAAAAGGATTGGGGTTCAGAATTATGGTTAATTATTATGGGATTCAAGAATGAAAGCAGGAAACATTTTAAGATATCTAATTTGGACTTAACCTATCTCCCCATTTTGGATCCATCCCTCCTCCCTGGAACCTGAAAACAACTAAAATTCCTAATAACAAAATATAACAGTTGTACAAACATATAAATCCTGCTGTCATTTCAGAGAACAACTAGTAAATAATGCTTCGTAGATCCCCAAAGAAGAAAATAACACAATGAAGCTGAAGCTTCACTGTCAGACGAAACTTTATTCCAAGATTCTACAGTAACAGGGAGCATGAACTTAAGACATGGCTCCAAGCCTAAGTCTGAAAGGGAAGTAAACTACAGTAATAAAGCCTAAAAAGAGGAAGAAAAGGAGAAAGCTAGATATTTGATGGGTTATCAGCACCTGACTCGTGGACAGCACTACAGCCAAAACCCGTATTTTTTCAATCCACCTCACACCACTTTGCACCCAAAGCAATACACTTGGAGAAACAAAAATCAAGCAAAAAATAACTTACAAGTAGCACTTTTCTAAAATGAATTTGCTACTATAAGTTTTATTGACTATCATCTTTAAAAAGTAGTTTCTAAAACATGAGTTCTTTCCCCCAAGCAGAAAGAGAATCCTCATCATTGTTGAAAATACAATAAAACACAACCAAGAAAAGAAAATTAATTTAATATTAAGTATAAACAAAAACTTCCTTAGCATGTAAGTGGATTAGGTTTATCTATTTCATTTTTTTTAAAGATTTAATTTATCTATTTGACAGAGAGAGAGAAATATCACAAGTAGGCAGACAGCAGGCAGAGAGGGGGGGGGGGGGAGCAGGATCCCCGCTGAGCAGAGAGCCTGATGGCAGGGCTTGATCCCAGGATCCTGAGGTCATGACCTGAGCAGAAGGCAGAGGCCTAACCCACTGGGCCACCCAGGCGCCCCAGGTTTACCTGTTTTATAATCTCACTTTCAAATAGTGAATCATTCACTGTATCATGTCTCTTTGGGGTAATCTTAAAATTTCTAATTCCTACTTTGCTGTCAGGCTATATGCTACTACTTGCCTAATTTGCCCCTGCCTTAGAATCCCATTTCTTTTCTTTCCCCTCCCTCATCTGCTTTAAGGTGATAAAGATGGCAAACATAACACTTAAAAAGTCTAAAAAAATAACCAAAAATACTATACAAAAATAGCCCTGGAGGAAGAGGGTGGTAGCTACATGGCTTTATTTTGTGATAGCAATTTCCAGCAGTTTGGAGGCCTTTACATTCCAGAGGTTGTATTCCAAAGGATTAAGTTACCAGTGTTCAACCTCTGGATTAGTAGAATGTTACCATATGTGGACTGGGTCCTTGCCTCCTTAGCTTTCCTAATGAGGCCAAGGTCACTGATTCAAACCATTATCTCAGACTGTAACCACAAAGACAATATGCCTCCATTTCCACCACTGACAGCAAAAGGAATTACTGAGTTCCTCATACCCTATTAGGGAAGGAAGCAACTAGACATCCGAAATAAAGTCAGGAGTTCCCTAAAACCCAACACTGAGACCAGGCCATTACAAAGCACAAAAACTAAAAAGGGCCCTCCATTCCATGTCCAATTAAGTCAAGACTCCTCAATCCTGTCTCCGATGCTTTTCAAAGTTAGCCTTATCTTCCATATTCCTATATACAGACACCATCACTTACCAACTTAGACTATGTCCTATGCTCTTTTCCATAAATACTCCCTGTACCTTGAACCTTCTTGGTGTAAGTTTTCTCTACTAAAATAACTTCTCTCAAATGCCACCTCTTCAAAGGCATGTGATCTGATCTTTACCTTATAACTCTCAATACTGCTTTATTAATATCTCTCATGACACATAGCCTACCTTTGCCATCCTTTTCCCATATATTGCACTTCCATCCCAAGTCATTCCCTAAAATGTTTCAAGCAGTCAACAAAGGTAGGTATAAATACTACAAAATAAATTATAAATAGGTGAAAAAAACTGAAACAAAGGACCAAAAACAGGAGAGTAGTATTTGTTATACCTATTATCTGTGTCTGTGTGTGTGTGTGTGTTTATGCGTACACACACACACACATATATGTATATCTGTATGTATAGATACACACTTATTCTTGATTTTAAGTAGGCTCCCCTTAAGGACAGAGATTCGTGCTGTACAAATACTTACTAAATTATATCCTTTCAAATACATAGGAAATCTAAAAATTTCAAAATATCCTTTTAAAATTATATTTCTTTATATGTATATGCACACATATACAAATATATTCTCAAAATTTTAAATGGCAAGTGAAGTGAAAAAAAGGCACCAACATATAATTTACTTTTGTGGCACTTTAAATGTTAATAAAATAATCAAATTACTCACATTTAGTGTCGATGACAGCACTAATGCTTTTAACATTTTAAATAACTGCGGGGGGCAGTTAGGAAGAAATTATTCTTCCTCTTTCCACTGCCTGGAAAAGACTGGCAAGTAAATGAATGAAAAGAAAGGAGGGAAAAGTCTCTATGATCACTAGTGTAAAGAACCAATCCTAAAATATTAGTTCACACTTGGATTTCTTTTCACTACTAAATATATTTGGGACACATCTGCTTTGGATTAGACACAGATGAATCCTATGAAAACAAACTGCAAAAATCCTACCTGAAGGTTATTACCACTTACCCCTCGCACTTTTAAAACTACAGCTATAGATAATAGCCTTTCCAAAAAATTAGGTTATTTTTGTCTGTTGATTTTTCAAAATGAGAAGAGAAATATATTGCTTTAAGGGAAGACAGACTTGGAAAGTGAATACAGTAGTTTTCTAAACTGAGAAATTTCCTAACCAAAGGACTTCTATACTGAATCACTTTACAAAAAATCACTATCCCTCTAATTTATCTCCTTCATTCATTAAAAAGTAACAGAGAAAACATAATTTCCTGACTGGTTCTTTCTGCTTCCAGGTGTACCCCCATTCCAATCCAAACTATGGATTCATTTGATACTAATCTTCCTTGAATGTGACTTAATCAAAAAGTGTTGAGCACCAGATCACTCCTGAATTCAACCTACAGTCACTTCCTATCACAGCCTAAGACAAACTTAACTCTATTTAGTCTGACTGTTCCCCTACTGGTACCCTGAACGCATTTCTTATTTTTTCCCTTTTATTAGTACTCTCATACCTGAAACATTCTTCAACCCAAAACTTTCAAAAAGTCCATTCAAAACACTGCATCCCTGACCTACCAAAGGTCAATTCCATCCCATCTGTGAACTTTGAATGTAATTTACTCTATCAGGAAAGAGGAGTTCCGTTAGTCTGAGAAACATTTTGTAGCACTATTTGAGAATTCACTTAGCCTTTCTGAACTTGTTGCTTCATCTATAAAACAAGAGTTGAGTGAGATCTCAAGATTTCCAGCTCTAAATTTCTGATTTGTTCATTTTGTATTTCATGTCATTTAAAACTGTTATTTAGCTCTAATTATTGTCATGTAATTTCACCATATGTACGTTGTATATACTCCTTAAGGACAAAAATCACGTTTGATTATATCTTTGCCTATACCATTACTATGTAATAATTTACACCTTGTAGGTACTCAATAAATATACCCATTTGATAGGCTGCTGAAAGGGAGACAGAAAGAATTTAAGATAACAGGTACAGTAGTATATCTGGGAAGAATTGAAACTTACTCCTGTATATCAGAACAGCTATGCATATAATGTCAACAGAATGCAGAGCTTCTGGCTGTAATGATATCCCTATCCCAGATATTTATGGGGTTTTTCTTCTGCCACATGTCTGAATGCACTCACTCGATAATATTTCAAAACATACTATGAGCTAGGCACTATTGCATGCAGTGAGAATACAGAGGTAAACTAGATGGATAAGGTCCTTGTTCTCATGGAGCTTATGTTCTTGAGTACAAGAATAAGAGTACCATTCCCACTCAAACTTCCAAGATCAAGATAAGATTATTTGAGGACAGAACAAGATAAAAAATATCTGCAGTTCCCCATGCCTTCCAATACAGGAAAGCTGACTAAGAAAACAACTCTCAATACCACTGTCAGAACAACTCAGTTCAGACCATATGCTAACAGAGGCCAACAGAGCTCAAGGGTCTTAAGAGGACAAACTCTGGAACCCAAACTGCCTAGATCTAAATCCCAGCTCCAACTTACTAGATATATGACCTTGAATAAGTTACTTGTTTTTTTTCCCAAGTTAATCATTCTATGCCTCAGTTTCATCTCCTGCAAAATGAGGGTAATAATGGTACTTAAAACTCATATAAGATTTTCTGAGAATTAAATGAATTGATAGACATAAAGTGCTTAGAACAATCCTACAGCTAAGTACTATAATTTTGAACTCTCTTACTGTTAAATTGTTATAGAGTCTATGAACAAGCTAAAGACAGTACATAACACCCAGTAGTAACTCAATATTTAATCAATGACTGAATAAATGAACCAGACTGTTTTCTTCCTCTGTGAATATGGAACAAAAGTATCCTATCACCTTTAAGACTGCTAGGACTCAAGGGGATATAATCTATTTCAAAGTACTTTGTTAAAAACAAACCCCCCAAAGTCACACAAGAGTAACACTTCATTACTACTACCAGTAGAAATGTATCATAGCCATACCACAGCAAAAATTTGCTAGATATTAAATTGCATGTTTATACCTTCAAAGCATTCCTAACTAGTCAATATGCTGTTTATTACCATGTGAATGAATGTATACTAAGAAAGTCTAATACTGAAGAAATCAGGTAACTAGCCAAGCTGGGAAAAATGAAGTCTCATCACAGTGAGCAATTTTATAATCAATCCAATCAAAACTTACTCAAAAAAGGAATACTCAGGCATGTACCCAAGGTATCAAAAGTTGCCTAACCTGAGTGGTGAGCTGATAGTATAAAAATAATCTAGAGTCCTGGGAAAATAAGCTGCTATCACATCTGTCTTAACCTCATGCAGCTCAGAGTAACCCTTTACTCTACGGCGTCCTGGCTGGGGAAGGGCAATACCATCCACACCATGGTAAATCCATATACACCAGGATTTAAAGCTAATCCTTAATAAAAATCAATCATAGTAATTCTTCTCTCCAATCAACACAAATATGGTTTTCAGCCAAGCAACCAGGTTTTAATATGGAGAGGTCCCTCTCCTAATGGATGACCATTGCACTACAACATCAGATTGTACATTTTCCCTTCTGTTTTTAATTACCTAACCTTAAGAGTAAAGACCTCATCTCTTCACACTTTTTTATGCCCATTTAACACCCACTCACAGGTAATCAATTAGTTTAGCTAATTTTGATCACTGCCAAACCTTTTTCATCTGCCTTTAATTAATCCATAACTTACCTGTTCAAAAACAAGTAACCATAAGTAAAATAGATCAGTTAGGAATTTTAAACAAGTAATTAACTCACTATTTACTAAACTGTTTAATAAGGAAAACTCTCAATACAAACAACATTTTTACAAGTTACATGTTTATATTTTCAACAGCTGAAACTGTACCAAAGAACTTCCAAGACAATAGTTGGATACTATTTAAGCTTCATTATATATTGAGATGAACAAGCCAAAAGATGATAAAGAATACTGATATTCTAATTTTCAAATAAATAGGGGTTTTTTTGGTCTTAACCAAGTTGGAGAACTTTTACTGGCATAAACAAAAGTAAATACAAAACAAGCAGAAAAACACAAAACAAAATGCTTGTTACAAGCAACAACTAAGATTGCTCTTTTGGCTCATAAACACAGCAAAAAATAATCAATTAATTCTGATTCACCTCTATTAAAGGAGGAAACAGTGATATCACATGGTCATCTATACAGAACTTATTTACCTTCCAAATATACCGTAACAATGATTTTAAAAAGATAAGTTGTCCTTATCTTGTGCCACTTGGCTTCATTTATTCACTAGGCAGATTTTTACTAAGTATCTGTTTGTTAAGCACTGAAATACACTTTGGGTATGTAGAAGCAAATCAAGCATCCCTGTCTATAAAGCTTAAAATCATCAGATAATCTCTCTCTCTCTCTCTCTCTCTCTCTCTGTCTCTCTCTCACACACACACACTCTACAAACTAATAAACATTATAAAAGAACATTATTAACAAAGAACCAGAGTTTAGATTGCTATGTCACAGAAGGCCTATCAAAAAGTGACCGTTAGTACTCATGTGATGAGCCCCAAGTAGTGTATAGAATTGCTGAATCACTATATTGTACACCTGAAACTAATACATTGAAATAAAAAAAATTTTTTATAAAAACGTGTCAGTTAAACTTTGAGGAGGAATAGAGGACAGGTGACACAGGGGATGCTTAGGCTGAAGAATGTGTGCTTGACCCTAGAGGAAGAACTAAGAATGAATGGCAACTTGAGGAAGTGAAAGAAGGCAGTTGGAACACAAAAAGCAGAGGGGAAAGTGGCACTACATGATGCCAGAGGTAAACAAAGGCAAAAAGTAATTACTTTCAAAGGGATAGGAAGGCTTTAAAGGGTGCTGGGCAAGTGAGAGTTCTGAACAGATTTTTATTTTAAGAATATCATTCTGACTGCAAGATATAATATTGGAGAAACAAGAGAATGTATGCAAGAGGCTAATGAGGAAGCTACTGTAGTACTTTAAGAGTTAAATACATTAGACTAGAGTTGGGGCAATGGTGGGGGCAGCAGATGAATTCAGAATATATTTTGTAGGATAAGGTCAGGAAGTACACGGTGAGAAAAAGGGGAAGTTATCAGGAATTACCCTAAAGTTTCTGAAGTGAAGAACTAGTAAGAAATAATAATTATTAAAAAGAAGATAACAAAATAGAAAGAAATTTGAGAGGTCAGGTAATGAAGAGAAACTTTGTGCTCTGTTAAGACTATGAGAATGCAAGTGGAGATGCTTTATGAAGGCAGAGAACAGTATCACCTAAAGCTAAAAAAAGTGTGGGCTACTGATGCGCATTCAGAAAACTGATAGCATACAGACTGTATTTAAAGCCACAGAGCAGATGATCACTTACGGAAAAGGCAGTTAGGTGGGAAAAGGACTTAGAAATCCAGAGAAACTCCAACATGGAGTCGGACAGAATAGATGAATCTGAGAGACACTGAAAAAAGGAGCCAGAAAGGTGGGAAGAAACTAAAAAGAGCCCTGAAAGCAAAAGAGTGTTTCAAGAAGAAGGAAAAATAAAAGTCAACTAGGCTCAATAATGCTGAAACGTAAGATTTCCACATCAAACTGGTGAGGAAGAAATAATGGGGGGAAAGACATGTGAATATACGTGAAGCTAGAAAACAAAGTCAACCTAGAATCTAAAATTAATTATAAATAGTTCTTTAAAATAATGTAAACATGCAATTCATATAATTTCCTTTAATGAGCCATTAAAGCATATTCCTACCATGACACGCTCAACACGGTGACACGGCAAAAACCAACCACCAGAGTTCCAACATTGCAGCATGCTTCTAATATTGCAGCAGAAGAGGTCATGCTTTGCATAGTTCATAATTTTAAATTCAACTTCCTAAACAAGAACCAAAATCTAACTGTTGCCTCACAATTCTGAAGCCAATGCTACAAAGACTGAATTTAAATTAGAAAATTAAAAGTTTTCCTGAAAAAATAAATTTTCATACAACTTCAAAAAGAAAAAACAATATTAAACTTAATTCACTTATCATTTGCATGTCTACTGCACTCCAGGTCCATCAGTTGTGATGCCTTTAACCACTTTTTTCCCTCACCGAGGACTTACAGGCAAACAGCAGTATGTTCTACGGTAATTCTACTTTTGCACAAATACACAAATCAAAGAAGCCTGCCTTTTTTCAGGTTTTCAGCTACTCTTGTTTATGGGCATTACGCTTCCTTCTTGTTGGCTTCATTAGTAGAAATACCAAAAGACTTTTAGTTGGAAAAAAAAATTTTAATATTAGCTGTTGTGCTGCTATGTGTGTAACCAGAAACAACTCCACCTCTCTAGAAACTACGCTTCAGCTTATTCACCAGTAAGACAGAATGAACTTAACTCACAGGGTTGTTGAGTTGGCTTAATGTGATAATAAATATTAACTGAATCTAATCCTAACATTTCTAATCACTTCTATGAACTGAAATACCGAGTTATATACTATTATTATTTCTACTGAATATAAGCCAAGCAATTCCACTCTTAAAATTTATGTACTTATTACAGATCAAACCTTGGAGCAATGACTTTATTAAAATTAGCATCATTCTTTACATTTAATAGTGCAGTGTTGTATAGTTAAGATTAGTATATAATGATAGTAAACACATAATTTATACTCCTTTACTAAAAACCCACTAAAATTACCCCAAAAATGAATTTTTTAGCTATAAAGACATAAACCCACAAAAATTGAGAGAATGGGTAAAAAGACAATAGCAACAAAAGTTTGGAAGCTGGAAAGCAGATGGTTGAGTGACAAATGACTTAGCAAACACTAGAAAATCAAATCTTTAGCAAACAGTGGAGAAAGCCAAGAACAAACCCAATTTAAACTGTAAAATCCCCAAAAGACTCAGCAATTGGCAGTACCACATACATCTGAAGTGGGATATGGGGGAGAGAGGGAGCTAAAATAAGGAAGATTGTTTAAGTCTTTTTAAGAAGTAACCAGCTCCACTGATCCTTACTGTCCTTCCCCAATCCCAACAGAAACCTGAAAATATATTGTCTGGAGAATACAAAACACCATATCTCAAGACTGAGAAAATCAGGTACAGCCGCAGGCAGTAAAACATACTAAAACAGGGTGATTGAGCGAAGAAATATATACGGGGATGCTAAGACTCTCCCAAGACCTTTTACCCAACTTCCCTCCTATCCCCCACAACCTTCACCTCCAAGCAAGAAAGAGCCTTCTACAGGGAATCTAACCAGCTCAAAGGAAATACGTGAAGACACTGACATCAATAAAGTCCTCCAACCAAACATCTGAGCCTGGTTACTATACAGTAAAGGCTAACAAGTATCACTGAGGATTTCTAATTATGATTTTACTTCCCTATTCACAA
Organism: Mustela nivalis; assembly: GCF_964662115.1. Lineage (NCBI taxonomy): Eukaryota > Metazoa > Chordata > Mammalia > Carnivora > Mustelidae > Mustela > Mustela nivalis. The sequence continues at coordinate 34,350,352 of NC_139034.1, read as the reverse complement.
CACAACCACCAACCATCTAAGGTAAGGCTACAGAACATGAAAGATAAAGAACAAAGCAAATACAAACTAAGAAAACAAACCTGGGAGACACTGATCACACAAGGAGAAGAAATCTTTAAAACATAATAATAATAACCTTTATATATTCAGACAGCTAAAAGAAAATATTGTTATTAGAGCAAGAAACTATTTCAAAGGAGCAAAGTCAAAAAACAAAAGCTGTGGAAAATTAAATATATAACATATGAAAACTCAATAGAAGTACAGCAAAAAGAAAATGAGATGGAAAATACAAGAAAATTAGAAAAGAAATCAAGAAGGTCCATTATCCCAATAAGAAGAGTTTGAGAAAGAAACAGAAAATAGAAATAATCAAGACCTCGTTCAAGAAAAAGTCCCAGAATTAAAAGATGTTTCCAGACTAAAAGAGCACACCTAGTACTCAGCAACATGGATGAAAAGACACCTATACAAGGATCCATGACTATAAAATTTCCAAACACTGGAAACAGATACAATCTCAAAAGCTTTCAGAGAATTAAAGAGAGAGAGAGGAATAGAGAAAAGGGTAAATAAGGCAGGAAAAAAGGAAACACACAGGTCACATACAATATTTGGAAATCAGAGTGACTTCAGACTTCTCAAAAGCAATATGGAAGCTAGAAAGCAATGGAGCAAAATTATAAAATAATACAATTTTACAGGTAGTATTCTTAACCTAACCAAATAATCAAATGAATTTCAGGGTAAACGGAAACCATTTTTTTAAGATTTTATTTTATTATTATTTTTTTTAATATACACTTTTTTTTTCTTTTAAAGATTTTATTTATTTATTTGACAGAGAGAGATCACAAGTAGGCAGAGAGGCAGGCAGAGAGAGAGGAGGAAGCAGGCTCCCTGCTGAGCAGAGAGCCCGATGCGGGACTCGATCCCAGGACCCTGAGATCATGACCTGAGCCGAAGGCAGCGGCTTAACCCACTGAGCCACCCAGGTGCCCAAAGATTTTATTTTTAAGTAATCTCTACACCCAACATGCAGCTCAAACTCACAACCCTGAGATCAAGAGTCGTATGCTCTACAGACTGAACCAGGCAGGTGCCCCCTAAAACAATTTTAAAACATCAAGTAAGCCAAGAATGAACACGACATGGACCACTGCAAAATGGAAATCCAACCACAGAAGAAAGTGAAAGGAATCCCACAATAATGGTTGTATACTAAGTCTAGAAGACAGTCCAGAATGGAGGCCAGAGGGACAGGAGAGACTGCCTCAGGAAGATAAAATTGGTGATAATACCTGAACATTTCAAGAGACATTTGACGAAAAGCTGAATTAGTGATAATTACAGCAAAACTAACCCAGGGGTGGAGCAGAGACATTGAACTTCAGCCAGATCACCCTATGGTAAAGCTAACAATCAACAAGTCACACTGAGACTAGATAAGCTCTTTCCTCTCCTAACGTGCAGATGTGCAGATGTGCAGATGACCAAGAATTACCAGACATCTGAGGAAAGGCTCTATCACAAAAGGCAAAGCAAAAATAGGAAGAAAGGCATACAAAATTGGCAGAAAGGCAATTTGGAGGAAACAGATGAAAACTTTGGGGGGGGGGCTAACATTTCTATAGGCTAAGTAGTATATAGAAATATATATTCTATATGTTCTAGTACACTATATGCATTAGATAGCTGGGGTGGAGTGGAGGGAGGCAGGCAAGTACAGCATATTGTACAGGACAGGAAAAGTGGTATTTTAGAAGAATATTGAATTATCAAAAGTGATGGAATCATAGCTATTAAGAAGGGTACCAGGAAGTAAAGGGATCAGCTGCGTAAGTGATAACGAAATTAAATCTTCATTTTCCATCCAGGAAGTTAATAAAACCGAAACAAACGCAGAGTATTTTATTTAACACAGACAATACATAGCATGTGAGTTAGACACAGTTCTAGAGGCTTTCCAAATTCATATTCTAAAACATCCCTATGAGGTAGGTACTACTATCCCCATTTTTATTTTTATTTATTTATTTTTTTTATCCCCATTTTTAAATGAGCCAAATGAGGAGGCATAGAGAAGTTAAGTAGCCCAATATTACATAAAACTAACAGCTGACAGAGGAAGATTCAAACCTAAACAGTATAAACTCATGCTCCTAACCATCTAGCCATGTTGCATATCCAGCAGCAATATAAGCATGTTGTTTATAAACTAGGAGGTAAACAGGACAATCATCTAAAAGAGGTTAAAGTGACTGCTTTTGGGTAAGGAAAAATGGAAAGGGGGAGGTAGGAAGCTTTTGTTTGCTTCAATAACCATGTAAATTACTTGACCCTTTAAACTCTGCAGGTATAACCTAAGTAAAAATTAAAGCCTATAATTTAGAATTTTATAGTTAAAATATTTTATCTAATGGTACTATCCTCAGAAGAAGGCAAAATGAGTATTACTCCTATTTTATAGATAAGAAGACTTTCATTCCTCTTTAATAAAAATTTGAGAGCCTACTATGTAACAGGTATTGTATTTAGAAAAAAGCTATCAATTCACCTCAACGATGAGGTTAAAGAGGTGCAAAAAAGCAAGTCTTTTTCTTCTTTTCTTTTCAATTTATTACACAAATTATATGATCCTGCATCTCTTAACAGTTGTGCTTATGATGAGATAATATATAAATATATAAATATATATACATATATAAAAATATATAAATTTTAAATAGTGACGGAAAAAGCAGAGAAAGGTCTGCTCATTAATTCACTCAAATATTATTTAGTTCTTGCGGTGCCTGGGTGGCTCAGTCTTTAAACATCTGCCTTCTGCTCAGGTCATGATTCCTGAATCCTGGGATCAAGCCCCACATGGGGCTCCTGGCTCAACGGGGAAGCCTGCATCTCCCTCTCCCACTCTCCTTGCTTGTGCTCCCTCTCTCACTGTGTCTCTGTCAAATAAATAAATAAAATCTTAAAAAAAAAAATTTAGTTCTTGCCCTTGAGGAGCTCAGAGTCTTATGAGGAAGACAGGTAAACATAATAACTGAATGTGTGCAGCGCATTAAATAGAGGAACACCAAAAAATGTTCCAGAAGGAACATCTGAGATAAGTGTTGAAGAATGAATAGAAGTATGACCAATTTTACAAGGGAGGCTGTACTAAGAATTGGAAAGCACAAAATATTATAGATCAGTGTGAAATACCGGTATCTTCCCTGTGTTATAAAGGTAAGTTCATGTTAAAAGCGAGAACGAGATAGTAAGACCTTTTTAATGAGAATGAATTTTAAAAAACAAGATAACCTTAACGCCTGACCCATGTTTCTAATTTTTATAGTCTTGACCAATGATCAACTGAAAGCATTTTTCACATGCCTAATGAACGTTTTAAATTTTAAAGTGTTAAGAGTATTATTTTAGAAACAGACTACAGAATAATCTTTCATTTACCTTACCACCAAAATGCTTTATTGTTAACATGGTTTCTAAGTCATAATATTGAAATTATAATGTAACCCCCTTCCTCCCATGAGAGAGAAATTGGTGACCAAACCCCAGAAGATGCATGTGACATGGAAGCTGTCATGGGAAGAAAAGGTAAGAATTTTTTTAATCATTATCACTTTTTTCTCTAGTAGATAGTCTCAAATTCCCTTCCAAAGGCAAATTTAAAACATTTCTTTTTCTTTAGGGATAAAAGAATAATTTGCAGTAAAACACCATAAAGAAAATAATATATACATGTTTATCCTTATTGGCCTTTATAGGTACTTTAGGGGTGACAAATTTTGATTTTTCAACATTTAAAGAACACCTACGAAACAAAAATTTTCTGGCTTTCATGACTTAACTTTGATGTTAACTAACAAAAAGTTTAAATATGTAGTAAATTCAAAACAGGCAGAGTCAACTCAGGTTACTTTACACCAATACTTAATCATACTTCAATATCGTTTTTTGTCCCTTTATTTCCAAACATTTCTACACAGCTTGCCCTTAATTAATCTTCATCTCACTTATTATATGGAAAAATTAATTTTGTACTAAATATCTTAAGCTGGCCTCTATCCCTACAATTAAAAACCTAGTTCTAAGTAGCAACATCTGACTTTAATTGTCTGGAAGAGCAAGTTGTGGAAAGCTCTATCACGCCCTACCACCAGGGGAATAAAAAAGGAAAAAGTCATGCCAGGAGACCACAAATGGTAATTAACAAAAATCATGGCAGGTTTCAATTCAAAATGTGTGGTTTTCATTTGTGTATTTCATCTATCTTTTATTTCTCTGAATTTAGCACCTACATAATAGACCTGATTTTCAGGAGTTTCACTCAATCATGCCCCTTAGATTTAGAAAACATTAATATTTGGGACAAATAATTCTTTAAAATTATAGTGACTGTTAGCAATTAGCATATGAAACAAAATTTATCATTAATTATAGTAGGACTACTAAGGAAACTACCTCTTAGAAGAGGTCTAACTCTTAAGTTCAGTTTCGTATACATGATACAGAACACATTTGGTTAGATAACAAGGTTTTAATTACATGACTCCTGGAAAAATTTTAAAAAAACAAAAATCTTGAAAGACAAGATTTTAAATTATTTCAATTAACGATGCCTTTACCTTACATCTTTTAAGGAACTAATATATATATATATATCATGAAAACCTCACTGCAATATTTTTCTAAGACTGCAATTCTTTTGAAATACCCTCAATTTCTCCCAGGTGAAAAAATTTCCAATTGGGTCTGATGAAAGTTCAATCACAAAAATCTACAACTAACACTAAAATAATTAAGTGTCTTTAGAGTTTATTCAAAATTCGATGGTTAAAATGAGCAGCCTTTTGTCATTAACTCCTATGATACTCTTTTGATCAAGGTTAGTCACAGACCAGCAAATCTGTGAAAAGAACATTCCTTTAAAAATCAACTTTAAAGCAATGTAGACTCATTAGAGATTTCACAACTTTTCTAGGCAGTCAGCTTAAAAGACACAATTTGATTCAATGGCATGTTTGGAGCATTATTTCCAGTTCAATTACAAAAACACTCGATTAATACTGTATTTTTGGCTTTAGGTATTTTTTTGGCAAAGAGGGGAACAGGTGGAATACATTATCTGGAGAACAAAGTCTTATTTTCAAGCCTCTGTAAATTCAACCCTCTAAGACTTTCCTTACTTTTTAAAATGGCTACCACCTTGATCTACCAAACAAAAGGAAAAACGTACAGGATACTTCTTTCAAAGATAAACCTGGTAATTTTGACAGTGTATACCCTCCTCCCCCACAAGACACTTTTTAAGATTCCCATTCCTGTTCTGGTCAGTTAAAATGACTATTAAATAAGTACACAAAAGTTGGTCAATTACAGTATAAGGGCAACCTATATAACCCAGACTAGGTCATCTTTTTCCTATAATGTCTGACTAGGAAAAGCAGGTAACATTATCTTTCACAGTCTAAGATCAAACACAGTAGAAGTGAAAAGGATTGTCCAATCTAGTAAAGGAGAAACCACCGTGGGAACAACCCCCACTTCAAGAGATTATCATAAGGATTTTAGAAATTCAAATGACTAGATTTACTATTATATGGGTTAGCAAAAATTTTCCGTTCATAATAAATCCCTTTAAAAAGCATTTCATAAGTAACAAAAACACTTGGTGCCCCCAGACCTATACTTTCTGCTCAATAACTAGTCTGTTACATATTACTTGCACCCACCACTTACTATCCACTCTGAAACCATTCCACCACTCTTGCTCTAGAAAACTTACCACGAAACCGCATTTTCACATACAAAAATGAAAAAATAGGTAATGCTTTTGACAAATGTTGTGCAGATACATAGCTAATGAAAACAGATTAACTTTGAATCTGTTGAATGTCTGCAGAAACACGGCATGATCTTACCTCTCATCCTCGCCATCCACCAGGGGTGTCGTCAGCGGTAGCACCTTCAACGGGAAAAGAGAAGCAGAGGCTGCTAGGCTGCTGCTACTCCCATCTGAGACTGCTGACATTCCCCCACTGTCACCACTGATAGTCTGAGGTAAGCCAACTAAGGAGGGTTCCGCTGGGCGCCTGGCATCTTCAATTTGGCTTCCAATTGCCTGAGCTAATGATTGTGCGGAGAACTGAGTAGAACTTAGTGGGATCTGTTGTGCCAAAGGCAGATTTATATTAGTTGCTATCAAGGGAGGTTGGCTAACACTTTGAACCAAATTGCCATTTTGAGTGGCAGGGGTTTGTGCTATATTCTGTGGTGGAACCAAGTTTGTTGGGGCAGAAGGCATTCCAGAAGGACCGGTTGAACTAACCTGATTTGTAACAGAAATACTACTAGCAGAGGGCAAAGGGCTAACTGCAGGCAACGGCTGCGAAACTTGAGCTACTGATTCTACTCCTTGAGGCTGGGGAGGCACAGTTAACAAGGTACTTTGGGGTGCAAGGACCAACTGTTGAGGAAGGCTTGAAGCACTAGTTTGAACTCCCTGATGAATAATCGCAGTTGGAGCAGGTGGGACTATCTGTGAAGATGGAGGAGCACCTTGCGGAATAACTGAAGGTGTGACTTGGGTAGAGGGTCCCTGCACTGCAGTAGGTATGCTCGCTTGTTGACCAATATTTGCAATCTGACTGCCAGGAGGTACAACAGATACAGCCGCCTGAGCCTGGCCAACAGGCTGGCCAGATGCCCCTGCAGGTTGTGCTTGGATTGCTGCGGGCTGCACTGGCAGCTGGATACTCTGTGGCTGGGCCGTAGGCATCACTGCTGTTCCTGCTCCCACTCCTGCAGCGCAGGGCTGTCCCGAGGACACCGCTGTTTGGAGAATCGGTGGCTGCTGTACATACTCTGAAGCGGGATTCTGAGTCACTGCTTTGCCATGGCTTGGGACCATCTGCGTAGAAACAGCCGGTTGCTGCTGTCCATACTGTAACTGTTGGGGTGGGGCCCCTGGAAGGGGAGCCTGCACTGGAGGAGCCGTCTGAGGATATGGCAGTTGGGGTTGAGCCAAACTGGAAATGGAAGGCTGCTGACCTAAAGCTGAAGTTACACCAACCACGCTAACAGGTGGTGGCTGGATACCAGTGGCAGCACTGAGCGTGGCTTGCAGAGGTACTGGCTGAAGACCTTGCTTTTGAGGATAGCTCAGTTCTTGAGGCTGTAATTGTACTTGCGTGATCTGCGATTGAGAGACACTCGGAGGACCAGAGCTGCTGAAATCCACCTGCTGAAGAGCCATACCTTGAAGAGTTGGCGGCTGCGGCTGCACCACCACAGTCGGGGCTCCCATCTCTCCACTTCCCACACTCTCTGTGTAGTGACTCAGTGTGCTGACACTACTGCTCACTGAGCTCCCACTAGTGCTCTCCCTCTCAGAAGTCACTTCTGCTGGGTTTTGCTTTACTGTTTCCACCACTTTATTCATAGCCACACCTTCTGCAGCAGGTGGAGCATTGTCTTTCTCATAGAACTCGGTGCAAGTCCATCTACCTTTTTTAAAGGGTTCGGAACTAGAATCTAACTTCACAACTCTGAACCTGGACGTGTTAACTGTTGGCTGTTGCTGCTGACTTGAAACAGATCCCATAGTCATCCCTGCAGCTGCGTTAGGGGCACTGTTGACAACAGCGGAGGAAGAAATAGTACCATTGCCCATGCCACTCAAGATATTCACATTAACACCGCTGCTAACTCCAGGCCCCACGCTCACACTAGCAGCACTAGGAATATTGCTTGCATTTACACTAGCATTACTAAGCATGCTGCTCGTCACACTAGGATTAAAACTACCCACAGCAGTAATGTTAACAGTATTCATTGTATTCGTGCCAGTAACAGAACTTATACCTATACTGCCGGTAGTACTTGGAGCACGGATATTAGTCATTACAGATGCAGGTGAGCCACCCGATGAGACAGCAGAAGTTGGTACAGCTGGCATAACACTGTCAGAGCTTCCCGTGGCCGAGAGTTTTCTGGATACTGGACTCGAGGGTGGCCCTCCGGGAATGGATGTACTGGCCACACCAGCATGGGATGGATGGTGGTGCCCATGGTGTAGGTGGTGCCCGTGATGAATGTGATGGTGGTGATGGAGGTGGTGTGGATGAGCATTCCCATTGATCACAACATTCTGTTGGGGAAGGTGAGGCAAATGAGGCTGCGGAAGGTGGGGCTGGTTGGGAGAAACTGCCCCAGGTGTCTCAGCTTCCTGGAAGTTATTCAGAGTCTCTTCTGAGGAGCTGCGTTCAGGCTCCCCCAAGTCAGTAGCCCTGGAAAGTGACACATCAAGGATCTCGGAAGAAGACAGATCTTCCGTGTGAGATTCGTCCAGATCATCATAGCTCTCAGTGTCCTCTGCTATACTGTTGTTAGAGCTGATGCTGGCGGAGATCTGAGCCGGGGTAACGCTCGTTATCTGGAAGCCACTTTTCTTTTTCATCTGAGTTCCGCCTGGCGCAAGAGGCTGTGCCTGCAGCTGAGCCTGCGAAAGGAGGTTCAGGCTTTGTGGAGGCGGAGGCTGTGGTCCCGACGTAGAAGATGCTGCAGGAGGTGGCGGCTGGAGCAGCGACGGAGGCGGAAAATCCTCGGAAGATGTGGCACTACTACCAACGCCGGTACCTGCTGCATTGAGAGCAGAGGCGCTGCCACTACCGCTGCCCCTTCTAGGGAACATTGCCGGGTGCGCCATCTTCCTAGCACTAATGTCTGCAGCGGCCGCGGCCGCGGCGGCGGTGGACTCAGGCGGCTGGTGCATTGTGTCGGGTACCGGGGGGCGGAGGAGGCGAGCGCAATTTCCTTCTGCACCGTAATCTTTGTATTCAAGACGCCGGGGAGGAAAACGGGACCTGACGCTCCGCCCGGCGCGGTTCCTCCTTCTCCTCCTCCTCAGCCGAAGGCGCCGGCCGCTCCTGCCTTCGAGGGCGAGCTTCGGGAAGGGAGGATGAACGAGGGTGAACAGGGCGGCCAGGGACCCGAAGGGGGGACCCCTTCAGTCCTTCGCCATTCACTTTCCCCTCTAGTCTCACACCCCCCTTTATATTCCGCTTCACGTGGGGTGCGGGGCAGGAGGGAGGGGGAGACAAGGCAAGGGAGAGACAAGGGGAGGGGGTGGGAAAACCGAGAAATGCCCACCTTCTCCGGACAACTCAGAAACCACCTCAACCCCTCCTCCCGCCGCGGCGGCGGCGGCGGCCGCTGCAAAGCCCTCCCGGTCGCTCTGCACGAAGGCAGCGCGGAGCGAGTGTCGCCTTCCCCTCGCCACCCCCAGCGCCGCCGCCGCCGGCAAGCCCCGAGCTCAGTGTCGCTCAAACCTCCCCTCCCGGCCCCGCTGTCCCCGCTTAGCCCTCCCCCCACGCCCCTCGGACCCTTTCAAACCCCCTGGGCTCGCGGCGGCTGTTCCGTGAGCAAACGCTGGCCGCGGCTGGGGCCGGGGCGGCGAGGCTCGGAGCGGGGCGGCGGCGGCGGGGCGCCCGGTACGGTGAGCCCAGCAACGAGGCGCGGGCGGGCGCGCAGAGACGCCGGGTCCTCGCGGAGCACGGCCGGGGCGCGGCGGCGGCAGTGGCAGCGGGAGCCCAGGGACCGCTCCATCACTGGCAGCCATGGAGCCCGAGCATTTTCCTCCCTCAGGGCAGGCGCCTCGGCTCGGCACGAGTCCTCGGGGAGGAAGGGGCCGGCGCCCGAGCCTCCCCGGAGGGCGGCGGGATGTGCGCTAGCGCAGAGGGGTGCGAGCCGCTCCTGTCCTCTTCCTCCGCAGCCGGCTCGTCCTCACCCTGTGCTCCCGCGGCCGGGGCGGGAGGGGGCCGCAGGCAGCGGCGGCTCCTTCTCGGCGGCGTTGGTGGCCAGACGGACTGGTGCAAGCGATTGCAGCCGACGCCGTTCAAAGAAACGAGAGGTGGGGTTGGTCGGTGTCGGCAAACGGGGCGGGTGAGTGGGTGGGTGCCGAGGGAGGGCGGCGGGCGGGGAGGGGGCTGTGATGGTTGTTACTAGTGCTCTTCTCCAGCTCCACCGTATCCCCCGGTCTCTCGCGGCATCGGGAGAGGAGGGACCAGCGCCCGAGCGCAGGAGGAGGAGGGGCGACCGCCGGCGAGAGGAGGCGGTGGCGGTGGCGGGGGGGAGGGGGCAAGCAAAGGAGAAGGAGGGAAGATGGCGTCTGCGCATGCGCCCCGGCGCCGCAGACATAAAGCCGGGTCCGCCGGAGAAGGAGGCGGCCGGGCTTCTGGCCTTGCCGAGCGCTGGGTGTCCCGACGGAAATTGCCGAAGGCTCGCGGAGGCGCCGACGCCGGGGGACATGGTGGGGGTGGGGAATTTCGGCCGGGGGAGCGAATCCCGGTCTGAGTTTTGGCCCGAGTGGGGGTGGGGCAGGGTGCGGGGCGCGCGCAGGTTAGGTGTGTCCGCTCTGTTCTCACACGCGGCCGGCGCGCGCGCGGGCACGCGGCAGGGGAGGGGGAGCTGCGGGGAGGGGCCCGCAGAGGCTGCCGGAGCCCCGGGTCTCGGGTGTACGCGCCCTGGGTGGTGTCCCCGCCCTGGATGGTGTCCCCCCCCGCCTGCGGAATGGGTAATGAGGCTTTTCTCCGCAGCAACAGCATCACGAGTTTCAGTTCCCAGGAGCCCGCCGCAGCTGCCGCCACCGCCAGGACACGACATGAGTCAGGCTTTCTTCCTTGGCGCGTGGCGGAGCCCTCCCCCCCGTCGCCGCACCTGGGCTCGCCCCCGGCCCGCGTCGCCCGCGCCCCCTAGGCGGAGGCCCCTGCGCTGGGAGCGGTCTTCGCGAGGCCAGAGTGTCTTCAAGATAGGTGCTGCCTTTTGTGCCTTTCCGTTGTGGCTGCCATGCGGTCCCCTCGCCCTTCGACGGGCAGGGGTAAGCTAGCCAGGCAGCTGTTGGCAGCTGTTTGCTATTAATTGCTTAAGTTCCTCCGGGGGTAGGCTCCTTAGAGAGCGCGTGCTTGCAGCCCATCCCTACCTGGACGGAAGAAGGAGCCTAGACCTGTAAACTTAATTGACCTCAACAGGTGGAGCTTATCGCCGGCGGAGATGTATTTTCGTTTAATTGTCCAGGCTATAGCCTCCACAGATTTGACTGAAAAGACACATCTTGGTGGCAAAATGAGTGCAGTGACAAATGAAGACCACGTCTTGGGGTTAGAAAAGAAAAAGCGTCATCTGCAATTCCAGTTTAAAAAAAAGGAAAAAGACCTGCATGGTCTGAGCATAGTTCTATAGAAGCCGTGTTAGGTTTGATTGGAGGCAATTGACTGGAAGTTGCTTCCCTAGCATTACCCGGCAAAACATTCTAGCTCCAAGCTAGAATGTACTACGAAGCGAGAATGTGCTTCTCGCCCAGGAATTAAACAACAAACTGATAATAGAGAATCCTAGAGAGAATTTTTTATTTTTTTAACTTAGATTGTTGGGGAACTAAACTTTTATGGTTAGACATCTAATTTAGGAAATCTCACAAATTTACAATCTGTAATCCTATTTCAGGAGCTTGTTTAAGCATAAAGAGCTGTAGTCTCGCACAGTTTGATAGACATCTAGTTGTCAATTCGGTGCATTACCTTTAAGTTTCTTTAAACGATTGTCTTCATTCCCTCCCTCAGCGTGTCACAGTTCTATTACTGAATAGGAATGCACCCTTCCTATCCCATGTGTATCCTGTATCAAAATTATGATACATTGTTGCTTTTTCTGTGGTCTCTCCCACTGAAACGAGGGACTACCTTTTTTACTTTAATTTGCTAATGTGGAGCTGTGTGCTAGGTACAAAGTAGGTGCACACAATATTGAAAATGGTGTGATAATAAAAATGAACTACATTTGAAAAGATCGTACTTGTGTTACGATATTCATGAACATGTAAATGACTATTTTTACATACCCATGGCCATTGGTATATTTTACAATAATAATTTTTTTTAATACCCAACAGTTTTTGTTGCAGGTGAAAAGGGGAATTAATGGTGGCCATCCGATGTTGAAATGCAAATCCGACCTGCTATTTCAATAGTTTGTGAATGGAAATTAGAAACTATCCCAGCCAATTGAACGTGCAATGGAATGTAGATAGACAAAATGTGTTTCTTTGGACTAGTGTGAAAGAAAATCTCTCAATGTTGCATTAGGTCCAAGTTTAAAATTACCCCAAACAACAGCTCAACACCCCCTTGGGCCCTAAATACCCTTTGTAATTGTGCTGATATGGTTAGAAGCAGAAGAAACATTTAAAGTCTTACCTGAATTCCACAGAATGAGTTGAGATAGCCCTATAAAAGCAGATACTCGTTACTTTTTTTTTTTTCCAGATTTTATTTATTTGACAGAGATCACCAGTAGGCAGAGAGAGTGGGGGGAAGCAGGCTCCCAGGTAGGGAGAGAGCCCAATGCGGGGCTCCATTCGAGGACCCTGAGATCAGGACTCTAAGATCAGGACTTGAGCCAAAGGCAGAGAGATGTAACCCACTGAGCCACCCAGGCGCCCCAAAAGCAGATACTTGTTCTGACCAGTAGTAAAGGATATTGTTTGGGGCTGTTTTGATTTGGGGGAGGGGAGACGCAGGCCATGGCCTTTTCAAATGTATTTCATTTTTGTCTGCTAAATCACTTTCAGATTCCCGTTTAGGCTGAATCAAGCCCCACTAAGCTATAAGCAACAAATTCTGCAATTAAGGAAACCTGAGTTTTAAAAACCTCTCTATATCTCTCAGTTGCCAGCATTTCTGGGACCAGGAATACCTGAATACAAGCACATTAAAACAAGAAGTGCTCGAACAGCCAAATGTTATGTTACCACCTTTTAATTAAAAAAAAAAAAAAAAAAAGTCTGGATTTTTTTTTTACATTAATACTAAATGCCTACTGAGATGCATAATGAAGTCATTAAATGCTTTGAACTCAGTACTTAGAGTTATCCTTTGCCTTTTCAAAGACTGAATTTCTCCTGTTTACATTCTGAAGGTGCAGCTCTGAATTACTCTCTATTGATTGAAAGATTAGTCTGTAGTGCAGTGTTCACTTAAATCTAGTCACTGCAACATTGCAAACCAACAGTGTATATTTGGCTATGTTTAGTGTTTCTGTTCCTACCATAAAATACAAAATTTGCTGAACATTGTAACACAACTTACCTATTACAACTGTGAAATAGGTCAGTATTTAAAACCAAGTGATTCTCCAAAAGTAATGCAGGAAGGGAATGCTTGACTCAGAATGGCTGTGAGTGGCAAAGACAGATATTAAAAGAGAAATGTGTGCAGAAAAGATGCCACTGTTCCACTATTAATTCTAGCTAACCACTGCTTCAGTCATGCAGTATTACTTATCTGTAACTCTTAAATGTCATCGGGGGGGGGGGGGGGGAATCAACGTTTTAAATGAGTTATAAACATGAAATCACACATTTTTACATATGCAGAAACTTATGCCTAGGGATATTACAGCATGTTTATAAATCAATTCACTCTCTAGAAAACGTTTTAAATGAGACCAAAAGTAGTATGTGCTATTTGACTTCTGTAAATCGCACAAAATGCTTATTTTGAAATTTCTCATTCAAAATTCAATGTGTACAGTTTAGCTTATAATTCATTTTTGCAGCATTTGTTAAGTTTTCAATACAAGTGGGTTTCTGGTCAGTGAAACAATTTTATATCCTCAAGGGAGATATGCTTATAAAATAAAAGTTTGAATCCAGAAATTTTAATTTATGGTTCAGAGAACACACTGACACACAATAGCTCATTTGAAGGAGAAAACCTTATCATTCCCATTTTAAAAGTGATCACAGAGAGATTAAATAAGTTGTCCAAAATTTATACCTAAATCTGGGTATTCAGGTCCTCTTAATTTCTGATTCTGTGCCTCTGTGTCAAGAGATTTTTTTCCTAAAAATGCAGCCTGAATTCTAGGAACTAGCATTTTTCAAAACTCTCTTGGAAATTAATGAGTGTTCTCTTAATGCTTTTGAATGCCAAGAAAGATATGCTGCACACACAGTAATTACATACAGCTTTTCTTCTACATGAAGAGGATAAAAGACTCTTTCCCTGTTTGACCATATATAAATGTTACAGCTACTTCTATAGCCAGTCTTTCCTGACTTATGAGTGTTTAATTTGGAGAATTTTCTCACAACTTAAAAAAATTATTTCTAACTTCGCTACAGAACCAGGAATTGACATTGCAAAAAGAAATAATTTGTTAATTTAGGGGTTTTTTTAGTCTAAACTCAAATAGTACTCCAGATTTCCCCAGATGAGAGCTAATATTTAATGCCTCCTCTGTACCACACATTGTTTTACATGCTTTAAGTGTTTTATCTCAATTCTCACAACTGTATAAAGTAGGGGCTATAATTACCCCATTTTACAAATGAGTAAAGTGAGGTGCCCAGAGGTTGCGTTCTCACAACTTGGCAAGTAGAGGGCTGAGATGCAAATCAAGCTGTACTGTAACCACCCCTCACAGCTGCCTCCAGACATATTGTTAAATCAGGCTCCTGCTAATTCTAGCTCCCAAGTTAAATTTCTACAGAATTCTCATGTTTTGATTTTTCTTATGTGGTATCTCCAAAGAATCTGGGAGCACCATTTTCTCCCGATGTAGAGACATTCTAAGAAAGAGTATACATTTTACAGACTCTAGTGTGGCCATGTAGAAATTAAATGAACAGAACAATGATTTGATAAGTTGGGTGATTTTCACTGATCAAAAGTAGATGTCAAATGCTTGAAAAAAGGCATTAATTACCCATAATTGAAGAATGCTGTCTATACAGGACAAGATAAATGTTTTCCCATTTTAGCAATTAGTGTTTATTGAACATGAGCCCCTACAGAATAGAGATAATAGTAACCTAGCCTTTGCAGTATGTTTTAAGGAACAATTTGTATTTGCACATCTACTTGAATACTTAAAGTTATAGAAATAAATTTATGATTTTTGTTTATATTAAATATCTAATAAGATCTCTGTCCTTCTACCATGCATGAACCAAAACCAGGTGAAGAAGTACAACAAATCATAGCAGCCAGTGTTTCTTTGTATTTAAAGATTAGGTTCATGAACAGTTAGGTGTATCTCAAGTCTCAAGCTCAGGGGGAAAGGAATGGCTATTGAAGTCATTCCAAAGTATGAAATTTTCCTTTGGTCATTCATTTTCTCCCTCTGCTCTGACTTTATTTTTTAGAAGAAAATTGAGAAAGTAGTTTTTATTAACAAACTTAAATTGACATCTCCAGTTAATTTTATTATAGAAAAACAGGAAATCATTAGTCTTAAAGGCCAAAATCATTTCATGTTTTAATACCTTTAAGAAACGAAGAAAAGTCTTAAAGGCACACAAGATAATTGGAATCAGAAGCATAAGATAAAATCCGTTAATGTTATGACCACATAATGTTACAGGCAATAGTACTACTTCTGCATAGAAGGTATTTACAAACTCTTTCTATAGGAATGATAAAATTAGAATGATTTAAAGAGGAGAGGTTAGAATTTCAAAGAAAAGTTGTGAGATGAAACTTAGGAGGAAAAAGTCCAACATGGTTGGTTTGTTTTATTACATGTTCTACACACTTGTCAAATTCAAGAAAATTAAGTATATACGTGACACAACCTAACTGAGGTCAATATAAAATTAATTGCAAAGATACCAACCAAGCTTTCCATCAAAAAAATGGAAGAGTGGGGCGCCTGGGTGGTTCAGTGGGTTAAAGCCTCTGCCTTCGGCTCAGGTCATGATCCCGGGGTCCTGGGATCCAGCCCTGCATCGGGCTCTCTGCTCGGCAGGGAGCCTGCTTCCCTTCCTCTCTCTCTGCCTGCCTCTCTGCCTACTTGTGATCCCTGTCTGTCAAAATAAATAAATAAAATCTTAAAAAAAAAAAAAATGGAAGAGAAGGTCCAGGTGCTATTTTGCTCTAGTTATTTATAGATAGGAATGGGATCACATGATAATGCCAACTCAGTGTTGTACCTTTGATGCTTAAAAGAGTTTCTGAACATACTCCTCATTCAAGTCATAAGCAGGATCACAAAAATGTTTGTTAAATTACACCCATATCAATACATATTTGAATAAAATGGGGTAATAGTCTGTACTAATCCAACATTGATCCAAAATTATGTGATAAAAACAAGAGTTTTGAAAGGAGTAATTCCAATAAAAAGCATCTTGAGAAAGGAGCTAAATTTTCTTTATTCTGCCAGGCATATGATAGGCACTCAACAAAGACTCATAAAGAATTTCTTAAATCCCGCATTATGTAATAATGTTGTCAACATAATTTATCACATAAACTTTATTACTAGATTGTTCATAAGATATCGCTGAAGAACATTAAGTTCAGAAATTATGACATTAGGAAACAAGCTCATTATCAAAATTTTGGTCAAGGGCATTCAATGGTATTAAATTTCCTTCTCTGTTCTTTACTTGATCTCTGTAAAATTCTCCTTGTCCAACCTAAGCCGGTAACAAATTGCTGACTACTCTTTTTCATGGAACATCATGCCCAAAGCTGCTTTTTTTTTTTTTTTTTTTTTTTTTCTGGTAAACAGCAAAGTTCAGTGGAAACAGTAAGAAGATATGAGTTGAATCTCTATCTCCTTTTCTGATAGCTTCGCATTTGTTTAAGGACAGGGCATCATGTTAAATACCAATGAGACCTGGAATCTTCAGCCTTTGTGGATTCTGGTAATGTACTCTTTCCATCCTAGTTTAAGGATATGAAGGATTCATGGGCTTCTTCCAGGCAGATGAGCTCCAGAGCTATTTTCTAAGAACTTACTTGGCGCGGCTAATCACAGACCTCCTACAAAGCCTACAATGAATAGAGTGATTTCAGATAAAATGATCCATTGTTTAAAGCTTGACTTAGTTAATAAGTCTAAAAAATTTACTATTAGTCAAAACTTCTGTTTTGAAGTGTTAATATCAAATGAGGGTTTGCTGCTATTTTTTCATTTCTTCTTTCATGAAATATCTTTCTTTTATTTATGATTGTGGAGGGTAATAGGACATGCCACCACATGCTGTTTTGATATATTGATATTTTGAGCTGAGCTGTAGGCACTTAAAAAGCAAATGCAGGGCTTTCTCTGAACTTCCTTTATCTGCCTGAAGACATATTCTCCAAAGGGAACCCAGGTGTCATACATGCCCTCCCCTAGAGTTTCCTCAACCAAAGAACGCTAACTCTTGTCATGAAGAAGACTCTTCAAGTTGACACCATGCTCAGACAGACTTTGTCACA
Organism: Mustela nivalis; assembly: GCF_964662115.1. Taxonomy (NCBI): domain Eukaryota; kingdom Metazoa; phylum Chordata; class Mammalia; order Carnivora; family Mustelidae; genus Mustela; species Mustela nivalis. The sequence goes on along the minus strand of NC_139034.1, from coordinate 34,333,082 downwards.
GACTATCATACCTCCCATCTGTTCTTCTATTGGCCCATTCATCTTTTCTAAAACTCACCCATGCTACCTAAGAGGTCTATACCTCCCCTACCCTTTTCCTATTAAGATAGCATGTAATCCTGAATTCTAAAGACACCTTGGAGAGAGACTCATTTTTCCTGAGTGTATCCTGTGTATACATGAAGTATACACGGTAACAAACTTCTGTTTGTTTTCCTCTTGTTAATCTGCCTTTTATTACAACGGTCTCAACGAAGAATTCTGAGGGTAGAGAAAGAATTATTTTTCTTCCCCTACAATTGCCAGAATAATAAACACCTGCCTTCTATTATAAAATTAAGGTTAGCATGAAGAAGCCACTTTACTGATCATTATGGATATATTTTTAAGTACATAATATTTACTTAGCACACTATACAAGTAGTTAATAAATTCTTTTTTAATGGTAATGATTCTGTACCTGAAACATATTCCTAGCAAATACACGGTAGCTGCCTGAAAATAGGACTTCTTTTTGCTGTACCTTTTTGTAGAAGAACAGGAAGATTCTGACCCCAGAGCGTTTCAGGTCTGTAGGATCCTCAGAGGAGGCAAATCGCCATTTCCACCCAGCTCTGCATCATTAAAATGTCCAAAGAAAATAGCCTTTGGCACTGTTTCCAATAACTCTGTTCTAATAAGACATTAACTTAGCATTCATCTTATTACTAGTTGTACCAGATGAGTCACTCATTTAAGACTCAGGCCTTCACATATTTTCTAATGCCTTTGATCTATAAGTCAACATTTTTTTTGAATGTTGAATAGATTTTACAGTGAACTCATTTGCCATTCCTCCCTCTTACCTTCCCATTCACCTCTCCACCTTCCTCCTGCCCCAGTCTCATTCCCCTCACCAAACCTCGAAATTGAGCTTCACACTGATGGCACCCCAAAATAGTATAATACTTCGTTTTCTTCTTTGTGATAATTGTGCAGCACCTAGCCACCTAATATAACACCATTTGCTTTTCTGTCCATCCTAAGGACATGATGAGTTGTATTTCGTGAATAATACTCCTGCAAAAATGGACAATAAAAACAAATAAAAGCATATTGACTAATTAAAAGAACATTCAACATCTCACAAATGCATATTAACAACCAGGCTGATCTCATCTGATTGCAGATTTTTTTTCACTTCATTAGGTTACAATATGGTTTTTCTCCTCTGTACTTAAAGTAGAATCAACTAAAAGCATATAATTTGTGGCTGCAATATTGGTAAGAACTAGAAGATAGGAAATTGGGTTTTGTTCTCCTTAGAAGAACTAAGGACAGGAAAGAGAAGACTGATTCAACTTCAGTGTAATTAATTGAATATCTACTGTGTGCTCTTTAGCAGATGAAATTGCCTATGCAATGGTCTTTTATATATCCATGAAAGCACAAAAGGAGATACCACCCCTTACCCTTACCCCCAGCTTAAAGGTATATTTGCATAACCTTATTGTAAACAAAGAGCAAATGGAAAGGAGCAGGAGAACAATTTGGTTCATGTTTCACCAAAGACATTCTTCCTCCAGGTTAAAAGTAACCAGAGACTTCCAAATCATTGCAAATACTTCCTCATCCCCCAACTACATAGGCACGATATGGATCTTTGGAAATTAGATAAGAATAATTTCAATGTGGGGCCCCTGACTGGCTCAGTTGGTAGAGCAAGGGACTCTTGATCTCAGTGTTGTGAATTTGAGCCCCATGTTGGGTGTAGAGACTACTTAAATAAATAAATCTTTTTTTAAAAAAGAATAATTCCAAAGTAAAATAATGGCAGCATTGTAGTTTAGAAACTATGATGTCTCTTTGATACATACATCTGCCAGGAAATGAGCATCTGGTAGTGTCCAGTACAGATGGAAAAAACTTCAATTATAGCTCCTTATTTTGATAATTCATTCTGAGTAAGTATGTAAGTATTGTTAGTTGTCTTAATTTTTTGTTGCTGTGTTTTTGCTTTTGGGTTTTTTTTTAATGGTAGACAATTGGGGTTAGAGAAGCCTTTATGTTCTAACAATATTATTAAGATGACCAGGAAAATACACCAAATATAACAGAAAGCAGGGCTAGTAACAACACACTAAAAAATTCTTTGAGACTGCTTGTTGCCTGATAAACACCATGATAGCAAACAGCCCTGCATAGAATAAAATTAAGCCGCTATGTATTTAACATTTACCAATTCTATTTCATGGCAGCCTATTATCCCTTCAGAGACAGATGGAATATTCCTAAGGAGAAAGACTAAAAAGTAGGTTTTATGTTTAAAAATAAATAACAGTAATAATTCATCAGCTCTACCTTTAAAGGACTAAATCGAAGGTTTTTTTTTTTTTTTTTTTTTTTTTTTAAACCTAAGCTTAAACTCCATTTTGAACAGGGAAACTAGGGAACATTTTAAAAGTTTAAACTTGCTTGTTATGTTCAGGAAAGGCCCTCATTCCATTGACTTGGCGGTAGCTGTATTGGGCCAGAAGGGCCTGAAGTCTCTTGCACAGATTGAATTGCATTTTGATCAGTATTTTAGGTACAACCTCCACCTCATTATTTGCATGTGAATTTCCCAAGGGCACTTTGCATTCCTAGGCCATCTTGAACCTCTCAATCAACACCAGTGGGGCCCCCCATCCCCAAGCTATATTGTGTGTAAAAGGATGTGAAATCATTAGAAATTTGGTCTAGACCAAAAGAAAAAAAAAATAGTTTAGGCAGCAAATCCAAGGGAGAAAAAATCAATTAAAGTATTATCCTTTATCCACTATTTTGGAAGAATTCCACCATTTCTTTCTTCTAATAGCAAAGATAAAAAGAATTGGTTGCTTTTGTTTCAAAGAGGTCTCTCTGCCCACAAACGTGGCAGACTTGTCTAAATTGTAGCTCATTTTTAATGTGGAACTGAAAAGTCTGCTTGTGCCTACAGACCTTGTAACAGAACATTCTGGAATGATTATAATCATATTTCAGTAGGTCATATTACACTTATATCACCAGCAGAAATGTGCAATAATTAGGTCATGAAAGAATAATAGATTCACTAATAGAGCAAGTACTTAGTTAGGGGTACTGTGGTAATATCCAGAAAAGCTGCATAGGGATAGAATTTATTTTATTTTATTTTTATTTTTTTAAGTAGGCTCCATGCCCAGCATAGGGCCTGAACTCATGACCCTGAGATGAAGAGTCCTGTGTTCAACCAACTGAGCCAGTCAAGTGCCCCTAAAACTTTGAATTATTACAGAACTCTTAAGTGCCTGTGGTAGGCTGGAGAGCAGCTAGGAGAAGTTTCTGGAAGATTAAGCAGGTCCACTCTCTTACCAAATCCCTTTGCATTTAAAAGATCCATTTCTTGGGGCATCTGACTGGCTCACTCAGTAGAACATGAGACTCTTGATCTTAGGATCATGAGATCGAGTCCCACATTAGGCACAGAGATTACTTAAATAAGTAAAATAAAGGATCCATCTCTATCTCTGACTTGGGTCCTTTATTTTTACTTATTTTGAGGGGAGGGCGAGGGAGGCAGGCACACCTTCAAGCAAAAAGGAACATATAGAACCTGGACTCCTGAACATCATTTTATATCATTACTGTCTTCTCTTGAGGCCTAAACTAGTTTCCTAATGATAATGACCCTGACATACAGCTCAAGTGACATATTTAGTCAGAATCATACTACAAAGAATCTGCCATCAAATGTACATTAGGGCCTTATTTCCTGTAACATTAGGGGTTTCTACTACTCAAACGATGTAATTCAAGTGAAAAATAGAAACCTATTGCTACATTGTCAATTATTCAGCAAGAATTTACTAAGAAGTACTACAGATTACATATATCAAATATCCCATATGTCTTAGACTGAGTTCCTCCAAAATGAGAGACAAGACTTGCATGCAGTTAGTTTATTTGAAAAAAATAGGGCCAGGATGCAGGAATATCAACTGAGAGGAGAGGGGGTCAAACTGGGAACAAGGAAAAGCCAATACAAGGATGTGTTAACTGAGTTGGCTATCACCAAGGAGCCTTAAGCATGCTTTCAAGGAGACAAAAAGGGTTAACATTGATCTACCGATTTCCATTCTCCATTGGTCAAGGGTGGTTCTATGAACATCAAATCCACTGCCATCACCCAATGTTTATACATGCTCATGAGTACAGAGCCAGTTCTAATGGTACTCCATCCCAGTGGGTCAGGGAGGGCACTATCCTATCACACTCAAAGCAAAGCCATTCAAGGCTGGTATGGAATTAAGTTGTTGAGTAAGAGGTGGGTCCCAGAGGACTTAGCAGAGGCCTCCAATTATTACAGTGTTTCAGAACTGATTGCCGTGATTGGAATTAGCATACAATTTTCTAATTCTGATCAAATATCTTTTTTTAATTGAAGTATAGTTGACATATAATATAATATTATATTAGCTCTGGTGTGCCATATAGTGATTGAACAATTATGTACATTATAAAATGCTCCTCACGATAAGTGTAGTTAACCTCTGTCATCATATAAAGTTACTATATCCCTATGCAGTTATTTATTTTATAACTGGAATTTTGTACCTGTTAATCGGGCATATAACTCAAAAATGCAGTCTGTTTCTTTTTGTTTTGTTCTTTAGATTCCATGTATAAGTGGAATCATATGGCATTTGTCTTTCTCTGACTTATTTCACTTAGCAGAATAGCCATGGTCCATCTGTGTTGTAGTGAATAATGGCAAGATTGCTTTCTTTTTATGGCTGAGTAATGTTCCGTTGCATGAATATATACCATATCTTTTTATCGGTTCACCTGTGGATGGACACTTAGGTTACCTCCATACCTTGGTTATTGCAAATAGTACTCCAATAAACATAGGAGTGCATATTTTCTTCAGATAAATACTCAAAAGTGAAATTACTGGATCATATGGTATTTTTATTTTTATTTTGTGGAGGAACCTTCATACTGCTCTCCATAATGACTGCACCAATTCACAATTCTACCGACAATGCACGAGGGTTCCCTTTTGTCCATATCCTCACCAACGCTTGTTATTTCTTGTCTTTTTTATACTAACCATCCTGACTAGTGGCAGGTGATATTTCATTGTGCAAATATCTTTTAATGAATTTATTATAGAATCATTTAGACTTACCAAAATAACCTCACTAACACTCTACAAACACAATGGAATCTCACTAATTTGATGCATTAACCATCATGATTCCTGGACTGAGAGTAAATTTAAATTGGTATTACCTATTTTTTTTTTAAGGATATGCTTAGAAATTAAGCACATAAGCCTGACTCCAAAGAGCATTTTAAAATATTTATCTTCACCATCACTTCTATACATATAATTATCTATTGGCAATTACCTCTAAAACTAGTCAGTAAACACCCAGTTTTCAATTGCTGAAAGAACGAAAAAAAAAAATAAATTGTAGTTGCAAAGCAGTTTAATCCATTACTTAAGCAATGGGTCTTCTCTGAACCACTCCTAGTCTGATTCTAGTAAGTATGTGTATTTTAAATTTATAAAAGTATGTTTTAAAGAATTAGTTGATAAATCAGATGTTTCTCTACATCTAAATGCCTCTAGGAAGTTTGAGTTAATGACGTGTCTCCTGATAAAAATAAGGAAAATCAAAGGATAGAAACACAAGATTCTACCGGCTAGTCACAAGTAATTCTAGTGAGCTTCCCATACCTTTGATGTCACTTCAAGCTGAGATTGTGCGTTCTATCTAGCTAAAGTCTTTTAAACTAAGCCTTTTAAACAACTGAAATATTCATATACCATAAAAATTCACCTGTTTTAAGTGTAGAATTCAATGAATTTTGGTATATTTACAAGGCTGTACAACCATTAATTACTGCTAGTACATTTCCATCACCCGAAGAAGAAATTTCATTCCCATTTACACTCATTCGTTATTTCCACTCCCAACCCTAGGCACCACTAATCTACTTTCTGTCTCTATGTTTTTGCCCTCTTTTGGACATTTTGTATCTTAAGCATAATGCCTTTAAGGGTCATCCATGCTGTTAACCTGTATCTTTCACAACCAATAATATACGGTTGTTTTGTATGTTGTCTACCAATCATCTTTCAATGTCAGGGTAAAATTTATGTTACGTACAATATTAAAGCCATTTAAAGAATTAAAGAATCACATACATTAAGCCTAAATGGACATTCCTAATAAAAATCTTTTTTATACAACTTTTCTTATTTGTCACTTATAAAAACAATAGGCTCAGCATATTAAAATACTGCAAATAGAAAACTATGTATTAGGATGTAAAGACAACCCTTTATTTAAATTTCTTAACCTCTCTGTGAGGTTGAAGGTTTTTTCTTAAATATTTAAGTCACTAATTCATGTTCTGTGAATGAACTAATCTGTTTACTCTTTCTATACAGGTTTTGCCCACTCTTTCTATAAATTATGATGAAGATGATGATGAACTCGTTTCCCTTTTCCAGTTATATTGCTGGTAAATACTGTCCCCCATTTTGAAATTTACCTTTTGGGGTGCCTGGGTGGCTCAGTCAGTTAAGCCACTGCCTTGGGCTCGGGCCATGATCCCAGGGTCCTAGGATTGAGTCCTGAATCGGGCTCCTTGCTTGGCGGGGAGCCTGCTTCTCTCTCCGCCTCTGCCTGCCGCTCTGCCTGCTTGTGCATGCTCTCTCTCTCTCTCTCTGACAAATAAATAAATAAAATCTTAAAAATAAATAAATAAATTTGCCTTTTAGTTTTACTTATTGTTTTTTGTGGGGGTTTTTTTGGCATACAGAAGTGTTACCTTACTAAGTAGTCAAATTTGTCTGTTTTTATCTTTATCATTTCTTCTATTATCTTTATGCCTAGGAAGTGCTTCTGTGAAGAAAACTGAAGCAGGGTTAGGGGGACATGGCACAGCAGGGTGTCAGTGCAAACAGGGTGGTCTGAAAAGGCCTCACTGATGAGATGACATTTCAGCAGAGGCCTAAAGGAAGAGAAAGGAAAGCCACAGAAGTTACAGAGAAACACATTTCAAGTGTTGAATTTTAATAACATTTTTCTGCATCTATTGATCCTTTTACTGCTTAATACAGTGGATTAGAATGATAGATATTGAGATAAACCTACTTGCTCATGATGTGTTTTGTTGTTGTTATTTGGGTTGGGGGGTTAAGATCTATTTTTATGTTTACTTTAATGAGAAACTAAAGAACAGGGTGCCTGGGTGGCTCAGTGGGTTAAAGCCTCTGCCTTCGGCTCAGGTCATGATCCCAGGGTCCTGGGATTGAGCCCCCCATTTGGCTCTCTGCTCAGCGGGGAGCCTGCTTTCTCCTCTCTCTCTGCCTACTTGTGATCTCTGTCTGTCAAATAAATAAACAAAATCTTGAAAAAAAAAAAAGAAAGAAAAGAAAAAAGAAACTAAAGAACAGAAGAGTAATTTACCAAAGTTACTTAGATAAGTGGTAGAAGGAGGATTAGAACCCAGGCCATTTCACTCCAGTGTCTAAGTGTTATCTGCTGCACCATAATCACTTTTTTTCTTAACCCACTATGCCATAATCACATAATCTCATGCCAGTGAGATGGTAAAAACACATAACATTAAATTTGCCTTCCTGGCCATTTTTAAGGGTTCATATTTAAGGGTTCATTTTATGGTTCAGTAGTGTTAAGCATATTCACATTGTTGTGCAGCAGATCTTTAGAACATGTTCATCTTGCAAAACTGAAACTCTGTACCCAGTAAACCTTAATTCTCTTCTTCCCAGCTCTTGGCAACCACCTTTCTATTCTGTTTGATTTTGACTACTTTAAACATTTCAAATATGTTGAATCATACAGTATTCTTTTGTGACTGGCTTATTTCGCTTAGCATAACATCCTCAAGATTCATCAATGTTGTAGTGTGCATGACAAGATTTCCCTCCTTTTTTCTTTTTAAGGCTGTATAATATTCCCTTACCAGTCTATTCTACATTTTCTTTATTCACTCATCTGTTGATCGGTATTGGAGTTCATTCCTCCTCTTGACTATTGTGAATAGTGCTACAGTGAACATGAGTGTGCAAATGTCTCTTTAATAAGATCTTCTTTGAATTCTTTTGGACATATACCTAGAAGTGAGACAACTCAATCATACAGTAATCCTATTTTTAAATTTTTTAAGAAATGTTTTCCATAATGTCTGTACCATTAATCATACTGTATTTGTAATACAGTATTGAGTATGATTTGTTAGTACTTAATTTAGAAATTTTGCACCTAAATTTATAAGTGAGCTTAGCCCATCAATTGCCATAAATTGCCAATTTCCACAAATTGCCTTGTCTGGATTATTTCTAAAAATGAGGTTTTGGTTTTGTTAATCATCTATATTTTTATTATTTTTTTATTTTCTTACTTTTCATTGTTAATTTCATTATTTTCTTTTCCAACTTTGTTTTTTCCTAGCTTTTTGAGATGCACATGTAACTCAATTATTTTCAATCTTATATTTTAAATTCATTTAAATACATGTATTTCATTCTAATACTAATTACCATTACCTTCCTAATTACAATTCTAATTATAATTTCCACTGTGAATTCCTCTTGAACTCATGAGTTATTGAGGAGAATATTTGATTTATTTTAGTTTGTGACCCCAAATTTCATTGTACAGATAAAGAAACTAAAGTCAAGAAAAATTAAATGTCTTGCTCAAAATTGTATAGCTAATGCATGGGCTGAAATTAAGTCTCCTTATTACCACTCCATTTTACCTTTCTAATTTCTAAATTCATATTCTTACCCTATCAGAAAGTTTCCTAAAATTAAACTAATATTGTCATTAACTTATATTATATTGAGAATCCAATTTTTATCAGCCTTATACATTTTAAAAGTAGTTGTCTATACCTTTCTCTGAATATATTGGACATCGTCTCTTTGAGTTTCTTATCTAGCTAGGATTTATTAATTTCTAGCCATATCATTTTGCAGAGTGCTTAGCACATATTGGGCTCTCAATAAAAAAATCTATTGAGGGAATTTTTGTTTAATGAATGTTTAAAGAATATTATTAGTGCCACCTATGAGCTTTATTAAACATCAAATGACAAGCACTAAGATGAAGGAAACTCTCTAGCTTATCCTAGCACAAATTCAGGTAATTAATGATAAAGATGAAATGAACAAGAAACCAGAATCACTGTTGAAATGAGCCACAACTCCATGGTCAAAAAAAGTGGGGGTGGGAGGGACTGAAATATATGGACAAATAAAAACAAAGTATAAAGAACAACAACCAACTTTTACTTAATATCCTATAAGAGGGAAGATTTTATTATCTCCACTGTATAAAGGGGTAAAGGGAATCCCAGACAGTCTGAATCACTTGCCAGGGTGACACAGCTAGAAGTAACAATGCCTGGATTGGAAGGCAGCTTCTGTCTGAGCCCCAGCCCATTATCTTTGCAATAAGCCATAATCATCTCCAAGGCCCTGTCCTCCCAGCTCTCTCCCACCCCTGGGCTATAACTGGGAAGAGGGAGATGGCTCAGAAACAAAGGAGGGAGGGGCTGGTGGTATCAGGAACAATCTCCAGTGAACACAAACTACTTTGCTAGAGGTTGAATACTGCCACAATTTTTTTCTTGTCCTTGAGAATAATCTTTGGCATGGGTGGGGAGGAATCTGACAGTTCTGCCTTTAACATCCTGTCTACCTCTTTTTCTAACTTCTCACTAAAGCTCACAAAGGGAATCTAATGTCAGAACCTGCAATGCCACATTAAGAATATTATTCTTACAATTAAGGAGCTCCTTTTCGCATGTTTCCTCTAGGCTTCTTTTTAAAATGTAGGTGTTTCCAGGACATCTGGGTGGCTCAGTTGGTTAAGCAGCTGCCTTCATATGGGGTTATGATCCCAGGGTTGTGGAATTGAGTCCTGCATCGGGCTCCTTGCTCAGCAGGGAGCCTGCTTCTCTCTCTGCCTCTGCCTGTGCTCTGCCTGTTTGTGCTCTCTCTGACAAATAATTTTTTTAAAAATCTTTAAAATGCAGGCATTTCCCTTTTATTATTTAATAAATTTTTAATTAATTAATGTTATCAATATATTTCGATGCTGCACAATAGCAATTGTTTTCTTGGTATTTAAATATTATATATTACACCTTTACTAACTATCTTTTCATTATTTTATACATTTATCAAAGCAGCTTCATTCCTTATGTACCAGTTCCTAATCTCTTCCTTGAACACCCTCCTCCATAATGTTTAGGATCAGCAAATTGCTAATTAGAACAATAATTCCTCCATCTTCATCTTTTAGGTTGTTTCCTTTTTCCTCCTTCAGTGTTGTGGTTTCTCCTTGATCTCTATAATCTTTAATTTTTATATCATAGATGGTGTGTGGTAATTACAAAAAATGTTTTTTATAACATGGAGAAGTGCTCACATACACAGTTAAATAAAAAAGTAAAGTAGGATTCTAAATGGAATATATAATGTGACCCCCAACTAAATGAACACTGCTATGTTTTATTTAGATAAAATTTTAAAATTTTATCTAAATTTTAAAATTTGTAAATTATACCAATATATGGACATTAGTCACTCCGGGGGTTGAGATTATAAGCAATTTTTTAAAATCCTGTGTACTTTTCATGTTTTCTACAATCGGTATGTATTATTTTGCCAGACCTGGGTCAGAGCCCAAAGCCAGAACCGAAGCCAAAGGAATGCTCTTGCCGAGGATCCACGCTATTGCCAAGGGCTGTCCATCCATAGGAAGACTTCTCGTGACAGCCCTGTCCTGAGGCAGCTGGTTCTGGTGGGCAGCTGGTAGGTATGTGTAGTATGCATGGGGTGTGGGAGTGTGTAGCAGGAAGGAGAAATCCAGGGGAGAGGTCTGACAGTCTGATTTCTCTGGGGAGAGACCAGAGCTCTCTTAGTCTGTGGTTAAAAGCAAACCTCACTTGGACTAGAATGGAAATAACGTCTGGATCCAGACAAAAGTGAGTATCTAGTATCTATATTGTCCTATTCACTCTCCAGCTGGAGGTTCATTTCCCTGAACTAAGATATTTGAGCAAGTTCTGGTCTTTTAATTCAGATTAATAGTGTAATATTTAATATATTTTCCAGCATCCCTTTGTCTCCATTTTCTCAAATCAGAAAGGGCCTAATAATAATATTCTCCTCCTATCTCATTAAACTGTCATGAAGATGCAGAAATAAATACCTCCTATGTACTTTGCCACTTAGAATGCAGCTCTTTACCACAAATTATGTTGCCTTTCTAGGTTAGCAAGCTGTGGTGGGGGAAGGGTGCCCATCCTTTTCTTTCCCTTTTAACTCTCCAGACTTCATTCCATTATTCTTCTTTCTGGGAAATGAGACAGAAGAACTGAAGTCCTGTCATCTTAAAAGGTTTGCTTAATGACCATCCCATGTGAGCATACACAGTCTCAGCGGAGAAGCATGACAGCTGCAACGATCTAGGCCCACAAGACGGCCTCATTTATCAAATATTAAAGAGTCATTTCATAGAAGGGCTTTTCCAGTCACTTTTCAATAGAACTGAAGCCCGAGCAATTATAAGAAAAGCAAAGAACCCTGAGGTGTTTTACTGAAGGGGTCAGTCCTATAACCATTTGGGAGACCCGACATAATAACATATGTGATTTTTTCCTTCCCCAAGCTGAATTTTCACACAGAGCAAAAAAATACACCATTTCCCTTGGCAAATAAACATAAAGAGAAGACATTTTCAGGGGTTTATTTTCTAAGAGTTAATATCCAGAGCTCAGTTCTCCTCTATGGACCATATTCCTTCATTTCCCGCCTCAGGCTTCCCAGGAGTTGTTAGATAAATAGACTGAACAACACCTAATATTGAGATGATAGAGTTCTGATAATGTATCATTTTTACATGATCCCCTTTATCATGTCTAAACTGACCGTTTTGTTTGGTACAACATAGGACTCCACACAACAGCTGCCAGAATATAATATTAATGTAAGATACTTATAAGGTGGAGAGATTAGTACTGATAAGGTCTACACGATATACTCTGGGTCTTTCTCATCTGTACTCATGGCATCTGCTCTTTGCACATGGCTAACAACACCATGCCTGTCATGTGCATGGCCTGAAGAGAGAGCAATGGATCTGAGCTACAAAAGCGATGTGGGACTGTGTTCTGACCATCAGGCTAAGACCTAATAAAAACATCATCCCTAGGATTAGGACTGAATTCTAATTCAGCCTTCTATCTTGAATTGCTTACCCACCAACACAGAAATGGTGTAAGTGGGCCTCTCTGAAAGTCTGGCCCGCTCACCAGAAATTGGCAGCAAGCCATTCTCTATGGAGATGTTTGTTTGATGTTTAAAACATGCAAACTTAGCATCTTTGGTAAAAATAGAACAATAACCGTTTCTTATTCAACACAAACGATGATCCTTTTATGACAAAAAAAGTCAATAAGAAACTCAGTTTGAAACCAGACTTTTTTCCAGTATGAATAAAGAGTTCAATTATTTTCTCACTTAAGCTTTGGGAGTGCTTCTCTCTTTTTGGACAGTTTTGTATCTCCTTTCCAGTACAGATGTCTATTGCCTTCAAGGCTTTCACAGAGAATTTAATCCCTGGCAGTGAAAAGAAAGAATCCCATGGGGCAAGTCAGAGGGGAGGGAGGAGGGACTAGCCAAGTTGAAGGAGGTTGATTTGAATGGAAAAATCCTTTAGTCATGCCAAAGATGGGAAATTATCAAAGACACAAAGATCTTGTAAAGTAAAAACTAAGGTAAATCTCTGTCTTTCAGGAAACACATCCTTTTTCAGTAACCCAGATTGAAATGTCAATCCTTCGATAGGCAATCCTTGGAAAAGAATATTACGCTCACTTTTTGGAAACCCTCTGCTACTTTAGAGAGTGAGTATATTTGCTCCTAGAGATCTAAGATGATGGAACACTAATTTATACTTTGTTTGAGATTTGAACTAGGTTTGTACCCAGTACCTAGTGTTTGGGAAACTGAAAATAGATTCTCAATGGATCTCATCCCAGATCTTAATTTCAGCATTTATTTCCACCTCCCTTCTTCCTTGACTGTATCAGCTCGTCTTCTTTGATTGCAAACATCAGTAGCTGCCTCTGGTAAACTTAAGCAAGAAAGGAATTTATTGAGTAAATTGGGAAAGCTCCGAGAATTGAGAAGAGGAGCTGAAGACCCAGTGGTGGAAAGGATAGACCCAAACAGCTCAGGAGTCTCCACAGCATGAACTTATCAACAGCTGCATCTAAAACAAAGGATTTTGATTCCAGGAAGAGAGCATTTAACTGGTTTAGCCAGGTTCAACTCTTCCTCACTCAGGGCCTGGGGGAAGGCCGGGTCTCCAAAAGAACAACAGTCCCACCAGATGGTATCCAAAAGTGAGGATGGAATTACCAATAGGTAAATGGGGATGCTATCACTGAAAGAATGAGGACTGAAAGCTGAGCAGCTAAAGGAAGTAAACCCAAAACAACAACAAAACAAATGGATGCCATTCTTTTCCCCTCTCCACTTCACTGTTTTGTATGTTTTCTGCTCTTTTGTGTATGCTTCCCTCTCTTCTTTTTTCCTCCATCTTTTCTGCCTTTCTTGCCTTTTCCTTACTCTTTAAAGTTTATCTGATACCGTGGCTGAAATTTTTGTCATTGTTTCTGCTTTTCCTAGAGCTCCTAATATCAAAATCATATCACCTAAACAATGGATCCTTGTGGGCGATTGGTGTTAGCGGGATAGGGAAATATCCACATTGTTTGATTTTTGAAGACATGTTCCTGAATCTATCCTTTTTAAGCCAGCAATTCCCCCAACTGCCTACCATTATGCCTATAATCTAATTGTTATAACTGAATTCCTTTAGTTAAAGCAAGGAGACTTTCAGGAATTTGTCACTAAAAGGATAATAATCTACTATTTACTGTTTTCATCTCATCATGAAATCAGCCAACCTGTTATCAGAGGAAGCTGGGGAACAGCACACTTGGCTGACAGAAACATGCCAGGGTAAAATGAGACTTTACAAAGGAGACAAACGTTATAGGTCAGACCTCAGATCCACCTCTTTCTGGCTTTATAACTTAGTTTAATTATTTATCTTCTTCAAGCTTCATTTACCTTATTTGTGAAAGGAGATATAATTCCTACCACATTTGGCTATTCTGAAGAATCCATAAAATTATATTTGCAAAATACTTATTGTACTACCTGGCAGATAATAGGTGTGTAGTAATGGTTAAATTTCGCCTTCTTCCAAGAAATATGTAATGAACACCTACTCTGCCCCACACACCATGCTAGATGCTAGGCACAGGAGAAAAATAGACATTCTTTCTACCATTTGGAGGTTACTTTCTAGTGGTAAGGAAGCCCATTAAGCAAAATCCAATATAGAAAGTTTTGGTACCAAGAAACACATTAGAGGTTCACAGACGATGGCTGCTATAGACTCAATGTTTGTGTCCTCACCAAATTTATATATTGAAACCTAATCCCCAGTGGTATTTGGATGGTATTTGGAGGTGGGACATTTAGGAGGTGATTAGGTCATGAAGGTGTACCCTTCATGAATGAGATTAGTGCCCTTATAAAAGAGCCCCCAGAGATATCTGTTGCCCTTTCTCCTACAGAAGGACATAGCAAAGAGATGGCCATCTATGAAGCAGAAAACAAATCCTCATCAGACACTGAATCTTCTGTATCTGGATCTTGGCCTTCCTAGCCTCCAAACTAGCTATAACTTTGTTGTTTATAAGCCACCAAGTCTGTTATTTTGTTATAGAGACCACGTGGACTAAGACAGTGACACTCACACCACATAAATTAACCACAGATATGAAATAATGAAGAGAACCATTCACATTCAGTTGACTGGAGTAAACTCACTGAAAATATATGATTGACAACTGTGGGTGTTCAGGGGAAATTTTCCCATCTCTCATTTTGCCAAAAAATGATTTTATTAAAGAAATAGTATTTCTAGGTTTGCATAAGAAAAAGATAAGTTGTTTTACTTGGTGGAGAAGTTTCAGTTGTAGGATTTTGCAGGGAAAATCTTTGGAAGATTGAAATCGTGTATTTTAATGATGTAAGCATTGAATGTATTAGTATCTGAGCAGTAGTTGAGGTGATCAAGATCAAGAAAAAGAGACAATTGAAGAAACTTTAGGGGAAAATGTGCTTAATGTTTGTAGCAGAGATTGCTAATTGCATACCAGTATCGTATTTCCCCTTCATTTCTAAAAGTATCTCAGATTTTTAACTTAGCCCACTGCTTTACAGCTAAAAGTCTAGATTTCTGAGCTGCCCTTGTAGGTAGGTAAAGCCACATGACTGACTAGATGATCAGAAGAAAGCAGAGATATTATGTCTTCTGAAAAGTCTGCTAAAATGGAGGGGTACTCTTTTACTTCCCTCTTCCTTTTTGCAGCTACTATCAGGAACTTTAGCACCATCTTAGGCCATAGATGAACCTTGGGAATGGAAACCTTGTGGAGTAATGCAACAAGATTAAAAAAAGCCTGGGTTCCTGATACTTGCTGCTTTCATAATACCTTTGCACTGCCTATCTCCAGACTTCTTCCATGGAAGCGGAAAATAAACTGTCTAGTTCAAGCCACTATTTGGGGCTTTATTTTTTGCATATATTCAAATTTAATGATAACCGATATATTGCTTGGATAATATGCTACATGCTATGGGGATTATAAAACAGACATATCACATGGCCTTTCTACTTTAGAAATGTACATTGAGTTGATCATTAGATTTTTGGAGAGTTATTTGAGAGTTGGAGGCAATAAACATGGTGAGGTAGCCTGGGTCCAGATGGCATAGGACTTTCTGGACCACTGTAAATTCACTGGACTTTTATTTTATTTATGGAGAGTTTCAGTGTCATCATTTGACTTATGTTTTTAAAGGATCAGATTTTTCACTTCTGGCCTGGTAGACTAGGTAATTTGAACAAACACTCCACTGAGAACAATAATAAAAACAAAACCTTGGACAAAATGTTTTGGGGGAAAAAAAACAACCTTGATGGCATTAGAGAACCAACAAATTAATTAAGAATTACAGGACCAAGGTCCAGGAGAAAACAAATCACAGACATAAGCTTGGCAGTTACGGAACTTTTCTTATAGAGCCTTTACCAATTTTCTTATATAGCCTTTACCAATTCTGGAAGAAGTGGCTGAGAAATTGAGAAATGAGTGTATTTGCCAGGCTTGTAAAAACAAGGCAAAAAAAATTTAAATCACAAAAAGGTGGGGAATAAACCTAGTAAACAATTTAGGCTTTTAGGTGGATAGTTCGGTAGGCTATATTATAGAAGTAAGGGTGACCTAGGAGTCAACTGCCTTCCACAGGGACTCAATACCTGCTTCAAATCAGCGTAGTCATGAGATTGGATTGCTAGAGCCCCTTGATGCCTATAGAAACAAATTTCTGTAAAAATATACTACACCCAAAATAGCCAAATACACAAAGGGAGACATGAGGGAATCCTAGAAAACAAGAGAAAATAGAAATAAACCCTCTGAGGCTCCATCCAGCACAGACCTAAAAATAACTGTATTTACTATGTCAGAATAATAAAAAGACCAAGATTTTAGAAGAGAACCAAAAACCTAAAAATGAGCCCCCCAAATTTAGATCTGAAAAATGCAATAACTAACTAAAATTAAGAATTCAATGGAAAAGATTAATAACAGATTAGACAAAGCTAAAAGGAGATTTAGTGAACTGGAAGATGGAGCAGAAGAAGATATGCAGAATGTAGAGAGAGAAACATGTGTAAAATTCAGAACAGAGGATAAGAGACATAGAGCTTGCAGTGAGAAGGTCCAAAATACATATAATTGGAGCCCCTACAGGAAAGCAAGAAAGAGAATGGGACAGAAGCCATATTTGAAGAGATAATGGCTAAGAATTTTTCAAAATTTATGAAAGACATTAAGCCCCATATTCAAGGATCTCTATGAACCCAGGCAGGATAAATAAAAGAATTCCATTCCTAGATTCATCATAGTAAAGCCAAAGACAAGGAGAAAAAAATCTTAAAATCATCTGGGGAAAAAAGGAGCAACAAATTTCAAAGCAACAACAAACTGATAGCTAACTTCTTCATAGACTTATGGAAGCCAGAAGAAAATGGATAATTAATCTAAAATGCTTTAAGAAAATAACTGTCAACCTAGGATTATACATCCAATGAAAATATCCTTCAAAAATGAAACTGAAATAAATATCCAGACAAGCAAATATCAATAAAATTCATATTAACAGATTCACAGTAAAGAAAATACAAAGGATATTTTTTTAGGCAGAAAGAAAATGATCACAGATAGAAGCCCAGAAATGCAAGACAGAATGAAGAGGAATGAGAAGAGTAAATATGTGAGTAAGCATAAATAAATATTGACTATAAAATAACAATAATTTATTGTGGACTTTTCAATAAATATGAAATTAAAATACAAAAATACCCTATAAGTAAGGAGAGAGCAAATAGAGTTTCAAGATTCTACAGCTCTTACATTTCTGGTAAGAGGGTAAAATATCAACTAATAGTATATTGGACTTTGGCAAGTTAATATGATCTCTGCAGCAAAAGAATAATAAAAGAACATATAACTAATAGAGGGAGGAAATTGGAATATTGACGATAATAAAATCAACCCAAAAGATGACAGGAAATGAGAGAAAAGAGAACATAGAGCAGGAGAAACAAATAGAAAGCAAACATTATGATGGTGGATATAAACCAAAACATATCAATAATTATATTAAATGTAAGTAAAGTAAATGTTCTAATTAAAATACAAAAATTGTCAAACTGGGTAAGAAAACAGAATTCAATTGCATGCTACTTACAAGAAGCACATCAAGATATAAGGATATGGAAGAGTTGAGAGTAAGAGGAGGAAACACAGTATGCTATGCAAATATTTTCAAGGAATAATTCTAGCTGTCATGAGGGTAATAAATAAGAACTGTGGACATGAAAGGCAACTTGACAGGAGCATGAGATTTATTTCAAGTGGGAAGTAACAGAGGTCAAGGTATTGTAATAGCTCAGATGTGCGATGAGGTACACTTAGGGGTACTAAGCACTATGGAAAGACTACAAATGTAGAAGAAAAGAATGTATTCCTAAAAATGCTGGGTCCAAGAATTAAAATCTCCCCTACTATATCTCTCCCTTTGCTACCTATATGTTATTAAGGTCACACTAAGGACAAAAGAGTCCTGACAAAAAGACAGAGCTCTCCCAAGACATACAAAGGGCCCCAGAGGATGTAAGAAACCCTAGGTGAGAGGCCACCCGCACTTCACTTTACTATTCGAATTTGCCATAGACCGCATTCATTGTAGTGCTGTTCTTGCCATGCTCCTCTAAAAAGTCAAATTTTAACCCAAGGATATTCTTTCTGAAAGACCTGTATTTTTCAGCTTCAGCAATAGTGACTGAAGATCAAGATCAAGATCCTTGAAATAACTGGATTATTCTTTAATACCCATTGTTCCTAATTCCAGCAACATGAATATTAATATCCATGGTGAATGTTTAGCTCCCAATTGCCAGCACAGAATGGAGAGTATATAGTCATTAATAAGATAGTCATCAGTTGGCAGAAGAGCAAGAGGAATAAAGAAGTTCTTTATATATTCTGTTCATTTTCTGGGCACATTATTAGGAATGTCAAATTGACTAGTTGATGACATCTTTATTAGCTCATTTTTTACATAACCTAGAGGGAATCATATGTGACATGTGCATAGATGTTTTATGCATTATTCTGTAGTGATGCTGCTTGCTTATCCTTCCATTATGAACACCAGTATCTTGGTTGCAAAGTTATTTAGGGTAGGTTAATTCAGATGCCTCTTAACTAAACAACATATAAAGGAATTCTTGAGTTAGGGCTTGAGAAAGAGCTGAGTTGAGAAGAGAACCCAAATTATAGAATGAACAAGGCTCGACTAACTTATGTATAAATATACATTAAGGAAACCATAATAAAAATATACCCTGCAAGAGTTTTGGTGAAATACCCCATATATTTCATTAATTATTTCAATTAGAGAATTCTTGGTTAATAAATAACAGAAAACCCTGATTTAACTGGCTTGGGAGCTTCCCTCTACTTGATGGAGTGCTGCCCGATTTCCTGAGCCAATTAATAATGCCAATCAGATTTTCAATAAATTAATAAATAAACTGGCTTAAACATAAAGAAACATTATTTCACATGAATGGAAGTCCAAAGAAGGGAAAGAGTCAAGATGAGTTTATCAATAATTCAACAATGTCATCAAATTCTGAAGTTCTTTCCATTTACCCACTCTGTCATTTTCAGCAGATGTTTTCTTATTGGGTCACAAGCACCTTTCCTAAGCCAGTTATTGGCAAGGTGAATGGAATCACTGCAGTTAGCCAGGATTGATCATCTGGTGTGCGGGAAAGATAGTGAGAAGTCCACTGTAATGAACTGGGCCAGGGCCCTATTGACAGAGGAGGCTGTTTCTCACCTCATCTTGTCCATGTCCTATGCTTCTTCTGCCCCTCAACTCTGTCACTCCTGCTCCTCTGTCCACTCCAAACTGGGCCAGGCTGAAGCGTTTTTGTTCCAATGTGATGCCTATAGAACATTCTTGTTCATTTAATTTCCTCGTCTGCAGTTATTAAAAGTACAGATTTTACGACCAACTGGTGGTTGCCAAAGGGGAGGTAGGTGAACAGAGCAAGGGGATTAAGAGTACATTTATTGTGATGAGCACTGGGCAATGTATAGAATTGTTAAATCATTACATTGTACATTTGAAATTAATATAATACTGTAAGTTATTACTTCAATTAAAAAATACAGGTTTTATATGAAAGGATATTCATCAGTCTCATGCCTGTACCTTGTTGCTTCTGTTCCTATAATCTGTTAAGATTTGCGCAGAATTATACCTCAAGGAAGGGGATCTCTTTCACCTTCTCTTTAAAAACAGGCCTATGCTATCTACATTTAAAAATAAAATTTTCTTTTTCTTTCTTCGTGGAAGAAAGGATAGGTGCCTTCTCAAGGATATTGCATTATCCCCAAAAATATGTTCCCTGTGTTTATTATTGTTATTATTATTATTATTTTGGTAAACCACTTGCAAAGGTACTCTTTGGCCTCAGTAAATACAGCTACAACTAACCAGTGGCTGCCTCATAGAGGTTGTGTTGTTTAACTGCTTTATGTCCACTTAGGTGTGGATTTTAAAGACAAAGTGGTTATATTTCTTATATAATCTTATATATTCTTATATAATCTTATATAATTATAATTTATTGCCTTAATAAATTATAATTTATTGTCTTAATAAATTATAATCATATAAGATCATTAAACTACATGACTTGAAGGCAGGTAGGCCAAATTATACTTATTTCTCATTTAATTATGAATAAAGTTTTCTTAGAAATAGAAAAATAATCATTTTGGGGATGCCTGGGTGGCTCAGTTGGTTAAGTGTCTGCCTTCTGCTCAGCTGGGAGTCCACTTCTCCCTCTGCCTGCCGCTCCTTCTGCTTGCATGCTTTCTTTCTCTCCGACAAATAAATAAAATATTTTATAAAATAATCATTTTTTTTACTTTAATAAATAATGAAAATAATTTTTATCTCGGCAAATAAGATGAAACTTGACAGTGTTCTCATATTTTGTATTTTACTTTATATATGATGCTGCACCTATAAGAAATTAATGAGAATTTTTCTCATGTTATTAATGTAGAATATAATGCCTCTCAACCTCCTCAAGGAAACAGATTTCCCCCAAAATGCTTCATGGTGTAAACTGAGATCTGAAGACAGGCAGAAAAGCTTCTAGATTCAGAATAGGTCAGGAGAGTTTCCTTTTTATTGTCCCTTTCCACTTCTACTGCCTGTAGTCATTATTCCTGTTCCATTGTCCCCTTCTGGAAAGCAGAAAAAACACTGCTTCCCCATAGGCCCTCAGGGAGACTAGGTTTAATTAAAGTCTGAAAAATACATTTGAAAACGAGGACTATTAAACCAGAAATAATTTATGAAGTGTTTGACCCCAATCTGCGTATTACCAGTAGTTGAAAGAGAGAAGATAAAAGTAGAATAAGAAAAAGAAAGAAATCAGGGAAATATTAAACCTAATGATCAGTTACCAAGTGCCATCAGGGGTGGGGTTTCCTGGGCACCACTTGGTGGGAAGGGATGTGAGGCTTTGTTGGCCATTCATTAGCTGTTGTTCTGGAAAACTCAAATTAAACATCATTATAGATGTACAGGGTCATCACATGTAATTGAGTGAGTCCTGCATAGACCACCAATAAAATCATCCTGAACAAAAAGATTTGCACTCATGTCACGTGCATGTACAAGGCAGCATTCCACGCCACTCAGCCACTTGAGGGAGGCTAAGGAGGTAGTCATCTCCCATCGTGGGCCATGTCTCTAGAAAGATCTATGTCTTCTTGTTCTCCTCTATCTGAGATGCTACACGCCATTTCTTGGAAATTTGTTTCTTGTGCCATTGTCTATTTTTGTTTTTTCTTTGATTTTCTAATTCTGTACAGAAGTTAAGCCTCAGAATTAATTTATCAAGCATGATATCCATTAGTGGGATTACCACTTGAGAACTGCCCAATTTCTCAGTAGATTCATCAATCTGTTAATTGAAGAGTTGGCAACCATTGTATTTGAAGTCACTGTAGTACGGAACCCAAGGAAGATGCCATTATCAGATGAAATTTTCCAACCACAGAGGCTGGTATTCAGTGTTACTTTCATGTTGGTTGTTGGTTGCCAGTGCATACTGAGGGTCCTGGAAATTTGGTTTATGGGTCCTATTTAGGATTTGACCTTTTTAAAAAATTATTTATTTTAGAGACACAGAGAGAGAGAAAGAGAGAGAGCGGGGAGGGGGAGGAACAGGGGGAGGGGGAGAAACAGAGGGAGAGGGACAAAGAGACCTCTCACTGAGCGTGAGTCCGACACAGGGCTTGATCCCATAACCCCTGAGATCATGACCTGAGCCAAAGTCAAGAGTCAAATGTTCAACTGACTGAGCCACCCAGGCACCCCTGGATTTTACCTTAAGAACAGTCACAACCTATGACTGGCAATTTCTCATTGGCAATATATCCTTGTCTGCTATCCAGGACTTAGTATAAATTGACAAAGATATTAATAAGCAAGAAAGTAATTAGATGTAAAGGGAAATCATGGGCTAATACACAGTTTAGAAGAAATTATCCAAAACAGAGATTGCCCTGCGTTCTAATTGTTCCTGAAATGTCCTGAAGTTGAAATTGAAACTAAAGTGAAAGTTTAGAAGTCCTTCGCTCTACTAAATATCTTCTACTTTATCTTATTTTAAAGCCAAGGGAATTGGGGATTTCAAAACTCAACCTGAGGGTTTTTACTATTCTGTTTTACATTAAAACGCTCTCATCTCTTCCTTTACTATTGATACCTAAAAAGCAGATACAGCTCACATGAAACAGCCCTTTGTGAATTATTTACCCTGTGAGGAAACAGAATATTCCTAGTCTACACAGATGTACACCTTATAGCAACTGATTTAGTACCATATGCCTTAGGGACATTCATAAAGTGTCGGCAAATGTCAACAAAACATCCATGGTAAGGATAATAAATGACAAAATGCTGTTAAACTTGTATAAGATTCTGGAGGGTCTGTCTGATCTCACCTTAGAATGATGGTTAGAAGAAAGATGATATTATCCCTCCTCTTTAAATCTGCAGAAGAAATCTTATAAGATGATTTATAAAGTTTTGAAATCTTGTGAGCATTTTAGGGAAGCAAGAGCCATTAACATTATTCCCATATTACTATTTACTTCCCATAAACACCAGAGACCAAAAGTCTCTAAAAGGCTAGATAAGAACCAAGAAAGTCACAGATGGGCACAGATGTCACCAGAGATATGTTAGTGAGTCTCATAAAAACACAACATTGATTTCTGTCCAAGGAACCCTTCTAACTATGACTGTGAATTCGAAAATAATTGTAGAGTCGACAGAGAGTATTAATTGTCCAAGTTAATTAGCTGAATTTTCTCTGGTTTAACCCTTATTTTTTAGGCTAGAACATGTTTATCTTTATATCCTAATGAAGTCTCTCTAATGAAATCACTGCCTCTAACAAATTACTTACAAAATCGAAGACTTTATTCTAAAAAACAACAAGTACATGGCTCCTGGGTTTTCCCCACTTAAACTGTGCCACACGAAAGAGAAAAGAGTATCTCCTGGTTTACAAAATACATTGTTCCTGTTCCCCAGGAAAAAAACGAAGCTGGAAATACTCAGTGTCAGGAACAGCGAGAATCTGTGTGTAAGTGAGACACAAAAATTCTGGCTTGTTTTTCCACTTGCAAATTGTGACTTATCTCACAAGATACCCTGCCGGTCTCCCTGGCTCAATCAAATGTGGTTCTTTCCACTTGTTCAGATATAGTGGCATAAGCTTAAGGCCTGGAAGTGCCAAACAGGAACCATAGCAACCTCGAGTGATGACAAGATTAACACATCTTGAGCAAAAATGGAACTCCTCCTTTCGGCTTTTAGCCCCTAGAGGAAATATTTACATCTTGGATTTCGATCCTATGAATGCAAATATTGTCTAGTTATTTACAGGGTGTAACACATTGCATTTCCATTGTTATCTCAACCAAAATAGGTCGGTGACAAGGAAAACAAACAGTTGCAGGGAGGCAGGCAAGAGCCTGCTCCTTTCAGGAAGGACGAGATGGCCTGGCCCAAGCTTCCAGTTTGTCTAGAAGAGGAATATGATGGGAGGTCAGAAAAGCAGATGGGAGAGATAACGGAGAGCCTTGAATGTCAGCCTGATCAAGGCAAAAAACATTAGTGAGAGTTTATACAATACTGGTTGGGGGGCGGTGCTTCAGTCATAATGCTGAGACTTGACATGGGTTCTTTTCTTCATTCTTTACAATGAGGGCTGTGGATCAGTCGCTTTGCACCGTTACCATGAGAACTATTATCCCCTTCCACAGAGTTTGGAGAACTTAGATAATGTGCCCAAGATTACACAGCTGGAACGTGGCCAAGCTGGTTTTAGAATCCAGGTCACTCTAACTCCCTAAGGTGAGCTCTTGGACCGCCAAGAGTTTGGGTTTTATCCAACAGGTTTGGGAGTCTAAAAAAATGTCAAAATTATGTATGCCAGAAGGATCAAACAATTCAGCAAAACTTATTATGAAAAACAACTATCTTCTCTCCTTGTCCCCACCATACTTTTTTTTTCCTCCCAGAGACAATTTTAATTCTAATTCTTTCTCTTTTTAAATTCACATCTGGGGGCATCTAGGTGGCCCAGTCTGTTAAGTGGCTGCCTTCCGGTCAAGCCATGATCTCTGAGTCCTGGGATCAAGCCCCAACTGGGGCTCCCTGCTCAGTGGGGAGTCTGCGTCTCCCTCTCCCTCTGTAGCTCCCCCAGCTTGTGTTATCGCTCTGTCAAATAAACATTTAAAAAAAAAAAGAAAGAAAGAAAGAAAGAAAGAAAAGAAAATTTTCAAAAAAACCAAGTTCAGGGGCGCCTGGGTGGCTCAGTGGGTTAAGCCGCTGCCTTCAGCTCAGGTCATGATCTCAGGGTCCTGGGATCGAGTCCCGCATCGGGGCTCTCTGCTCAGCAGGGAGCCTGCTTCCCCTCTCTCTCTGCCTGCCTCTCCATCTACTTGTGATTTCTCTCTGTCAAATAAATAAATAAAATCTTTTAAAAAAAAAAAAAACCAAGTTCACCTCTTAATCTTTAAATAACATTACTGGACTGCAACTGAAGTATCTACTTTTTCTTGATTGTTTTTAGTATCAATTATTATCTATTTGTATTATGCAAGGTAAGGATTTAGCTGTCTTCCTCCACTTCCCTGCCTGCATCACACACATACATTCTCCATGCGAACATGTGATTTCATTAAGCCACAGATTTATCTTGTTTTCACTAGGTAAATACTATTTATAATCAAACCAAGTGGTACTAACTAATATTATTACTTTTCCTGTCTTCAATGACCTTTTGCTTTTCCTGGATATAATATATTTATTTTTAATTGTTTAGTTTTGTGCCCCCAAACAGTCCCCAAGAGGTGTAACTCTCTTAATACATCCAAATACACTAGGTGCGATAATTAATTTCATACTCTTGGAGACAACTTGTCTCAGGATCCTCTGATCTTATTTCATTTGGACTGACTGCTCTCTCCATCCCCGATGTGTCCTGGGATCTCCCTTCATCCTGCCAAGTATTCTCTTCGCCTGTCTCTTTCTCTCTCTTTTTTAAAGATTTTACTTATTTGTCAGAGAGAGCTCACATGAGCAGGGGGAATGGCAGGCAGAGGGAGAAGCAGGCTTCCCGCTGAGGAGGGAGCCCCACTCGGGACTCGATCCCAGAACCCTGGGATCATGACCTGAGCCGAAGGCAGATGCTTAACTGACTGAGCCACCCAGGTGTCCCTGCCTATCTCTTTAGTTAGAGTCCCGGATTCCCAAATCTCTTCTCCTCTTCTTTGTTTACTCCTTTTCCTGGAGAAGTAGATCCTTTACAACTTGCTGAGAAAAAGTGGTTAGAAAGTGAGCGTTAGAAAACTTTTATTTACAAAAACTTCATTTTCTACCATTACATTTGCTAGCTTTGGTTGGAAATAGAATTCTGGGTAAAAAATATCATGTGTCCTCACAGTTTTGAAGGCATCATTTCATTGCCCTCAGCTGATGCCATCGAGAAGCCTGAAGTCAGTCTGATTCTTGATCATTTGTATATAAATCTATCCATCCCACTCACCCAAGGTTTTACTGTCTTATCTTTGATTCCTTAAATTTCATGATGAAATTACTTGGTATGGATATTCATCTGCTGGGCTGGGAACTTGGTAAAGGTTTTCAATCTGAAAACTCATAACCTTTAATGCTCAGAAATGTTTTTGAATTATTTCTTTGGTAACTTCCCCTCCTCCATTTTCTGTTTTCCTTCTGGAAATCTTATTTAGACTTGATCCTCCTAAAATGACCTCTTTTTCCCCTTTGTCAATTTTCCATCTCTTGCCATTTAGTTTTACTTTCTTAGAGATTGCTTCAACTTTATCTCGTAACCTTCTTACTGAGCTTTCAATTTATGTTATAATTTTGATAATTTCAAGGAGCTCCTTTTTGTCCTCTGAAACCTTTCTCCCTCCCAATAGTTTTTCTTGTTACATGGTTACATTACTGTCTTTTATCTCCCCGAGAATCTTAATTATAGTTATTTTGTTGTTTCTTTCTCCCTAAACTGTTTTTGTTTCCTCTAAAGGACTTTGCTCAGATGTTTACTGATTCTTGATTAACTGTTCTTTCTTTAGCATGGAGTGTTTAGACAATCTTTTTATTTTTATTTTATTACTATTTTTCTTAAGTAATCTCCCACCCAACCTGGGTGGTATTCGGGCAATACGGTTGAGCAGTTTCACTGGGGAGTGCAAGGGCTAAATTTTATGTGTCACCTTGGCTAGGCTTAGCTTGGCCCAGTTGTTTGGTCAAATACTACTCTAGATATTGCTGTGAAGTCATTTCATAGATGTGATTATCATCTACCATCAGCTGACTTTACAGGACATTATCCTGAATAATGTGGGTGGACCTTATCCAATAGGTTAAGAGGCCTATAGAGCAAAAAGCTTCCCAGAGAAAAAAAATTCTGCCTCCAGACTATAACAAAGAAATCCTGCCTTAGTTTCCAACCTATTGGCTTGTCCTACAGATTTTAGAATCAAGATCATGACATCAACTCTTGCCTGAGTGGCCAGCCTACTGGACTGTCCCATGGATTTAGCATTTCCTGGCCCCCTACAATTGCATGAGCCAATTCCTTAAAATAAATCTCTTAATATAAATATACATATATCCTATTGATTCTGTTTCTATGGAGATCCCTGACTGGCACAGGGAGCCTCTGTTGTCTGTATATTTAGGCTTTGCTTTTTGGGCTAATCAGATTTCTTTAAAAAGACCATTATGGTCTCTTGACTAAAATGGCAGACTGACTACCAGTAGGATGAGAAGCTGTAGGATTTTTCTCAGTCCTCTGATTTCATTGTAGTACCCCAAACTTAAACTGTAACAAAACTCTGTTTTGTCTTCTCCCAAGAATAAAAACCCATGACCTGAAAAATTATGACCTTCATAAGGAGGAAGAGAAGACATTATCACCTGAATCTCTGAGTCCGTCCATTTCCCATATTAACTTAGAAGTTCTTGAATATAGATTCTATATTTTAGAAGTTATTACCCTATCAATTAATAAAAAGGTTTGATGAGTTTTGGCAGAATTTCTGTTCTATTTTGGCTGCTGTAAGAAAATAGCACCCATTTCCCTCATTCTCAACCCTCACTGTCACAAAAATAGAACCCATCAGTTGTCCCCCCAAACCTCTTCATTACTTCTCCTAAATTCGTAGAGGTCTCTCAGTCATTCTGTCCCAAGCTCAACAATGCACGGATTCTTCTTTCTTCCCTTTTATCAGTTGGTCAACAAATTCCTTCCTTTCCCTTTTTTAAAGGTTTGGCTCTTTCTTTTCATTCTCTTTGCCACTATCATATTTTAGACCTTTGATTTTTCTCCCTCTTGGAGTCTCCTGTGCTCTCCTGACTCCATGACTTACATTTCTGACCCTCTGGTTTTTCCTGCACTTTAAAGATAATCTTAGCTTCTCAAAATAATGTTTTTACCATGCTGCTCTCCTTTGAAAATACTTCTGTATTAATTTCTATTTTAAAATGATGAGCGGAGCACACATTTACTTCAATTTCTTTCCTAAGCCCCTTGAAAAGGATAGCCAAAAAACCAAACAAAAAAGTTTAAAAATAAATAAATGTAAAAGAGGCACACATCCGTGAGGCCAAACATCGTCAACATTTTGAAAACTGTAAAGCAGATGGATGAGTGATAACTGTAGATATGTGAAAAGTGAATCCCAAACCAGCAGGGAGAGAAGTCTGGAAGTGACCTGATTTATACCAGGGCATCTCGGAAATGCTTAGGGATCCCTTAGCCTTTCTGTTGGCAAGAGCTGGTTCCAAGGCTCACAGTCAGGCTTGTGGGGGGAGGGGAATAACCTACTGAGGAACAACACTGAGTTGGTTCTCAAGAGCTGGAACTCCAGCCTGTCGAGGGTTCTACTTACACCTGTAAGGACTTTAGCACCTGGAGTTGGTTATATTAAAGCCCTATAGAGCTACTCTAGGGTGTCTAGCAGGATTTCTGCAAGATGCCTCCTTGGCTTCCATTGCAATCTTACTTTTTTGGCTCTGGTATCTCTATCTGGCCTTGTTCCAGCAAATAGGCCATCCTGGTCTGATACACTTCACCTTCCCAGCTTCTGTCTTTAAAGCTTGCCAACTGAAAAGTAAAAAAAAGTAAAAAAACAAAACAAAAGCATTCAGGCAAAGTCTGACAACTAAATTTATAGCGGGCTCTAATTAATCGGTTCTGCATTTATCATCCAGGGATAGGATTGGAGAAAGCAGGCAGGATGATCCACAAAATCCCATATATATGAAAAAAGTTACATGAAAAAAATCACCTAAATGTTAATGATGGTTATCTCAAGGATGGGATTTCAGGTGATTTTGTTGTTGTTGTTTTTCACTTTCTTCTTTATACTTTTATGTATTCTTTAAATATTTTAAATAGGCAAATATTAGGGACACCTGGGTGGCTCAGTCAGTTAAGTACCTGCCTTTGACTCAGGTCATGACCCCAGAGTCCTGGGATTGAGTCCCTGCTCAGTGAGGAGCCTGTTTCTCCCTCTGCCTGCAGCTCCCCCTGCTTGTGTGCTCTCTCTCTCTGTCTCTATCTCTCTCTGGCAAATAAATAAATAAAATCTTTTTTTAAAAAATAGGCAAATACTGTGTATAATTAGGAAAACAAGCTGCTTCAATTGAGAGATCAAAAAAAAAAGAGTTTCTTAATAGGGAAAGAGAAAAAAAGGAATACAGGACTTACAGGAGGCACAATGAGTAGTACTTCAAGGCATCAGTGATGCCAAAAAAAAAAAAAAAAGGAAAATGGGAGTAAAGGTAAGATTGAATTACACTGTATAGACAATCAAATATCAGCAAAGAGAATTGGTGGACTGAAAACTTTGGCAGACTGTCTGTCCCAGTCAGGGCAGCCACTAGGCTACATGACATGTTATGTTAACTAAAAAAAAAAAAAAAAAAAAAAAGATTACTTCAACCACTACTCAACCCCTTGGTCTGACACGTTTGTGCAGTGCATGACCTCCACAACTGTACCAGATGGTCCTGATTCCAGTGAGGGAAACAGGAAATCTGGTAAAATGACGATAGAGATATTGAGAGATATTGAGAATTAGCTCAATATGATGATGATGTTCAAAGAATTAAAATGAAGTTCTGAGAAGACAGTGTTTAAAATGGCTTATTCTAGGGACTCCTCAGTGGCTCAGTTAAGTGCCTTGAGCTCAGGCTTTTCCCTCTCCCTGCCTGCTGCTACTCCTGCCTGTGCTCTCTCTCTGTCAAATAAATAAGTAAAATCTTTAAAAAATTAAATAAAATTTAAAAATAAAATGGCTTAGTCTTGGGGCACCTGGCTGTTTCCATCATTGTGGCTCATTCACCCAGGTCCTATGCCTCAGATGAGAGGGCTGGAAGAGTTGGCAGCTGGCCAGTATCACACTCTCTACACAAGTGGTTCATGTAGTTGCATTTCTTACATGACTGCTGGTTTCCTCCAGAGAGGGTGTCCCATGAGGGAGCATGCCCACCAGTATAAACAGAAACTCTAAGACTTCTTATGAAAGTCATGAATGTCACATGGTGCCACTTTTTTTTGTAGTTATTATTATTATATTTTTTAAAATTTTATTTATTAATTTTTGAGAGAGAGAGGGAGAGAGAGCACAGGAGGAGGAGTAGAGGCAGAGGGAGAGGGAGAAGCAGACTCTCCAGTGAGCAGGGATCCCAATGCAGGACTCCATCCCAGGACCCTGGGATCATGACCTGAACTGAAGGCAGAGGCTTAACCCACCGAAGCACCCAAGCGCCCCAGATACTGTGTTTTGTAAGAAATATACGTGGCCATTCAGATGACCAAAAAAATTTCTCATATATATTTGATCTTTGTTTATGGTTCCTGAGTCACAGCTCCTAAAGCCCTTTGAATTTCCTGTGATAAGAGGGAGCCAAGTGTCTTTTGTTATGTTAATGAAGTGACAGTTGGAAAGCCTTTAGATAAGCTAAGGACAGGGTGGGTTGCCTGTAGAACCAACAGAGATTAGTGGGTTAATCTCACCCTCAGTCCTACGTCTGGGCTGGGTGTTAAGAGTTGCTGGAGATTGAATCCATCAATGACCAACTATTTAACCAATCATACCTATGTAATGAGGCCTCCATTAAAACCTGAAGGATGAAATTCAGAGAGCTTCCAGGTTGGTAAACACATGGAGATTTGGGGAGAATGGAGAGGGCATGGAAGCTCCACATCCCTTCCCACATATCTTGCCCCCTGCATCTCTTCCATCTGGCTGTTTCTGAGTCCTATCCTTTTATAATAAACTGGTCATCTGGTAGGTAAAATGTTTCTTTGTGTTTTGTGTTTTGTGAACTGCGCCAGCAAATTAATCAGACCTGAGGAAAGGGCCATGGGAGCCTCTGATCTATGGCCAGTCAGTCAGAATCACTGGTGACAATCTGGGCTTTGACAAGCAACTGCAGTGGATGGAGACAGTGTTGTAGGACTGAGCCCTTAACCTGTGGACTCTGCTGCTGTCTCCAAGTAGATGCTATTAAGAGCTGAGTTGAATTCTCAAACACCCTGCTGGTGTCTAAAAATTGCCTGGGCCTGTGTTGGAAAGACCCTTTCCCCTACCTCCATCCCCCGTGCTGAAATTGGGTCCAGGAACCCAAAGTTGGACCGTAATATTCTGTAAAAATTAGGATTGCTTTTAGCTGCAAGTAATAGAACGCCTAGTTAAAAGTGGCTCAAAAGAACAGGTGTTTCTTGTTTTCTATGTAGGAAGTCTGGTGGTGGTTCAGGGCTTAGTTAGCTCAGCACCCCAGCAACAACAAAGCCTCTGTCTGTGGTTTTCTTGGTTCTTCACTTATCTCATCACAGTTGCGGGATGCCTGTGGCACCTCCAGATATCACATCCACATTCAAAACAAGTAGGAAGAGAAAGGGACAAGTGGTATAGTCAAGTCAATTTCCTTTTATAGGAAGGAAAAAGACTTTACAGAATTTCTACCTACCTCAGAGTTCTACTTAGATCTCATTGGCCAAATCTGGAGTACATGGCCAAACTTGCTAAAAGAGAGGGTAGGAAAGCTGAAATAACATTGTCATGTGTGTGTGGAAAAATCTTGATCCATTGCTCTGCCTGGGGACATTACTGTCCTGAATAAAACTGGAATTCTATCAGCAAAGAAGAGGTTGGGTAAGCAAGTAAGAATTTGCTTTATCCTCTGCAGTGGAGGCATCGGTCACATACCTAACCTGTCCAGTGGCAGAGGAAGAAGTTCTAAGGTCTGCTGCATTGCTCCTCAGAGTCATCCCACTAATAAACAATTATTGAGTCAGACCATTTTCCTGCATGGTGCTAGACACTAGATTCTGGGAGAAACATCTGAACTGAAATAGTGCCTGTATACAGTGCCTAGCAAAGTGCAAATATTTGTTTCGTAATGTGTGATCAAAGCAACTCTGCTATAATTATATAAAGCCATGAAAAAACATTATAGTATGAACAGAGTATTTTCCCCTTTTACGTTTAAGAAATAACTCTGCATTCTCTATCACAGTCTATCATGTGCCAGAATCTAGAGCAGCCACATCCAGCAGAACTTTCTGCAAAGACAAAAATGTGTCCTATATTTTGTGCTGTCCAATATGGTAGCCACTAACTATATGCAGCTTTTGAGCACATGAAATGGGACAAGTGCAATGGAGAAACTGTATTTTTAAATTTTATTAATTAAAAATTAAATGAAAGTTTAATTTAGGGGTGCCTGGGTGGCTCAGTGGGTTAAAGCCTCTGCCTTTGGCTTGGGTCATGATCCCAGGGTCCTGGGATGGAGCCCCACATTGGGCTCTTTGCTTAGCGGGGGGCCTGCTTCCCCTCCCTATCTTTGCCTGCCTCTCTGCCTACTTGTGATCTCTGTCTGTCAAATAAATAAATAAATAAATCTTTAAAAAATTTTTTAAAAATAAAACTTATTAAAAAATAAAATATAAATTTAAGTAGCCACATGTGCCCAGTGGCTACTTGCTACTGAATCAGACAGTGCAATTTAAAGGGCTTGAGTGTTATTAGTTCTGTAAGTAAAATAAGTAATATTAGTAAAAAGAATCTGATGTGAATCCATTTCCTTCACTTGCATGGTTAGTGGGACAAACTGAGATCACCTTAATTCTTTCCTCTAATATTCTCAACATACATGCATGATTGCTTTTCAAATGAAATTATTTTATCCAACCTTTCAAGGTTGGATAATTAATTACTTACAGATGACAAAAGTAGGTAACTAAGATCTGATAAGAAACATGAATTTGGCTTACGCATTTTTCACTTATATGAAATTGTAATTGTTTTTATATGATTGTATCTGGATTCCAATACAGATGTTAGTCCCTGTGTGGGAAATATTATCTTCCATTTGCACTAAACATACACACCGATTCTCCATCAACATTGCTAAGTTCCTCCTGAATGATGCTTGCTCTCACCATCTACATTTGGTACTAAGTACTTGGTAAAATTTATTGACCAGCCATCTAAATATTGTTTTTTTCCTTCTAAATGTAGGGATACTTCATCTCCCCAATTTTCAACCATAAGCTTCCTGTAGGCAAGGTACATTTCAGATTTTGATGGAAAAAAAAAAAACATGGACTTAGAGTCAGGTTATGGAAATTTGGATAATCTTTTTTGAGCCTCAGATTTTTTTCATCTGTGAAATAGGAATAATAAATACTGATTTCATGGAGTTTTTGTGGGCATGAAATAGTGCATGTGAAGTTCCTGGTGAATGCCAAAGCACCATGCCACCCCTTTATACTCCATTTCTTTGTGTCTTTTACAGCCAAACCACAGGAAAAGCTAACTGAATATTCATTGACTGAGTGATGAATGGATACAGAAGACGGATAAATTATAGTTTTCAATGATTTTTTTAACAAGCAAGTATCTGAGGTGGCCAGGGCCACTCATATGCACAGGTCCTGTGGTTTCTTTACCAATTTCATGGCCTCTATCCCTGACAAGATGATGACAAGCCTGGATGAGCTTCTAAAGGGTGTGTCTGGTAGATTACCCACAAGCAGCAGAAGACCTGCCTTCCTTAAGGTTTAAGCAGGAACTTGCTTATGACGTCCATCACTAGGACTCTATAGAGGGGGCAGGCCCAGCTTAGCTTACCACAGTGGTACTGGGATGGCCAGTGTCTCCTCCCCTGACCCCCAGGGATCACAGCAGCTCTAGGCCTCATGTGTAGGTATCAAGATGTCCAGCAAAGGAAAGAATAATGTCCTCTTGTGCAACTTTTTTATTTTTAACTAAAGAGGAAAAGCTTTTCCAGAGTGTCTGCAGCAGACTTACCCTCAGGTAAGGACTAAATCAAGGCACCAATGCCTAAGCCTGTTACTGGCAGAGAGAAGACTATTGTGATCGCCTCTGATTGATGTTTCAGGCCCTAGAGCTGCAGAGCAAACACCAGAAGGGGTATGGGGTGAGACTGGCTCTTGGGTAGACAATGCACAATGTCTACCACAGAGTGACACCCATTATTCTTTGCTAGCCATGCTGAACCTTGACCTTACACTGATGGGGCTCCATCAGACATGGGAAAGCAGCTCTTACCTTTATCCAGGCCTATGGGTGTAATGGGCAGAGGAGAAGAGTTTGTACATCTTAACTCTTAGCTTCCATTGTGCTTCCCGGGAGGAAGGAGTTCTTGGCTTTAAGTCCACTTTCCAGCTTTTCTGGGTCTCGGCAAAGAAAAGATGGAAGAGGGGAAGTTGGGGATTACTTGAGAACAAAGACACCTTATTATCAATCATCACTGTCACCGTTGTCATTATCATCATTGTTGCTAGCATCAGCAGGGGCCCTTGTGAGATTCCACTTGTGATGACACTACTCCCTGTTGGGTAGAATCACCTGGATCAACATGGCCTAAACCTTTGTTCTAAAGGTGCACATTTAACAGAGGACTTCTGCATGAAGGACCCACTCCCAAGAGGCTTTAGGGGTCTAGGCATACCTATAGGGCAAGCTGTGAGTTCTGCTGAGTCCCTCCCATATCCCACCCACAACTCCATGAGTTGTGATCCTTTCCTTTCTCTCACACAGAGGAGGACACATAAGTGGCTCATGATATCAGAGCTGAAAGCTACTGCTTTGGTATTTACAACCCGAAAGAATAATACAGATAAAAATTCTGGCAACATGCAGAGAGTAAGATTTTTTTTTTTAAGTGAATAGAACCATTGAGCAGTTGCATTTTGAGTTGGTCATAGACAGATGTCTGTGAGGGAGAAAGAATGGAAGAATGGACAAATGTATAGTACCTTTTGGAATCTGAAAATGTCACTTCTCAAATAATTCCAGAAATGCCTATTTGTGAATATGTACTGCATGCTCTTAGACCGATTGATAATCTTTGGCATCAGGGATGAAGTCACTCCACAAATTGCTGGGTGTGTTTTTATATTAAAATCAACAAAATTCATTTCCCTACCACCACTGTACCTTACTCTTCTTATTTCTTATTTAAGTAGAAGTTAGCGGGGGAGAGGGAAGAAAAGATTTTTCTTACCAAAAAGAAAAGATTCTTCTTACTGAAGAAAAGATTTGTCGTGTTGGCCCTATTAAAATGTCATATTTATCCATTTAAAAATTAGTATAGAATAGTAATAAGTATAGAATAACATTCTAAATAAAGTATAGAGTATAAAGTATTCTAAATAAGTATAGAATAGCATTCATTGGTTTGATGCAATGCTCTTTGCACTGTATACAATTAATAAATCCTTAAAAATTGTAAATAATAAAATTAAACCAAGTTTCTCCTTGGGGGTTAATTGGTATTGTTACAATAACTGTATTTGATATAACAATGTATTACAGGATTTTTTTCCCAACGTGTCTTCACTCCCAGCTATACACACTGTACCACAAACAAAATAGGGAATAGGACTTCCTTAAAAATTGGAATGAAGGGACGCCTGGGTGGCTCAGTTGGTTAAGCATCTGCCTTCAGCTCAGGTCATGATCCCAGCGTCCTGGGATCAAGTCTCACATCGGGCTCCCTGCTCAGTGGGGAGCCTGCTTCTCCCTCTGCCTCTGCCTGCCACTCTGTCTGCCTGTGCTCACTCTCTCTGACAAATAAATAAATAAAATCTTAAAAAAAAAAATTGGAATGGAAACAGAAAGTCAGTGCAATATGGAGGAAACACCTCATAAATAAAATTATTTTTATTCAGCTTGATTTTCTTTTTCCTATGCTGTGGGTCAAACAAGAGGCTGTTAGCAGGTAGAGACTGAAAGCCTTCATTTATGTTCCTGGTAGAAGAGTGGCGAGTGGAAGATGGAGAGTCCCTCTTGAGACAGGAAGAGCACGCCCTTCATGGCTACCGTCGCCGCTGTCATTCTGTGGTTCATCCTACTCCTCAGTGCCCAGAGGGAGCCATCAGCCTTAAGGGTGGTGGTGCCACTTGTTTGGTAATGTCTCTGAACTCTGATAGCTTTACCTCTCCTGTAACACCCCAACACGTGGGTAACACACACAGTATGTGTGACATTGAAGGGACCCAACATGTACCACAGTGGCATAGAGATTATTTCAAGCTAAAAACATCTGAGCAAACAGCTGCCACAGAAAAAAAACCTTACTGGGGCACCTAGGTGGCTCAGTTGGTTAAGCGCCCAACTCTTGATTTCAGCTCGGGTCATGATCTCAACATTGTGAGATCCAGCCCTGCACTGGGCTCCTCGCTTAGCTTGGAGTCTGCTGGAGATTCTCTCTCTCTCCCTCCCCCTCCTCTCTTCCTGTTCAAGCTCTCTTGAGCTCTCTCTCTTAAAAAAAAAAAAAAGAGAGAGAGAGAGAGAGAGAGAATCCTTAACTAAAGCAGGACCTCCCAAAAAACACAGCCTGTAAATCTACTCTCCAGGAGATTCACAGCCAGAAAGCAGTCTAACATTATCGCCTAGATGAGTAATTGCTTAACAAACCTTATCTGAAACTGTCATACTTTCCATCTGTTTTCCCAAGAAGCCCCTTCTCCCAGTTCCCTTCTTCCCATTTGGTATATAAGCCCCTATCTCTTGCTGTTCTGGAAGCCATTTGATCCATTGGCTCCTGTGAATGTAAATAAACTTCTCTTAGAAGAAAAGTTTTTCCTCCGGGCAACATGACCTCACTTAACCCTTACAACAACGCTATTGTATCTCCATTTGCTGGGTGAGAAAACTGAGCCTCGAAAAGGTTCAGAAATTTTTCCTAGGGTCACACAGCAGTTAAATGGCAGAGATGGGGTTTAAATGCTTGATTTGAAAAAGGGAAAACGCTGCCCATTTTTCCAGTCTGCTAAGTACCCAGTGATGGCATCTTGGAATAGCCAGGTAAGTGGTTTGAGTTCCCTCTTTCCCTTCCATGTTTGCAGCCATGAGGGTGGAGCTGCAGAACCCAGTTGGAGGCAGTTGGGTCTAAGACAACTCAGTGAGAGATTTTGGAAGGAGCTCATCTGAAGTATAAGCACCTGTGGGTCAGACTTCAAAGTGAGAGGAAGGGAGAAGAAAGAGGCCACACATTAAGTATGGTCATGCCCCAGCTTTGAGGCCCAGAGATCCTCCTGAGAAATTGTTCTTGAACCCACGGTTGGCAACCTTATTCTCACCATGACTCCCAACACAGGTGAGGTGCTTGGGCACCAAACCCCGAGAAGAGGAGCTGTGAAGTGATTTCCTATTCTTCCTGGCCCATTAGTAACCCTCTCCATCCTCAGTCTCTCCCCCAGAGAAACTCATTGGAATGGACAGGAGTGAGAAAGGTGTGATTTCAAGAATAACCATTCACGGGCTCCCATGTATTTCCTAATAATAATGGTTGCTGCTAATACAACTTGAAGTTTATTGGTAGTATTGTGTTGTGACACATAACCTGCAACTGATCCCCTGACCCCAGGTTGTCTCAGCTAACAGGATTATAGAGAACCAATAGTTTGCTCCACCAGGAAAGTATCTGTTCGTGCTGGGACTGGTCAGTACTCCAAAAAAAGAACGAGTGGCCATGTAGTGTGGCCACCATGCCTCCTCTCCTCACCTTATCTGTGTTTCTCGGGTCTGATCTCTCCCGGCTTCTAGCTCTTGCTCCTTCCCACCATGGCAGACAAAGATGAACACCAGCATGGAGAAGCACTACTGTGCATAGAGCCCTTACCTGCTTTGCTAGTTTTGGCCATGGAGGAAAAGTTACAGCCCCAAAATGAAGTTATCAAACTACCAATGTATACCTGTGAAACAACGATCAGATTTCAGTAATTAGGAGGGAAACTTGGGAAAGTCTTAAATTGAACGACAGCTTCTGTGGCCCTTGGGGCTGCCTCTGCACAGGCAGTTAATCATCTGCCTGAACAATCAAATCAATAGCCATGACCTTTCCTTCAGCCGTCTTTCTCCTGCTGTTTCTCTGCTCCTCCTATAGTCAAAAGGAAGATAATGAGATCATTTCCTTTAGAAAATAACCATGAATATGAATCCAGTTCATAAATGATTTGTTATTAAAATGGAATCCCCTAGGGAAATTATGTTTAGATATCAAAATTATAAGGCTGATATTTGGCATTATTTATGGTTTACAGCATCTTCACATGTGTCTGTCGATCTGATCTATTATAGTTTCTATTACATTGTCTCATAGAGAATGCTAAATAAATTTCTTCTGGAAGAAGCGAAGTGTTCATTTCTGTATCCTGGATGTGCTGAGATGGGAAAGGTAAGTTAGCTGATTAAATTTTCACAAGTCAGTTCACGGAGCAAAATATCTAGTATCCTCTAGAGCACATTAGGGTAATATCTCTATTGACCTACCCTGAAATTAAACTCAAAATACTCAAACTTGGGTGACTTTCTAAACTTCTTTGATATCCTTGAAAACCGAAATAGACTCTGTTAGGTAGTTGTTTCTCAGAGCCATCAAGAATTCATTATACCTGCAAAGAGGCCCACACTGTTGGCCTTCTCAAGTTTCTCTTCGAAGAAACAATAAACAATCCCTCCCTGAAGAGAGGTTAAGAATGAGTTTGCCTCTCAAGTTCAAAGGAGATGGGAAGTGTGAGGTGAGGTCAGGGAGCACTATGGCAAAGTCGGCGACTGAACTTGAAACCCATCCAACAGATATGTGTCATTGTTGACTGCACTTAAAAGGCTGACATCCCAAGCCTACAGGTCCTCAAATTTCAGGGAAACTGAAGCACTTGCCTCATTTGCCTTTAGCAACTGGCTGTTTTAATAGTAGCATGAAACTCTCCTGTGACTAATAGGAGAACAACCATGGCTGAGTGGATAATCCTCTATTGAAACAGGGGCTGGTCATCTATTCTGTGATTTTCCAGGTGCTTTCCTCAAGGAAACCTTCCTTGCACTTCCCTCAGGGAACGAATGCCCTAGCACTTGGGGTTCACCTCTAAGCATGCAGGGTTAAGTGTCAGACATGCTAAGCTCAATGTTTTATGAGACTGGGGTAGACATGGGAAGCAGCAGTTGAGTATGGGACTGAAATTCAAAGACAAGTTAAGACTGAAAATGTAGACCAGAGCTTTGTGCTAACGGCGGAGGTGTACCACTACGGTATATACTGCTCAGGTCTCCCATCCAGAGAACCTGCTGGGATGAGCATAGTTGGCAGAGAGCCTTCTGCTCCTTCACCACTGCCCACTGCAGCCCTCCCTGAGCCCCACTTCCCCGGGGCGCTCCTGCCCCTGGTGACAGCACAGGACACCCTGGGGGATTCCTCCCGCACAGACTTTCTCAGCACCGTGCTGCAATCCGAGGCTCTCCCTACCTGATCCTCCTCTGTCCTCAGTCTCCTTTCACAAATGTGTGATTGGCCTGAGGGTCCCAAGGCGCTCCCTCTCTCCTGTGTCTGCTCCACGTATTTCTCCCAAGTAAGGCTCTCCCACATCCTGTTCCGGTTTGGTGTCTGCTTCTTGGTCTGAACCAACCCAGGTGTCATCCACATATAGGTAGGCTATCATTAAAACCTGGAAGTAAATTAGATTTATCTGGGAAAACATCCAGGTGAGATCAAGATAAATGAAGTGTTAAAATTAACCAAAAGGGTTGAGGGGAAAGCTAACATTTAGGTGCTGAAAGGAGGGGCTTCTGGGACTTGGTTCCCTGGGTAGGACTCAGGCTATGGCCGTTACTAGCGTATCATTCTGGGCAGATGGTTTCGTGCTTCTCTCCCTTTCTTTCTTTCTTTCTTTCTTTCTTTCTTTCTTTCTTCTCTCTTCCTTCTTTCTTTCCAAGATTTTATTTATTTATTTGACAGAGAGAGACAGCGAGAGCAGAAACACAAGCAGGGAGAGTGGGAGAGGGAAAGCAATCTCAGCCCCCACCAACCCCTGAGCAGGGATCCCCGGGCGGGGCTTGATCCCAGGACCATATGATCATGACCAGAGCCAAAGGCCGATGCTTAATGACTGAATCACCCAGGTGACCCTGGCTTAGCACATTTTTTTGTGAATAAAAGGGGGAGATACTAACACTCATTAAAGTTTGTTGTGAAGACCAAAATGCAATAATTTATGTGAAATGCACTGAAAACTACCCACACTGAGGTGTCCATCATCAGGCATAATGAATAAGGAAGGAGCCCCTAGAGTCACTGGGAGTGATCAGGGAAGAAAGAAGAGGACCAGCATAGTAAACCACAATGTCATAGGAGTAGCAGTTTCTAGAAGGAAAGCAGTTTCAAAAGTCATGAAGACCTATGAAGAATAAAGTGAAATAAAATTCAATCAGCTTGGAAATGAATGATAACTTTGGGAAGAGGTATCTCAGTGGCTTGTCATTAACAAGCCAGAGGATAGTGGCTTGAGAACTGAACGGTGGGTGAGAGAGTGAGCAATCTTTAGTCCTTCCAGAAACTTTGAAGAAAAGAAGAGGGGGCCGTGTTCAGAGTGAGGCTCATGAGCCCAGGCAGAGGATGGTCAGGCTTCTTTATACACCAAAAGTAAAGTACCTGAGGACAGGAGGAGAAAGAAGTTTTGGGAAGCAAGAAATCCTTCACTGGGAAGGAATGGACTCCAGAACACAGAATGATGAGTTAATCTGGTCAGCAGGAAAGATGGTGATGCTCTGAGACCATCTAAGCAAAGATGAGTACAGACTGAGAGGTCAGAAGGTGAAGGTCAGAAGACAGGAATGTGAAGGTGTTCCCAAGCAATGACCTCTGTTTCCTTCTGAAGAAGTCCCCCAAGTTACATCTGTTAAAAGGTGAAGAAGGTGGGAGTGGAGTAGTGGGGGAGGCAACTTGAAGAAGGTGGGAAAATTTCATTAACATGTTTGTCCTGGTGTGCCTGGGTGGCACAGTGAGTTAAGCATCCGGCTCTTAGTTTCAGCTCAGGTCATGACTCAGCATCCTGGGATCAAGCCTTTCATCGGGTTCCACTCTCAGCTTGGAGTCTGCTTGAGATTCTCTCTCCCTTTCCCTTTGTCCCTCCCATTCATGCTCTTGCATGCACGTGCGCGCTCTCTCTCACTCTCTCTCTCTCTGTCAAATAAATAAATAAATAAATCTTCAATATATATATATATATATATATATATATATATATATATATATTGTTGTTGTTTTTTGTCCCCTCTCCCCTAGCAGTAACAGGAAACTTCATTTACCAAATACGTCCCTGTGCGGGCTGGGAATTTTCACATAGCTGCTGTCCTTAATCTCCACCATCGTCCTGTGAGGCAGGCATCATCATTCCCATTTCACCGATGAGGAAAGCTGAGGCCCAAAGAGATCGAGACAGGGGTCTAAGACACACAAGATCTAGCAGAGTGCTTAGTACATGCGTGTTGACTGAATGGACTGCACAGAACATGTTCTTTCAGATTTCTAGCTGGTGGCGGACTTGTGTGATATTTTTGCCAACAGTCTTTTTGCTATTGAGGGTATTTACATCGTTAAGTCATGGATCAGTCATAACCTTCAAAAATGTCACAGTAATGAAAAATGTAAAAAGTGGCCGGACAAGGAAATGCCTATGCTACTTTATTTACCCCCATACAGAAAAGCTACTTAAAAGATTATGACTGATTGGGAAATGAGATTTGGTTGGACAAAAGCACTTGAAACTCCAGTGGCTAACATTTCCATCCAGGACCTCCCAGAGAGTCAGAATCGATGTGTGGATTGTTTTAGTTTTGTTAATAATATCTGGATGGAAATGCC
This sequence comes from Mustela nivalis, assembly GCF_964662115.1. Lineage (NCBI taxonomy): Eukaryota > Metazoa > Chordata > Mammalia > Carnivora > Mustelidae > Mustela > Mustela nivalis. The sequence continues at coordinate 34,291,510 of NC_139034.1, read as the reverse complement.
TGCCAACACATTTCCCCGGAGATTTGGAATATGCTTTCCAAGTCTACAGCTGAAGGGCAGACACCAATGTCAATATGTGCCCATTGGCATCCCCCAGTTCATCTGGGTGAACAGAAACCAAGCAACTGTGTCTTCAAGAACCCTGTGTATCCTTGATACTTCAGAGTCAAAGTCAAATTTGTGTTCTTCTTATAACTATATAAGTCAACAAGAGGATGGTTCAAACAATCTTTGGAGGTAAGGAATAGATCACTAAATTCTACGTTCCTTATGGACAGAGATGGGGTCTTACTTAAATTGCTGATACTTGTTGTAGAGGATTAACACAACGCTTGGCACACAACATGTGCTAAATAAATTCTTACTGGGTTACGTTGAAGTACATCAACCCTGCAGACAACGGAGCAGGTAGAGATGGATGAACCATTTAAATCTGTTTCCTCTGCCTTCTAGAGCAGAGCACAGAACTGTCACACAAAGGTCCTGTGTCCATGAACACTCTCATTCATTACTGGGGTTCGAAATGAATTATTAATCCCTGAGAATAATCCACAGCCAAGGTTGTCTGTCACTGTAGCCAGAGGAGAAAGAGTAATCTTCCTCAATGGTATCCCTTTTTTTTCCTCTTTAAGTCTTTTTTTTTTTTTTTGCGGCTCTTTGGAGCTATGGTTCTAATTCTCATTCTATCCCTGATTTATGGTTTGACCTCAAAATGAGTCACTTAATCTCAGCTAATAGCTTAAGTTTCCCCTTCAATGAGAGCCAAAGGGGCCTGGCTACATAGTTAGCCAATATCTAGCCTCAGAAATTGGATGTGTTTTTCGGTGCCGTCCATCATCTCTGTAAGGCTAGTGGAAATGAGTCATAAATAAAAAGCCCCATTCGAACTCCCTCAACTCCTCCCAAACTAGCCCTGGGAGGTTGCTCAGTCACTGTGTCATGTGGTAAGGGGAGAAAGGTAAGGAAACAGGAATGGTGGCCCCAAACTCAAAAGAGAAGATGTCCTGGCCATGGAGGGCAGCAAGGAGGAAGAGCTGCTCACCGCAGCAACAGTGACCTGATCAACAACTCGCCACCTTGAAAAAGGAATAAACTAGCCTCTGCTTTTGGAAAATAAAGGAAAAAGACAGCTGTGCACCCCAGGCGCCCATGTTTAAAGTGATATAAGATCCAAGTTTACACGATATGTCAATTTTGTTGTAATTATTCACATTTTCCCAGGATTTGCTGCTTGCTTTCTTTAAATAGTAAGTACTCCCGAAGACTTCCAGTGAACTTTGAAGGTTAGGTTTACGTCCTGTACTCAGTCGCGGTCTGAAAGAAATGAACGTGCACCTTGTGGCAGAGGGTCATGGGCTCTGAAAGAGCTGAAGCAGAGGCTGCAACTTTCTCCACAAGGCTCTAGGTGCTCTCCTGCTGCCCAAACCTGTGTTTCCCTGGGAAGAAACAGATGCGCAGAGCTGAAAGCCCACGTCCCTGTAGGAAAGATCTAGAAGTGCCCTGGTGGATGACTCATCTCTGCTGCAACAGAGCTTGGAAGCCCTTCACCCAAAGGGTGTGAGCGGTTGCAGTGGCTGCAGTCGCATGGCACGTGGTGTTCCCCTAGGGGCGCTGGCCAATCCAACGCCTGAAACCCTGCCTCATGAAACTCCTCTCTAGCGTGGGGGTGCATGCTGATTAAGGGAGGCAGCCCTTGAATTTAGCTGCTGCTTCTCTCTCTCTTTTTTTAAAAAAGATATATTTACTGATTTGAGAGAGAGGGGGAGACATAGAGCAGGAGCAGAGGGAGAGAGAGAATCTCAAGCAGGCTCCTCACTGAGCTTGGAGCCCTGTGCGTGGCTCGATCTCATGACCCTGACATCATGACCTGAACTCAGACCAAGAATCAGATGCTTCACTGACTGAGCCATGCAGGTGCCCTGTGGCCACTTCTTTTACTTCATGGCAAGCCCACATGCTGGACCCTACAGACACCAGGAAGCTGCTTTTGGTCCCCACCCACCTTTCTACTCAGCACACAGCACCGCCTGTGCTCTTACTGGGTGGCAGCAGTAACGGAAGGACCCTTCAGTCACATAAGAAAACCTCTAAAGTGCCACCTGCAATGACTGTAAATCTTATACATAACATTCCCAAGCAACTGAGGAGATGGGCTTCCCACAGAATCTCTGTGATCATGGTAGTTTATGAATGAGTTCTCCCGTATTTACATGCTTCATGATTGACCACGGAACCCGGTAAATATTCAATGCGATAAAACATCGAAATTGGAAGTAATGGCTTGTACATGGATAGAACAGAAACAGCTATTTCTCAGTGCTTAGTGAGAAAAATGGAACTATGAAAGAGTCCATTTGAAAACAACTACATACTCTTTAAAAGAACAATCTCACCAGTAACAAAATATTCCAACTGAATCACACCTAGTCTTGGAACCAGGATGTCCTCAGTGGTCCCCTACCCCAAGCACGGATTCCATAAGTAGCAAGATGATTGAGATCTTTAACCCATTCATATGTCAAGGTCTATTGCAAAGGAGGTCTTCTCGGCCTCAGGCTCAGGTGCATCCTGTAAGTTGCCATTTTCACTGATTTCTGGTTCACATCCTTTCTGCGTGTCATCATGCAAAAATCAGAAAATAGAATATTTTATATTTTTCTTTCTTTTATAGACAAAAGGTAGCACATTATGTATGGTTTTTAATAAGATTTTATTTATTTATTTGACAGAGAGAAAGAGAGAGAGAGCACAAGCAGGGGGAGTAGCAGTCAGAGGGAGAAGCATATTCCCCGCTGAGCAAGGACCGTGAAATCATGACCTTAGGTAAAGGCAGACACTTAACTGACTGAGCCACCCAGGCTCCCATAGAACACAAGTTTTGGCCACATGGTTTGGTAAATGCCTTCTTAGATGGTAACTTTGATGCAGGATTCTGGAAAGTTGAAGGCAGCCTGAGAGCGTTACCTTACATGAACCTGGTGTTTCAGCCTGACTGGCAAGTCTGATGGCTTTCCATTAGGCCTCTGACTTGACTCCCTTGTGTACAGTACCTCCTCTCTGTGGGAACACCTCTCCCTGCTGTTCTCCTACACAAAAACCACCCATTTAAAAACAAAAACAAAAAACTCCAGCTCATGTCACCACTGACCCATAGACACTCAGAGGGCTGGCCTTGCTGTGAGTTCTGTAGCTCACGTGGGAACCACCTTTCCCTGCCTGCACAGCAACCTCCATATGGTGAAGATCATCTTTTAAACTTTTGCCTTGATAGGGGTACCTGGCTGGCTTAGTCAGTAGAGCCTAGGACTCCTGATCCCAGGGTCATGAGTTCAAGCCCCGCATTGGGTATGGAGCCTACCTAAGCTTTTGCCTTGATAGCGAATTTTTTCAGATTTGGTCCATGCCTCTGAATCTCAGTGGTGAGCTCCTTGATGACAGGAACAGTATCTCTTCTTTACCTATCTCACAATTTCTAACAAATGCATCCTGTCTTACACACAGCGACACCCCTCTGTCTTCTCCCTACTGACCACATGGACTATGCCATTTATTTCCACTCATTTTGAATCCTGTCACAGTGGAAGGCATTCCCTGCTCACCCAGCCAAGTGTGATTTTCTTCAGTTTCTGAAGGATTAGCACTCATTATCCACCACAGAAAACACTAATGTGCTCTGACATAAAGTGTCATCTGGAACTATGGCTTCTGTCCTATTAGTAATCAACTCTTTGTGTACTTCTATCTTCGAACCGTAACAAGATTATAAGCACTGTTATGAGTTCAGTTGTGTCCATGCCCCCCATTCATATGTTGAAGTCCTAATCCCAGTACCTCTGAGCGTGACTTCATTTGGAACTAGATTGGTTGCAGATGAAATTTGTTAAAATGGGGTCATCCCGGAGTAGGATGGGTTTATAATCCAATATAACTAGTATCTTTGTACAAAGGAGGGGATCTAGACAGATATGAACACTGCATGGAGATTGGAGTTATTCTGCCACAAGTCAAGGACTGCCAAAGATTGGTGGCAACCTGCCAGAAGCTAGGAGAGAGGTATGGAACATTCTTCTCCACATATTCAGAAGGGGCCAACCCTGCTGACAGCCTGATCTTGAACTTCTGGCTTCCAGAACTGTGAGACAATCAACAGCTATCACTCAATCAGCTCACTGTCTGTGACACTTAGCAACAGCACCCCGAGCACACAAACCCAAGCACCTTAGAGACTATCTGGGAGCCCCATAGAGGAGGGTTCGAATCACGGATCCATCACTTGTTTTTGTTTTGTTCTTTTTTTAAGATTTTATTTATTTATTTGACAGAGAGACAGAAATTGCAACAGAGAGCATGAGTGGAGAGGAGAGGGAGAAACAGACTCTCCATTGAGCGGGGAGCCCACTGTGGGGCTCAATCCCAAGACCCTGAGATCATGACCTGAGTCGAAGGCAGATGCTGACAGACTGAGCCACCCAGGCGCCCCCCCCCCATCACTTTTTTCTTATGTCATTTCTGGTAATTAATTCTTTTTTTCTGTGCCTCAACTTTCTTCTCTGTAATGTGGAAATAATAATATCTACTTTGGAAAGTTGCTTGAGAGGTTAAAGTTAATACATTAACGCACCAAGCTCAGTGCCTGACACAGTGAAAGTGTTAACATGTGTTAGGTCCTACAATGCTAAACCTCGTATCTTACAAATGGGGAGCTGGGATCTAGACACCCATAGCGCTGTCCAAACCCACATAGGTGAGTGGCAAGAAGCATGCTAGAAAACTCCAAATACATTTGCTTCATCTCCTCTGTACACTATGTCCTACCTTTCATTGATGAGGAGAACAGTTAGTCTGGTGACATTCATTTGATGGCAGTTGTGTCTGATTTTTGCTATGCTGAATGCAGTGGGGGCCCTTGAATTTGAGGAGTGGAAACCTTCATGGTTTTTCTATCCAAGATACTCTGTACACTGTTATCAAGCGATGCTTTGATTAATTTTAAACCCATATTCCTCCAAATGCAGTATCATCATCCTACGTACCTTGCTTAATACCTTCATTCTATTTGCAACGTGGTTCCCTTTTATTTTGAGATGACTGAATGTGAAGCCTGCCACAGAATGACTGGTTTCTTCCCAGGTTAATTAGAAGAAGCACTAATTAGAAGAAGCACTAACCATCCCTGCCCCATCATTTTAATTCTTCTGGTGACAGAAGTCAAAATTGAGGATGTCTATTAAACCACAATTTTCTCACATAATTGATAATCAATGATTGTGTTTTTTATATAACAATATGCTGCTGATTACACTATCTGTCTCTCCACATGTTGGGACACCCATCCTGAGCTGAACTGGTAGGGAAGTTCAAGGGCTTCTCAAGGGGTTGAGGATCCCGTTTCGAAGGCTGATTGGATCCTGGTAAGACAACTACCATGAAATCGAAGGCCAGCAAAAAAAGAAGGAAAAGAAAAGGAGTGTGAGAGGTGAGCAAAGCCTGGGATCACAACAGATTTTTCTGTTCTCTTCCATCGTGCTATGACAACTCGCATCAGAGAAATTTCCTATTTCAAAATTGCAAAGGATATGGAAATATCTTCTCTTGAAGTAGAACTTGGAAGCCCTTATTTTCGGGATAAAGCCATCAAAGAAATCAAACTAGAATCAACATTTGACAGGTTAGCTTCATTTTTTATTTCTGAGGCCCTAATCCCTCTTCTCCTAGCAACCTTTCCTATATGGCAGATCCACACACTGTTTTGAAACTGAAGGGATGAGGCAAGGAATCTTCAAAGAAGAGAAGGGGGAGGTGCTCCTCAGGCTCAGAGTCTGCCAGTTGCTCTCAGCATTTCCTCAAGGACAGTTAGCAGCTCCCAGGAGCGCCGGGGCTGGGCGGAGAGGTATGATCTCTTTCATCAGCTGGCAATTTCAAAAGCACCTGCCTACATCTCCAAGCTTCAAGAGTGGTCACATCCCCCAATCCTTCCTTGATTTCTATAACCCCGTGATAAAGACCATTGTTGACAAGAGCACAGAATATACGATGCCTTGCCTCCTGCCTGTTTTCTGTGTTCAGTTTCAAAATGGGTATTGATGGACTGACTCCCTGCATTCCTGAATGCCAGGTGGCAAGGCTCTGGGAGAGAGGGAAGGAGGGAACAAGGGAGAGTCTTTTGGCCACAGAAAACCCTTATTCTTCTCTAGCAGACGTTCTAGGCTTGACTTCCATCAATTTCAGGGGCGTGCAAGGGCTTCAGGGGATTCCTGAACTCCTTGAAATCCTATGTAATACGGTGTATATGTGCCTAGAGGCATTTGTGACTTACTTTCACTAATGGAATAGAATATGCAAATAACTAAGGCACAAACAAGAACTAATCCTGTTGCCGTATGTAGTATGAAATGAAGTTGGGAGGGATTGGAGAACTGAGGAGTCCCTTTGGTTTCCTTGAGAAATAATGAGGATAGGAACTTGTATGGCCACCAAGAAGAAGGAGAAAATGGATATGAGGATCATGAATAAATTACGTCACCTGGAAATTGACTTGTTTCATTCATTCATTCATTCATTCATTTGCTTCTTCTCACTTTGGCTCATCTCTTTTATTGCATCAGGTGAATGTTAGGCGTCCTTGGCAAAAGATGAGAATTTCAGCCCTCACAAAGTTCTCCAATCATCCCTGGGTAGCTCCTTTAATTGAATAACTCAAACGTTAGTTGTACCCCTTGCAAACATTTTCAGTCTCTCCCCAAAACCACTCACTCTGCAGCCTTTCAAATTCTGTTTCCTGGACTGTTCCCAAGCCTCCCAGTTTCTGATCACATCTTGTTTTCTTGACTACGATTCCACCTCACTCCAGGTCTTGTCTCTGGGTTCCCTTCTTAGATTCATTTCCTACTTCCTGGTTTGGGTTAGGTCAACTTCATGTGCTTGGGGTAAATACTTACTTGGTCCCACCAATCCCTGTGGTCTTGGCAACCAGGCACAGTCCTCGTGACTGCTTCCCTTCCCTGCAAGGAGCTTAGGCCAGACACTCAGAGCCATAAAGATGGGTGGGTATAAGCTAACAAGGATGTGGGCTCCTGGGTGGCTCAGTCAGTTACCTGTCTGCCTCTAGATTTCAGCTCAGGTCTAAATCTCCGGGTTGTGAGTACAAGCCCTACCTGAAGCTCCACACTATGTGTAGAGCCTACTTAAAAAAGAAAAAAAAAAATAGGGAGCACCTGGGTGGCACAGTCAGTTAAGTATCAGACTCTTTGTTTCAGCTTAGGCCCTGATCTCAGGGTCATGAGATCGAGTGCCTTGTGGGTATCTGTGCTCAGTGCAGAGTCTGCTTGGATTTCTCTCTTCCTCTCCCTCTGCCTTTCCCAACCCTCTATCTCTCTAAAATAAATCTTTAAAAAAACTTTTTTAGAATTAAAAAAAAAAACAAACAAACAAGGATGCAGTGTTGTCATGCTATCCTTGTGGGTCAAGTAATACCTTCCTGGGAGCACGGAGGTGGGAGCAGACTCTGATGAGTTCAACAGAGTTCAGTATTAACAGGATGCCCTTCTTAGAAGACCATACACTGGGTTAAGCCGGTTAGAATTCCTCCAAATGATTAAAAACCAACTGTCAGAATCATCAAGTATTAGAGCAGGAGGGGGCTTTAGAGATCATCAGATTCAGTGTTGTCATTTTTTACTGAGAAGGAAACTGAAGCACATGAGTTTAAGACCCCTAGGGAGATGCGATGCATTTCTCACACCCAGTGCATTTTTCCAAACAGTGCACTGCCTGGCCATGTTTCAGTTATAATAGAAAGAAGAAGATGTGTGTCATTTTGTTTCTAAAACCGTCAGGAGGGAACATGTCTTGAACATATTCCCTGTGTGATCTATAAGAGTCCTAGACACTGATATGCTTCCGTAAGGATTCCAGAGGAAATAACAATGAGGCCAAGGAGGAAAATGAAAGTGGGTTTGAGAAGATGTGAAGCCGGTGAGATAGCCTGGGATGTGCCCATTCTATTTAATAAGTAAGACAGAGACGGGCTTGCACAGGAATCCTGAAAAGATGAAGTCTCAATTCCCACTGGCAAGAGAATCTAATAATCTAGACCATTCCTACTGAAATTGTGGTCTGGGAGCAGCTGTAGCAGAACATCTGGGAGCCCACTTGAAATGCTGCTTCTGGGCCTCCCCGCACCAGACCCACTGGATCAGAATCGGCACTCTAACAAGACCCCAGGGATTTACATGCACAGTAAAGCTCAAGAGGCAAACAAAGCACTGCTGACTTTGGCTTTTTCCCTGACTCGTTTCAATTACATTGAATGTTGGACAGCAGAAGTTGAAAAGTAGGACAAATGAAATTTGCATGGGTACATGGGTGAGGATATGTAAGAAAGTACAAGAGAGAATCAATGCAAGATCCCAGTACAAGGTACACTTCTTAAAGGGGGTATGTACCTTTAAGCAACTCTTTCCCTCTGAGCTTTAATTAATTGTTTTGCATTAGAACACTACATTGCAAAAGGGCCCGTGTTTGCAATTAGGTGGCTCTGACAGATGGGGCAGTGATTAGGTGCTCCTGCCCAAGAGACAGGAAAGTTACCCGTGCCCAAGGGTATATTTCTCCCCTATGAGATGTGACCCCCCCCCACCTTTTTAAAGCACACAATAGTGTACTTAGCTTCCTGATGAAATTCCTGGCAAAGAGTTCAAATCGTTGTTTTTTTTTGTTTTTTGGTTTTTTTTTGGTTTTTTTTAAATCATCTTAAAGAATAAATGTAAAAGCGGGGCAGTGAACACACAGAAGCGGGATGTCAGCTGCCATCATTCAGGTTTGTATGTTTCATGGGTAATTTACACTTTTCCAGATTCGAGGCAGGAAACGGAGACAGGAGTTCCAATCCTGGATGTCCCTCTGTAAACCTGCACAGTTTAAAGCTTCTAAATCCCAATTAGGTAGCTTGAACCAACTGAGATGCCACAAATGCAACCTAGTGGCTTTTCCCATGGGAAGTCAGAGAAGTGGAAAATATTTCAAGCAATTTAGGCATGCTTGCATAACCCTTTTGTGGAAATTCCTGCACTAACAATTTGCAATTAAAGTGAAAGTGAGTAAAAATAGAATGACCTCTCATTTCAACAATGACTATATTTTGTAGACTCTGCTCTATAAACGTGCTTTATGTCTGACCCATACACAATGACAAAGAAACCCCAAATCACAACTTTCTACATCCCTTGCAGTCTGGAGCATATAGCAGGAAGCAGGTTACTGGTGTAGCGTTAATGACGATCTTCAGCTAAGACAGAAGACATGCCTGCATAAAATGAAAGCCAATCAATAGCCAAGTGGGGCCAGAAAAACACATTTTAAGTCCAAATTAGGGTTGTAAATTCATATTAACATCATATTGTAAACAGATACAGCCTCCCAGTCAGCCTGATGGCTGAAATTCCCATGCTTTTGGGTCACTCCCCTGTTTACCATTTGTTGCTTGCTGTCTGGGATTAAAAATTACTTTTTCTCAATCCAACAAAAGCCTCCTTAGAAAAATCACTCAGCAAGACGGAAAAAATATAATGTATTAGACAAGAGAATACATCTATTTCTATACTTAATGCTGTGATTTATTTGTGCTATTTTCTTCCCATAGTTTGGGTAACTCAGCATTCAATATTAACAGGACAAAGTTGGGAGAATCATTCTGCTAATATCATGAGGCCATGATTCTTTCAACCACTTCTGAGAAGCCATCATAGAGTTATAAGTTTCCTCTGAAATTTTATAAACTCTATGATTAATGTGTAGAGTGTTTATGTCATTTGATGACTAAAAATATCCACGCAAAGATGATTTTTGGGATTGAATCATCTACAAATGCTAAACAATTCAGGCAGAGCTGAGCTGTTTGGCAGAGGAGAAAACCTGTGAGTGAAAATTAGTGGATCAGTTGACAAAATGAAATAACAAACAAAACAGAGGCCATGTCCCACTCAGCCTGGGTCCAGGGGGCTTTTGGCAAGGGGCCGGCGTAAGAGAACAAACCGGAGCCTGACGGCGAAGGATATGGAATGCTTTCCTAAGGATTTTGGCAAAGGCGGTTAAGCAGGGTGGCAGTGTGAATTCTCTAAAGATAGCTGGCCCCAGAGTGCAGGTGGTGAGGAGGGAGGCTAGTCTGGAAGTTACCGAAATCAGATAAAACATCATGAGAGTTTGAACTAAACACAGTGAAAAGATGGGGAAGAAGTGAAATGGATAAAGCGTGGAGATGGATGAAATTTGTAGTTGGAGGAGTTGGTGACGGTGGGTTGGTGGTAATTGAATTTTCTGCCTTGAGCGGAGGTGGGTGGGTTTCCCATTCACAGAGTTAGGGGACACAGGAAGAAGGAAGGGGACTGGGGAACGCTGGACGTGTGTAGTTTGAAGGCTCAGTGGGTCTGGAGTTAGGGAAGGCCAGACTCTGTCCTGGTGATTTGGGTATTACTAGCGAATGGGTAATGAGCCTGCTCAGGCAAGAAAGGTTCACAACATCAAAGGGGGCCCTCAGAGCAGGGGTGTAGGAAGAGGCAGAGAGAGATGGGGGTTGAAGGGAAATCAGTTACAAGAGGAGAGACTTCAAGAGACAGTCCGCAGAAGGAAGTGCTTCAGAGAGAACAGGAAACCAGCTCAACACCTACGAGAATGGACTTTGACCTTTGAAGAGTTTCGGTTCTAAGGAATGAGCTGATAAATCACAACCTGTATAACCAAGTTTGAGACATTATGTCATGGAGCAGAGGGTGGGGTGGTGCACTCACTCCGACAAAGCAGAAACTATGGAGATAGACCCTGTTGAGGAATCCAAGTTGTGTGGGAATGGAAGGTGCTGGGTGGAAGTCAGCTGTCCCCGTAAGCACAGTTGCACAGACCAGCACTTCGTCTGTGGGGAGAGAGCTCCATGCACTGCCTCAGCTTGGGGAGTCGCCTGGTGGACAGCAGGGATGGAGGACAGGCTGGGGGCACCTGGGGGGAAGGTGTTAGAGTCAGTTTTCTACAGTCAGCAGGAAGTTAGCCCTGATAAAAGCTACCATTTCTTAAGTTGTTGTTGTTGTTAATGTGCTTTCATATCTGTAATCTCATTGGATCTTCAGAATAGCTTTGCAAAGTACAAGTTCAAAAAATGAGGACCAGCCTCCAGGTCTAGGGGAGAAAGTCAGACCTGAAACAAGTGAGACCATGGGACTCCCCCCAACCCCAGGACGGGAGGAGTTGATGTTCTGAGGGAGATTATTGTGGCTTAAGGAAGGAGGACTGAAGAACCAAGGAGCTAGGGCAGCAACTGTTTCCCAGGGACATGGGGCCCCAGATCTGGTCAACAGCAGTGACAGGTGGGGAGCAACTTGGGAATGGCCATTGAAGTGTGGTGTGTTTAATTCAGGGATGGTGGAAATTGAACATGCCAGTGAAGAGAGAGAGGGGGAGGAATTGGAGATGACTGATAAATCAAGACTCTAGACTACAGGGAGATGGAACAGCCCTGAAAAGAATTAAGGAGGGTGCTTCCTCTGAGACAGGAAGGAGGGAAGGTTGGGTAAAGACATCATCAAATTCGACAATAGAGGGGACAGAAGCTGAAGAGGAGTAGACCAAAGAGCTTCCATTTTCTTATTGAAGAAGGAGGATATAGCATTTCTGGAGGATAGGTGATAAGGTTGTAGAAAATTTAAGGAAAAATTGGGGCGCCTGGGTGGCTCAGTGGGTTAAACCGCTGCCTTCGGCTCAGGTCATGATCTCAGAGTCCTGGGATCGAGTCCCGCATCGGGCTCTCTGCTCAGCAGAGAGCCTGCTTCCCTCTCTCTCTCTGCCTGCCTCTCCATCTACTTGTGATTTCTCTCTGTCAAATAAATAAATAAAATCTTAAAAAAAAAAAAAAGAAAGAAAATTTAAGGAAAAATGATAAAAATACAAACCAAAGCATCAGGGAATGGGAAAAACAGTTGTGTGACCAGAGATCCAGCACGGGGAAAAGCAGCCACTGGGAGATAAGTCAATTCCAAGCCCTAGGATTTAGTTACATACAACTCCTGGTACTTTACCACATGTACACAGAAACACACTATGAAATGCCACACACAGGACACAGTCACCATCATCATCATCAAAAGAGGTGTTTAGAGACCCATCATTTCCTTCTTCCATAAACTGACACCTCTTTGATGCTCTGAAGAGCAAGTGTATATTTTTGCCACTGTATGTATTTAAGTCATCATCCATTTTTTGGTCATTTTAAAGTATCTTGACATTTTACTTCCTTTTTTTCATATTTTTATTTAAATTCTGGTCAGTTAATATATAGTGTAGTATTAGTTTCAGGAGTAGAATTCAGTCATTCATCATTCCTCCTTAATGCCCATCACCCATCTAGCTATCACCCGCCACCTCCCCTCCAGCAACCCTCAGTTTGTTCTCTTTCATTAAGAGTTGCTTATGGTTTGCTCCCCTCTTTCTTTTGTTTTTCCCTTCCCATATGTTCATCTGTTTTCTTCCTTAAATTCCACATATGAGTGAAATCATATGGTATTTGTCTTTCTCTGACTTATTTTATTCAGCATAATACACTCTAGCTCCATTCATGTTGTTGCAAATGGCAAAATTTCATTCTTTGTGGTGCCTGAGTAATATTCCATTGTGTGTGTGTGTGTGTGTGTGTGTGTGTGTGTGTATGCTATATCTTTTTAAAAAGATTTTATTTATTGATTTATTTATTTGAGAGAGTGATAGAGGGAAAGAGAGCATGTGCAAGTGGGGGAAGGGACAGAAGGAGGAGAGAATCTTCAGCAGGCTCCATGCTGAGTGGGAGCCCAATATGGGGCTCAATCCCACCACTGTGAGATCATGACCTGAGCCCAAATCAAAAGTGGGATTATGGACATTGGGGAGGGTATGTGTTTTGGTGAGTGCTGTGAAGTGTGTAAACCAGGTGATTCACAGACCTGTACCCCTGGGGATAAAAATATATGTTTATAAAAAATAAAAAATTATATTTTAAAAAAAAAAAGTCAATGCTTAACCAACTGAGCCACCCAGGTGCTCTGCCACAACTTCTTTATACATTTGTCAGTGAATGGACATCTGGACTTTTTCCACAGTTTGGCTATTGTTGATAATGCTACTGTAAACATCAAGATGCATGTACCCTTTAAAATCTGTATTTTCGAATTCTTTGGGTAAACACCTAGTAGCGCAATTGCTGGATGATAGGGTAGCTCCATCTTTAACTTTTTGAGGAACCTCCATACTATTTTCCAGAGTGACTGCACCAGTTTGCATCCCCACCAACAGTGTAAGAGGGTTTCCTTTTTTCCTCATCCTCACCAACATCTATCGTTTCTTACGTTGTTAACGTTAGCCATTCTGACAGGTGTGAGGTGATATCTAATTGTGGTTTTGATTTGCATTTCCCTGATGCCAAGTGATGTTGAGCATTTTTTCATGTGTCTATTGGCCACCTGGATGTGTTCTCTGAAAAGGTGTCTATTCATGTCTTTTGCCCACTCCTTAACTGGATTATTTGGTTTTGGAGTGTTAAGTTTGATAAGATCTTTATAGATTTTGGAGACTAGCCCTTTATCAGATATGTCATTTGTAAATATCTTCTCCTATTCCATAGACTACATTTTAGTTTTGTTGATTATTTCAGCTGCTATACAGAAGATTTTTATCTTGATGAAATCCCAATAGTTCATTTTTACTTTTGTTTCCCTTGCCTCCAAAGATGTGTCTAATAAGAAGTTCCTGCAGCCAAAGTCAGGGAGGTTGCTGCCTATGTTTTCTGCCAAAATTTTGATGGTTCCCTGTCTCACATTTATGTCTTTCATCTATTTTGAGTCTGTTTTTGTGTATGGGGTAAGAAGGTGGTCCAGTTTCATTCTTCTGCATGTGGCTGTCCAGTTTTTTTCCCAACACCATTTGTTGAAGAGACTTTCTTTTTTCCATTGGACATTCTTTCTTGCTTTGTCAAAGATTAGTTGGCCATAGAGTTGTAGGTCTGTTTCTGGGATTTCTATTCTGTTCCATTGGTCTATGTGTCTGTTTTTGTTGACTGTCTTGATGATTACAGCTTAGTAGATACCACCCTTTCTAAGTTTCTTTCAACTTTTTAATATCTGGTTCATAGTCTTTGCAAACGATTTGCTAATGGAACGATTTTCGTTCAGAAAAATCACCAGGGTCCTATTTTCACCAGGGTCACCACCATAAGCATTTATCAAATGGGGGCATTTTGTATTGTCCAAGCAAAGCAGAAAGGTTGAGTTCTTCCAGTCTAGTCTTACTATGTCATAAAGCTGGGATAAAATCCGATTTTTAATTCATAGTTTTTCTTTCTTTCCACGGAAATTATAGCCTTTACCCTCTGAAAGTATTTGGTAAAAGACTCTATGGGGGCTGCCTTCAAGGAAAACTGAGGGACAAATTCAGCTTCTCTTCAGTTTCTTACTTCCTTGTTCCATGCAATTCCCTTGCAATTCAGTCACTGCTCCTTCCCCAGACACTTGAGGTATTCCAAGCAGTTCTGGAGTAGATTCCCTCAGGGCAACATCTCAGTGATCATACTCAGGGGTGGGCCAAGCCTAATAAAGATGGGTAATGTATGCAGACTCCACCCAACCTACACTTTCCAGTTTAAGGGACCCAGATAAAACTCCTTGCTTAAAACTCTCTCTTTTATCCAGCAGCCCCAAGTACTGAACCCGTTGCATTCCAAGTCCTATTTCTAAATTCCTTCCCTATCTTCTTTAAAACTTCTGGAAGAATAACTCATTAAAATAGGTCTCAAAAAGATGTTGTTGTATACTTAAATATGTATGAATAGACTTTCTCCTTCTCTTGAAATTACAATTTTGTGTGATTATACTCTGGCACTTCAGTAACATAGATCCTAGCACAGAGGTGAGAAGACTCAAAATATCGTTAAATATGTTTTATCCCGTTTGAGGCTGACGTCTGGGGGTGGTAGAGACCAGGCCAGGAATTATGATCTAGAATACCAGCATCCTGTATGGCAGCACATGAAATACAAATAAATGAAGAAATCTATTTACCCGTGAGCCTAACATCATAACAGCAGCCATCTTAGTTCTGCAAAAAGGTAAGAAATGCAGAACTCCTAGCAAAACTGGAAAAACAAAGGACTCTCCACACAGATAAATGCACAGGAGCAAGTGAACTCTTCCTTAGAAATAGCTACTAGAAAACTTAATGCTTATAAGCAGAATTTGAAATTAAGGACAAAGTCAAGAATCCATGACCAGCTCAGAACAAATATATCAAAGATGCAAAGTTTGATGCTAAGAACTATTGGATCATATCAAAGTGTCAAAATAAAGAAGAGGTGGAGAAATCGAAGACTGAGCAAGTGCTGGAATCTTTGCAGGTTCTTTCTTAGCTGCTTAATGAAGATGGGCTCCCCCTGGGGAAGGGAGTGAGGGGGAATGCCGCTACACTGACTGAGGTCTCCAGTGGGACATGGACCCATGGGGAACAGTAGCCTGCTGTGATAAAATGAGGGAAGGACAAAGGAGACAGGAGATAGGAGCTCGGTTGCATTATCATGTTTCTGGAAGCTCTTCTTTTAAAAGCTCCAAACATGCTCTAAGTAAGAGAAAGAAAATCTTCCCTGCTAAATTCTGCAGTCCTCACGGGCTCAGGGGGATGGACCCACAGGAGTGCCTCTGTGACTTTGTTGACAACACTATGACTTTTTTATTTAAGGACAATTTCACGTATTCTTAGAATGAACTTTAGGTAGTGGGATTCTTTTATGTTCTACTTTCCATATTAATCAGAAATCGTTGGACTGAGGTTCCTTTCAGAAATTTCATGTATCTCTCATATTTCTTAAGCCACCGCAATTGCTGCCAACAGAGAGATAGCATTAAAAAAATGAACAACATTCTGTTTTTCAGTTAAAGGGAAGTTTGGAGTTTAAAAAATAATAATAATAATTGATTATTATCAATTCATCATCTATTCATCTATTCATCATCTATTCCCAAACTTCTCCCTTGTTTACATTACTGGGGGTTGGGGAAGGAGTGGTCACATGATATGATTTTGGCCAATGATGCATCAGTAAGAGTCTGCTGGGGGCTTCTGAAAAACGTTTGGCTCTCTTGGTTGAATTGATGGATAAGGAGGATGACATCCTTACCCTCCTTCTTCTTCCCTTAAATGCAGATCTGACACCTAAGACAGAGGCAGCCATCTTGTGATAAAAAAAAAAAAAAAAAAGAAAGACCAGGAGAATTGCCAAGATAGTGACACTGATATCACTAAGCTGGTGAACCTACTAGGCCATCCACCTCCAAGAGTCTTGCTATGTGATGAAAGTAACCCACCATCTGCTAAAACCATAGTGAATTGGATTCGCAGTCACTCACAGCCATCTGCATTTATAACTGATACAGGATGATTTTCATATGTTTCACAGAAGGGAGATAGTTCTGTCCTGAGTTTCTTCCAATAATATACAGCATTTAATTAAAAATCAAAATACTTCTTAACCATAAATATCAGTCTGTGAACAGGCTTATATAATGGCACATTAAAGCAATCTGGCAGTCAATGAAATCCAACCCAAAAGGAAAATAAAATCACTCAATTCACTTCTAACTTATTTATTGATTTACCACTAAGAATTAAAAGTAATTCAGGATTTCTAGAGTTTGATTTATTGATTCTTTGGCTATTAATCATATAGAAGCTTCATACCAACTGTTGGTATGAAAAATTCCTATAAATTTTGAGTCTGACTTTGCTTTCTTTCAGATTGAAATAAGACTCTTGTAATCTGTTTATCTGTTTAATAAGTCTTTGCTTCATTTTGTAGAAGCCAAAATGCCAGAGTTCCAAGCAACACACAGGATTAAGGCAAATCTCCCTAAGATAGGGCAAAAGATGCAAAGTTTGCCTTCCCTAAGGTACATCCTAGAAGAAAGTCAACAGGCCTTAGACTCAGTCTTCTCCAGGGTGGACCAGAAGCCAGCACATTGCACAGATCCTGGAAGCTTGTGAGAAATGCAGTTTCAGGGACACCTGAGCGAAGCAGTCAATTAAGCATGCGGCTCTTGGTTTCCACTGTGGTCGTGATCTCAGGGTTGTGAAATCAAGTCCAGTTTTGGGCTCCCTGCTCATCGTGGAGTTGGCTTGGGATTCTCTCTCCCTTCTATCCCTCCTGCTCATTCTCTCTCTCACTGTCAAATAAATAAATAAATCATGAAAGAACGAAAGAAAGGCAGGGAGGGAAGGAAGGAAGGAGAAAGGCAGGCAATTTCAGGCCCCACTTCAAATCTACTAAGTCAGAATCTGGACTGAGCAAATCAACAGGAATGTATGTGCCCTTTAGAGTGTGAAAAGCATGGTTGCAGAACTCCTCAGCCCTCTTTTTGTCAGACCATCTGGGAAAGGTAGACAATGGCCCCTTGGCATCTACGGCAAGAGCCAATGGGCCATGGGTCAGGTCAGTCCTTCCACAGATGGGGGCAAATGGTGACATGTGGTGAAGAGGAAAAAAAGAGAATGAAGCCTGGCTTTGGGGCTTGGGGATGACCTCTCCATCTGAACTCTGTGAGGCTGTTATTCCATCTCGTAAAGGTCAACCTGATAGAAAAGCATTCTGCAAGGCAACATTTCTTAAGCTATGGGCTGTATATATTTTCTTAGGGTCTGGAATTTTTTTTTTAATATTACATTTTAATTTCAACAGTAATATTAAAAAAGAATTAGGATGATTGGAATCACATAGAACTCTGAGTATATCCAATGCTTGTACTCCCAATGAGGATGTGATGTGGACAAAAGTTTTGCAGGAGTTTGAAAAGAGGAAAGTGCTGAGAGAGTTGATTTACTAATCCCACGGCCAAAGTTTTACATTCAAAATAATCTGCTCTGTTGCAGTCAGGATGTATCCCTCTTGTAAGCAGATCCCATCAGTCTATGTACCAACTTGCAAAAATTTATTAGCAGCAAGCATAATAGCAAATATACAGGGAAGCATTTTTCTGTTCTTCATTCAAGCAGTAATTGGATTTGTTATTCATTCAATGTACGTTCCAATTACATTGTGGTGTTAACTTTATCTTAAAGAGAACAAGACAGTTTTGCAGACCTATTTTTAAATTTGGATTTAAATTCCTGACTTTCTCACTGACAGTTTTGTTTATGAATAAGATTTTTTTGAACCGAAAAAACAATACCTTGAAAATGTTAATGCTGTCTTGAAAAGTATACTTAGGTGAATACATGTAAGAGGTAATACTATTGAAGTCACAACAATACTAAAAATCACAAAAAGAAAACAAAAAATATATAAAATCAATTATGAGGCTGTGTTTGAAGTTTAATTCCAGCAACCAGCATTCTTCATCACATTAAAATGGTTGATTTGTGTATTTTATTTTGTAGGCTTGCTTGTATTTAATAAGCAAATTTGTTTTGGCTTCGTAGTTGTATAATAACTATATATGTAAGGAGGTTACATCTTATTTTATGACTTTATGTATATAAGTAACATAATAAAAATAAGTCAATAATGGAGGTTTATGATAACTCATTTCTTTTAATAGAGAAGTTTTCATTATTTAAATTTGAGAAACATCCCCACAAGAGGGCTATTTATCTGATTCTGCCCACACTGGGGACTAGAATCTAGACTGAACGGGCCTGCACTTTCCATCTGGTCTATATATCCACCTGGAATGGGCCTTCAGAGGGTTCTTTGATGGGGCATTTTACTAAGATAACAAAGTGCATCAGCTAAAATAGCTGAACTCACGCTGCAAAATAAGAAGCATTCGTTCATTTATATTCTGTCTCCTTCTGCAACAAATTTAGGTAGTTTTCAAATATAAATAAAACATTGCAAGATAAAAGGTAAGAGAAGTAGATCAAAGGAAGATAAGGGTGTGAGAGTCCGAGAGAGCCTGAGGGAGGTTCGTACACAAACGCAAACTCTAAGGTCCCAATGTCGCACTGAGAATGACTTGTTTCAGTCCAGTTTTCTCCATAGGATACCTATGAACCATGCCTGCCCTGTTCATCCACATACACTTAGCCTGTTTCTACAGAGCCTGGAACTCTGGAGCTATTGAATCAATGAATGAAGGGGGTGGGTCACAACAGGAAAGGGAGAAACAACAAGTTATAAAGACAGAAATAAATCAGTTGTTCAACAGAGGCATAAGTATATTGGAAATAGGGAGAGAAATTTTTCCCCATGGGAGTCTGTAAGTGTATATTTTCTTATGCTGTTGACTTAGGCATAAACATATTTTGGGGATCAAATACAAAAACCTAGAAAATAATTATACCGCATCCCAACTTATATCCACACGTTGAAACCTGGGGAGCCTTATCATTACCTAAAGAAGATTCCAAACAATTAATCTGGGCAGGGCAATCATTGTTGTCAAGTGTGTTCCTACTGGAATGAGTTTAGGTGGTGATCAATGAAAGGGTCATAGATTATATAGTTGAAACACACTTTCTTCCCCCATACTTAAAGATGGGCTTTTCTCTGCCTACCCTACCACATATCTCTTATCCCACACCATAGAGGATGGGGATTAACATAACACCGACCCATCTACAAGATGGCTTCGTATGTCCCATGTAGTCATACGCTCAGTGAACAATATGGCAGAACAGTTACAAAGGGTTTCCAATGCCCCTTTGCCATTTCATGAGGTTTTAGTGGGTCTGTCAACCATAGAAGTGGCATTTCCGGGATGGTCATGGGATAATAGCATGTCTAATCAAGGTCTTTCTTTGGGCTTGGTATATGGACGCTAGGAGAAAAAAACTTTCTTTGTTTCAGTTGTTAATTTGGAATGCTGATACCTAGGATTGTTGGAAATCATTTGTAAAGGTTAATTTTATGTGTCAACTTGATTGAACCACGGTACCCAGATTTTTGTTCAAATATTCTGGAAGTTTCTGTGAGGAAGATTTAGACGATATTAACATTTAAATAAGTGGACTTCAGTAAAGCAGATTGACCTCTATGATGTGGGTGGGGTTCATCTAATTATTTGAAGGTCTGAATAGTGAAAAGACTGATGTACCACCCAAAAGAGGAAATTCTGCAGCCTGATGGCCTTTGAACTTGAACTGTAACATTGGCTCTTCCCTGGTTCTCTACCGTGTCTGCCCATCCTGCAGAGTTTGGACATACCAACATCCACAATTCTGAGTCAATTCCTTTAAATTTTTTTTCCTTTTTTTTTAAATTTAAATTTCAGTGAACATATTGCAATATTGGTTTCTGGAATAGAATTCAGTGATTAATCACTTATATACAACACCCAGTGCTCATCACAACAAGTGCCCTCCTTAATAATCATCAAGCCCATCCCCCACCCACTTCCCTCCACCAATCCTGTTTGTTTTTTAACATTGAGAGTCTCTTATGGCTTGTTTCCTGCTCTCCTTTTTTTCCTTTCCCTCTTCCTATACATTCATCTGTTTTCTTTCTTAAATTCCACATTTGAGTGAGATTGTATGGTATTTGTCTTTCTCTGACTGACTTCTAAAACACTCTAGCTCCATCCATGTTGTTGCAAATGGCAAGTATTCATTTTTTAATGGCTGAGTAATATTCCATTGATATATATATACACCACATTTTCTTTCCTTTTTTTTTTTCAATATTTATTTACTTATTTTAGAGAGAGCATGCACAAGTGGGAAGGGCAGAGGGAGAGGGAAAGAGAATCTCAAGCAGACTCAGTGCTGAGTGTGGAACCTGGCACAGGGTTTGATCTCAAGACCCTGAGATCACAACCTGAGCCATAAACCAAGAGTTGGACGCTTAACTGACTGAGCCACCCAGGCACCCCATATCTTTTTTATCCACTCATCAGTGGATGGACATTTGGGCTCTCTCCATACATAGTTTGGCTATTGTTGATAATGCTACTATACACATTGGGAGGCACGTACCCCTTCAAATTTGTATTTTTATATTCTTTGGATAAATACCTAGTAGTGCAATTGCTGGGCCATAGGGTAGTTCCATCTTTTAACTTTTGAGGAACCTCCATACTGTTCTCCAGAGTGTGGCTGCACCAGTGCAAGAGGGGTCCCCTTTCTCAACATCTTCTCTAACACCTGTTCCTTCTTGTGTCATCAATTTTAGCCATTATGACAGATGTGTAAAGATACACATATATGTGAACATATACATGTTCTTTTTCTCTAAAGAAAAATACACCATCATCTTTCCTATGTGTTGAAGAAGGAACATTGGTAGTGGAAAAAGATGAGGCCAACAGAGAAAGAGAACGAGAGAGGGAGAGATACCAAATGATACTCAGTTCTCTGGGTCCAGCTCCCTATCTGGACTTGAAGTTTTACATGAGCCAATAAACGTCCTTTATTTAGTGGGACTTGGGTTCCTGTTATCTGAAAATCAAATATTAACTAATACAAATTTTCTTTTCTCCCCTTTCTCCTTATTCAAATTCAATGGCAAAGGGTACATGTACTGGTTATTATCATTTAGAATAACTATCACTGTGAGTTGCATCCAAATTGCAGTCCCAAGCCCCTGGTCATATGTTCAGCCTATGTTGACATGGAACAATACTTTCATACATTGGCCATGCATATTAAACATTCAAAAAGATCTTCACGTATATTTTGTTATGAGATCTCAGAGTTTATTTTTTAATGGCCTTTGACCTATATAAAACAATGCTACCCAAAACCTCCACTAGCTAAAGTTGTTCATGAGTAGTCATAACCTCAATTTTAACTACTTAATAAAGTCCATTATATGTGTGCTTTCAGCAGGCCCAGCTGAGAAAGTCAGTTTCCCAAAGGTTTGGAAAATCACAGTGAAAGTGAGGCTCAGAATCCTGTTTACATTTTGAGTTTTAGAACTAGCAATAGTTGTTTTCCTTCAATAGTTTAGTTTCTTGTTTTGTGCTAGGAAGAGATCTCAGCACTTTTCTTCCATGGTTGTTCATTTGTTATTAGGAATGGATTTATTTTGCCCGTTGCTATGTTCCTGGTCCTGCCCTTAAGAAGAACAGATTGCCCTGTATAATATTTCAAGCCACTTGTTCTCATTAATGATGTAGATAATCTTAACATTTGTCAGTTTTAAAGGAGAGCATGCTTTCCAGAGACCCTTGCTTTCCCTCAGGAATAAAAAAAAGAAACATTTTCAAATTGCTTATGCTAGTTTTAGAAACAAACCCTCAAAGACAGCAAAACAGAACCACCAGAATTACCCTGCTTTCGTACAGAGAAGAAAAAAGAGGAATGTATCATATGGTTGTATTCAAAAAGAAGAGAGTCAAACTTGGAAAAACTTCTTGGTTCCCTTTCAACTTAACATTTCCCGTTTCTTATATATGCATTATAGTGCAATTAATTCTGGCTTAATTAGCTTTGGCTATAAAATTAATTGGCTATCCCAAAGCACAACATATTAATGGTTATGGTAGAGCAACGAAGAGTTTTGCCAGGCCTTCTGTATTGCAAATTGTTAAGAAAAATTCCAATGATCAGTTCTAGGAGTTGTTTGCCATGCTCTAAAATAACATCATGTAACAAAACTTGCTGGGGAGGTTACACTAATATTTTGAACACAGGTCCATCAAGGTTGATCTTGGATTTTAGAAATCTGCATTACTTGGGTGTATTTTGTTTCTAATCTGAAATTTATGCCACTCTGACCCATTTTTTACAAGAATTTAGATAGAGACACTCAGATTGTGTCTTTATCTGTGGTAGAGAATTGGGTGGAAACAGTATTTTGTGAAGTATCTTTCTACAGAGCAGGAAATGGCCGCACAGTTCAAATTCTTACAACCAGTGTCATAGGAAGGCAACCACCACGTCGTTCACCCTCATTCACCCAACTTTTCTCATCTCACCCCTCTCTTGCTTGCCTGTCCATTTGTTTGCTCAGTCCTACGTGCTAATCAGCTTTCTTCAAAGTACGCAGAATGCTGTCTCAGGTTGAACTAGAATAGCTTGTGAGAATAATGTTTACATCATCATTTAATGTCTTTTTTGCCCTAGATCGATTCTCTCCACTCTGAGCATCAAAGTTGCTTCTTAGATTTGAGCAATTTCTGCAGTGGCACCTTTCCCACTGTAATGTAGAGCGATTGGTATCCAGGCTTCTCATGATGCCATGTTTTAGATGTCACACCACACATGCTGTCATGCGCTTTTTATTCTTTGCTCAAAGTGTGAAACCATTTTGCATGAAGAGTCAACGTTGTGACGCCATTTTGCAGATGGAAGAACTGAAATCTGGCCTGAAACTTAGTCAACATCTGAGTTCTACATAGAGATATTTTGCAGACAGCCACAAAAGGAATAAAATAACACACACGCTTCATTAACATTAGTGAAAGTTTCTGGATATCGGTGAAAATGAAAAGTCGATGATATTCTCATTGAAGAATTTTGTTAACTCAGCAGTGGGGCTTTTCCAAACCATCGTGGGTGGCCAGAATGACTGCTCATTCAAAGCCAAATGCCACCCTGGAATGCCTCAGCAGAGCAGAGAGAAGAAATGCAAAGTTTAATTAAAAAGAGCTCCTCAAGAGCTAGAAGATCAACTCTGTTGTTTAATTAAATTGTAGACATTTTGGAGAACTGAATATTTAAGTGATAGATCTTATTTCTCAGACACCCTTTGTCTGATCCTGGACTCTCCCCACAAAGGCCAAAGCCAGCCTGAGAGTGGATGTCGTTTTTCTCCCCAGGGAGACTATTCAGTATTTTCTAGTCTCACTTGTTATTCCTCTTCCAGGTTTTGAGGAGCAGGGTGGGTGGTGTTTTCCTCCCCATTCTCCTCAGTGGGGCTTCTCCCTAGACCTTTGGCACATCTGGGAATGGCCCCAGGATCCAGCTTTAAAAAGGCCACAGGAGTCAACGTGGGCCCAGTGGAGCATGGAAGATTCCAGAGATCTGGAGAGGAGAATGGCATGATTTGTAAATTCTTGCTTTTAGTAGGTTCCCTCTCTTAACCATTGCAACACCGAGGCAGGCAGACTCTAAAAGCTAGTATATCCTTCTGGATTAAACAGATACCCGAGGACTCTTTCTATCCTCTGAGAGCCAGACTAAGAGGTCTGGTGACCCTATTATCTTGACTCTCCACTCTTGTCAGTAGGAAAGGGCCCTTGTCAGGCCATTCCTAGGCCAGCTGAGGATGGGGAGGGGGCTCCCAAGCAGTTACCTGCAGTCTTCTGTTTTTCCATCAGTCTATCTCTGGAATCAGATGTACTCTATGGCCTGAAACCCAACGATTTTTTATCATCTGGTTCTCCACTGACTTGCCCCCATATCCCTTTTGTTTAAGTAACTGGTCCTCATATTCAAGACTGTCCATAGATAGAAGTGAAGAAGGTGGTTTGAGGTCTACTAAAAGGCTCAGTTATCTGAAGTACACTTACTTTTGTAGGCCTGCCCCAATACTTACATGCTTGAAATAATGCTTGGGAATAAGGAAGGATAAAATTCCTCAAGGCACCCAAGGTAAAGTTCAAATGCGTGACCAGAAAGAAGAAACATATTAGCCCCGTTACTGCCCACCAACATTTTACCAGGATTTGGTCCTCTGTATCAGGCTGTGGTGTGGTTGAGTGAGAGTGACTCGGGAACTCATCTAGACCATGAGTTTTCCAAAGGTATAAGGTGAGACTTGGCATTTAAGTGACACACTCAAGGCTTGTGGTGGCATAGAATCAGAATCCAGGCCTTCTACACCCTGTCCTGAAGTCCTTCCCATATCTGGATCTTGTGACTTGGGGAAGTTGGGCACAGCTGCAAGAGACCAGAATGTGGTATTAGCCACGTGACAAGGAAGGGAAAGCACAAGGACATGCTCCATTACAGGTAAGGGGAAGAGTAGGGGATGAAGCAGGAGCTCCCACTGGTACCTATTAAGGACAGGATTGTTCCCTCAATTCCCACAGGCTCTGTGTCTACTGGTGAAGGATGTAGGGCTGAGAAGTTGGTAGCATGAATATCTAGGCACAGCCCTGAGGGAATGAGAAGCTTTACTACACATCAGGGAATGAGATTTGGGAAAGGTGGTCATCGTGTGAAACCCTTGGAGAAGTCAGACTCAGGAGATCCAGACTCGGGAGGGCTTGACAAAGTAAGTCTAGAAGCACCCTTTAAAAAAAAAAAAAAAGACATGAAAGAGCTACAGGTGAATTTTTCTTCCACATTTTTGTCTAGAACAGGGCCTAGAAGAGTCATATGATAAAGATGTGGACCAGTGAACTCAGGACCCAAATAAAAGCCATAATGGACACAAAATTGAGTGAAGTCCCACCCTGATGTCTAACACCTTGATGTTGCAAAACCAACTGTGATCCATTTTCTCATGCGGGTATGTGAGATTTTTCACAATCTTCCTGTGAAACAGGTCAGTAGTATGGATGGATCTCAATTTATAGACAGAAAAAAAGGGAAAAAAGAGCAAAGTGGTCAAACAGCATGCCCAAGAACATGACATGCTTACAGACCAACCATGGTCTGCACATCACAAACATGAAGTCCTTAAATCTAGGACCCGGTCATGGCTACACTGCAGTTTTAGATGGAGCTCATACTGTTTCCCCAGTGTTATTTGTATTACAAAATTCGGTTTTTAAAGTACTCTGTGACATCTGCCCTAAGGCATGTTTTATGATTCTAAAGACTTCTTTCCTTCCCAGTATTTCTTTAAACATCCCTACCACCTTCCCGTCTCCCTTGCTGTGCTCTTCATTCAACTTTGCCAGCTCCTTCCTTTTCTTCCAGACCTCTAAATGCTGGCCGTGTTCTCTCCCCTGGAGGTGATCTCCTCCAGCCCCATGACTTCAAATATCAACTGTATAACCAGGACCCAGATTTTAAGTCCTTATCCCCTTTCCAGGCTCCACAGTCATACCCAACTCGTACCCAGTTAGCTCCATGTGGATGGCGGGTAGGCATTTCAAGTAGAACCTGCTTAAAAGAGAACTCTTGGTTCCACAGCCACCTCACCCCGCACTTCCAGACCTACTCCTCCCAGGCCCTTGCTATACTAACAAGCAGCACCGCTCTTCACCCACTTGCTATAAACCTGAAAGTCTTTTATCTTTTTTCTTCTCGACATGTGCATCTAGTCTGTCATCGAAGTGTCCATTCGACCTTCAAAATACATCACTGATCGTGACCTCTCCAGCTGACCTTTTCACCATCTCCGGGATGCCACTCTTAACCTTAACAATCTTTTCCCCCTATAGGCGCTAGAGGGACCTCAGGCTTAAATCAGATCATGTTGCCTCCCTATTCAAAATGGCTATCAGAGCAGGTGGCCCTTGATCTTGGGGTGGTGAGTTCAAGCCCAGCATTGGGTTTAGAGCTTACTTAAAACAAACCAAACCAAAAGAAAACAAGAAACCCCCTCAGTCGAAAGCCTCTACTAACTTCCCATTGCCCTTAACATAAGCACTCAACTCTTGACTGGGGCGTCTCCAGCCCCAATGATCTGGCTCCTTCTACCTGGTCAAACTCCACTACTAAACTGCTACTTCACTCTTGCCTCCTGGCTCCTCTAACACATGACTTCTCAACCTTTTCCATGCCGTGGATCCCTTCAGCAATCTGGGAAACCCCACGATTGCCTCTCAGAAGCAAGTTTTTAAATTCATAAAGTAAAATGCATGAGATTACAAAGGATACAGCCGCCCTGAAATATGATCACCAGAATATTAAAAATCAAATTTGTGATAGAGTAATACATGTGCTTCTTTGTCAACATGTTGAATAATAGGATCTAGCTGCTCTAACATCCATCATAATTTTGAAGTGGTGGTGAGCATAAAGGACATTTGCAGATATCTGCAACAACTTAAATGTGGTAGGAAAGCATCTGTGATTTCTTCGGGTGACAGAGTCACCCTAAATTTGCTACTGTGCAGCAGCTTGTTTGCCCATATTTATTAGTGGAAGAAACACTAAATTTCAGCTAGAAGTTAGTGAAAAGAGGGATACAATTTTTTCTTCCCATTCTACTTCAAGGCCTCTGATTCTGTCCATGGACACAAAGTTAGTAACTCCTCTTCAATACATCAAGCTCCTTCCCATCTCCGGACCTGTGTACTCGCTATTGCCTCACCTGGAATGCTCTCCCTCTGGATCTATGCAGAGCTCCCTCTCACCTCACTCAAACTTCTGTCCGAAGCCTGCTTTCTCAGAGATCCTTCCTTCCCTCACTCCCTACTTGAAACAGCACCCTTAGCCCACCGCCCCCATCACACTCCTTCCCCTTGTTCTGCTTCATTTCCCAACCTTCCTTATCACCTTCAAAGTTATATTGCTTATGTGCTGGTGTACCTGTTGATTGGCTACCTAAAGGTAAAGCTCCCCTCCCAGTCTTGGTCTCCAAGGTCTCCCAGCATCTAGAATGGTCCTGCTACAAGAAAGCATGTAGCAGTTATCTGTGGGATAAGTAAATGGCTGTAAGGGATGAATATGATTTAGACTTTCAGACACATGAAAGGAAGAGATAGCTTGTTCTAATTCCAATAAAAAGGGACAGGTTTTCATATTTTTTTTTTCAAAAATGGGGTTTCCAATAGGGGAACTATATTTCATGTTTTATAGTCTTTTAAATATGGTTCCTAACACAGCGTGGGCACATGCCTGCTTTCCTACCAGAGGATTGGCTGTTCAGCCACCAGAAGGCTGGAAAACCTGTACTGCAAGGAGCCATCGCTTGGTTTGGCTACTTCAATTAAGTATAGCAGATTCCTTCTAATAATAGCTGTTTTCTTTTAAACTTGCTCTTAGCATTTTGTATTTGGCTGACCCTGAGAAGGGAATATTATCAAATTGGCATTATACTTGACTCAAAGACAATAACATTATAGAGCAATCATAGTGGTTTATCTCATTATGTGGAGGCACTTAATTCTTTATGCAGGGAGTAGTTTAATATTGAGGCCTTGAGGGACTTCCTGGTGATAACTCATTAGCCATTAAAAATATGAGTCTCGATATTACTCAGCCATAGGGGGAAAAAAAGAGGACTTTTTACTTTATTCTTGCCTCCTGGCTCTCTACTTTACTCTTGCAACCAATGGATGGACCTAAGGGATATTATGCTAACAGAAGTAAGTCAGATAGAGAAAGACAAGTACCATATGACTTCACTTAGTTGTGGAATCTGAAAGACAAAACAAAAGAACAAACAAAAGACAAAAACAGACCTGAAATACAGAGAACAAACTGGTGGTTGCCAGAGGGGAGGCAGATGGGGAGATGGGTGAACTAGATAAACGGTATTAAGAGGTACAAAGTTTTAGTTATAAAATACGTAAGTCATGGAAATGGAGCGTACAGTCCAGCGAATATGGTCAAGAATGTTGTAACAAAGTTGCTGGGTGAGAGACGGTGATTACCCTAAATAGAGTTGAGCATGTGGAATCTACAGAATTGTCCAATTACCATGTTCTGCACCTGAAAGTAATACAACGTTATTGTCAACTAGATTTCAATAATAAAAACTTTTGGATAAAACAAAGTGCGTTTCTTGGAAACAAAATATGGGTCTTGAGCTTAGGAAAGTAGACACAGAGTGAGAGGTAAACAGATACGGTTTGCTGCATGTATGATTCTGGAGCAGGGATTGTGGGTGGGATGTTTCAGGCAGAAGGTGTGGAATAGGAGAAGGAACCGAAATCAGCTCCTAAGGAACCCATGGAAGAGGGGGGGAAAAAAAAGCCAAGAAGGCAAACTTGGAATCAGAAATACCAAGTTGTTCAAGTATCAACTTGTTGAAGTATAAATTAACTTACTAATTGCCTGAGGTATGTAATTCCTGACCAGTTCTTGAAGATAAGGAAGAATAAAGAGGGAAAGGTAATCCATGTCCTGTGACCTTTACAAAAAAGAGAAGAAGATATAGAACAAAGTAACAGACAACATCTGAAGAATGCTAATCATTTCTCATTTGCAAATCATCTTACAAAAGCAAACACCTAAATGGAAGAGTTGGCAAAATGTAGAGCTTGATAAAGAAATCCAGAGAAAAATACTAGGGCAAACCTCAAGTGAATACAGGAATAACTCTGAGAGCTAAAAAGGAAAGTTAAAAAAAAAAAAAATACACACACAACAACCTTATTAAATGCCAACAGTGGATGTGTCCCTGCTGTACCAAGAGACTATTGGTGTTTCCAGAGTATCTGTGTTAAGTAATTGAAACAAAATGGTTTTTATTCAAACAATTGCATTTTGAACAGCAAAAAATTGAAAGCAAAGTAAAGCAAAAATAATCCGACCCTAAAACAAGCTGACCTACATATCAGATGAACATGTAGTCGTGAAACACAGAACAGAGAAGAAAATCATTTAATTGCAACTGTTTCTGACTAGTAATCATTGGCAAATGAATGGACAATATTTCTAAATGGCCAAGAGTACACATCTCTGGGGGCCTAATGCTTGTTCTTGATGAAAATGAACTGATTGGGAAAAAAGCTTCAGACTTTTCTTTTAAGCAAAGCACTTTAATTTAATGGAAATCTTTCAGGATATAAAACATTTGAATCTGATGGGATCTGGTGGATGGGAGCAAGGGAGTGGGGTACCCAGGGCCCTGCTCACTGACCCTCCCCCTTGCCCTGAGCACTCCACCACCTTCCCCCATCCTCCCTCTGGGCAGCCCCCGAGGAACCTCCAGAGACCCAGACTCTGTGTAGCACTAATTGAAAACTGCAGGATTCAAGAAGAAAGACACAGTGAGCGTGATGCCCTACTGTGACACCCCGAGAATTTTAATTCATGCCGAACATTTCCTCAGTGACTTGATCCCACATAAATGAATCCATTTATTTATTACTAGCTATTAGCTGGAAGAGCTTTAAGCATCAGAAAAAAGTCAGCTCGAGAGCAGTTTCTTCCTCTCTGCCCCAGCTCTCATAGACACATGTGTTCTAGGCTCTGACCCTTTCTGAGCAACAGTTGCAGAGTTGGCCCCAGCATAGTGGCCATTGGGGGGATGGTCAGGGAGAAGTGGATTTGGTGAGCATTTCTCTACTCATTTTCCAGAGAAGCCAGGGCAGGAGATAAAGAAGGCTTAAGCTTCAGGTCACTTCACTTGTGTGGATCCCTTATGACACCAGGTAATGAATGAGTGTCATCAAGCCAAAGACCATTGAAGATTACTGTGCAAACTTGAACTGACCTGCAATCTTATAGCTAGTATATCAAAGAAATTTAATAGAAGTTCTCCCAATCCTAGAAGTTTACACAAGATGACCAGTAACATATTGTAAAGCTGAAAGAAACTCTTCTATCAGTAATAAAATACAAGTTACCATCAACCATGCTAGGGTAAAGCCTAAGTTATGTATTATCACGATAAAAAATGGTACTACAGAGTGAAATAAGTTAATCAGGGAAAGACAATTATCATATGATCTCCCTGATATGAGGAATGTGAGAGGCAGAGAGGGGGGTTTGGGGTGCAGGGAAGGAAAAAATGAAACAAGATGGGTTGGGGAGGGAGACAAACCATAAGAGACTCTTGATCTCACAAAACAAACTGAGGGTTGCGGGGGTGGGGGGAGGGGGTTAGGGATCGGGTGGCTGGGTTATGGACATTGGGAAGGGTATGTGCTATGCTGAGTGCTGTGAAGTGTGTAAGACTAATGGTTCACAGACCTGAACCCCTGGGACAAATAATACGTTATTATATGTTAATAAAAATAATTTTTTTTTAAAAAAAAAAGGTACTACAAAATCCTGGCCAAAAAAGAAAAAAAGAAGCAATAAGTATGCAGGAAAAAAAAGTAGTGAAAAAGAAATTAGAGAGGTGTACCAGGCAGTCAAACAGTAATAGATACTATATTTTTGTAGTTTTTATAGTTCTTCTTATACTTCAGCTTTTTAAATTTTAAAATTGGTTGTGATTTTGTTACTCATTCTAGACCAAGATTCATTTTGACACTTTGTATTTGGCATTTTGTACTCCTTTTATTAAAGATGGTACTCAAAATCATACAAGCTTCAGGCCCCACAGAGCCTGGATCTATTGGTCTCTACCAGCGAGAGCAGGTGGGGGAAAACTACTGTCTTATTTACAATCTTATTTAGACCATGTTCATAGCAAAGGTCAGATCACACCGTGCCCCTCAAGCCAACTGGATCCTTTAACGTTCAATGAACACTATGGACTTCGAAG
Organism: Mustela nivalis; assembly: GCF_964662115.1. Taxonomy (NCBI): domain Eukaryota; kingdom Metazoa; phylum Chordata; class Mammalia; order Carnivora; family Mustelidae; genus Mustela; species Mustela nivalis. Next base: position 34,260,297 of record NC_139034.1, on the reverse strand, counting down.
AAGAAAACTACTAGTCTAGTAAGGATCCACCTTGCATCTAAGCTGGAGTTCAGCTGTGGGCATAAATCCTAAACCACTGGGGTAGGCCTAGAAGACAATTATTTGTACTAGACAACCGAGGAGTCTTCTGGGAAAGGTCTCACTCTAGGGGAGCAGGAGCCTTGTTTGGGCAGCTTGTTCTCAGTAAAGAGTTCTCAGTGGAGTGTTAATCGCTTTTGTTTTGTGGACATACATACATCCACACTTAGTCACTTACCACTCATGCAAGACTCCTGTGTGAGTCCTTTACAGAAAAGACTGGAGCCCAGAGGAAGCAGCTTCCCTGAGCCCACCATGTGACTATAAGGTGAAGGAGAGCCTTTCTAAAAGGAAGTGGGACCAGAGTCAAGGCAACTCTAGCATTCTGGGAATGCCACTGCTTTTCAATGCTGTGGCATGAGACAGCAGTGCTCGCAGGTGTTTGGTGGGGAAGAGTGGCCTGGTAAACCCACCAGAATAAATTTGTCCGTGAGTATGTGGAAACTTCCAGAAAACTGGGGAACCATCTTACAGAGGATTGAGGGTATCCTGGCTGAGCTGGAATGGTCATGAAGTAGTGAAATTTGGTTCATTATTAACAATGCAGTCCAGCTTCAGGTAGGGAGGCATGGGGAAAACAGGGTTATGTCTGTAACGACAGTGGGGGGTTGAGGTTCTCGGGAGGAACATAGTCAAGGGGACCTGGATGTTCCCTGCCACAAACGTGCTGTGTGACTTTACACTTCTGCTTCCTCATGTGTAGAAGCTTGGTGCCGGCATCAGACGGATCATCTCTGTGGTGTCTGCTCGCTCGAACATTCTACTGTTCCAACCAAAAATCTTTATGGGTATCCCCGGGTAACATCAAGCAATTACGAGAAATTCTTTTTAGAACAGAGGGCAGGCAACAAGAGAAGAACAACGTGTTCCTAGCACAGTTGCCTCCCGGAAGTTTTTGTTACTTTGAACAATGAGCGAATAAATGCCATTGAAAGAAGAAGTCGAACTGCTTCTCAGGGTACACGCGCGTGCACGCACACACACACACACACACACACACATAAAAATACATACACACCACACCAAATACCTATCAGTCTCCTGAGGATCTGATTCTCTTTCATCTGGGCTTACCGTTCATTACAGCATCTGGAAGTCAAAGATGAGACCAATGAGGCAGCGATGCATACATGACCTTGCAAATGCGGAAAAAAGACCCTGTATGTGTCTACACGGTGGATTCTGAAAACAAAGAAAATTTAGATTTGTAGCTCATCAGTTACAGTGAGAAGGAGGGCTATTTTATGTGACCACATCTAATTATGATATTTAGTTACAAGATTATAAAACGCTGAGCGTGGCTCCTCTTTGAATGCTAGAGAGAGACGCCTTTTCGGGGGGCTTTCCGCCGTGGTCGCTTGCTCAGAGATACTGGATCGTCATGTGAAGACGCTAGGGAAGAGCTTCAAGAGACCGTAATCTGAAATGGGTAAAACTCCAGAAGGCCAGAGAGAAGAAGTCAGCCTCAGATCTGGCTCTCCAAGTCTTCAAATTAATGTTCTCTTCAGTCTCTCCAAGAGATTAGATGCAAATTGTTTCTATTGTGCAAATAGCTGGGCTCCCACTGGCCTTGAGAAAGTGACTTTTGGAATAGTGTTGGGACCTAGAAAACACCTATCAATTCCTAGATGAGCAGATGAAGCTTAAAGAAAACAAGGGACTTTTCTGGTGCTTGCATGTATTGGAAACACAAATGTGCCCCGGAATCTGGGGTCCCGGAATCTGGGGTCCCAGAACAGATGAATTTCAAAGAATAGTACTTCTGCTGAGGCTGCTGAACAGGGCAGTGGGGGAAGGAGGCTGGAGGCCCCGTGATCATAGACTCCCTTAGAATCGTGCTGTGCCATGTGCACAGAGGCCCTGCTCTGTCCCCCTTGTCCCTACTCAAAATCCTTGAGTTCCAAAGCCTGTGACTGGCTGTCCCAGGAGAAGGAAGGGTGGAGGCACTGGAGTAGGCCCTGCCCATTGCCTTTTCCTCTCCTCGGAATGCATTTTTTTTAAGTTGCTTACAAAGTGGAGTTAATGGCTTTCCCAGATGCCCTGCGATCAGACAAGGCTACAAACACCCAGAAAGCCCAAATGAATTGTAATGCTCTTTGGAAAAGTTAAAAACGATGACAGGAAATTAGGGAATTGTGAGGAAAGTGGAAAACCCTTAGGTTATTTAGGAAGATGATAGTCTGGGAATCCCCAGCCTCCTGCTTCTCTGCTAAACAGAGCTACTGCTGAAAGAGAATATGGACCAAAATGTGGCTAAGCTTCTTTCAAGATGGCGATCTTCCGACAGTAAGGGGCTTAGGTGGAAGGCACAGAGGACCAGCCAAGAGAGTACTCAGAAGAGGCAAGAAGTCAGTTTCCCATAGAAAAGTATACAGCCGACAAAACTTGCCTCAGGTACACCCAGTGACTTCATTGACTTCTGCTGAAGTTACTCGAAGATACTCCTTAAGAGGCACTGGGGAAGGTGTGCTATCATGAGCGCTGTGAACTATGTAAGACTGCTGAATCACAGACCTGTTCCCCTGAAGCAAATAATACATTATATGTTAAAAAAAAAAAAAAAAAAAAAAAAGAGTATATATCCCAATCCATGTCCGTGGCAGGGAAATCACATATACTTGGTGGAGACGTAAAGAAACTACTTTGAGCTCCTCCACCCCACCCTCCCGCATGTTCATCCTACTGAAGCCACTGGGCTTACCCACGCAGGCCCCTACTGTTCCTCTGAAAAAACTTACCTCTATAGACCTTCCCTACCATGTATCTCTTATTTCCCCTTCTGTGCAATGCCAAGTCCAGGGAGGAATTGATACCAAAAATTCAGTTTGATTGATACCAAAATTAATGTTTAGACCATTGAATCTCAACCCTGGCTGCATATTGGTATCACCTGGGGAGCTTTGGAAGAATGCCCATGCCTGGCTCCTACTCCGGACCAAGCAAATTGGCAGCTCAGGCTGGGACCAGAGCACCGGCACACGTTAAAAGCTGGTGCAGGTCAAGATGTCCTCCAACTCTGAGAGTAATATTAGTGATTCTCAAACTTGGTTTAAATTCAAAGCTCTTTTCTCTGAATTTCAACTCTTCTGGAGCCCCAGATTCTGCTTGTAAATTTTGGGGAGGTCTGGAAAAAAAAAACAAAAAACAAAAAACCCTCAATACCCAAACTGCACCCTGTATCAATTAAATCAGAATTCTGGGGGTGGGAACCAGACATCGGTATTTTTTAAGATTTTTTTAGATGCCTCCGAAGTTTAGCCAAATCGAAGAAGCAAAGGGTTAAAAGACAACAACCCAACCTGAAGAGCAGGATCTGTACGGGGCACTTGAAAAAGAGAGGCTTCCAAGCCAGAGTTGGCTAGAACTTAGCTGGAGGTATTAACAGATCTAAAGATAGAATGAGTGAACCAAGAGAGGAGGTCTGCATGGAAAGAGAAAGTGGGAGTCAGAGGGGAAGGGCTCGCACGGAGGGAGAGTGCATGGGTGAGCTGACAGGAACATCCAGTCCTATCTGTTTGGCAGGTCCATCTCCCAAGAGGAAATGAACACATGAGCTTAAGAAAATGTGACACCCTTTGACATTAAAACCATCCCTCTAAAATCCCCTACTCAGGTTGTGTACCCGAGCTCTGTTCTCATTACCATTTGCCTTCCTATTTCGTTTCCTGTTGGGAGAGAACGTGTTAGTCAAGGTGACACAGATGTCCACTCTGCTGAGAGGCTCTCATTTCTCATCACAGGTTAATAAATTGTGATATGGGTTTACATGGCCGTCTCTCGAGAGCTTGGCTGATGCGAATCCATCCCAGAGAACTTGACGCATCTAGCACGTTGATACAGTCCAGTGTTCAAGTTTGCAAAGAGGTTTCACCAAAGTGGCATCCTCTCAGGATTCCTGGGTGTTAGCAAAGCTCTTTTTGTGATAGTCTCCACTGAGTTGGGAGACCCTGGAAGACAGGGGTCCATGTTTTATTCTTCTGTGTATCACTCATACCCAGCTTAGTGCCTGGACATTAGAGGCAATGGTGAGAGTCTAGCTCTTTACACCCATATCAGTGGTGACTGCCCTTTTCACACAACGTGAGTACTCTTTTGGCTGGTGTTGGAGCAGAGTCCTAGAAGCCCTTGTGGGGTGAAGTGCGAATCTCATAGGTACTTGCTTTTGGGAATTCAGAGGGTGCTTGGCCTTAGGGAATTCAGGAGGTGTGAGGGGACTGTGTCTGGGGCAGATGGGGCTACTGGGAAGGCTCAGGGTAGTGACATTTCACCATCAGCAGGGAAGTACTTTGATGTTTTAAAAACTAGTAGATACAGGGACACCTGGGTGGCTCAGTGTGTTAAGCCTCTGCCTTTGGCTCAGGTCATGATCCCAGAGTCCTGGGATAGAGCCCTGCATCGGGCTGCTTAGCAGGGAGCCTGCTTTCTCCTCTCTCTCTGTCTGCCTCTCTGCCTACTTGTGATCTCTCTCTCTCTCTCCTTCTCTGTTAAATAAATAAACAAAATCTTAAAAAAAACAAAAACAAAAACTAGCAGATACAGTCATTTAGCCTCACGGCTAAATATCAGCTTTGTATGTAGGTAACAAGTATTTGTGGATTAGATAAATACCTCTCACGAAAGCCTCCCCACCGCGGTTGGTGGTACTCCAATATCCGCCCACCCCCAGCAGTGCCAGAGACCTTCCTTCCCAGAGCTCCCCGACACCAGACCCATGCAGAGAGTGACTGAGTATGGCCTTGGCTTTCGATCACATAACCTTGGGAGCCAGCTGGGTCTGGTGCCTGGGACACAGGGGCGAGAAGAGAAAAGAGTGTAGCCTCCTCACAGGATTAATACACAAGGCCCAGGCTTGCTTTAGCTTTAATTTAAAAAGAAGCCCTAAGGCCTTTGCAACTGTGAAACTCCCTTGGCAAAATCACTGCTCTTTGCATGGTATTCAAAAGCTGAGCTCTAATATGAAAGCAAAAAAACAAAACAAAACAAAACAAAAAACTATTAGTCTAATATTTATGGCAAAACAGCCTGAGCAGATGAGAACAAAACTTCCGATCCCCTTGAAAGTGGAATCCACTGTGATTTCCCGACGAAGTAACGGTCTAAGAAAGGCTTCTTCAGGATTCTGCTCTCTCTCCTACACTTGATGTTCTGCGACAAGTGATTGCTGGGACATGTCTCTGGGTGAGAACACTGGAAAACACTTGTCTACCGTGTCATTCCAGCTTTGTCATTCTGGTGGTGACTTGTCCATTTCCCTCCTCCGGGCACCTTAAAGGGACACACGCAATCAATGACGTGGGAAGATCTAAAGACCTCTTTATGGTTAATTGTGCTGTTGTAAAATATGTTCATAGTTCATCATGTTATCCAAAGTTTGGGCTTTCAGACCTTTCCACTGGCTAGCCTCCTCTTCTAGCTGGCTTCCCACCCCCACTCCTCAATGCCCATAATACCAAATTTCAGTGAACTCTATCTTGTCTTGCTATGGAGAAATCCAGTCTAGAGCTGTTTTTAGAGAAGTTTGCTATGCCTCCCAAGGTAGTTTGTAGTTTCACTAATACACAAATTATTTCATAGCTTCTGGGTGCGTATAGTTAGAAGAAGGGTTATCTGGTGCCCACTAAGGATGCAGAAGAGATATTGAAACAGATGGACAGATACCTCCCATGGTATGGCAGCAAAACACATCCAGAACAACTCTGACTGTGGGCCACAAGAGCCAGGCATTAGTTTCCCAGTTGCCATTTTGGTGTCCTCTTCCAGGAAGCTCTCAGCTGACATAGAGACAGAAAAGGTTTCATTCCCCAAAAGGAAAAAATCTATTCTATCGTGGGAGCCCAAAGTGAAAACAGCACGTGAACTCGGGGCTGCCAGCATACCCCCGTGCCAGCTGGTTCAATGGGCAGAAGTGAAAATGTTAATAAACACTCTAATGAAAGGAAGTTGTTGGATAGTAATTAACATATGCCATTAGTATCTGTCCCTCCGGCCAGACACTGCAGACAGGCTGAAACCATACATACAAATGAGCGTCTGCTAGGACCGTGAGGGGAAGAAAGGGGGACAGTGTCATTGTGAGTGGCTGGTGTTGTCAGGAGCTTTAAATCATAGGCCACTTAGTAACAAAAACAGGGGAGGCTTTTGTGTTCCAGAACAATCATGTGACTGAAAGTTTAAAAATTGTAATAAACATTTTTTCATGCTTGTTTACTTTCCTTTCGCCTCAAAACATACTGTTTGTAGTTTTTTTTTTTTCTATATTTCTTTCTTAAGGAAAATACCGACTTAGCTCTTTTTTTTTTTTTTTTTTTTAATCAATGAGTACAGGACTGCAACTTAGGGCCTTTTGTGTTTAAACCACAATTTCCTAATCTTTCCAGGAAGAGAGGTGATTACATGAGTCTCATGGGCATCCTGTTAGTTGTATTTTTCAAGATTTACATTATCCCTTTCTGGATGACCTAAAATGACTTATAAATCATACCAAATACTTCCAAATGCTGCCTCTCACAACACAGTGAGAAGTCAAAACTGAAAACACAGAGGCCAGTCAGCTTCAATAGCCTCTTTTTGCAATGAGAAACTGAGGCCCAGAAAGGTGAACCCAAGTCCTTTAAATCACAGGCCTAGACTACTGACCACTAGCCAAGATTTTTTTTCACGTCCCAGGCCACGTCTGTCTCACTTTGACCAGGACTCAAAGAGGCATTAAAAAGAGACCAAACCACATTTGGATCCTTCTTCATGGGTGTTGATTCGCTTGGAGCACACACATTTGGGGGGAAACTCAACATTTCAGACATACCAGGAGCAGTGAAGCTTGGTACTGTTTGGCAGTGAGACGTTATGAGGAATTAAAATTAGAAGATCGAGCAGGAACAAAGGAAGAAGTGGAAAAAAGAAAGAATTCAAAATCAGAGAGATTACAGTAAAATATGAGCCGACAAGGAGGATGGACACCACAAATAAGTAGGCAGCAGCCTCGGAAGGGTCGGCTGTGAAAGTTAATAAATAATTTTCCCAGGAAATTAATTTGAATGACTGAATTTAGGCCTTTGTGATAATTAAAGTTGGCTGAAATCTATCGCTATTTTGTCTTTGAAGAAAGAACTTATTAAACCAATTAAAGGATAAACAAAAGTATAGACAAATTAATTTAACCTACTTAAGATAACAAAATAACTTTAGAGCATTGTTCGAACTTTAATTATTTAATGCCCTGCCCTACCTTTAAATAAGCGCCATCTACTTGCTCGACCAGACCCAGAAAGACATTTATTTGCGTCTGTTCCGTGATGCCCGTTCACTTCCCAACTGTCAATGAAAAATAAAGGGCTCTATTTGGTGAGGGATTAAAAATCCTTCCTCAGAGGGGCACCTGGGTGGCTCAGTGGGTTAAAGCCTCTGCTTTTGGCCCAGGTCATGGTCCCAGGTTCCTGGGATTGAGTCCTGCATCCGGCCCTCTGCTCAGCAGGGAGCCTGCTTCCTCCTCTCTCTCTGCCTGCTTCTCTGCCTACTTGTGATCTCTGTCTGTCAAATAAATAAGTAAAATCTTAAAAAAAAAATCCTTCCTTGTAGAACATTCTGTAGGGAGGGAATAGCCAGTCTCACCTGCTACTCCCCAAGGGAACTCTCCGTCAATCCCTTAGGCCTCCGTGGGAAGAGAAGAGAATTCAAGGCTGTCGGCGTGCGGTGGGCTCCAGCAGAACCTTCCAGCTGCCCTCAAGGTCCATCTCAGGAAGTTTCAGCCTTTCTCTAATCTGATTGCCCTTTCTCCCAGCCAATGACATCACTTATTCACTAATGTTTTTGTTCAAAGAACTCATATCCAGCACCTTCTTGATACCAGACGTGGTGCTGGGCAGTGGGCCTTCATCTCTGAATGTGACGGAATGGGTGTCTGTCCCTATGTAGCTTTTTGCTGCTTTCTGTGCTTGCCCTTCGGTCAGATTCCATATCAGATTAGAGTACCAGGAGGTGTTAGTTTTTTGCGAGGGACAGAAGGACAGAGGAGCCGTCAAAAAAGAAAAGCTTTCAACAAGTCATTTTTCCTGTCAGTCTGTGGGCCTCCCCAGGCCCCACACAGCTCCGGAGAGAGGGTAAATCATAACGCAAAGGTTCATAGACCAGAATACAAATGTTAGTGCTCGTAAAGACCCTGGACATCACCTGGTACAACCCTCTCATTTAACAGACGAGGACACTGAAGCGTAGAGAAGGAAATAGCTCTCTTCGAGGTTGTATAGAAGGTTCAGGGCAAAGCCTGCCCTCCAGGGCTCTGTCTCCCTCACCAACTTCGCACAGAAAACAACCAACTAAATCTTGCTTTGGGCAGGAACTCTGTGAGAGTCCATAACTATGTATTAGGAGAAAAGATGAATTGAAACAGCTTTACCAAAGAAGCAACTTAAGGACATCCTTCACAATTGTTGATGGATGCTTATAAAAACAAGGGTGTTGATTGGGGATCCCTTCTGGAGGCTCAAATACGAATTGAATTGAACACGGGAAATACTGTCAGTGTGGGAGGGCGTCAACATGGGGAAGAACAGGGGAGTGAATTCCAGGCTGTGCTCCTGAGCTCGAACCCTCCCCCAAAAGGTTTCCACCAGGAGAGAAGCCCATTTGACCCTTACTGAGGAGTAATGGTGATTAGGCGGGTGAGTGAATGCTCAGGTCTCTTGCTAGGGTTGTGTCACTGTGGGCTTGTTAAGTGACCAGCGCACATCCCGCAGCGGTGGGGATGGATCCTAACAGAGGACAGTGGCTTTGTCTTGCGCGGGACCCACTGAGCACCCCTTTCTCTAGGTTTCTGAGGTCTTCCATGTGTTTACTGCCATTCCAACACCCTTCTGCCCAGGGACTCTCCTCTTTCTTTAAAGGATTCCCCGCTGCTGCTGTTGCTGTTAATTGCAAACAAACATGCACTTAGTGTAACAAATTCAAATAACCCAGAAATATACAGAATAAGAGGGTCACCTGGATGGCTCAATCGGTTAAGTGGCTGCCTTAAGCTCAGGTCATGATCTCAGGGCCCTGGGATCCAGCCCTGTGTTGGGCTCTGTGCACTGTGGGAAGCCTGCTTCTCCCTTTTTCTCCCTCTGCTTGTGTTCCCCCTCTCGCTGTGTCTCTCTTTGTCAAATAAATAAATAAAATCTTAAAAAAAAAAAAGAAGAAGAACTGAACATTCTCCTTCCCTTCCCCCATTTTGTGCTTCCCCACCAGTTCCTTTTCATACAGGTAACTGCTACTAACAGTTTAATGTAAACACTCGTCCAGAAAAAAATACATTATATCTGTAAATGTGTGTGCATACACACAATTTATGTTTTTATTTACATTTATGTGCACTTACATAAAAATTTTGTCCAACATAAATTGTACCATATCATACGTATTGTTCTGCAACTTGCCCTATTCCCTAACCTACATATTATGCATATTTTCCCACGCTGGTACCACGTGTCACAAGGTATGTGTAAACTCCAGTTTATTTAATGAGGACTCTGATAATCATTTAAGTAGTTTCCGATTCTTTAAAAAGTAACCTCCAATTAACATTAGGTAATTTCTAGGGCGCCTGGGTGACTCAGTCAGTTAAGTGACTGCCTTTGGCTCAGATCATCATCCTGGAGTCCTGGGATCGAGTCCTGCTTCGGGCTCCCAGCTCCATGGGAAGTCTGCTTCTGTCTCTGACCTTCTTCTCTCTCATGCTCTCTCTCACTCTCTTTCTCTCAAATAAATAAACAAAACCTTTAAAAAAAAAAATTGAGTGGGGCGCCCGGGTGGCTCAGTGGGTTAAAAAAAAAAAATTGAGTAACTTCTTAAATTCTCCTCTCCCATCCCACTGCTCTAAGCTCAGTTATGTAAACGTACCACCATATCCCAATCCTATTATCAACTATGACACTTCGATTGTGCGCTAGTTAAGTGAATGCTGTGCCGAATGAGGAGATGAATATGAGCATTAGAATGTCATAAAATTGAAAGACAGCTATAAAGAACTTAGCAAACTCAACACCCAAAGAACAAATAATCCAATCAAAAAATGGGCAGAGGACATGAACAGACATTTCTGCAAAGAAGACATCCAGATGGCCAACAGACACATGAAAAAGTGCTCCATATCACTCGGCATCAGGGAAATACAAATCAAAACCACAGTGAGATATCACCTCACACCAGTCAGAATGGCTAAAATAAACAAGTCAGGAAATGACAAATGCTGGCGAGGATGCGGAGAAAGGGGAACCCTCCTACACTGTTGGTGGGAATGCAAGCTGGTGCAGCCACTCTGGAAAACAGCATGGAGGTTCCTCAAAATGTTGAAAATAGAACTGCCCTATGACCCAGCAATTGCACTATTGGGTATTTACCCTAAAGATACAAACGTAGTGATCCAAAGGGGCACATGCACCCGAATGTTTATAGCAGCAATGTCCACAATAGCCAAACTATGGAAAGAACCTAGATGTCCATCAACAGATGAATGGATCAAGAAGATGTGGTATATATACACAATGGAATACTATGCAGCCATCAAAAGAAATGAAATCTTGCCATTTGTGACAACATGGATGGAACTAGAGCGTATCATGCTTAGTGAAATAAGTCAAGCAGAGAAAGACAATTATCATATGATCTCCCTGATATGAGGAAGTGGTGATGCAACATGGGGGCTTAAGTGGGTAGGAGAAGAATCAATGAAACAAGATGGGATTGGGAGGGAGACAAACCATAAGTGACTCTTAATCTCACAAAACAAACTGAGGGTTGCTGGGGGGAGGGGGTTTGGGAGAAGGGAGTGGGATTATGGACATTGGGGAGGGTATGTGCTTTGGTGAGTGCTGTGAAGTGTGTAAACCTGGTGATTCACAGACCTGTACCCCTGGGGATAAAAATATATGTTTATAAAAAATAAAAAATTAAAAAATAAAATAAAATAAAATAAAATTTTATTTAAAAAAAAAATTGAAAGACAGTAAAGGACTAATATCACCATTATCCGTGAACTGGTCTGATGTTTTGGCCCATTTTCTCCCCCAGATAGCTGCTACATTTCACCTATATTTTTATTTTAAAAAATTAACATAAAAAATAAAACTGGGGCACCTGGGTGGTTCAGTCCGTTAAGCATCTACCTTGGGCTCAAGTCATTGATTGAGCTCCTCGTCAGGCTCCCTGCTCGGTGGGGAGTCTTCTTCTCCCTCTGCCTCTGCCTGACGCTCTCCCTGCTTGTGCTGTCAAGTAAATAAATAAGATCTTTAAAAAAAAGTTAAAAGCAAGTTTATGTGATGAATTTCATTGCACATCTCATTGGAAATGGGAGTGGCAGAGCAGATGCTGCCAAGCTCTGTCCCATACCTGTCTCACTGTGGACGCTATAAATACTAAACGAAGCACAGAGGCTGAGCTGAACTGCCCAGAGAACTCACGTTCATCAGACCTCCATGGATCACCCACTTTGTACAATGCCATGAAGGTTTAACCAAAAAGAATATGACACAGTCAATGCCCTCCAAAACCTTGGCCATGGTAGAAGAGATAGACCCCAAACACCAGCCAACACATGCAAAACAAATTAAGCATGCCATTGAAGAACGAGCAAAGAGCATGCGTAGGGCACCAGAAAGGTTTGCATTCAAAAGAGGTCACAGGAAAGTGGGTTTGAACAAGGCCTTGAGCAGAACGTGGATGGCGGGGTGAGGGGTAGAAAGAAGTTGCAAGTTCAGGAATAAGGAAACAGGCATGAATGCAGATAACCACATAAGGAGCCGTGAACAGTGGGTGATGCCCTCTGTCTGGGAACCAGAGGCCACAGAAGGATCTAGTATGAGGCTGGCAAGACGCTTGGACTCGGATTGTCAAAGGCTGTGAATGGGACAGTAAAGCACTTTTCTGCTATTCTGTGGGCAGTGGTGTTCGTGACCAGAAGAAACCTGGCTCTCATTCTCTCCACTACATTTACTTTGTTCAACTCCACCATGCAGGTAAAGTAGTTTCAATATTGCTAACCCACGCCCCGTAGGAGACGAACTGACTCACTGGAGTATACTCTAATTTTGCATCCAAGTCATTTTTTGTCGTTAGCCTTGCGGTATCCACTCAAAACACTATTTCCAAAGTTATTTAAGTTGTCTCCTTTCTTCCCCACCCCCTTAAGCATGGTTAAAGCATTCACTCATAATACTGTTCTGTTCATCTGCCACAGTCTACATTCCATCTGGGGCCTCTGACAATCCGGCTGATTATTTTCTTTTACTTGCGTAGAATAAAATTCATTCTTGGACTGTACAACTCTATGGAGTCTATGCAGAGTCAGGCCTCCTCTACCAGAGTAACATATAGGATTGTTCCATCGCCCTCAAAATTCCTTTGTGCTCCCCCTTCGTCATCAATCCCTCTCCTATTCCAACCCCTTGCAACTGTCCTTACAGTTTTGCCTTTCTGGGACTGTCACGTCAATGGAATCATGCAACAGGTAGCCTTTCGGTTCTGACTCCTTTCACTCCACAAAAGGTACTTGAGATCTACCCATCTCGTATGGCTCAACAGCTTGTTCCTTATTATTACTGAGTAGTATTCTGTGAGATGGACATATCACCATTTATCTATTCATCAGTTGAAGGACATACCAGTTTATGAGTAAGGCTGCTGTAAACTTCCAGGTATAGGTTGTGTGAAAGCATAAGTTTTCAGGCCACTTGGGTACATATCTACGTGTGGGTTGTTGGTTGTATAGTAAATATATATTTAACTTTATAAGAGACTAGCAAACTCTTCCAAAGTGGCTGTACCACTGTGAATTCTCTCCAATAAAGTCTAAGTGTTCATCCTTATTAGCACTTGGGGTTTCCAGTTTTTTTTTTTCTTTTTCTCTTTTACATCATTCTCGAAGCATGTAGTGATAGGCACTGAGATTTTAGTTTATATGTCTCCAGTGACTAATGACGTTGAGCATCTTCTATGTGCTTCTTTGTCACCTAAATGTCATCTTTGGTGAAGTGCTTGTCCTTTTGTTCATTATTTTTTAAAATGTCCCCCATTGATGGACATGAAACTCTCACACTCTCTCCTGTTTCTGAAATGCCGTTATGGAGGCTTCCCTCGTTCGGCCCCTCCCCCCAGCGTAATCACAAATTCCTCTGTGTGTTGCTCCCAGTCAACATGACTTGTTGAGTTCTACTTTTCATAGTATGTGTAACGCAAGCATTTTTACAAATATAAAATTTTACTTTCATTTGATCTACTTTGCCAATCACCACCCCTGAGATTCTGATATGACTCCCTAGGGGATATGGTTTCAGTGTTCAGTCTCCTAATGACATGGTTCATTAGTATTTCCAAGAGAGTTCTGGAAACTGAACATGCTCTTTGGCAGCATGAAGATGCCAGAAGGGCTCAGTGGAGAGAGTTGGAGCCTTTCAGTGCCAGAGTCTCCAGTAGCGTAGGGTGGGATCTGCATGAGTATTTTGGAGATAAGGAGTATGATTTTATTTCCACAGGATTTCTGATACTTATGGAAGTATTTGAACCAACCTCACTCTAGAGTTAAATTTCATGAATTATAGTTAGACTGTAATGCAGGGGGAGGAAAGACTGTGATGTACCAGAGACTCTGTATTTATTAATCCAACTAATCCTCCCAACTCTGTGAGCTCATTTTCCCCCACGGGACAGATAAGGAAACAGAGACTCTGTGGGTTACAGAGCATGGAAATTATAGGGCTTGGGCTACGTCCCAGGGCTGTCTGACTCCAAAATCTTCGTTCTTCCCACAGCATTGTTTCATTGCCTCGTGGGTTTAATTCACACATCATATTAGAAATAATGTTTTAAGAAGGTGGAATTTTCGAGAATCACAGAGACCCAGAGAGGCTGGAGTCTGCCGTGATTGGATTGAAGAAGCTATTTCTGTCTCTCACTCATCTGTTTCTGAATACAAAGAAATCATTGAATACTATTTTGCTTTAGTTTGCCTCTCTTTAACAGTGGCCTGAAAAACTGTTTTGATTGCATATCTCATCGGTAAGAAAATGAGCATACTCACTCATGAAATGGTTGTCTACTTTTAAAATCATAGACATGTAGGATGCCATTAACATATTATGTATGTTTTTTAAAAATCACAAAAATAGATCTTTCAAAAGGATGAGATAAGGATAAAATAATCATATTTCTGCTCTCGCTAGTATTTTTAGTTGGGAACATGCGATGACATAGATTATCCTTATTTTTACCTCATGAATAAGAGAGGTGTCTGCTCTATCATATTCTTTTTTTTTTTTTAACGATTTTATTTATTTATTTGTCAGAGAGAGAGCACAAGCAGGGGGAGCAGCACGCAGAGGGAGGAGCAGATTTCCCACGGAGCAGGGAGCCCTATGCAGGACCCGATCCCAGGGCCCTAGGATCATGACCTAAGGTGAAGGCAGACACTTAACCAACTGAGCCACCCAGGCATCCCTGCTCTACTGTATTCTTGTTTACTTGTTTGTATTTTGATAATAGCTTTACTCTCTGATTCCATTAGAAAAATGCTTTAATGCCATTAGCCTACTTTAATAAGGTTTAGCTTTATCAAAACTAGATTATAAAGATTATAAAACCTGAGAATCCATGCAGCCTGTCGTCCATAAACTGCAATGTGTCCCAGTACATTAAAAACAAATAAATTATGGTGATGCTATTAATCTCTCTGAATTATAAGATTATTTTAAGTTTTCTCCTCTGTCATCCAGAACACTTAATCTTCTGACATGTGGGCTAAGAGAGGAGACCAGTGTCAACCCATTTATTAAATGTCAGTAAAGATTAATTTGTTTTATTTTAGATAAAAATAAGTCTAAGTTCAAATATTTTTTATTGTTCCCCACAAGATTGTCTCACATGTCCACTATGTACAAATAATTCATTTGAGGGACCACTGACCTATAAAATGAGTATATGTTTCACCCAAATGGGGAAACCTAGGGGTCAATGGTATGGATTCTATTACACATTGTTGAACTATTCAATAACAAGGTTAAAATGCCTTCAAGAAAAATAGTTGCATCTCTGTGCTCATCTTGCTGGTGCAAGAGAGAATCTAGGAGTGTGGTCTCCAGCAACCAAAGCAGGGAATCCAATTAAGTGGGAGCTTCCTGCACTTCTGGAAACAGCCTGTTCCTGCTATACTTTGACAAGAGCTCAGATCTAGGACATCTGGAGGAGGTTACTCTGTTGGAGTTTCTACTGGTGCTGGAGCCCAGATGAGTCTAGATGCATGCTGAATATTCTTCTCAGAATTCTCTTTCCCATCTCTAGATAGCTGAGTCATGTTGAAAAATCAACTTGCTACAGAACAAGCTGGACTGAGGTCCCCAAGATGAAGAACAACCCTAGGCTGGCCCAGATAAGATCATCCAAGGCCAGCTCACAGGAATAGTCCCTTGGAAAGCCTGAGCTGAGTTCCAACCCCAACCCAAGGGTTTTGGGTGGAAATGAGTCAACTTCAGGAATGCAGTGAATTCTCCATTCAGCCCAAAGTCAGTCACCATGACAAAGAGCAGGAGAGTCTTGGCTCTTGCTCCACCTCTTTTCTCACTGCAAAAAAAAAATGGGCCTGTGAAAGCAGGGGCCCAAGAGAAGTTCCGCAGGGAGCCCTGGGATCCAGCAAACCTTAACACTGGGGGTTTCATTCCAATGAAGCAAAATAGTAAATGATTTTGGTGGGAACCTCTCTCAGCTTTAGCTATTAAAAAGAAAGAAAGGAAGGAAGGAAGGAAGGAAGGAAGGAAGGAAGGAAGGAAGGAAGAAAGAGAAAGAAAGAAAATCCTGAAGTAGAAGTAAAAAAAAAATCAGAGGAAAGGACCTGCAGTTTAAAATACTTTAAGAAGTCCACAAGTCAACAGAAAGAACATAATTGAAATGACCTGGAAGAAAAGAAGTTTCCAGCCTTTAAAGTGGGGTTCATGTCAACTAGAATGTCTTCAGCTGAGGTAAGCCAGTTAGCAAACAAATACATCCTTCCACTGGAAAGAAAACCTTTTTTATTTTTTAAATAGTACTTCTTAGAATAGGAAATTCTCATCCTTCTTTTCATTTAAGTTCAAAAGTTACAACAGAGTGGATGGTAAAAGTCTCTCTCCTTCCAAACCATCTCCCAGCCACTCAATTCCTCTCCTGTTCAGAGAACTGCTGAGACAGTCCATCTTTATTGGCTAGAACTATGTGACTTATGGGTGAGTTGGTCTGGCTTATGGGTAAGGGCAAGAATCCAAGAACAAATCCCAGAAGAATGGAAAAGTTGTTAATGGTGCCCCCCGCTTAAGGATTCTTCCACGTATACACTAAATATAACAGGAGCAGCATCTTCAGAGATGAGGCACAAGTGAAAACCATAGAGACTGTCAGTACTCAGGAGAAAAGCATTTTGGCAGAACGGGAAAGATAACATAAGTTACCTTCTTCTGATTTTCTACAGCATGTTTGGAGGCTCTTGATCATGAAGATCTTGCTGTAAGTGTATGAGTTGGGTTTGGCATCTGGCATGACCTGAATTGCCCAGGCACAGCTGGCCCTAATTATTACGAAATCACGTGTGACAAGAAAGGCTTCTCCTGGCTCTGGAATGTTGCAAAAGATCGGGTGAAAAATCAAGTCACTTCCCATTAATTTTTCCTTTCTTTTGATAGAATTCTAGACTCTGCTTTATTAAAAAAAAGGGGGGGGGTTCTCACATCTCAACCATCACTCTGGTTCCAGGTTCTAGGAACCCAAGAAATGATCAGTCACAATTTGAGTGACTGCCTCTTCAACTCCTTCCCCGTGGGGCTGGGTGAGAGTGACGGCAGCAAATATTTGTTCAGTGCCTGGTGTTTTATATGCTTTATCTCATTTAACCATAGATGCCTCCCCACAACTGATATTTCCAGTTTAACAAATGTCATGAAATGGAATCCATCAAGCCTTCCAGCCATGGGATATGCATCCTGATCCCAGCCATTCCAGAATCATCTGTAACTTTAAAAAAGTGGGGAGGGGAGTGGGGAGTAGTATTTACTAGGCAAACAGGCCTTTATAAATGGGTACTTAAAGTTTTTCATGAGTCACAGTACTTCCAGCCATGGGTGATAAAGCCCTGTAATGTCTTCATGTTATAATCTTCTGGACCACTGTCCCCAAGATAGTTCACTAGAACCTAAACCATAAATGCATGTGACTTGAGCTTCCTGGGTGTCATGACAATAAACAAATGGCAATGGAGATCTTTCTCAATCAAGTCACAGATTCTCCAGAGGTTAAAGTGTTGCAGGCCAGTATTTTCCAAAGCTTTGTCATTTGCACCACACCTTCATAAAATTTGAAGTGGAATTTTAAAAATTGTGCCAAAATTATTTTGTTAGGATCAACTAGTTCTACAATATTATAGATACAATATCTACAATACAAAAAATAAAGCTGTGTTCCACCTCTTAAAGTTAACACTTGCAGTGTTTCTAAACTATTGTTTTCATGTTTACCTTCAATTCTTTATTTTTAAAAACAAACCCTGACAGAGGCACATGGGTGTTTCAGTCGGTTATGCACGGGACTCTTGATTTGAGCTCAAGTCATGATCTCAGAGTCCTGAGATTGAGCCCCACATCTGGCTCCACAATCAGTGGGGAGTCTGCTTGAGGTTCTCCCCTCCATTTGCCCCTTCTCCCACTCCTGTGCTCTTTCTCCAAATAAATAAAAATCTTAAAAAATAAAAGAATAAAAACATACCCTGATGTTTCTACTTAGGCTTTTTCTTTTTTTAATTTTAGCATTATCTATTGATTTCCTACTATGAAGGCTTCAGATTAAGTTTAATTGCAATATTCCTTACCTGATGCCCATACCCACTTTCCACCTTACCCTAGTCAATATACTTTTTTAAAGATTTTGTTTATTATTTGAGAGAGTGTGCACGCACCCACACCCGGGCGAGCACAAGCAGAAGGGAGGGGCAGAGGGAGAGGAGGAAGCAGACTCCCCACTGAACAAGGAGCTCTAAGCAGGGTGGGTCAAACCCAGAACCTTGAGATCATGACCAGGACCTTGAGATCATGACCTGAGCAGAAGTTGGAGCTTAACCAACTGAGCCACCCAGGCTCAGTTGGTTAAGCTGCTCCTCCCCCAGTCAATATTCAGCTGACATGGCTTTAATGGTGAAACCTCTAGTGTCATTTGAGCCACATAGGAAACTGGGATTACTTGTGTGCAACAGCTATTTGTTTTCCTTGGGAAACCCTCTACAGAGTTACTAACAGAGCTAAGGTTTGGTAAGATTTTTTTTTAAATATTTTATTTATTTATTTGACAGAGAGAGATCACAAGTAGGCAGAGAGGCAGGCAGAGAGAGAGAGAGAGAGGAGGAAGCAGGCTCCCTGCTGAGCAGAGAGCCCGATGCGGGACTCGATCCCAGGACCCTGAGATCATGACCTGAGCCGAAGGCAGTGGCTTAACCCACTGAGCCACCCAGGCGCCCTTGGTAAGATTTTTTGATACACTTTTCACTAATGTATCTCCAGACTTCCCTGAGCTGCATAAATCTCTCAGCATTAGCATTGGTGCCCATGGTATTCCAACAGTTCCATCTTCTTGAAGCATTCTCTTGTGGAGTCTTCTGACCATCTGAGTGAGAAGGTCATCAGCTCCTGGCTGTGTGGCATGAAGGAGGGTGTCCTACTTCTTCCTCAACAGACAGTCAATCATGGTTGTTCCATTTTTAACGTTATCTCCCAGCTTTTGCTTTCAGAAATATTGAATGCTACAAATTCCTAGGCCTCTCTAGGTTCTGGGATGCAAATCAGGTTGTCCTTCAACTTCACCCAATGCTGCTGACTTAAGACTCAGCTCACCAGTTACCCCATGTCGATTCAATGGCTAATTTCACAGTGTTGTGGCCAGGATCTTTCTCTTATTTAATTATATGATTATGTGCAAACTATGTGCTATTGTAAATGCTTTAAAACAAATATTTCTAAGCTCAGCATTTGAGACTGATAATGTTTTCAGTTTTTTCCCCAGCTTGATATTGTTTGGACTCTTGTATACATAATCTTTGTTTTTATATTGGCTTGATTTTTATATTTAACTCATCTTAATCAATAATATCCATAAAATTATGGTTGGACATAGTTATAGTCTCTAAGATAGTTACACCCTCTAAAACACATTAATATTAATATTAATATTAAAAAGAAAAAATATCTGGTGTACCACCACTGGTACACACTCCATTTAGAGATGCATTATTCTAGTCCAAATAGAAGCTAAGGCCCAGAGAGGACACATGCCTTGCTTTGGGTCTAGCAAATGGCAGAACTGGGACATTTTTCGGATCTCCTGAATCCCCTACTTGTTTTCTATTACCAAGCCAGGCTTCCTGGGTCTCTACTTAGATGTACTGATTAACTATCTACCTTCCTTCTTTAAGCTATCCACTGCCACTTAACACGTTGTACTGCTATCAGATTATCCAGCCACTAAGTAACAGACCTCATTTAAGCTCACGGTTTTAAATATGACCCACGTGCAGTCCTGCACGGAGAGACACATTGGTGGAAAAACCAATGACGTCAGTTGGTATTATTTTCTACTCCTCTGACAAGAATGGTTAGTTATGAAGTAAGCAAGTTTCCCATCACAGTTTCCAAAAGTCTTGCTCATTCTACGCTCAATAAGGAAGGACGCCAGAGAAGTGTGCTATGTGCAACGTATGGGACCTTCAAGTCACTGGGACTTTACATATTTTCCCCAACAGAAGGTAGTACAGTTTGCAAGTGGCAGAGTCAGTTTGTAAACACAATTTTTTCCAAACCCATCATTTAAATAGAAATGGCCCAATGCCAGCATTACTTCAAGCATAGGAATTCTCACATAGTTTATCCTCACCAACAAATTCCACAGTACCAAATTTAGCTTGCTGAGACCAGCGTGATGCTGAAAATACTTCCTTTGCTGTTACTTGGCAATGTTTAATAAAAGAGGAGCAGATGTTGAACCACAGAGACAGGTTACGCTTTGAAATTACAAATGTCATTATAACTAATTAAAACCAGAATGAAAGACACAAATTTGAGAATGATAAAATTATTGAAACAGCTCTTTGGAGGTTTGGTTTTATTTTTGTTTACAAGGGCTTGATTTGTGTAGCATATTTTGGTTCTCTATAAGTTACATATTGTGCTTTTTAATGTACAACAGTGTAACTTCAAATAATATTATTCCACTTTAAGTACAGTAAAAGAATCTTATAACAGGATGCTTTGATTTCTTCCTGCTTTGTGCTATTTTCATACATTTGGCTTCAACATGTGTTATGAATCTCACAATACACTGTGATCAGTTTTGCTTTAAAGAGTCAATCATCCTGGGTGGCTCAGTGGGTTGAGCTTCTGCCTTCAGCTTGGTTTGTGATCTCAGGGTCCTGGGATCAAGTCTTGCATGAAGCTCTCTGCTCAGTGGGGAGCCTGCTTCCCCTCTCTCTCTGCCTGCCTCTCTACCTACTTGTCATCTCTCTCTCTGTCAAATAAACAAATTCTTTAAAAAAAATTATGCACATATTTACCATTTCTGGCACTTTTCAGTCATTTACTTATGTATTTAAAGGTTTTATTTATTTATTTGACAGAGAGAGACACAGTGAGAGAGTGAACACAAGCAGGGGGAGTGGGAGACTGAGAAGCAGGCTTCATGCTGAGCAGGGAGCCTGATGAGGGGCTCAATCCCAGGACCCCAGGATCATGACCTGAGTCAAAGGCAGACACTTAACCAACTGAGCCACCCAGGTGTCCCTTTTAGTCGTTTAAGTAAATCCTTTTCTCTTGTGGTATCCTACCTAAAAATCTTCTATTAAGATTTCTTATAATGAAGAACTTCTAGTGATTAATTTCCTCACCTTTGTTTGAAAAGTTTTCATTTCACTTTTATTTTTATATTGTTCTTGCTGGGCATTAAATCCAAGACTGACAGTTTTTCTTTCATTGCCTTAAAGATGTTGCTCCACTGTCCTCTGGATTACAGTTTGTAACAAGAAACCTGCTGTTACTGTCATTTTTGTTTCCAGGTATGTGATGTGTCCCTTTTCCTCTGGCCACTTTTAAAGATTTTTTTTTTTTTTTTTTTTTTACCGCTGATGTTCAACAATTTGATTATAATGTATCTGACATGGTTTTCTTCATGGTTATTCTGCTTGGGTGATTGTTGAGCTCCTTGAATCTATCATTTACAGTTTTCATCAAAGTTAAACTGTATTTTTTTTTATTCCTGATTTTTATTCCTGATTTCTTCAAATATTTCTCCCCACCCCTTACATCATTTTCTTGGTGCTTTAATTACAAATGTAGCCCACTTGGATTACATATGTTGAGCCCACAAGTCACTAACCCCTCTCAATTTTCTCAGTCTTGTTTCTCTTTATGCTTCCTTGTGGATTGTTTCTACTGCTCCATCTACAACCTCGTTTAGCTTTTTTTCTGTAGTATCTGATCAACTATTAATCTTATTCAGTATTTTCATTTCATATTCTGTGTTATTTATCTGTGTATGTCCCATCCAGGTATTTTTTGTGTCATCAGTTTAACTTCTTATCATGTTTATGATTTCTTTACTTTCTTGTACATGGGTAGTATACTTAAAACAGCTGTTTTAATGTTCTTATCTTCTAACTCATCAGTTCTATAATTTCTTGTTCTGTTTCTATCCACCAGCTTTCTCTGGGTTATGAGTACTATTTTCCTGCTTCGTTGCATGCCTGGTAATTTTTTACTAAATGCCTGACACTGTAATTCTACATTGTTGTTTGCTGGGTTTTGTTGTATTTTCTGAAATAGCATTGACCTGTATTATGGCACAAGTTAAATTACCTGGGAGCAACTGGATTCTTTCAAGGCTTGATTTTAACTTTTGTTATGGTAGGTCCAATGCAACCTTTAGTCCATGAGTTCTTTACTCCCAATACCAAGGTAGAACTAAAGAAGAGTCTACTGCCAAGGTCTCTTTTGGGAGGTCTTTCTACTCTGGCTATAAACTATACCCAGCCTTGTGTGAGCCCCAGGTAATGTTCATCCTTCTGCTTTGGGGGTTTTCTCTCTCAGATACTTCCCTCTTGAGTGTAGATAGATCAGCTAAGGTTTTAAAGTGACCCCTCTATAAATCTCTGGAGCTTCCCCCTTTCTCATACCTCAATCCATAAATTCTAGTGCCTTCAACCTCCTTTCACCTGGATCTCTAATTCTTCATTGCAATGAGACTATTGAGTTCAGTTTCTCCCTCCCTACCCTGCAGTATCGAAATTGTCTCTAGGTAGCTAGCTGGAACAATTGTAGAACTCACGTCTCTCACCAAATTTTGCCCCTCCTCTCAAGGCCATAGTTCAATGCTGCTTGTTGTTCAATATCTGAAAACTATTGTTTCATATATTTTGTCCAGTTTTCTAGTTGTTGAAAGAAGGAGGAGAAATTCATTTCATGTTATTCCATCTTGGTCATGAAACAGAAATCTGTGAGCCTTTATAGTGAATGTCTGTGGTTAGAAAATGCCCCCCCTCACTTTTTTTAAACTACCATTAGTGATCCTAAAGTTCCTTACCAAGTTTGAAGGTTTTTTTTTGTTGTTGTTTGTTTTTTGTTTTAAGATTTTATTTATTTATTTGAGAAAGAGAGAGAGAGAGTGCACAAGCAGGGGGTGGGAGGAGAAGGGTAGAGGAAGAGGGAGAAGCAGGCTCCCCACCAAACAAGGAGCCTAATTTGAGGCTCAATCCCAGAACCCTGGGATCATGACCTGAGCCTAAGGCATGAGCCACCTGAGCCACCCAGGTGTCCCTTTGAAGGTGTTTACATACTAATTAATCATGCTGGAAACTTCACTTAGGTTACATTAGCCACTGGCTCCTACTCCCTTCCTGACACCTGCCAGATCTGTAAAAGAAGGTGGAGTCAAACCCTTGGGTTCCCAGATTGAATCTCACCAATTCACTTTATGTGGTAACCACTGTTTTCATGTTTAGATCACCAAAAATCATGATTATGTGGAGCCCAGAAACTAACTATAGTTATTGGAACTGATATATAATCAAAGCTGTGAGAGGCAAGAATTCTTTTTTCTGCCCTTCTTTTTTCTCCTTCCACATTCTGGAGCCCTATTCCTTGATTTTAGGCAGTCAGTGACTTTCAGTTAGTTCTCTGATTCTCCAGAATCCCTCCTAGAGATGTCGCATACAAATACATCCTGTTTCAAAATTATGTTTAGTTCTTTTTTATATACTGATCAAACTCCAGTGATCCCATAGACTTAACCCACTTGCTGTAAGAAGCTTGAAGGCGGGAACTAAAGTTTATTTTTGGTATTTCATCAGCCTCAAAAATCATCTGACAATAGAAAAAGGTGCTTGCTCTCTCTGTGCTCTGAAGCTGTGAAGCTGATAAAAAGTTGGAGATGTTGGTGGCCATCTCTGCTACCAGGTAGAGAGAGTTGAGAATGAAGGCCACACGGAAAATGTGGAGAAAAAAGAGAGTAGAAAATACTGTCATGAGGACATGATCTGGGCTCCTGGATTCAGCTACTTAGATTCACACTTAGATTTCCCAAGAACAGTAATTTTCCATTTTTACCTAAATTGGTTTGAATTGGGTTTTTGTCACCAGTGGTTTTAGGTAATCTTTTCCATCAAACCCCAAAATGGGATTGAAGTATAGGAGACCATTGGTGTTTTACCATGTAGCTCCCTCTCTCCACAACCAGCTGCTACCCCACCTGAAGAAGCTGAGCTTCAGCTGGTAAGGATCAGGTGAAATCCAAAATCCACCTGGAACACTGGAGGACCAAGGCTGGACAACTACAACCTACAGGGTCTTGTCATTTTCAGGCATTGCCAAATGTCCCTCCATGGGGGTGGGGAAATGGGCAGAGGCATGTCATGCGGGCTTGAATATAAACCAGAATGTCACATTCTGTGCCCCAAAGTGCTATTGACAAGACAGAGTGGTAGTCTCACATTTCACAGTGTTTCTATTCCTCTAGTTCTTGTGGAAGTTTCCCTCTGTTCTACCAGTCTATCCGGTCAAGCCCTGGTAACTACAGACAAGCATGAACAGGGTGGCTAGGAGAGAAGAGCACCTCACAGCCTCAATGCTGATGGGTTAGTTAGAGAAAGCATTGCTGCCTTCATTTCCCCTGGTTGGCTTTGGCCCTCCCTCTCCCAGCTGTCCTTTGGCAGAGGTGCAGAATGCTGATGAGGTACTTCTTGGACCTCTTCCAGAAGAGTCACTGATCAAGGCACTTAGGTGAGAGCTGGAGGATGCTTGAGTGGGCTGTGCAGTGGGGTCAAGGGGCTCCTGGGTCAAGAGGCCAGGTCTCAGCTCTGCCACTGATGGACCCCTAGGAAGGTCTCAATGAAACCAAAACAAATAATCACCCTTTTTTTGTAAAATACCCCAGGATGTTCAAAATAGCTCAGAGTTATATTGCCTTGAATAAGCATAATATGTTTTGCAGTATCAACTCCGTTCCCTGGTTGCTAAGATGAATTTGGCAGGAACCACATCACTGACAGACAAATCATGGTAAAACAGATCTTAAAAGTAAAACTTAAAGAGAAAGAATATAGTGGGGAAACCAACAATAATGAATATTTTCGTGGGTAATCACTATGTGGTGGGTACTTTCAGAGACCCCTTCCCTCTTTCTATAAAGAAGATGTTATACCCATTTTACAGATAAAGAAAGTGAGGCTCCAAGGGGGTAAGTAACTACAAAACAAGAACCCAAAATGGTAGAAAGAATCTTTCTTCAACATCACCATACCTCTTCTTGAATCATGCTACCCCCTAATAACTAATGAGTACCCCACCCCTGCCACTAACACGCACATACAAGCAGAAGACCAAGGAGCCCCCTTTCCTAAGGAAACTTGCCTTCCTTCCCCTATTTTCTTGCTGGCTATAAAATCCCGAGAAATTAGCCTCATCTCTCCCTATTAGATTGAAGTTTCTGTGACTGTTAGACCAACACAAAACCAGCAGGACACTCCAGCTAATGTGATAAGCTGGCCAATAGCCACTTTTCTTCCACTATCTCAAGGTCCTTTAATTTTCAATGATGTTTGCTTTATTTTCTTACTGTGATAGAATATGCATTACATAATATTTACCTTTTTAACTACGTTCAGGTATACAGTTCAGGGCAGCAAGAATTTCCTTCCGTTTTGAGGACAAATGATATTCCACTGTGTGTATATGCCACATGTTCTTTATCCATTTATCCATGGATAGGCCCAATCCACTTTTGAAAAACCCTAGGAGAGAGAAAATCTTCCTCATTCGGAACCCAGCTTGGTCTCCTTCTAACTTGTCTTCATAGGTCCTAGTTCCACCCCTCCAACGTGTCACAATGTTTGTCCATAGGGCTTAGTTCCCTCATGTCAGTCCTCTATTCCTTTTAGGACCAGTTCCATGTTGCCCTAGGACTTTTCTTTCCTGACCTATGAAATCAGACCTAAGAATGACATGCTGTGCTCAATGAGCTGCTTCAGAGGGGAGATACCTTCTTCCATCTCTCCATTCCCTGCCTCAACACACTGGGTATCCTAACACCATTCACTCCATACCAGTGGCCCCCTGCCTGGAAAACTGGCCAAGAGAGTGGCTCATCTTCTCAGTCTCCTGGAGGCAGTACAGCCCGTCACACTCACCCCACAGCACAGAGGACCAGCAGAACCTTCAGGTGCCCCTCCTGAGAAGACCAGAGCTGCAGCCCACGCCTCCAGACCACGGTGAACAGAGCCGGGGAGCACATCAGTTACTGGCCCCAAGACATGTTTGTGAAAAATTTTCTGAACACACATTCCTGCTTCAGCAAATTCTCTCCAAGAGCACACTAAGGATGAAGATAAGTAAAGGAGAGATGCCAGAATGAGAAACTAAATTGGTTACTCCTAAGATGCCAGTGCCAATGGCTCGCTCTGGGTAGAAAGAAGAGATTTTACCACTTGTTCTCCCTAGAGATGGAAGGGGAAGATCAGGTTGCTTCTCACTCCTGCCCCACCCTGAGGAATGGACTCAGGGACACTGCAGGCCTTTTTCTTCCCCGGTATCTTTGAGTCAAGGCGCCGTGTTGACCAAGTAGGTCAGATAAAGGACTGCGAAAGCATTGTCCGAATCGCGCAGGGAGGATGTAGCCAACATTCCTAGGTGTGTTTGCAAATACGGCTGAGAGAGTAGGTGCAAAATGAGTGATGCTGGCAAAGCACACCCATATGTGCAGACCAGCAGTTCCCTCCTGGGGAACCTTCTGGTTAATGCCTTCCAACGCAGAGGTACCCACTTCCACGCTCAGCAGCAGAGGGTGAATTCCACACTCCAAACTCCAGGCAGGGAAGTTCCAAAATAGGATATTGTTCATTATAATAGAATTCTGCTTTTCCTGAACTTAGTAATCCATCAACTGGCAAACTTCCCTGGTACGTATTTTTAAGATTCTAGAACATTCGACTCATTTATTTATGACTAACTCATTATTCACTCTTAAAATCATTGCAAATTCCATTTGATAATTACCCATAGAGTTATTACATCAAGGACCTCTACCCAGAAGTCAAGTAACAAAATGGTTTCAAAGAAGAAAACAATTCTACCCGAAGATTAAGACTAAGGAAGTAATGAAATTAAATATGCAGCTCAGCTCTGAGTTTCCTGGCCAAAAAAAACTAGAAAGGGGAAAAAGAAAGTTAGGCTGCATATATCCTATTATTTATCTATCAGGAGATGTTGCCTTGATAATTTCAAGTAGGAATTATTCATAAAACTGAACTGAAATATGACTTTTTTAGGGATTCATCTACTATGTATGTAGGACCTATCTGTATGTGTAACTGTGCCTGTGGGTATGTATAGATGTATATATTTATCATCTATAGTCTTTTTGTGTGTGAATTTAAAAGATTTTTAAAAATCTATCAGGCATTTAGCAAGAACTCATCTGTTTCAATTTATAGGAATGGTTGCCTCTCAAGAGAGGAATCTGGTGGGGAGGATGGGGCAAAAGGTAATCCTAGATCCTGGGATATCTGACCGCTTACTCTATTCAGCTAGGTGACTGATCTGATCCTACACAAACTTATTGCTTCATAATTTGGGGCTTTGGGCCCCTAGTTGGGGGGCAGGGAATGGATCAGTCTGGTCATGCCAAGCCCAGGATCCAGGTATATGAGGTGCCCTGAAACCAGAGTGCTTCTGTACAAACCAACCCTGTGGGCCAAGTCTGGCATATGACTGGGCACCTGCTCAGTTCCCATTTGACATTCCAGTTCCCTGCTGGCCCTGGAACCTGGCCCCAAACCACAGCTGCCTGGCTTGGGGCCTGACAATTGACCAACGCCTTGCTAGAACTTTCCTTGCTCTCCGGGGGGGCTGGAGCTTGTCACCCTTCCCCTCCCCGAGATGCTGCGAGGGGTCCTGCTTCCTCCATGACACCCCATACAGATCCCGCCGCCATGGAGACACTTACTTCTTGTGGATGTTTCTCTCTCCAGAGGTTCTAACTATCCCACGCCTCTAGCTTTCTGATTTAAAACCATGGACACTTAGACCCAAGTTCACCAAACCTTGGGTAGTCATGATGTAGATTCTAGGCTGTCCCCCTGAGAAACCAGCTTAGATCAGTCCTGGTGCCTCCCTTCTCCTCATGGATCTGCTGTCCAAAAGGGTTATGAAAGCCAATGGAGGTCTCACCATTCCTCGAGGGCAACCCATGTGGAGGGTGTGAAGGCCCCCCAACATTAGGGAACTGTTAGTGGGACAGTGACTATGGAGGGGGCTGTCCTTCAAGCCCACAAGCAAAATCAGGAAGGATTACTCAAAATGTCCTAAGTTACCACATTAGAGTGAACAAGGTTTGCTGGCTTCACCTGGCCATGCTGCCCTATAGAGACTAGGAACATATGCCCCAGGACCTCCCCTGGGAGGGAAATGCAAAGAACAGACCCCCTCTAGGTCCCCTTTAAGGTGAGGAGAGCCTTTGAGAGAGCTGAACTATTTCCTGACCCTTGCTTGCTGTGAGAGGTTAGGAATTCGCGTCAATTCTGAGATAAAGCGAAGTTGGGGGGGGCGGGCAGGGACGATGGTGGGGCTATAACAGCCAACTGTGTCCTGCTGAGGAGTTTCCAGATGCCCCCAGCCAGTGGACTTGTGATCCTTGTGAATCCAATCTGGAAACCCTGCCAAGCCCAGCCTGTGGCATGGTGCTGCCTGAGGCTGAGGGGTCCCAGAGAGGACCAACCACCATGGAGGCCACAGCTGATGATTGGCACGAGTAGTCCCATCTGCTTGAAAGGAAACCATGTTTCTGACTGACCAAAGCAATTGTGTGGTGCCTACTCCATCGAAGGCACTCAATAAACATTCATGCTTCTTCTGCCCACCACAGAGCACTCAGCTGAGGTGGACAGACGGACACATCCCCTGGGCCTGGCAAGGAGTGGGTACATGGCAGAACAGGGTCCCTTTGGACAAAGTGAAAACATGCCTCACCATACCCCTTGCCAAGGCCAGGCCTCTCAGGGAGACCTTAAGAAGCCATACCCACATAGAAAGAATAGTTTTCTCTGGGTTGACTCTGCCTTCCAGGAAAATATCCCTGTGACAAGTGAGGGGACAGAAGCTGTGTGGTGGGCTGCTGGAGGCTGAGGTCAAGTGTATGACTGAAACATTGACGGGTCACCGTAGTATTGCTCTTCAGAGCACCTAACCCACGTGACCCAGGGCCCCTCTTCTATTAACTTGAGATGCAAGCACACGGGTATTTATTTTCACATAATGATTGAAAAGTAGATAAAATTCAAAAGTAGTTAGCCACAAGCCTTAAGTGACCTTCAACTAGAGTAGTAACAAGAAGCAATTACATAAATAATTGATTTTAGTATTAAAAGATTTTAGTATTTAAAGATTTTATTTATTTGACAGAGAGAGAGGGAGAGAGAGAGAGAGCGCACGAGCGAGCACAGCATGGGGAGTGGCAGAGGGAGAGGGAAAAGCAGGCTCCCTGCTGAGCAGGGAGCGGACGTGGGACTCTATCCCTGGACCCTGGGATCATGACCTGAGCCAAAGGCAGATGCTTAACTGACTGAGCAACCCAGGCACCCCTTTTATCTTTAAAAAAAATTTTTTAAGGTACATCTGATTTTAGATGTACCAGAAAGCTAAACAAAGAAAAGAAAATCCATTATTTAGGCCAAATAAGACAAGGAGTGATTCTGGACCACTTCCTTATTTTCTTAAAGGAGAAATGGCACATTGAGTCATAACCTGCAGCTAGGCTCAGAGGGCTGAAGATGGGAAAATCCTCAACCCAACCTCTCCCATCCCCTTTGCCCTGTGGCTACAAAACCGTACACCCCGGCAGCTGTTGTGGGCTGAGGCTTCTGCCCCTGGGTGGCAGGGTGGGGGTGCGTTTGTGGCCACAGGGCTGTGGCTGGAGGCCTGCGACCTGAGGACCTTGATCATTGAAGAGGCAGGGCACCGGACAGGCGCAAAAAGGACAAAGTAGTCACTCAACAACAAAAATAGTTTCAAAGCCAAGTTTGCTAATGTTACTCAGATTCAGAAAGATGACTGCAAAAACAATAGTTTAAAACAATCTGGCAGGGCGGGCGCCTGGAAGCCCCTGCCTTCGGTTCAGGTCATGATCCCAGGGTCCTGGGATCAAGCCCCGCATCGGGCTCTCTGCTCAGCAGGGAGCCTGTTTCCCCCTCTCTCTCTGCCTGCTTCTCTGCCTACTTGTGATCTCTGTCTGTCAAATAAATAAATAAAATCTTAAAAAAAAAAAAAAAAGAAAGAAAGAAAGAAAGAAAGAAAAGAGGAAAAAAAAGAAAAACAATCTGGTAGGCACCTGGTGGCTCAGCT
The DNA here is from genome assembly GCF_964662115.1 of Mustela nivalis. NCBI lineage: Eukaryota > Metazoa > Chordata > Mammalia > Carnivora > Mustelidae > Mustela > Mustela nivalis. Next base: position 34,230,313 of record NC_139034.1, on the reverse strand, counting down.
GGTTGAGCATCTGCCTTCGGGTCCTGATCCTAGAGTCCTGGGATTGAGCTCTGTGTCGGACCCTTTGCTCAGTGAGGAGTCTGTTTCTCCCTCATCCTCTGTTCCTCCCCGTGCTCGTAACCTCTTTTGCTCTCTCTCTCTCTCAAATAAATAAATTTTTAAAATCTTAAAAAAAAAAAAAAAAAACCTGGGCACCTGGGTGGCTTAGTCGGTTAAGCCTCCGACTCTTGATTTTGGCTCAGGTCATGATCTCAGGGTCATGATACTGAACCCCAAGTTGGGCTCCCCACTTAGCAAAGAGTCTGCTTAAGATTCCCCCTCTAGCCCTCCCTGCCCCCTCTATTTTTAAAATAAATAAATAAATATTTTTAAAAATTGTTAAAAAAAAATCTATATCCATTTTTGAATCACCGTACTTGGAGAACAATCACCCCCATTCAGTGCTGCCTGTGCATAGGAATTGGGAAAACAAGCAAGCCCCTTTCCTTACATCCCCCCAGGATGATCTGGGCTTCTCCTCCAGAAACGGACTCAGAAAATCCTACGGTAGGGGCCCAGGAATCTGTATTTGTAAGCCTGTAAGTATAGCAGTTTTGAAAACCATTAACCCAAAGGGTAAGAGACCAAATCATTAACATGTATCTCCCCCTTAATCTTGCAGTCCGGCACTGGAAAATCACATTGGATTTGAAATCAAAATGCTTGGGTTAAAATTATGTTACTTAGCCTGAAGCCATTCACTTAATTTCCTATGGCTCCTGTTTTTCTCATTGGCAAAATGGAAATTCTACCCAGGGTTGTAAACATTAACTGACAAAGAATGCAAAAGTACTTGCCATGTAAACTCCACAGGAGTGTATCAATGTTTATGATTATCATTACTCACTATCAGGGTATCAGAAGTCCTTCCCCCACCCCATGGTCAGCCCCCTGCTCTAGGCCTACTGCATCTCCCCCTGGGGGCTTCCCTAATCGTTGCTCTGAAACTCACTCTTCCAGCCCTCCCTCGTAGTTCAGATTATGTACCTTGCTTGCTTAAAATCTTCAAAAGCTTCCTCTTACCCTTAGAATACAGTCTAAAATCCTTAACAAAAGTAGCTCTTTCCCTTACCAAGACTGTTTGAGTGAGGGAACCTAGTTTGAAAGGTAAAAGATCCAAAGCATCAGTGCCTACCCAGAAAATCCCCCCTGGGCTCAATGAGCCCCAGGCAACTAACCTCCAGCACAGAGAATGCCCCCCCCCACCACCACTATATCAGAAGCCTGAGTCAGGGGTGGGGCAGGATTAGAGGAAGAGCTGTAATATCCCAGGCATGCCTAAAGTCGCCCTATTGTAAAAAGGACAAAGACAGTATTAAAAATGCAAGCTTTGGGTGGGGTGGGCCTAAAAATGTGATGCTAACTCATAGTGTTTATAGTAACATGATTAGGTATAATTTGAAGGGTTAGAAGTGGTTCGGTTTCCTAATCTGCAAAAATACTTCCTGATAGGCGTGTTTGTTGATGGAAGTATTTTTAATTTTTGAAATAACTCCTGATTTTATTATAGTTTTACAGTTACAGAAAAGTTACAAAGACAGCACCAAGGGTTCCAGTGTATCTCAGGGACTCTCCCCTCATGTTCTCATTCTGACAGAACTGTGCTACAGTCACCAAAAGGAAGACCCCAGCATTGGTCCAACGCTCTGTGACATTGGTGGGAATCACCTTGCCCAGGTGGCGCTTTCCTCCATTAAGTTACTGTTCTGCCCTTTGCAGGCTGTGCTCAATGAACATAGCTCACCGGTTCAAAGTGGGTGGGTTTTTCTTTTATTTTCACAGCATGGGTGGTGGGGGGGTACAGGGGCAGGAGATGATTAAGCTCCACCTCCTGCAGGTTGTGTAGAATCTCTAAATTCTTTGGAGTTCTTCTATAAGGAAGAGTTGTCTCCTCCCCTAACCCCCCATTTCTTTATTTCTTCAATATATTTATATTATTTATTACTATTATTTGCATCATGTTCTGAACTCATGGATATTTATTTTATACTTTGGGTTATAATTCAATACCATTTACTGTGCAACTCATACTATTCCAGACTTGGCCACTGGAAACTCTTTCACATTGGTGCCCAAGTCCTTTAGACATGTCACTTTTTTTTTTTCTTTTCTGAGCTTTTTTTACTCTGGTGTAGTAAGATGCTCCAGGATCATCTTGAATTTGCCCTACCCTAGCCCAAGAGTTAATCTTTTTTTTTTTTTCCCCAAGAAGCCCAGGTTCCTTTTACTGGAGAAAGGTATTAGAAACCAAGGTCTGGGTGCTAGGTGTAAATTAAAATTTAAAAACATTTTTCATTGTCTATTTTCAATTATAAAATTAATACATATTATTGACAAAATTTTCAAACCAGTACAGAAGTATATCAACTAGGACATGAAAAAGTGCCACTATTTTTCCCTCGATCTATTTTCCAAAACTATACCACTACGGCATATAGAATAGTATGTATTTCTGTTTTTTAAAAAATTAGTATATCTTTATAGTGCAACATTTGAAAACTACAAAGCCATAAATATTAGATTTTAGAATTTTTTTCTGTGGTTTATACAAAATACTATGTATTTCACCTACAATGAAAGATTAGTTAAAAATACTGCAGTTCATCCATAAAATGTAATCCTGGGAACCCAATAACAACCATGTAAAAGAAAAATATTTAATGGCATAAGCAGTTCTTCACCATACACACACACACACACACACACACACACACATGCAGTTACTAAATAGTATGCATGATATTACCCCTCCTTTTTTGTAAAAAAAAAAAAAGAAAGCCATATATTTGCACAAAAAAAGATTAAAAAGAATATATATATCAAAATGTCATAGTGATTAACTCTTAATTTAATTAAGAGTGCTTTAATTGCAGGTGATTTCACCTTTCTTCCTTCTCTTTATAAGCATTTTCTAAATTGTCTAAAGTTAGCATTCATTACTTTTGAATTAAGAAAACAAAGTAATACAGTCTTCACTTCTCACTTTGTGTAGTATCATGGTAACTGAAACTGCCCATTGGAACTGGGACCTTGATTTACACAGTTCTATGATAACTGCAGCTATTATTAAAGAGAAAACTTTGGACTTAAATAATACACAGTATTATTTATTCCCCTGGGATGGAAATTGAGTTGATATATTCGTTCATTCACTCTGCAAATATTTTAGTGTGCATTTACTAAGTGCCAGGCTCTGCTCTAGGTGCCAGAGATCCCACAGGATTAAGACCCAAGGAAGTTCTCCAATGAATTACTTATGAAAGTGAAACATTGAAAACAGCTTTAATGTCAAAACTACATACAAAAATTACATGATAGCCACAGATAAAGTAATATGTAGCCATTAAAAATCATGTTCTAGATCTGAGATACTGACACCAAAAATGTTTTAACGATACTTATAATTGAAAAAGAGCAGACAACAAAAATGCATATAGAGCATAATGCCTTTTTTTTTTTTTACTAACAATGCATATATATTTAAGTTGGTGTATAAATATTTCATAGAAAACCATAGTCTATCTCTAAGTAAACCACCACTCTCTCCCCAGGTAGAAACTCGGGAAGAGGGCGCCTGGGTGGCTCAGTGGGTTAAGCCGCTGCCTTCGGCTCAGTCATGATCTCAGGGTCCTGGGATCGAGTCCCACATCGGGCTCTCTGCTCAGCAGGGAGCCTGCTTCCCCCTCTCTCTCTCTGCCTGCCTCTCCATCTACTTGTGATTTCTCTCTGTCAAATAATAAATAAAATCTTTTAAAAAAAATTAAAAAAAAAAAAAAGAAAAGAAACTCGGGAAGATGACCTTTGTCTAAGAATGTAATCATACTCTTTAAAGTGAAACTTCAAAGCACCTGCTGAGTCCCTGGGTGTGCAAACAGAGGCCAGCAAGCAGCTCTAGGGTATAGGTATTGTTTTGCATAAGAAAAAGGGTATACATTTGCAGGTGTTCTCAGTGAGCAGAGAAAGGATGCCTGAAGTCCATGCCACGTGCCTCCCTAAGCTTTCAGTCAAGTCACTGTGCAAAGGCTTTGACTTAATGTTGTGTGTGAGTGTGTATACAAATCCAGAGTAATGGCTGAGTTCCGTATTGAGGCTAAGACCTGACTGTCCATCAATGAAGAAAGGTCTACAAGTGCTCATCAGAGGCAAGAAGTTGACACTAATGAGGGCCACAAAGACATAAACATCATTGAGGAAAAAGGCAATATCCCATTTGTGTTTGGATTTGTATTTCTGGCATCTAGCTAAATGACACATTCATTTAAATTTAATTTAATAGAAGCTGGGGTACTGGAAAGCCGAGTAAGTCTGCTTTTCTCAACACTTAAGTATATAGTGGCAAGCATTGCAACAGGAAGAGCTGAAGTTCAATTTTGTATCCTTTCTGATTTCATTCTGCCTGACTAGAATCATTTGTGATAAGCACAATTGTACCTCCAGGTTATGCATTAACCCTAACTTCTGACACTTCCCACCCCCCTTTATTAACAACATCAGCAGCACCTCTCACTCATTACGGTTAAGATATACAGTTGGCTCAATATGCAAAGTGTCGTTCTAAAAGCCTAACCTTTGTAACAACCCCATGGGGTAGTTATAGATAAGGAAACTGAGATACAGAAGTTCGATTTTGTTTTATTCTTGCTCTATATACAATCCCTGGGTACACTCACTTACACATATCACCCCAAAGATCACTGATACACTGATAACTCAGACTTAAATATAAACTCTGTAAGTCGAAAAAGTCTGTGACTACGGAGTTCTCCCATATATCCCCATTAATCTAGTCCAGGGGCTCCCAAGAGCTAACCTTTAATAAGGACTTGTTAAAAGACTGAGTGAATCTGGCCTAGAGCTTTTTGCTCACTTGTGGTCCAGGCATTTCTATTCGCATGCCCCATAGACACCCCATACTCAAAACATCAAGAACACAACATCTCTTCCAACTCCTCTCCACGCCCAAATATGTCCTCTGTATGGTAATTCCTCTTTCTCCATGAGTGATACCATCATCTCCCTGACATGTAAGTCATGATGCCCTGATTCACCATGTTCAGCCTGTCTGCACATTCTACATCTCCCAAATCCATCTGTTCCTCTCTCTCCCCACCCTGACCTAAGAGGTAATCTAGAGCAAAGTCTCCAGAGATCAGTTTCCTGGGTTTAAAAGTAAACACAGCTGAGGTGGCTGGGTGGCTCAGTGGGTTAAAGCCTCTGCCTTCAGCTCAGATTGTGGTGCCAGCGTCCTGGGATTCAGCCCCACATAGGACTCTCTGCTCGGCAGGAAGCCTGCTTCCTCCTCTCTCTCTCTCTGCCTCTCTGCCTACTTGTGATCTCTGTCTGTCAAATAAATAAATAAAAAATCTTAGAAACACTTTTTTTTTTTTTTATTAAATAAATAAAGTAAATACAGCTACTTCCTAGTTGTGGGATCTTGGGTAACTAACGTCAGTGTCCCTTAGGCTCCTCCTCATCTCTATCATTTAGGAATAGTTGGGTTGCAAGTAGCAGAAAACCCAACTCAAATCAAATAGGAAAGGGAATTTTTTGGTTCATTTAACTGAGCTACAGGGGTCCAGCTAGATCTAGGAGCTCATCATGGTACTTCCTCCCTATATTTTATGGCAGATTTTCTCTGTATGGGGCTCTGCTCTCCACAGGCTCCTCCCCCATGATGGTAAGATATCTTCCAGAGCCCCAGTCATGCATCCTAGCCTTTCAACCACCCCAAAGGAAAGAAAGCTTTTCTCATTTTATTTTTTTTCTAGCAAAAAGTTCAGGATTACCTGGTGTTGATTAGCCAGGACCTATGACACGGTCTTTCTGGAATCTAAAGCTGGAATCAATCTCACCCATGGAACAGTAGTAGTGGCAAGGAGGGGGGTGATAATCAATGAAAACAGGGTGTTCTTTCCAGGGAAAAAGGGGGGATGGGTGTTAGTGCTACAAAAACAGCAGCTACCTACAACACCACGTGCACACACACACACACACACACACACATTCACGTGCATATAGCTACACGTACTTACTGTTTTCCCTATATACAGTCTGGTTGCTTTTCAATCAATTGTCCACACCATTGCTGGAAAAAGCGATCTATATTGCACGTCTAATTATCAAAACATGTATGTGTCACAGAGCAATTACCACCCTAAAGACCTTGTCTTTAGGTCCCAAGCCTTAATCCCGTGCCCAGCACAAGGTTGATGCTTAGGAAATCTGTTGAAAGTAAGCTTCGCCGGAGTGATGACCCATGTTTCATATGGCAAGATAAACCAAGAGAAAACAAATACGAGATTAATTCACTGAAGACCAAGATAGGAAGGCAAGGCGGGGTTTCGATTGTGTCTTGAAGGATAAAGAATATGCTTATAAATGTAATAGGTGCCCCAGCTGTGCTGGAGGGATGCTGGGCATGGAAAGCCCAGTTACTAGCAAGAAAAGTCCTTTCCAAGTGTGTAGGTGAACTAGAATATTTGCTCAGATTCTAGCAGAGAAAGCAAACAGATGCATAGATAACTTAATAAAGTGACAAGCCCTTACCCTCCTCAGAGCTTTGCCCATGCTGGTCCTTGTGAATGAATGCTCTTTACCTTGCCAGTCTCCTTTGTCTCATTTGGGGTTCAGCACTAATGTCACCCTCTTGGACAGATTTTCCCTGATGTTGATATTTAAAGCAGTGCTAACTACATCAGAACCCAGCTGTAATTCCCTCGTTGTGTAGTCACTATCCGAAATTAACTTGTTTACTTGTTTGTTGTCTCTCTTTTTCCATAGGAACAGGAATTTCATTAAATCAGGGATCCTCACTGTCCACACAGATGAATTAGCAAAGGGAATCACCCTTCCGGGTTGAGGCAAAGTTCATAAATAACAGGTTTTAAACATGTCCAGCAAGGATGTAACAGAGCTTCAGAAAAAGGTAGCTGTATGGCTATGATTTAAAGATATCATGAAATATCAGAAGCCTTGACTTCAGCTTCTGACCCTTCTCAAATGCAGCCCTGAGCCCAGGGCGTAGAGGTTGAGCATGCAAGACAAGCAGAGGCCCGAGGCAAGGCGTGGGGTAGCTGCTGCTGTTAGCCTGGGAAAAGACCTTCGGTGGGAGTGGGGCTGGCTTACGAAGATGCAGGGCACCTGGGCTCCTGGGATTTCCACAGGAGGCTGTGGGTGCTGAAGTTGGGAAGGAAAAAGTCCTAATCTGAATCCTGTTTTAATTATCAATCGATGATAGCAAGGTCTTGTTTAGCTCAACTTCAAAATTCCAGAGTATAGCTACTGAGCACCTGCCATATTCAAAACACTTGTTGGCCCAACACAGGCTAGAGATTTGAGCCAGATCCAGCTCCGACCCTTTAGGAGACACATTCTCTGGGGGGAGACAGAGAGGCAGGTCACAGCTAACCACAGTCTGAGGATAATATGATCCCATAGTCATTCCCAGGAGGTTGGAATGATCTTACAGAAGAGAGAGCTTGGCCGGCAAAAAGAGCTAGCAGGATTAAAACCACGTTGGTGACTGAAAACACAAAATTCAAGGAGAATATCTATTTCTTGGGTTTGGGTTTTTTTGTTTTTTTTTGTTTTTTTTTTTTACTAAACTTGTATCAACATGTTCTAACTGGCAATGATATGGTTGGAAGATCATTTCACTAAGACCACAGATCTGAGGTCAGCATAGCTATCAATAATTGGCTTTTGTCTTTTCACAAGCTGAAATATGCTGAAATTCAAGAACTGGGCCTGAATAACTATCTGTTTGACTCTCGAGAGCTGAACCACCTCCACAGGGAGCTGGGCAGAGCACGTGGTGTCCTATAGCCTTGGGACAATGTCCCGGCCCTCTTCACTGTGTCACTGCTCAGTGCCCCTGACTACCCTCTGGGTGTTTCTGACTCTGTAAAAAATAATCAGATAAAAAAAGCCAACTTCTCAGAATCACAACATATTCTCCAGTTGGACTTTACCCAGGACCTTAAATTTAAACCATTGAAATTCTTTATCCCTGCTGTCCTTGTCACCAACTTTTGAAATGGAGAATTTATCTTTAAGGAAAAGTTATGCTTTATTACGCGATTGGTAAAAGTCTTCCATTAACTCTCAAAAGTAACAAATTTTTCCTTTTAAATTTATACAAATTTTTGTATATAATACCTATTATATATGTGATATATATCTCAACAAATATATTCCAGGAAAAGGAAGAATTAAGGCACACTGACATGGATCGTGTCTGTTATTAGGATTCTATATACAGAAGTTTATTGAAAATGAGTTACAAAAAAAAAAAAAAACAAATGAAAAGAACATGATAAACTTTTATAGAATAACTAATCTATCAAACATAAAGTGGTCGCCGAGCACTTACCATATGTTCAAAACTACTCTGCATTTACCCAGGTACAGGACAGACTGTCTCCAGCTTTACACAGAAGGTGTGTGCCTAAGTTCATTGGTAGGTTTTGTTTTGTTTCTTTTTTAACTCAGAACAAATTTCTTGTAGGCATAAATCTTTGTTCCTATATGATGTGTTTAATAGACTTTGCTGAGCCAGCCTAGGGTGTAGCCAGCATTTATTGTTTAAATGGATATTGTCACCCACGGTTCAGTTTACAGTGCAGGACTGGGACTCACCACCCCTTCCCTCCCCCAAGCCATGAACAAAAATCCAAGGACTGTGGTGGGAGGGGCGGGATCACTACATGGCCTCTTGGCAGTCTTCCGTTTCCTCTGACCTCAACTTCCTGGGTGCTCAGCCCTTTGGTCAGCTCTTAACGAAAGAATTGGCCCCCTTTGAGTTTGGGCCCCCCTTTAAATTCTGGCATGGGACTCTACTCTCCTTTCCTGGTTTAAGTTGTCTTGGAGGCATTCTGAACTCCTCTCTTGGACCCATGTCCTCTCCATTGGCCCTGAGAGGTTCAAGAGTCCAAGGGCTGGTCATGATCCTGGGTTATCTGAAAAGAAGGAAATCGTGGCTACCTCAGTGGTCTGGGCAAGGCAGTCTTCCCTGGCTCCTCAGTTTAAAGTAGACTAAGTCCTGGAGCTCTGTCTTCAGCTTCCCACATCCAGGCAGGAAACCCAGGACTCATTGCTTCAGATGACATGGAGACTGAGGCACCAACCTGGAAATGAGAAGAGTCGTCCCAGCAAAGGACCCATTTGCCCAAAGTTACCAACAATCATCAAAGTCCTCTTGGTCAGCACCCAATGTCCATTGCTAGGACAAGCTCAGAGGCAATTCCAGACACAGAGCATGAAGTCACTTCTGTCTTTAGTGGCCATTCTCCACTTTTCCCGCCTTGGCTGGGCCAGCATGAGGACGGGCTGGATGACTCTGGGCAGGCCTTCTTTTTGTTGGAGTAACACGTACTCCAGCTCCTCTAATTGGGCTAGACCAGTCTGTTGCAGAGATTTCCTTTGGCTGGTTTCCCAAGTAGAGTCTGGCCAGAGAACTCCGGCATGATTCTGATTTCGGGGTTGTGGGTGGGGGATAGGCACTTGGTACATGAAAAATTGAAACTTGAATTTAGTTTTAAAAAGCACATTCAAGATCCTGATATAGCCTCGCTATATCTAAGCGTAGAGATCTATAAATGAAATGGCTTTCATCACTCCTAAAGAACGGTAGAAGGGTAAGTAAGAATTGTCCAGGAGCCAGGAAAAACTGAGAAAGGAAGTTTGGTCCTATTCTGGTAGAGGAGGATGGTGGTCAGGAGTTCAAATTTGGTGTTATAGTCAGGAGTAATTCAGAGCAAGCTCCAATCCAGTCCAGGCTCCAAAGTCCAAGAAAGCCAATGGTGGTTTAGGGAAGGGTGCGATTCAGGTAATATTTAAGTTTCTGCAGACAGTAAGAAATCCCGAATGAATCGGGAGGAGTTGAGTCATCAGAAAGGGTTCTACAAGGATTTATTAGAAGCATATCCTAGCTCACGGGTTAAAAGCCAGAATCAACCTGAACAAAAGAGCAGACTCACCTGTTAGCTGCAGTTAGGTGGGCTGCAGTGCTGAGAGCCTAGACTCTGAAGATCCAGACTCAAGGTCTATTAGGCAGTCTAGCAGAAGATGGGGTGAAGGCCATCACACAACAATATCACTGACATTTAGCACCCTGGATCTCTTGACGCAACCATGAGTCATACATAGCTTGGCCGTGGACTCTTTATAGAGCATCTCCTTCATAGTGAGAAGTAAGTGAATCAGTCAAGGTTCTTTTCATGGCAAGTGACAGAAACTCAACTCCAAAGTCTGAAGTGGAAAAAAAATCCATGGGCTGGAGAACTAAAAGGTGCACAAGTGAAACCTCAGGGATGATGAGGCCAGGGATTCCAATGATGCAATTCAGGATCTGTTCTTCTCCATCTCCTGCTGTTCTCTCTGTTAGTTTCAATAGTTCGTTTATAGTTAGCTTCAGTAAATCAGTCTATCTGCTGGTAAGATGACCGTTAGCACCTCTAGACTTACTTCCTAATGTCCTTACTTCTTCTCGTTGAGAGAGAGTCCCTGCCCAGTAAAGTCCAGTTTTTATTTACCTGGTTTCATCTTGAAAGAATCATTCCCGAACCAGTCACTGTGTCCAGAGGGTTTTGGTACTTTGGCCACATTTACATCACGTTGGGCAGGTCTTCTCCCGTCACATGGAATAAGGAGTAGGAAAAAGATATCTCCATGGAAAATCATTTCACTATCATCAGAAAAAGATGTAAAGTTTTTTTGGGCAGGTTAAAAAAAAAATTAAAAAGATGTCTACTACCAGTGACCAAACCATTACTGTTAGAACTACAGGGACTGATAAAGTCATGGTGTAGTAAATTATCCCAGCATGTCCTCAAGGTCTTCTTGTACTTGTTTAATGTTAGAGTTTTTACCCAGGGCTTTTCTCAAAGATTATGTTATTAAATTTTTTAATTAAATGAGCTATTTAATTAAAAAAAAAAAACTATGGTTTCCATTTCAGGGATGGCAAAATTGAGGCTCTGAAATCTTAAACAAAAGGTCCCTTTAGTAACAGGTAATCTAGGTCGTTGACAGAGTCGGGGCATAAACCCCAGCTCTAAGTCTGCTCTTTATTTTACTCCACTACAGCCACATTTGGGGGGAAATATGATTCCAAATACTGCAGAAGGCTTGACTCTTTCTCTGTGAAGTGATAGGAAGTCATCTAATGAGACAATACCCTCAAAGGAACAGTTCAAGGTTAATCTTGCTGGTTAAGATAACCATAGGGTCTGTATACATATGATGTTAAGCCTGTGTTTAAAATCCAATTAAAACAAATCATAGGGGTCAGTAGTAGTAATATAATAATAATAATAATAGGGGTATCTTATGAGCTCTTAATTGTTAATACTTTTTATGTCTGTGCACATTTATAAGTTACAAAAAAGATACTTATTTGTTAAAAACACTGAAAACTCCCTCCCAAAATTATTGAGAGGGAAAAAAAAATCAAGCACTTATAAAAACATAGCTTTTAGGGAAATGGGAATTTTAAAGCTTCCTAGTTAATTATCAACACAAATGACCAAAACAGTCGATGCTATTTTCATATTGGTAATGGGATGTCAGGCAGAAATATAACTTCATGCATATTTCTGCAGCTTATTAATGTAGCCGTGACATGTCACATACCTGTAGACAAGTGACTCCAATACTTTGACAGCTGGACAGGAGCTTCAGAGACTCGCAGTTTGATACATGGTAAAGAGAGCATTTTCAGAGAGCCCACATGATACCAAGCTGGTTCCTTGGTCCACAGAGATCGGCAGTGAGCCCACCTATGAGTCCTAAAGGTGTCCACGCTTTCGTTGTCAACTCCAATAATGCATTTACTTGAACTAAGCTCTCCTGCATTTATATATTATCATTTTCGTGAGGGCATAATGTTGCATTTGAAATTCTATAACCATATGGAGATGTTTACAATCTACTATATCCCAGCAGGTTCCCAAGTTTAATGCATTCTTTCACATTTAAATACTGTGAAAGCTGGGGGCGCCTGGGTGGCTCAGTCGGTTAAGCATCCAACTCTTGGTTTCGGCTCAGATCTTGACCTCAGGGTCCTAGGATCGAGCCCTGTGTGAGGCTGCGTTCTTGGGGGGTGGAGATGTCATCGAATTCTCTCTCCCTCTCCGTCTCCCTCTGCCCCTTGGCCCCCCCACACTCTCTGTCAAATAAATAAATAAACCTTTTAAAAAATAGATACTGTGAAAGCTTAGAATATTGTTTAAATTGGTGAGTCTTTTTGACAGTACAACAGCAAGTTGAGCCCTCATTAATGAATGTGTTCATTGTCCTTCTTTGGACTCTATCTCTGTCAAACACAGTGCACGAGATGGTAGAACTTTCTAAAAGAGACCTCCTTGTATGATTGCTCTGAAACATTCAAATTAGATTCTTCTTGAGGCCAACTGTTCACTTAGGCACCTTAAAGTACCTCGGGGGCCTTCTCTATCTATGCATGGTGCTTCTGCTCTGAATTCTCCACTTACGCTGGGTATTTTGAGTAGCTGTGCCTTTATAGGGATATAAATTCCACACTCCTCACTTTCTCTGTGACAAGGTTTTCAGTCCAGTGAAGATCATCTCCAATGTTCTTCTTGGTAGTGAACATTTCTGCAGGATAATTGCCACCCTTGGGCAATGCCTTTTGCTAAGTTGGGACCTTATATATAACAGGGACAGGCTGTATCTCTATCATCTCATTCTGCAGGGCTCCCCACCCCCCCCCAAAAAAACATAAAACCCCTGTTCCTATCCTTTCCCTCTTCCCCACAAAAACTGAACCTAGTGTTTGCTATCTGATCCCTGAATTTTCAGTCTTGGCTTAAAGCATGATGAATAGTTGAAGACCTGACTGCCAACTGTGACTGGTAAGGACAGATGGGTCCTGAGGCCAAATCCAGGTTCAGCAGGGCAAGTGCCGTGGGGAGGACATGGATCTCTAATGCAAGTTCCCCAGGAAGAAAACTCTCCTGAACTGTCATTTGCACTTTAGTGGGCAAGAAACTCTAAAAGTAAGCAGAAACTGAAAGGAGGGGCATCAAGAGTAGAGTGAGGGCGTCGTGCACAGGGGGTCAGAGAGCCTCCAGTTGTGGCTGACTGTAACAAAGTAAAGGAGCGTGCATTCAGAACGAGACTGTTAGAGAGTATTTCAAGGCGGGATTTGAGGTCATTAAGGGACCATGACTGTCCACTCTTGCGGTCCCAGATACTGACTACAGTGCCGGGGATATAGTGAGAGCTCAATGAATGTTGGTGAGGTTTTTTTTTGTTGTTGTTTGTTTTCTTTTTTTTTAAGGTTTTATTTATTTATTTGACAAAGAAAGAGAGAGAGCATAAGCAGGGCGAGTGGCAGACAGAGGGAGAGGGAGAAGCAGGCTCCCTGTTGAGCAAGGAGGCCCACTCAGGGATTGATCCCAGGACCCTGGGATCATGACCTGAGCCAAAGGCAGACACTTAACTGACTGAGCCACACAGGTGCCCCAAATGTTGGTTTTTTAATGAATCTTTAAAATTAATGAGCATCTGTTTTTTATTCAACTAAGAGAAGCCTCTGCACTGACAAGAGACAACTCCCCAAAACCAGTGATTTTAGGACTGTACGTCTCTGGATGACATGTGTGCACAAGTGAACACTAGGTTCATTCTCCGCCTTGATGAGAGCTGTGGTCCAAAGCAACCTTCCCTTGGATGAAAAAGGGGAATGGATGTAGATGGCCTAGGGGCAGTAGGTGAAAACAGCTGTGACTGAAGCTCATTTTAGAGTATCTTCTTGCCGCATCTACCATTCAAAAGAAAGCTTACAATCCCTTCCTTACAGAACACCCCACCACACAGTCATACACAGCCACACACTGCTCTTTGAGTGTTTCCATTTATTATCTTTCATCAGTTAACAAAGAGATTGTCTCTACTGGGAACCTGAGGCTAAGAGAGGGAACACCATGCCCCTGTTGTCCCATCTAAATTATCTTTTTTTTTTTTTTAAGATTTTATTTATTTATTTGTCAGAGAGAGAGAGAGCACAGGCAGAGTGGCAGGCAGAGTCAGAGGGAGAGGCAGGCTCCCTCCGGGGCAAGGAGCCCGATGTGGGACTCGATCTCAGGACGCCGGGACCATGACCTGAGCCGAAGGCAGCTGCCCAACCAACTGAGCCACCCAGGCGTTCCTCCTGTTGTCCCATCTAGATCGTGGCAATGTTTTCTGGACCCAGTTGGGTGCTCTTCCCAACATGCAAATAGCGAAACCCTAGAAATACTGCTCCACTACACAATCCCCATCTACCCAGGTTTCTGTACATCTTAGAATAGCAATAGTATTGGGATGCCTGGATGGCTCAGTCGTTAAGCATCTGCCTTTGGCTCAGGTACGATCCCAGGGTCCTGGGATCCAGCTCCGCATCAGGCTCCCTGCTTGGCGGGAAGCCTGCTTCTCCCTCTGCCACTCTCCCTGCTTGTGTTCCCTCTCTCGCTCTCTCTCTGTCAAGTAATTAAATAAAATCTTTAAAAGAAAAAACAAAGAATAGCAATAATGTTGCATGTGCTTTAAAAATATTTAAATGGAATCAGACTGGACTTTACAGGGCTCTTAATTTAAGGCGCAGAGGAAGAGGTCAGAGGAAATTTCAAGCCACCCGCCATGGTTTGCTTCTTTTTCCATGTCGCTGCTTCCCTCCGCTTGGTGACTAGGATATCACCTGATAATACCAACGCCCCTTTTACCTTACAGTATTCTGCAGTTTCCATTTGAGATTATGCCATAACTAAAAAGAGCTGAAATTGGTCACCCACCTTCCCCACATCTGCCATGTAGTCCTTCTCTACTAATACTGGACTGCAGGAGGAAATAAACAGATCCCAGGAATGTCCATGGTACTGAGTTGTGGAGCTCCCTATAAGGACATCTCCACTATAAGGGGTTCATACCATACATCATTAGACACTAAGAACCAACAATAAGGAGGGAAAGGCACTGGCGAGCCCACCAAGGACAAAATCTAACTGGTTGTCAATGTCGCATAAGCCAGTTTTCTCCTCTCATCATCCCAGGTCAGAGGTCAGCAAGCTTTTTCTGCAAAGGGCCGGACAGTATCTTAGCTCTGTAGGACATAACAGCTCTGTCACTCTTCCACCCAGCTGTTGTGACGGGACGCTTGGACGTTCCACAAACAAATGGACATGTCTGGGTTTGGCCCACAGCCATAATCTGGCGACATGCACTCCAGGTGATAATATAAGACCTACTATTTTAAGTGTTATACACCAGATACATTTATTTTACTTAACCTTCCCAGCAACATTATGAAGTGGGTACTGTCATTTTCATTCCCATTTTACAGATGTAAAATTTATCTATAGATTAAAGGAAGGTGCTCCCTATAACACGCTAGAAATTGATATCGTCGGGGTTTCAATGTGGGCCAACTCAGAGCCTGCTCTGATCCTCGTAAGGGAGAAGAGTTGATGTGGTGATAGATAGGGGCAGTGGGGAGAGGGCTGGGGGGCAAGGGGCCCACCTGAGAGGAACTTGGGGGAAATGTTAGAAGATGGAAAGAGAATTTAACTGTTAACCTTTGGTTGGTGTTTATTCTATCTGGCGGGACCTGGGATGTATCCTCTCCTCCTTTGAGACTGAAAGATACCATAGTCAGTCATGCCTACCCCGAAGTTCCAGAAGCTGGGAAGGTGGTCCTTTCTTAGAATCACCATTCTATTTTATTACCTAGAGGGACCATGGCTGCTGCGGAAGGTGAATAGTGGCCCCAGCAGAAGTAACAAGTAGTATTTTATCACTGATTCGCGCCTTGCAGTTAACAGACTCATTGGATTGTCCTAGAGACCCATCAAGGTCTCATTGCAATGTCTGTGCCAGACATTGGGCACCAGCCAGAATTAAAGTTTCTTTTACTTGAGTTGGGACCACTCTGCTCCCTGTCACCTAGATGATGTGATACTTTCTATTGCAAACATATATCAATGGGTCGTCCTTCCTATGCTTGTTCCCAAGTTCTGTGAATGCAGGTAGCATGCTTTTTCCTTCTTTCGTGCTTACAGACTTTGATGCCGTTGTGTGACACTAAATATATGCTTCATTGGCTTAAAGGTAATTTTCCTCATAACAACCTTAGGAATAAAGCAGGAGCAAATGTTATCCTCTTTTGCAGATGAGGAATCTGAGGATGAGAAAAAAAAAATTACTTGTCTTAGGCATCCACGAGAAGGCGTTTGGTCTAATCTTCATGCATTATTTTTTTTTAAGATTTTATGTATTTATTTGAGAGAGAGAGGGGAGAGAAGGAGTAAGGGAAGAAGCAGAGGGAGATGAACAGGCAGACCCAGTGCAGACTATGGAGCCTGATGCCGGGTTCGATCCCATGACCCTGAGATCATGACCTGCACTGAAATCAAGAGTCAAATGCTTAACCAGCTGAGCTCCCCAGAGGCCCCCTCATGGATTCCTTACGAGATGGGTCCTCACTGCGATGAAACTGTTCCTGTGTTTTCAAGTTCCTGGTGGCAATGGGTTTCCAGTGGCTCTAACTGTGTATGCAGAAATTCCAAGTTAAAAATTGAGCATTCGTAAGCTATGAAAAACGGTTGCTTATGGCAGTTTTCCTAGCCACAGGCATTGTCTTTGCACAACAATAATACCAATGGAGATATTGTTGGGAACACTGACCCCTACTTAAATCCACGTGGCAGATGCTCAAACCCTCATTACATTTGCTGCAAATTTGTAAACACAAAATTTCTTTTTCTTATTGAGGTATACCTTTTACAGAACAAAATGTACAGATTTTCAGTGTGTAGCTCAGTGAATTGTGGCAATTCCACACCCTCTTTTGTAAACACATAACTTCTTGTAACTCTAAAGTTGCGTTATGTGTGCCAGGGAGCATATGGTACATTCGAGACAGAAAGGAGCAGAGACAGACACAAAGAGATGGACCCAGAAAGACAACATAAAGACAGATGTGTGAAAAGGACCAGAACTACTCACCAATTCTGACACAGTGTGGGGTCAAAGATGTAACAACATAAATGCCGAAACTCCTAAATAGCTTTCTTGGAAAAAGAGGTTAGGGACTGCTGAGTGATTCAGGCAGACGTGGGCAGAAGGGAAAAGATGAAGTTTCTGAGATCAAAAGCCAAGTCCCTTTCTCTGACAACTCCATACACACACACAAAGATAAAACCTTTCTTATCAAGGAAAAAGCAAACTCTTGGCAGCTAGATTCCTGAAAAATAATTGGTCAGAGGCCAGAACTGTCAGAATGGCAGTTTCAGGGACAAGTCTTATATTCCAGAGGCTGAAATAATTTCTGCCCAAAGTGGTAAAGAGATGTGAAAAACGGCACATCAAGACTGAATTTCTGGCCTACTGTATGGATATGCAGGGCAAATGATCTTTTTTCTTTATTAAAACTCTTAGGTTTTTAAACACAGACACACCACCACCACAGCTTTTAAGGTTTTAGTTCCACCAAACAAGTCAAAGAGTAAATCATGGTTCCATATGTCACATCCCCAGTAACCACACCGCGTGAAGTCACTAAGACGTCAGTGGAAAGGAAGGAATATTCCAGGAACATGGGCTTCAGGTTATATTATAGGATCTGAAAGTGTGAGTCAGTACTTCCTTATCTTATCTGGATTGCAAGTTCCCTGGTTTGGCACACGTTTTTTTTAACCAATGATTGTCCTTACACTCCACCAGTTCCATGATTCCTGTGTTATGAAATCAGTAGTATCTCAAACTGCAGTACCACATTGGATCATATTTCCAAAGTCTTTAAACAGAATGCCGTTTAACCGGAGAAAAGCTGTAAATCAAACTGGCATGTACTCTTGCCATTTTGCACACACTCCTGCAGTGCGAGCTTCTGGAGTCACACTTCCTGGGCTTAGGTGCTGATTCTACCCTCCAGCGGCTGTGTGACCTTTGGTAAATTACTTAACCCCTCTGTGCCCATTTGCTCATCGGTAGAGTAAGGCAAATAGTGGCTACTTCATAGACATGTTGCGAAGATTAAATGAATACTGTCCATTCATTCATTACAACTATGATTCATACAAATCCTATACAAATACAAATATGTACGTTTTGAGTCCCAAGTATGTGCCAGGCAGTGTTTTAAGCTCTGGGGCAAACAGCAATGAACAAAACAGTCAAAACTACCTGCCCCCATGGAGGTTACAGTCCAAGAGACGGACAAGAAACAATGTCGGACAGTGGTAACAGAAGAGAAAAGAAAAACAGAGTAAAAGACACAGGAGGTAGGGGGTTGCTATTCAGAGTGTCCAGGGACAGCCTCACTGAGATGACCGTTGACACTTAGCATAATACCTACACCCACACAAGCATTTAATAAGTGTTACTGTTGTATTACTATCATTATTAATTAGACCCATACATAGTCAGATTGACTTATTACTAACTCCCAGGGGATCTGAAGAGTGCTTCATTTCTGCCTAGGAGATTCTAACTGCCGTGAAATACAACCCCAACTGCTACTACGAGATTTGGCAACAAAAAGCTGTGCTCTCTCCCTCTGGCCCCCGCCCACCGCCATTCCCACCATCTCCCCTGATCCTGGACATCTACACAGAAGCGTCATCCTACCTGATGTTCCAGTCTGGGCTATGTTGTATACCAGCATAGCACGTTATCTTTTTTTAAAAATATTTCTAGCATTTATCTTTCCTATAATGATAGTCTTACATTATCTGTCTCCCCACCAGACTGCTGTCCCTGAGGACAGGGATAGTATCTGCCTTGCTTCCCTCTAACCTCTCTCACTCCGTAGCTAGCCTAGGAAGCGGATGGCCATGGGGGTGCTGGAGGTCTGCACTCCCCTGGGCCTATGCTTAGAAGAATGGAGTTGGTAGGGCACCCACATCCGGGACCTCTGTCCTCTGTGGACCTGTGTGTCATGTATCTCTTCTCATACTTTCACTCCACATAGTTTGACCTTCCCAGCATTTTCACTGTAGACAAAGATCAAAGCTGATCTATAAGGAAGTCTTTGAAGAAATAGACAGTCACCATCCTAAGTTAAGAAACAAGCATACAGGCACCTGGGTGGCTCAGTTAATAAAAGGTTTGCCTTTGGCTTAGGTCATGATCCCAGGCTCCAGGGATCAAGTCCCACATCACACAACCTGCTGAGCAGGGAGTCAGCTTCTCCCTTTCTCTCTGCCTGCTGTCCCCCACCCCCACTTATGTGCCTCTCTCTCTTTCTCAAAAATTAATTAATTAATTAATTAATTAATTAATTTTCAAAAAAAAGACCTAAGCTTACTATTCTGGGGAAACAGAAGAAAAGAAGAAACCCCCAAGGGGAGATGGCAGTCTCCTTTGTGCAGCCTGGTATTTTGATTTCCTTGGTACAATCCTATTTGTAGATGCTACAAGCATCTTGACAAAACAACCCCTCAAAAATTCAGATTTCATGACACATGGAGAAAAGAGCTATCGCATTCAGATTTTGAGTTATTAATTGGAAAACACACCAAGATGGCTAGCCAGCACATCCCGTGTAAGTGTACATGTGCACATACAGGGAAGGACTTCGGACCCCCTGCAGCCAGGCTGAACAGGTCAGGTCGAGGGGCAAAATGGGTGTGTTCTGACTATTCTCTCCAAGGCAGGTGACTAGGAAACAGTAATGACCAGAGCCTCACCTCCTTGGGTGTCAGAGCACACACACCAGTCATATGTAGAGGAAATCCAGCGCCAAGCAGGCAGAGGCAAGGAATGGTTTCTGGAAAATGGTCTGGTCACCCAGAGCTCCAGCAAAACCATTCAGCAGGGCCAGAAAGTGAGTAAAACACAGCACAGCTAAGGGCTGTGTGCCTGGCTTGTCGATTTTCCAACCCCTTTGTCCTGGTCCCCTCTTTAGCTGCTATTTTCTTAAGGTCAGCCTTGATCATTCTCCATCAGCAGATAAGCAGCAAGTAGAAGAAAACTATAACCTTTAGTTATATACAGGATTCACTTTTCTAAGCTGTTTTTGTCTTATTCTTGGTCCCATCCCTGAATACAATAGATCAGCAAGAACAAACTGTCTAAAGCTTTCTCTTTTCCCTGCTTCTTCTTGAGGGCTGGCTCCATGGAGGCAAAGGAGAACATTGCTTGAGGGAAGGCAGGCCTGGGTCTGCATTAAGACTGGGTCATGCTCAAAAAAAGAAGGCATTTCCAGGGGGATAAGGTAAAGGGGAGGGTATGGAGAATGGCCAGGGTTCAGGAACTGAGGCACACTGAGAAAGTCACTAGAATGAACTGTAGTGCTCTATAGGAAACAGAGGCCCAGGCCAATGAACAGGCTGACATCAGGGAGGAGAGTGGACTATTAACGGTCATGGTTTCTGTGTACCGAGCAGATGAGAATCACAGAGCGAGCTGCCAGCATAAAAGAGGAAGCCCACGGAAGAGAAGCCAAGTGGGAAATGGTAGGATGAACCACCGAGGGTAGGTGGGGTGTGGGCAGGGAAGGAGAAGGGCTCAACTCATTGGCTGTCTTTCTAGAGTAAGACAAGCGTCTGCCTCCCCTGCACCATGGGGGACCCCGCGTGACATGATTGATTTCACACCCTGTAAAGGAGCCTTTAAAAAGAAGCCTGGCTGGTTTTTGAAATATGAGGCCATGGTGTGGCTGACTGTACATCTCTCGCTATTTTTTTCTGCAAGGCAATTACATTAAGTGCTTAACGTCAATCCAGGAAGAAAAAATGAGGGCACTGTGTTTTGGGGGGAAGGTTGGGGAAGGGGGGGCATACACTGTCTCCCTGCCATCGACAAACACAGCCTCTATAGAAAATGAACCCCATAGATCCTGTGTTCTGATGACAATGGCAAGGGAACACATAAAGACCCGAGAGCATGAAGTAATATTAGTTGTGTCAACAATTGCATGTTACAAATGCTGAAGGTGAGTGAAACTTGCCAAGTGTTAATGGAACTGCTGGAAACAGATACAGCTGGGCACCTGCTGTGAGCCGCCTGACCTGGCCCACCCTACCTGAGCTGGGGCCAAGCGAGCTGTCTCTCTTCTTTCTTTTCCCTCGTTGGGTCAAAATAAAGGTTGTTCCTGAATGTGTTTTAGAAACTGGCCTGACCCCAGAGCAACTGGCCGATGTCTGAAGCTGGGCTGGGCATCAGATGCCAGGGAAGAAATGCCTCTTGTAGTTGCAAATGCCCCCCGGGGCTTCCCTGCTCCCATGGGGATCTTTCCTCAGGCTGCTGTTGTCCCATCACAGCAGGGTCAGCACAGAAGGGTCACAGCAGAGCCACCAGAGCACTGAGAGTCCCTGGGACATTTTGTGGAACCTGTGCAAAGGGTTGATGGTAGAGGAAATACGCAAGCAAATACCCCCAAACTGCTGGGGCTCTTAGCTCACCCGGAAGCAAGAGAGACCACTGAACCCAAAGGAACCCTCCACACTTGCTTGTGAAATTGATTGAATCATTCTGTCCTGCAAGAAACATCAAATAATGGAGATGACAAGGCAAGTAGGAAATCCCCCAAAAATCTATACAGAAAAATACAGGCTTATTTAAAACAGGCTCAAGGAAGGAAACTAATGACACAGAATGATCCCTTTGCATTCTTGTAACTCGATTTTGGGGATTTGTTTGCTTGTTGTGGTAGTGTTTTTTAGAGAGAGATCACACACACACACACATGTGTGCAGGGGTGGGAAGGGGAGGGGCAGAGGAAGAGGGAGAGAGAGAATCCTAAGCGGGCTCCAGGCACCAGGGGCTCAGTGCAGAGCCCAACCCCGGCCAATCTCACATCCCTGAGATCATTGACCTGAGTTAAAATCAAGAATTGGATGCATAACGAACTAAACCACTCAGGCACCCCTGAAACATGTTAGAGGAAAATCCCAGCCATATCAGCCATAGATATTCCAGAATATATTTATAAAAGATTATTTTGTTTGTGTTTTTTACAGAAATTTCTCTATGGAATACTGAGAATTTAAACAGAAAAACTGGGAGAGAAGGGCCTCCGGGAGGTGATGACTGAGTTTTGGAAACTCTTTCCTGCCTCCCTGTTTTCCTCCGGGGAGTCGTCCAAAGTCTGGGGTGGGCACATTGGGCTGAACGTTTTTTTCGGCAGCCTCCTTAGTACCCACTGGTTTCCTGGTCCTGGGAACAACTCTTTCATTCATGGATGGACCTCCAGTGGTGACACCTGTGCAGAAGGCCTGGGTCACTGTTGCAGTGAAAGGAATTTTCTAGAGATCTCTGTGAAGGGAGAGCATGGCCTAGAGGTGCCAGCAGCACAACACGATTACAGTGGTGAAATGTTATGACACAAACCTCATATGTCATGTTCATGTTCACTGCTGTCTCCCCAGCACCCAGCACAGTGCCCAACATCCAGTGATCATTCATTACTATTTGTTCCATCGATCAAATATTGATCTTCCCAGGAGAGAAGATCGTGGAATCTGCCCATGGTGGAGGAAGGCCTAATGTCTTGTTAGAAACACGGGTTTGGCTGTGACTGTCCCCTTTTTTCTGGGCGAGTGAGTCACTTAGGCACTTTGGACCTCAATCTCCACATGTATAAACTGGTGATTATGAACTTAGATATAATGAGACTCGGATGAGGTCATGCTATACGAAAGTGCTTTATAAACTGTAAATTGTTTGCAAATGAAAGGTGTTATTATCTTTTCTAGCAAGGGATTCCATTCTGCCTCTCTCAGCCTTCTGGCCAGAGAAGACTTTAGGACAAAAGTGGGTGAAGAATTGCCTCCTTCATAATTTTTTTATTCCCCTGTTCCCAGTCTAAGCACTTTTCTTAAGTTTAGGTCCGCTTTGAGGACTCTGTTTTTTTAGATTAAACTGTGAGAAGCCTAGGAACTAAAAAGATTTTTTTTTTCCTAGAACTCACTGTTTTTCATCCATCTCATCAGGTACTTAAGATAAATCTTGGCCATGTCGCGGTGCCTGGGTGGCTCAGTGGGTTAAGCCTTTGCCTTCAGCTCAGGTCATGATCTCAGGGTCCTGGGATTGAGCCCTGCATCCGGCTCTTTGCTCAGCAAGGAGCCTGCTTCTCCTTCTGCCTGCCTCTCTGCCTGATCTGCTTTCTCTTTCTCTCTGTCAAATAAATGTGATCTCTTTCTCTCTGTCAAATAAATAAATAAAATCTTAAAAAAAAATCTTGGTCAGGTCAACTAATCCAGATGTCCCTATGATAATCATTGGTGTAGACACAGGTAGAAATCCACACATATCACGATCCCCCCTTGGAAGACTCACTCATTCATCTGACTGAGTACAGGGACCTGTGGAAAGCACAAGGCGGAGGATCAGGGGAAATAACCATCACTCTCAGTAAGGGTTCCAGACTCAGCTCTTCCCCACCCCCTAGCCCCGGGGGGAGCCACCATTTTGGAAAGAAGCAAGTAGGTTGTCCTAGTACCTGAGTCATGAAACAGCTTGAACTTGTCCATTATCCAAACAGCACAACACTTAGAGAACATTGCTGCATTGTTCTGTGCCCTCGGGTTTCTCGGTGGCAGGCCAACCCTGGACTGTGCCAGCAGGCACATAGCTGTGCTCTGTCTGCACCTCCAGTCATTCATCTAATTGAGTACACTGGGACATCATGTCATGATGTTACTACCCAAGGAAACAGGAGTGGGGCTGTGGGGGAAGGGGATTACATCATCATTATTATTGTTATTCACTTATCAGATGATTATTAATTATACTTCAATTAAAGGCTTATACTCTTCATAAGCATGAGCTCATCAGCCCTCCCAATGCCCAAAGGAGGTCAAGAACCAAGAGACGGATGATTTGCTCATGAATGCCACTGACTCGAGCTTCAGAAATCCTGTGATCTTTTCTCCTTTCACCCTACTTCCCACTGGGGACCTCCACTTGTCCCCATGTCTAAGTTGCCCACACTGCCGACCCAACACTCCACAAGTAGCAAGGGTTGAATTTTCCTTTCTCAGTCCTTGCATGGGTTAAAAAAAAAAAAAAAAGGCAAAAAAGAGACACTCCAAAGCAGCCAGCTCGCCCTTCCAGATAAATACACCCAGGGAGGTAGCTTCACAGTGGATCCGTGAATTTCAATGAAGCCCTGCACAGTTCTTGGGTGACAGCTTGGCCCGCAGAGGCAGGTGGGGCCCAGCTTAGGTAATCAGGAAGTCATTTGTTAGTGGAGGTCAAAGAACAGGGCATCAGAGGAGGGACAGTAAATGGTGAGTGGGTGCCTGAGCCTTTCCAAAGGGGCTGTGCCACGAAGAGATGCTAAGTTGAGGGGGCCATGGGCCTGTCACCTTTGCAAAATGCTTTTCCTGCCCCTGTGACAGCATCCCCAAGGTGCCATGTAGCATGTCAACACCCAGCCAGACCCCAAGCCAGAGGAAAGGTTTCCCTTTAAGATCAAGATCAAATAGGGGTGCCTGGGTGGTTCTGTTGGTTAAACAGCTGACTCTTGATATCAGCTCAGGTCTTGATCTCAAGGTTGTGAGTTCCAAGCCCCATGTTGGGCTCCCAAAAAACAAAAAACAACAACAAAAATCAAGATCATATAGAATAACTGCAGAGTTCAGGAGGTTTTTTTCTCTTTTCCTTTCTTCCTTCTTTCTTTCTCTCTGTCTCTGTGTCTCTCTTTCTTCCAAAGAGGATGGAATGGAATCCTGTGGCAGGCAGGGGAAGGAAGGTACAAATTTCCGCCTCGGGCCCAATGCTTCAGCCCACAACTGCCTCCCTCTGCCTGGCTCCAGAGTTAATAAAACCTGAAGGAAATGGAAAAGAGAGAAGTAGAAACCTGAGGCCCAAAGTGCTTTATCTTGAGAGAGATCAGCGTTTTGGTTAGGGGGAAGGTTTACTAATTAAAAAGCCCTTGAAAGAAGTAAATAAGTAAATCCCCAGTTAGTTATCTTGTGCTGGGTTGCGGAAGGAGGGCGGGAGTCCTGGGCTTTGCTCTATAAAAGGTATGGGTTTTGCAGAAGCATTTTAAGTAAAGAGAGTAAGGGCTTTACCCCCCCATCCCTCCTCCCACTAGCTTTACCCAATGAGGCTTATAGTGATCTAATCTGAAAGAGATAAAGCCCAATTTCCTCAGCCTGGGAGCTGATAAACACCAAGCCAAAGACCAGCTCCGTTCAGAGGGTGACAATTAAAGCTCTCAGGAATCCAACCAGTATGGTGTTCAAAAGGACAAGGACAAACTCATATTTCTCAATGCCATTCTGGGCAGCTGTAAGCACCTGTCCTCCTTGTGGAATTTAACCCAGTGGAATTAGTGCCGCCAGCCTCCATGTCTTTATAGGTTCAGCACGTGACCAGTCCAGCGCGTGCATAACCTGCTGATCACAAACACCAAACATACCTTCATGTAGCATTCTGGAGGGAGGAAAAATTCCGCAACAATAAATACGAACACATTTTCTTGGCTGAGGAAGAATCTAAAATTCCAAAAAATGATTTAATCCCGCATTGAGGTATGGTGTCTTCTCACTAAAAAAAAAAAAGAAAAAACAAACAAACAAACCACGTGGCAAGATATTATCTGACACTGTCGCAATTTATTAGTCCTGCAGAGCAAATTCTGTTCTTTGGGGTGCTTGGAAATAGTACAATGTTGTGTGTGTGGTAGGACATATGGAGACAGAGGAAGCAAAGCAAAAGGAAAAGAATATGCATGGTCATGCGCTCAACACCAAGAGGCTTCTCAAAGGTCTACCCCCAAGAGAAGTGGGGGAAATTGGGTCAGGGATGGAGGCATATTTGTAGGAAGTCAGCACCACCTTAGTATGTTCCCCTGAGAACATATAGGCCAACAAGACAAGTCTCCATTGGAACAGAGTTGATCCTGGCTGGAACAGAAAATGTGTCTGTGGACATCTGGAGGTTCTTTTCTCTAAGGCATCGAGATCCTTAATAGGATTAAGAGAGGAACAGTCTTGTTGCAACTTTCATGGTTCTTTTTTTTTTTTTTCGTAAGCATGAGAACGTATCTTTTTTTTTTTTTTTCAAGATTCCATTTATTTATCTGACAGACAGAGATCACAAGTAGGCAGAGAGAGAGGAGGAAGCAGGCTTCCTGCCTAGCAGAGAGCCTGATGCAGGGCTTGATCCTAGGATCCTGGGATCATGACCTGGGCTGAAGGCAGAGGCCTTAACCTACTGAGCCACCCAGGCACCCCGAGAACGTATCTTTTTAACTGAAATTTTTCTTGGAGCTCAATTACATAAAACAGATAAATATAATATTTTACTAATAGAAATTTATTTTAAAATTTTATATTTTTAGTATTTACTTATCCATCAGTGAGAACAGCAGAAAGTCTGATGAACATAAATATCAGAAATTGGGTGTTAATGCTTTGCTTCATACTGATTTCTGCATCCAAGTTATTTCAATTGTGTTTGGTTGTGTTTTGACCATTTAAAAAAAATTTTATGTATTTCAGAGTAACTAGAAAACCTACTTTGCCCAGAGAAATAGATGCAAAGGGAAAGTATGGGCTTTTTTAATAGTTTCCTTTCTATCATAGTATACCCTTCAAATGAACTAATCTAAAAACTTAGACAAGGAGCCAAAGCAATTTTAGTTTCAAAGTTTAACCACAACATTATTTAACAATGGCTTGCATTTCTCATCATGATATACAAGTCAGCCACAAACACCCCAACCCTCAGTAAGTGATAAAATGTCTCTAGTAAAATATACTTTGACATGTACCAAGATGAAGAGCAATTTTCACTTGAGCAGAGTTTTGTTGTGTTTTTTTTTTTTTAACTTGGCCTTATTAACAAACAAACAAACAAAAAAGCCCATGAAAAATCACCAAGTTTTTAAATCAATGATGATGCATTTGGCAGAATTTCAAGTACATACTCAAAAGAGGTAGAAATCCCAAGGGTATCTGGGTGGTTCAATCAGTAAAGCATCCGGCCCTTTATTTCAGCTCAGGTCATGGATCCCAGGGTGCTGGGATCGAGCCCCGTGTGTGGCTCCCGGCTCAACGAGGTGTCTGCTTAAAGATCCTCTTCCTCTAGCCCTCTCCCCAACTCACACTAGCACTCTCTCTCTCACTAAAATAAATTAATAAATCTCAGGAAAAAAAGTCGAAGTTCCATCCTGAAGAACTAACTAGTTGTCCAAATTAATATATTGATGGTCCTCAGTACACAAGACTGTGATATACATTTAAATGAATGTTTTTATTATAGTTTCTTAAATAATTAAAATATATTTAAAACATAAGCTTGTATAAAACATCTGTAGAAATCCCGAAGAGCCTTCCAAGAAATCTACATATCCAGCATGGGTCAAGTTTGGGGTTTGGGTGGTAGAAAATGAGGAGGAGAGGCATATGCATGGTAAAGGGAACAAGGGGCCAAGATTCTAAAGGACCTTATACGGGATGTTAAAGAACTTAAACTAGATCCTGAGAATCGCAGGCAAGGGAATGACAGAAGGTCTGCATTTTAGAGCAATCATACTGGATGTGCTATGGAAAATAATGGATTT
Source organism: Mustela nivalis (assembly GCF_964662115.1). NCBI lineage: Eukaryota > Metazoa > Chordata > Mammalia > Carnivora > Mustelidae > Mustela > Mustela nivalis. Next base: position 34,202,760 of record NC_139034.1, on the reverse strand, counting down.
AGGGCAGTAGGGTGGCTCAGTCTGTTAAGCGTCTGCCTTGGATTCAAGTCATGATCCCACGGTCCTGGGATCGAGGCCCACATTAGGCTCCCTGCTCAGTAGGAAGCCTGCTTCTCCCTCTGCCTCTCCTCCAGCTCCTGCTCTCTTTCTTACAAAAATGAATAAACTTTTAAAAGCCTTTTAATAATTAAAAAAAAGGAAATAATGGATTTAGGTGGGAGTGACAGGGAGGGCAAGAAGGGAGAGATACTGATCAGTTAGGAGCTGCTGGGATGTATTTATTTCAGGTGAGGGATGGTGGTAACCACCTCTAAGTTACAGCACCATGGAAGGAAAGAACAGGGGTGCGAGTCTAAGGTTGTTAAAGAAGGCAGAGTTGACAGGACAGTGTCATTAGTTAGTTGGAGGTGGAGGGATTAAGGAACAGAGGGAATAAGCAATGCTAATTTAGCTAATTAGCTAATTTAGCAATGCTAAATGCTCTGGAACCAGCTCTGGAGTGGACAGTGTCCCCATCACCAGGACAGGAAATTCCAGAGGAGGTTGGAATGGGTGCCAAGAAAGGAGCTGCTGAGGTCAAAATGTTGGGTTTGAGATGCAAGCCAGTAAGTAGTCACCGAGTCCCTGCAAAAGTTATGCCAAGCAGAGTCTCATGCATGAAGACAAATAAGCAGCAGATGTCTCTTTCACGGAACTTACAGCAAATGTAAACAGTCTGGTTATAAGGCAGAAAGGGGTCAAGGCTTTAAGGGAAGTACGTATCTTTGGAAAATAAGAGACGGTTTCTGAAAAAGTTTCCTAGGCCTTAAAAGATGAATATAATTTGGTTTTCTGGGGCTGACAAAGGAGAAAGACATTCCAGGCAGGAACAATAGCGTAAGTCAGAGATGGAGGGGGAAAAAAATGGATGTGACATTGGTGGGGAAACTAGAGTAATTCAGTTTGGTTTGGGGTAAAGGAGCACTAGGGAAGGCTTAAAGGCAAACTAGGGTAGATCGGGGAAGTTCCGGATTCTCCTGCTGTATTGTGGGACCTGCTCCGTCTATGTGGGCAGTCCGTGAAAGGTGTTTTTTTTTTTTTTTTTAAAGATTTTATTTATTTATTTCACTGAGAGAGATCACAAGTAGACAGAGAGGCAGGCAGAGAGAGAGAGGAAGAAGCAGGCTCCCTGCTGAGCAGAGAGCCCAATGCGGGACTCGATTCCAGGACCCTGAGATCATGACCTGAGCTGAAGGCAGCGGCTTAACCCACTGAGCCACCCAGGTGCTCCCCCTGAAAGTTTTTAACAGGGAAAAGCATGAGTTCACAGGTTCCAGTCCCTGGAGGTCTGATTTACTCTGCTGCTGAGGCGAAGGGCTCTGACTGCAGGAGCTGCTGGGCAAGTAATGTCCCCTCGGTTCCCCGCCCCTCCCAGGTACATGTCACTCTTCCTACAAAGGGAAATACCAGCCAGCTAGTGAAACACCACCGCAGTGGGGCTCTATGGGTCAAATCATTCCATCTGAGTCACTAACGCTGCTCTTTAACTTATTGTGGAATCTTTGGTTTGTGGTGTGGGGGTGGGTTAATTGGCAGAAATTGCAGAAGGAGCTGTTATTCCATTCTGATTTTAGGAGCTTGTGCAGAGATTTCAGAAACTCTTACAATACTTTGGGGTCAGCGCCTCATTTGTAAACTTAGAGAGAGATCTTGACATAACGAGGTGAAGTTCACGTCCTGGGTGAGTGGTCCCAACAGTGCCTGAAGTAGTTTGTCATCAGAATACAAAAACTGAACTTTTCTCTCAATACCAAGTAGATCGTTTGGATAAACACTGAATGCAGAGCATGAAAAAGAAAAAAAGAAAAAAAAAAGAAAGAAATTCAGTGCAGGCAGCTATAAATGCCATCTTAATTCTAACCACTGCCAATGGAAAAACCAAGAGCAATGAGTCTGGAAAGGTCAAGGTTTTTCCAAATCAAGGAAGTTTCTCTAGGCTCCTCATTCTGTTTACTTTCTGTCTGACTACATCAGACTATGCCATCCGAGTCCCTCTACCTATGGTTAGTTTTACACACAAATACCCATGCACACATGTACGTTAGGAAGGTGACCAGAAAACCACTTGGAGAGTTTTTTTTTCAGAAATTGTTTATTTAAATGGACTTCAAATTCTTCAGATAATTAAAGGTTTACCCCATCTGAGATCTCTCCGAAAACATTTGGAAGCTTTAATGGATTACTAAGCCTTAAATTAGTAGTCCCCAGCCAAATAAATGTATATACATTGGAGAAGAAAATTGTTAAGACCTATCACCAGAGGACTATAAGTTGGCTAAATTCTAAAAAGAAGAAATTATCATCACAGACACCCAATTAGAAATGACCACTGTCACGATAGTTGGAGAAGCAGACAACCAGGTGGTGTCTTTCCAGCTAAGACAAGTCAGATGGAGCCATAAGAGGTTTTTCCTGTAAGAAGCTAATGGAGGGTCACCTGGGTGGCTCAGTGGGTTAAGCCGCTGCCTTCGGCTCAGGTCATGATCTCAGGGTCCTGGGATCAAGTCCCAAGTCGGGCTCTCTGCTCAACGGGGAGCCTGCTTCCTCCTCTCTCTCTCTCTCTCTCTCTGCCTGCCTCTCTGCCTACTTGTGATCTCTCTGTCAAATAAATAAATAAAATCTTAAAAAAAAAAAAAAAAGAAGCTAATGGAGAAGCAAGTATCAACCCCCCAAAAGTAATTCGGCATGTTCAGAAGATCATCAAAAAAAAATCAATTTGTTTTCTCCAACAAGTTACAAATGATGAGCCATAGTTTTTAACCTGGTATGGAGAAAAAACAAAAACAAAAACAAAAAAACCTTTAATTGCATTAGCATTCCAAAGTGCTAGAGACAAAGATGCATGTTTTTGTCCAAAGACTTTTGACTCCACATTGAGATTCAGGTTAACTAGGCCGGTCTCCTGGAGAGCCATTTAGAGGAAGCAAAGGTAATTAAGTCTTAATGTTAAATACCTGTCTTTGTATCTCAACTCGAAGTTGCGTTTTCTTTTTTAATGCAAGGTTAGCAATGAGTGAACCAATGATGGCAGTTGTCTGAGCTGGGGGCATAGTTCTTGGGAAGCAAATACCATCTGGAGGATTATTACTGTCTTTAACTGAAACTCCTAAGATTGACCCCAAGTATCAACTAGCTATTTGTGGCTTTTTGCTTGAGTTACATAGTTTGGTTCTGCCTTTCCCTGAGTGAAATCAGAATGAGCCAAGCTGCCTGCCTGGAAAATTCAAAACAAACCACAGACTGTCTTATACTGCTCTTAGTGTATGAAGGCTTAGCAAAATATTCTTGGAAACATTAGAAAAGCACCTAGATGCAACTGTGGTTAATTGTATGGAGGCATCTGGGAGGAGAGTCGCTAGATATTTACACTCTTAGTTCCAAATTTTATCCTGAGAGGTGCTGTTTCCTTCATGACTTCTGGCAAAGGAGGCGAGCATATTAATGAAGCAAAGGCTCAGAAAATGCTCGCTGCCTGTTAGTTATCCTGGAATCTTCCTGGGATGCCTATGGAAGGCTTCAACCAAGACCACATTCCTCTTACTTTTGTTCCTTTTCATATCATTATTGGGTGACATGTTTTAATTTCACCAGAATGCTGTATATTCAACTGTAATTTTATTTTTTTAATAACCCTATAATGTATTATTTGTTTCAAGGGTACAGGTCTGTGATTCATCATCAATTGATTGTAATTTTAAGGGATATTGCAATGATTTACTCTAACCAAGGAGAAAAAAACTCTATAAATAGATAAGAACAATGTGGTACAGAAAGTCTATCTGCTTTTCTGCCTATCCTCCTTCTAACGGCTCAAGTCCTACTATCTTCTCAGAAGCTTCTCTGGCCAAAATCTGATTCTTGCGGTACAGTAGTCAAGAATGTGGAATTTGCCATCAAAAATACATGTCTGGGGCACCTGGGTGGCTCGGTGGGTTGAGCCGCTGCCTTTGGCTCTGGTGGTGATCTCAGGGTCCTGGGATCGAGTCCCGCATCGGGCTCTCTGCTCAGCAGGGGGCCTGCTTCCCTTCCTCTCTCTCTGCCTGCCTCTCTGCCTGCTTGTCCTACTTGTGATTTCTCTCTGTTAAATAAATAAAATCTTAAAAAAAAAAAAAAATACATATCTGAGTCAAGTCTGGCCTCTACCAATTGAAATTCTGTGACCTTGAATGAGTTATGTGACATTTCTGAACCTGTTTCCTTTTCTGTAATAATAAATAACAGTAGTCCCTTACTTGTTTCGAGAGTTTAAAGTACTTAGCACAACATCTGGTGCACAGTGAGCATTCATACGTGGTAGTCACTTAGTACTGGTGGTATATTAGGCCACTGCTTTTCAGCCTACTTAAAGTATGTGATAAACTGGAAACTCTGTACCAAGGATAGCAAGCAGTGACCTGTAGGTCGCATTGTGTTTAGCTGACACACTGTTTTTGAATGTATGAATGTGATTTCTACATTTAGGCTTGGCTTTTACTTTTCATTCAGCTGTCATCTCCTATCATGATTTCTTGTTGCTTTCCATATCTGCATTACATCGACCATTACTTGGTCCATGAAGGCATTTTAGTTTGTGACTACTGATCTAAATATTTGCTTTCGTTTCCTAAAAATTCAAAGGAAGAGGAGGAAAGACTAGTCAACCGTCAATGGCTGTCATCAAGAAGGGGGACAGAGGAGAGAGTGGGCAGAAGAGGGTGAAAATTCACTTCACTGATCCACGTCCCAGGACTCAAGAATTTCTGTCTGTTCCACTTAATAAGCACTTAACCATAGACTGACTTGTATTATTATCTGTTTGCCCATGTTTGTTTTATCTTCCAAAGAAGCCTACAATCTTCTTGAGGATGAGACTCAAGTTTTATATATATATATATATATATATATATATATATATATATTTTTTTTTTTTTTTTTTTTAAAGATTTTATTTATTTGAGAGAGAGAGTGAGAGAACAAGAGCACAAGCAGGGGAGAGGAGTGGAGGGAGCGGGAGAAGCAGGCTTCCCACTGAGTCAGGAGCCAGAAACAGGGCTCAATCCCAGGACCCTGAGATCATGACCTGAGCCGAAGGCAGATGGTTAATGGATTAAGCTACCCAGGCATCCCGATCATAATTTTTTTTTTTTAATTTCTCACACCTACCTCATTTCCTTCCCATAGTAACATTTCGATAAATGTATTTTCAAAATAACACTACAATGCATTCACGGAGCACTTTATGCCAGTATCCTATATCATAAATGCTTTGCTGCATTTATTCTGTTCAATCTTTTCAATAACCAAATGTGGCAGGCACTATTCTTAGCCCTACTTGTTAGATGAGAAAAAAGCTGAAACTTAGAAGGTTATGAAATTTGCCCCAAATAACACAGCTGGGAAAGGGCAAAGCCAAGACTGAAACCATAGTTTGTCTGGTCCCAAAGACCATACATTTCACCACTTTTGGATATTGCCTCCCAAATAGATAAACCAACCAACATTTCTTGATTAATTAGATGCTGAATAGACGGACATGAATGAACTTTTTAAGCTCGCTTGTAATATCTAGGTCACTTGGCAATAGCCAGATATTTACTATTGTGGACATTGGAATTTGAGTTTTATTCAGTCAGCAGAAAGTTTTGCTAAGCTTGTGGCCCCAAGGAAAGATGAATGAGATAATGTCATGGAAACAAATAATTATAAAACAAGGTACAACAGCTTTAATACCATTTGGAAAAATGCTATGGAAACATAGAAGGCAAACTCATTTTAAAATGGTTCATCACAGGGGCGCCCAGCTGGCTCAGATGTTTAAGCATCTGCCTTCAGTTTAGGTCATGATCTCCAGATCCTGGAATGGAGCCCCACATCAGGCTCCCTGCTCAGTTCCCTCTCCCTCTCCCTCTCCCCCTGCTTGTGCTCTCTCTAATAAATAAATAAAATCTTAAAAAAAAAAAAATAGTTCACCATATATAGTCAGCATTTCTAGAATTTCCACTAAGTGCCCGGCACTGTGCTCAGCAATTTACAAATATTTATTCAACAGTCACAACTACTTTTATGAAGCAGATTTCACTGTCCATATTTACAAATAAGTAAAATGAGGTTTGAAGTTGGGAAGTGGCTTGGCTGAGGTCACACAGCTAATAACAGGTGGTGGAGCAGAGATTTAACCTCAGATCTACAAGACGCTGAGGTCCATGGTTGTTCCAGCTCACCACACTGTTATTAGCAATGCACCCTTCTGGTCCTTTGCACTACCAGCAAACATCTAGGGAAGCAGTGTGTATAAAGAAGGCTTCATATCTGTCTCTTTAAGGGACTGCTAGCCAGCTGAGCGAACCAGCAGGGTCATGTGGCTGAGTCATCATCTGACTTGGGGAAGAGATTATTTTGATATTTTGCTTCTCACTACCCCTCCCCCCCACCTTTAGCTAGGGTTTGTAATCCCTATTGCTCTTTAGGCTGATACCAGTGTGTATGCCTGCTAATCTTGTTTAATGGTTTCTTGTCTAGTCACCTTATCCTTTTGTACTGAATGTAAGCATGATCATTTTGGGGTCTGTATTCTTCCCTATCCTCTTAATGCACTGAACATCTTAATGCAAGAACAAGAGAGTCTTGTCATTTAGTTGGTTGTTTGATTTGCCATTCTCATGATGAAGTTTCTAGATGAAAGCCAAAGCATGATCAATAACATTCAGAACATATTTTAGGAAAAAAAAAAAAACAAGCAAATGTGAAACATTTTCAGAGGACCCTCAGGAGATGCGTTGCAACTGCCCTTCAGTAGGAAAAATTCTAGAGCCTGGCATGTATGTCCTGCATATCTAACTGAGGAAATGGAAGGGGCGTGCAGGGACTATGCTGCAAAAGGGGAAAGCAAAGGGTTGTTACTGATGGAGAATATTTTGGCATCCTGGAATGAACCCCTCCAATACAAGCCTAACTTCTGGCCCACCAGTTTCATTTATAGGAGTCTATTCTAAAGAAACAGAATTGTGCATAAAACAATAACAAATGAATAAATGAATGAATGGAGGAGGTTGTGTATAGTAATTTACATATCTTTTATGGCCAAAAAAGAGAAATCACTTCACAGTTTGACAATGGAAATTGTACAAATGAATTATGATACATCCATATAATAGAATGCTACATTGAAAACTTTATGTGGTAGAAAAATATTTAATGGCATGGAAAAATGTTTTCTATATATTTTAACCTTTTTATAATAGGAGGTTTCAAGCATCCACAAATTAGTGAGACTATTATTGTAATGGGCCCATTATCCAGCTTCAACAGTTATCTACTCATGACCAACCTTATTTCAACTATAATCATGCTACTTCCCTCCCTCCAATTGACATGCTGAAATCCCAGAGCTCTCATCACTGTGCCTGCAAATATTTCAGCAGATTTTTCTAAAAGATAAGGATCTTATAAAAGAAAAAACCAGAACACTATTAATACACCTAAAAAATGAACAATAATGCCCTAATACCATTAATGATTTAGACAATATTTAAATCTCTTTGTCTCATAATGCTTTTTGCTTTTTTTTTTTTTTTAAGTTGGTTTGTTCCAATTAAGATCCAAACAGTCTGTAACTTGCATTTGGTGATAAGTCCTCCAAGTTGGTTTTTTTTTAAGCTTTTATTTAAATTCTTGTTCATTAACATATAGTGTAATATTGGTTTCAGAAGTAGAATTTAGTGATTCATTGCTTACATACAACACCCAGTGCTCATCATCACAAGTGCCCTCCTTAATACTCATAATCCATCTAGCCCACCCCCCACCCACCTCCCCTCCAGCAACCCTCAGTTTGTTCTCTATAGTTTAGAGTCTGTTTCTTGGTTTGTCTCTTTCTCTCTTTCTCTCTTTTGTTTTCCTTTGCTCATTTGTTTCTTAAATTCCACTATAAGTGAAATCATATGATCTTTGTCTTTCTCTGACTGACTTATTTCACTTAGCATAATACTTTCTAACTCCATCCATGTTGTCACAAATGGCAAGATCTCCTTCTTTTTTATGGCTAAGTAATATTTCTGTGTGTGTGTGTGTGTGTGTGTGTGTGTGTATAAACACACCACATCTTCTTTATCCATTCATCAGTTGATGGACATTTGGCCTTTTTCCATAATTTCGTATTGTTGATAATGCTGCTATAAATACTGAGGTGCATGTACCCCTCCAAATTAGCATTTTTGTATCCTTTGGGATAAATATCCAGTAGTGTAATTGCTGGGTCGTGGGGTAGCTCTATTTTCAACTTTTTGAGGAATCTCCATACTGTTTTCCAGAGGGGCTGTGCCAATTTGCATTCCCACCAAAAGTGTAGGAGGGTTCCCATTTCTCCACATCCTCACCATCATCTGTTGTTTCCGGTGTCATTAATTTTCGCCATTCTGACAGGTGTGAGGTGGTATTCATCGTGGTTTTGATCTGTATTTCCCTGATGATGAGTGGTGTTGAGCACAAAATTTCTTTTGGCCTTTAGGGTCCACCTCCCTTTCTTTTTACTTTCTATTACAATTATTTGTTGAAGAAACCAGGTTATGTGTTCTGTACAGTTTTTACTCCTTAGATTTTGTTAATAGCTTCCCCATGGTACTTTAAACATGCTTCTCTGTGTCCTGTGTTTTCTTGACCTCATGTGTGATTTTTGTGGGCTGAACTGTGCCATCCCTTCCCCAATTAATTTGTGTTCTAAATTAACATAAATTTGTATGTTAAAGTCCTAAGCCCCAGTATTTCAGAATGTGATTATATTTGGTGACAGGGTCTCCAAAGAGGTAAACTGAGTTAAAATGAGGTCATTAGGTTGGACCCTAATCTAATATAACCCATGTCTTTATAAGAGGAAATTTGGACTCAGACTTGATTAAAGAGGGAAGGTAATGTGAAGACACAAGGAGAAGAGGGCTCTCCACAAGCCAAGGGAGGAGGCCTCAGAAGAAACTACTACCCCACCAATACTTTCACCTTGGACTTCTGGCATCAGGCTGTGAGAAAATAAATTTCTGCTGTTTATAGACCACTTAATCTATAGTCCTTTGTAACAGCAGTCCTAAAAACTAACCCATAGATGATATTGTGCTCTTTCATCAACTGGCAAATAATCCACTCTTGAGTAGGGAATTCTACAGTGGGGAGAAAAAAACATATTCCAACAGTTACTAAAAGGAAAAAGCCACTCTATAATAAGAATGGTTACCATTTCAGAGTATATTCTGTGCCTGGCACTGTACTAAATACATTACATTCATCATATTACTTGATCCTTATGATAGCCCAGCAAAGCAGGTGTTTACTGGTACCATTTATAGGTAGTGAGATCAATTCAGTGAAATTTAGACACCACCCCCAGGAAACACAACTAGTTAAATGACATTGTTGAGACTCAAAGGTTGATCTGAGCAACTCAGGCCATCTGCCTACAAGATGCCTCCATCAGTCATTGAGAGTCTGGGTGATATCTGTCAAAGCAGAGTACCAGCCCAAATGGCTAACCTCAAACTGGAGAAGAAGGTGGAAAGGGAGATAGGTCTCAGGGAGGGACATCTTCTGGTAGGGAGAGGTTGCGGGGGGGACCCAGCATCTGAGGTCCTAACCCTGATTTTCACAGTTCACTCTGCAGTTGTCAGCAGCTCTCTGATGCTGAGTGTTAGAAAGATCCTAACAGTGGTTCCTCTTAGATCATGATAGAAAATCACTGAGGCATTATCTTTCACAGACCTCCTGCGTCTTCAGTTGCTGCCGTAAGCCCACTAACGACACTACACTTTACCTTCACGTTCACAGCTGTTTCCTTCTATTTTCACTTCCTTTGGATCCGATTTCTTTTCAGTTCAGAATTAAGAAGCAATGTGTGGGAGGCCATACAGTGTGGAGATTGAAATCATAGGCTTCGGAACAAAGCAGATTTGGCATGGTGTCCCTGTTCTGTCCCTTTACCTGGGCCACTTTAGGTGAGGGTGCTCTTCCCTCGAGGCCTTGTTTCCTTGTTTTAAAAATGAAATTAATTATAACACCTACCTCACAAGGCAGCTGTGACAATGCATTCAGTGAGGTAATGCATATAACGCATACCTTGCAGGGCCTGGAATTTAATAAGGTAGTTTTGAAATGTGAGCCCTGAAGGAAAGAAGGATGATAGAGGAAAGTGAAGGTTGTCAGTTCTCCCCAGCACTGCCTATCTCTGCCAGGAGTGAAATTCACCGGGGAAAGGCAGGTCACGCGGCTCTGGGAGCTTTTTATCACTAGCAGTGCTGGGCCAGAAAGTTTCAGGCACTCTTCCCTTTCCGCTTCTGGACCCAGGTCACATTTACTCTTTTTCCAGTGACTTTTTAGTTCTCTTATCACTCAATCAGCTCTGGACAAAGGACACTGACTTGGAAAGTTACAATCTGGTTACAGTTAACTAAGTAACAGCGAATGTCTGAAAGAGCCTAGAGCCAGTTTCCTCCTGAAATTCCTGGCCACCCGCTTTGGCCTATAATGGGAAATTTCAGGTCTGTTAAGCGCGCTAAGATTTTCTTTTCTTTTTAAGATTTATTTATTTATTTGAGAGAGAGAAAGAAAGAGAGCACATGCAAGCCAGGGGTAGGGCTGAGGGAGAGAGAGAATCTGAAGTAGACTCCCCCAGCCCCCAACTGAGTGAGGAACCTGACCCAGGGCTCAAGATCATGACCTGAGCCAAAGTCCAGAGGCAGATATTTAACTGATGGAGCCACCCCAGGGGACCCCTAAGCACACTAAGCTTTATTTTAGTGTGTCAGTCTACGCCAACATTATCTCCCCCACTTCCCAGTGGGAAAAATGCATTAAATTTAAGATCAGCGGGCTGTGTTGATATTACCTTTATTGACAAGACCCAGTATGAGTCAGGGCTGCTCTAACAGCTTCTCTCTGTTGCCTCACCATCAGCTTCTCCATGCTTGTCTTCCTGCTTGTTGGCCGGGTCTTCATGATCAGTACCAGCACGGGTTCATCTCCCACCTGCCTCATGGTGGACTCCGCGGTTGGGGAAGCGTGACGCTGACTTGGTGAGCCAACATTTTTCTGAGGGGCACTCTGCCAAGCATTCTATGGCTCTGAAATGCCTGGGGTTTGGGGAGGTGCGGCTGCCTCTAGGGAGCATGGGTGTGGACACTTTCAGTGTGGCCCTTCTTGGCTTTCACAACTCTGCTGGGGTGGGGTGGGAGGTAGAGGCTAGTACAGAGACAGAGCTCTAGCTTCCTTTTTCGTTTTCTGTGCTTTTTGCTGAGAAGAGTCTGAAGTGATATGTTTGAAGTCACTATTTCCAGAAAAGAGAACCATGTTGTTTTAGCTGACATCCCACAAATGCCATCAAACCCAAACATTCCTGGTAATTTCTGCAGTTCAAGTAAGATTTGGGAGGGCTGTCAATAGTTTTTTTCTCCCTGAGTCATTTTTTGGGGCTTCATTTCTTTTTTTGTTCATTTGTTTGCTTGTTTGTTTTGTTTTGGTTTTTGTTTTTTGGATTTTTTTTTTTTTTTGGTCTTTATTTCTGTTTCTAGTTTGTAACTACCCCAAAAGAGCAATAGAAATTTTTTGGTCAGCAGGTTTGAGGGCTGTCTTCCAAGTAAAATGTTAAAGTAAGAGTGACAGTCCCAATGAAATAATATTTTTATCCTATGAAAATAATTTGCAAGAAATTTGCATTGGGTTACGTGTTATATTTCACCAGAAATGCCCTACACAGCTTTTCTGAGGAGAAGTGATGAATAGAGCCCTGGAGGTTGTGATGTTTGATTTACTTTTGTCAACAACAATATTTCAGATGGACTCCATCTCTCATCCAAGACTCTCCGAGCACATGGCATTGACTGCCCAGCAAAATAAAATAAATCCCTCATTTCCCCATTTGGGAAGCTAACTTAAGTAAAATGAAGCATTTGTCTGGTTACTCAGTGAGACCTAGAGTGGACAAACTGAAAAAAATATGTAGCTCCCAACTTTTAGGTCTCGGTAATCAACAGTTAGCTTTCTCCCCCTTTGTTTTTGGAAACTTCTGGAATTTCTGGAAATATAGGATGTGATCCAACTTTTATTCTTTCTTAGTCAATATGAGCTAATGTTACTATGATTAGATCTTTACTTGAGATCACATTTTTCTTAAGATACAGATTCATATATTGCACCTAATTCTGCTCATTGACCCATACTTCTCTTATCCTTGCTTGAGTCATGGGCATTGTTTAAAAATTCTTTTTTTTTTTTTTAAGATTTATTTGAGAGAGCACATGAGCACATGAGCAGAGGGTAGGGCAGAGGGAGGAGGAGATGCAGACTCTCCACTGAGCAGGAAGCAGGAAGCCCCGACCTGGGGCTCCATCCCGGGACTGCGGGATCATGTCCTGAGATGTACAACCAACTGAACCACCCAAGTGTCCCTAAAAATTCTTCATACAGGAAGGGAAAGGGAACCAAAAGACACTGTGCACCAGAATATGTGAGGTAACCCATCAGATGTCTATAAATGTGACTTCAGCCAATCCTCCCTCCTGTCTCTAAGGAAGGTATTTTTTCTATTATATATGAAGAGATGGGGACTCAGAAATTAAATAATAACCCACTCAACATCATACAACCAATTAGATGGTGGGAATTGGATTTTGACCCCAGGATTCTCTGACTCCAAGTCCATGCTAATTAAAAAAAAAAAATTATATAGTAGGCCAAATTTCTTCCTTTCGTATTCTCCCAGAGAAAGGGACATAGAGACACAATGAACCTCTCATAGCTAAAGTTCAAGTGAATACGCGGCCTCTCTGAGGACTTGACTGTTTTCTGTAGAGGATCCAAAAACAGACCAGAACCTTTGCAGAAAACAATTTTGAATTCCCCGTTGCGTGCTAGATAAGAGCTAGGTTTTCATAACTGTCTGGAAATGTTGCTGGCCAATAGTATTGTTTGGTTTAAAATTTTTACTTCTCAAGCACAATCATAAGTAAAATCACTTCCAAATTTCCATATATTATCATTACCTCTGATAAAAGTAACATGGTGACATCTAGAATGGGTGCTCTCATTCTAGAAGTGGGAAGTTACCAAAAATGGGAACAAAATAAATGATTGAAAAGCAGACTAGTGCTGGAATACTGCTTTCCCAATTCCTGATCCCTTATGCTTTCTTTCTGACAGTGTAGTTTCTTTCTCAATCACTTTATAAGCCCAAATAGTAATAGAGAGACTTCCTGTTTTGAGAATGTAACTTGCCATAAGGTTTAATTATCCGACCAAATAATAATTATTTACTATCTTGTCCTAGAATGGTACTGCTAGCAATCAAGTTGACACATAAAATTAACCATCACAGGAGTCATTCAAGGGCTGTAGCCTTTATTTCAACTCATGCTGCACGGTAAAGGTGATTTAAAGGTCTAGAGAGACTGTCTTTCTTCTTTTCCTATTATCACTCAGAGTTCCTAATCACAACCAACAGAAATCAAATCTGGTTAACTCATGCAAAAATGTTATCAGTTGGAGCGATATTCAGGTCATTGTCCATGTGATGGGAGGGCTAGTAGAGGCATTCAAGCTCGTAGAAACGAGCTTGCCACCACCAAATCATACACAGTCCCCAACACAGGACACCACATAACTGACTTTGCTAAATGACCACTGCCATGGCTATGAACTGGATCTCATCACTCATCTATCTCTCTGTCACTCATTCAAGGTTGAAGTCCCTGGTGGGAGGGTCCCGCAGGTTCAAGCAAACTCTATGCTTGCATTCTGATTCCAGAGGGATGGGATAGAACACATTAGCTTTCTATTCTGGCTTCCTTTGTGGGAAGTGGGCGCCTGCTTTCCATCTCTGCTGCCACATTGGGGGCCTCCCCACAACTAGGATGTGGATTCAGATGCTGGGAAGCCAAAAAGTAGGCATTGTGCACCACAGTCCTATTGGAACTAATCTGCTATTTACGTGAGTGGACAAAGCTTAGGATACAGTGGACCCAAGGCAAATGAGCCAATTAGCAAGCTTGGCATGGGGAATTACAATCAGAAACAGGAAGCAACATCTGAGAAAGGGCAGCTTGCTAGCTTGTTGATGGCCTTAATGTTGGAGTCCCAAGCAGAAATTTTGGAAACAGTCCCTTAATCAATTAACTTACTGAAAAATACTTAGTGCACATTGGTTATGCACCTGGCGTGCAAAGAACAACCATTGTGAAAACAAGAGGCCTCCGTCTCAAACCCTTGCATACTGTTTTCACTTAGCAGGAGAGGAAAAGGAGGAAACAGTCATAAGCTGGCTCCTTGATCTGTCTGGAATCTGTTTCTCCCTACTTCTCGTAATTTTCTGGCTCCTTTCTCCATGTGCCCACAGTTCCCAGGCCTGGGAGCAACACGGGACATAGAATGAAGCTAAGTGTGGAGGTGCCTGGGAGGCAGTCGGTTAAGCATCTGCTTTCAGTTCAGGTCATGATATCAGGTTCTGGGATCAAGTCCCACACCTGGCTCCCTGCTGAGCAGGGAGTCTGCTTCACCCTCTGCACCTCACCCCTCTCCCCTGCTCATGCTCTCTCACTCACACATACTCTCTCTCTCTAAAATAAAATAAAAGTAAAGTAAAAACTAAAGTAAAATAAAAAAAATAAAATAATGAAGCTGAGTGTGAATTGAGCCAATAACTATGCTCATGATCTCTCTCTGTGCAAAAGATTCTTCACCTGTTTGGAAACCAAATCTCACTGAAAATCTGATGAAAGCTGTAACCCTTCCCCCAGAAAAATCCATGTCTTCACAAAACACCAAAATTTTTGTGAAAAACTTCACCAACTTTACAAGCTCCCTAAAGGGCAAAGGAGTTTAAGAAACCCAGATTAAGAACTTGTATTCTAAGGTTAAGAAAGAAAAAAAAACACCTGCCATAAGTATTTCTTCCTTCCTCTACCTTGGGGTCGAGTGTAAAACGGGGAGGAAGAGCCAGCCCTTTGCAGAGGACCTCTGGGCTCAATCGCCTTCCACCAGACAAGAGTCCTTGGCAACCAAATTTACTAACTCAGTAGAATTTCCTGCCCTCCCCCCCAACTCTATCAGCGCTCTATGGGAATCATTCACTTCTTTGCCATCCTGCAGTTTTAAACTGTTCAAATGTCCAAAACTTTTAAAATTCTCTGAATAAGATAATGCATTCCAATAGAGTAGAAGAACCAGTCTATTAGAATAGAACAGCTTTTGAACGAATCATTTCCTTTCAAAGACCACAACCCTCCTCACCACCCAGGCTCAATACCTCAAAAGAATTCATGCCCTCCCTCTTCAAGTCACCTGCTCAGCAAGCTCACTCAATTCTTCCTTTAGAATATTTCTAAATCTCGCACCTAATTTACACTTTTTCCCCCCCGCAGCTCTTTCTCTGGCCTCTGTAACCCCATGTCCAGACTACTATAATCAACTTTTAGCTACACTATTTCTAGTTTCTTCTTCCTCCAGCCCATCATCTATAATATAAAGCTGATCTTCCTCAAAATACCCATTTTGTCAAATAGATGCCTCCATCAGACTCCTCTATGTTGCCATTGCCTACACAACCCTGTGATGGGTTTGTGCTGAGTTAACATAGCTAATCTGGAACCATATTTCCTTGATTCCCTTCCCCCAAAGGATTCAAGGTGGGGGTTGCCCACAAAAGAAGTCTGCATTATCTTTGGGAGGCAAGGACCGAGGAGAAGCCATTTTCTATGCTCTGAAGGTCAGAGTACGCCCAGATGATGGCAGCTCAACACGTGTCACTGGGGGTCATCTGGCTGTTGGCCTGCAGTTTCCCCAGCTCCCACCAGCTCCCATCTTTCAGCTCCTCCAAGCACAGGGCTAGACCTATGGATAGCTCTGGGACAAAGGCACCCATTCCTTTGTAGGCCACCTATGTCATGGATGCTGGAGGTGGTGAAAGACAGTGGGGGTCAATTTGTTTTTGAGGGTTTCAGTTTTTCTTCAAAGGTTTCTATTTCCTCTTGCCTTTTTCTGCTTCCTCACCAACTCTTTTTCCCAATCGCCAGCCTCTGACCAATGGAGATTTCAAGCCCAACACCATGACAGGCAATGGGTCTCTCTCTACCAGCTCCCACAACACTGGAACCGGATGCTCCATCATAACTCTCAGAAAGAACCAGCCCTACACACACCTTGATTTCAGACTTCCAGACTCTGGAATCATGAGACAATAAATTTATGTTGGTTAATTCACCCAGTTCGTGATATTTTGCTACAGAACCCCCAGGACATGAACACCCCCTGCCCTCAGTCATCTTTCCCACCCCAGAACCCCTCCATATTTCTAGTGCTCTGCCAGGATCCTATACCCCAGCCTTTTGAAAAGGAAACAGTTTGGGACACCAGACTTTGTATTAGGTACTTTACATTCCTCATCATATTTAATCCCTAGGAGGGGTTCAGTACTATCCCCATTTTAGAAATAAGCAAATAGAGACAAAGGATTGTTCGATACTTGGCTGGGGTGAGTGATGGAGGTGAGATTCAAACCCATGTCTAACTCCAAAGCCAATGCTCTATCATCCTGCTTTCCTTTGCATTAAACAGGAAAAGATTCAACCTTCCAAACCTCCTGTCCTCTGACTTTTCTCACCATCTACATTTCCCAAAGGAGACCCTCATGATTACAAGAAGAAACTAACACTTCATAAGTCTCAACCTCTCTCCTCTAGTATCTGGACTCCACATGCTTGTTTTTCTCATAGAGATATTCATGGAGATCTCAGCACATCAGACTGATTGTAGGGAATATCAGGAAGAAATGGAAGAAAACTAGGATTTACAGGCTGACTTTAAAGTTGCGATTTTAGGACTTTCAAGTGTACGTAGAATACGAAATATGCCAACAAAGTACTGCTTGGGAGAGAATCCTTTGGGGAATCTGATTTAATGAATAAATGAGTATGTTTGGAAATTAGCTTTCCATTGTCTATAGTAATTCCCCATGCAGGCTTGAAAGCAGTTGCTTTCTTACTCATGAAAAGAATTTCCCTCTATTGTCTTGTTTGTCTGTTGAGGGGATGGTGGTTATAGAGAACTTGTTCAGGGAAGGCCATTGATGCTTAATCCATCAGTCAGAGCCAACATCAAAGGGCAGAGGCAGATGCTGGCAGGCTCCGCCCAGGGAGGACCCACAACCCAGAACAGCTCAGTTGACCTGGTATCCTTGGATCCTCAGAAGTTAAATTGCAGGCCCTACTGCAATGAGCACTTCAGCAAATAGAGACTTTCTTGTTACAACCAAAAAGCCCTTGACTTCACCTGTTGGTAGGCTTAGACCCAGGTTCCTGTATATAGCTCTTGACCTATATGACCTATGACCTTGTTCCTATTACAGCATCTTGGTCTTGTTCACCTCTTTAGGCTGGCTGGTCTCTGCTTGCCCTGCCCCACTCCCAACCAGATCCATTTTCCACCCTGCCCGATACCCTATTCTTAGAACTCTTAAGAACTACATCTTCGGACTCTTATCTTCTCACTTCCATCTGGGTTTGCCGATATTCAGGGTATTTAATATCCCAGATTCCTCAGGGCTGGACCCAAATCCAGCATCCACTGTTTTCATCTATCAAAGACCAGCAGTGCTGTCCAGAAACCGCATTCCTGGCCTGATTCCTTTACCAGGTTGCCTCCCCTTTCCTCCCCAGGCTTAGCAGTGGTAACAGCTTCCTCTTACTGCGATCCTGGGGGCATCCTCGTCTTCTGTTCCTTCCTTTAGCTCTACCTACCCTTTTGCAAGTAGCTCCTTCATTAACCTCCAAGTGTGCTACCTCCTTTCTGCTGGGACCCTGACTGATACACTACCAGGTCTTCAGGATTTAACACTTTAGCAAATAGTAGGCACTCAATTAAAAAATCTGTTGGGGAAAAAAAAGGATTGATGGATAAGGAATAGATGTTGCTTCAGGTCTGAAGTAATTCTACTCTTCCTTCCCTCTCTTCTCAGTCACCCTTCCCTCCATTCTTTTCTTAAATGTTTGCCTCTTCAGCTGTTGGTCCGTGACCTGGCTCCCCAGATGTCTCTAGGAACAGTGAAATGAGTCACAGTGACTCATCACTAACCCCGAAAAGAACTTAAGTCTGAAACTTGGGGCATCCGAAATACCTGATTGCCTAAGCCAGGATTTGGATGCTGCCTAAAATGTCAGTGGAAAATGTGACACAAGTGGTTGGTGAGAGAGGATGTTGTCTGTGTATGGAAGTCAGAGAACGGATAAATTAGCGGTACTTCCATCTGGCACGAATGGGCCACGACAGAGAATAAACTGGGCTTGTGGAGAGGAATTCTGGCCCATACACTCTGTGACAGAGACTTTCTCATTTGGCATTTTAACTTGCTGACAAGCTGTGCTGAAAGGCCATCTCAGTTTTGGGGCCTATAATGAAATGATAAAGGGAAGAGAGGTCAGCTGCCCAGGGCCCTTGTGGTTTTTTTCCCCTTTCTTTCTTTTTTTTCCCTCTTTTTAAAAATTTTTTAAATTTATTTTTTACTGAAGCCTAGTTGAGGACCTGAATAGACATTTCCCCAAAGAAGACATCCAGATGGCCAACAGACACATGAAAAGATGCTCAACATCACTCATCATCAGGGAAGTGCAAATCAAAACGACAATGAGGTATCATCTCACACCTGTCAGAAAGGCTCGAATCAAAAAGACAAGAAACAGGGGAAGAGTCAAGATGGCGGAGAAGTAGCAGGCTGAGACGACATCAGGTAGCAGGAGATCAGCTAGATAGCTTATCTAACCATTGAGAACACCTACAAATCCAACAGGAAATTGAAGAGAAGAAGAGCAACAATTCTAGAAACAGAAAATCGATCACTTTCTGAAAGGTAGGACCTGCGGAGAAGTGAATCCAAAGTGAGGAGAAGATAGACCATTGGGGGAGGGGCCACCTCCCGGCAAGCGGCGGAGCAAAGGGGCACAAAATCAGGACTTTTAAAAGTCTGCTCCACTGAGGGACTTCGCTCCAGAGGCTAAACCAGGGGGAAGCCCACGCGGGGTCAGCGTAACCCCAGGTCCCCCGGGGTCACAGAAGGACTGGGGGTGTCTGAGTGTCACAGAGCTCACAAGTATTACAACGGGGAAGCCGGCTACAGCAACAAAGCCAAGGAGTGAGCTCTCAACTCGGGCTTACCTTGAACGGGTCGCAGGCGGGGTGAGCTCAGAGTGTGGCCTGAGGTCACGGAGACAGAAGCAACTGGGCTCTTTTCTCCAAGTGCGAGTGGTTGAGTGCAACCAGAGGCCAGGGAGACGGGGGCGGTTGGGCGCTTTTCTCTGAGGGCGCACTGAGGAGCGGGACCCCGAGCTCTCGGCTCCTCCCAGCCGGAGACTGGGAGGCCGCCACTTTCATTCCCGTCCTCCGGAACTCTACAGAAAGCACTCAAGGATTAAAAGCTCCTGAAAGTAAACCCGAGTGGATTACTCAGCCCGGCTCCTGGTAAGGGCTGTGCAATTCCACCTGGGGCAAAGACACTTGAGAATCACTACAACAGCCCCCTCCCCTAGAAGATCAACAAGAAACCCAGCCAAGACTAACTTCACTCACCAAGAAGAACAGCGGAATTCCAGAGGAGGAGAAAGCAAATTTTTTTTTTAAGATTTTATTTATTTATTTGACAGACAGAGATCACAAGTAGGCAGAGAGGCAGGCAGAGAGAGAGATCCCAGGACCCTAAGATCATGACCCGAGCCAAAGGCAGAGGCTTTAACCCACTGAGCCACCCAGGTGCCCTGAGAAAGCAAATCTTATCTGGACAAAATGACAAGGTGGAAAAACTCACCACAAAAAAAAAAAAAAAAAAAGAGCAAGAGGCAATACTGAAGGCTGGGGACCTAATCAATACAGACATTGGTAATCTGACAGATCTAGAGTTCAGAATGATGATCCTCAAGGTTCTAGCCAGACTCAAAAAAGGCAGATATTAGAGAAGATATTAGAGAAACCCTCTCTGGAGAGATAAAAGCCCTTTCTGGAGAAATAAAAGAACTAAAATCTAACCAAGTTGAAATCAAAAAAGCTATTAATGAAGTGCAATCAAAAATGGAAGCTCTTACTGCTAGGATAAATGAGGCAGAAGAAAGACCTAGTGACATAGAAGACCAAATGACAGAGAATAAAGAAGCTGAGCAAAAGAGAGACAAACAAATACTGAACCACGAGGAGAGAATTCGAGAGATAAGTGACACCATAAGATGACACAGCATTAGAATAATTGGGATTCCAGAAGAAGAAAGAGAGAGGGGAGCAGAAGGTATATTGGAGAGAATTAGTGGAGTGAATTTCCCTAATATGGCAAAGGGAACAAATATCAAAATCCAGGAGATGCTAAGAATGCCCCTCAAAATCAATAAAAATAAATCCACACCTCGTCACCTGATAGTAAAATTTACAAGTCTTAGTGACAAAGAGAAAATTCTGAAAGCAGCCCGGGAAAAGAAGTCGGTAACATATAAGGGTAAAAACATTAGATTGGCAGCAGACCTATCCACAGAGACCTGGCAGGCCAGAAAGAACTGGCATGATATATTCAGAGCACTAAACGAGAAAAACATGCAGCCAAGAATACTATATCCAGCTAGGCTATCATTGAAAATAGAAGGAGAAATAAAAAGCTTCCAGGACAAACAAAAACTGAAAGAATTTGTAAACACCAAACCAGCTCTACAGGAAATACTGAAAGGGGTCCTCTAAACAAAGAGAGACCCTAAAAATAGTAGATCAGAAAAAAACAGAGACAATATACAGTAACAGTCACCTTACAGGCAATACAGTGGCACTAAATTCATATCATTCAATAGTTACCCTGAATGTTAATGGGCTAAATGCCCCGATTTACCCAAGGGTATCAGAATGGATAAAAAAACAAAACCCATCAATATCCTGCCTACAAGAAACTCATTTTAGACCCAAAGACACCTCCATATTTAAAATAAGGGGGTGGAAAACAATGTACCATGCTAATGGACATCAGAAGAAAGCTGGGGTGGCAATCCTTATATCAGATCAATTAGATCTTAAGCCAAAGACTATAATAAGAGATGAGGAAGGACACTATATCATACTCAAAGGGTCTGTCCAACAGGAAGACCTAACAATTTTAAATATCTATGCCCCTAACATGGGAGCAGCCAACTATATAAACCAATTAATAACAAAATCAAAGAAACACATCAACAGTAATACAATAATAGTAGGGGACTTTAACATTCCCCTCACTGAAATGGACAGATCATCTAAGCAAAAGATCAACAAGGAAATAAAGTCCTTAAATGACACACTGGACCAGATGGACATCACAGATATATTTAGAACATTCCATCCCAAAGCAACAATTCTGTTGCCAGTGCAACAATTCTTCTCTAGTGAACATGGAACATTCTCCAGAATAGATCACATCCTCGGTCCTAAAACAGGTCTGGTCTCAACTGGTATCAAAAGATTGGGATCATTCCCTGCATATTTTCAGACCACAATGCCCTGAAGCTAGAACTCAATCACAAGAGGAAATTTGGAAAGAAACCAAATATATGGAGACTAAACAGCATCCTTCTAAAAATTGAATGGGTCAACCAGGAAATTAAAGAAGAACTGAAAAAAATCATGGAAACAAATGATAATAACACACAGTTCAAAATCTGTGGGACACAACAAAGGCAGTCCTGAGAGGAAAATATGTAGCGGTACATGCCTTTCTCAAGAAACAAGAAAGGTCTCAGGTACACAACTTAACCCTACATCTAAAGAAGCTGGAGAAAGAAAAACAAAGAAAGCCTAAACCCAGCAAGAGAAGAGAAATAATAAAGATCAGAGAAGAAATCAATGAAATTGAAACTAAAAAAACAATAGAACAAATCAACAAAACTAGGAGCTGGTTCTTTGAAAGAATTAATAAGATTGACAAGCCCCTGGCCAGACTTATCAAAAAGAAAAGAGAAAGGACCCAAATACATAAAATCATGAATGAAAGAGGAGAGATCACAACCAACACCAAAGAAATACAAACAATTATAAGAACATACTATGAGCAACTCTACGCCAACAAATTCGACAACCTGGAAGAAATGGATACATTTCTATAGACATAAAAACTACCACAACTGAACCAGGAAGAAATAGAAAACCTGAACAGACACATAACCAGTAAGAAGATTGAAACAGTCATCAAAAATCTCCAAACAAACAAAAGTTGAGGGCCAGATGGCTTCCCAGGGGAATTCTACCAAACATTTAAAGAAGAACTAATTCCTATTCCCCTGAAACTGTTCCAAAAAATAGAAATGAAAGAAAAATATCCAAACTCATTTTATGAGGCCAGCATCACCTTGATCCCCAAACCAGACAAGGATCCCATCAAAAAAGAGAATTACAGACCAATATCCTTGATGAACACAGATGTGAAAATTCTCACCAAAATACTGGCCAATAGGATCCAACAGTACATTAAAAGGATTATTCACCACGACCAAGTGGGATTTATTCCAGGGCTGCAAGGTTGGTTCAACATCTACAAATCAATCAATGTGATACAATACATTAATAAAAGAAAGAATAAGAAGCATATGATACTCTCAATAGATGCTGAAAAAGCAATTGACAAAGTGCAGCATCCCTTCCTGATTAAAACTCTTCAAAGTGTAGGGTTAGAGGGCACATACCTCAATATTATCAAAGCCATCTATGAAAAACCCACTGCAAATATCATTCTCAATGGAGAAAAACTGAAAGCTTTTCTGCTAAGTTCAGGAGCACAGCAAGGATATCTGTTATTACCACTGCTGATCAACATAGGACTAGAAGTCCTAGCCTCAGCAATCAGACAACAAAAAGAAATTAAAGGCACCCAAATCGGCAAAGAAGAAGTCAAACTATCACTCTTCGCAGATGATATGATACTATATGTGGAAAATCCAAAAGGTTCCACCCCAAAACTGCTAGAACTTGTAAAGGAATTCAGGAAAGTATCAGGATATAAAATCAATGCACAGAAATCAGTTGCATTTCTTTACACTAACAACAAGACAGACATGCACCCAAAACCATAAGATACCTAGGAATAAACCTAACCAAAGAGGCTAAGAATCTATACTCAGAAAATTATAAAGTACTCATAAAAGAAATTGAGGAAGACACAAAGAAATGGAAAAATGTTCCATGCTCATGGATTGGAAGAGCAAATATTGTGAAAATGTCTATTTTCCTAAAGCAATCTACACATTTAATGCAATCCCTATCAAAATCCCATCCATTTTTTTTTTCAAAGAAATAGAACAAATAATCCTAAAATTTATATGGAACCAGAAAAGACCTCAAATAGCCGAAGGAATATTGAAAAAGAAAGCCAAAGTTGGTGGCATCACAATTCCAGACTTCAATCTCTATTACAAAGCTGTCATCATCAAGACAGTATGGTACTGGCACAAAAATGGACACATAGGTCAATGGAACAGAACAGAGAGCCCAGAAATAGACCCTCAACTCTGTGGTCAACAAATCTTTGACAAAGCAGGAAGGAATGTCCAGTGGAAAAAAGACAGCCTCTTCAACAAATGGTGCTGGGAAAATTGGACAGCCACATGCAGAAAAATGAAATTGGACTATTTCCTTACACCACACACAAAGATAGACTCAAAATGGATGAAGGACCTCAATGTGAGAAAGGAATCCATCAAAATCCTTGAGGAGAACACAGGCAGCGACCTCTTTGACCTCAACTGCAGCAACTTCTTCCTAGGAACGTTGCCAAAGACAACAGAAGCAAGAGCAAAAATGAACTATTGGGATTTCATCAAGGTCAAAAGCTTTTGCACAGCAAAGGAAACAGTTAACAAAACCAAAAGACAACTGATAGAATGGGAGAAGATATTTGCAAACGACATATCAGATAAAGGGCTAGAATCCAAAATCTATAAAGACCGTAGCAAACTCAACACCCAAAGAACAAATGATCCAATCAAGAAATGGGCAGAGGACATGAACAGACATTTCTGCAAAGAAGACATCCAGATGGCCAACAGACACATGAAAAAGTGCTCCACATCACTCGGCATCAGAGAAATACAAATTAAAACCACAATGAGATACCACCTCACACCAGTCAGAATGGCTAAAATTAATAAGTCAAGAAATGACAGATGCTGGCGAGGATGTGGAGAAAGGGGAACCCTCCTACACTGTTGGTGGGAATGCAAGCTGGTGCACCCACTCTGGAAAACAGCACGGAGGTTCCTTAAAAAACTGAAAATAGAGCTACCCTATGACCCAGCAATTGCACTACTGGGTATATATCCTAAAGATACAAATGTGGTGCTCCAAAGGGGCACATGCATCAGAATGTTTATAGCAGCAATGTCCACAATAGCCAAACTATGGAAAGAACCTAGATGTCCATCAACAGATGAATAGATAAAGAAGATGTGGTATATATACACAATGGAATACTATGCAGCCATCAAAAGAAATGAAATCTTGCCATTTGCAACGATGTGGATGAACTAGAGGGTATTATGCTTAGCGTATTAAGTCAATCAGAGAAAGAAAACTATCATATGATTTTCCTGATATGAGGAAGTGGAGATGCAATGTGGGGGGAGTCGTTGGGGGGTAGGAAAAGAAAAAATGAAAGATCGGGTTGGGAGGGAGACAAACCATAAAAGACTCAATCTCAAAAAACAGACTGAGGGTTGCTGGGGGGAGGGAGGACAGGAGAGGGTGGTGGGGATATGGACACTGGGGAGGGTATGTGCTATGATGAGTGCTGTGAAATGTGTAAACATGGCGATTCACAGACCTGTACCCCTGGGGATAAAAATACATTATATGTTTATTTTTAAAAATAAATAAATTTTAAAAAAAGAAAAAAAAGACAAGAAACAGCAAGTGTTGCCCCAGGTCCTTTTTTAGGGAAGGCCACAAAGGCTGAGTTGGTACATCAGGATGGAGAAGGCTGCCTGAACACTGGTCCATATGAAGTCTATCACAAGAGACTGGAACTAATCAGGATGCAGGAGGAAGGTGTTCAGTTGGAACTTCTGTCCTTTATAGGATCAATATTTGAGAAATAAGGCACTGATGGCTCAATTATCAACAGGGACTTTGACCTCCATTTCTTTTTATCCTAACTTTTTTTTTTTTTTTTTTAACAAAAGCCTCTGTAAATATCCTTGCATTGAGCTGGGACATCTCTGGGGCTTTTAGAAGAAAATCTGTGACTTTGAGTCCCCTCATGTCTTTGTGGCTTTGTTCCATTTGCTGTAACTATTTGTTGAATGTCAGGGACTTTCTGGGCCAACATTCCTGGAGGAGAGAGGTTAGAGGAGGAGACTCCCTTTGGCCTGTCAGACATCCATAGCAGGTATCTGTTGGGGACAGCAGTCAGCTGGGAGGGGGCCAAGCCTGATAACGTGTGCTCGCCCTGCTGCGGGAAACAAGCAGGAGGACCTTCCCCTATTCACATCTCTGTTTTCACCTGACCACAGTGGGGATGATTCCTACAGGGAATAATCCCTGGCCCTTAGTACGCCCTCAGTAAGCGGTGTCTGTAAGGGTTGCTAGCTGCAAAGGCTCATGCCTTGATTGACCACAAAGACCCCAGCGAGGCCCATGATGACATGAATCACTTTCATTTCCTGATGCTGACAAAAGAAGTCCCCTGGCTCTTGCTGGGTATAAAGCAGCCAAAGCAGAATGAGTCCTAAGAGCCCCCTTTGTCCCCACAGAGGCCTCCTTTGTCGGCCACAAATGCTGCTCTGGCAGTCCTGGCCACCCAGGCCACTGTTACAAATCTGTTTGGGTTGGAGTCCCACCAGTTCACGGCCAGGACGCGTCCAAGAGCCCAGGGGGGCTGAGCATGGCCGCGAGTTCATTCAGAGTGGCCCCGGGCAGCAGGGCTCCTGCCACCTCGGGCTTTACTTCTGAGTATCATCGATTCATTTTGATGACCTCGCTCCTCTCCCGGTGAGTCTTCCCCGGGGGCCCTAGCCCGCCAATGGGTCAGATGACTTCTGGAAAGACTTCTGGGCCCGGGAAGCGTTATTAGTGTTGGAAATGCGGGCACCTGGCAGGATTCCTTCTTGGAGCCGGTGCGTTGGAAAGGGTATTGGCAGAAAGCTGCTGCTTTTGCTCCATAAGTTGTTAAAGAGAGAAAAAATGGGAGACTTGAACAGCATTTGATAAAGGAACTCATGATGATCAGTTCCTCGTTCTGCAAACGCGGACACAAGAAGAGCTGGCAGCTCCCCTCTCCCGCAGAGCATGAGGCATCCCTGGAACTGGGGCGTGGACGGGTCAGGCCGGGGATCCACCGGAGCCTCCAACTCATTCCCCTACCCCTGGCTCTCTGGGGCACATACCATTTCTACTCTCCTACTTGGAGTGGGGTGAATGATCAACAGAAACACAGCCATGACTCTATAGAATTTATTGCTAGTGAACTCGCAAGCTTTTTTTTTCTTTATTTTTACTTTAATTGTGGTAAAACACATACAACAAAATTTACCATCCTAGCCATTTTTTAAAAGATTTTATTTATTTATTTGAAAGAGAGAGAGAGAGCACGCGGAGAAGCAGAGGGAAAGGGACAATCTGTGCTGAGCATAAAGCCGGACATGGGGCTCGATCTCACGATGCTGAGATCATGACCTGAGCAAAAATTGAGTAGATGCTTCACCGACTAAGCCACCCAGGTAACTCCCATCCTAACCATTTTTGAGTGTCTCAGGAGTGCTTAGTGTGTCCACAGTATTGCACAGCCAGTCTCAAGAACTCTTCTCATCTTGCAAAATTGGAACTCTGTACTCAATAAACAAAAAGTCCCCACTCTCCGGGCCCCCAGCCTCCAACAACTACTGTTGTTCATTCTGATTCTATGAGTCTGACTACTCTAGGTACCTCAACTATGTGGACTCTTACAGTATTTGTCTTTCTGTGGCTGGCTTATTTCTCTTGGCCTAAAGTTCTCAAGATTCATTCAGCTGTAGCACATGTCAGAACTTCCTTCCTTTTCAAGGCTGAATAATATGACAAGTTATCTTCTGTAACTGCAGTTTTATAAGGGATCCTCTGAGTATGAGGGAGAGCAAGGTTGGGTGGGGGAGATCCTTCAGAGTCTGAAGTTTTCATAAGGCCTACAGAGATTAATCTTTTTACAGATATATTCTCCTCACCCACAGTTGATATCCACCATCATGGGTTGCCAGTCAGGCCATTTGAGGCCCACCACCCCCACAGTGCTGACATTGATTGGTGGTGAGATCTTGAGCCAGTCACTTCATCACAGTACCTCTGGGATACCTCTGGGTGTTATGAACCCACACTAAGCTGAATGAACATTAAATGAAAGAGTATGTAGCAAAGCTCCAAGCATGGTGCTGCATAGGTTTTCAACCAAAGGATGTGAAATATTAATATACAGCAAACTAAAAATTAGATCCCTCCCCTCACCAGGGGTAGCACCCACACAGACCAGGGACTCTCTTCAACTTTTTTTGAGTCAGGGACCCCTTTGAGGATCTCATACCCAAAGACTCCATTTGGATTTCCAGGAAATTCTTAACTCTTGTGATGCCCATCCATGGACCTGAGGCTTAAGATCAGGAATCTGGGACTAGATGGTGTAGGTAACACAGATCGTGTTCTGCGCAAAGTGAATGAATGGCCCCAGTTCCATACAGGGCTGAAGAGACACTAGCACAGAGGGCCAAAAGAGTCAGGCGGATCCAACCAGGAACATGCCAGCACAGATATTCTGACATTTTCCAAGAGCTCAGCAATTCCTCTTCATTCTCCTGTGAGTGGTTCGTCAGTCTTAAGAATTCCCTTTCACTCACCACTCTTGGAAAGCACTTATCCTCCTGGTAGCTCCACAATGTAGATACTGAGTGGTATTCGTCTTGTGGCTGGGTTGATTCACTCTCCCACACAACTTTTGTGCCCCTTTCTCATATCATAGGCTCTCTGAAGAGTCTGTTTAGGGCTGAGTGCCTTTCCCAGAGCCCCACAGACACAGCCCTTTTGATAAGCTTGGGAGTAAAAAATCGCTCCGGCAATTGTGCTAAACTTTCAGACACACCACTTCCCATCAGGTGGACTCCGTTCTCTACAGAGATAAAGTCACCCCTTATGTGTGTTTCTATGGCTGCTTGGCACGGTGCAGACTGACACAGCCTTGGGTTTCAAAGGGAATGTTTTTAAAGGCTCAAATGGCTTAGCCCCAAGATCCAGCTACCATCACTCATAGAGTTCTCTGTCTAAAATTGGGGTTCAAAGGCAACAATGCAGGGAACCATCCCGACTCCTGCCTGTCTGCCTGCCTGCCCCCTGGGCCATTCTCCTGCCAGTCCAGGACATGGGCACCTTACAAGCAATTCCGTAAGTGTGAGCTGTCAATTGTAGCCTGCCTCCACGGGCACAGCTTCAGTGCTGTTAAAGATAAGACTTCTGCACCTTTCCCTCTATGGCCTGGTGCGAGCGTTTTACTAAATTCCAGTATCCTTGTAATCACTGCTTCAAGTGTAACGTTAAAGATTTTTATGGTAACAAAAAGCCTCTTGTCTAAGCATGCAGGGGAAAAACATATAGGGGGTCTAATCTTCCAATTGCCTAGGAACTGGCAGGTTACCTAGCTCTCCCATTAGAGAACCTTTGATTTAAGTCAAATAGCAAATCTATTAAATCTGACACCTTAGAATGGCATGAGCAGCCATACTATTACAAACTGCTTCAAAATCGCAGTAATCTGAGGAATCCAGGGTAAGATAAGAAACGAGTCCACGCACACAGCCAGAACAAATAACACAACTCCCCAAAATATGTTAAGCATTCCAAACCCAGAACTATGGAAAAGAAAGTATTGACCAAAAGGATTTCTACTGTTTCTTCCAGCCATCTCAATTCCAGCAAACTGATTCTTAGTGGCAAGAAAAAAAGTCAGGCTATACATCTGGTTCAATGTGGTTTTTGAAATAACACTTTCTCCCTAATTACAAAATGTGTTTATGCTTCATGGGGAAACCTCAGGAAACAACCTAACAAGGTAAAGGTTACTAATAATTCCATCCACAAGCAATGACGGCTTTAAGCATTTTAAAGTATGTCTTTCTTTTATATTACGAGGATAGATAATTATTGTCGCAGAAGTGATATACTGATTCATAATGTCGTTTGGTTTACTGATCTATTTATTTCAATTAGCTAACTAAAAATAAAAACAGGTTTTTATACCAATAGATTTTTTCCTTTAATATGCCACCTAATGGCTCTATACAGTTTCATCATTTGAATGTATGCTAACAGCATCCAGTTAGACACTAGGGTTATTACAATCCTTTCCTTCACGAATAAGGCTTGCACGGACAACTCTATGTGAAAAACTTCAGCTTAATCTCTGTGCTTTGGATCATTTCCTGCAAGTCTACCTCCTGTCATTAACATATACACATACTTGGCCTATATTTGGCATATATTATACACATACTTGGTGTATACTTGGAAGCCCAAACCAGAGATGAGCTCTTTCCTGAACAGCCAAGTGGAGAACTGAGCTCTCTGCTGATGTCAATGGAGAGACTCAAGAGAAGTTGCTAAAACTCAGTTGCAAATCGAATTTCCAACACAACCAAAAGCAAATGCTGTCAAGGCAGGTAATGCAGTTAGAAAAGACACAGATCCCCATGCAAAAACAATGCATTGTTTACAGGGAGTAATGGGTGAAATTGCAATAGTTGTAGATTAAATTGTCAAAGATAAAAGCCAGTGATGGGAGAATCACATCTGGTTCTGTTTGTTTCCTTCCATCCATGTTATGCACACATACATTTAAGGAGTGAAATCGTTTTTACGAGGCTGATTATGGAAAACAGCAGTGGGCTGGATGGAGCATTGTCTCTCATTTTCTCCGTGCCAGAGACAACGGCTTCCTTACCTGCTTAGCTGATTTCTCTTGTCATTTACCTCCATATTCCTAATAGCTACTTTATATGCTTTTGTCACCTAATATTTTTCTAGTGTTTTATTAAATGAGATGATTGAGGTTCTTTCTTCATTTTTCCAGATAAGATCATCACACTTTTTTTTCTTAAAGATTTTATTTAGTTACTTGACAGAGAGATACAGAGAGAGAGGGAACACAAGTAGGGAGAGTGGGAGAGGGAGAAGCAGGGTCCCGATGCAGGATTCAATCCCAGGACCCCAGGATCATGACCTGAGCCCAAGGCAGATGCTTAATCTACTGAGCCACCCAAGCGCCCACAATTGTCACATTCCACTCTGGAAGATAAGATTTTCACCCTCCTAGCTCCCATCCATGGATTCATGAAGGCTTTCTACAAATTATCTCTCAGTCTGTGTGTGTGTGTGTGTGTGTGTGTGTGTGTGTGTGTGTGTGTATGTAATTTTGGTTAGATCAATAATCAGTGATCATATTATTTTAATAATACTCTCTGATTACTTTTCTGCACAATTTGTTTTCCCTGGAACTAATCATTATTCCCTTTGCTTAGCTTTGTATGTACTTATTATTAACTCTCAACCTCAACTTTCCTCCAGTTGAGTCAAGACAGTCGGTTGTCTAAAAAGGATATTGACTGCATCAACCTTTCCACCATTTTCATCCTGAAGCCCCTTCTCCTGGAGATCCTGACTGTTCCAGTCTGATTTGGCCGTCCTCATTCCTCACATAGATGCCTCCCCCTCAACCAGAGGAGTCCCTTTGGGTTACATTTTCTGTTCCCTAAAACTCACATCTTCCTTTTTCTTGTCAATTACCTCAGGAGATTTTCAACAATGAGTGCTTAAGAATTAAACGTTTTGTGAGCCAGAAATTGTTTTTATGCTACCCTCTCATTGGATCGATATTTGACTAGACACGGAGTTCCAGTGTAGAAATAATTTTATCTCAGAATTTTGATGGCAGTGATTCATTACTGTCTAGATTTCAGAATTGTTGAGAAACACAAAGCCGTTCAGATTTCCAATCCTTTGTATATGGCCTGTTTTTCTCCTCTGAAAGCCTATAGAAACTTCTTTGGTTTTAAATGGTCTGAAGACTCATGATGATGTACCTTAACATCAGTTTATTTTCACCCACTATGCTGGGCTCCATGCTGTGAAATTTTCTTGATTTAGTGATTATTTCATCCACTCTAATATTCTAGTTTTATCTTTTCTCTTTTTTCCATCACTTCTGCCTTTTCGTTCTACTTTCTGAGATTTCTCTACAACTTTCTCTTCTAACCCTTAGTGAGTTTACCGCTTCAGCTATAGTGCTTTTAACTTCCAAAAATTATCTTTTATTCCCTTGGTTTTTCCTTTTTTATAGCATCCTGTTCTTCTTTGATGAATGCTTTCTCTGAGACTATTAATTATATTTGTAAGTGTTTTCTCATATGGTCTGTTTCTTCAAGTTGTTGGGGCTTTTTGTTTTTTGCTTGTTTTGGTCCCCATTTTTATTTTTGAAGTCTTACCTCAATTGTCTAGTGACCTTTGGTTGTCTAATCAGATCTAAGAACAAAGCATTAAACCTCTGCGTGGAAGCTCCAAGCACATGAGTGAAGCTCATTTGATGTCTGCTTCAGTGTGAGACAATCTGGCTGGGCTATTTCAATAGGGAAACTTTGATGTTAGTATCTTTAGGTCTTTTCTCTTGAGCTGGTCAAATTTCCCAGAGAAGGGTCATCTACTCTCTTGCCTGGAGATTATAGGACTGTGAACATTCCAGAAGGTTACTGAAAAGAGCTAGGAGTCAGTCTCCTTTTTTTATAATATCCTCACTGCCAACTGTGACTGGTACTCCTTGGGCCAGAGGCCCCCTCTTTTAGCCTCTCTAGAAAATAATATTATCTTCTGCTGGAACAAGTGAGGAGCAGTCCCTGGGCTACACAGCATAGGAGAAGATATCTGGAAATCTAATTATCTCTTAAACGAAACTCTAGTCAATATTCAGGTTTCTAGTTTCACCTTCAAATCCAATTCCACAGATAACCATATCATGGATTCCTGAGTCTTTAGGGATTCTCTATAAAAAAAACAGGGCTCCTTTTTTGCTCTTTCTACTAGGATTCCAGCCCCTCAGGTTAACCCAGTTGGTCAACATACATCCATCTGCATAACAGGTTCCAAAATTTGTTACTCTTACCTTTTCATTCCTATCAAGGTTATGTCATGTAAAAATACTATTATTTTATTGAGGTTTCAAAAAAAAGAAACATAGGTCCATGTATTCCTAGAAGCAGGTAACACTTTTTAGGAAGAGAAATCCCAATAGGAACAACAATGACTACCACAAACATTCAAAGGGCAATACACAAAGGCGAGGATAAGGGGACAAGATCACATCCTGCCCCAAACTCAGCTATTTCTCCTAAAGAGTGAAGTACAACGTCACTGAATGGCAGAGGAAAAGAGAACAATTCACAGTAGCAAACCATATTTGGAGAAAAGTTGAATGTATTGTGTGATTTTATCTACCCTTCCCAATAAAAAGAGCTACCATTTCCAGACTGCGTTTCTCTAGGTATTGGTGTAGATAATTCACCTACATTAACTCATTTGACCTTCATGATGTTATCATGCTCATTTTTCAAATGAGGAAACTGAGACAAAGAAGTTAAATTAGAATATTTAAGATTATAGAGGTAAGTGTTAGATTCAAGATTTGCCCTAGAGTCATTCTAACACTAAATATTTGTCCCTGGGTCATATTCATAATATAACACACAGAGGCTATATTTCTAAGATTATACTTAAAATTGACCAGCCATCCATATCTTCCCCACAGTTCTGCACTCCCTACCCCTCACACTAACATCCACAAACATTTGCTTTGGATTTCTTATTTTTCTTGTTCGACTATTTGCTTTCTTTTCCTTATCACCACGCTGATTTGTTTCTTCAACTTCTGGTTCTTCAATTAGTCAAGATCTGTATCCCTGACAGATAATCAAGGTGTGGTTCATACCAATGTTTGTGGACAATATAACTCAAGCAAATAATATTTTATGGCATACTTTGAGAAATTCACCAGATTAGAAAAAAAGAAACTTGGCCTTATCTTTACCAAATGGATTAATAGCTAAGGACAGGAAATAATTTCTTGTGTGCATTATCTATAACACAGAAAATGAGTTTTTGTCTCTTTGAGTAATTAGTTTCTGGTCCCTACTGGGATGAACCAGGAATTAAGTGCATTGGCACTCTGGTTTTATATTCTGGTTTTACACCTTGAGGTTCTGTATTTTGCTACTCAGTTCTCTTTGCTATGCTAACATCTCTTCCCAGAATTAACAATTTAATATCTTAGGGCACCTGGGTGGTTCAGTCCATCGAGCATCTGACTCTTGATTTCAGCTCAGGTCTGGATCTCATGATTGTGGGATTGAGCCTCTGCACTCAGCAGGGAGTCGGCTTCAGAGTCTCTTTCCCTCTCCTTCTGCCCCTCCCCCAACTCGTCCGCTCACACTCTCTCTCTCTCTCAAATAAATAAACAAATCTTTTAAAAAAAGGAAATAGCACTGTAAGGTATTAACATCCTGCAGTGGATATGGTCTAGTATAAGGCCAGTGAACCAGGGCTGCCCCTATTCCAAATTCAGAATGTCACCACTGAATCTTTGCAATGACTCTATGTACCATGGGGTGCCGTGCCAGACCTAGGGTGAGCAGAAGGGAGAAGACAAATAAGGAACAATAAAGGAAAGGAGGTCAAGAAGAAATGGGGGAAGGAAAAGGAAACAAAATAAATAAAATAAGGGATGGCCTTGGGTAAGGGTGGCTAATCAGGTGAAGGGGAAAGGTGCCTAGTATCAAATCTGGCTCCTCATCTGGGTTTCCAGATGGGCAGACCATCCCAGGTCCAAAAGGCTAGAGACTTCCCCTTTCTTTTTGGCCATAATACGGTTTCTTCAGTTCTTCTCCCCTCAATTTGACCCATCCTATTTGCCTGTTCACTTCAAAACTCTACAAATTACATCAGCTTCTGGGCACAACATAGCCTTTAACTGTGATTGGTAGAGCCCACAGAGCATTTTTAAAAGTGAATTTGAAGGGTTCCTGGGTGGCTCAGTCAGGTAAGGGTCTGCCTTCGGCTCGGGTCATGATCTTAGGGTCCTGGGAGTCCCGAATCAGACTCCTTGCTCAGTGGGAAGCCTGCTTCTCCCTCTCCCACTCCCTCTGCTGCTCCCCCTGCTTATGCACGCTCTCTGTCAAATAAATAAAACTTTTTTGGAAAATAAAATACAATAAAAATAAAAGTGAATTTGAATGTCTTTAGACATACCCGCGTTTCTCAGTGTCTCAGCCCCACCCCTTGCTTCATTACACCCTCCACTTCTCTTGGTTCAGTAGCCTACCTGGCTTTGAATCCTTTTGAGTATATGACCCCTGCCCCCTCTACCTTGTGCACTCTTGTCAGTTTGTTTCATATGTTCCTGTTCTTCACCCACCACCACACAGTGAAGTTGTTGAAGGCAGGAGCCCTCGGTTTGGTTACCTCCCAGCCGCTCTGCTTCTCTCAGCTATAACAGGAACCACGTGTGTTATGTTAACTGCCATTTATTGAGATCCTAATATGCACCAGGCTCTGTCCTAAACATGTAATAACTCATTTACATGTAATAACTCACTTAATCCTAAAACACAATCAGGTGGGGACACTGAGTCACAAATCTAGGCCAAATTCACTCCATAGAAAACCCAGGACTCCGGCCCCTTCTGACTTCACAGCTTATGACCAATCATCACACCCCAAGTCAGTTGCCACCATCGGCCATGGACATCAATGGAGTTGATTAAATTGGAAAGATCATGGGGAAGACCAGGAGTCGAGGCCTCTGGATTCCAATCTACTCACTCAGTTCACTCAGTTCCTTGACCCATTTCCTCTGCATATGAAGGGGCGTATTAGGCACAGTTTTTTGTGGGCCTCAGGTGTTCTGTCTCTAAAATGGGTGGTAAGTTGAGTGTCCAGTCAGTTGAGTGTCCAGCTCTTGGTTTCAGCTCAGGTCATGATCTCAGGGTCATGAGATTAGGCCTCGTGTCAGTCTCCATGCTCAGCAGGGAGTCTCCGTCTCCATTGACCCCTTTCCCTGCACGCACTCTCTCTCGCTAATAAATAAATAAATCTTAAAAAATAAAATAAAATGGGGAGAACAAACCACATTATCCATCTACCACCAAGAGAATCCTCTTTTATTTATTATGCAATTCTTCACCAAGAACCAGTTAGGACTGCAGCTCTTCTAAAGAAAGGTTAGGATAAAACACTAAGCAAAACTGGAAAAACATACCTTTCAGAGCAAAGCAATAGCTGACTTTGCAAAGGCTTGGGACACATTTCTGGGTTTTTTTCAACCATGTCTTTGAGCACTGTAGGAATGCAACACACTGGGCATAAGCTATTTTTTTAGACAGTCCAGAAATCTGCAATACAAAAGCCTTTGGTATTGCTTTTGAATGCTAGGTATTTAAAGTCCCCAACATAATGACTTATTAATAAAGCTCTCCACTGCTCATAAGTGAACACTATTAACAAATCCTATTTAATCAGTCAATATAATCAGATTAACTGGAATAAAAGAGGCATCTACATTCCCAGTAATTTGCTGAACTTGCACTGCACCAAGAGATGTCTATGCTGCAAACCAAAGTAAGAGCATTTATTTTTGAATTTGTGTATGAGAGGTATGACCCATACCCAACACCTTTCCCAGGGGGCTCTTGATTTCTGGATTCAACCATCCATTCATCCAGCAAGCTCACCAGGGGACCTGCCTGTCTAGCCAACCCCTGCTGGCAGGCTAACTCTCCTTCCTCTGCCTTCCAACTTCTGAAGTCATAAAAGTATTCAGTCTCCTCTAGCACCCCAGAGGCCATGATGGGGGTGGAATGGGGTAGGGAGGGAAAGGAACAGTGGAACTAGAAGCAGCCTCTGAGTCGTAGAGACAGAGAAGCAGGGGTAGCTACCCGGGATCTACCACGCGGAGCTCCCACGGGGTCCTTCTACAGCCAGAGTTGGTCAGGACACCTGTTACCACCTCCAGAGCTCGTGGTCTAGTGATTGCCAGCTCCTGCTCTCTTCCAGCACTCTCCTTAGGGTGGGTGGGCCAAGTGGGGAGGAGTCTATCTGCATGGCTTCTTCCCTGGCCCATGTGCTTGGATTCCTCCTCAAAATTCAGTCCAGATCTCCCCTTTGGGGCTCATTCTCTGACTACTTGCAATTTTTGTCCACAAATAGGAATTTTTGTCCTAAATTCTGACAATATTCCCATCAGTGAGTCATTTATTAACGTGCAATGAGCCCAGATTGTTTACACTCCATCCTCGGGGTTGAGAAAACAGATAAAACAAGCATGACTCCTGCATTCAGGGAGTTTCCAATCTAATGGGAAACCGACTGGTGATATTACAGCTTGGAGATGCTAAATGGCTATACGGACAAAATTGTGGAAGTGCTTCCTGGTAGTGGGAGAAAAATTCTCTATACCAGTCAGAAATAGAAATAAAATACATCATCAGGGATGACGGTGGGTGTGCAGGCCAAGCATACCTTCATGGCGGACTCAGCCATGCTCCACTTTTACCTAAGTATACTTCAACATACCATTCAAAATGCTTTTATTTAGAATATTTTGTTTCATAATGAACCTTCCTTTTTCCCTCTTACTTCTGGTGCAGAAGCTCTTGGTGCCATATATCTCACCATCCCTCAGGTGTCTTACCAAGGCTCCAATTTAGGACTTAAACAGCCGCTGGAAGGTAACAGGAACATTCCTAAACATTGCCATCCTGTGGCCACAGGAAGCTAGAACCAGAAATGGCGGCGCTGTTGCCATTTCAAGTGGGGGAAGGCAAGCATGTTCATCACCTGCCACCCCCAGAGGATTGCCAACAGCCCTAAAGACAAATTCCTGACTTGGGAAAGATGTTCCTCAAAAGTAGATCCACAAGTAAAAGTAACCTAGCAATCCAAAGGTTCTGCATCTCAGGATGTGATGTCTCTCAGGAGGGCAGTCTTGGGGTACACGACAAATGAGTCACCTCTTCAGAAAACCCTGGTTTTGAAGAAAGTTGTAAAAAGCATGTTCTCAGAGGCTGCCCCCAACTTTTCTGGGACAAAGTTGTTGCCTTTTATTTAAAAAGACTGCTTGGAACAACACCACAGATTTTCAAAGATCTCCACGAGGCCCCTTGGAACTGGTATTCCACCATTACACACTGACAAGCACTGACCATGGAATCGTGAATAATACTGCCCAGCCAATGATGCTAGCAAGAGAGGGAGGGGTCTGTTTGTCTCTTGATGAATGTGGCTAATTGTCCCTGAGGGTACCTGGAATTGCACCTGGGAAGCCAAGCATGAAGAGAAGAATGGACCTCAAGCTCTGTCAAGGTGCGTGACCTGCTCATAGACACCTGATAGGTAAGGGTACCCACCCGGGTCATTATGTGCCTGCCAGCACTGTACTGGTCTGGTTTAGGTAGCCTGGTCAATCCAGACTATCTTACATCTGTGACAGGCTCAGGTTTCTTTGCTGTGAGTCATATCCCCCACTCACAGAAATGGAAAAAATTGATGAGACACCT
This sequence comes from Mustela nivalis, assembly GCF_964662115.1. Classification (NCBI taxonomy): domain Eukaryota; kingdom Metazoa; phylum Chordata; class Mammalia; order Carnivora; family Mustelidae; genus Mustela; species Mustela nivalis. Next base: position 34,165,129 of record NC_139034.1, on the reverse strand, counting down.
GCCCATTTGGTCATTGCTATAGCTTACCATACAAGGTGATGGGCACATGACTTTGTTAAGCTGGCTACAAATGTATCAGATTAGTTTCTGATACAAATGTATCAGAAAGTAGTCTATGCCAACCTCTTCACCCATGGTAATGACAGAAATAGCTTACATTTTCATCATGCTTTTTAAACTATGAAATGAATTGTTTGATTGGGAAATTGAGACTCAGATTATTTACATTAACTAAAATAAGAGAATGGAGAGAAGTTTCATAATTTTAAAAGCATCAGACTTGTTTTTCTAGCTTAGGGAAAAATTACTAGTAAGCGTAATATAAAAACTGATTACTTTCTCTTACCTAACAGAAAATGATAGTAGGTCATGCTCATGATTAGAATTCCAATATTTATTCAATTAAATAACCCATTTGATGAGTACTGATGAGGTAGGCTATGCAAACTCTAAAACTGTGGTAGCTTGTGACCTAAACAAGCATTTCTACCACAAGGCAGTTGTGTGACCCTGGGTCACGTGCACCTAGTGCCCCCAGAGCAAAAAGAGATGATTCCAGGCCCTATCATCACTGGCATGTGAGAAGAGGGATGATTTTGAAATGATATTCAAGAACACTCAAAATATTTTGACAAGCAAAACCAAAAATGGGGGGAAGGGCATTTCATACAGAAGGAACAGCTTGAGCATACACTTCCTGAAGTAGGAACGAATATTTGAAGGAAAACACGTGGCTTAGGTTAGCTAGAATAAAGAAATATGGGAGATCAAGTTGAACAGATAGTTTGGGGTGATATGAAAATCCCCGAAAGCCAATGTACCACTCAGGGCTCACTTTCAGAACCTACGGCACAGCGCTGGCAGCCATTAGAAAGAATTTAATAAAGAGAAATTAACTACAAAGATGTTGGGAAAGCTGAAGAGTTATCTAGGGGCTGGTGAAGTCACCTTGGAATTAGTTCCAACAGGAAGCTGCTACCACCCTTTAAAAGACTAGAGCAGAACCGCCCCCAACGAGAGCTAGATCCCCAGCAGAGCTGCCCAGTAAGAGTGGGACCCGCAGTGGGAGAATCTGTCTCATGGGACCTATAACACAGGGAGAGCACAGTCACTGCAGAGACACTGCCTGAGTTGGGTCCATCTAACCTGCTTGAGTCAGAGACACCTCGGCTTCTTCCTCCTGCCCTCCACTCTCATCAGTGCACTGGCCAAACCTAGCCCACGCAAGGGAGCCTGGAAAGGCAATTTACAGGGAAAGGGCAAGAATGGATCTGGGAGCAATCCATCAGGGGAGTAACAGCTCAATCAGATTATACAAATAGGCTGTATTCAATCAGCCATGAGGGGCCATCGCTGGGGTTTCTGAGGTCAAATGTAAGGGTCATAGCACTGGATGGTGACAGTAAGACCTGTTAGTTAGCTATTTCAGTTATGTAAGTGTGGCAGACTGCAGAATGGCCCCCGGAGGACACCCAAACCTGCTCCTTGGGACGTGTGAATAGAACTTTCAATGTCAAAAAGACTTTGCGGCTGTGATTGCATCACAGCTCTTCATATGGGGGCTAATCCTGGGCTAAGGCACTCACGGGGTCTTGATAAGAGGTGGAAGGGCCACAAGCCAAGGAATACAGAGAGCTTCTAGAAGATGTAAAGGCAAGGAAACAGATTCTTCTCAAGAGCTTCCAGAAGCGACCAGCCTTGCCAATAACCTGACTTTAGCCCATTTGAAACTGATTTCAGACTTTCGGCCACCAGAACCAGGAGAAACTCAGTGTGTGTTGCTTTAAGTCACTGAGTTTGTGGTCATTGACTACAGTAGCCATAGGAAACTAGGTACAGTAGCTTTGAGATACAAAGGGCCAGATGAATTATAAAGACTCCATAAAGACTCCACATATAAAAACTCCATCCTCCTGGGTATCATGTCCAGCCCTCCAGACCAGAACCACTCTTTCTCTCCAGTGTAAATCCTCTGAAAAGGTAAGTTACCCCACAAGCTCCCAACCATGTGGTGAAGCAAGGCTCTGCGTGGCACTGAGTGGTCTGTTTTCCTCTGCTCTGACTGCCAGGGCCTGCACCGGGCCTCTGTCCCACATTCCACACTGGCGGTAAGCTGTTCTCAAAATGGCCCCTGGCCTTCATGCCCTGGTGAGATCCCCTGCCCTGGAGTGTGGGCCAGGCTCTGTGACTTTCTTGCAACAGATAGAACTTGGCAAACACGAGGGGATGTCATCTCCAAGATGAGAGGGTAAAAGACCTACAGTTTCCCTCTGGCATGTACATTCTCTCCCCTTCCTGACCTCCTCCCCTCCTCCTCACCCCCACTATCCCATTCCCCTGTAGGTACGTGTGTGTGTGTGTGTGTATACCTCTCAGAAGCCAGCGACCAGAGGCATCCAGGAGACCTCCCTGCCTGTGAGGCCTTGTTCTCCTCCTGAGGCCTCATGCCTTCCATATTAGACCAAGAAGGGCCCGTGTTTATTTGTCTTGGGCTGCTTTATTTGCTCAGGCTGTTTTCCTGAGGTAACCCGAGGCGTCCTCTTAAGGAGCAGGGGGGACGTGGGCCAGGAGGCAAGCTCTGCGGCCTCCTTGTCTGAGCTACCATTCCCGGTGAGAAGGTTGGCATCTGTGTGAAGGCCTCCACAGGCTCCAGGCCGTGGACTGTTTGTTGACATTCAAGAAATAAATCTGGGAAAACCAAAACCAAAACCAGCAGGAATTTAGACAGCAAAATTCTGGGTGGTGGGGAAGATTCTGTGATGATTTCCCATGCAGGATTTCAGGAAGGATTCCATGCTAGGACTGAATCATCTGAAGAATGGAATGCCACTGCCCTTGCTCGCTGCTCTGGGCTTGGATTCCGGGCCCCGGCTCTTTCCTGAAGCTGCTCTAGCTTGCTTCCGTGACAGACAAACCACAGATATCGCACTGTTTGCACAGGGAAAGCTTGGGACCATCCTGTGGGGAGCGCATCCATCCAGACCGTTTTCCCAAAGCATTTGCTCACTTTTTAAAATAAGGTACGCACACCATTTTTTTTAGATCTAATATTCTTGCACACGTAAGAGACCATGGTGTGGTATCAAGATAACTTTCATGAGCACCGGAAAACCAAAACATTCATTTGACTCCTGTCATTGCGTTACTTGCTATTGTGGTGGTTGGAACCAAATCCCCAGTAGCTTCCAAGTAGATGTGGTCTGGGGGCTTAGTAAACGCTATGCTTTATGCCAGATGCTCTTTATGCTCCCCTCATTTAATTCTCACAAAGCAATGAGTCTGGCCCATTTTATAAACAAGGACACTGATGCTTAGAGAGGTCAACTTATTTGCTCAGGGTCACAGAGCAGGAAAGCCCAGACCCTGGAGTCCAGCTCCTACCCATTTGACTTTACAGCCTGGCCGTGAACCACACGTTCTGTGGCCTCCCCAAAAGACAACATGCCCCCTAGCTTCTGCCCTTTAAAAAAAACTTGGCTTTTTAACCTCTAAACTGATTTCATTTGTCAACCACATTACGTATAAACCCATATCCTCCCACTCCTATTTTCAGAGTTGCTTAGTGGTCCAGGTTTGTCAACCTCAGTTCTGCTGGCACCTGGGGCTGGAGAGTGGCTCTGTCCAACATATTATAAGATGGGTACCTGATTCTCTGGCCTCTACCTACGACCTGTTCCCTCCCCAAGTTGTGACCATCAAAAATGTCTCCAGGTTTTACCAGATATCGGGGAGGGGGACAAAGTCATTCCCAACCAAGAATCACTGGGCTAGTATTATATCCGGTCAGTTCTTTAAAAGAAGCAATGGATTCCCGATGTTTCCTCCACACATTCCCCATCAGCTCATTCCAGAAAGTATTTTCAACCTTTGCTTATGTTACATGATCCTGCCAGTAAGTTTATTTTTAAATAACCCTCAAGAAAGAAGCCCAGAAATGACTTGAGGAGAGAAAAAAAGTCCAATTTTGGTAGGCAGGACAGCTGGGTGAGAGGTCTGTGGCCAGCCCCGAGATGGTGTGTGGGGCAGCGTGGGGCGGCCTCGGCAGTGAGGAGAGCCCACCAGCCGCCCTCTCACTTTTGGCATCAGCATCCGCAGGATCCTTTGGGACCAATCATACAGCCTCACTATTTGATTGCACCAAAACATGCATTGTGGGTGGCTGTCATTGTCCCAAGTCCCAGGACTCCAAGAACCATGCAGATTTACGAGATGAGAAGAAATATAAAGTGTCGCAGAAGGCGAATCCTTCTCCGTTCACCCTGGGCTAGAGGAGATCTGTCATTGCCTTAAATAGTGGCACGAAGCACAAACTTTTGGAGGTTGTTAGCTATCTGACTTCCTTGGCAGAACTTTTGGAACACACCATGTAGAGGTTTTATCTGAGTTTGGGTTCCTCCAATTATAGATCCTGAAAAAGGATTTGGATGTTAGTTGTTTGTTTGGGTGGTGATCCCACGGAGCTTGGTGAGCAGTACGGGAAATAAGACAGGGAAGGGAAGAAAGCCAGTAAAGACTTGCTATGAAGGGGTTCCCTCCGGGAGGACGATGGCTCAGCTCCCCTGGGGTCCTCTAAGCGACTACATAGAACACATCTTAGAACGGTGCCCCAAGGATGAGGCAGCTGGGAAATCCGCCCATCGACTTCCATAACTCCTGGGTTGACACCTCCTGGAGACACAAACTCCAGGGCTCTCCTGGGCTGCCGCTTCTGTGGCCAACATATTCTCATGGCCAGAGAATGCCCTCCGTCAGGGAGAAGGTTGGTGTTCGAGCATTTGTTATCTATGGCAACACAATAGATTTCCCCCAAATTCAGTGGCTTAAAACAACACGCAATTGTTATACCCCAGTCTCTGCGGGCTGGGAATCCAGGCACAGCTGAGAGGGGAGACTCTGCTCAGGTCTCTTGTAAGAGCGAGTAAGGTTTCAGCTGGAGTCTCAGGTATCTGAAGGTTCAGTCTGGGGATTGGCTTCAGGCTCGCTCAGTGGTTGCTGGTGGGATTCAGTTCCTCACAGCTTGAAGGGCTGAGGGCCTCAGGTCCTTGTTGGTCCTAGTTGCTCAGAGAGCTCCTGCCATGTGGGCTCTCCATGGAGCTGATCACAGCATTGCAGCAGGCCTCCCTTGGTGAGCAAGAGAGGGCAAGCCTGCCAGGCCTCACAGTATTTTTAACATCACCTCAGAAGGGACATCCCATCCCCTTTGTTGGACTCTGTGCCTTGGAAATAAGTCCCATCCCACACTTAAGGGGAAGGAGTCACACTAGGAGAGAATACCAAGAGGAAATCCCCAGGGAGCCATTGTGGGGGGTGGCCATCTTGAGAGTGGATGAGAATCTCGCACCAAAGCTATGGGTGACCTCTGGCCTGAGACAGAAGAATGTAAGCAGGGCACTGGTACATCTACCCCAGGGACACAGCCTCACGCTGCGACATCCTCCCTGGGAAACATTCTGGTTGTCTTTGAACTGAGAGCCCCAGGAACGCATCATTTTTTAAAGATACGGATTATTGTAGATGGGGATATTTCATGAACCCGGCACAGACTAGAGAGCCCTTCAGGTTCAAGGCAAACCTGACTTGACCCAAGCACTGTGCTAAGTTCCAGAGACACCAAGTTAAGACCAGAGCAGGCCCTGTGAGCGTGGGGGATGTCAGCCAAGGACTGCAGAACAGAACTCTAAGAACTGTAAGTAAGCTAAGTGCTGTACTCTGCCCGAAGTAGGAACATCAGGCTTCGGGGACCCAGGCACGTCACTCCAGCTGTGTGTGGAAGGTGACAAGGGGCCAGGGAGGGCTTGGCAGGCAGGTTGAGGAGGGCGTAACGTGTGCCCCTGTTGCTGCTATCATGCAACATGGCTGCCTCTCCTTCCCACCCACATGACTTCCCACACGCCTTCCCACATGTCTTCCCAAGATCCCTCTTCTGTGGAGATTTACTCGGGGCTCTAAGAGGCACAGGACACTCAGGCCCTGAGGGAAACCAGGAATGAAGGGGGAAGAAGGAAAAAGGAACCGAATGACAGAACCTAACTAACAGACTCTAAATACATCAGAGGATAAGAAATTCCCCCTCCTCCTGCCAGTTAGAGCCCACTAACTGCCCTCCAGCCCAGCCCTCTGCACCCGCTAACTGGGCCATCCATACATCCCCACTGCAGACAGTGGTCCCCAGGTGTGAATCTAACCTATATACCTTTCTACCTACAGACAACATTCCAACCCCTAATGCCTCCATAGCAAACAGCTCCCTGCAGGGCCAGCATTCCCCCTCTTTATTTAAGAATGACTTTACCTTGTGGTGATCCCCCTCCACAAGTCCCCTCATCAGAATGAAGTCCAACACCTGATGAATAATGCTATTGCCTCCTTCCTGCCTCTTATCTGTTCAGACTAAATGGGGGGAGATCCCAAAGGTCAAGGAGAGGGAACATGGAGTCTCAGAAATTAATGACGGGACTTGTCTAGCGTGCTTCCTTGGCCGAAGCTACATTTGATTTTCTCAACACCTCTCCCCTTCCTCTTCATTAACTTTTATCTCCTTTGAACTTTTTTCCCCCTGGTCTTCCCCCACCCTTTAATCTTCTCCTTACACTTCTTTTTATTATCTTGAAATTTTTATTTATTTATTTATTTATTTATTGGAGAGAGAGAGTGAGTGAAAGAGAGAAAGAGAGCAGTGGGAGGGGCAGATGAAGAAGGAGAAGCAGACTCCCACTGTGTAGGGAGCCTAATATGGGACTCCGACTTGGGATGCTAGGATCATGACCAGAGCAGAAGGCAGATGCCCAACCGACTGAGCCACCCAGGAGCCCCCATTTTATTAGTTTAAAACTAGCTTCTCATCAATCACCCTCTTCAGGATGTGCTTTATGTGACTAATTAATTAATAGTGAATAATTATTCATATGAATAATAATTAGATTCATTAAATGATTTAAATAATCCTTTGCATATTCTCACTGCTGGCTGGTGAGGACTTGAAAACTTGTTTCAGAAGGAATGGGGGGCATCCAACCTAGAAGAGACACTAGGACCCGCGTGGGGCAAGTGCCACGCACTGCAACCCTTCCTGGACGTCTCCTAAATGGCGCCTCACATAACCCTGGTTAGGGAAGAATGAGGACCTTGTTTTATAGATGAAGACATGAGCCTTGATCAGACTCCCTTAAGTCATTGAGCTAAAAGGCTGAACTCATATTTTTGTGACTCCAAAGTCCACACTTTTTCAACTATGCTGATTGCTCGAAGAGCCCAAAACAAACAGAAGAACACTACTACATTTTAGTATCTGCATTTAAGTTTAAAATCCATTGATCTTGGGGTGCGTGGGTGGCTCAGTCAGTTAAGTGTCTGCCTTCTGCTCAGATCATGATCCCAGCATCCTGAGATCAAGTCCTGAATCCTGCTCCTCGCTCAGCAGGGACTCTGCTTCTCCTTTTCCCTCTGCCTGCCACTCCCCCTGTTTGTGCTCTCTCTTTGTCTCTCTCTCTGTGTGTCAAATAAATAAGTAAAGTCTTTTTAAAAAAATAAATAAATAAAATTCATTGATCTTACCATTTTTTCATTGCCTTCACCCCCTCATATCCATGTATTCCTTTACCTTTATGAAATCCCATGGCCAGTCATTAAAATCTATGGTCAGTCAAGATCACTCCCTCACATACTTCATCAACTACCTTCTCTCTCTTTCAACTAATCGTAGTTGACAAATCTCCACTCTTGGTAAACCTCAACTCTCTACCTATTTGAAAACTGCCATCAGGCTGGAGTAGAGCACACACTGGGATGATAGCTATGGTCCAGTGGGTCCTCCACATGACTCCATCTAACCATGCTCCCCCGGTCCCGTCTCTCACACTGTGCTCTCTCCTCTTCAACCCATTCCTCTTGCCCGGTGCTCCTGTTTCCCTGATAGACCTAAACCCCCCCAAAGAGGGCTCCCTGATGTCCCCCAGCATGTCCACCCCCCCTTTCTGTGACTACAGAACTGTCCTTGACCATCACTCTGCTCTTTCCCAGGGCCTAGAATTGTGCCTGACCCATAGTAGGCACTCAGTTCTCCACGTGCCCCCCACCTTCCTTGGTAATGTGAGGAACCAGGAGATACTACCCCAAAATATGCCCCTTAGGCATATAGATTATTCTAAGCAGAAGGCACTTGAGAAACAACATGTGTAGGAAGGTCTCTCTGACCCAATGCTTTCTACCTCAAATCAGGACACAATTTCCCATGAGAAAAGAGCCCTCCATGGCCCAGGAAGAGAACGTTCTTACCACCAGAGATGGCAGCTGACTCTGAAATAAATCTGTACAAACAAACCTACTAAAATAATCCTTACCTTCCCTTAGCTCCCCCCACATATTTCCAGTCATTTTCCCACAATTTAATGCCCCTAACCCCAACTCCATCTTGGCACAGCTCCACAATTTATCATTCTTTGTTGAATTGCTACATAAGCTCTCTGCTTCTTTGGGTCTTCATGTCTTTCCTCTGAAGACTCCCCTGCCATGTAAAACATTAACATCCAATGAAATTGGGATATTTTTCTCCTGTTAATCTGTCTTTGGTTCATTTCTTTCTCAGGCCTAGCCCAAAAAGTCAGTGAGCCCTGTTGCTCAACGATAGACCCCAACAGTTAAAAGCAGGAAGAGACAACCCCGCTTAACTCATGTTCCAACTGAAACCCATTCTGCTTATTACTTATTGCATTTTCTCGAAGCATTGATAAGGATAACTTATAGTGACTGGGCCAGAAAGGCCCAGATAGAGGCAGAATTACCTAGAAGACCAAATACCCCAGATGTCCCCTTCCCTGCACATGATCACTTGTCTACCACATCCCCACCCTTACCCATGATCCCATGTCCCCCTCCTGCTCCCTCGCATGTACCCCTGCACCACTCCCTATAAAGCTCCAGTGTCCATCTTGCAGGTCGAGAGGTCTGTTGTTAAGGCTTAAGTTGTCACCTCCCCAGGCTGCCCAGATAAATATCTCCTTTTTCTCTTTTCCAAACCACCATCTCTCGAGTTACCAGCTTCTCTTGTGACAAGTTTATGCGAGTTTGTTCCGCAATCAGCCAGGAACTGTGCTCAGGATTTGTCCAGCCCCCTCCGGATTTCCCGGGACAGAGCAGTTGGCTGGGGCAACATTTCCTGAGTTAGCCACTAGGACAGAGAGATCCGTAGTACTAAGAGAGTAGAAGGAGGACTTTTCTCTGCTAAACAGCAAGAATCAGCTGCTCAGAAGTGGCCCAGTGTTTTTAAAAACAGGCTGAGGAGGTGGTCTACAATTCAACACCTCTGGCCTACAGGCCTTATAATAATAGTGCCAGAACTCTACGGGGAGCCCTGAGCTCCCCATCCCAGCCCCCAAGCCAGGGGCATCAATTTGAGGTTCAGCAGTGGAGACAAAGAGGGAACCCAACTGCAAGCCACCTGCCTGTGGAGCATTCCTCCGGCTGTGGGGTCTCCTCCATCTCCCCAGAATTAGAATTTATGCAAAAAGAGACTGTGGCGGGAGCCTGGGTGGCTCAGTGGGTTAAGCCACTGCCTTCGGCTCAGGTCATGATCTCAGGGTCCTGGGATCGAGTCCCGCATCGGGCTCTCTGCTCAGCAGGGAGCCTGCTTCCTCCTCTCTCTCTCTGCCTGCCTCTCTGCCTACTTGTAATCTCTCTCTGTCAAATAAATAAATAAATCTTTAAAAAAAAAAAAAAAAGAGACTGTGGCCACCAGAAATGGTATAGGGTTGCTCCATGACCTTGGGTAAATCCCACGTGCAGGAGGGGATGGGTGACTGCTTCCCAGTCCATACCCCCTCAGACAGGACCTGTCTTGGGCCCATGAGCTATATCTTCAGCTACCATTTGTCCCAGTGGTAATAAAGCCTCCTAGTTCACCAACTCTACCATTTCTTAATCTCTAGAACCTGGAAAGGGAGGAAGAAAGTGAAGAAACCGGAGAGGGAAGACTAAGGAGGGCATTTAAAAGGCTGGATTTTCCCCGTTCTTTAAGGACTGTATCAGCTGTGTCTCCAGGGGATTGAAAGAATTAACCCATCAACTGATGAACAGATAAAAAAAATATGGTATGTCCATACAGTGGAATATTATTGAACACTGCAAAGTGCAGTTGAGATACAAGCTACAATGTGGATGAATGTGGAAAAACATTATGGTAAGTGAGAGAAGCCAGTCACAAAAGGCCACATACTGAGTGTTTCCATTTCTAGAAAATACCCAGAACAGGCAAAAGGGAGAGTAAATTTGTGGTTGCCTCAGGCTAGCTTTGTTGGAGGAAGTGGCTAGTGACTGCTAATGGATACAAGGTTTCTCTTTGGGGTGATAGCAATGTTCTAAAATGAATTGTAGTGATGGTTGCAAAACTGTGAATACACAAAAACCACTGAATTGTATACTTGGCATGAACTGTAAGGTATGTGAGCTATACCTCAATAAAGCTGTTATTTAGAACCAAAAAAGTGTTAACAGACCCTCAGAGGAAGTGGGTTGAAGGTGGTTTGGCTTCGCAATTTTCTGATGCAGATTCAATGGGACGCTAAATGTGAACTTCAGGCTTCTCGCTTGCATGGGAGAAAATCAAGTCATTAGTAATTCTGTGTTCATGATTTTTTATTCTTTTCCTTAAAGATGTACCCCTAAATTAGTACGCTTTTGGATCCAGAAAACCCGAAGCTGCCTAGATGAACGAGTTGGGGTAAATTGGAAGGGGAGGTGAATCATGAGAGACTGTGGACTCTGAAAAACAATCTGAGGGGTTTGAAGTGGCGGGGGAGAGGGGAGGTTGGGGTACCAGGTGGTGGGTATTATAGAGGGCACGGATTGCATGGAGCACTGGGTGTGGTGAAAAAATAATGAATACTGTTATGCTGAAAATAATTAATTAATTAAAAAAAAAAAAAAAGAGCCACACGGTCCAAAGCAATTTAGAACATCCCAGGCACAACAACACAATTTGTTTCTGCTACCTAAATAAATAAATAAATAAATACTTCGCAACCCCCCCAAAAAAAGAAAAGAAAAGGGTAACCATGATTTTTAAAAATGTCTTTTTAAAATCGTGAATGTGCTTCCCTTGTATAATGCTAGAGCCCCAAGGAAAAGAGCCCACTGAGTCTCCAGAGATTGTGTCCCACAGTCAGTCACCTGCAAACACCTGAAAATGCTAGGATCTCAGGATCCAACGGAACAAGGCACAGAGTTCTCTGGGCACACAGCACTGTCTGTGTAGGCGATGGCTTTAGGGTATGCACCCTCCAGGAGGACAGGAAAAAGATCCATTATAAACCCATCCTTTCCTCAGGTCATTTGAGGTCTGGGAGGGAGGGGAGGTCTAGGAGAAGGGTGTTGTTAAACAAAGGCAAGGGAAACAAAAGCAATAATAAACTATTGAGACTTCATCAAGATAATAAGATTTTACATGGCAAACAGTCAATGAAAAAGACAACTGACAGAATGGGAGAAGATATGTGTAAATGTCTCATTAGATAAAGGGCTAGTATCCAAGATCTATAAAGAACTTCTCAAACTCAACACCGAAAAAACAAAAAATCTAGTCAAGAAATGGGCAGAAGACATAAATAGACATTTCTCCAAAGAAGACACACAAATGGCTAACAGATATATGAAAAAATGCTCCATATCACCTGGCATCAGGGAAATACAAATCAAAACCACAATGAGATACCACCTCACACCAGTCAGAAGGGCTAAAATAAACAAGTCAAGAAATGACAGGTGTTGGCTAGAATGTGGAGAAAGTGGAACCCTCTTGCATTGTTGGTGGGAATGCCAGCTGGTGCAGCCACTCTGGAAAACAATATGGAGGTTCCTCAAAAAGTTATAAATAGGGGCGCCTGCATGGCTCAGTGGGTTAAAGCCTCTGCCTTTGGCTCAGGTCATGATCCCAGGGTCCTGGGATTGAGCCCCGCATCAGGCTCTCTGCTTGGCAGGGGGACTGGCTCTGCCTCTCTCTCTGCCTACCTTTCTGCCTACTTGTGATCTCTGTCTGTCAAATAAATAAATAAAATCTTTTTTAAAAAGTTTAAAATAAAGCTACCCTACAGCCCAGCAATTTCACTGTTAGGTATTTAGCCACAGGATACAAACATAGTGTTCCAAAGGGGACCTGCACCCCCAATGTTTATAGCAGCAATGTCCACAATAGCCAAATTATGGAAAGAGTCCAGACATCCATCGACAGATGAATGGATAAAGATGTGGGGTGTGTGTGTGTGTGTGTGTGTAATGGAATACTAGTCAGCCATCAAAAACATGAAATCTTACCATTTGCAATGACAAGAATGGAACCAGAGGGCACTATGCTAAGCAAAATAAGTCAGAGAAAGACAATGTCCATATGGTTTCACTCATATGTGGAATTTAAGAAACAAAACAGAGGATCATAGGGGAAGGGGAAATAAAATAAGACAAAATCACATAGGGAGGCAAACCATGAGAGACCCCTAATGCTGGGAAACAAACTGAGGGCTGCTGGGGGGGCGGGGGGGGTAACAGGGCGATGGACATCACACGATGTAATGAGCACTGAGTGTTCCATGCAACTGATGAACCAGTGAACTCTTCCTCTGAAACTAATAATACACTTTATGTTACTTAATTGAATTTAAATAAAATAAAATTAAAAAAAAAATAAATGAACAGAGTCAGAACTCCAGCAGCTGGGAAAACCCATTCAGAGGGCACAGGACAGAGGGGGGCTCTTCCAGGTTCAGAGCACACGGTGTTCCTAGAACTCGAGAAAGAGGCTGAGAAGCAGGCAGAGTGACAGGACCCATGTGATTTTGCCAAAAAAGGGATGCCGTCAGAGAGAGAACTACTCTGGAGGTTGGGGTAAACACATCCCACCCCCTCACCATCTGCTTCCACTGTGTGGACCCCCTCAGTCAGCAATCACGCCACTTAAAGACTCAAGACTGCTAAACATCAAGTTCATGTAAGGAAAGCAACTGCAGTGTTTTTACATTAATATGAGATTTCACTGGTGGCCCGCAAAGAGATGTCCTTATTAAATTAATGTGTTGGAAAACTCTGGTTCCAGGATCCTGACTGTAACCCTTTACCACCGCTGGCTGGAGTCTACAGTATCATAATGTCAGAAAGAAAATGCTCATCAGTATTCAGGACTCATCTCTGTAGGCAAAACCTTTAATGCCTTTGGGATTTCCCTAGAAACCATGTATAATTTTAAATATCCAGAATGCCAAAAACAGTCCCTACATTTAAATAGCCAAGTTGCACAAAATGGGAAAGAATTCAACTTAACACACCCATGGTGGGTCATGGCAACACACTGTGTAGAGTGTGAGAAATGGGGGGCCAGCTCTCCCCTCCACACTCTCCCAGCACACCCCTGTTAATACCAGAGTGCATTGCCCCCTCCCCAGGGATAACCTCCTCATCCCTGGTGAGCCCCTTTGCTATAAATACCATGTAAGCAGTCAGTATCAAGGGGAAAAGCTAATGTTGTTCAGCACCGTACAAGTTTATCCATTATCAGTTTTTAGTTTCACATAACTCTGGAGATGTACAGCCTAATAGCCGTTTTTCTAAAAGAGACGCTCAGAGACGTTGAGTAACTTTTCCACAGTCACCCAGTCATATTGTGTGGTAGAGCAGGATTCCAACAGGTCTGTCTGATGTCAAAGGCTTTTTCTTTTCTCTCTCTCTCTCTCTCTCTCTCTCTCTCTCATTTTCCTTTTCCATCCCTTTCTGATTCTAAACAGCAATAGAGGGGCACCTGGGTTGTTCTGTTGGTTAAGTGTCTGCCTTCAGCTCAGGTCATGATCTCAGGGTGCTGGGATGGAGCCCCATGTCAAACCTCGCACTAGGCTCCCATCTCAGTAGGTAGTCAACTTCTCTCTCTCTCTTTCACTCTCTCTCTCTCTGCTCCTCCCCACTTCTCTCTCTGTCAAATAAAGAAAGTAGATATTAAAAAAAGAAAAAAACAGCAAAAGGATTTTTTGGCAATTAACAGAGGCTATGAAGGATGTTTCTGGGATTTTTACATGGGGGCCCTCACTTAACTTACAAACATTCTAGAAGCCACTGGTGGCAAAAGAGACTCCCCAATTTTTATCCAATCCAGTTCCCCCCCCCCTGAAAATTAAACCATAGTTCAGATTAACATCTCCACTTGCATGTCTGATAAATCTCTCCAATTTCAAACATCCAAACCGCTCTCTTGATCATTCTCAAAGCTACTCCTCTCCAGGCCTTCCTGCCCTGGCTAAATGCTCTAGTGGCACCCCCACATCCCACCCATCAGCAAATAATGTCAGCCCTCCTCCCAAAGAGCGTCCAGAGTCCAACCACTTCTCTCACCTTCATTCTCACCGTCCTCCTCTCACCTTAATTCCCATTTTGGAAACGTAAAGGGTCAACGTTGCCCGACTCTCCTATAATCTTAACACAGCAGCCGGTGTGATTCTGTTGAAGTGTAAGTTTTGTTTCTCATCTTAGAGTAGAGCCAAATCCTCACCTGGCCCCGTTCCAGCACCCTGTGCCCAACCCCCCAACCCCCCACCCGCCTGCCTTTCTCCCTGGCATGGCTCCGCCCCAGCCACGTGGCCCCTGTGAACTTTCATTCCAATCCACGTGATTACAGATACATGGGGTATGTATGTATGCAAGTAGTACCTAAAGTAATAGCAGCAATGGTGCCAGAACCTCGTATTCATGTTCACATGCTTCCAATGGAAAATATTTTGTTTTGACTGGTTTTTTTGTTTGTTTGTTTGTTTGTTTGTTTGTTTGTTTTTTATTGCTCCATACTTTTCACTTCACTCAAGGCTTTTTGATGAACTTATTTAAAAAAAAAAAAAAAAAGATGGATCGCTGTTGCAACCCGCATCATGCTTTGGCCCCAAATCACCCCTGGGTGTAAGTTCTCACTCAAAAGCCACCTTTCAGAGGAGCCTTTTCCACCAGCTCTGACACTGCAACCCACCTATCCTCTTCCCTTCCCTACTTCCGTTCTGCCCGATTGTTTCTGTCTGATACACTTTGTGTGAACGTGGTTTTCTTTGTTATCTGTCTCCTCTGCTAGAATATAAGCTACAAGAGGTCAGGGAAATTCAGCTATTTGGCAAAGTATCTCTAGACTCAGAAGAATATTTGCCCATGCTAGACCCTCAATAAATATTTGTTGAGTGAATGAATGAATACCCTCTCCATCTAATCATACTTTTTAGTGCATATCATATAAAAAGAAATGAGAGCTTCATAATCCCTAAAGAATATAATTCAGTCCATGTTGGTTATGGACCAAATTCAGGTTTAGTATGACACGATTTTTAAAAAATAATGTTTTGGGGTGCCTGGGTAGCTCAGTGGGTTAAAGCCTCTGCCCTCAGCTCAGGTCATGATCTCAGGGTCCTGGGATCGAGACCCGCATTGAGCTCTCTGCTCAGCAGGGAGCCTGCTTTCCTCCTCTCTCTGCCTGCCTCTCTGCCTACTTGTGATCTCTCTCTGTCAAATAAATAAATAAAATCTTTTTAAAAAATAATAATGTTTTATAAAATCCCTACAAAAAAACACGAATTTAAGGCAGTAGACAGTTCTTTATAATACTCAAGATGTGTAGGAACTTAATTTTTTTATTGATAAGCTAGCGAGTGAAACACAAACAGGCAAAACTGTCATTCAAACTGAGCTCTGTTTAAATAAAACTTATTTAATATAAGTCTGTGTCATAGAGAAGACACATCATACCACTTGGGTCTCATACCAGTGGGAAAGAAATTAACATTCATCTAAAACTTGAAGCACTACAGTCTTTCTCAGAAAGGATTCCTGCCGAAGAAAATGTACCAAAATCATGTCATAATTAACTGCACAAACAAAATCTACTTGTAAAGAAAAAAGTGTGGTAGAGAATTAAAGAGAAGAGAGCCATGGGGGAAAAGATTGTGTCAGCAGTCAAACTCTGTTTTAGCAAGAAAATGGAAGGGTGGGGGCGCCTGGGTGGCTCAGTGGGTTAAGCCGCTGCCTTCGGCTCAGGTCATGATCTCAGGGTCCTGGGATGGAGTCCCACATCGGGCTCTCTGCTCAGCAGGGAGCCTGCTTCCCTCTCTCTCTCTCTGCCTGTCTCTCCATCTACTTGTGATTTCTCTCTGTCAAATAAATAAATAAAATCTTAAAAAAAAAAAAAAACTTAAAAAAAAAGAAAATGGAAGGGTGGAGGATATTAAGGAAAATATACATTGTAATAATCGAGCTTTTTAAAAGTCCTATCACAGAAAAGTGAAAGGAAGGTCCATAAGGAAGATCCCTAAATAAATTCCTCTCTTAAATGACTGGTGACCTTCATACGAGCTTCTAATAAAGAAAACGGAATATAAATCACCAGGGAAAGTGGGGAGCAATGATATCCTTACAGGAGGGGAGTGAAGTAACTCAGAAATGTTTTTAACATTTTATCAGGATAAGTTTCCAATACACACACAAATATGGAGTACAGTAAAGTGAACACCATCTATTTTGATAGATGCCCCATTACAACCATCATGGCCAATATTGTTTTTTTAAATAGATCCCACCAGAAGGAATAATTTTGAAGCCAATCCCAGACATTACATCATTTCACCATGCATGTCTTCAAAGTGAAGGACACATTTTTCGAATCTTAAACACAATACGAGTATCACTTGAAAAAAAATTAATTGGCTGGGAGATGCTGCATGTCAACAGAAAGGAATGAGCTGCATTTTGTCCCAGCTAACATGAGTGACAAGGCATCGTAATAAAAATTTCCAGAAAAATAACAAATCCCACTGCTGGGGCACCCGGGTGGTTCAGGGGTTTAAGCGTCTGACTCTTGGTTTTGGCTCAGGTCATGGTCTCAGAGTCGTGTGATCGAGTCCTGCATTGGGCTCTGCTCTCCCTGGGGACTCTACTTGAAATTCTCTCTACCCCTCCAGCTGCCCACCCGCCCCCAACTCACTTAGTATCTCTCTCGCTCTCTAATAAATAAATAAATAAATAAATCTTTAAAAAAAGAGAAAGAGAGAATTCACACAGCCAGCCTGACTAAAAATCTCCAATTTCCCCTTCACTTACTCCTTTACGACTTGAAGGCCATGTGGCCACAGAGAACATTGAGGGAGCACAGACCCCTGGAGAGGGCTCGATTCCCCCCATGTCACTTACTAGTGTGTGATACTGGGCAGAGTGCCAAAACCCTTGAAATCTAATCTGTTCAAAGGAGACAATAAGAGTATCCACCTTGTAGGGTTTGTTTATTTTTTAAGATTTTAGTTATTTATTTGAGAGTAAAAGAGAGAGGGAGAACACAGAGGGAGCATGAGAGCACTGAGCAGAGAGCCTGACGTGGGGCTCGATCCCAGGACCCTGAGATCATGATCTGAGCTGAAGGCAGTTGCTTAACCCACTGAGCCACCCAGGCACCCCCACTCTGTAGGTTTTTAACAAGATCTAAATGAAATGGCGCTCACATTCATTCAGTAAAGCACTGAGCATATTGAAAGTGTACAAATCTGTTAACTTCTGTTATCACCGTTGGGAAGTATGGTGGGTAGAAATATAAAAATTGGGATTAAAAGTGGTTTTTTCTAATATATCTGACATATGCAATTTTGAACCAGTCTAAGTTCGTTTCGAATATCTGAGTATCTTGCGCCCTATTGAAATACCCAATAGAAATTATTTAAGCTGAGCAAAGCATGGTCTTCAAAAGCATGTGACATTTTTTATTATAATGTCAACTTTGATATCTCGGCCAAGAACAACTTAAAAATTAGCTAAATCCGAGCATAAACGTCGTATAGGAGGGGGATGATTCGTGTGAAACAAAAGACCAAAGTCAATCTTGGAGATTAAACAAGTGTTAATGTTTCTGTGACTGACAGAACAGAAAAATAAAATGAACTGATGAGACTTCAGTGGCCATCAGTTGAAAGCATGAAGAACTACAGGAAAAATGGGAGGGGAAATCTCAGACATCATAAAACAGGGAGAACGTAAACCTAAATCAACAGATGAAGTCTTAAAAGGTAAGAGAAGCTAAAACACATATTACCTGGAAGGGGTAAATCCAAAGAGGGAGAATGCTGAACGAGACCCAGTTGGTAGGCGATGGTGGAGGGCAGGTAAAGGAAGAGGTGAGCCAAGCACCATCCGAAGTTAGCTCAAAGAAACAGCGTCATGTTAACCACTTTACACAAATGCAATAATCCTGGGCTCCACTTGGGACCTCTGAGAAGCAGAGAAGAACTCAAAAGAATAGAGATGCAGAAAAATAAAGTTGGTTCATTTCTTTTCAGTCTTCCTTATTGCATCAATGACTTGAGGAGGTTAGATGACAACAGTGCAGCTGCCCTGGTCTTCCTTGCCTCCGAGACTTTGCACATGCTGTTCCCACTGCTTAGAAGTCCTCATCGGATCCCACATCACCTTGTTGGTTCCTATTCACCCTTTTGATGTCAGCGGAGACATCAGACATCAGACATCAGCCCTGGAAAGCTTTGCCTGACTTCTCAAAACTGGATAAGGGTTCCACTGGGTCACCCCTATGGCAAGCTCAATTCCCATTCTATGCTGCCCACTTATTTACATGCCTGTCTCCAACCTCAGTTCTGTAAGCTCCCAGAGAATAAGGAATACATCTGCTTCATTACCCTGTCCTCACTATTTAACACAGTGCTTTATCAATAGTGGGCACTTATTAAATACTGTGAAAAATATCAACATTTTTATGTATTGAATACTTACTGTGTGCCAGCCTGAGTACCATTCATACAGTTCTCACAACCTTATAAAGTAACTAGTGTTATTTCCCCTATTTTAAGGGGGAGGGAAGGTTCAACTGAAGTACACGATCACCCAGTTAGCAAACAATAGGTTTAAAATTCCATGGAAAGTCCGACTCCAAACCTACCCTCTTCATTGATCACACTCGTGGAAGGAAGGGAGGAGTAGATGGAAGAAAATCAGGGAAGGAAATACACACATACGGCACTCAGAAGCTTCACTACGCGGTGGTTAATGGCAAGGTGAAGTTGTTTTAAATTCTAGTATTTTAAAGAAGGCACCAATATTATTTTGCATAAACCTAAGAAATATAAAAATATATAATTCCAGGTGATAAAAAAAAATCTCTTATAAAATGGGCCCAAACAGATAAGGACTGTGATTTCATAATTTTTATGTTTGAAGACATGGGGTTTGAAGATACTTGAAGGGTAAAACAGGATGTCGTTTCTCAAGGAGTCAGCTGTAGACCAACATCTATACCTGTAACCCCTCAGCGCCCGAGTTTACAAACCTTTAATTTCATCGTCCTAAAGTCTCACCACCTGAGGTCCTTATTGCTTGGAGGAGGACTCTCTGAACACAAAAACCAGAGGTCATATTTCTTACTTACTAGAATAATTAGGAAAGACCTTCCTCTTTGAAGAATTGAGAGAGGAGCCCCAAATATTCTTAGATGAGAACCAAAATACTCTATAAAAACTAGTTCTGGAAATGTTAACTCTATTTCTAATCTAAACATCCAAAACATTTAAAGGAGGACAGAATTAGTAAACTAGTTAGTTTAGTTTCTAGGGAAATGTGACCCTCCAATCACTGCTTTTTGTGAATCCTGGCACTCTAGAGACATATTTTCACTCCTACAGAGTTAAGGTATCTACACAAATATTAATTTTAAGCAACTTTGTATATATTTCTATCTTTCTATGAAAAAGTGAAGGGACTAGAAATAGCTTTGAACATTGAGTGGTTTTCCCCTTTCCCATCAGTTCAAGTGTGCGCTGAGTGACTGTCTCACACAACCCCACAAGTGAAACGGAAGCAGGCCAGCTAGAAGAGACCAGAAGCGGAAGTCCTGCTGGACAAGGGATGTCACTGTAATGAATGGGTCAAAGTGGAGAGTCCACAATTAGAGGCAAACCCTTCTGACCCTCTTCTGACCGGGCCCTTCCCCACGAGGTGAGAAGTCTTCAGGACTGAACCCTATTGAACCAACAACTCCATTATATTCCAGGTAACCAGGACCCTGAAATTTCCTGGAGCCTGTTTCCCAAGCCTAGGGGGGATCTATTCTCTGAGGATGCACCTTGCTGCCAACATGCAGATGGATAGACCCAAGTGATGGTCATGGAACAGTGTGGATGTTGGGGATGGGATATGCATGGTTTTGAGTGTCAGACCTTTCACAGCAAAAGATAGGTACAAGGCTGGGAAATAGCCAGGAATGGGAGGAGAAAGGAAGTGGAGACAGCTTCACATCTACCCCCTGCCCCTGCCCCTGCCACCAGCCATGCTCTGGCACAGAACACTGAGGAGTCCAGGATGTCTACATTCAAACCTGGTCCTCCTTGTCAAGGGAGAAATGATAAGAGAAAGAGAAAAACAGCAGAGCCCCATCAGTTAGGCGTGGTATCACCAGGACCTGGCCCTGGCAGTGGGGGTTTCTTCCAATAGAGCATAAACAATCTCACAGAGGCGGCTGGGTGGTGCAGTCAGTTAAGCTTCTGACTTCGATTCAGGTCATGATCCCAGGGTCCTAGGATCGAGCCCTGTATTGCACTCCCTGCTTGGTCAGGAGCCTGCTTCTCCCTCTGCCTCCTACTCCCCCTGCTTGCTCTCTCTCTTCTCTGTCAAATAGATAAAATAAAATCTTAAAAAAAAAACTCACCAAACACAAGCAACAGAGAGTCTACACTGTGACCATGATAGAGCAAGAGAAAACCAAGACCTCCTTGTACTCATGTGTGAGCACAGACTAAATCAAGAATGTTACTGGGGCATCTGGGTGGCTCAGTCTGTTAAGCATCCAACTCTTGACTTTGGCTCAGGCCATGGTCTCAGGGTCGTGAGACTGAGCCCCAGGTCAGGCTCCACTCTCAACACGGAGTCTGGTTGAGATTCTCTCTGTGTCTCTAAAAATAAATAAATAAATCTTAAAAAAAAAAAAAAAAAACCAAAGACCTTATTCAGCATAAGACCACATATCTTAGATCTTATCTTATTCAGCATAAAGACCACAGCATGACCACTATCTCCCAACCATAGCTAATGAGATAGTTTTTTGTTTTTTATTACCAGTCACAGCTTTCACCCACTTTGTTAAGATATCCAATCTCAGGACTACCCCCACTTCTTAAGAGCATACATTTAATCCCGAGCAAAACCATGCCTTCTTGAATTCTCCCCCAATCACTCATCATAAGCCCAGATCTCTATTAGGCTTTTGCTGACACTGATAGAGCTGTCCATTGGTTCCCCACAGGGTGTGGCATCTCCCTCATTGCTGTGAGTCAATCCACTCAACTTTGCTCCACCACAGGTATGTTTCTGAGGGACTCTGCCTAGATGGCACTGACAGGAGATATATTTGCCAAAGTAGGAGGACAGAACATAGTTTATCTAACAGCTCATAAACTTGGTTTATAATGTTTAAACACTTAGACATGTGGTATATGGCCTCCATTTGGACACTTGCCCAACCCCTACAGTGTTACAGCAGGCCTGACTCTAAGGTGGGGCCCATGTCTGTGCACCTCTGGAGAGCAGATCATTCTGAAACTTTCAAGTAAAATATTTTTTATTTGTTCTTAAGCAGGAGCTGAGGACAAAAGCATCCCTGATGTGAGAACCTCATGTCATTTCTTCAAGTGTCAGCATAAACTTATTTCCTGGATTTAAAATATGAAAACTCACCTGGATAGGTTATACAAGGCTAGGAGTTGAAAATACTTCCCCCACCATGGAATTGACTCCTAGTATGATTTTTAGTGAGGGAGTTGATACTTTGAGATGCAATACTTCAAAGTATAGCCATAGGTATCAAAGTATAGCCATAGGTATATTTCAAAGTATAGCCATAGGTATATTTTAAAAACTAAAAGAGACATGATTATTTGATGCTACATACCTACCATGTGTCCAGAACTGTGCTTGTTGACTTATATAAGTTACCTCATTTAAGTAAGGAGACAACAACGGATGGCTTGAGGAATTGAGCAATTAAAAGCATTCTAGGGGTACCTGGGTTGCTCAGTTCCTCAAGCATCTGATTCTTGATTGGGGCTCAGGGTCATGAGGTCAAGCTCTGGGTCAGGTTCCACACAAGGCATGGAGACTTCTTTTTTTTTTTTTTTTAAGATTTTATTTATTTGTCAGAGAGAGCGAGCGAGAGCGAGCACAGGCAGACAGAGTGGAAGGCAGAGTCAGAGGGAGAAGCAGGCTCCCTGCAGAGCAAGGAGCCCGATGTAGGACTCGATCCCAGGACGCTGGGATCATGACCTGAGCCGAAGGCAGCTGCTTAACCAACTGAGCCACCCAGGCGTCCCAGCATGGAGACTTCTTGAGAGTCTCTCTTTCTCTCTCCCTCTGCCCCTCCCTGCCCTGCTCTCTCTCTTCTCTCCTCAATCAATCAATCAATCATCCTAGATTTGTATCTTTGTGTCCTGCCCTTAGTAAGTCCTTAATAAGAGACCTGGGGATCCTCTAGCAAGGTCCAGGTACCCAACCATTACAGCAATACTCCAAACCAAAGCAACATGAACGGTTCCCAGGACAGGAAGCTCACAACACACCTTATGTGAAAGTCTATCTTATTTTTTACTTACTTAAAAAAAAATAAAATAAAATCTACAGAAAAGTTGAATGAAGAGTACAATAAATACACCTCACCTCGATTAATCACTTTTGCTGTAACATCTGCCTTTTCTCCCTCTTTGTCTCCCTCTTGAAACCTTCTCCCACCCCTACCCTCAGCTAAACCTTTGAAAAAAGTTGTATACCTCCAGACACTTCACCCTAAGACCTTCCACATGCATCTCCTAGGAAAAAAGGCATTCTCCTCTAGAATCACAGTGCTACTAATTATCACACACATCTAAGACATTAGCGTGAATCAGGTTATGCCACCTAACATACAGTCTTTATTTAAATTTCTCCAATCACCCTGAAAATAATCTTTTTTTCCCTTGCTTCTTTTTCTCCCCAAATCTGGGATCCTCTCACGGTTCGTATATTGCATTTGGTTGGTACATCTCCATACTATTTGCAGCACCTCTGATTCTCAAAAAAGAGTTGACATTACTTCCTTGTACATTTCATCTCTTGTTATTATCCAGTGGTTCTTAGTAAATTCTTAACATATCTGTAAATCTGTGTGGCCTGAGTGGCTCAATCAGTTAAGTGACCAACTCTTGGTTTTGGCTCAAGTCAGGATCTCAGGGTCCTGGAATCTAACCCCACATCAGGCTCTACACTCAGCAGGGAGTCTGCTTCAGGATTCTCTCTCCCTCTGCCCTTCCCCCCACTCACATGCATGTGCTCTCTCTCTTTTTTCTCTCAAAAAAGAAATCTGTAAATCTGAGTGTAACCTGTTTTCTGTGGCAAGATATAGAAGCAGAGGTCAATACCTAGCCCATTCCAAATTTATATATGGCTCTAAGAATGTCCTCCAGCACAGGTCTCAAAATGGTGGCCTATGGGTTGCATTCAGAAAACAGATCCATGGAATGAATTCCACTTAATGCATGCGTGTCTGCGTGCACACATGTCTGCTTCCTATGAATTCATTGCCACAATTAAAAAATTAAGAGATTTTTTGAGGGTTCTGATTCCTAGTTGTTCTTCAAAAATGAAATCAGAATTGGTAACACTGGCCCCCTCTTCCCAAAACACAAATGGCAGCTGCTTTCGTCAGTGGGCCTGGCCTTTCCATTTCCACAGTCCACAAGCTGGATGATGTCTCCTGGGGTCAGTTGCCATTTCTCTTTGGGATAGGATTGTGACTTTTCTTAGCCCTGGTCTCCAGCACTCATTCACAATACCTGCCTGGTCTCAGCAAGCCTGGCATGTAACCCACGCCATGGCCTACTTTACAAAGTTGCAAACACCTTCACATCACCTTTATATCGCCACCTTTTCTTGAACCAGTCCTATGAGAGATATTGGACTGTTACTATTATTCCCATTTTCCTGATGAGGAGACTGAGGTTTGCACCTGTGGTTCCCTTCTAGTAAGACAATAAGTTACTGAGATAGAGGAATCTAGGGGGAAATGAGACGTGCAGCACTTGCAAATCAGAGGGAAGAATTCTTGCAGAGACAGACATCAGAAGCTTGAGGAATCCAACTGTGCTGTAGAGACGGGACACCTATTTTAAGTATTATTACATCATTTTCATTAACCACTGTGGACAGACTTGAATGGATCCTTCAGTTGGTTGTCAAGGAAACCATGAACTAGGGAAGGTGGTCTAGTAGCCCGAGTCAAGTGAATTTAAAAGAAAGTAACTTCTGAAAATATCAAACTAGGGGTGCCTGGGTGGCTCAGTGGGTTAAAGCTTCTGCCTTTAGCTTGGGTCATGATCCTGGGGTCCTGGGATCGAGCCCCGCATCAGGTTCTCTGTTCAGCAGGGAGCCTGCTTCCCCTCTCTCTGCCTGCCTCTCTACCTACTTACGATCTCTGCCTGTCAAATAAATAAATAAAATCTTTAAAAAAAAAAAAAAAAGAAAGAAAGAAAGAAAAGGAAGAAAATACCAAACTAAAAAATTCTTGGAATGAGAGGAAGGATAAGTTATTCGAGGTGCTTATGAATTTCATCTGAAAAGCACATGGCTAATCAGAAATCATGACTGAAGGCTGAGGCCACGCAAATGACCCTTCATTCCTTCCTGTTTAGCTCAAACGCCTGCTTGGAACCGAAACGAGGACCTCCCAGCTCAGGTCTCAGGTCTTCCTAGGCTAAGTTATTGCAAAGAGATAAAGGAGGCTTTTGTCTTCATCTTAGCTAAACACTATCTGGTTACAAGCTCCTCTCCCTGGTTTCTTGCCTCTGCTATATGGAACATCTGCTTATGTAAAAATATAATCAACAAGTGTTCACAAAGACTTTCTTGTCCACCGAGGTGGAACAGAGATCTCAGCCTTCACCCCCAAACCTGACTTGGTTTACAGGTTCTTGCTCAGATAATTAACTCTCCAATTAAACTCAGGTCTGGAAAACAGGGTGACAGAGTCTTCTGAAATGCTGGAATCAGAAACCAATGGACATATCACAGAGAACACAGCATTCCAGGACAGTCAAATATAGAAACTTTGGGGGCCAAAAAATTCACCAAAACTTCTGGGTGATTTTTTTTTTTAATTTATACAAGTCTCTGGAAAAGGATTTGAAAATTTGTTTATTTTTTGGGAAACCACCCTCCTTACAGAAGGGGGTACTCCCTGGCTGTTGACCATAAGAAATCAAACTCTGAATAGAAGCAACAATGGTGAGTAAAACAGAGCGAATTTCTCAAGCCCAGCCTCCAAGACTGATTCAGGTATGCAACTGATATGCTTTATTAAAAATAGTAACCAATCTTCACAGTAATTATCTTGACAGAGAAGATCGGTGTTCGAAGTGAGAAATCAACGCAGGATGGTTAAGAGTCAGGTGGTTTTGGGGGAGATGCAGATACCTGCACACATTGTCGTCAGATGTGGGGTCTTCAGGCATCACCCCTCATCCACTCGGCAATTTTATAGACAGCAACAAAGGAAGCAGTGCTGTGCTTCTAAATGTTTATAGATGTAAAGATGTAAAGAAAATAGAACGATCGTACGATAGCATGCCTATAAATCTTCAATCTGGTCATCTTTTGCTGGGGCTACAGCCATACCCAGTGGCAGAATTTTAATTTCATTTTATTTTGCTCACAAAGAAGCCATGCAACCCCAAACAGGAATTCTAATCCAGTTCTCTGCTGGACACTGGGTGAGATTTGATAAAACGCTCAGCATTGACCAATAACACTGTGCCTTGGGTCCCTCACACGACAAATGGAAATAATACAACAGATCCTATCTACCGTCATGAGGACGTTTCAAGAACCTGAGAGTAACAAATATCTAGAGCTGGAAACTCAGAGTCCATCTGTCCCACCCTCATTTTATGGATGAGGGAAGTGAGGTCCGACAGAGTGAGCGACCACTGAAGGTATGGCTAGCGAGGGGCCCAGCCACCACCTGAACCCAAAGTTTGCCATCCATGCTCTTTCTGCTGGACTACACTGTTCCATGCAGAGTGTAGGACTGTGATATAAATCGCTCAGAGATGGCTTCTGTGTTTTGGCTTCTAGGCTGTGTTTTTCCACTGTAAGCTGAGACTCATTTGTTCAAAAGCCCACTGGCATCAAGCATAAATATTTAAAACATTGGGTTATTTTATTTTATTTGAGAGAGAGAGAGAGAGAGAGAATGCACATGTGAACGAAGTGGGGGATGGTGGGTTGGGGGCAGGAGGAAAGGGAGAGAGAGGATCCTAAGCAGACTCCCTGCTGAGCGTGGAGTCTGACTTGGAGCTCCAGCTCGTGACCCTGAGATCATGACCTGAGCCAAAACCAAGAGTGGGATGCTTAACCGACTGAGCCACCCAGGCGCCCATCAGGTTATTTTTTAAAGGGCCAAACAAGCAGATTTTTAGTGATCTAGAGCCCACCTCTAGAATTTTGCATACTCCTTGAAACCTCACGCAGTGCCCGTTCACCATTGGTAAGATAGACACTCCTAATTACAAGACCCTTCAGAGCTCTCTGACCCAGACACCACCCACCAGATGCTGAGCCCCAGGCCCCATGCACCCCTCTTCTGCAAGTAGGAGCTCCCCTCCCCTTCTGGAAACTGGCCTCCTGGAGCCTCTGGACAGTCTCACACTACCAAAGATTCTCCCCTTCATACAACACTGCCTAAGCATGGCCCAATAAAGCTTTTGGGTTACTAACTGCCATGGTCATATCTTTTTCCATGATCAGCCCTTAACCCCTCAAACCTCCTCCAAAAGATATAAATGTGCTTTGAGCAAATGTCACAGAGATGTTTGGTGCCATCACCAAAACTAAGGGTGAAGGCAAATGGGCCCTGAATGTCCGTTTCCTGACTCCCTGTGGGTCTTCTTCTATGTGTAGCCAGTGACAGTCACACTCCTCAGTCTTGGCCATGTGCACATAAGCCCTCAGCACTTGGCCCCATCCAATCTTATGTCTCTCTTATGCTCATTCACAGGTGCCAAAGAAAAAGATTAAGAAAAAATTCATGTAACACTGGCCCCTGTGGCCACAAAACAAATGTTCTACTCCTCTGGTGTGCCTCTGAGTACCAAAATGAAACCCCAAGATCAGGGACAACGCACAAGTCACCCAGGATGTGACTGTCACTCCAACGCAAACCTGCTTTAGAAACCAAGGCTAGGAATTCCAGCTTAACCCAGAATGTTCTATTTCTTTAAAAGCTCCAATATCTAGGAGAATAGGAATTAGTTCTTCTTTAAATATTTGGTAGAATTCCCCCAGGAAGCCGTCTGGCCCTGGGCTTTTGTTTGTTTGGAGATTTTTAATGACTGTTTCAATCTCCTTACTGGTTATGGGTCTGTTCAGGCTTTCTATTTCTTCCTGGTTCAGTTGTGGTAGTTTATATGTTTCTAGGAATGCATCCATTTCTTCCAGATTGTCAAATTTATTGCCGTAGAGTTGCTCATAGTATGTTCTTATAATAGTTTGTATTTCTTTGGTGTTAGTTGTGATCTCTCCTCTTTCATTCATGATTTTATTTATTTGGGTCCTTTCTCTTTTCTTTTAATAAGTCAGGCCAGGGGTTTATCAATTTTATTAATTCCTATTCTCCTGAAACTGTTCCAAAAAATAGAAATGGAAGGAACTTCTAAACTCATTTTATGAGGCCAGCATCACCTTGATCCCAAAACCAGACAAGGATCCCACCAAAAAAGAGAGCTATAGACCAATATCCTTGATGAACACAGATGCGAAAATACTCAACAAAATACTAGCCAATAGGATTCAACAGCACATTAAAAGGATTATTCACCACGACCAAGTGGGATTTATTCCAGGGCTGCAAGGTTGGTTCAACATCCGCAAATCAGTCAATGTGATACAACACATCAATAAAAGAAAGAACAAGAACCATATGATACTCTCAATAGATGCTGAAAAAGCATTTGACAAAGTACAGCATCCCTTCCTGATCAAAACTCTTCAAAGTGTAGGGATAGAGGGCACATACCTCAATATCATCAAAGCCATCTATAAAAAACCCACCGCAAATATCATTCTCAATGGAGAAAAACTGAAAGCTTTTCCACTAAGGTCAGGAACACGGCAGGAATGTCCATTATCACCACTGCTATTCAACATAGTACTAGAGGTCCTAGCCTCAGCAATCAGACAACAAAAGGAAATTAAAGGCACCCAAATTGGCAAAGAAGAAGTCAAATTATCACTCTTCGCAGATGATATGATACTATATGTGGAAAACCCAAAAGACTCCACTCCAAAACTGCTAGAACTTATACAGGAATTCAGTAAAGTGTCAGGATATAAAATCAATGCACAGAAATCAGATGCATTTCTCTACACCAACAGCAAGACAGAAGAAAGAGAAATTAAGGAGTCAATCCCATTTATAATTGCACCCAAAACCATAAGATACCTAGGAATAAACCTAACCAAAGAGGCACAGAATCTATACTCAGAAAACTATAAAGTACTCATGAAAGAAATTGAGGAAGACACAAAGAAATGGAAAAATGTTCCATGCTCATGGATTGGAAGAATAAATATTGTGAAAATGTCTATGCTACCTAAAGCAATCTACACATTTAATGCAATTCCTATCAAAGTACCATCCATCTTTTTCAAAGAAATGGAACAAATAATTCTAAAATTTATATGGAACCAGAAAAGACCTCGAATAGCCAAAGGGATATTGAAAAAGAAAGCCAACGTTGGTGGCATCACAATTCCAGACTACAAGCTCTATTACAAAGCTGTCATCATCAAGACAGCATGGTACTGGCACAAAAACAGACACATAGATCAATGGAACAGAATAGAGAGCCCAGATATAGACCCTCAACTCTACAGTCAACTAATCTTCGACAAAGCAGGAAAGAATGTCCAATGGAAAAAAGACAGCCTCTTCAATAAATGGTGCTGGGAAAATTGGACAGCCACATGCAGAAAAATGAAATTGGACCATTTCCTTACACCACACACAAAAATAGACTCAAAATGGATGAAGGACCTCAATGTGCAAAAGGAATCCATCAAAATCCTTGAGGAGAACACAGGCAGCAGGCTCTTCGACCTCAGCCGCAGCAACATCTTCCTAGGAACAATGCCAAAGGCAAGGGAAGCAAGGGCAAAAATGAACTATTGGGATTTCATCAAGATCAAAAGCTTTTGCACAGCAAAGGAAACAGTTAACAAAATCAAAAGACAACTGACAGAATGGGAGAAGATATTTGCAAATGACATATCAGATAAAGGACTAGTGTGCAGAATCTATAAAGAACTTAGCAAACTCAACACCCAAAGAACAAATAATCCAATCAAGAAATGGGCAGAGGACATGAACAGACATTTCTGCAAAGAAGACATCCAGATGGCCAACAGACGCATGAAAAAGTGCTCCATATCACTCAGCATCAGGGAAATACAAATCAAAACCACAATGAGATATCACCTCACACCAGTCAGAATGGCTAAAATAAACAAGTCAGGAAATGACAGATGCTGGCGAGGATGCGGAGAAAGGGGAATCCTCCTACACTGTTGGTGGGAATGCAAGCTGGTGCAGCCACTCTGGAAAACAGCATGGAGGTTCCTCAAAATGTTGAAAATAGAACTGCCCTATGACCCAGCAATTGCACTATTGGGTATTTACCCTAAAGATACAAACGTAGTGATCCAAAGAAGCACATGCACCCGAATGTTTATAGCAGCAATGTCCACAATAGCCAAATTGTGGAAAGAACCTAGATGTCCATCAACAGATGAATGGATCAAGAAGATGTGGTATATATACACAATGGAATACTATGCAGCCATCAAAAGAAATGAAATCTTGCCATTTGTGACAACATGGATGGAACTAGAGCGTACCATGCTTAGCAAAATAAGTCAAGCAGAGAAAGACAACTATCATATGATCTCCCTGATATGAGGAAGTGGTGATGCAACATGGGGGCTTAAGTGGGTAGGAGAAGAATCAATGAAACAAGATGGGATTGGGAGGGAGACAAACCATAAGTGACTCTTAATCTCACAAAACAAATTGAGGGTTGCTGGGGGGAGGGGGTTTGGGAGAAGGGGGTGGGATTATGGACATTGGGGAGGGTATGTGCTTTGGTGAGTGCTGTGAAGTGTGTAAACCTGGTGATTCACAGACCTGTACCCCTGGGGATAAAAATAGATGTTTATAGAAAATAAAAAATTTTTTTAAAAAAGCTCCAATATCTAAATACTGCCCCTCAAAACCTAAATACATGCACTCTCACAAACACACAAAACTATTCAGATGCCTTAAATATTACTGACAAGGTGGGGAAACAACCCGTAGATAACTGGTTGAACTATTCTTGCTTTCTCTTGCCATTGGTGTGGATCGAAGGCCACTTTACATTTCGCTGGTTTGATAAAATAAAAAATGAAAGTACTATGAGTATGTCTTCCTGGTTTTGGCTGATAAATAATCCCCCCACACCACAACCTACTGCCCCCCAAAAGATCTAAGGTTTAAATTTAACTCCATTTCACTTGGTTTGGAAGTACTATAATTTGGAGAAATACAAACACTTTCTCTTTGTGTACTTTTGTCAAAACTAATAATGAAAGTTGACACAGATTGATCAAATACAGGCTAGGCACTACACAAAGGGCTTTAAGTGTATTTACTCAGGTTATCTGCACCACAAACCCAATAAGGCAGATTCAATTATTATTCTCATTTTACAGATGGGGAAACTGAGGCACAGGATTCCTAAGTAGCTTGCTTAAAGTCAGTCAGTTTCTAAATCCATACAATCTGGCTCTTGAGCTGTCCTGCCCAATCTTGTAGCTACTAGCTATATAGCTACTGAGTACTTGAAATGTGTCTAGCTGGAATTGAGGTGTGCAGTTAAGTACAAAATAGACAGTATATTTTGATGACTTAGCATGAAGAAAAGAATATAAAATATCTCATTAATAGTTTTTAAAATATTGATTATGTGTTGAAATAATATTTTGAATATATCAGATAAAACGAAGTGTTATTAAAGTTTGTTTTACCTGTTTGCTCTACTTTTTGTTAATGTGGCTTCTAGAAAAGTTAGCATCACGCGTGTGGCTTACATTATACCTTTATTGGACCACACTGCTCTGAACCCTGAATGTTTTACTATTCTGATTTACCCTCCAAAAGAGAGAGAGAGGAGAGAGTTTATATTCTTCGCATTAATGAAAAAGTGAGGTCTTCCTTCATCGCAAGATTTGTGTTTTGTTTGCATGTGAGCAAACCCAAGCATAAAATAGTTGGGATCCAAAGTCAAACATTAACCCTGAAACAATCTTCAAAGCCCACAAAAACAAAAGAACACACACTCTACCCTCAGTTCTACTTGCTTGACCTGCTTTCCAACCTGGACTGAAGCCACAGAGTTCAAGAAGTTCAATGACTGTCTGAGCTTTAATGTCTAACCAAAAGCCAAATGTTTGCTGGTGTTTTAGCTCTTGTCTAAGCCCCCTTGGGCAACGTGCAGACAGAAGAACACAGCCGGCTTGGGAGGAGGCCGGTTTGTGTGGCTTCTTACCAGGGGTCATGGGTTGGTTTTCATAGGATGAATACTTCCATTATTTAATGATTATTGTTGGGTTTTCATTTTTAAGGACATGTATAAAACTCATGCCTATAAGCAAATCACTGAACAGCCTGAGAAATCCTTAAGAAAGCCCAAACTATTCATTTGTAAGTTGTAACTGTGGCTCGAACGTTGGACTGGGCCAGAGTTGAGGCTGGGTTTTTAGGTTTTCCTCTGAAAGATCCCCAAGAAGAAAACATTTCCTGAAATGTGAGCAACTCCACAGGTGCCATCTAATAGAATAGGGCTTGGCGATTAAAACTAAAAACGTTCTGGTACTTTCTGTGGAGCTCTTAGTCCAGCCCAGCCTCCATCCAGCTCTGGACATTTGATGTCTGTGCTTATCTACTTAGCTCCCTGCAGCAAGGAAAGGCTGTCCTCTGTCCCCACCTTCACCTGTGACAGCGCTATTTCCAGAGCCACTGTAAGGTTGCGCACGTGGACCAGCGAGCCAGGCCTTCAGCTGACCCCTGGACAGTCTCCCTCTCCTACTTTTTCTCAATGTCTCCCCCTCTTTAGTCCTCCAGTGCTTCTCTTTTCCCTGCAAACGAAGAAAGGAAGAGGCCGGGGCACCGAAAACCTTCCCCAGGGTTGGCCCCGGGGGGTGGGGGAGGTAGGCCTGGCTCTCCACCCTACAGCCCCTCCTTAAGGGGGATTAAGTGTTCCTCCCTGGTGTCCCAACCCTGGGCAGCTGTCCCTGAGCCATTAATGGGGTATCAACCAATGAGGTTTCTGAGGGTTGCAGCGGCGAGGAGAGGTGCCCTGTGCCTTTTATTCATGGGGCTGTGTGTACTCATATAACCTCTCTCCCTACCATAGCCCCAACTTCCTCGAGGTTTCACCTCCTCTTTCTGGATTCATTAGAGGCTTAACGTTCCTAGCGGACAGCATTCCAATGTGTGGAAGGGTGGAAGGTGCCTGAAAACCTGGAGCTCGGATTCCAGTTGCTGTACTGCCGCTAAACAGCTGTGTGACGGTGGTCGTGCCCTGGCACCTCTCTGGGCGGATTCTTCAGTGAAGTGAGAGTTGGAATTGGATGAAACCCAGAAGCCCTTTCTGTCCAACAATTCTAGGATCCATAAACTTTACGGATCCTCTGTAGTCATCAGTATTCATTTCCCTAAATCTTTATCTCCCGTGACTCTTGGCTCCAAGGGAATCACATTTGGGGAAGATTTGTGATAAGCGAAGTACAGGTCCACTTACAAGCGACTAACAGGGCTCCCGCTCAGACTCCAAGTTACATTATTGCTGCACTGACGTTTAAAAAAATTTTTTTTTTAACTTAAAGGGGGAGAAATTACCACACAGGATAACTTGCAGGAAATGGAGTGTGGAAAAGGCCCACATTTATTTGTATAAGAACTGTGTGAAGTTTTATCATGTGTTTATATATTTGTTTCTTTGTTTTTGAATTCTTGGCTAACAGGAAGCACTCCTACCCTACAGGGTACTTCCAGAATTACTGCTGGGGGCTTCAAAACATCTCTCTCTGTTTCCGGCTCTCCCCACCTCCTCTTAGTTTATACCCTGTAGCCAGATAAATATTACAAAAGCTGTTCTTAACACTCAGCTCCTGCTCGAAAGCCTCCTAGCTCCCTATACGCCACCAAGACCGAGCACAACATACTCAAGTGTGTCATGTCAAGACAACCCACACCACGGCCTCCACCATCCTGACCAGCCTGTACCCCGGCTGTTCCCCAAACACAATGCCCAGGGCTCCCCCACACACCCAGCATCCCAGGCATTCTCACAGTCATATTGGTG
This sequence comes from Mustela nivalis, assembly GCF_964662115.1. NCBI lineage: Eukaryota > Metazoa > Chordata > Mammalia > Carnivora > Mustelidae > Mustela > Mustela nivalis. The sequence continues at coordinate 34,131,662 of NC_139034.1, read as the reverse complement.
CCTGGTCTCTCCCCTCCCAGCGACACCGTCTGCCCTCTCCACCTGACAGATCCAGTTCTGTAAAGTTGATGTCGAAAAACCATAGCTTTCACGATAGGCTTTCTCTCTCCTTCAAAACCCCCTTGACCAACATTGTCCAAGAGGAATAAATACAAGTCACATAGGTAATTTAAAGTTTTTCAGGAGTCATACTTTAAAAAAAACAGATGAAACAAATTTCAATAACCTATTTCATTTTACCAAGTACATCCAAAATATTATTACCTTAATATGTAACAAATATAAAATTATCAATGAAATATTTTACTGGACTGGCTTTATTTTGTTTTGTTTTGTTTGTTTTCACACCCCATCTTCTAAATCCAGAGTGCGTTTTATACTCACAGAACCTCTCGTTTAGGATCCTAAATTTTCATAGAAAACACAAGATCTGTGCTTAGATCTCATAAAATCTAAATTACAAAAGATTCGTGCACCCAGATTGTTCCAAACACGCTAAAAAGTCCACTGGTTACCTGTGCCCAGTCTTCTTAAATTTGAACTTAAATTAATTAAAATGAAATAATATTAAATTCTCAACTCTTCAGTTGCGCTGGTGGCATTGCCAGCATCCTATAAACACACGTAGCTAAGGGATGGCGCTGGACAGAGAAGCCATGGCTCATGGGCCTCGCCAGAGGCGCTCAGCCCACTTGGCTTCCTTCGGGAAGGTTTCCTCCGCTAGATCACAGACCCCACAGGGCAGAACCACACCTTTCCCACTGACTGCCCTATCCCCAGGACGCAGCACGGAGCCACACACATTGGGCTCTGAATGAATACTTTATGGATAAATGGAAAACAGAGAAAATTAATAAATGATCTTATTCTTCCCATTAGGTTATTAATTGAGGATATGTTTTATTCCTCTTAGCATTTTCTGTTGTGCAAACATAGAGCCTTGCCCATTAAGATAGCCAGCAAGTATTTCCTCCTCCCGGAAATATTCAGAGTCCTCTGGCCACCTAAGTTTTGTTTTTCACCTAATTTTATACTCAAACCTTCAAGTACGTGTGTATATATCACACAGAAAATTAGTTCTTAGGATTTAACTCTTTAAAGGTCCTTATAGGATGGGCGCCTGGGTGGCTCAGTGGGTTAAGCCACTACCTTCAGCTCAGGTCATGGTCCTGGGGTCGAGTCCCACATCAGGCTCTCTGCTCAGCAGGGGGCCTGCTTCCCTTCCTCTCTCTCTGCCTGCCTCTCCATCTACTTGTGATCTCTCTCTGTCAAATAAATAAATAAAATCTTTTTTAAAAAATTCCTTATAGGAACACCTGGATGGCTCAGTCGGTTAATTGTCTGCCTTCAGCTCAGGTCATGATCCCAGGGTCCTGGGATTGAGCCCTGCATTGGACTCCCCACTCAGCGGGGAGCTTGCTTCTCCCTCTGCCTGCAGCTCCTCCTGGTTGTGTGCTCGCTCTCTCTCTCTCTCTCTCTCTCTCCCTCCCCCCGACAAATAAATAAATAAAATCTTTTAAAAACTAAAAAAATAATAATAAAATCCCTTTTAGTGTTAGAATCAACTCATGTGACCCCCCCCCCCAAGGTGTGTTAGGACCACACTGCACAGTGAGCACAGTGAGATTTTCTTCCTTCTCAAGCAGTGCTCTGTGTGGAATTCTGACAGATTCACTAGTCTCCCCTCCCTCCCTCCCTCCCTCACAGGTATTCCTTGTTCTTTAAATCAAACACTTGACTTCTAAAGAAATACAAGCACTCCATAAAAAAAAGTCAGATGAGAAGGAAGGAAGGAAGGAAGGAAGTGATAGGGGAGGGGGAAGGGAATGGGGGAGGAAGAGAGAAAGAGAAAGCGAGAAAAACAAGAGCCTCAGAGGGGAAAAGACCCTGGTCCTGGTCTGAAGAGCCACTGATGGCAGCCCCACTGAGAGCACACCATCCCAGCAGGGTGCAGGGGAAGGGATACAGCAGCAATTATACCCATTTCCAGGTTATCTGGAGCCTTGTCCAGAGATCAGTACCTGGAGAGACAAGTCCTGTTTCCATGACAAAGAAATTAGTATAAAAGACTTGGGCAGATTCTTTTTTTTTTTTTTTAAGATTTTATTTATTTATTTGACAGAGATCACAAGTAGGCAGAGAGGCAGGCAGAGAGAGAGAGAGGAGGAAGCAGGCTCCCCGCCGAGCAGAGAGCCCTATGCGGAGCTCGATCCCAGGTCCCTGGGATCATGACCTGAGCCAAAAGCAGAGGCTTTAACCCACTGAGCCACCCAGGGGCCCCACTTAGGCAGATTCTTATCAAATATCCTCATCAACACATGAATCAGTCCCATTTCTTCATGGAAAAACTCTAGACCCCGCAAGGTAAGGGAGGGCAGTGAGGCTGAGCCTGGCACTCAAGTACAGTCCTTGAACTTTTACCACAGAACAGGAGCCCTGGGGCTCTAGGGACATCATTCTGAGGATTCCCAAGGAGTCCTGGGGTTAGAAACCTAAGTTTATAATCCCTCCCACAAGCTTTCACTGTGCTCTTGGGCTCCCAAGAAAAGGGTATCAGCCTCCCTTGCTTGCTCGCTCTTAACAAGGTGGAATTTAGGGGTGCCTGGGTGGCTCAGTGGGCTAAAGCCTCTGCCTTCAGTTCACGTTATGATCCCAGGGTCCTGGGATCAAGTCCCACATCAGGCTGTCTGCTAAGCAGGGAGCCTGCTTCTCTGTCCCCTGCCCCCAACCCCTGCCTACTTGTGATCTCTGTCTGTCAAATAAAAAATTTTTTTTAATTTTTAAAAAGGGGGAATTATGTGATTTTTTTTCTTATATCCCATTGCCCTCGGCCTGCAAGCCCTCCATGCGCAGCTCTGAAGTGGGTATGCTTGCACTCTGCATATTCCCTGCCGTTTATCCTAATTAAGCCCTTCTGACAGATATCCAGACTCCAACTGAAATCCTCCTACAATATATCCCATTCGTCAGTCCAGTGGTTCCTGTCTAAGATTCTGTTTATCCAACATACCTTATGTCTGAATAGGAGAAGGAAGATCAGGTGATCACTTGACCTAGATCTGTAATGATTCCAATACAACTGGGGTAGGACCTGCTCAGACCTTCCTTCTTTGTTTCCTGTATTTTTCTTATTTCTTAAAAATGTATTTAGGGCTATTAAAAATTTTGTTTTGAAAACATTGAAATTACAAGAAGATCCAAGGCAGCAATTGTGAATGGAACCTCACTTTTAAATCCAAAATGTTCCGCCCGAATTGGAATTTCCTGTCAAGTTTCCTCCCTTGAATATTTTTCCTTATAGCTGTCGGGTTTCCAGTTGATTTTATATTTAGTAGTGGTTCCCAGAATTTCTAAGACAATAGACATCTTACCAAAAAAAGTTACATGACTAAATGAATCCTCATATTCAGAAAATTATGGCAGTGGAAGAGATGTGATTAAAAGTAACCTTTATTAACAGATGAAGGATAGTTATGATTGAGTTTCTGTAGTGCAAGTTTAAGTGACTGCCTTAAGTCAAGATAGAAATGACAGAAACTCAGACTATTTAAGCAAAATGGGTGTGTATTGCCTTATGAATCTGGGATATTTGTGAATGAATGGAGCAGAGCTTCAGGAAAAGCTGGATCCAGCTGTCAAAACAAGGTTGTCAGGACTCTTACACTCAGGATCTCCATTTTTCAGCTTGATTTTCCTCTGAATTTTATTTTCTTTTTTTATTTTTTTAAGGATTTATTTATTTATCTGAGAGAGAGAGAAAATGGAGGAAGGGTTAGAAGGAGAGAGAGACAGAGAACCTCAAATGGACTCTTCACCAAGCTTGGAGCCCAACACAAGGCTCCATCTCTCATTCCTGAGATCATGACCTGAGCCAAATTCAAGAGTCAGACACTCAACCAACTAACCCACATAAACACTCCTTTCCTCTGAATTTAAAAAAAAAAGAAAAAACTTTTTATTCTCTCTCAGTGCAGCAGTGTTCTTTAACAGTTATGAGAAAATGGCTATTGGTGATTCTAGATCACATGCTCCTGGCTTAGAAATTCTAGCAGGAAGAGAAGACTAAGAGTGCATAAATAAATCAATCTCTCAGAAGGATTCTTATTGACCCTGCTTTTGTCATGTGTCTTCCTCTACAATAAGCAGTTTGCTTTTTTTTTGTAATAAGAAGAGGTGAAGGAAGTTTTTCAGAGCACCACAACCTGCTAAAAATGAAAATCCGAGAAGGGAGAGAGGAGGGAAAGTAAATGATCTGGAGCTCTCTGCTACCAAACAAAGCAAATTTTACAATTTGAAGGGGAAAGAGACATACGCAGAGAACTGGCATGGAGGTGGCTCAGAGATGGCTTGCCGCCTATATGCACCCCCCACCCCCGGCTCCCATGCTAGGAACTGCAGGTCAGTCCTCTCCAATGTCCCCAGCAGCAACACATATTCTTACTTGCACAACTCCTTAAAAAAAAAAAAAAGCCCACTGCCACCCTGAATGCATTGTTAGAGGTAGAGGCAGGGAGAGGAAGGAAAGAGGAAAAAGAAAAGAGCGTCTGCTGGGCCATCCCATGGTCGGCCCCCTCTGAGAGTCGCAGTCCTACAGGGGTCCTTAGCCTGGCCATCCCCAGCACTGTTATGCCCCTCCCCTTCAGAGACCACAATCTGAAACAGTCCAGATCTGAATTCCTGACCCAGGTTTACTTTATAGTCTAATCGTCTGAGCCTCAAGCCTAATCTTGAGGCTGCAGAGAAGACCTCACCCAACCTTGCACAGAATCCTCATCACTAATCAGAGTATCTCTGGCCCTGGGGCCAGGCTTAGGTCCTAACCCAGTCCATCCCCAGGAGATGATGGACTTCGAAGGCACTGACCCAGCTATGTACATGTGGAGCCTTGAAGACCAGACAAAATGGGTTTCTTGCCCATCAGGCTGCCCTCATCCACTCAGATTTATAAGCAGGGAGCAGCCAGCGGTCTCTTTGGGCTCTACTCTCCTTTCCTCCTCTCCTCTCCCAAAACCCCTCAGGTGCTCCTACCCCAACAGCTCCAACTTCAATCTGTAGTAATCACGCCTGACTCTCCAGGTACCCAGTGCCTCCAGAGGGGCCCCAGCATCCTTCTGATTCTTCAGCAGGAAGAATGACACTGAGCTCTTCTTATAGCTGATTCAGGCTAACCATGTTTTCATCCCTTTGCCCCCATGACTACCCCATTCTTTCAACCCTCCACTCAGTGGCAAGTTCTTTATTCAATATCTGGGCACCACCTTTTTCTGGATCTGTCTACAGGTAACAGAGCAATGGTTCCACATTTCTGGAGTCATTTTCTCAGGGTGAATCATGGGTGAGATGAGGCCAATCAGGTGAATTTCTTTCTTCTGAGGTGTCAACTAAATTCTACTCATCAGTTTTCCAGCTTAGCTTATCATCTGGGCAACGTAGAAAGAGAATAATAGTGCATCAACTATAAAGTTTTAGTACATTTTAGAGAATTTTGTTACTTATTCTTGTACCAAATATGCATTGAGTATCTACTATATGCCAGGCCCTCAGGGTTTAGTGATAAACTAAGCAGACATGATCACTACTATTATAGCAAATTAACAGCAAATTCCCAGTTGCCTTTTATGACTCCTCAAGAAATCATATGTCAAGACAGCAAACACCTAAAACCAGCAGGTAACAAGAGATAAAAGGGGTGTCTTACCTCTGCTGTAATAAATTACTGCAATGGTGGCATAACAATTATTATCCTATAGCTCTGGAGGTGAAATATCTAAAATGGGCCTCTTGGGGCTACATCAGAGTGTTAGCAGAGCCATGTTCCTTCTGGAGGCTCTAGGGAGAACCCATTCTCTTGTCTTTTTTAGATTCTAAAGGCTTCCTGCATCCCTCTGCTAATGTCTTCCTTCCTCCACCTTCAAAGCCAGCCATGGTAGGCTGGGTCTTTCCCATGTAGCCATCTCTCTTGCTCCCCTCTCCAAACTCCTTGTTCCATTTTTAAGGACCCCTGCATTTACATTGGGCCTACCCCGATAATTCAGGATGATCTCCCCATCTTAACCAGCTGATTAGCAGGCTTCTCCCTCACCACAAAATTAAACACACTCACAGGTGCCAGACATAAGAATTTGGACACCTTTGGGAAGCCATGATTCTGCCAAATCCCCTACCTTCCAAATCCCCTCTTGAAGACACCAAAAAAGATCTGGATCCCAGCCTACCTTGTTGAGGTGGGAGGACCAAGGATGCTGTGTCTCCCCTAGCCCCTTCCACCACCTCCACAACAACACTCTGGTCAATGTGCTGAGCTGGGCCACTCCTGAAGACCTCAGCCTCCACTTTATTACCTCTCAGAGAGTGGGTGGCTAGCCCTGATTCCTCAGGCTCTTTAATTACCTGGTGTTCCTAAAGGGCTCTTCCATTCCAAACCCCAGACTTAGCCTGAAGCAAGGGGAAAAACAAGAATCCAACTGACCTCCTGTGACCTCAGTCTCCCCTACCTCACAACCTCAACAGAAGGCTCCAGACTGCTCTCACAACCTCAACAGAAGGCTCCAGACTGCTCTCTTCCCCACACCCCTTACCCCCTCAGTGCTGGTGGCAGAGAGTCTCATCTTAACCCATCACAGACAAAGGGGAAAAAACTTCTCCATGATCTTCTGAAGAGATCCACCATTCCTCCCTGCTAAATTAGTGTGAACATTCTTCACTTCACATTCCCTCCCTTTCTCATTCCCCCAAGAACAGGATCTGATGGGGGACCCAGTCAAAACCATTTTAATCATGAAAACTGACCAAAGATTTTAGGGCTCTGCCAGCTCTATGACCTCCTTTTGAAGCTCCCCAAGCCCACTGCTTCACTGGGTGCCAAGACCCCAGAAGAACAAGATTTACAGGCTGTGGAAACACATCTGAAAATGTTTTTAAAGAGTGCTCCAAGTCTTCTCATGACATGGAGAGGTAGGAGTAGGGGTATTAAGCTAGAATCCAATCAGAAAAGTGGTGAAAGTAATTTCTAGCAAAGTCCTGAAGAGAAAAGAGAAACTTCTCCACCAATGGCACACCACGTGGTTTTTCCCACCAGGCTACAAGCATGGGGTGCTTAGTTACACACTGAGAACAGTGCAGGAGAAAGTACTAGAAATCTTAGGCCTCTTGTTGACACTCACAAATGTTCCAAAACCCCCAACACAACCCTTGGCCAAGTCATGAAGTTTCTGAATTCATTTGGCTGATTGTACTGTGTACTCGAATTTAAAAGCAAGAGCAGGAAGAGAAGCAAAATACCACCAGGTCCTAAATATCATCCTAAATATCATCAGGTCCCAGGAGTTCAGCTAGATAGTTATCAAACCATTCTGAACACCTAAAAACCCAACAAGAGATTGCACAGAAGAAGAGCAGCAATTCTAGGAACAGAAAATCGACCACTTTCTGGAAGGTAGGATGTGTGGAGAAGTGAATCCAAAGCAACGGGAAGATAGACTTTGGGGGAGGGGCTGGCTCCTGGCAAGCAGCAGAGCAGAGGAGCACAAAATTGGAACTTTTACAAGTCTGCTCCTCTGAGGGACATTGCTCCAGAGGCTAAGCAGGGTGGAGCCCTTGCATGGACAGTGTGGTCCCAGGACCCGCGGGGTTACAGAAAGACCAGGGCTGAGTGGGGCAGAGCTCCCAGGTATCAGAGCTGAGGAAGCCAGCTACAGAGATGGAGCCCGAGGACTGAGCTCTCAGCTCGGAGTTACCTTAAATTGTGATCCGAGGCACAGTTGGGCCACTGCACTTTGAGGAGGGATCCAAAAAGCAGCAGATCCAGGAAGACTCAGCTTCCTGCTCTGGAAACAGGAATCTGTTGGGTTGGGAGACTCCAAACCGGGCCATGTGCCTATGATAGAAATGCTCATTCACAGGCCAAGTGCACACGGAGTGCAGCCGGAGACCAGGGAGATGGGAGTGATTGAGCGCTTTTTTCCTAGGGTGCACTGAAGAATGCAGCCCGAGCCCTCAGCTCCTCTGGCCAGAGAATGGGAGGCCGCCATCTTCATTCCCGTCCTTCAGAGCTCTATGGAAAGTGTTCAGGGAACAAAAGCTCCTGAGAGCAAACCTGAGCAGATTACTTAGCCTGGCCCCTGGCAAGAGCAGCATAATTCCGCTTCAGGCAAAGACATTTGAGAATCACTGCAACAGGCTCCTCCCACAGAAGATCACCAAGAACATCCAGGCAAGACTAAGCTCACCAATCAAGGAGAACAGCAGAACTCCAGAGATAGGGGAAAGTAACACATAGAATTCATGGCTTTTTCCCTATAATCCTTTAGTCTTTCAAAGTTAAATTTTTTTAATTTTATTTTTTCTTATCCTATTTTTAAAATTTTTCCTCTTTCCTATTTTAATGGGTTTTAACTGTTTTATCTTATTAATACCTTTTCAAAAAACTTTTTAAATTTTTATTGTTATAGTCATAGTTTATCCCTTCATTGTATTTAACCTTATTTTTTGAATACATATAGGTTTTTTTTTCTTTAAGAAACCTATATAATTTCTTCTAATAGATCAAAATATATCCTAAATCTAGCACATGGTTTTGTTCTAGTCTCCAGCCTGATCAAATTATGTCCTCTTTTTTTTTCCTTTTTTTAACTAACTTCTTATCAATTCTTTTTTTAGAATCTTTTTAAAATTTTCATCTTTACCATCATATACCATCCCTTCATCGTGTTTACCCTTATTTTTGTATATATATAAGTTTTTCTTTCTTTAAAATTTTGGGAAGTAGTTTCTTCTAACAGACCAAAATACACCCAAATTCAAATGTGTGGCTCTGTTCTATTCACCAGTCTAATATATATATTCCACACACACCCCCATTCCTCTCCCCGAGTTTTGGGTCTCTTCTGATTTGGTTAGTGTATATTTTTCTTGGTTGTTGCTACCCTTTTAGTATTTTGTTCTCTTATTCATCTATTCTTATCTGGATAAAATGACAAGGTGGAAAACCTCACCACAAAAAAAAACAAGAGGCAGCACTGAAGGTTGAGAACTTAATCAATATGGACATTAGTAAGATGTCAGAACTAGAGTTTAGAATGATGATTCTCAAGGTGCTAGCTGGGTGCAAAAAAAGCATGGAAGATATTAGAGAATCCCTTTCTAGATAAATAAAATCCCTTTCTGGAGAAATAAAAGAACTAAAATCTAACCAAGTTGAAATCAAAAAAGTTATTAAGGAGGTATAATCAAAAATGGAGGTTCTTACTGCTAGGATAAATGAGGCAGAAGAAAGAACTAGTTGAGAAGACCAAATGATGGGGAATAAACAAACTGAGCAAAAGAGAGACAAACAACAACTGGACCATGAAGCGAGAATTCGAGAGATAAGTGATACTATAATATGAATCAATATTGGAATAATTGGGATCCCAGAAGAAGAAGAAAAGAGAGAGAAGAATAGAAGGTATATTGGACCAAATTGTGCAGAAAATTTCCATAATTTGGTGATGGGAACAAGCATCAAAATCCAGGAAGCACAGAGAATTCCCCTCAAAATCAATAAAAATAGGTCCACACCTCACCATCTAATAGTAAAACTTAAAAGTCTCAGTGACAAAGAGAAAATCCTGAAAGCAGCTCGGGACAAGAAGTCTATAACATACAGTGGTAGAAATAGTAGATTGGCAGCAGACCTATCCACAGAGACCTGGCAGGCCAAAAAGGACTGGCATCATATATTCAGAGCACTAAACGAGAAAAATACACAGCCAAGAAAACTATATCCAGCTAGGCTGTAATTGAAAATAGAAGGAGGCATAAAAAGCTTCCAGGACAAACAAAAACGAAAAGAATTTTCAAACACCAAACCAGCCCTACAGGAAATATTGAAAGGGGTCCTCTAAGCAAAGAGTGAGCCTAAAAGTAACAGACCACAAAGGAACAGAGACAATATACAGTAAGGGTCACCTTACAGGTAAAGGGAAGCAAAGACAAAAAAAGAACTATTGGGACTTCATCAAGATCAAAAGCTTTTGCACAGCAAAAGAAACAGTCAACAAAACCAAAAGACAACTGACAGAATGGGAGAAGATATCTGCAAATGACATATCAGATAAAGGGCTAGTATCCAAAATCTACAAAGAACTTCTCAAACTCAACACCCAAAGAACAAATAATCCAATAAGAAATGGGCAGAGGACATGAACAGACATTTCTCCAAAGAAGACATCCAGATGGCCAACAGACACATGAAAAAGTGCTCAACATCACTCAGCATCAGGGAAATGCAAATCAAAACCTCAATGAGATACCACTTCACACCAGTCAGAATGGCTAAAATTAACAAGTCAGGAAACAACAGATGTTTGTGAGGATGTGGAGAAAGGGGAAACTTTCTAAACTGTTGGTGGGAATGCAAGCTGTTTTCACTTTGGAAAACAGCATGGAGGCTCCTCAAAACCTTGAAAATAGAGCTACCCTATGACCAAGCAATCGCATACTGGGTATTTACCCTAAAGATACAAATGTAGTGATCCGAAGGGGCATGTGTACCCTAATATTTATAGCATCAATGTCTACAATAGCCAAACTGTGAAAAGAACCTGGATGTCTATCAACAGATGAATGGATAAAGAAGATGCGGTATATATATACAATGGAAAACATGCAGCCATCAGAAAACCACAAAACCTTGCCATTTGCGATGACATGGATGGAACTAGAGTGCATTATGCTAAGCGAAGTAAGTCAATCCAAGAAAGACAATTATCATATGATCTCTCTGATATGAGGAATTTGAAAGGCGGGATGGGGGGGTTGTGGGGGTAAGGGAGAGAAAAAATGAAACAAGATGGGATCAGGAGGGAGACAAAACATAAGAGATTCTTAATCTCACAAAACAAACTGACGGTTGCTGGGAGGTGGCAGTGGGGGTAAGGATAGGGTGGCAGGGTTATGGATACTGGAGGGGTATGTGCTATGGTGAGTGCTGTGAAATGTTTAAACCTGATGATTCACAGACCTATACCCCTGGGGCAAATAATACATTATATATTAATATAAAAAATTTTTTTTAATTTAAAAAAATTTTTAAAATAAAAACAATACTTTCCTTTGAGACATTGTGAGGGAAGTAACTGGGTTTGGTCTATTATTAAAAATCCAATTCAAAGTCCCATCATTCAGGAAGTCTGCCCTGAATGATGCCAAACCAACTTTTTATGCAAAAGGGCTTTCAACAGAGTTGCACACATTTTCATAGCAGGAGAGCTGAGGGAGGAGTGTAGTACTATGGCCTCCCCTAAAAGGAAAGTCTGGAGCCCTGAGGGTCAGCACTTGCAGAAGGAAGAGAAAGACTAGAGGATGTATACACAGGTTTTGGAGGAACCCTTTGCGGTGGGGCACACCTCCAGACATAGGGTGAAGGAGAACTTGGGGGACACTCAGTATAATTCTATTACTAAGGAGGTAAAGAGAGGAGATTTCTGAGCCTTCCACTTCCTGTGGGTTCCGTTTCTTCAGTCTGCATTGCTAAGATGTGACTGAGTGGGGTCTTCCCAGGGGGAGGTTCCTAGGGAGTTTTCACAATTTATTCCCTCACCGGTTTGTCCCCTCTGTTGGCTTTCTAGTACAATGTGGAAGAATCCATCACACAGGATTGTTAAAAGTCTGCTGAGCTTAAGCTATGGAGACATGCCCACAACATACTGCTGAGAGGAAAAAACAACAACAACAGCTTACAATATAGTCTCTACTCCAATGCTTATCTTGTTATGACAAGCATGTCTATGGATATGCTTTTTACATGTGAATATCATGTTGGAAGGAAATACATACAAATCTTAAGGGGTAAAGCTTATGAGTGAACTTTTCATCACCTTTTTTAAATTTTCTAATCTTTCTACAATCAACATATATTGCTTTTATTATTTAAAAAAAAAAAGATTCATTAAAACAAAATGGCAGGTAAACCTCTGCTATGGAAACCAAAGTTTAAATGTCCCCACCTCTGTTCCTTGGCATATGCTCCTCTCTTCTAATGCATTGTGAGTTTTCACTGAGAACATGAATAGGAAAGATACCTTGTATTGTATAGCTGGAAACACAGGCTTGTCATTTCCAAAGGGGGCAGGACCTAACCTTCTGCACCCTTGTTCCCATCATGGCAGGCCCTGGAAGACAAGAGCCACAGACATAAACCACCTGAATGAAGGAGTCCCTGCCCACCTTTGCCATCTCATCTGCCACCTTCCCGACAAGGTGCTCCTGCCAGGGACCCACCCCCTCGTAGCACCCAGTGGTGATGTTGGTGACTAACAGTTGTGGAGGAAGTTAGACTGAAGGTTGCAGCTGCGACACTGAAGGAATAGATAAGACATGGAATTGTGCTGTGAGGGGGGACCATCCTGGAGCCCTGGGAAAGGAAGAGTGGCTGCGAACTTCAGACAGTCAAACTCCCCATCCCCATGGGGGGCATAGGGGTCCTGGGAGGGAGGATTAGCACAGAGGACTGTCGCTTTAGGTTTAGGAGAGCCGTTGCCAGAGGCAAGAGAATGTTCCCACTCCCCTCATGGTCTCTCCCTGCAGCCCATCCCAGGGAGGATAGAAAACCACCGCCAGTGAGTATGGGAGGAGGTGAGCAAGAAGGAGAAAGAAGGGACTGTCTCCCAGCCCTGCCCAGGCAGTCAGCCCCCACTGGAGCAGAGATAGAAAGACTGGAACATCCACCCGTATATGAGAGCACACATCGTGATTTAGATGTGAAAATGACTCCACGGCTTTCCTCAGAAACATCTGGAGATGTTTCTTCCATGTGCATGAGGCAGTGAGGGAGAAAACAAAGCTGTTTTGTGACTACACCCCCATAATGTGTGATTCGATGTATTGATATATGTTTGCTGAGCACTACTGAACACTATTGCAAGAATTCACTTTTATTAAATCATTACAGTCTTACAACAACCGTATAAGGCATAATCACCAGGCTACCAATGAGGACACTGACACAGAGTAGCTAAGTAACTTATTCAAAATCCACACAGGCTGGGTTCGAACCCTGATTCATCCTTCCAGCCTTAGCTAGAGCTCCCTCCCTGCTCCATCTTGGATCTCTTCATAATTCCACAGCCCCTCACCTCTCACACTGAATTGTGGTTGCCTATCTGGTGCTGATGTCTCCAGTCGCGATGGCCTTCTCTGGGACAAGGGCTAGATCTCTGTCATTTGTGTGGGGGAAGGACCAAGATGCAGAACATCCTGCCTCAGCTCACGCCTGTCCCATCTGAAGAAGAGCAGAGGAGAGCTCTGAAGAGAACTCTGGTTCTACACGTTCGTGCTCTGCCTTGGCCCAGACAGGAGAGCAGGGACAGGGACAAGCAGAAGCAGCCTGAAGATGAGTCCCAAGGAGGTTTCTGGGGAATTAGGAAGAAGCATGGGACAACCGTAGGGTGTGGAGGAGAGAGAGGAGAGTGTTCAGAGATAAGGACCTGAATCCCACTTACAGATGTCTGAGAATCACATATATACACGTTTGCTTGAAACTACATCCTTGGTGGCCGGAATGTGGCTTTTGCTGTGGCGATTTATTTTATATCATGTGTTTCCAACACTGCTCTGAGACTAAATTTTGTATTGGCATTCCAGTCTGAGGACTGTCTCTATTCCTGGAACCTGGTCTCTGATGTATAGTAGGTGTTTGGTCAATAATTGTTGAATTGAATGGAAAGGAAATTGCAAAGTATCCTGTAGCTCTTAGTCATCTGCCTGCTTCTGAGGGTGAACGTGTACTTGGGGAGGAGCCGGCAAAGCAGTCCCAGAAATACACACTGAAAGGCAGCCTTCGAACAATTTGACCTCAGAAAAAACCCAAATACCATTGGTGTGCGGTTCATGGATCAGGTGGGGCAGCTGACAAGAGCCTGGGCTAGTGCTCAAAGTGTCAGAGCTTGGGCAGAATGTGTGAATGTAAGGTACCCCTGACCCCCTAGGGCTCAGATGAACAGTTGTTTCTCAGGATGTGAGTCAGAGGTGAAAACTAGGGATTTGACACAGTCCTGGCCTTGTCTATCACCTCTGTTTGGTTAGAGGGCGTCCTTCCAGCCCTTTTTGATTAAACTCTATTTACCGTTTTCTACTTTTAGATGACCTTTGACAATACCCACCCTTTGAAATGGTCTTCCCAAAGGATTTCGAAAGGTCAACATCTTGTATTGGGTATTTTATGAAAGGGCCCTCCTTTTCTACATGTGCAACCCAGCTGGGTGGAAGTTTCTTCAGAACTTTCAGAGTTTCAGAACTTTTTTACAGAAGCCAGCCCTGAATTACCCATCTAACTCATAATCAATTCAAGACTGGTCCTCAGGTTTTCTCCCGCTTCCTTGGGGGATTCCTCTGACACTGTAGAGCAGAGGGGGCTGGGAGGGGAGTTGATGCCCTTTGTACAGAGAGTTTAGTTCAAAGTCTTGTCATTGCCGGCCTTGAAAGGAAGGCAGAGAGAAGGGAGTCTCTCGGTTTACAACTGGACAGTTGTGGCCTCAAGAGTACATGTGAACTTGCCACGACTCTCTAATGAGGACCAGAAGGGGCCTCCTCAGAGAGCATCAGTTCTGTGGGTCTTCAGCACAGCCTTGGTCCACAAGAAAGTTAGCAACTTCCAACTAAACTCTCCCTTGTCACCGCGCAAGTGAGCACTACCAAAAAAATGCCTTGAGGCAGAATAGCCAAGTAAGACAAATTAGAACAAAATGAGACCTCAGACTTGCCCTACCCCTTGGGGCAACAATTCCTTCTCTTCTGCAAGTTTTCAAGAATTCCAGGCCTGAGATAGGGGTGTCTGGGTGGCTTAGTCGTTAAGCCTCTGCCTCTGGCTCAGGTCATGATCCCAAGGTCCTCAGGTCAAGCCCCGCAAAGGGCTGCCTGCTCAGCAGAAGGACTGTTTCTCCCTCTCCCACTGCTTCTGCTTGTGTTCCCTCTCTTGCTCTGTCAAATAAATAAAGAAAATCTTTAAAAAATAAAAAAAGAATTCCAGGCCCATGAGCTTACTCCTTACAACTAGACTAGCCAGGGGCTCTTTGTAAACACAAACAACAGAGAAACATGTGAACAGGCACTTTGTTAACTTTCATCAGAATGGTTTCAAATGTTTGATATGGATGATAAGAAACAGGGATTTTGTTCACCAACTCATGTAATTTCAGTATGAGTTTGTTGTCTACTTTTCTTTTTTAAGATTTTATTTATTTATTTATTTATTTGACAGACAGAGATCACAAGTAGGCAGAGGGGCAGGCAGAGAGAGAGAGACGGGGAAGCAGGCTCCCTGCTGAGCAGAGAGCCCAATGTGGGGCTCATGCCCAGGACCCCAGGATCATGACCTGAGCTGAAGACAGAGGCTTTAATCCATTTAGTCACCCAGGCGCCCCTGATGTCTTCTTTCCTGCTGGATGTGGTTCTTCTTAATGCAGCATAGTTCCTGTCGAGGCAGAGATTAAATAGGTACCTGCCTCGGTATAAATTATGGCAGCCATCCCATGCCTGCGGAGAGCTCCTGGTCACCTCAAGGGGAATCATCATTCCTCCACCCTTGCCACCAACACCAAGAATCCTATCTGGGGTCTATTCTTGGTTATGTAAGTTATACACAAATTCTATAGAAACAGAAAGCATCTGCTTCCCAGAGGGAAGGGGACAATGGTACCATCTGTGGTCAGTCAGATATAGGGCTCTGAACAACAAATACCAAACGATATGACCGGCACTTCTCTAGGGACACAATGAGCCAACTTTCGGGTTTCACAACCACAGGCCAAATGGAAAATGCAAAAGCATGCTTCAAAATGGTGCTCAGTGGGAAAGCCAAGGAAGTGTGGGTGAGGATGTGGGCTCAGCCCAAGGGCAGAAAGGTGTTCAGTCAGGCTCATGGCACCCCTGGTGTCAACAGGGGTTGACAACAGCGCTAACCCTCCCAAGACCCAGCCACCCTGCCCAGTAGCCATGCCTGGGGCGTCTGGGTGAGCACAGACATGAGCATTGATGAACACAAGCAGCCCATATAGGATACCTTGGCTGAGCACAGCACCAAACGAGGAAGGGGGCTGCCATCTTTCCAGTCTCCCCTGAAGCCTGTGCAGGGTGAGGACCGGCCAGGATCCATCTCTGGGGAGAAGCAAACCATGTGAGACTCGTCTCCAACAGCGACACCACGTGGCCCCCAGTGCAACTGCGAGAAAGACTGCTTGGGGTCTCTTGGCCTAGTCTGCAGACCCAGGACTGAAGCCACCTGTCTTAGCCTGGATTTCCAAGAATGGAGAATCTGAGGCAGAGGGCTCATAATATTCAAAACGTTGTTAGGGAATATAATCCCCCAAGTACTCCAAGGAGCAGGAGTGAGGAAGAGGGAAGGGAAGCAGAGAAGGAAGGAGAACCAATCCAAGGAAGTTAATCACTGAGCTACCTTCCTCTACTAAGTACAAACACTGGTTACACAGGTGGCATTCATTCAAAATATATTTCTTTAATAGTCATTAAACCCCAGGCATTACGCATAAATCTATAGAGTTCCGTCCCTGTCCTCACCCCATGGTGGGAGTCGGGGAGGAAGTAATTAACCCACCAGCTCTTACCTCCCATTGGCAAAAGCCTCACCCCCACATGACTTCCACTGCCCCCACCCACTTCCAGCTTGCACAATGGTGGGCACCCACCGAGGTGCCCTGAGCAGGGAGATGAGAGGTGACCGGCATGCACATAGACAAGGCCCCGTTGGGCCACGGGAAGTCAGCTGGAGCCCAAGGAGCTGGGCGCTTGTCACTGGGACAAGAGACCGGCAAGGCCAAGAGAATGGGTAACACCAGCCACGGGAATAGTGTGGAGGATGGGCCGGGAGCAGGAATCTACAGCTCCACACTGGGGCATCTCCAGCTAAGTGTCTCGGCCACACCAGCCCCACGTGAAAGAGCCAGACTCTGAGAAAGATGGAAAGGACAATAAGCACATTCTAAGTCTGGGGAGTGAATGGCATTTCACAGGCGTCCAGGGCTTCTCTAAAGGTGCTATGCTCTGATTCATAGTTCATGTCCTCTACCATTTTGGGACCCAGCGAAATCACAGTTCACTCCTCCTCGGGAGGCTGTCAACAGAGAAACCTCACCAGTTTGCCCACAGCCTGTGTTCCAACCCCAGGCCTGCCACCTACTGGCTTTGTGACCTTCTACAAGCTTCTTTGACCTTCCCAAACCACCTCAGCCTCGGTTTCTGTATCTGTAGAAGGGGAAATTGAAAAAAATTAATTAATTAATTAATTAAAAGGGGAAGTCAATATATCCAGTGAGGTCACTCAGTGTAAGGGTCAGCCCATTGTCTGGTACACAATAAATGTTCCCAAAATAGTAGCTTCTGTGGTTATTAAGCCACCAAACTCTGTGCCTCCAGGAGTATCATGTTTCTCTGGAAAAATTAGGATGGTATGACACTTCAAGAGGGCTCTAAATCCTTAAATATATCAACTGCTTCTATTTTAACATCGCTGTGAGCAAATAAAAAACTTGGCAAAATCACCTGAAACAAAAATATAATCAAGTAGTAAAATTAGCACCACATGTTTCCATCTTCACTCCAGGGCCCCCAGGGCTCACCAATCCCCTCCCCACCGCCCCAGGAGTGAGTCAGTACTGGCAGAAGAGAAATGAATTCATCCTGAAAGAGAATCTCTTATTCTTTACCCCATTGATCCTTTTCTTTCAGACTCCGTGTTTCAGCCTCAAGGACGACGCTGGTGGATGATTATGTAGGCTTATGACATGGCCCGGTGTTTTATAACTTGTCATAAGCAGATGTACCTACTTCTTGACACTCCATGGTCCAACTCTGTGTTGGTCTTTGACTGCTTAAGGTTCTTCTTAAGGCTTTTTTCTTGCTTTCAGTGACAGAGGAGCGGTCTCTATTTCATCAGTGATGAGTTCATCCCTTGGTTGGCCTCCCCCCGGCCATCTGCAGAGCCCTGAATTTGTGCCAGGCCCTTGAGGATACAGAGGTGGGTCTCCAGGGAAACACATCCCTTACCAAGCCCAAGCACCATGGTAAGAGCTGCAGCCTCCATGCGTGCCCTCAGCAAGCTTGTAAACTACAGGGAGAAACTGACGAACGACAGAGGACTGCAATGCATGGAGACGGGCAGTGCGTGTGGTGGAATGTGCCCAGTGCCTTTCTAGAAATCTACTCCAGGAGCCCACCCTGGACTGCCCTACAGCTAAGACACTCAACACCCAATTCCTCAGCACATCTCAACCTTTCAGGCTCTGGGTATCCGTTCAGAGCATTCTTCTCTCTTGGATGACATTTCTATGTTTATCAAATAAGGCAAAGACTATTTTTTAAGGGGTTGATAAACATTCTTCTACAAGAGGCTTTCCTATCTAGCTAAAAGCCACCAGCCTGGATTACCAAAATGTCTCAGAGCTCAGGGCCTAAGAGAGGGAGAAGGTTCCTCTCACTACATAAAAGGCCCACCTAGCAAATTCCCATTTCCAGACTGCTTCTTCCCAGGTGGTGGCAGTGGAAAAGTCCACTCCCTTCAGTGGAGACCCCTCCTCCCTATCAGGCCTTTCTCAGACTAATTAATACCCATGCAGTGGCTAAGATGAGGGATATATGTCTACCTCCCTAAATTACCATGAATTAGGGTGCCTGGGTGGCTGTCGTTAAGCATCTGCCTTCGGTTCAGGTCATGATTCCAGGATCCTGAGATCGACTCCCTCGTTGGGCTCCCTGCTCCGTATAAAGACTGCTTCTCCCTCACTCACTTGCCCTGCTTGTGTTCCCTCTCTCTGTGTGTCTCTCTCTGTCAAATAGAAAAATAAAATCTTTCTAAAAATAAATAAATTACCAAAAATTACCCCAAAATAGTCAGCTCCTTTTCTAATATTAGAAAGTCTTTACTGGGGACGCCTGGGTGGCTCAGTTGGTTAAGCAGCTGCCTTCAGCTCAGGTCATGATCCCAGCATCCTGGGATCGAGTCCCACATCGGGCTCCTTGCTCCGCAGGGAGTCTACTTCTCCCTCTGACTCTGCCTTCCACTCTGTCTGCCTGTGCTCGCTCTCTCTCTGACAAATAAATAAATAAAATCTTTAAAAAAAAAAAAAAAAGAAAGTCTTTATTGCTACATATAGAAAATTGCATATCTCTGAGGAACACCTCCCTCCCATGACAATGACCTAGGTCAACAGCTATGTGTTTGGTTTTGATATGTCTTAAAGTCTAGAATGTTCCGAGACCTCAAGCTGAGATTCACCAAACCCAGTCCACGTCTTTGCTGTGGCCTCTTCTCTAGCAGGGAGCCGAAGGACTGCCAGCGTTCTGTTTCCCTGTCGTGCCCTGTGAGCATCAGAGCCAAACCCAACGGTCCCCAGAATAACAGTCTGCGGGCACTGCGCAGTCCAGATCCACCGCAGAACAGAAGTCATTTCCCAAAGGCAACATCGGCAGCAGAAAGACATCTCTGCCTGCCTCCTGGACAGCCTTTGGACCATTACACAGAGCAGCCATCACTTGCTCCAGCTGTAGCTTCTCAATGTAAGAGCTGGTTCAGCTGGGCTTCCCTAAAAGACAATAGTTTCTATCAAAACTGTAGTCAAGACCCTACCTTTTGCATGACTGAAAACTATTGAGAGTGCAGAAATGACCTTTTCCCTACCTAGGACCCCTCCCAAAAGGGTTTCAAAGAATGATCATTAAACTGCACTTTCCCCCAGAGGGCTCTGAGAGAAGGAGGCTTCTTCCCAGCACAGGGCCAAGGATAGGAAGCTTCGTGATCAGCCCAAATCCCACCTTGCCTAGCTTCTCGTGCCCGCTCCAAGGGCCACATTTGCTATTTGTAGTCTACTTTTTCATATGCCATAGCATCCCACTTGCCCTGGCACCCGATGGCCATCTGAGGCTTAGACAAAATAATTGACCCCACAGACATTCCTAAACATCAACTTTGGTGTCAGACACCAGGTTAGAAGATAAGAATACAAAAGTCAATATGTCCAGGATAGCTAGCTGACCGCCAGATTTTGTGTGTCCCCCGCCCCCCAGCCCCTTCCTAAAGTTGTCACAGAGAACTGGCTTCCCAACCAGGAACAATGTCTCCCAGTGTCCCCTGTTTTTACACAGGACTCAACAACGGAAAGTGAGCAGAAGTAATGCATGTTATTTCTGAGCCACAACGCTAAGAAGTATGGTTCCTCACCCTCTCTTCCCTTATCCACTGGCTGCATACAGGATTCCCAAGACTTAAGCCATGGGAGATCCACAGAAAGGAAGGAGTCAGAGTCCCTGCATTGCCACACAGCGGGAAGCCCCCATCAACCAGGAGTATCTATTATGTGATTGTGAGAGATGAATTTCTGCCGTGTGAAGCCACTGAAAGAGTGACATTACTCTCTTACAGTGAACAATATATAGGCTCTATCCCCAAGAAGCTAATATACCAGAATGTTTGGACTGGCATTTTAGAAATCTCTTTCCAGCAACAGGAGGTAGAAGAGACCGAAGTGAGATCAATTTAGAAAGAAATCTTGTATATAATTTTATACCTATTTTTAAATGCATGATAATATATTTTTATAATTACAATGTATATGTATCAGCTATTATTTTCATTTTTACAGGCCCAGCATTTCCCCCTTCTTCTTACAACACCACCCTAATTTTCCTCGATCCCTGTAGTTTAAGTAAGAACTGAGTCACCGCTGTCCTAAATGTTGGTTTGGACAATCAGAGCCAACCAGTGCTGTACTGAGACTCTTTCTCAAAGAGCAAGAAAAAGGCATTCTCTTTTTCTGTTGGGTTCCTGACAGGGTAAACAGGGACTAGGGCTCAAGACAGACATCTTGCCTCTATCAGAAGAGAAATTGCTCAGTGGAATGGTTGAGGAAGAAAGAGTTAAGTCTGTGATCCATTTCTCTCCCAGTGACTAAGGGGACCCTTAGGGAAGAAAAGAACTGGTCTCTCTGTAAATGTGATAACATTTAACAACATTTCAGGAAGGAAAGACCTTATCTGTGGAAGTGTCTTAGCAGGAAGTCCCTGGTTTGGCTTGCTTGTGGTAAGCGATTCTAGAATCTATGGATATCTGAGGCATGACTCCTTGGAAAAGGTCATCTAAGCTCAGTAAGGCTCTTGTTGTAAAATGAAGTATTCATAACAGGAACGCTCCCTGCTGTGTAAGATGAGTATAAATATTACTTATAGACATTTTGTTAAAAGCGTGTCATAAGCAGGAAGAAAGAAACCTGGGAGCCACATGGGATGCTTTTCTGTGTATTTATTTATCTATTACTGTGCAACAAATTCCCTCAAAATGTAGTGGTTTAAAACATCATCTTATTATCTCTGATGGTCTCTGTGGGCCAGGAAGTTGGGCAGGCAGAAAAAGGGTCAACATGTCTCTGCTCCATAATGTTTTACGGGATGCAGGGTGTGCAGTACCGCTGGGAGGACTCAAAGACTGGAGGGGACTTTAGTAGCTGGTGCTGGAATCACCTGGATTCTCGTTCACTCACTTACCTGAAGATCTGTGCTGCCTGGGGAGTCAGCCATCACCGAGGTGGGTTTCCCCTCCATAGCTTACTGGGTTTCTTCCTGGCTTGATGGCTGGGCTCCAAAAAGAACAGATAGAAGCCTTATCACCTGTTATGACCTAAACTCAAAAGTCATATAGCATGGAGCACCTGGGTGGCTCAGTCCGTTAAGCATCTGCCTTTGGGTCGGGTCATGATCCCAGAGTCCTAGGATCGAGCCCTGCTCAGGGCGGAGCCTGTTTCTCCCTCTGCCTCTGTGCCTCCCCCAACCTTGTGTGCTCACCCTCTCTCTCTGTCTCTCTAGCATGTGCTCTCTCTCACTCAAATAAATAAGTAAAATCTGTTAAAAAAAAAAAAAGTCATATAGCATCACTTAGCATTCACAAACATTCACAAACCTATGCAGATACAGTAAGAGGGAATTTAGACTCCACCTTTTAAAGGGGAAAAGTGACAAAGTCATATCACAAGAGCAGCGTGTAAAATAGGTGGTCTTCTTGAAAAAATGCAATCTGCTTATGCTGTTTGATTATATTTTTTTTAAGTCACTAGTAAAGATAACTGATCAAGGTAAGATCTCTGATTTGAAATCAGAGCCAACAGGTAAGGATCCAGAGAGAGCCATGATGACTGTGACTGTGTCTGTGCTCTCTATTTGGCCACATTTGAAGGCGAAATCATCCTTGTGCTGTCTAACTGCACGAGCCAAAAGTGTCCTCCTTTTTTATTTAAGCTGGTTTGAGTTTTCTTTCACTTGGAATCAAAAGATTTCAAAATAACATAGTGTGTATATATTATTTACCACTTTGTTCGGTGGTATTTTAGGCTCCTTATAAAAAGACACCCGTACTATGCAGCAAGATAAAAACGGTTTTTTAAAAACTGAGGAAATGAAGCCCAAGAGAAAACAACAATAACAAAAAATGTTGAGTTAAAATAAGGATGAGGCTGGAACTCCAATTCAGGCTGGAATATCGTGAACACTTAAGAGAAGGAGAAGAGAGCAGCTCAGAAATTGTGGAAATAATCCAGGTGAGGTGAAGGGATACGAGCAGATGGATCCATTCGGGTTTGTTGACTGACTGAATGTGAAGACTAAAGGAAAGAGTAGGGCACAGTAGAAGTCTGAGAAAGTTCTTGTGTTTCTGGCTTAGGTGATTGGGGCAGACAGAGTAGGACTCACCAAGATAGGGCTATCCCAATGGAAAAATGAGTTTGGGGAAGGATTACTTGGAGGTAAGCCATTCTTTCTGGACACTTTGAGTATAAGATATCATAAGCATGCAAAATGGGGTTGCAAATGGGCAGTTGGTTTTCTAGGACAACAAATGGGGAAGAACTCTGAACTAGAGATACAGATTTAGTTAACTATACCTTTTTTTTTTTTTAAGATTTATAATGAGCAAGGCACTGTGCAAATTACTGGAAATAACTATGGAGAAGCATAATAGGCCAGATTTGTGTCCTCATGGAGCTGACATTTCCAGCAAGCATGGGGCTGACGTCCCAGCATGCGTCAGCAGCAGGTATGTGATGGCTGAGGTCAGTAGTCACCAGGGGGATCACTGTCTGGGGCAAGGTAAGGAAAAGGTCGCACAGAGGAGACTGAGGAAGACGACTTGGGAAGTGGAAGCCAAACCAGAAGGGATGGTCTAGATGCCACCTAGGAGAGAGGACGTGCACTGTGTACAAAAGGACTTAGTAAAGCCCAGTGTAAATATGTTTTATTATTTACCACTTTTGGCTCTCCTCTCTCTCTCTAACTTTTCTATGATCCTCATTCAGGTACTTGCCTTACCGAAGTTTCTTGAGAGCAGGGACGCTCTTCACCGTGGTAGCCCTGAGGGGCCAGGCTAGCGTCCTGCATTAAACTCGGTCAGTGCTTTGGGAAGGATCATGTCTACTAATTATCACGAGTGTGTGAGTGTGTGTGTGCTTCCATGCACGTGCACACACATGTGGCCGCTCCTGGTCTCCCTAACCCAGGCCTGTCACTGGAGGACAGAGGCTGGACAGGGCCTTGGGTCCTTGGTCATCAGATCTCCGTTCAGTCTCTCCCACGATCAGTCATTCTATCAATACACGTTGAATGGAATTTTCTCCCCTGCTCTAGCAGCTAAGAATTCATGTCTGATCTCTGAGCATACATGTACTGCCTGTAGGGAAACAATTTGTTTTCTTCCCTCCAATCCCTGTTGTTCCTTTGCACAATGTGTTCTCACAGGGCTGTTTTTATTCCAGTGTTGGAATAAAGGTTTCCAAGGTTAGTAAGCAGGGCACTTAGCCTCAAACAAACCAGGTCTGCTGGGATCTGAAAAGGCAGCCCAAGCAACACAGAATTTAGGACCAGGGGAATCTAAGAGATCATCTAGCAATGGTGTGAGTCTAGTCCCGCCCCTCTCTTGCCAGCAGCAGAATGAATACAGAGAGAATTTCCAAAACTTGTCCAAGGACACAGCTAATTAATGGCAGAGCTGGGATTAGACCCAAGTTCCTAGACTCCCACGTCTTTGATCCTTACACTATCAGCAAGGTTTTCTCTTAGACTGAGTTTTACCCATAAACCTAGAGGACTTTGCCCTAAGCTATCCTCCCTATCACATAGGATTTGAACAGGGCTGCAGAGGGACAGCTGGTAGCCTGTTTTGGGGTGAACCCAAACAGAAGCACACGTGAAGACATCATAGCACTGCAAGGCATCCCACCTCGTACTTCTGTAACATACATACTAGTGTTTCTAAGCAACAGTCACTACGGCATAACATTTGTGAAGCCCAGAGATCGGAAGTTTCTCCAGACTCTTTTTGCAAGACCTTCAGACTGCCATCTCTCTTTAACTGGCTGTCACTAGAACGGCAGGGCAAGGGGAAATATCAGTAACAAATCCAAAAACCCAAACCTCTTGAAAATGGTCACCCGCTCCCATTTACATTCTGCTTGACGCCCTAATCTTCTCTCTGTGACATCAGAATCCTCTCCAGTGACAGCTAATTGTGGTGTCACAAAGGATTATAAGTATTTGAGGAATATGCAGCGGAGAGGAAAGATCCTATTTCCATGTCAGTGTTTCTGGCAGTTCGTTCTTCAAGATACAAAAGATGGCATTCACTCGATCCTCACACTGAAGCAAAACAATAATGCCTAATATCTCTTGAGTCTCTTGGGGAATGCTTTTTCCCATATGTGACCCCCAATTAATGTTTGTAACAATCTTTCAAAACAGAAATGATTCATAATTCCCCACAATGGAAAAGCTGAGTTAGAAAGGTTAAATAAATTGCCCAGTGTTGTTACAGACGGTGCACGGCAAGGTCCACACTTCCTACAAGACAGCGGGAGGATTGAATGCAAATATTCAAAATATGAAATACTACATGGACAAATTCCATAGCCTTATGGGTTCTTAAAGAAACCACAGATGTCCAATAGAAACATATCATCCCTTGGGGCGCCTGGGTGGCACAGTGGGCTAAGCATCTGATGTTTGGTTTCAGCTCAGGTCATGGTCTCAGGGTCCTGAGATGCAGCCCCGGGTTGGACTTTACATTCTGTGCTCAGGATAGAGACTGTTTGAGATTTTCTCT
The DNA here is from genome assembly GCF_964662115.1 of Mustela nivalis. Taxonomy (NCBI): domain Eukaryota; kingdom Metazoa; phylum Chordata; class Mammalia; order Carnivora; family Mustelidae; genus Mustela; species Mustela nivalis. Next base: position 34,106,536 of record NC_139034.1, on the reverse strand, counting down.
CCCTCTCCCTGCCCTTTCTGCCCTTCCTGCTGTGCTTTCTCTCTCTCTCTCTCAGCCCTTTTACAGACAAAGCTCACAAGATCTGGAGAAGTTAAGGGACTCTTTCCCAAATTCCCAGAGCCAGCAAGTAGCAGAAGAATTAACTCCTCGTCTCTTACCCATGCTCTCACACACTGATCCGTGGGAACCTCAATTATTACCAAGCATCCAATAGGTGCCAAGGACAGTTCTGGGCATATGATTTATCTCATTGAATCCTCGCAGTAATCTTAGAGGACAACTATTACAATCCCCATCTTACAAAAAGAAACTCAGGCCAAGAGAAATGGAAAGTTAGAACATACCAGAGCCTGAATGTGAAGTCAAGTCACTGCTGGCTTGTTTCCTTTGTCTAAATCAAATTATGTACCAAAAAAAAAATTTTGAAAGACTCTGAATCACCTCTATGATCCAAAAAAAAGCGCGGGGGTGGGGAGGATTGTGCCTGGGTAGCTCAGTCAGTTAAGCATCTATCTGGCTTCAGCTCAGGTCATGATCCCAAGGTCGTGGAACCCAGTCCCACACCTGACCTCCTGCTCAGTGGGGAGCCTACTTCTCCCTCTACCCCTCCCCACACTGCCCGTGATCTCTTTCTCTTTCATTCTCTCTCTCTCAAATAAATAAAGTCTTTAAAAAAAAAAAAAAAAGATTTTCCACCTACTATCCCTCTGTTTCAAATTTCCACTATCTGATTCATTCCTTCAAAATGATATTATGAAGGGACCGTTAATTGTCCACCAGTGTCCACCTTCCCCTCCACACTACCTAGCCACCCCTCCCTGTAGTCAGCAGTGGAATGTGAGAAATGGGCACGTACCATTCTGGCCTGAGCCCCAAGACCGCAGGTGTGTCTCCCTTGCACACTTTTCCTTTCTTGCTGGCTGGACGTTGGCATGGACACAACCAGGCACAGATAAGGGCCGTACCCTAGGGCGTGGCAGACAAGTGAAACAAAAGAAGTGTAAATCCTTGAATGACTGTGTGGAGCAGACCCACAGGCCAATCTGGAACATTTACCTCATACCATCATCTGAGAGAAAAATGAAATTCTATCCTCTTCCAGCCACCGAATTATTGAGCAATAATAAATACCCATTGTTTCAAGCCACTGAGCCATACTGTCACACAGCAATCTCTGCGGACTCGAGAAGCATGGGGAACATCTCTCAGGAGGCCTCTCCATGGTTCTGGCAACAGGAAGTGGCAGACCAGGTTAAGCAGGAAATAATCTATCTAGAGAAGAGTGAGTCACTGACAGAATCGAGAAAAGGCTAGAGAGGCAGCCTCAGGATAATAAATGGTAGTTGGGCAACCAAACCCAGGGCCCAAATTACACCCCAGAACCACCCAGGGACACACTCCTGCGGTCACTGCTGGTCACTAACTGGACACCAAAACTGGCACCGGGAAGACAACACCATTGGGGTGACCATGGCTGTAACCACTCTAGAATCTATGACTGCTGCTACTGGAAAAAACTCCCCCACCATCCTCCCTTCCTTGCCTTTCTCAATCCAGAGTCCAAGTCCAAGTCCAAGCCAGAGACCCTGATTGGCCATACCTCGATGAAGTACCCAAGCCTGGCCTTCCTGGGAAGGGGGAACAGATCTGGCTGTTCCAGCAACTCTAGTTCCACTACGACTCCTATAGGAAAGAGGTTCAGATGTTGGGCAGGCAAAAATGATAATAATAATAATAAATAAAAGCTGCAAAGCATACTCCCTAAAGAAAAATGCTTCTAGAGCAATATGGTTCTATGGAAACTCGGAGATTTGGGAAGTGCTCTCAGAGGGCTCCTGCTTCCTCCCAGCTTCTGTACCCAACCTCCTGGTTTGTAACTGTTACAAAGGACAGAAACACAATTAAAGCTATTTTATGCTTTTTAACAAGGAGGAGAGTTATTGGCTCAAATAAGTAAAGAGTACAGACATATTTGGGTAGATGGCCCGAGTGATGTCACTGGGGCTCACTACTTCTCTGTTCTGTCCTTCCTGGAAGGCCGTCATTACTACCGACCTCCTTGTATGTGAGGTACCTTCGTCATCGTGAGGCATGAATCCTGTCTTCTCAGCCCCCCCAGAGGAAACCCTCCCCCACAGTTCCTGGAAGCTCTGTCATTAACTGGCCCCTGCCCTTTGCTGAACCAGCCACGGTGGGCAGACGGTACAATGGTCACATCCCCACACCTGCAGTCAGCTCCACCCAAACCACAGGGACAGTGAGTACAAGAGGGCGGTTTCGCAAGGAAAGTCAGGATCCTGCTGCCAGAAGGAGGGGAGAGGCAACAAGAGGTGTCTCTTGAAGGGTCAAATTGACCCTCCTGGCCTAGGACACCTGTAGGTCACAGAGGAGGTTGAAAAAAAAAACCACCATACAATCCAAACTCAATAAAGAAGCTGCCCGCTAAGTCAGAGCTCTTTCTCCCACTTTTTGTGAAGCTTCGTTTTGTATCCCCAAATGCAAATTTGCCTAACAGGATAAACACCAGCTGATGTAGTAAAACAGTGTTTCTCAACCGCGACACTGTTGACATTTGGGGCTGGGTCATTCTTTGTTATGGGAGGTCCGTTCTGGACATTGTGGAACACTTGGCAGAATCCTGGTCTCCACCTTACCCCCAGTTATGGAACTAAAAATGTCTCCAGAAATTGCCAAATGGGGGCACCTGGGTGGCTCAGTAGGTCGAGCATCTGCCTTAGGTCATGATTCCAGGATCCTGGGATCAAGCCCCATGTCGGGCTCTCCGCTCAGCAGGGAGTCTGCTTCCCCCTCTCTGCCTGCTTGTTTGCTCACTCTCTCTGTCTCAAATAAATAAATAAAATCTTTTTTTAAAAAGGAAAGAAAGAAAGAAGGAAAGGAGGGAGGAAGGGAGAAAGGAAGGAAGGAAGGAAGAGAAAAAGGAAAGGAAGAAAGAAAGAGAGGAAGAAAGAAATTGCCAAATGTCCCCTGGGGGCAAAACTGTGCATGTGCTAAGGCACATACCAACCACCTGATTAGAAAGCAGGAGAACAGAGAGGAAGGGCTCTAAAGCCTCACCAGGAAGGACAAACCTGAGTCACCTGGTCCAGCCTGGGCCCCTCCACAGTCCTGGGGACCGAGCAAAACTGGGCTATGAGACCCCAGAGACGGAGCCAGAAATCTTCTGGTCCAGCTCCAGAACTTTTGCTCGGGGGTGGGGCCAGGCTCAGTGTGCCAGGGTCTGCCCTGCAAGTCAAGTGAAATGTCACACCTCTCAGCACTTCCTGAGCACCTGTTGCATACAAGACACCACTGGGTGCCTACGGGCACTTTTTTCAATCAGTTGCCACATCCATACTCCAATACAGAGGAGGAAACCAAAACTCTGGGAAATGAACTGCCCCAGAGTCACACTGAGTAAATGTTAAAACTGAGATGCGCCGTGGTGTCTGTGGGACTCCAGAGTCCTGGCCTTTCCCGATGGGCCCTGCAGCTGCTTTGTATTTCACTTCTGACGGCGTTCTCCGTGCAAACGACTGTAGCTTAGGACTTACATTCCAGATTCTGTTTTCTTTGAGGTTTTATCTGCTATGTTCTCTTTTTCTCCTTGTGCCTTCAGTTTCTGCTCTGAAAGTTTAATCCTTTTATCACTACAGATCTAAAACAACAAAGAACCAAATAATAATAATGACTATTACTCTCTCCACGGATGGCCGCACGCCAGTGTTTCTCTTAGAGATTCGGTCCCTTTAGAGGTTTCATGATTTCATTTGGAATTGGGGGTTGAGAGGGTTTGGGCCTTCGCCTGGATTTAAACGTATCATCTTAGACACCTCACAGTGTGATGATGGCGCTTATGCTTGGGACTCAGACAACCCAGGTTTTAATTTGGGACCTACCACAGTCTTGCTGTGTGACCTTGGGAAAATGACTTAATATCTCTGAGTCTCCTTTTTTTTCAACTATAAGATTAGAGGCCCAGACTTAACTAATCCACCAGTACACTTCTAACAAGCTGATGGAAGGCACTAAATCTGAAATCAATCCCATGAAATATTTCAAATAGGCTTCAAATAAGTAGCAGGTGCTCCTTGGAAGGGAGGAGACTGGAGAGAGCTCCTCTGTGTGGAAAAACAGCTCACAGCTGACTTCAGCTATGTTCCATGAGGACAAAGAAGGGGGTAGGGCTGTGTCACCTGAGTCTTGATATAAAAGTTAATTAAAAATGCATGTCCAGGCTGAAGGAAGACACCTAGTGAATTAGTGATGGCCCTCGGATGTCTCCGTTTCAGGGGTGACAGCGTCCGGACAGAAGCAGGAGGTGGGACCTGGAGTGCGGCCCGGCCGAGGAAGAGAGAGGCTGGCTGCTTTTGGGTATAGCCATAGTGCAAGCAGGAGGAGGCTGCCTCCAAGTATTCGGTTAACGTGATTAATTTAGCCGGAATCGTGGGGCAAACGCTGGGCTTCCCACACCAACAGAACACACGCAGGCCAGCCCCACCGCCTTCTGTTGCCCAGTCTGCTGGCTGCAGAGAAAATACCAACACGAGGGTCAAAAGTGGGGGTCCCGCAGCAGGAGTGCGAACTCTACTGAGATGACAGAGTAGCCTGACACCCCCACCCCTGCCAGAAGCCCATGACCTCTGAAGGGAGGAGGGCGGCCCCCTCTCCCCCTCTCCCTGGCACACTCAGACCTAGCACAGCTGCTGTCGAAATGTTTCTTCTTCTGTCCTGAGTCCTTGGAGGGAGTGTCTAGTGGATCCTCACAGCCCAAGAACTTGAAATCCCCCAGAGCTGGAGGGAACCCACCTGCTTTTCGTAGCAAGCCTAGTAGGAGAGCTCAAGAAACCCTCCGGGGAGTGATCGGGGAAAGGAGGCTCTTCCTCTCCCTGCCAGGGGACTTCATGCCCTGCCTGTAAGGGAAGTCCCCGAGGCGTTGGGGAGACAACCAGGTCCTCCCTGGCTTCTCCCATCCTGGCCAAATACACCAGCTCTGGACGTAGGCACAGGGAGAGTCGGTCCCAAGCAGTGGTACAGAGGAGGCAGTTCAGAGAACAAGTCAGCATGAGGACAGTGAGGAGAGGAAGGCCAAGTGGCCCCAAGCTAGCAAGATGCCTGGAAGACGCCAGTCACGGAGGTTGGGAGGTGGCCACAAGCAGCCAGCTGGTGGACAGAAAACCTGGAGCTCGGGGATCACACCTTCGGGGCCATCAGCCACGGGAGACAACACTTGCAGGGTGGACAGCAGGAATGAGCCGATAGATAACCAAACAACCTCATCTTAAGGTCCTTCCTTTGTTGAAGACGCTGGTTGGCTCTGCCATGTCACTTTGCAGTGATTAGGAAGTGCAAATGTGATGCTATCATGAAACAATGTTAAAGTCTCAGTTAAAAGGACAGCCAGAAGTCAGTCTTCAGCACCTTCCAGGCTTTGACAGATGTGCTGGGATAGCTTCCCTGACCACCCCCGTAGGCCCGATGGGGGCCTCCTCCAACCACTCAACACATACCTCCTCGATTTCAGGCCTTCATCTGCTCAGCCTACCCCTACCACAAGAGCTAGAACAGTCTCTGGCACATGCAAGGGAGTCAAGAATTGAATGAATGAATGAATGAATGAATGAATGAATGAATGAATTTAATCATCAATCTTTCTACTAGACGCTAGACCCCTTCCTAAAAACCATTTCTGTATTCAAAGCCCTCATTCTAGTGCCTGACCCATGAAAGGTGCTGGATAAATATATCTAAAAGAGTAAAATTTTCCAACGCCAACAGCAGGCCATGTTTGTGCTCTGGCTGCCCTGGGGAATGTGAGCTCCTACCCAACACCCCCCCCACACACCCCCTCTCTTTCGTCACCTAAAGTTGAGATGAGTTTCTGAGTTGTTTTCTAGACAAGCAATATATTCACTTATTTCTCATCTAAAAACATGTGTGCAAATCATTTCTTTTGGCTAAAGATCATGCCAAGCAAGTGTCCACCCACCTCCAACAGCAGGAAAGCAAACACAGGACGTAGTAAGGACACAGCTTGGAGAAGGAGAAAATGTCTACCTGTTTTAGTTCGTTTGAAGAGCTTATTTCATAAGAAACTGTGTATTTGCAGAATGATAAATGGGAACATCCAGACTCCCAGGCTCTATGTGATTGAGACAAAACCTCCTCCATGAATCCCCTCGCTAGCCCCGGCTAGGAGGACCACACCTTCACCATCATATCTGCATAATAGACGTAATTACTGCTATCAGGGTGAGTGACAGAAACACTGTCATTAAAGATGTTGTGTAATCTTCCTTTTTTGTTTTTGCCTGTGGCAAATGAAGACCCTTTTCCTCTCCTCTTGAAAGGATTCAGCTGTCCTGCCTCTCATTCTCTTCCCCCACTCCCCAGTCACCCCCTCCCCGCACCCCATTCCCTGACATTCCACTCTTACACCTCCCCCCTGCCAACACCTTCACCCTTTGCTTCTCCCTCCTATTCCCACCCCCATTATCCATGGACTCACCTCCCACTGTTTTTCTCCGGGATCTGACCAGATGCCTCCCTCTTTCCCCTTTTAATTTAGAGTTGCTGGATCCCCTCCTCTAGTTAGGAGACTTGAGCCAAGACCCACTACCACCCACCGCAGAGGACTGCCCGACCCTCCCGTCTTGGAATCTGGTCTCAAGGAAGCATTACTGCTCCGACAGGAAACCAGTTCGTCGCACAGAATTCAGGCTGCGGTTTGGGTGCCATGGGAATGAACTTGCAGCGGTCGTGTTGAAAGCGGTCCAGCAGCCGTGAAGCGTGTGGCCAAGGGTTAACCTTTCCCTGCAGGTTCACGTCAGCTCCAAAAAGCAAGGAGTCTGAAGCAGAAACTAGCGAGCCCACATGTTAATGAAAAACTAGACCCGATTATAAAATAACCATTTGTATTCGTTTCCTAGGGCTGTAATTACTGCAAATTACCACAAACTGCATGGCTTAAAACAACAGAGATCTATTCTGTCGGGGTGCTGGAGGCCACACTTCCAAAATCAAGGTGTCAGGTGGCTGTAGGGGGAAATGCGTCCTTGCCTCTCCTCAGCTTCAGCTGCCTCCCAGTCCTTGGTGTTCGCTGGCTTGTACGGACTCCAACCTCTGCCCCCTTCTTCATGGAGCCTCCTTCGCAGTGTGTCTCCGTGTGTTCCCTCCTCTTTTTTCTTTCTAAGATTTTGTCAGAGGGAGAGAGCACAAGCAGGGGGAGGCAGAGGGAGAAGCAGGCTCCCCACTGAGCAAATACCCAGACGGGGGACTCCATCCCAAGACCCTAGGATCATGACCCAGGCCGAAGGCAGACACTTAACAGACTGAGCCACCCAGGTGTCCCTCCCCTCCTTTTCCTTTAAGCACCATTCTTGGCGGTTAGGATCCACTTTCATCCCGTAGGATCTCACCTTAACTAATTACATCTGCAAAGACTATTTCCAAATATGAATTTCCAATTCAGGACATGAGTCGGGGGGGGGGGGGGCGGGGTGGCAGTGCGGGAGGGGACTCAACCTGGTGGGCTATTAAAAAGACATAGAGACATAAACAGATTTTAAAATAAATTTTCTCTGGATATCTTCATTTGGGTGTCTTTCATATATCATCTAGAGAAGGGAAGCAATGAAAGGATCTATCTTAGGAGGTGTTTTAAGGGGGAGTTAATCCCAGAAAGTTCCTACAAAACTAATGTAAATGTAGGGACCTGAAGAAAAAAAATTCAAGACAATCCTCCTTAATGTTTTTTCAGCTCAGGGGCCACATCTTCTCACAGGAAAAGGGCCCCTCCTTCGGTACCTCACTTCACCTGGGCCTTCCCAGATTCAAGGGCTGAAGAGGGAGGGGGGAAAACTGGAAGAAGAGCAGAAAGGTCAAGGGATGGAAGTACGGAAGAAAGATCCCTCAGGACTTCCAAAGCCTCATTTTGGAGTGAATTAAAACTTATTTTTGTAGAAGGTTTGTATAAGCGTTTCTTAAAATTTAAGTCAAAAAATATTCAGCAACTAGAACTAAGGTTGCCTTCCTATTTAAATGGGCAGCTCCGGGGTACCTGGGTAGCTCAGTGGGTTAAATAAAGCCTCTGCCTTCAGCTCAGGTCATGAGCCCAGGGTCCTGGAATCGAGCTCTACATCAGATATCCACAGCGTGTGGGGGCGGGGGGCATCAGGCTCTCTGCTCCACAGGGAGCCTGGTTCCTCCTCCCCTCTCTCTGCCTGCCTCTCTGCCTACTTGGGATCTGTCTGTCAAATATATAAATAAATAAATCTTTAAAAAATAATAAAAATAAACGGGCAGTTCTTATGTCCACGCAATCCTAGTGTAAGGAAACAGTCAATTATCAAGATATTTCAGGTCCAAAATCTGATTTCAAAAACAAAAACATAAAGATAAACAAAACCAGTTTAAAAAAAAAAAAAAAAAGTATTGGTTTCAACCAGAAGCGGTTTTGCCCTTCCCCTCCCCCCAGGACATTTGGCCTTATCTGGAGACACTTTCAGTCATCGTGACTAGGAGGGCTGCTACAGGCATCTAGAGGCCAGGGATGTTGCTGGACATCCTGCAATGCGCAGGAAAGCCCTTCACAACAAAGAAAGATCTGGCCCACAATGTGAACAGTGTTAAGATCAAAAAGCCACTCTCTAGCTTAGAGAAAATCTTTCTAAAACCACGCTTTGATCATGTCTCTTTCCTGCTCAGATGGCTGTACACTGTCCTTGAGAATTCAAGCTCCTTGGCTTATAAGACCTTCCAGAATTTTCCTGAGGTTGCCTTTCCAGCCTTTTCTCTCACTATTCCCACTACGAACCCTTCTTACCCACCACCTTGGACCAATACCTACCAGGCTCAAGCCCTCCACAGCTCATCCTACTTTGCAAAACTTTCCCTCTCTGACTCAAAACTTACCTGTCCTGCAAGGATCAGCTCAAGCTCCATGCGTTCCAGAAACTCTAGGACCAGCCCTTCCCTGTCCATCTCATCTTGCATCAGTGTCCCCTCACTCAACACACTCCAGCAACAACTGGTCTTCTTGCTGTCCCACTAACACACAAGCTCTTTCCCACCTTCCCGCTCACGGGTGGCTTCTCATCCTTTAGGTTTCATCCATCACCTCAGAAAGGCCCTCAGGAACCCTCTTATTCACTCCCCAAGTTCTCCATCATCACTCTTTTTAGTTCCTTCATGGTATTTATCACCATATAGTAACCTATCTATTCACATGCTTGCTTCCGTCTTTCCTGCCTTTTTCCTCACGCTAGAATATACACTCTGAGGCAGAAAACTTGTCTTGATTCTTCATCAATATGCCCCAGCTTTGTCATAATACCATGAGTCTGACCCAAAGGAGGTGTTCAAGGGGCACCTAGGTGGCTAAGTCAGTTAAGCTTGCGACTCTTGATTTCTGCTCAAGTCATGATCTCAGGGTCATGAGATCAAGCCCCACATCAGGCTCTGCATTCGGCATGGAATCAGCTTGAGATTTTCTGCCTCTCCCTCTGCCCCTCCTCCTGCTCATGCTCTCTCTCAAATAAATAAATAAAATCTTCTTTTTTAAGTAGGTATTCAACAAATATTTGTTGAATGAATGAATGCCCTCATTCATATGCAGGTTTTCTGTTACTGAACTCTTCACATGCATCTCTGTCCTTCTCAAGAGCATAGCTGCCCTGCCCCCATAGTACATCATGGTGCATTTGATACCTAGTTGTTAGACATCGAATGAATAAGTGCAGCCCAAATTTAATATCTCCAGAGCTTATACTCTAGTACTTCTGGATTTAGACTCCACAGGAGACCCACTTTATAGTTAATTCCAACTGGTTGATGGTGAAAGCAGGAAGCACTATTCTGACTGATTACATAAATGACCTGGTCGGTGCTACATTCTGATGAAGACTTCAAACTTCCTACACATATGTTTTATGGCACTAATACGCTTTATTATCACTGGGCTTTATATTCTGGCTAGGGAGAAATTTTCATTGGTCTGTTTGTCAAAAATCTATAGTTTGCTATGCAAAGACCTCTCAGAGAGCCTCTAATTTCCAGCTGATTTTCCTCCCTAGGACAGTCACAAAGGAAAACCATCTCTGTATTTGTAAGGTGTTTGGCATCATTTCCTCCAGTCCCCTGCTTCCAGATACATCTTTTCCTCCTCTTGCGTGGTTGCAGAATTTTTAGCTGAGGTGTGGCCACCCTGTTCAAGACCACATTTCCCAGACTCCTTTGCAGTGAGCTACATCACGGACTAAGTTCTGGCCAATGGAATGTGAATGGAGAATATGCATGTACCTTCTTCACAGTAAGCTTGAAAGCTGAGTATCTTCCCTTTCTTTTCCTCTTCTGGCTTAAATGTGGACGTGGTAGTGTGGATGAGGGCAATATCGAAAATGGCAGAACAATGAGGAAAAGGCAAGTGTATCAATTATATCCTAGCTGCTGTGTGGACTGCATTAGAGTTTGAAGTTCACAATTTCGCTTAACTCACTGTTAGTTGGGATCTTTTTCCAAAAGATGGCCGTGATCGCATCATTGCTTCCTACCTTCCCCACTAAGAAAGTCAGCAGTAACACCTCCCCCTCCCCGTTTAGTCAAACTGAGGTTAAGAGGGGGCATGCCCACACTGGGCAGTAAAATCAGTGGAAATGCTTAGCTTTAAGCCAGTACCTGCTGGGTCTCATTTTCTTCAGCCTCCTCAGCCGCCCAAGCTTCTCTCTTACTGCCTATCCTTGGCCTTCCCCTAGCTCCTTCGGACCTCAGTCTCGCCCATGGACACTGATCAGTAGCACAGCATGATCTGAAGAAAGGATATTTTGAGAGATCCTGAGCAGGCTTATCTCCTGCTAGCAGTGTTTTTTGTGTTCCCAGATGGACTCACCCCATTCCCTTTCCTCAGCTTTCCCTGAGGTGTCATTTACTACAAGACAGAAGCACAGTTCTTTCTGCCTTAAAGAGGCTTCCAGAACTGGTGATCTGAGCCTGTCCCTGTGGATTGTTTTCAGGTTATCAGAGACCCCTCGAACATTAAGACTATTTACTGATAGCAAAGTATTTTCAAATGATCTCCATTTCCCTTCCCTCATTTACCCTTTGTCGAAAATAGATGATCTACTGTCTGCAAGTGCTCTAAGTGGAAGTAGTCGAGGAGGAACGTGGGGCGAGCCAAGGTGTTCACACAACAAATGTATGCTGAGCACCTGTTCTGGTGCCGTCCCAGGCACTGAGATCCATCTGCGAGCAAGACAGATAAGGGGGGCTGCCTCATGGAGCTCCCATTTTAGTGAGGGAGACACAGGAAGGAAGGAGAGAGGAAAGGGAGAGGGAGAAGGGAGAGATGAGAAGTGAAACAATTTTGTGTTGTGAAGAAAGCACTATGAGGAAAATACAAGGGGAATGGATCAGGCGGGTCTCTCTGGGGAGATTCTGAGCTGAGACCGGAAGGACACCAAGCTAGGGGTGGGGATAACAATGTAGGGAACAGACCTGGAAGAGGGAACAGCAGGCGCCAGGGTTCTGGGGTAAAGGGGAGGGCCCTGTGACTACTGTGAAATGAAGGAGGAGAAGGCTTGAGACAGACTCAGCTCAAGGTCCTTCGAGCCCCAGGAAAGGTCATGCATGGAGCTGAAAAGGTGTGCCTGGAGGTCAGGAAAAGAGAGGAGAAGCTTAACTTTAACTAGTGTCCTTCCAGAGAGAAGAGAGGAGCTTAAGAAATCTCTGGAAATCTGGCTTCAGTTGAGCCCATTCTCCTCTAGAGAGCATTCTGCCTGTGTTCACAATTGCGTGAATGGTACTTATGGTCATGATGATAAGTACTGATAACTGACAGTGTCACTCAGCTTTGGTGTTAAATGCATCCTTGAGGTGCCTGTGTCGCTCAGTCAGTTGAGCGTCTGCCTTCCCCTCAGGTCATGATCCTGGAGTCCTGGGATCAAGTCCGGGATCCCGCTCCCTACTCAGCAGGAAGTGTGCTTCTCCCTCTGCCCTTCACCCCACTTATGCTCTCTCTGGCTCTCTCTCTCCCTCTCTCTCTCTCAAATAAATAAATCGTCTTTTTAAAAAAAAGGATCCTCTCCCATCTTCTCTAAAATAAGTACCTTCTAGCACAAGCAGAAAATAAAACTTCTTCTACTAAGCCTGAATACTTACTAAAACAACTCATTCTAAAAGCAGATCCTCAAATCTAAAACAAAAGATTCTTGCCCTGAAACTCTTTCCTTCCTGCATTGATGACACTGCAGCCCGATGGCCCAATCTCAGCCTTGACTGACCCGAAACAGAGGTTGTTTGGGTTTTTTTAATATATTTTTCTAAGATTTTATTTATTTATTTGACAGACAGAGAACACAAGTAGACAGAGAGAGAGAGAGAGAGGAGGAAGCAGGCTCCCTGCTGAGCAGAGAGTCCAATGCAAGGCTCAATCCCAGGACTCTGGGATCATGACTTGAGCCGAAGGCAGAGGCTTTAACCCACTGAGCCACCCAGGTACCCCCCAAAACAGAGGTTTTGATCAAGCCTCTGGGATGACCGAGATGAGCTCACATGACTACTTTATATATTTGGGCCTCGGTTTTATCATTGAAATGAACAGAAATACTTTAGAGATTAATGTCAGCTCACTGGCAAATAGACTCCAGAATCTACCTTTTCTCTCTTTTGGTAAATCATCATGACTTCCGCCTCTCTCTGTGGCATACTTCCCATTCTCCATAATTTCATAGAATTACTGCTGGTGGGTCTGTGGTTATTTACTCATTGACTGGGCACCCAAAAGGATACCATGATGGAAAGGACAGCCATAGTCCTCGCCTTCAAGACACCAAGTCTAGTGGAGAACGCGCCATACAAGAGAGACTTAGGTCCCTTTGGGAATAGCCATCTACAATGGCCAGTTCTGGCTGGGACAAACCAGGTCTTCTCGAAGGTCTCATCCATCTTAAGAAATATATTCTATTTTCTGAAGAGTGTGTTGCTTCGTAATGAATTGAAAAAAACCAAAGAAGCAACTAGTTTTGCTTTCTATCATCACCTGCCTGTGGTATACCATCTCTGGAATCATGGCCTCGCCCCACCTTCTCTAAAGTACTTGGGAGTGTGTAACAGAAGGTGACGTGGTGTGGTCGAAAGACCCAGCATTTGGCCCAAGATGATCTGGGCTCATATCCCAGCTTTGCCTCTGAGTAGTCCCCACACACTCTGAGGATAATAACTCCTCTCCCCACCCCTCACCCCGCCCCCCCATGGGATTATTGTGAGGGTCCACGTGATCATTTACATGAAAATGCTTTGCAAACTACAGAGCATTATTCTCATGTCAGCTGCTATTTCACAAATCTTAGCATATTGGGGGGGGAGGGGGGCTTCAGTTTTCCTGACACTACTCTTTTGTGACACCCTTCATCTCGGCCCCTCCTTCCATCTTTTGTTTGTGTTCATTCAAAATCCAGCTATGACGGCTTTCCCTCTACACCACGTTCATTGGCTGCTTTCACCTTTTCTCTCTTGTGATCTTTTTTTTTTTTTTTGGTAATGGTACAGATAGGATGTCATTTAAAAGTTCATAACCTTCCCAGGTCCTTTTTAGGTCACCCTCAAATCCCAACTTCCCAGACATCTCCCTCCCCGCCCCCCCTCCCCGTTTCATACTACAACTTAGAAAATCAGAAAACCCCTTTTAAACCAGATCAAAATGATCTCTCTCTGCCTGATGCCAAGGAAGGATCAGCATACCCCTCGGCTTTTCCTTGAAATCTGTCCCATTTAGTGGTGACCCCGGGAGAACTATATGAAAGCCCCAGGGGCCAGAATTTCATCGAAAGCCTGATCAGCTCAGACAATCTAGAAGCTGTTTGTGTGGGGACATCCCAAAGTTGTCTTGGGCCTCCCAGACACACCTCCCCATACATCTCTTCAAACCCAGAAGCTGGGCCTCTGTTGGCTGGCCTGACACTCTAGACTGCTGCCTCAGCCTTCTGGGCAGTTCAAGGCAGGACATAAGCCAACTTACACCAGGTGAAGGAGGCAGGCCATTTCTCCCAGCACGCTCAAGTGTGAGCTTCCCTTCTTCGTCCAGGCAAGGAGAGGCTGTGGATTAATCCAGAGACTAAGTACAAACACGTGAAAACTCAAGCCGATGGAAAGGAAATTCATATCACTTATTCCCCCTTCAGTAGAAGAGGTCACTGGGTAATAATGGCAGCTCAGACTCAACTTCTTCTTTTGAAGTGTCTTGCTGCCCATTGTGGTGACCAGGGAAGCCAATGGAATGGATGACCAAACCCCAGGTCATTACCTTGAGGAAAGGGGGCAACTTGGTGATGCCAGCCTGCACACAGCTATGGACCAGCCCCTTCCACGCCGCGGGCACCTCAGCCGGGGATCCACAGCTTGCCTCTCTGGCGGAGGCAGTGTGGCCCCTGGAAACACACCCAAAGAGACATACACAAAGGGCATCTCATTAAAAAGGATGCAGCCCTTAAGCAAAGAACCGAACATGGAGGGGCTATGGCCACACCCCAGCTCTCAGCCTCTGACCTCTCCTTTACCAGGCGACAGCACCTTTCTCTGGAGTGATTTAGGGGCCATCCTGGGAGAGGGTGCATGTGTTTTCAAACAAAGACCCTTTGGTTCCTGCACAGGACCCAGGCTTCTTTCCTTTTTTAGCCTTCTTCAATCAATCTACCCATCTTCCATAGTCATTCCCAAGTGTCACTGAATCCTCTGTGTCAGAAACAACCACTGTTTGCTTGAAACACAGGTTCGTTGATATGCGGGAATATGACACATCCTAGAAATGGCAGATCAAGACGCACGCTAAAAACCAAGCATGGCGAGAGAAAAAAAAAATGTAACTTTATATTGTCCAAAACACTCAACTGGGAAATACCATCTTTCACACTTGCTGCTGTCAGAGCCATTAATGGACCTCATCTTTCTAATTCTGAGTACTGTTCGAAAATGTGTGCCCTTTAAGTCGCCGCCATTAAAGCCTGGGCTTTCTGTTGTTGTTTTGGTGATGACTGCCGGATTGTTTAAGGATTTCTTGAAGTTGTTTAACGGTGGCCTTATTTTCTCTTTTTCCTTCTCTCTCTCTTTCTTTTCTTGGAGGCTGGGGGAAGGGGGCGTGCAGTGAGGTGGGGTGGGGTATGGAAATATTGACCCACGAGGATTTACTTAAATCCTCCTTGGTTAGAGGCCTCCAAAGACAAAGCCATATCCATGGCAACCGCAGGCGACCCAGCAGAAGAGAGAGCACACGAGACACAGAGCATAATAGCTCTGTTTACTGATGACTAAGGTCTTGAAAGCACTACTGTACATTCCAAGTCCCAGCTCAGGGCAGGACTACAGGCTGTCCTCATCCTCCAGACCCAGCAATCTATAATCAGAGACACAGAGAGGAAAAGAAGCCCTTTTCCCAGCCCTCAAACAGTCCTCCTCCTCCCTGGGAGGGAGGACTGTGCCCCTTCTCACGAGCCTCCACATAGATGATCCTGCGGGAAAGGAAATGGAGAGCAACCCGGGGAGGAGGCAGAGGTGGGGCAAGTCATGGGGGTGGGGTCGGGGCACAGCTGCCAGAGCCCTCATGGCTCATGGGAGTCCCACTGTCCCTCCAAAAAGTGAGTTCATCCGAGAAAACACCAGCATAGAAAGAACTCTGACCCAAAGTGCTTACATTTAAACCCAAGACACACAGGAGCCCTCCACGGGGAGATTCCAGTTGCCCGGACCTGGGAGGAGTGAGAGCAGTGGAAGGTGGGGAGCAGCAATCCACAGTGTCCGTGTCCCCGGGGTCTCCCAACAGACAAGAAAGCCAGCCCGATGGCATTGAAACTGCAGAAAGCTTCCACTAAGAAGAAACCGACACAAGACAGGGCCTTCCTTGGTAGCCGCTTGGGGCATTTGTTTTCTATGTTTCCACCTACACATTGATTTGAATTTTTTTTTTTTAACTGCTCAGTTCCAGCAGTTAGGGACACCTGGGTGGCTCAGTCGGTGAAGCATCTGCCTTCGGCTCAGGTCATGATACCAGGGTCCTGGGATCAAGCCCCACATCCAGCTCCTGATCAGCAAAAAGCCTGTTTCTCCCTCTGCCTGCCACTCCCCCTGCTTGTGCTCTCTCTCTGACAAATAATTAAATAAAATCTTTATTAAAAAATTAAAAAGATAAAGTTCTAGCAGTTAAAATAGTTTGAAAATCATAGCTCTAGAAGCAGGAGAAAGGGGTGGAGAGCCGGAGGAGAGAGAGATGGCTAAGAACCTGAGAGTGCCTCCTGGACACCTCTCCTATTTATTCAGCTATCCTCACGTTGACCTTACTACGCAGGCACTGCCTTTTCTATTGCTTTTCAGATGAAGAACTAGGATTTAAAGAAAATACAGAATTTGCCCCTAAGGTCACACATTGGCAAAATCAATTCTGAGCCTGTCCAAGTTGAAGCTATCTGTGCTCCCAGGGTCTACTTGATTCCCCCCACCCCTCGACAACACCCCCAGCTTTATTCCTCTGGAAAGCTAGGAGCGGTTTGCCTCTGCTCCCTGATGACACAGGTTACACATTCTGGGACAGCTTTGCCAAGAAATTCAAAATATTCAGGGACCCACTAACGAACATTCCAGCAGGCCCAGAGTTGAAGCAGTCGCTGTGACCGAACCTTTGAGGCCAGATTTCTTCTAAATTCTGAAAGCTCCGGGCCGCCAGGGGAGCCCCCCTTCTTGTCAGAGGGCCCCAGGGAGTCTTTGTTTCAGATTCCAGTGATCTGCAGAAGTTCAGGCTGCTCCCATTTTACCATCACGGGGACAGAACTTCGTAGAATTGCTAGGAAATCAAGCCAGTTATGTCCGGGGAATTTTCCACAGTGTCCTTGCCAGAGAGGGAGCCTGAACTCGCGTTACAGAGTGAAGCGAAAGGGATTTGCCAAGCGCGCCATTCAGAGCTGTGTGCCGGGCAACCACTCGCCGTGGGGGACCAGCTTTTGTGCTTCCAAGAGGCTCATGGAAGCAGCCAAGTTTCCCTGACCAGAAACGCTGGCTTTTTCCGAGTTTTGGCTGGTGGAGAATCTTGCCTGAAAAGGTCTGGTCTCGCCACAGCACCCAGGGCTAGCAGAAACTGGGAAGCAGCATTGTCCTGTGGGCAAGGCCTTCTGCTCAGCATCTGGTCACTGAGGTCGTTTTACTCGTCAGTGGCTGGTGGCCCAAGTGACGCTGGCGCACGAGTCCATGACACGAACTTCAGAAAGAATCTTCCGTTGGCGGCACACTTGATCCCTCAGAACGTCCTCAAGAGTCATTGCACTTGGGTGACCCAACTCAGCCCTGGGCAGCTGGGCAAGTGAGTGGTGAGGAAAGGACCTGGAGTGTCTATACTGGAATTCAGCTGCAACGCCAGGGACAGACACCCACACCGAGTCATCTAAAGTCAACAACAACAGAAGAAGAAGAAGAAATAATCTCACACAACCAAAGCTAGGACCGCCCCTCCCCCCACCCCTATTTGCAAATGATATATTTGATAAAGTGTTAACATCCAAAATCTACAAAGAACTTAGCAAACTCAACACCCAAAAAACAAACAACCCAGGTAAGAGATGGGCAGGGATGTCAATAGACATTTTTTCAAAGAAGACATACAGATGGCCAACAGACACATGAAGAGACCCTCCACATCACTCATCATCAGGGAAATAGAAATCAAAACCATGATGAGATACCATCTCACACCTGTCAGGGTACTAAAATTAACACAAGAAACAACAGGTATTGGCGAGAATGTGGAGAAAGAGAATCATTTGCAAATAGAAGACACAAGTGTTGCTTCCTCTGTCTGGTGGTGGAAAGGTCGAACCCACAACTTTCATTTCTGGTGTCTCTGCACATGCTCCACCCTCCCCTCACCAGCATCTACCTTTAACTCTGGGTCACCCACCATGGGATGGCAGCAGACTTGGCAATCTGTGCCTTGAATCTACATAATCCCCCAGCTCCTTAAATTCCTTTTTTTTTTTTTTAAGATTTTATTTATTTATTTGAGAGAGAGAGAGCACAAGCAGGGGGAGCGGCAGGCAGAGGGAAAGGGAGAAGCAGGCTCCCCACTGAGCAGGAAACCCAATGCAGGACTTGATCCCAGGACCCCAGGATCATGACCCAAGCCTAAGGCAGACGCTTAACCGACTGAGCCACCCAGGGGCCCTTCATTTAACTTTTTGTTTTGAAATAGTTATAGACTCAGCAGAAGTGGCACAACATTTAAATCTGAATCGAAATTTACCTGAGGGAAAAGCTGTAGCCTTACTTGCTCTGCCTCCCTCTCCCAGAAGTCTCTTGGCCCTGTGGTGGACACCACATGAGAAAAGGAGTAATTGGATAGGAGCCTGGAAATTTATGAACCCTTGGGGTCTAATTGTCTTGGAAGCAGAATGACTTTCTATGTAGATATGCACATGCATAGAGGTATATTTCTATCATGCCCTCAGAAGATCAAGTTTAAAAGGTAGAGAGCTCTCTCTAAATATGCAAGTTTTTCATTATGTTTTTATCATTGCTGAGCCTCATATGGAATGAATTCTATTTTTCCTTTTTATTGTCATATTTGTAATACCTGACATTGGCCTCTTTACAGCTTGTGGAAATACCGGTTGTTTCTGCTAACCCTCAAATAAGAACTCAAATAGAAATTCATTTTGATAAATCTCCCCAGGGCCTTCCATATCCAGCGAAGGAGTCATGGGTCAAAACTCAACCTGAAAATAATTTTAAAAGGGAAAACGACTTTGATTTTCATTTGCGACACCTGCCTCAATAAGACAAGGCAGCGCTGTGTCAAGAGGAAGTTACCAGATGAAGAAAATCTAATGAGATCCAAGTTGTGCACTTAAACAGTCTTTAAACTCTGGCGAAGAGCATCTCGTGAAAGGTTACCAAATAACTGGTTTACTCAAAGAACCTCACATACAACTAAGCTGGCATTTCCCGTGTGAGGCCTGGGTACCCAGGTTTTGTTTCTGGATGAGAAGATGGACTGCCCACCCCACCCTAGGGGAGGACCTGGGGGGCTGGTGTAGCGGGGCCTGGAGCTTCATCCCTTTGCTGCCCGCACTGCCCCCTAGAAGGGTCATCCCAGAGCCTCAAGTCTGGAGGGTCAGAACAGCAAGTAAAGACTGACAGAAGGCTGGATGGTGCTGAAATCTCCTTGTCCTAGGGATGCTGAGAGCCCAGGAAAGGACCTCTCCTAACCCTTAACATAGACTCCCAAGATGTATGGATTTATTTTATGGAAGAAAGCTTGTGACTATGAAAGCAATTATATACTCATTTCAAAGAAGTTGGATAGTTAAAATAAGCGTAAAGGGACAGAATCACTTGTAATTCTACCATCCAGAAATAATCACTGTTAACACTTTAGTATATTTCTTTCCAGTTTCTATGTGTGTGTGTTTACTTATACAAACATATTAATATGGGACACAAAGTTGGGCCCACACTACACATATAGTTTGGGATCCTGCTTTCTTCTGTATCCTAAAATAATCCTGACTGTAAACAACACCAGCTGTACAATATCCAATCATATGGGTATACCATTTGTTCATCCATTCTCCTATTTTTATCATTTTATTGCTTCCCATATTTTTTAATGATAGATGCTGCTATAAGGAAAAATATCCTTGCTCATGAATCTATCCTTGTTCATAAATCTATTTCTTTGCTCTTCTCTCATTCCTCCCTCAAAATCGATTTCTGGAAGTAGAATTACCAGGTGCAAGGAAGAACCATGTTTTTGGTTCTTGCTCTGTATTATATGCTAAGCGGCATTGCATGAAATTTGTCCAATTCACCTTCCCAGTGTGTCCAACAATCACACAGAAAGCATGTGCAAGAAGCTATGTGCCAACACGAATGTGCCCAACTTACAAAATAAGTAGTGGCCCGGGGCTTTGACTGATTCCCGACATAATGTAGCAAGATCAGAAGGAATGGAAAAATTTGCAAGACTTACACAAAATAACCTAACAGGTACCCGCAGAGCCTCTGCCAGCTCATAGAGTACCTTTGCACAAATTAGGAAAAGTCACACCTTCCTCAAGACATTTTGCCCCCACCTGCCAGAAAATCGTCATTCACTTCACATCTATGCTGGCTGCCCCGTGACCAGAGGCCTGTGGAGCTGGGCAGGGCACAGCTGGTGCTCCTGTGATGTCTAGTCAGGGTAAGTCCGCTGTGCGACAGAACCTCGAACACATTCCCGTGCACACGCTCCTCCCTCTCCTCCCTTTCTACCCCCGGCCACCTGCAACAGCCACCCCTACTCCAACTCCCAACGCCGGCTCCCTGAGAAAATCCCTCAGTTTCCTATTGGCCTGAAAATGACAATTGTCCCCTAGGTAGGTGTCTGGAACACCCTGGATGTCGTGCGCCCTTACATTGTTCCATTTAGATGTCCCTGCAGTGCCTCGGATTTGTCAGAGGAGATAAATCTCGTTCTCTCTGCCCCACTTCTCTGTCTCTCTGGGGATGCTTATCATCTTGGGGTTGTCAACAAATCATCCCTTCCCTTCACACCCCACCGCTGAGCTGTTGCCAGCTTCTGATTATGCCTCCTTCCCTTCCCTCCGCGCGCCACTCTCTCTGCCTCCCATGAATCCATTAACCCCAATCAGGACATTAACAAGCACAGGTTATGGAAAATTACTCCGGCTTCTGATAACTGTCAGGTTCACCATTTCCACCTCCACTCAATGAACACATTGGATGCTTACAAAATTTCCTGCCTTCTTCACTCCCCCACTTCCAATTTGTCTATATTAGAGCTTAGAATGGAAAACAGCATTAGACCAGGAAGCACCCGAGGCAAGAAATAAATGGTGGGGGTTACTGTCTATGCCAGATAGACTCGCTAAAATTTATACACAATGAGAAGGTCAGGGCAGAAGGTGACGCACCCAGACTCCCGCAGATGTCAGCCAACATAGCCAAGACATATTGGGGATGGGGGTGCAGGCTGGGGGGGCAGAGCTCCCCAGGTCCACTCTCAAATGCTGCCAGATCTGGACAAATTCCTTATAAAGCCTCCATTTTCCACATGCAATTCTGTAACTTTGCTTTTCAGCTTTCCAGTGGAAATCCTAAGGCAGGTGATATTCCTCAATCTAACCTGGGCTTCTCTTAAACATCAGACACACCCCAAGGGCCCACAGTTTCCATTTTAAAATCAGAGCACGGGGTTATGAGGCAGCCAGCCAAAGAGCATGGGCCCCGGAGAAAACCTGCTATTCCCCACGGCCACTCCAAACCCTTCTTTTTGGAACTTCCCCATGGAAAGTCTGGAGAGAAGCAAGAGGTGCCCAGAACCAGCGTGAGCTGCTGTCCTGAACACTTACCCATGTTTTGTGACAATAACCAATCCTCTCTCCTCCATATCTAATGAGGAGAAAATTAGGGGGGAAAAATGTAATGCATTATAAAGAATTTGGACTTGCCCGGAAAGACTGGCCCTTTGCCCTCAGCCTCTTAGAAGTCATCTATGTCACACCTGCTTGGAGTATCTTTCCTTAGGACAGGTGTTGGATACACCTGATAGTTTTAGGAGGGAACTAACCATGTCAGAAAGATCATGTGACTTAGGGTCAGGGCCCTGGGTCACTTGTTATCAGTCAACCTAGAGACTAAGTTCAACCACGTGGGTGATCAATCAATCATGCCTACATAATAAAGCCCTAATAAAAACTAAGATGAGCTTCTCTGGTTGGCAATGCATATTGTCACACACCAATAAGGGGAAGGTAAAGCAACCTGATTCCCTGGAGAGAGAAGACAATGGAAGCTTGGCATTTGGAACATTCCCAGACTCTGCCCTCCGCGTCTCTTCCTTTGAATGATTTCCTTCTGTATCCTTACTCTGTAATAAACCATAACCACGAGTACTACAGGTTTCAGTGGGTTCTGTGGATCCTTCCAGCACAGCATCAAACCTAACGGTGGTTTTGGCAAGCCCCCCAAACTTGCAACTGGTGTCCAAAGTGAGGGCAATTGTGGGGACCATGGCTTCAAACTTTGCAGTCTGACTAACTTCAGGCAAATGGGCTGAAAGAAAGCCAAGTATGATGTGATCTAGGTTAACCCAAAAAGAAACTTTCTTTTATGACAAAGTGGCCATATTCTGAAAATGAGGTTATAAGCTATCTTGAGCGAGCAGTCAAAATGTTCTCTTCTTCCTACAAAAGTGTTGTTAGCACTGACCACGAGCAGAGGGCCAGGCCAGAAGATTCTCGAAGGCCCTCCAATCCAGGGAATCATCCTGGGATGGAGCTCTCTCCATGCTTAACCCTCCAGAGGTTTCCTGTCCCACTGAGAATGAAATCCAAGCTTTTTATCTGATATGTGAGTGTGAGTGTGTGTGTGTGTTCCCCCAACTAAACCGTCAATCTAGATCAGTGGGGGCACATAATAAGCTCACTATAAATGGTGGCTGAATAAATGAATGCCTCAAATAAAGGGAACATAAAAATGTTTGTTTTGCCAGCAAGATTTTACTTCTGGTTTACTTTTTCATTATTTTTTTTAATTGAGATACAACCCACATACCATAAAATTCAGTCTTTCACAGTGGAGAAGTTTTTCGGACATTCACAGAATGGTGTGACCATCACTACTCTTTAGTTTATCTGACTTACTTCTGAATCCCTGTTCCCCCTTCCTCTCCACCATGGGATTCTGATGAGGGCTGCCAACCACAATACCCCACTTGCATCAACCATCAGGAGGGTGCGGGGCCCTGGTGAGGCCAAATTCATCCCTAACACTTTCCAACAGAAACTGAGAAAGGCCTTCCGTTTCAGTGGGGGAAGCTTGCAGAATGAACATGGAGCTGGCAGGGCCCAGATCCCTTGCCATGTGGAAGCAGCTGGCCCGTGAGAGATGAGAAGAAATCTAACAGAGAGAGAGAGAAAAAACACTGGTTCTGGTTGTTCTTGAGGCCAGTCACACTATCCCGCTTCCCACAGTTCAGTTACATAAGACACTGATTCCCTTGGGCCCTAACTAGTTGCAGTAACTTTCTATAACTCAGAGCCTAAGGTGTTCCTCAGGATAATACAGTCCTTGTCCGGCTCACACCTTCCCTCAGCACACATTTGTGAAGTATTTACTGTGTGCAGGGCGCTGGCCTTGCAACACATAATCTAGGGGCACCACAGCAGGTGTGGGGAAGGCCGTGAGAGAGAAACATGCAGAGCCAAGCATGTCCCCTGTCAGTGGGGCAAGGCAGACCTTTGGAGGAAATGCCCTTTAAGATGAGACCTGAAGTTAGAGAAGAATAACTATCAGAAGGCAAGTATGCCAGATACTAAGGGGAATCAGAAGACATCCCTGGGGCAGGAAAGTAAGGGAAGCTCCGAGAGGACATGACATCTGAAGTAAGCCTAAAAGGATGGGTAAGACGCAGATATTTAGAGAAAGGACACAAGAGCATTTCACAGAGGAAATACAGAGTAAGACGGATGCAGGACCTAGTGAGAAATTAACGGAATCTGTGATGCACGGAGGGAAGAGGTAGGAATTAGGCTGCAGAGGTGGGCTGGGAGCTCACAGCAGGCGAAGCCCCGCAGGTGTCGGGTGTAGGCGCAGGGCAGCAAGAGCTCAGCTTCGAGCTGTGACAAGCGGAAAGAATGTGAGATGAAAGAGGTGGGTGAGTTGGGGACAGAGAAACTCGTTTGGCGCCTCTTCCCACAGTTCATGGAGCAAGATGATCTGACCCAGCAGCAGGGGAAATAAATGTCAACATACATGGACACCACTGAAAAGGTAGAAATGATCAGATTTAATGTTGTGCTAGAAGGTAGAAGAGAAAGAGGAACCAAATGTGGTAATAATGGTAATGCTCCGGCTAATGGTAAGGGCCACCAGGGGCCACTGGTGCCGCCCAGGGCCAAGCCCTTTGCGTGGACTTTCTGATCTCATCTCCACAACGCCATGAAGCAGGTCCTAGTATTACCCCCATTCTAGAGTCCAGAAACTGAGGGACGGATGAAGTAATTTGCATCGACACCACCTGAATGACACTTTAAGGAGTTAAGCAGAGCCTTGGGAAAGGACAAGGTCATTTTTGCACAGACTGAGTGTAAGTTGCCCGTCTAGGGGAAGTCCGGCCTTGAACTTTGCTTTGACGTGTCCTTGCCACACGTCAATAGCCGTCTTCCTGAGTATACATCAAAGGGCAAGATCCCAGGGTTTCTTCAATCGAGATACATTATTGTGACAACCCCCACATCCCTGCCCCATCCACTGTGCCTGTCACTCTGTGACAGAAGGAAATTAGATTTACCTGCTAAGCTTTGTTTTTCACAAAGCTATGTGCGATGATTACCCAGGACCCCGTGGTCTTCTAGGTGTTTGCAAATTGATTTTCTGATTATTTGTTCCAGTGATTTTCCAGGTATCCAGTGTTTTTCCAAGTTGCTCAGCTTTACAATGGGGATGAGTTCAATTGTGTATTTCCCTTCCCTTTCCTGTATTACTATGAAGATTTAATGTTATGATAAATTATTTAAGATCTCTTTCGCATGCAGCATATATCTCTGAGGGAACATACATACAAATCTCTAGGACTATAAATACACACGTGGACAGGCACACCGTAATCTTAATGCACACTCCCGCAGACCTTATGACCCTGTGCAAAAACGGGAGTACAGCGAGAACCTGCAACTAGCTCAAATACCCGAAATAAAGATCCTCAATGTCTAGAAACATTTATAGGGAAAATTAAAAAAAAAAAAAAAAGCCACAACATTTGTTATGACTATGTTCATGAAGCTATTCTGTGAACACTGACCAAAAGCCAGATACAATAAAACTTTAAAATTCATCTTTTCTGCACCCAACCTCCTTTCCTGTAGCCAGGATTTGGAGAGAGTGGTGTCTGGACAGGACACTATGCAGAGACTCTGTTTCTTATGGGTAAATCTAAAGCCCAATACCAAGGAATCAGAGGAATAAAATCCCAGACCCATTGTTCCATACTAAAATGACCAGCTCAATGAAATAATGGCTAAGGACCTCTGTAGCTCAAATAGTCACTAAATCTAAAGACTGATTATGAGAATGATTAATGAAAATCATGGCAAAATGCTTTGCAAAAACGCAAGGCTATAAAAAGTGCCAAATGTAACTCAACCATTTCCCCACAAAGTTAAACTCTTTCGCTTTATTAAACACGTCTTTAGAAGTATGTACTATGCTCTGAGCTTCAATTGTCATAGGCATCTAAAGAAAGCTTTTGTCAAATCTGTGAGCCCCAAAATCTATTTTATGAAAATGAATTATTCATAGGCTGAGTACATTTGACAGCCTTCATGTGAATAGAACTCACCTGCTAGATCAAAGCAAATTTTGAACCAAACAAACAAAAAATCACAACTTCTCACTGGCAGCCCTCTCCATAAGCAATCCTCCCTCCCCTTACCGGTTTAGACCCAGGAGCCGAGAGGACTGACTGCATTATCCTTTGTTTCCCTAAACTCTAAATAAACCTGCAGTAGTCCCTTTATTAAATTCCCTACTAAGAATCTGTCATCAGTTTCCTTCTGGGCCCCTGGCTGATAGAGACATAATAATATTACCTAATAACAAAATAAGGATTGAATAGAAAAGGGCACGCTAAAGCATTTAGCCTGGTTCATATCAAGTGCTCAATAAATATTACCTATTATGATGACAACTGGGCTTTTTATTTTCCCATCAGTTCTGTCCTACTTGATTCCATAAATGCCGATTATCAGCTGATGATAAATTTCTCCTCCAAACCCTTTATTAGGAATTTTGAATAAATGAACATTTCGCCTAGTAATATTCTCATGAAGGAGGACATTTGCTTTTGTGTCCCTTAGAATCCCAAAAGACTTTTAAAGGCGAGCAAATTTCTAAGTCACATGGACACCAAGTCTTTTTCACAGTCATTTCTCAGTGTTGGTGGCAGTCTGCGAACAACCGGGGAAGCTTCCAAAAATTCAGTACCAGTGGGAAAGGAGTGTGGCTTCTGCAGGCCTTGAGGATTTTCCTAATGGCAAATGTTTGGAGTGGTAAGCAAGCTAAGCCAGCCGAGGAAAACACTTCTTTGGGTAACAGTTGGAAGCGGTCTTGTGACACATCGATACTAAGATTCCTAATTCCAGTTCAGCATAGCATGAGTTCCAGAAGTTTAAAAAACAGAATGTGTCAAATAAATGTTAGGGCTGGAGAAGAAAGTGGTGTTTTTTGGTTTTTTGGTTGGGTGTTTTTTTTTTTTTTCCTCCTTTCTCCTTTCTCCTTTCTCCTTTCTCCTTTCTCCTTTCTTTCTCCTTTCTCCTTTCTCCTTTCTCCTTTCTCCTTTCTCCTTTCTCCTTTCTCCTTCTCCTTCTTTCCATTTCCTCGCTCCATAATTCCAATAACCTAAGTTTCCCTTTCCCTCCCTCCCTCCCTCTCCCCACGCAACCAGTTCAGTGAGCTCTTCGGATGGTGAACGCCATAGGCCCAACGCTGAGCTCCTCAGCCCTTAACACGTCTTTTCTGGCAATCTTGCTGTCCTCAGTAGAATGGCTTTAGGCAACTTAAAAGTCTTATAATGATAATGCCCCCCCCCCTACACCCCGTGCGTCTTTTCTTTTTCTTTCAAAGAAGCACTTTTTGGTCATCTGCTCCATGTCCACAGAACAAGGGGCAATTACATCAGTAGTACCTGCTGGAACGTGTATTTTAGCACGAGACCCATCTTCTTCACTCGGATTTAAATCCCCCATTTCAAAAGCTAACTCCCTCACCGTCGCAGCTACTGCCTTGCCGCCCGCTTCCGCCGGCGTCGCCGGGTTTAGGGAGGGAGGCCCTGATTCCCTTCAGGCCCCAACTTCCCTGCTGCTCTGAAATTGGGTTATAGGTTTTTCTAAAAACACCAGCCTTCTGCTGGTTGAGGAGGGCCTAAATTGGTTTCTTTTTTTCCTAAAAGGTTGGGCGTTCCCACACCGGGAGTCGAACCCGGGCCGCCTGGGTGAAAACCAGGAATCCTAACCGCTAGACCATGTGGGAGACGACGAGCGTAGCTGCAAGTCTAGGTAAATTGAGTCGTTCACAGCGGCTTCCGCCCGCCGCTTCCCGAGGCCTCCGGCTTCAGGCTTGCTTCTGCGCCTGCGGGGATCTTGAGACGCCCTTAACCCCTTGTGGCCCCGCTCTACTCCGCTCCCGGCCGAGGGCGGCGGAATCTTCCCACCCTCGCGTCCTTTGTGATCTCATGCAGTCCCCTGGTTCTAGATGCCGCGTCTACACCCGAGTAGACCCTCGCCTGGATGAGTCATTGTTCCTCATTCCGCACAGGAAACCCCTCAGAACGTGACAGGACTGGAGATTGAGGGTTAGACTCGGGAATGAGAAACCTGGGCCGCGCGGAGTCGTCACACCGCCCCAGCGAAGGCCAGACTGGAGCCAGTGTCCCGGCCGCCGAGCAACCGCCTCGGCCGCCGAGCAGCCGCGCGGAGCCTCCACCCCGGGACGCGCTGCGCGCCCGTCGGCTGCCCCCGGGGTCCCGCTGTGCCCCGGCCCGGGAAAGTTGCTCTTTCCTCTCCAGAAGCGATAACGAGGGCTGCCTGGAAGCCCGCAGCGTTTCGGGATCTGTTGACCCAACGGCAAAAGGCAGGATCTGTGTCACCACCGAAAGCAGGCGACGGTGGTTTGTAAAAGTAGCTTATGAACCTGGAGGAAGCCCCCCTCCCGCAGGCAGTCGTGGTGGATGGGAATTCATTGTGGTTTCCGAACCTATCTGGGGCTGAAGGAGCATTTCATTGGGAGCAGTGTACGCGTTAGCCATCTACTGTTTGCATTAGGCGAGTCCAACGAGTCAGTTATTCGGGATAACCCGGGTGGGAGAGCTACGGTTCTGGGGTCCTCGTTGTGGCTTAGGCCACACAGAAGCTGTTTTTGCCAGCGGCGGACACTTGGGGGCCCACTGAAAAGCCCACTCCCCCCCACCTGCCAAAGGAACTTTGCAGGTCCTGGCTCTCTCCCCGAACTAACTGAGGCTCTCTAAGGCTTTAGTTGTGACATTCAGCGGCAAGGGGAAGGGGCAACGAGAGACCCGAAATAGGAACTATTCCGCCTGGCACTTTCGAGCATAGATGAAGCTTCCTCACAGGGAGTGAACATAACCCAACATCTCTGGAACAGCATGAAGTGCCGACGAGAAACTAGAACCCACTGCCTGCAGACCTACTGTGGGTATTAGACACAAAGAGGTCTGCTCACTTAATCCTCACATTGGACTTATGAGATGGGTCTTATCCCAGTCTCTGGTGGTTCTTCCTGTACTATCTTGACATCTTTGAACAGTTTCGTTGGTTTTTTAATCAGTGAGATAGTTGTCTTCTTTTGGGGACGTCTGGGAACACTAAAGAAAAATCTCCAAAGCAAACCTCATCAATTACAGAATAGCTTACATCCTGTGGTTCTCAGTTAAGGACCGTGATTTCTCATGTAACTTTCAGTTGTGTGTTCACGTTTGACAGTAATCTTTTTAAAAAGCGTCCTGCAAGTTTTTAAGATAAAAGTTCCCTAGGTGGGGCACTTGTGTGACTTCTGTTCAGCGGGGAGTCTGCTTCTCCCTCTGCCTCTGGCCTCTACTCATGCATTCTCACTGTCTCTCAAATAAGTAAATGAAATATTTAAACAAACAAACAGAAAGTACCCAATGTAACCCATACATCAAACAGGCACCATCTTTAGGATATAACCAAATACGATTATATCTTTGTCTCTTACTCTCCCTAAACTGAAATCTGCTCAGTTTTTCCCCCTGTCACTGGGTGGAAACGGACAGAAATGGGAAGCCCTATGGGCACTTTAAATAATAAAGCGCAGGGCAGAACCATACGCTTTTCAGCAACTCAGTCTTCATTTTTAGATAGTTCTGCCCCTCCATGCCAGCTTGAGTGTGATTTCAGGCTAGGAACACTGGGTGTGAGCTGGCTCAGGCTCCCATCGGGCTCACAGTCTGTGCTCAGTGACATCACGTGGGTAACCTGTGGCCTGGAATGGCCATGCTGGGAGTATTATACCACAGGGAAGAGGCAAATGCTGCAAGGCAGGGCTTCCTCCCTCGGGACTTGGTGTGCTGCTTAAAAAACAGTGGTGCACTGCTTCAATATTTACCCACACAACACCCAGACAAGGTTTACTGTCCAGGGAACAGGGTGTGATCCCTTACTTCACTTTGACCTTCTTCCTTTAGAGACTCCAAGGCCCTCCAAGATTGGAGTGTAGGGAGGGCAACAGAATGGGGAAGTGAGTTTCTACTGGACTGGTATGACTTTAAAAGTTGGCTTCCAAAAAAAAAAAAAAGGTTGGCTTCCTGCTTTCTGGGCCTGAGAGTGTTCTAGAGCTGACCGTCTTTCTCAGTGCTTATCCAAGGCTTCACCCGAGGCTTCACGGTTAGGGTTTTTAAACAGCGTCTCCCAGGAGGCCAGCTGAGCTCTCCCAGTGTGGGTCTTCACCAGTGGTACCGGGATCACCAGGGGCAGAGTTTAACTGTAGATTCCCAACCCCACCCGGAACTTCCACCTGAGAACTTCTAGGAGCGGGGCCCTCAGAGACTGAATTTTAACAAGCACTCCCTCCTGCGATGATTCTCATGCCACTAGAGTTTGAGAAACACTAAACGACAGAACTGTGAGTTCCCTAAAAGTTTAAGTCTGTAAAAAGACCGTGATCCACTGTCCATCATTTCCTTTTCCTGCTCAAAATACCTGAAAAAAGGACCCCAGGATGGCTCAGTTGGTTAAGCCGCTGCCTTCAGCTCAGGTCGTGATCCCAGGGTCGGCGAATCGAGTCCCACGTGGGGCTCCTTGCTCAGCCGGAAGCCTGCTCTGCATGCGTGTGTGTGTGTGTGTGTGTGTGTGCGCGCGCGCGCGCTCTCTCTCTCTCTCTGACAAATAAATAAAATCTTAAAAAAAAAAAAAAAAAAGGCTTGTAGTTGCCTACTGAATATATGAAAGGTGAAATGAGGTCAGGTGAGGAAAGGTGAAAAAAGGGTCACTTGTGTCACGGGATTTTAAAACCGAGCCTGGAGTCATTAAGGAGATGGGCCGTATGCACGTCCTCATTGGTGGAACAGCACGCCTTTGAACTGGGCCAAACTGCAAATAACTCCAGGGGCTGAGCCCCAATGCCTGCAACTTGCCACCATAAGAGATTTTGCTTAGTGATAGACTCAGCAACCACATATACCCTGCCAAGACTAGCTTTCCGCCATCAACCCCAATCAAAAATTCTTTATAAGCAATGCATGTGAGCATTCTGTTTTTGCTTTAAAAATCCCCGACTTTTGCTCCCTAGTGTCCCTAGACACGATTTGGGTTGCCTGTGTAAGCCGAATTGCAATTCTTTGATCCCAAATAAAACACTCTTGCTTAATTATTGCCTCCTGACAATTTCAGATTGACAGATAAAAATCTGGCCGAGACTTCCACACTTTCCATAATCCAGCTCTTTCATACTCTGCTAATATTATCCAACAGGAGCCCCCTTCAGACACCACTTTCCAAGTCTCCCTCCGTGCTCCATCCCACTTGTCCCAAGTGCTTTCCCGCCCTGATCTCTTCACTCCGCCTGTCTGTGTACTGCCCTCCCCAATCTTCTTTCCACGTCTGACCCCAATTTCAAGGCCAGCTCATCCCCATGAAGCTGCCTTGGGTCCTCCTGGTCACAAGTCACTCCCATTTCCTCTGAATCCCAAAGCACAGGCCTTTAAAAAAGTAGTGACGTGGGCTAAAATGCCTTGCCACACTTATTATTTGAGTTATTTAATAGGAAAGTCCATGAATAAAAATTGCACTTCATAATCCCCCTGGGAACCCAGTCCTGCACTCAATCATTCTACCAAAGAGTCCTTCCTTTTAACCAACTTAAATACTTCCTGCTGTACTTCTATGTGAAAGCTGCCCCCTTTTAACCACCAACATGAACAAAATGTTCCTGGGAGGAGGAAAAAAAAAAAAAAACACAGAGTTTTGAAGTTTAGCCAGACCAGTAAGCAAGCGGCATTTCTTGAGTTACACACACACACACACACACACATACACACACACACAAAGCCGCCTTGTTGACACAAGGAAAAGCTACTCCTGTTCCCATGCATCTAGAGCCACCTCATTTGATACTGGGAAAAAGCCCCAAACATATTGTACTTGCTGGGCATCTCTATTCGCCCAAGTGCTGGGTGCGATTCAGGTCCCTGCCTGCCAGTCATTTAGGAGTTAGGACGCTTTCTATTTCTGGGGGCCCAGGAGTCACCCTTTCTAAGGGCACTGAAAATGAGCACCAATTAAATTCCACTCTCCCAGGGAGAGCTCCTGCCAGCACAGACCCAGCTTACGGCACCAAGTTAACCTCCAAGCTCTTTTGGGTAACAACAGCACCTGCCCCTGCTGACCAGGTGGAGTGAGTTCAACTTCGTGGCCTAACACTAGGTTCAGTTTCTAAAATTGGATCTGAGCTCAGGAGGCCACTGAGATGACAGAGTTTCCTCGGGGCTAGTTTAGATTATATAACTCTGCCTTTCACCTCTACCCCAAAACTCGCAACTCCTACTCATCCTATGACTCAGGGCAAATGCCCCTGAACTCCTTGAAAATGAGTTAGGTGCTGTTCTGTGCACGCACTCCACTAAATCATGAGGCTGGACGAACTCCCTGCTTCTCTCTGTGGCGGTCTATAAGCTCCTGAAGCAGAGTCTGGTTCTTCCTTTGCCCCAGCTTCTAGCACAGTGCTTGGCACACAGAACCATTTACTGAATGAATCAGTCCTAAGATATCTTTGTTTCTTTGGGGACTCTCATAATAAAGGTTACTTTTTTCCTCAAGTCAACAAACCACAGGAAGAAACTATCCTTCAGCCAAGAAAAAATAATCTCTACAGCAGTATCTTTCCTGACATACCAGCGACACTCGGTCAGTGCTGGAGTGGTTGCTTATTTGATTCATTTCTTCATTTGGGAATCAGTCCATCAATGAGTCCCAGAGGAATAGTCCTGGTTTTCACAAAGCACGTTAAGCGGCAAGGCCACGAAGGGTCTCAGGGGGCCATAATTTCAACATCTGAACAACTACAGCGTAGAACAAGAAACCACATCGCTGTCTGCTAATCTTCCCCACCTCATACTTTTTTTTCCTAATACCTTCCTTTCATCTGCTGTGCTCACAGAAGACAGGGAGAGCTTTGGCAGACTGTCTGTCTTCTTACTCCCCTGTTTGTATGCTCCTACCAGGGTCTAGCCCTGGGACAGAGAGAGAGGTTTTCTCATTTTTCTGGAGAGCCATACTCCGGAGTGGTACGAGTCTGGGTACTCCATGGCCTGGCATCCAGAAAATGTGGTCAGCATTGTAGTTTCCTGTTCTGTGTGACAATGGCTCAAATATTGAAATTATGGCCCTCTGAGACCTTCATTTCATTTACTTTGCCACTTAAGTGGTGGTGGAAATCAAATTGGATGGGAGGTTAAAACTATTTCTGAACTTCCCACCAGTAGTTCTGAGTTGAGTGAGCTTTCTAAACTCATTTTCTTCTTGCCCTGTGAAATAATCTGTCTCAATTCCCATCAATAGATCCACAGCCAGAAATTATGTCAAGATCAATGTTTGTCATGGCACCCAGTATATATCCGACAGTGCATGATACAAAAATAATAGCTATTACATATAGGATTCACTACATGCCAGATCATTCTAAACACTTTAATATCTATTAACAATTTAATTCTCACAACAATTCGCTGAGATAGGTACTAATATTACTCCCAATTTATAGATTAGAGAACTGAAATGGGAAGGTTAAGTAACTTGCTAAAAGTTTTACAACTTAGAAACAGTAGAAGCATAATTCAAGAATTCCAGAATATGAACTCCTTTTTTTTTTTTTTTAAGATTTTATTTTTGAAAGCGAGAAAGCGAGAAAGTGAGAGGCAGGGGCAGAGGAAGAAGTGGACTCCCCACAGAGCAAGGAGCCCTAGGTGGAACCCAGGACCCTAGGATCATGACATGAGCAGAAGGCAGACACTTAACCAGTGGAGCCTCCCAGGTGCCCCAGAATCTGGACTCTTAATACCAAACTGAATCTACTGTTATACACAGCGCACAGGATAGGGGGCTGCCACTGGTAATAATAATGATGATGACAATGCCTTCAGCAATAATGACAGCATACGTCCTGAAGCCTGATGGCATCTTTGGGGGAGAGTAAAGAAGTTATGGGCTCTTCTTAAACAAAAGAAAATAAACAGTTCATGATCTAAGTCTTCAAAGCTGCTGACATTGGCACAGAGACAACACCCTTGGTCCCTTCTCTCTCATCATCTTCCCATTTTCAGACATCCCACCTTCACAATTATCCAAAACCTAATTAATGTTTTTCCTCTCTCACAGTCCAGGATGGGAAATTCCCCCTAACTTGTATTCAGAATTACTGCTCACTGTTCATTAATTAGTTGATTCGCGCAGTCAACAACCTAGACACAAAGACTTATGAGGCATAAGACATTCTGCCCCTCCGAAGCCACAAGCTACTTGACATCTGCACATGGATGACTAAGGAGCGTCTCAAACTGAACATGTTTAAAACTGAGCTCGTGAGCATCCACCACCCTCACCCCCATGCCCACTTTCTACCATCTTCCCAGTTTCTGTTAATGGCAGCAACATCTTCCCCAGTTGCTCTGGCCAAAAATTCTGGAATCACTGTTGATTCCATTCTCTCTCTCTCCTTTCTCCATCTGATCCCTGGAGAAATCCTATTGGCTCTACCATGAAAATATACCCAGAATCTGATCACCTGTCCCCATTCCTCTGGCTCAAGTCCCCATCATCTCTCACCTGGACCACTGTAATAGTCTCACTCCTGCTTCAGCCTACCAGCTCTCCTACCCCCCCATCTCTGCAGCCTATTCTCAACACTGTAGCCTGAGGGCTTCTTTTAAATATTTATTTATTTATTTATTTATTTATTTCATTAGAGAAAGAGAGAGAGAGAAAGAGCACAATGGAGGTGGAGGGGATCTCCAGCACACTTTCCGCGTAGCGCAGAACCCAATGCAGGGCTTGATCTCATGGCCCTGAGACCATGACCTGAGACCATGACCCCAAGACCATGACCTAAGAAATCAAGAGTCGGACACTTAACCAACTGAGACACCCAAGCGTCCCTGAGGGAGACTTTTAAAACAAATCAGATCATGTCACTTCTCTCTCTACAGCCCTCCAGTGGCTTCCCATCTCACACAGAATAGAAGTCAAAATCCTGACAATGACCTACAAGGCTCTACATGGCAACCATCCCCTTCCATTACTTATCCTTTCCCCTCAGCAAGTGCATTTGGCTCCAGCCACACTACTCTCCTGTCATCTTCACATCCTCTAGATATGCACCCTTTGGACTTGGGTGGAAAGGAGAGAGCTTTCTGTAGCAGGGGAATACCTTCATAACTTGTTCCCTTGCTCCCCTCAAATCCATTAGAAATTATCTCCTCAGTGAGACCTTCTTTGTTCACCCTATCACAAATTTCAGTAACCTGCCTTTTTCTGCTTTACACCTTCTCATGAGCACCTACTGGCACTTGACACACTATTTATTTTATGTATTTGTTTATTTATCTTGCTCATTGCCTTTTCTACCAGAGTACAAAACTTCTGCTGTTTTAATCCCTGAGAGATCCCCTGACTTGAGCAAAACTTTGAACTTAGTGAGCATTCAGTAAAAACTTATAGAGCAAATGAACGAATGAAGATAGTTACACAGAAGAGTGCACTGAAGGGCACTCTGAGTGGTCCGGATAACGATAACCACCATGAGAATTAAGAGGTAAAAGATCGATTCTTGCCAGGGCAATCACAGAAATGTAAAAAAGCACATGGTATCTGAGCTGGGCTTTTAAAAACAAGGAACCTTTGGGGCAGGTGCAGGTCGTGGGGTGAGCACAGTGGGTTAGAATGGAACATGAGCAAAACCCTGGGAGCAAATACGGTGTGCCTCGAAGGGAGGTTCCCTAGGAAAATAATGCCAAGAAGTTAAGCTGAGAGGGTTGAAGAAGCTTCAAATGCAAGCCAAGAAGCCTAACTTCCCACTTGCTTTGTCCACACCATAATCGTAGTTGGCTCTGTAACGACAGCGTGTCCAATACGTGATGTGACCATAGGGTATAAGGTAAGTAGATGTCAGGATTTCTTCTCAGGTAGTTGTATTTACTGTATTACCTATTAACTTACTGTTCCCAAGCACAGAAAAGCAGCCTCAACCCCAACATCTGGAGGCTGGAACTAGGGTTTTTAGCAATGCACATATTAGAGTTATAAAAGGAAAACTCAAGAACAAACTGGAATTCTTCTTCCAGTCGATAGATGATGATTTTCCTGTATTACCATTAGGCATACATAGCTGAGACTCAGCAAATTAGAAAGCAGGCTAAGCAAGTATGGCCCAAAACCATGAAGCAAATGTGATTTTCAGAGGGGCCATTCAGTAGAACATATAATTAACTTCCATGCCGCTGATAGTTCCCAACCATTAGCCACTGCTGAACCACAGTATCTTTCTTTGGAGCCGCTCTTAAGATAGTAAAACTTTTATAAAGAGGACTAGGATGTACTACTAAGTGCAGGGTAAGTCAACTACTGATTACTGATCCAAGAGGAGTTGAATTCCCCCTTAGCGGTCCCTGAAAATTAAAGAGCTATTCAGACCACATCACAACAGCACTGTCTCCCACTGTGGGTTCCCTTAGAGCCCATGTTCTTGCCACCCTACATAAAAGGAGACAGTCAACAGCATTTCTTAGTGACCCTCAAACAGCAGACTCCCGTCAGCATTGCTGTTTATCTGTTTCTATTATTTCTCTTGGCAAAATGCCAAGCAAAGGACAAACGATGCTTGTTAAAGTAAAAACAGAGACGCAAGGGGGAAGCTACGCAGCGAATGAATCCAACCCAGCAGCGGCAGTACTCCTGTGGAAGTAAGTGAAGACCAACCCAATGAGAAAAGCAAAGGCTGTTTGCAAGTCTGTCAGCCTCTGTCCCTTGCATTTGGACAGACATTCCAAGGCAGGCAGAGGAGTGAGAAAAGTTGTACAATGAAAGAGAGGAAAGGCTGCAGGAGCACCCTGGTTGGAGGCTGCTGGTGTGGGGAAGCAGGAGTCAAGCTAACTAGAAGCGCCCTATGTGGTTGGGGAGTGGGGTTGCCTACTTAGCTTTCTGTAAAGGGCTCTTTACAGTTGGAAGTGGAGGTAAAATAGGGAAGCTGTCTGTTATTAATCAAGTCCTGCCCATTTGGGACTGATTGTTACAGAGGTTAGTGTTTAGCTTCCTGGGTTATTGTTACTGGAGAGAGCTGTAGGACTTCCTACAAGCCTGGCCCGTTGGTTGCCTTCCTGGGCATCTCATCGGAGAGCATGGGTGATTTTCCCAGGCAGGCTGCTGCACGGTGGGGGTCAGAGTTCAGTCTGTACACTGAATCTTGATTCTCAAGAGGGTTAGTAGCTCCAGCAGTTTCAAAGCACCTCTTCAGGCCAAGACACACAATTCAGCTAGTCCTCACTCCTTCCTTCTGCTTTCCGGACAGCCCCCTCACCTATGGCCCAGCAATGCAGGTTCTTCCCTCCGTTCTGCCGGAGCCGTCCCTTCTACCTACACTGCATGAGCAAGAGCTCTCCTTTACACTCAAAACCACTTGGAAATCACCTGAAGACAGGCCTCCCCAGAAGGTTCCAGTTCCCCTTCTTGCTGAAGTATTCACATGTCATTTACTTGTTTGCCGGCACTCGTATTATCATGTGGTGTTAACATAAAGAGCAGTGACTGTGTCCTTTTTTCCCAAGACTGTCCAGGGACTGGGACAGTGCCAGAGAGGATGTGTAGTAAATGAATGGCTCTAATGGCCGATGACCTTTGCCTTAGGAAAGTGAGAAGCAATTCCAGTCCACCAGTCAGGGCAGTTTCTGGTAACCTGTTTAACTTCAGGGGGCATCTTTCTCTCCTCAGGTCCTCTTTCTTGTTAAATTCAAAAACACAGCAAAGGCATTTCCTCTATGTTTAGGAGAAAAAAGTCTCCCAGTTCTGACTGAGAAAGATACATATCTATATAGATATATATTATAGATAAATTATATAAAATCCAGGTACGGATTCAAATCTCACTTACAATAACTATTAAACTAAAAGTCATAAGGCAATAATAACAAAATGGGCCCTTCCACATTCATAATCCAATCAACAAAATAAACTGGGTAGGTATAATAAGGGAAGATGGACCAGCATCCTGTTATAACAGTGCCTGTTACCTAGATCCGGATTGTTGTCTGGAACACCTCAAGCCTTACCATTATCTACCAGGAGAGTCTGATGTGGCATGAGCTTTTGTCCAGTTTCTGGTACCAGATTCCAAATGAATTCCATTGAATAAAAATAAAGGGAGTTTGCAAAAAAATGTCTACTGTTAAACTTTCAGACACTGACATGGTCGAAGTCAGTCACTGACATTTTAAATCAGCACAAAGACATGGACTAGTGCCCTCCATTGAGATATGTGTCCAATTTATCTGGGTCCAAATTCTGACTTCAAGAAGAATGTTCAGGAGGGCCATTATTTATAAACGCCAAATCTTAAAACTATAAAACTGCTCTATGATTATGTAAGTTCTTTGCTCTCTGTTCTCTTTGTCTCCTCTGAATCCTCCCTTGGATACAGAAACCTCCCTGGAACTCAGCCAAGCAGCAGAAAGAATACAAATAATAAATACCACTTCTTGTTTGCATTATGCTTTACAGCTTATAAATCAGCTCATATACAATGAAGTCATGTGGACCACAAACTATGGGTGAAATACAATCACACATCTGTGGTGTTCTATCTCTTTGAAGGTATCAGTCATTATCAGGGTGTGGGCACACATGGGAATTTACACATGCTCCACGACAAGCTCATAAAACTGTATGCAACCTACTAAAGTTGCCAGTGGGTCTATCTCTCTGGATCCTATGGACATGTTTCTTCCTGCCTCCATCCACTGTGCCCCACAAGATAGGCCAAGTAATTGCCCATGATGCGAAGCAATAATACAGGATGGCAAGTCAACTGTCCATGACTACTCCCTTCCCTGACCTGAAGGTACTAAGTTCAAGTTAATGCTGGAGACTCTTCAGGCAATTGCCCAACAGCCCCCAGGTAATAAACCATTTCCTTCTCCCAGTTTCTGACCTCTAGTCAAACAGGCTTTTAAAAATCCTGTGCTGGGGTACATGGGTGGCTCAGTCACTTAAGCATCCGACTCTTGGATTTGGCTCAGATTCTGATCTCTTGGCTGGTGGAATCAAGCCCTGCTTCAGGCTCTGTTATCAGTGGGAGTCCACTTGGATATTCTCTCCCTCTGCCCCTTCTTCCCCCCCTCCCCACCCCTCTCTCTCAAATAAATACATAAGTAAATCTTTAAAATAAATAAATAAATAAATAAAAATCCTGGGCTGGTTATTTCTATCCTCTCCTCTGTGATGGCCAGTAACTAAAACATTTGGTCTCTCTAAAATGAACACAATTTCCAGATGTTACCCATTGTAGGATTCTACTATATGGAGAGGGCAGTCATGTTTGCAAGTAGTTAAAAATTACCTTACTCTCCTTTGGTACCAACTATCTCCAATCCCAAAAACTACCTTAGAGATCTAGTTTGAGCATAAAATTGGTTTCTGCTGTTTTTGTTTATATTTCCTTTAGGAAATACATCTTCTATCTACAGATCATATCTTTATAATACACATTGGCTTATAGAATCATAGGAAAAAATAACACCCAAGATAATAGCAGACTGAGATTCTTGACTTCCTAGATCAATGCCAAACATAGGATTACAGCTGGTGTCTGACATATAGAAGCACTCAGAAAATAGTAGTTCAAATAACAGAAACCAATGTGTACAGTTGTGCACTATAGGGAATTTATTATAAGAATAACAGTGTCTTCTAGAAACCCTGAGGCAGGACTGAAGCTAATTTTGGAATGCCCCCCCCCCCCCGCCCGTGCTGCTGTTTGTATACATGACCCCATTTGTTCACCCATTATGTGCCAGACACAGCGTCTGTGGCTAGACCACAATAGGAAATACAAACTGATCCACCTTTTCACAGCATAAGTCCCAGGGCTTACAGTCTAGCTGAGAGAGACAAATCAAGCTACGACACAAATACACAAATACCACCGTGGTGATGCTGGGAAGGGCAGGTACGCGGTGCAGAGTGTGTAAAGAAGGACCTGACCGACTTAGGGAGGTCACGGAAGGCTTTCAGAGGAAGTGATTGCTGAGCAGAGATCTAAGTTCAAGCAAGCAATAACAAGACATTGGGGGAAAGGAAAAAGCTTCCCAGGTATGGAGAAGAGTAAAGGCCTCTTGGCAGGAGGGAAGCATGGCAAGGCACCAGGGCTGGAGCTCCCCTGGCTGGAAAGCAGATTAGGGGACCTGCCCAAGATCACAATAAAACCAGGGTCAAAGCACAGGGATTTCTGCCCAGATCTGCACAGCTCCTCTGCTATTTTCATTCCCCTGCCAAGCCACCCTATCCAGCAAACATCAACATCCTTCCACTCGAAACGTTGCTTAGGGATAGAGGTCCATCAATTCATGCTCATTCCCAAGGAAGAAAAATCACCAATCAAGAAGAACATGAAAAAGAAAAGCAAAGGCTTGAGCCAAAGAAACATAAGATCTTGCCCCAGAATTCAGTTTGTTGTCTTTGCTGGGTGTGACTAGTCTG
Source organism: Mustela nivalis (assembly GCF_964662115.1). Classification (NCBI taxonomy): domain Eukaryota; kingdom Metazoa; phylum Chordata; class Mammalia; order Carnivora; family Mustelidae; genus Mustela; species Mustela nivalis. The sequence goes on along the minus strand of NC_139034.1, from coordinate 34,066,739 downwards.
GGACTGGGAAGTCTCGGGGAAGATCTAGGTCAGTAGTACTTGAATGTGTGGTCCCTGGCCCAGCAAAAGTAGCAGCAGCAGCATCTCCTGGGAACTTAATACCATTGCAAATTCTCAAGCCCAATGGGAGACCTGTGAGGCAGAAACTTGAGAGGAGGGAGACCCAGCAATCTGTATTTTCACCAGCAAGATACACTGTAGGGGCTTTTCCACACACACAATACCAGTGCTTCCCAAATCTGTCAGACCATATTCACCACCTCACCTGGGCAACTTGTTAAAATATTCCTGAGCTATATCCTAGTATCAATAAAACCCAGAATCTCTGGGTAGGAACTTATATTCAGATGATCAACATGGTTTGGGAGCCAGCAAATAATAGTGACTGACACAGTGAACAATGAATTTTCAAATGCCATTTTTCCTTGCTAGGTAATTAAGGGTAATGAATACCACAGGCTCTACAAGTCTGACTCAATACCTAATTTGATTGATACCTTCTTATTTTAATGACTTGATACCTTATTTCTTATTCTGATGGTTTTTGATGACTGTCTCCTGTCTCACAATTTCCTATCATCACATCCGTCAAACACCGTATGGGACTGAATAAATGCCTACCAAATTCAAACCCTGTGATTTTAGTTGTGGTCTAAAAACCTGCTCTTGAAAATGTACCCAGGATTCAAAATATCCAAAAGAAAGCACCCAGCCTTGGAATGCAAATATGTATCTAATTCAGAACTTTTTCTTGTTCCTGCTTCTGCAAGGAAGTAGATGTTCTATCACAATGATTCAGCATTGTTTTAAATATATATACACAAATAAATATGGGAGGAACTGAGCCAATATTATGTCTAAAAACAAAAACCAGAAAATTTTTCCAGAGCTGAAAAAACAGATATTATCATAGATTCATCTTAAAGCAATAACATTTTAAAGAATTTTCCCGTTTTAGAATTCTTCCAAAATCTGGAATTTATACAGCTCATCTGCAAATAATACTGACCGGTCTACTCTAATTTTATGTGTTCTCAGACAAGGTAATAATTTTTGACTTACTTTCCTCAAGATACAAGAAGGCCACAGTCCAGTGAGAAAGGGCCAAAAATAATCAACGGTCACTGTAATATTAAAAAAAAAAAAAAGTCCCAATTATTGGTTATCTTCAGATAGTTTAGTGGTTAGAGCCAGAAATCTTATATAAAATCAAAATTTGGGAAGTGGCTACCACTGTTTAGGAAGTGCTACTACCACTCCCATAAGACATGGAAACAATTTCAGTAGTTCTTAAAACATAGAAGAGAGCACAGGAAGAAAACACAGCCTTGATTAAGTAATTGCCCCTTACGACATTAAAAAGAAACCACTATGAAGTTACGTAGTTACGTAGTAATAAAGGATTCTTTCTTATTATATGGTATCATCTTCAAAAAAAAAAGAAAAAAGAAAAAAGAAAAACAGAACCCTTCTACAGAGCACAAAACCTGGAAGGCAGTATCAAGAATGTAAACCATTTTACCTATAAAAATAAAGGGATTAGAACAGCAGAATAAGGAATTTAAAAAGTAACAGATCCCTAACTCATGCTGTATGCAAAATAAAGATCGAAATATAGTATCACAAAAATATTAGAAGCCATCAAAGGAAAAGTAATAGAATGAATGTCCCCCCAAATAAAAATACTAGCAAGAGACTGCAGTATTTAACGGAAGATTGAGATCCATAAAGTCTGTGTACAAATCAGAAAGAAAAAAACCAAGCAACCAACAGGAAAATAAAGATTAGAACTCGCAATTCACAGAATGCAATGGTCAGAAACAAACATACAAAACAGGAAAAGTGGTTGGCCTCACTAGTGATGTAGCAAAGACATTAGGGCTCAGAGCCAACAGCCAAGAAAGAATTCTTGAGATGTCTTTGGTGCAAAAAGGTGATTTTATTAAAGCACAGGGACAGGACCTGTGGGCAGAAAGAGTTGCAGTAGGGTCAGAAGGAGTACCCAGTATATACTTTCAAGTTGGGAGGAGATTAAGGATAGCACAAGTCTAAAGGAATTTGGAAGCAAGGTCTCCAGGACCTTGAGGGGTCTAGCTATTGTTCGGAAAAGGTCATTTACTGCGGTCTAATAAAACCTCAGTCAAGAGACCCTTCAGATGTGTATTGGTGGGCCATATGCTTGGGGGGTAACTGCCAACAGTTTTACAAGTTTAGAGATAAAGGAAATTTCTACTTGTCAAAGTATTAACATTGAGGCAGTTGAGTCCCTAGAGGAATGTCACTCTGCCTGCTTCAAGGACTTGTCAATGGGCTGTAGGTAGTAAGGAAATTTAGTAATTTTTCTTCTGCCTTTGTTTCCCAAATCAACTGGTGTCAGGAAAATGCAAAAAAAGATGCCATTCTCTCACCTGACAGAATAACAAAATTACTGTATTTGCTGTTTTGGGACATTCTTGTCCCTCAACAAGGTTGTCTGAATATAACATGTGTTCCATGTGAAAGGTCCAACACTGAGGACCCTACTACTGCTCTGGACTGGCAGCTGCGGACAGGACCAACTCCCGGGGTAGGAGTATTTGAAGGAAAGGCACATCTCCCCATGCCATGTGGGATATGGAAGGGGAAGCCTGGGCACTGCCTAGTCCTTCTCTTAGAGTACCGAATCCTCTTCAGGCCCCTGAACAGAAAGCAGATGCACTGAATACTGAGGAAATGTTTAAAAAATTTTTCTTAACTTTTAAGTCCTTAAGTCTTACAATAGCATCAGCAAAACCAGTAAAAATATCTGTGATACATTGGTAAGGGCATGGATAAAAAGAAACTCTTGTGAACTTGTCAAAGAATAATTTTCAAAAGTTGGAAACAAGATAGTAAACACAGGTCAAAAGACTCCTTTAACTTATTATCAAAGGATCCCAAAGGATGATATGAGATGATACTGGAAGAGAATGCACGAGTAAAATTACAGTCAAATGATTAATGTCCTACAAGGCTAAACAACTATGACCTCCCTTCTACTAGAGAAAATGAACAGGTCACTCTACCAAATAAAATTCATTTGTGGCTTATCAGGCCTTACAGAGTCTGGGCCCTAATGAATCAGTCAAACAAAAAGGGTCAGTTAACCATTAGGTACATTCATTAGACCAAACATTTTGGTCTTAGGACTCCTTCACACTCTTAAAAATTATTGAGATCGCCAAGAACTTTTGTTTCTATGGGTTATATTTATTAATATACATAGCACTAGAAATTAAAATTTAAGCATATAATGCACTTAAAAACAAAAAACCATTTACATATTCACATGAATTAACATTTTTAAAATCTGTTTTCTAACACAAAAAAGTAGTGAGCTGAGTGGCATCATTTTAAAGTTTTCCAGATCATTGGAAAATAATAATTTATTGATGACATTAATTCAATAATTACAAGGTTACAAAGACTATAACAGGCAAAACAAAGATAGCCAGCAAGAGTACTAACAACAACTTGAGTTAAGCCCTAAAAACTCACGTATGTTTATCCTCAACCTACCACTTTAGAAAATTCTAGACAACACAAGAATAGCCAAGGACACTTCCCATTAGCTGTCATAGTGAAGACAGCATCACATATCATATAGCTTTTGGAAAACTATTCATACATAAAAAATTAGAGTGAAAAGAGCAAATAATGTCCTAGAATTATGAAAACAGTTTGAATTTCACAGACCCCCTGAAAGGTCCTGGGCCACACTTTGAGAACTACTGCTCATGTGACACTGAAAGGGCATACGCCAACCTATTTTTATTTCAAGTTTCGATATGTTTTCTAAACATATTTTTAATAAGAATGTAATTTGATATAGCCTTCTAAAGGCCATTCAACCTTTGAGCCCAAGACTCCTACAGAAATATTCATAGATAAAAACAAACACACACACAGAGTGTGTATCACTGTAAATTCAGCAGTGTTCACTGTAGTCTCATTAACATTAGAGAAAAACTGGAAACAAATTTCCCCATAGGGGAATGATGTTAAAAGTGAAAGCATATATATGCATACATGCATATATTTACATATATATACATAAATATTCATGACATACCGTCAAGTGAAAAATTTGCAAGGCAATATCTATGATGATTTTTCTATTTAAAAACAAAATTTATATGAGCATATTTAGACATTTGTAAATATGTGTATCTTAAAAGTCTGGAAATGCACTCCAAACTATTAACAGTGGTATCTCTGGGTAATATGACGATAAGAGTATAGGGCAAAACAAACCTCACTTTTTTATTTTATATATTACTGGATTATTTGAATTTTTACAATGAGCATATTACTCTTGTCATAAAAAAACAACAAAATGAACAACAAGGTAACTAAGAGAGAAACACTGCTAAACGCAATGTGGTATCCTGAACCGAACTATCAAAAAACGACACAATGGAAGACTGGAGTAACCAAAATAAAGCCTAGAGTTTAGCTTTACAAATTAAATAAAAACAGAAATGTAACTAGAAAAACGTACAGATGCTATGTGTTTGAAAATAGCTGACTCAGGAAATGGCGGTACTGCCCTCCAATAGCCAGTTAGAGACTGACAGAAATCACAGTATGGAAACCTTCACACAAACTATGAAAATTTCTGAAGTGAAGCCATTATAGGTTGTCCCGGGGGTGCACAAAGACACATTGCAGTCAACTGGTAAAACGGATCAAGAGAAGACCCCAAAGTGTTTCACAGTGTGCACTGCACTGCAGGGCACAGTCTACGGCAACTGTGATCAAGAATGGAAATGTCTGGGATGCCTGGGTGGCTCAGTTGGTTGGACGACTGCCTTCGGCTCAGGTCATGATCCCGGAGTCCCGGGATCGAGTCCCGCATCGGGCTCCCAGTTCCACGGGGAGTCTGCTTCTCTCTCTGACCTTCTCCTTGCTCATGTTCTCTCTCACTGTCTCTCTCTCAAATAAATAAATAAAATCTTAAAAAAAAAAAAAGAATGGAAATGTCAGTTCAGGCATATTCTGAGTATCTGTCTCCTCTATTACTCCATTTACTCACGTTTACTGGTTTCCTCCTCTTCCAATTTTGAAATAACCATTTCTTATGCCACCCTCAAGAAGCCCCCAGCTATGCTAACAGGAGACTGTTCTGGAACAAGCTTCCACCACAGTCGAAGTGGCTTTCCATTCCCAGAGTGACCATTCAGTCCATTTCAGCCTTGTGTATCTGGCAAATACATACTGGACAAAGGAAGCCAATAGGGCAACTTTCAAATGCTTATTAAATACAAGGCAAATCCCCGGCCCTGGCCTGTTCCTTCAGCAGGGCTTTCCTATCTTCCTCTCCCCTCACAAGAGCAGCGGTAAGCTCTATTGCGCTTGGCACTGCCATTTTCACATTTAAATGAAGATACATAGTCCATTTCAGAATTTAAACGTCTACTTTTTCATGGAAAAGAGGAAGGTGACCAGTAGTAAATAGCAAATTGAGCAAATTTTAAATATGTCCAAAATATATTTTTCTAATCTGGCACTTGAGATACATAAACAAGGTACAAAATGAAATACACAGAATGATCTCAACTATGTTATCTTAACAAGTTATAGAAACTTCATTTGTCTGATTGGATAGTTGATGATCTTAAGGAGTTATTAAATTTAAAGATATGGTGGGGGTTTTTCTAAGTCCTTACCTTCTAGAGATATATACTGAAATGTGTAAGAATAAAATAATTAAGATGCCTAGGCATTTGATTCTAAATAATCTCAGGTGGGGTGGGGAGGGACTGGTGAGGTGTGGATAGAAATGAGACTGGCCACAGACTGATCAAGCACTGAAACTGCACGACAGGTGGGAAGATGGGTGTCATTGCATTACTCTATACTTTACTTTATACTTTATAATATACTTTACTATATACTTTATACTTTAAAAAGCCTTAACAAGGAAACGGGGCACCTGGATGGCTCAGTTGGTTAAGCGTCTGCCTTCGGCTCAGGTCATGATCCCAGGGTCCTGGGATCAAGCCCCATGGCAGGTTCCCTGCTCAGTAGAGAGTCTGCTCCTCACTCTCCCCCTGTTCTTGCTCTATCTCTCTCTCTTTCTCTCATGTGTGTGCTCTCTAATAAATAAAATCTTTCTAAAAAATAGCCATAAAAAGGAGAAATATTTTTAAAGAAGCTTATTCTAAAACTGAAGAATTTAATGAATGAAGAAATTAAAAGTCTAGACTAAAACAGTGGACTATCCCTCTCCTTATGCTACAAATTCCTTGAAATGATATTTAAAACAGAACTTAGCAAACTCAACACCCAAAGAACAAATAATCCAATCAAGAAATGGGCAGAGGACATGAACAGACATTTCTGCAAAGAAGACATCCAGATGGCGAACAGAAACATGAAAAAGTGCTCCATATCACTCGGCATCAGGGAAATACAAATCAAAACCACAATGAGATATCACCTCACACCAGTCAGAATGGCTAAAATCAACAAGTCAGGAAATGACAGATGCTGGCGAGGATGCGGAGAAAGGGGAACCCTCCTACACTGTTGGTGGGAATGCAAGCTGGTGCAGCCACTCTGGAAAACAGCATGGAGGTTCCTCAAAATGTTGAAAATAGAACTGCCCTATGACCCAGCAATTGCACTATTGGGTATTTACCCTAAAGATACAAATGTAGTGATCCAAAGGGGCACGTGCACCCGAATGTTTATAGCAGCAATGTCCACAATAGCCAAACTATGGAAAGAACCTAGATGTCCATCAACAGATGAATGGATCAAGAAGATGTGGTAAATATACACAATGGAATACTATGCAGCCATCAAAAGAAATGAAATCTTGCCATTTGCGACAACATGGATGGAACTAGAGCGTATCATGCTTAGCGAAATAAGTCAAGCAGAGAAAGACAACTATCATATGATCTCCCTGATATGAGGAAGTGGTGATGCAACATGGAGGCTTAAGTGGGTAGAAAAAGAATCAATGAAACAAGATGGGATTGGGAGGGAGACTAACCATAAGTGACTCTTAATCTCACAAAACAAACTGAGGGTTGCTGGGGGGAGGGGGTTTGGGAGAAGGGGGTGGGATTATGGACATTGGGGAGGGTATGTGATTTGGTGAGTGCTGTGAAGTGTGTAAACCTGGTGATTCACAGACCTGTACCCCTGGGGATAAAAATATATGTTTATAAAAAATAAAAAATTTAAAAAAAAAGATTTAAAGTTTAAAAGAGCAGAGAAAGAAGTTAAAAGCTTTCTCAAGTAAATGCTCTAAGAAAAGGTAGATAGGGGCTTAGAGTCAGAAGACAGTCTAAAATTTTGTCAAGGTGAGGAAAATATTATAGTCACCTTGGTCAATAGACATAAACAACTTATGAAAGCCTAACTAGAGTCGATGAAATCATACAAGTTTGCATGCAATAAAAAAAAAATTCTAAAAAGGAAAAAAAATAAAAAAATAAAAAAAAACAAAAAAACAAAACAAAACAAAAAACTGAAGATTTAGGGGCGCCTGGATAGCTTAGTCATTAAGCTCCTGCCTTTGGTTTAGGTCATGATCCTAGGGTCCTGGGATCAAGTCCTACATCAGGCTCCCTGCTCCATGGGAAGCCTGATTCTCCCTCTCCTACTCCCCCTGCTTGTGTTCCCTCTCTTGCTGTGTTTCTCTGTCAAATAAATAAATAAATAAAAAGGGGGGAAAAAAAAAGAACTGGGAACAGGGAAGGAATACAAAAGGTAATATTGGGGTGCCAGTGGTTTTGAGAAACTCTCAAGTTCTTAAACGTCTCACAGTGTTTTGTTTTGTTTTCTTTTTTTTTTATTAAAGATTTTATTTATTTGACAGAAATCACAAGTGGCAGAAAGGCAGGCAGAAAAAGAGAGTAGGAAATTCACAGGCCACATCCCAACCTCCTTATAATCTTCAGGGGTAGGGCCCTGCAATCTGGATTTAATAAGCCCTCTGGGTGATTTTGATGTCCACTGAAGTTGGGGAGCCCCCGTAAAGCTGATCAGACCAACAAAAAACAAGAATGGAGAGCTTCAGCCCCAAACAACCCAGGCAACAACAATCAAAAAGGTGAAAGCAATCCTAAGGATACCCTATGCTGAGACAACAAGTGACAGAAAGTTGGGAGCCTCCAGCAGTGACTGTCCCGTCCTAACTTTGTCCACTTCCAAAACCAAGTCATTAGTGGGAGTGGGAGAGTTCTGTCCTGGAGAGAAGAACTCTGCACTCAGAATCAAGACCTCTACTTTGGCAAACATGGTGACTCTCCAGGGATGGGGCTGAGGATGGAACAAGAGCCTAGATCTCCTGCCCATTCCCATCTATGTATTATTAAAAGTCTGTGTGAACAAGCCCTCTTCTTCCAGTCAAGGTAAAAAAGTCTTTTGGAGAAAAGAAAGCTCATAGCAATGTGGGGAAACTCCACACCCAACTACCAATACATTAATCAAGTGAATCTCTTCCATATATTTGAATGATCCTTTATTTTTTTTTAAAGATTTTATTTATTTATTTGACGGAGAGATCACAAGTAGGCAGAGAGGCAGGCAGAGAGAGAGAGAGGAGGAAGCAGGCTCCCTGCTGAGCGGAGATCCTGACACGGGACTCGATCCCAGGACCCTGAGATCATGACCCGAGCCAAACGCAGCGGCCTAACCCACTGAGCCACCCAGGCACGCCCTTGAATGATCCTTTAAAGACAACAAATAGTGGTAAAGATAATTAATAAATTAACAAAACAGTTGGCAATAGGGAAGACGAGTAATTGAAGGAATAGAAAATAATGTAAAAACTCCAACTGAGATCCCCAGGAATGTAAGGGTACCACATCTATGAAAAAAACAGTTAGACCAAAAGAGCTATCTTGAATATTTAAAAACAAATGACTAAACTTAAAAGGAAACAGAAAACCTAAAATACTATTGTAATGGACATGCCTGAGGAGCGAATCATGATCTGGACAATCACATCTGAAGAATTCTTCCAGAATGGAGCAAAATATAAATGACAAAATATAAATGTCCAGCGAACAGAGGACCAAGGCAGGAGGTCCCACACTCACTCAGTAAGAGTTCCAGAAAAATGAAACTGATGAAATGGAAAGAAAATCATTAAAGAAACCATATTAGAAATTGCTCTTCATCCAAGAATGGTACAGTTCTTCAGAGTGAAAGGACCATGGGGTATGACAAATATCCCACATACCTAGACACACAATGGTGAAACTTTTAGGACTCAACACATAAAAAGAAAATCCTAAATGTTTTTCAATGACAGAAAAAAACAGGTCTTTATCAATATATAAAAAGAGAAGGTGAGAGAATCAGATTGGTGTTGGGTTTTTAAATCAGCAATACTGGATGCTAGCAGACCATCATATTAGGGCTTCAAAATTCTAAAGGGAAAGGATTTTGAACCCAACACCCTAAAACTCAATTTAAAAAAAATTCAAGTGGAGGATTCAATCTGATGGGATTAACTGATGATAATCTGCAGTAAACCAAAAAACTAACCTTGGGATGAAAGAAAAAGCAGTGAGAAGGAAACAGTAAAACTTACAGTTGTCTAAATAACTACACGTACTGTTAAAACACACACAAACACATACACCAAGATAACAGAGATTAATCTGAAACAAATCCCACATCATTACACCAGGAGGAGAGGTCCAGGTGGGGAAGTGCAAGAATGGTAAGGGAGAGGAGTGGAAGAAGATACAGCCACTGTAGCTGCAAACTGAGAGAAAAGGATAACCACGAAAGGAAGAGCAACAGGTTTGATTCTTTCCAAAGTACCAGAAAGAAAAACTAAGAGAAAAAACAATGCTCAATCAAGTCACTGAAATGTTGAAGTAAGATACAAAATAAAATGGCAGGGACAATCCAAACATTTCAACAATTTCAATTAATACAGATGGATTAAATTCCCCAGAGACCATTAGACTGAACTCCCAGAAAGCTGTTTTGACTACATTAATTGGGGGAAATAGGTCATTGCAGAGAGTCCTGACAACAAACAAGAGTATTTCACAGTTACAAAAGACACAACTCACCAAAAGTCATCATATATTGCTTTCTTTCTTTCACATTCAGAAATCAATTCACTATATGAACAGTAAGACAGGAATGTAGACTCTATGAACAATTAATAAGCCAAATCCAAAAAAAACTTTGTATCCAAGAATAGGCACCCCTCCCTCTGAAAACACTCAATATTTACAAATATTGACCATGTATTCCATAAAGTACAAACCACATGGGCTGTGTGCTAGGTGCTTAAAAATTTTAAACGCACTTGAGGAATTCCTGGGTTAATTGCTGAATCCAGCCACTGAAACTGAAATTACCCATTTAGAAATAAATGACAACAGTCACCAGAGCTCAAGACTGCCAGACACAGCCAAGGCAGTACTCAGAAGAGCGTTTTCCGTCTTAAATACATTTATTAGAAAGCAAGAGAAATTGAAAATAAAACTTTTTGCACAAAACACTTTTTTTTTAATTTTTTTTAAGATTTTTATTTATTTATTTGGCAGAGAGAGATCACAAGTAGACAGAGAGGCAGGCAGAGAGAGACAGAGAGGAGGGAAGCAGGCTCCCTGCTGAGCAGAGAGCCCGATGTGGGGTTCAATCCCAGGACCCTGGGATCATGACCTGAGCCGAAAGCAGAGGCTTTAACCCACTGAGCCACCCAGGCGCCCTGCACAAAACCCTTTAAAGCAGTGATTGTGAACATTCCTGGGGTTACAGAGGTCTGTGAAAGCCTGAGAGTCTGAATTCATTTATGTAGTTAAAGTCTATGAAATTTGCATGCCAACCTATGATAAAACTACAGACTAAATCATGTTTTAGAATATCAACCCAGTTTTGTAACACTGGTTACTTCATTCTGATGAGATGGATTGGTTTAAGAGTCACAGCTATGACTAATATAAAAATTAAACTGAGTTCCTTAAAAAGTCAGGCAAGGCCTCATTCATTTTTATATTTTCAATCAATCCATGTTTCCAGTCGGCACCTAAGTAAGAACTCAACAGTGTTGTATAAACTGAATTAAGTAATGTGGTGGACAGGTAATTTTCTAAAACATGGGATTCCCTGGAGGAGAAGAATGAAGGAGAGTAAGATCTGTATGGTAAAACACTGGCCTAAGTATGAATTTTGATCTCAGGTCTGTAGTATCACAGTGTTACATACCAGGTGCTCCAGGATTCTGGATAGGATCTTACAGAGGTCTTTCTTCAGGGTTGCCATAAGTTTTCTTGCCTTTTTCTTGCAGGCAAGATTTATGGACTTCAATAATCACAATGTCAGTCAGGTAACAGCAATTTTTCAACGACAACACACTGATTTTTAAAAATCCCAGTCAAAAGTGGAGGGCTCCAGCTCTAGCTAGCACAAGTGACTAGAACGTAAGATCAAAAACTTTGGTATTAATCAGGGAGATTCAAATTAAAACCACATTGAGATACCACCTTACACCAGTTAGAATGGCCAAAATTAGCAAGATAGGAAACAACCTGTGTTGGAGGGGATGTGGAGAAAGGGGAACCCTCTTACACTGTTGGTGGGAATGCAAGTTGGTGCAGTCAATTTGGAGAACAGTGTGGAGATTTCTTAAGAAATTAAAAATAGAGCTTCCTTATGACCCTGCAATTGCACTACTGGGTATTTTCCCCAAAGATACAGATGTAGTGAAAAGAAGGACCATCTGTACCCCAATGTTCATAGCAGCCATGGCCACGGTTGCCAAACTGTGGAAAGAACCAAGATGCCCTTCAATGGACGGATGGATAAGGAAGATGTGGTCCATATACACTATGGAGTATTATGCCTCCATCAGAAAGGATGAATACCCAACTTTTTTATCAACATGGACAGCACTGGAAGAGATTATGCTGAGTGAAATAAGTCAAGCAGAGAGAGTCAATTATCATATCTTTTCACTTATTTGTGGAGCATAACAAATAACATGAAGGACACGGGAAGATGGAGAGGAGAAGGGAGTTGAGGGAAATTGGAGGGGGAGATGTACCATGAGAAACTATGGACTCCGAAAAACAATCTAAGGGTTTTGAAGGGGTTAGGGGTGGGAGGTTGTGGGAGCCTGGTGGTGGGTATTATGGAGGGCATGTATTGCATGGCGTACTGGGTGAATGAACTCTGTTACACTGAAAAGAAATTAAAATTTTAAAAAAATTCTGGGAAAAAAAAATATTTGGTATTAAAGGATCTATTCAAAAAGGGTTCAATTGATATGCTCATAGGATGAATCTTAATTAAATCTTAAAACTGGTTCTAAGGTTTTACTTTATTTTACAAACTACTGTTTTGCCTGTAAATTAGATGGGCTTCATTAAGTACCATGCTTTATATAGTTTTCAACAGAGAAATTTAAAAGGACCAATTCTGAACCATAGCAAAAACAAGCATTTTCAGTGAATCTAAACACACTCAAAGGCCTTCTCTATATTAATATTCCAAACATTCAATATTTGAAATATTTAATTAGTGCCAATAGGTGAATTTCAAAATGTCCTTTGAAATAAACAGGGAAATTTTAAATTTCAAGACCTTCTGAATATATTAATTTGATACAGTTTTTTTCTAAATAATCTCCCTTGCTATGGTTAAGGAATGATTCTTGTTCTCCTGCATTAAAAACAAAATGAATATACTTCTCTCCCTAAGCTACAGTTTTGCTTAGCTGAATTTAACATTTTTAAAGCTTTTTTCTTTACTACTAAACCAGTATATTTAATTCTTAACTGTCCCCAGAGCAGACTTCCTTACCTGACAGCAATACATACAAGTAAATATAAATAACAGAATTCTGCCAGCAAATAACTACGCACATCCCCAACAATACAGACACAGTCTTAAAAATCAGTTGTGTATTTATTTGCATAGATTCAAAGGAAAGATTTAAAAATCCAACATAACGTCCCATGAGGCCTACAATTTAATTACTAATCCATTTTTTTTTGTTTTGTTTTGTTTTTTTAAAAAGGTTTTCCTCCACTAACTTTAAGATGGGGCTATTTCACGAGTGCTGAAACATCAGATACCTATATATCTTCAGTTTTTGCAGAATTAGTATTAAGTCCAAAAAAGTCCTTTTTGATGATGTACCGAACACACTGCAAAATCACATTTCTTTCATGTCGGATGTCCGGAGCTAAAAGCTAAAAAATAATAAATAAAATGATTAGCTGGTAAATAAAATATATCCTAAAATACTATATGTGTCTCCCCTATATAAAGAACAGAACAATAAAGATATATATATTTACATACTTACAACATAATTTTTAATAAATTTGTAATATATATTTAAATAGATTATTATATTTAAATTATCTTGCTAAAAAACAATATAAGAACATTTCCTTTTAACTTATACCAAGATTATCTAGCTTTTTGTATGGCACAAATGTTCACATTGGGCATCCTCTCTGGGAGTATGTAACAAAGGACAGGAAATACAGGTTTAAACGTCTGCAATTCTTTGATCCACATATCATGTCAAAGAGGATCCTCCTAAACCCAAACCTACAAACAGTATAGAAACTGATAAGCCGATACAGTAAATATAGTAATGATGAAAGCAGCAGTAAAAAAAAATCCCAACATTCCTAGGCTTTTGTACCTTTCACTTTTGTGCTTATTGTAATGGAAATCTAAAAATCCCCCATATTTAGATGAAATACATAACCAAGGAATCATCTGTGATTTGTCAAAAAGGATAAGATCACTCAATTTATCTCCTGATGTCATTAGTGCAATAGAGAGACCTCACAAAGGAATGAACATCTAGTGAACAGAAGATTTAATTTAAAACTTAGGAGGTATTTTAAAAATGCAATTTACGGGGCGCCTGAGGCTCAGTGGGTTAAGCCGCTGCCTTCGGCTCAAGTCATGATTTCAGGGTCCTGGGATCGAGTCCCACATCGGGCTCTCTGCTCAGCAGGGAGCCTGCTTCCCTCTCTCTCTCTCTGCCTGCCTCTCTGCCTACTTGTGATCTCTGTCTGTCAAATAAATAAATAAAATCTTTTAAAAAATAAAATAAAATAAAAATGCAATTTACTTTATAGAAGCACTGAAATTTACAAAATAGATAGTCCATTCCAGATCAATTTAAATAAGAAGCAACTGTGTCTACATGTAATACCTCAAAGAGTGTAGCCACAGAACAGTTCAGCTACAGCAGAAACACTTAGCTGACAGGGCAAAAACAACTTTCACATATTGTCAATAGTTCTACAACTCTAGTAAAAATTTTGGAATATTTTCTATTACTTCTAGCACAAAAGAACTAGACCTTTGAACGACTTCATGTCCATTACTTAGAATCAAAAGATGTGCTGCTGCTTCTTTTAAAATTTGAAGAAATAGATTTTTCAGCACATCACACTAAGAATAAAGCCAATAATGCACAAAATAAACACATAAAAAAACTCCTTCTCCCTTCAGTCTGCCTTTGTGTTTAGTTGTGATTTCAAGAGAAACTTTAAAAATGTCAGTACACCTCAATACATATTTCCTTACCAATCAGTTAACTCTACAGATCCTTTTATTTTAAGCAGTTTTGAAAAGTATACTATTTCACATTTACTGAATATCAGCTGTACTCCAAATGCAGCTTCAAAATTAAGATACACTAATGGAGTCTTCAAGGAGCAAATGTCTCTGGTAAACTTTAAAAACATGCATGCATGAACCCATGAGGAAACCCAGTGGTTCTATCTTTATCATTTGAGAAGAACACAAAGATTAGAATGTAAAGAAAAATCATTTACCATTTCCAAGAGATATGGATGGTGTGTCCGTGGTTCAAATAACGTTTGGTAGTTGTGATAATCTTTTTTCCTCTTAGGTTTTGTCTTTTTAAAACTTTTCTTTGGGCTCTCATACTTCCTAGCAGTCTCTTTAGCACTGGGACTGGGTCTCTTAGGAGTATTGCTATGAAGAACCTCATCGGCCACCAGAATGTCTGCTTCAGTCTTAATGGGAGCTTCTGAAAGTAATGAAAAACAAATACAAAGATTAACCCCCCCCCAAAAAAAGTAAACTTACAAAATAACCAAAAAAGCCATAATACTCCCCCCAGCAGCCATAATACTGGCTACTTATTAATAAAAACTAGGCATTTTCAATGTAGTACCATATTTTTCAAATCAGAAATATAACTGCCAAGAACTGAAAAGATTACCATAAAGAGTTACAGAAAGTGATCTCTATGAAGGAAATAATACCAGACAGAAACAAAGGAATGAAGAGCATCAGAAATCATCAATATGTAGATAAACAGAAAAGACTTTTTTTTCTGGTTTAAAAAAGGTTTTAAAGATAACTGACTATTCTAAGCAAAAATAGTTAACAGTGCATGTAGGATTCATAACATCTGCAGGAAAACCTGATAACAACAGCACAAAGGAATAGAAGAGGAGAATGTATGTATATTGCTATAAAATTCTTAAATCCTATATGAAGTGGTATAACATCATTGAAAGTATATTGTTAGTTGGATATCTATAAACTCTAGATAGACCAACTCCTAAAAAGTAAAATAAAAAGGTCAACAAATAAACCTATGTTTGCACTGCCCTAATAGTTAGGCAGCATAAATCCAAAGGAAGGAAAGTAGAACAAAAGGTGTGACAAAAAGAAACAAGCCATATTAATAATTACAATATGTTTAAACAGTTTAAACATCCCACTTAAAAGGGTGATTGGTCAGAGTGGAGAGGGGTGGTAGAGAACAACAAGATCAACTATGTCAAGTCTACAAGAAACCAACTTTAAACTGTAGGTAGTTCTTGCTTTCACAAACAGAACTGAGATTAAATCTCAGTTACCAAGGAAGTACAAAGCAAGGACTGCCTGCGACCAGTCACAGACTAAAAGTAAAAGGAGGAAAGAAAATTCCATACATACACCAATTATAAAAAGGCTGGATTGGTTTTATCAATATCAGACAAAGGAGACTTCAGAACAGGACTATAACCAGGGACAAAGAAGGGCACTTCATAACGATAAAGAAATCAACTCATCAAGAAAGCAAAACAGTAACACCTAATAACAGCATTTCACTATACATGTAGCAAAAGCCCACAGAGCTAAAACAAGAAACAAACAAATCCATTATTAAGGTTGGAGACTTTTAACACTGCTCTCAGTTACTGAAGAAAATTAAACAAAAAATGAGCAAGAATAGAGAAGACCTGAGTATGACTAAGAACTCAAACTGACAAACATTCAACCCAATACATATTTTTGTCAGGTTCACATGAACATTCATTTGTGTTAGGCTACAAAACAAGTCTCAATGAACTGGAAAAAAAAACTGTAAGTGTGCAAATGTGCCCTCTGACCAAAACAGAATTAAAGTAAAATCATTAACAGAAAACTATCTAGAAAACCACCAAATCTCTGGAAACTATACAGCACACATCTAACTAACCCACATGTTAAAGAACAAACCACAAGAGACATTAGAAAACATGTTTATCATTTTTATTTATTTATTTATTTATTTATTTATTTATTTTAAATGTTTTATTTATTATTTATTTGACAGAGACCGCAAGTAGGCAGAGAGGCAGGCAGAGAGAGAGGAAGGGAAGCAGACTCCCTGCTGAGCAGAGAGCCCAATGTGGGGCTCGATCCCAGGACCCCGGGATCATGACCTGAGCCGAAGGCAGAGGCTTTAACCCACTGAGCCACCCAGGCGCCCCTAGAAAACATTTTTAAACAATAAAAATGAAAACATCAAAATTTGTAGGATGCAGCTAAAGCAATGCATGGAGGCAAATTTATAACTTTGGTTGCTTTTATTAGAAATGAAGAAAAAGGGCGCCTGGGTGGCTCAGTGGGTTGGGCCTCTGCCTTCGGCTCAGGTCATGATCCCAGGATCCTGGGACCAAGTCCTGCATTGGGCTCTCTGCTTGGTGGAGAGCCTGCTTCTTCCTCTCTCTCTCTACCTACGTGCGACATCTCTCTGTCAAATAAATAAATAAAATCTTAAAAAAAAAGAAAAAGAGAAAGAAAGAAAGAAAGAAATGAAGAAAAAAAGAAAAGAATTAAAAACTTAAAAAAATTAAAAAGAGGGGCACCTGGGTGGCTGAGTGGTTTGAGCCTCTGCCTTTGGCTCAGGTCATGATCTCAGGGTCCTGGGATCAAGCCCCACATCCTCTGCTTAGCAGGGAGCCTGCTTCCCCCTCTCTCACTGCCTGCCTCTCTGCCTACTTGTGATCTCTCTCTCTGTCAAATAAGTAAGATCTTTAAAAAAAAAAAATCTAAAACACAAAATGTGTTTAAAAAAAAAATTAAAAAGAAATGAAGAAAAGCCTAAAATCAATGATCTGAACTTCCACTACAGAAGGCAGAGAGTGAGAAGGGAATAAAAAACAAAGTGAAAATCAATGAATTAGAAACAACCAAAAGAAGGGCACCTGGATGGCTCAGTTGCTGGACACGTGCCTTTGGCTCGGATCACGATCCCAAGGTCCTGGGATTGAGCCCTACCTACATCTGGATCCCTGCTCTGCTCAGCAGGGAGCCTTCTTCTCCCTCTCCCACTTCCCCTGCTCCTGTTCCCTCTCTTGCTGTCTCTCTGTCAAATAAATAAATAAAATTTTCCAAAAAAAAAAGAAAAAGAAACAGCCAATAGAGAAAAATCAACAAAGCCAGAAGTTGGTATACTCTGAAAAGATTAATAAAATTAACAAACAGCTAGCAAGACTGATCAAGAAAAAAAATTTTTAAATACCATTTAATAATATGAGGAATCAAAGAGAAAACATCATTATAGATCCAACAGATAGCACAAGAAAATATCTTTAAGTAACTGTACGCCAATGAATTTGACATTTAGATGAAACAAATTTTTTTGAAAAACACAAATTACCAAAGCTGAACAAGAAAAAATAGAAAATCTAAATAGTCCTATACCTACTAAGAAATTTAATTCATAATTTAAAATCTACCCTCCCCCAAAAATGCCAGGTAAATGACTCCACTATTGAATTCCACAAACACGAAAAAATGGTAGCAATCCTACACAGACCCTTAAAAGAAGTGGAGAAGGAAACAGATCCCTACTCATACCAAATCCAGACAAAGTCATTACAAGAAAAGAGAAACACAAACTAATAATCCTTTATGAACATGGAATAAATTATTAGCAAATCAAATCCAGTAATGTATTAAAAAGGTAATAATTATGACTAAGTAGATTTTATTCCAAGAATACAAGACTGGTTTGATACTTGAAATCAATCAATGCATTTCACCATACTAACAAAATAAAAAAGAAAAACCATATGATTAGTTGAAAACTCACAAGTTTTAAGGATTCCTTCCCCTCACCCCCAAAATGGTTATTCTGTATTTTTGACAAGCTGATGTGATATAAAGAGTTCGATTCTAGAAGTTGGGAGACTCGGTTCAAATGCCTGAACAAAAGTGTAGGAGTCTAATCATATCCCTCAAAACCTTTACACCCAAGTGTTAATTGCATTAGAAGGGAAATACAGGGTAAGTATTTTAAGCACAAACCCTGGTCCCAAACTTCAAATTCCAGTTCCATCACATACCAGTTGTGATCTTGGAGCAAGTTACTTATCTCTACCTAAATATCCTCATAAATAATGGCACCTACTTCATGAGGTTATTATAATACTTAGATGAGTCAAGCACATAAAATAGGGCCTGACACAGACTAAGCACTATGTAAGAATTTGCTATGACAGGGCACCTGGGTGGCTCAGTTGGTTAAGCATCCAACTTTTTTTTTTTTTTAAGATTTTATTTATTTATTTGACAGACAGAGATCACAAGTAGGCAGAGAGGCAGGAAGAAAGAGAGGGGGAAGCAGGCTCCCTGCTGAGCAGAGAGAGCCCGATGTGGGGCTTGATCCCAGGACCCTGGGATCATGACCTGAGCTGAAAGCAGAGGCTTCAACCCACTGAGCCACCCAGGCACCCCAAGCATCCAATTCTTGATTTCAGCTCAGGTCATGATTTCAGCGTTGTTAATGAGATTGAGTCCCCATGCTGGGCTCTAAGCTGAGCATGGAGCCTACCTGAGATCCTCTCTCCCCCTCCAACCCACTCGAGTGCATATGCGTGTGCATGCTCTCTATCTCCAAGAAAAGAAAAAAAAGAAAGAAAGAAAGAAAAAAAGAATTTGTTGTGATGACCACAGTTTTGATATGCCTTCAAAATGATGGAAAAAAGAAAAATAATTAGAGAAATGTAACCATATAAGAATGGAACAAAGAATTCAAAGTGGTTTATAGAGTTCAAAACTATGGGAACAGTAGCAAAAGGCAAAAAGAAAAGCCAGGGTACTACTCTCTATTATTTCCTTCCCCTTCAAGCATTAATCTTCTGGGCGCCTGGGAGGCTTAGCTGGTTAAACGTCTGCCTTCGGCTCAGGTCATGAACCTGGAGTCCTGGGATGGAACATCAGTGGGGAGTCTGATCCTCCCTCTGCCCCTCCCCTGCTCATAGTTTCTCTCTTTCTCTCAGATAAATAAGTAAAATCTTAAAAAAAAAAAAAAAAGAAAGAAAGAAAGAAAGAAAGAAAGAAAGAAAGAAAGAAATAAAAGAAAGAAAAGTATTGATCCTCCAATCCAGGAATACAAAAGTCAAAAGAATCAGAGCGTACACTGTCAATTTTCTGCTAAGGAATGAGGAACTGAGACTCTATATTTTTCTTGAGGCTCACAACATTTCCCAGCTTAGAATCATATTTTAATGTAATATTTATCAATCCAAATAAATTTAAAATATAACCAATGAATTTTTTCAAATCTATAAATCACATCTTTTGGTTTGTGGCGTTTTAAAATGAGTTTTCAAAATGATACAAGATGGGATTGGGAGGGAGACAAACCATAAGAGACTTTTAATCTCACAAAACAAACTGAGGGTTGCCAGGGGTAGAGAGGTAGGGAGACGGTGGTTGGGTTATGGACACTGGGGAGGATATGTGCTATAATGAGTGCTGTGAAGTGTGTAAGCCTGACGATTCACAGACCTGTACCCCTGGGGCTAATAATAAATTATATGGTAATTTAAAAAAAAAAAGAAAGAGTTTTCAATTTGGAGGACACCCAGTCCTAGCCCACACCAGTTTGAGAAAAAAAAATTTGGAGAGCTACAAAACTGTGCTTAACTTCTAACATGGCAAAACAAAAACAAAAAACTAACATGCAAAATCCAGAACAGATATCAAATTAACCCATTTGGAAATATCACTCACTGAAATTTTCTTTTATATGTTATGTATATAAGTTACGTATAATTTAATGATCTTAATGATTCTGATGTCCCCAGAGCCAAGCACAGCCTCTTGTTTTCCTTCAGTCTTTCTTGAGGGACCCCTTCCTTGTTTAAAACTCATTCTGGAACAGCACTGGTCACATTTAAGATACTCTATATACCTTTGTATCGATTCCCAAGTCAAGAAAGATTATAACTATGATGATCCAATTGTTAAAAATCTGTGAGGAATCAAACTGCTCCTCTTCATTTAGAATCCACTTAAATAAGCAGCCTTCTAGATGCTATTTCATGGTTCAGAAAAGCCCACTTTATTTCTTTGGTTTATTTCTTCCAAAGTCCCTATGTGTCGATATCCTATCCCATAGCCCAGAACTTACAATGGAAGTTGGAAACTTGCTGGTGACTTGGATGGCTTAATAAAGCTGAAATTCAAACTACATATAATAATTCTGAAGCCTTAGGAATATAAAAGCAAGGGGTTTTTCCTTCAGGCAGGACATTGTAGACAATTAGTAAAAATAAATTCATGTAAGATAAAATGTATCTTTTAATAGATAAATACCTTCTCTTATCTATAAGATAAAGCTATGCATTTCTGTGCAGTAAGACACTAAATACAACAAAGAGAATGACTACAATGAAAGGCAATACAGCTGGCTTTTTTCAGATTTTTAAGTCCCTAAACCTAGGCTTTCTATCAGCTCTCTCACATACTAGCTTTGTAAACTTATCTTCTTTAAGCAGAAGTTTCTACAAATGAAAGAGTGACCTCAAAAGATCCCTCCCAGTTTCCTTCCTTTCTTCTAATTTAAAAATGGTGGCAGCTCCTGGGTGGCTCAGTCAGTTAAGCATCTGCCTTCAGCTGAGGTCATGATCCCAGGGTCCTGGGATTAAGTCCCTCAGGCACTCCTTGCTCAGCAGGGAGCCTGCTTCTCCCTCTCCCTACCACTCCCCCTGTATGTCTGCTTGTGCATATGCAAAAAAAGACATGAGAATGAAAGTATTAAATGTTTTATCTTGGGAGAGAGAGCAAGAGCATTAGTGTGGCTTGTTTTTATAAGATTCAGTAATGTGGTACCAGCTTTCATTGCTATCACCTGTCATAAAAACACACGATAAGCAGGAAATGTAATATGTGTTTAAAGAATAACTCCATCTTCTATCAGTGTACTGGAAACAAGAGTAAAGAAATAAATACTGTTATACTTAAAATCAAAATAAAAACAAGAAGAGGCAACCATCTGTTAAGAAATACCTGATAAAACCAAAGTAGTTTATATTTAAAATTCAAGTAGCTTTTAAACAGCTACCATAGTAAACCATGGTCCATTAAAAAAGAAGAAAAAAATCCCTATGTTACAGATATATCTAAACATTATCCTTCACAGTAAATGCCAACTTGTTCTCCTTCAACATCTTCCAACTATACAGTGATTATCTCTAGCTTAATTAACATTAAAAGTGCCACCATCGTCATCCAATTACACTAAAATCTTCCCTTCCTTCTACACACTCACCTGTAGACCCTGTATTCTTTATCTTCAATACACATCTAGTGCAGAGACAGACACGTGAATTCTCTCATAGGTGGTAAAGCCCAAATAAACTTACTGTGCAAAGCCAAGTTTCCACAACAGAAGGGCAAGACTTATTCACTAAACATATGCTGATTATTTATATGAACCGTGGGTTTAGAATTGCCATGCTACAACAAATCAACAACATACAACTTTGAAGTAATTCTAAGAAAAGATGCTAGATTAAGCTGGTTTGTTGTCATTTCTAAAGGTTAGACATATATCCTGTACTGTACATCACCAATTACTTAGAAAGAACCTTGAAAGGATTCCGTTTCATCCAGTCTTTAAAACACACAGGCTAATTTGACACAAGAATAGAGTTACTATGTTCTCCAAATGAGGTAATTTATGTAAATGTGCTCCATAAAAAAATGCTCTACATACATGTAAGGAATTCTGTCATTCACTTTTTTACAAAGGACCTCTTTTCACCGACCAAAGGTGCTCTAAATATGTTAAGACAAGGGCTCTTGAGAGTAAACAGAGGAAATTAACTTTCTTTGCTGTATCTTTTAGAATTTTCTTTGACTCCATTAGTGAAACATTATTTCTTCCCCTTCCTATCCTGTCATATTATTTTTGCCTTTTTCTCCCAGACTAGCAATACATTTCCTCATTTCTCAAGTTTTCCTTTATCCCATGCTAACACCAAATGAAAAATGTGAAGATGAAATAAAGAATATGCTTAAAACATCTTGTCCTCAGAAAGACACACCTGAAAGGATGCTACTGGCGCAGAGTATACACCAAATTCAAAAAGCAACAAAACAAAACAAACCCACCTGTAACAACTGAGCCCATGACTTACCTTCTGGCTCACTGTCTGACCCTGAGAGATTGCCATAGCTGCTCATGAGTGAGCACAGGGCTGGTGTCACTTCCTTGGGTATAACAGTGCTTTGCGGTTTCTCCTCTTTATCAGACTCTGAAACAGAATGGGAAAGAAGTAAAACAGTATACCAAACACATGTACCACCAGAGCAAAGAAAGCGGACAGACTCCCCACTGGTTCATACATTAGTGAAAAGAAAGTCATTTCTGATCATTTCCTTAACCTTCCCCCAAAACAAAATTCAGGAAACCTGGACATTTTCCCTTGGTTTAAACCATCGTGGTCAGAGAAGCTACTTGCCCCAAAGAGAAGACAGAAGGCCAGTGGCAGCTATAGCACAGCTAAGTTACTTACCATGATTCACAGGTTATGAAATTTGGGTCTTCTCTAAATTAATTATCAGTTTTTGCTACTAATTAATTTTATTTTATTTAGGCTATTGTGCTATTAATTAATTTTATTAAAGTAGTAGGAAGGCCAAGGCCAGAAATTCATTTAATTTCACTGGATTAGAATGACTGGCTATAAAAATTAGATTTAGGAATAAATAATATAAGTACCTTTTTGGTTTTTATTTTATTTTATTTGAAAGAAAAAGAGAGAAAGATTGGAAGAACAAATGGGAGGAGGGCCAGAGGGAGAAGCAGACTCTCTGTGGAGCAGGGAAGCTGACATGGGACTCCATCCCAGGCCCCTGGGATCATGACCTGAGCCAAAGGTAGACACTTAGCTGACTGAGCCACCCGGGCACCCTACCTTTTTTGTTTTTAAGACTAGTTTTCAGAGCATAAATAATATTTAAACCATTCCATATATAAAGGCTTACTCAAAGAGGTATACTGCAATGAATTCACCCAAAGTTTATATTTAGAACTTCTAAGAATTTAAGTAAACAAGCCAAGCCAGAGAATTTAGCAAGTATCAAAGAGCCTGCCAAAGGCAGAGTTTGATCATAGCCCAGTGAGCCTAGTTGTAGCCTCAGGCCACCATTTATTACATTTGTTTTTGGCAGCTCTAAAAATGTATTAAATCTAGTCTAAA
The DNA here is from genome assembly GCF_964662115.1 of Mustela nivalis. NCBI lineage: Eukaryota > Metazoa > Chordata > Mammalia > Carnivora > Mustelidae > Mustela > Mustela nivalis. The sequence continues at coordinate 34,042,980 of NC_139034.1, read as the reverse complement.
CAACCAATAAAAAATAAAAAGCCTGACTGAAGAATGAAGACAGGAAGTAACCTGTCTATGTAATGTACCAGCTCAACCCACATCCAATATGAAACATTTCAAGGCAGCATTTAGTATTCACCAAGTCAGTCTAGAGGAAAACAAACAGGTCAGTAGGAATGGGGGCATACTTCTTCTATGTGAATAAGGAACTACAACCTACTGATGGATGAAATTAAATCCCCTCTCCTCCCTCCACCCATCCATATTACCCTGCGCCATGCCTTCTGAAAACTGCTGCTTGTCATTTTAAGCTTATGATCTTTCCTCCTGAATTAATAAGGGGAAAGAAAAATAATGCAGTTCTACATACAAATTATTAGTGGACTAAACAAATCTATAACAATATTAATATAGAGACTATTCAACTCACTGTAAGATAATAAGCCCAACTATTATTTTCATCTAAGACCCCAAGAGAGATACTAAAAAGCACAATACAGTTGACTATAACGCTCTTTAAAAGTATGAGCTTGTATTAATCCTTAGGAGGTTATAATTTTCACTATTAATTACAGATGAGAAAACCAAAATTCAGAGAATCTGAGTAACTTTTCCTTCAGGTAACAAAATTATACAACAGTTGGATCAAAGTTAAATCTGGGCTATCTGACTCCAAATCCCAATTCTTAACTAATGGACTAGAATCTCTCCTATAGATACATAAAACCTCTTTATTAAAATGAAGCCATCCTACCAAAATGTCTCTATGATTAATAATAATGCTAATAAATGCCCTTTCTTCCATCTACAGTTCCATTTCTCTGTTCCCTGTTATAGCAAAATTATGGCTCCAAATCCCATTTCTTTTTTTTTTTTTAATTTATTTTTTTAATTAACATATAATGTATTATTAGCCCCAAGGGTACAGGTCTGTGAATCGCCAATCGCCAGGTTTACACACTTCCCAGTGCTCACCATAGCCCATACCCTCCCCAATGTCCATAATCCAACCACCCTCTCCCTAACCCCCTCCCCTCAGCAACCCTCAGTTTGTTTTGTGAGATTCAGAGTCTCTTACAGTTTGTCCCAAATCCCAGTTCTTAACTTATGGGCTGGAAGAGCTCCACAGATACTTAAGGTCCTTTTACTTTATCCCAAAATGTCCTAGGGTCAGTAATAATGCTAACAAATGTCTTCTTCCAGCTGTGGTTCCATTTCTCTGTTCCCTGTTATAGCAAACTCTAAACAACTATCTGTTGTACTTAGATGTGAACAAGTACGAGCTACAGGAGGGAAAGGGTTTGGCTTTGTTCAGTACTATATCTTCAGAGCCTAGAACAGTATGTTAAGCACTGAACAAATATTTGAAGAACAAACTTGCGGGAATGAGTAAAGACATAGAAAAGACGTATTCAAAAAAGTCTAACTGGCACAGGACGACAGGGCTACGAAAAGGTGGAGCCACAACACAAACCTAATTCTGTCTGGATTCAAAACCCATTTTCTTCCTTTCTTTCTTTTCATTAATAACATGATTCCATTTTTATTTTTAAAAATCATACACAAGTGATATAAAAAATATTAAAAGGATATAAAACAAAATGTGAGCAGTGGCTATCTTTGTAAGATAGTAGATTTTTTTAAAATGTTCTCCAGTTTTTTGTTTTTATAGTCAGAATATAATAGAAAAAAAAAATAAAGGAGAAACTTAAAAAAAAAAATGTAATAGAAAAACATAGGAAAATAAACCCTGGAGGAATCACTCTCTTCCAGGAAAAGTGTTTCCTCACAATTCAGTTCAAGAAGCGGGGGGCAAGGCATTAATAGGCCTACATATCGCCCCTTTTCCTGCCTTCCCTTTTTTAAAAAGACTTTATATTTGAAACAATTTTAGATTTACACGAATGTTGCAGAGATAGTATAGAGAACTTCCATATACCCTACTATATAGCTTCCCCTCCCTTACATACTCTTGGCACATTATCATAGCTACCAAATTAACGCTGGTAGAACACTACTGAAACTACAGACTATACTGCGATTTCACTAGTTTTTCCACTAATACCCTTTTCTTGCTTCAGGATTCAATCCATCATATCATATTATATAATTAATCATCATGACCCCTTATCTGTGTCTCCTCTAAATCTGTGACAATCTGTCAGTATTTCCTTGTCTTTAACGAACTTGACACTTTTGAAGACTACTGGTTATTGAAGAATGGCTCTTAGCTAGGGTCCATCTGAGGTTTTTTGATGATTGCACAGAGGCTACGGATTTTAGGTAGTGTCCTTCCTATCATCTCATACCAGGAGTCCATCACATCAACATGACTTATTACGAGTGATGTTAATCTTGAGCTCTTGGTGGTCTGCCTGTTTTCTTTGTTATTAAGTTACGATTTTTCTCTTTCATTTAAAAAAAAAATGATTAAGTCTAGCCCACATTCAAGGGGAAGGGAATTAAGCTCCCCTCTCTTAGAGTAATGAATATTAAAGAAATTTAGACATGTTAAAACCACCACAGTAGGGGCACCTGGGTGGCTCAGTTGTTAAGCATCTGCCTTCAGCTCCGGTCATGATCCCAGAGTCCTGGGATCGAGCCCCATGTCGGGCTCTCTGCTCCAAGGGGAGCCTGCTTCTTCCTCTCCCCCACCCCGCCTGCCACTCCCCTGTTTGTGCTCTATCAAATAAATAAGTCTTTAAAAAAATTAAAAACAAAACAAAACAACAACAACAAAAAAACACCACAGTAACTAATATTTAGTGAGCAATATTTTGAAACTACATAAATACCACGTTTTAAAGTTTTGCCACTAATTTTACCATTCATCAGTGGGTCTTGCCTGAAACAACTATTACTGTGGTGTTTTAATGGTGACTTTTAATTCCTTCATTTTTTTTTACATTTATTAATTAGAATTTTTCTGAAAGATCTGTCCCTCCTTCCCCATTTCTTATTCACATCAATATGGACTCATGGGTATTTATTAAATTCTTTGGGTTATAATCTATTATTATTTTCTTTGTGGCTCAAGTTGTTCCAACTTAGGCTATTCAGAGCACTTTCCAGTTGGTCCCTATATCTTTCTGACATGCCCACAATCCCGATTGTTTTCTGAGCACTTTCTAACCCTCTGGCACTACTAAGATCCTCTAGGTTCACTTTGCATTTTCTCTGTCCCAGCTCTACAATCAATCATTTCTCCAAAAGGCTCTGGTTTCTTCAACTGGAAAATGGTAAAACCACAATATGGATGCTTGGTGTATTCACTACCAGGACTGTCACAAAGTTCACTGTACTGGAATGTCTCCTCCTGGGTAAGAGTTAGGAGTTCACAAAATGAACAAGTACTCCCCTAGGTCGTTCTCCCTCAGTTATGTTTCAGGAATCCATGACACACAATAACATTTTGAAAAGAGGTATCATCCTTTTGGTCCTATCAAAACATCCCCTATAGTGACGTTTCATCTGAAAAGGGGGTGGGGGGCTGTTCCCATAGTCCCTTGGATCTACTAGCAGTTCGAATATAGGCATTGTCAGCAGTTGGAAAGATTATGTTGAAGGCACTGTACTGACTAACAAAATAATACTGAAGAAAATTCACTCACTTTTTAACAAAAACAGCCAAAACACCTCTCTAAACTAAAACATGCCAGTAAAAAGACAGGAGCAATGAAGACGATAAAATCAAACTTTAGAATGATTATAAAATACCTAGCAACACTTCTCCTAAAGTAAATCTCACCTCTCTCTCATACACAGATATCATGTGCCCTCTGACCAAATATATACATATAAATCTAAAATTTATCACCAGACTATAAATTTCTTGAAGTCAGGGAGAAATTTCTCTGAATTACAATGATGGACAAGCAGAATATAGGGCCTCAAGTAAATCCCTATTAAAATGAAAAAAGGAAAACCAAAACCCTCCCTTTGTAAGTCTTGGTAAGTATAAACACTAGTGGTAAAAGCTCTCATCTGGGTTCTTCCTACATCTTATTTCTTTACTTGTCTTTCCCCGTTCATCCCCTTACTATTTTCTATTGCCTTTAAGAAGCGAAACACAATTACATGCTCTAGCCGCAAGAAGATTTATAGACAGATTAAGTACCTTAAAGAAAATGCAATTCTGCAGAAAAAGTCACCAGAAAAAATGGAAACCTTGCTTTAATGGTGTCCAACTCTCAAAAACAAACATTAACAATGAGCATTCTTAACAGCTGATATGCTAGCTTATGTTCTTATTTTAACATTTACCTTTTAAACACCAGAAGCCCACCTAGCTTAATATCCCCCAGTGTTCTATGACAACAGCTATATTTACACTGTAACGAACGACTAACAAATTGCGTCTTTTTCATTTTGTGGGTGCTGAGGCACTTCGGTCAGTGACACTTGAAGCCCATTACTGACCAGCTCTTCTCCCTCTAGCTCAGACAACACTTATTAAAACCACAGGTCAAGAAAGTCATAAAACATGTTGTATATGCATTTAAACAACGGCCACAAAATAAATGTGGTCCTAACTATTGAAATAGCAAAAAAAAGATTTAAAACAATAACACCTTGAGGAAACTAGTTAGCAGAACACACAAGGAACTAAAAAAGAAAAAAAAAAAAAAAATACAGCACCATTGAGGTCATCTGGTGAAAACAGGCCATATTTAAAACTGATAAATTGGGAGACTCCAAATGACAGGCTTTCCCTTTGAAACACTATCAATCCCCAGTTTAAAGCACCTGCACTAGTAATGAGAGTTCACATACTACCAACCAGCACAAAAAATACTGATTTTCTAAGCATGATCTGAAGTCTGCAAAGATCCTCAAGAACTGCTGTCTTGTTTAAAATGTGATGCTCGCTTGGGTCATGATCCGAGGGTCCTGGGATCAGGCTCCATGTTGGGCTCCCTGCTCAGCGGGGAGCCTGCTTCTCCCTCCACCTCTGCCTGCTGCTCTGCCTACCTGCACTCTCTCTCTCTCTGTCAAATAATAAAATCTTTTTTAAAAATTAAAAATAAACAAATAAAATAAAATGTGAATGCTGTTATCTAGATAAGGTTCTGAGCCAAAAAAAAAAAAGGAAAAAAATGTAAGATATCAGGAGATCTTCATTTTACAAGTGAAATTAGTGATAAAAAGTACTAACTACCACCCGAGAGCACAAACAGGGCCACATCATTTCAGTGGTGCCCCACCAATAAAAACCTGAATAATGAGCACAACTGATCTTAATGTTGGCTCACCCTGGCCCAGGGAGAAGGAAGCTGCCTCCAAACAAGTGTAAGAGTGAGAGATGAAGAGAGCAGACATGCTGAGAATATTCAGGCATGAGAAAAAAATGGTACACACAGATTTTTGTAGCTATACCTGGAGTGAAAAGTTGAAGAACCAATGGTCTAAACGTTGATTTGGAAAATGTAAATAATCCAGAAGAAATCCCAAATAAAGGATAATATAAACTTAAAATCTTTCCTACAAAATTAAGTTATCCTAACTTAATCATTGTTTTTTTTATTTCCTTAAAGAATAATATTATGAATTTATAACTTACTTGTAAGATTTTTATATTTTCTTACATAATCATCTTTGACCCTCAATATAGGTGCATTCCTATCTTTGACCCTCAGTACTGGTAAAGGCTTACACATTTACACCAAAACAAAATTACTTGAGGTCTCTCATACAACTGCTTGGACACAAAAGAATCTGACTAAACACTTTCTACCATGACAATAAAAGATACTATTATCTCTCACATCGAAAGCATCTCCTAAAGACCTAGATACAGGCTTAAGTAGAGCAAAATACATAATGATCTTTATGCTGGTATTTCACCAGATTACCATATACTGAAATACTTCTTTAAAAATGAGAAAACAGGAGCACCTGGGTGGTTCAGTCAGTTAACCATCTGCCTTTGGCTGAGGTCATATCTCAGGGTCCTGGGATGGAGCCCCACATCAGGCTCTCTGCTTCTCCCTCTCACTCCCTCTCTCTGTGCTCTCCCTCTCTCTCTTAAATAAATAAAAAAAATCCTTTTTTTGGTGTGTTATGTTAGTCACCATACAGTACAAGATTAGTTTTTGATGCAGTGTTCCATGATTGTTTGAATATAACACCCAGTGCTCCATGCAATCCGTGCCCTCCTTAATACCATCACCATGCTCACCCAAAATAAATAAAATATTTTAAAAAATAAAAATAAAAAATGGGAAAACAGAGGGGGCCTGGCTGGCTCAGTCCATAGAGCATGCAACTCTCAATCTCAGGGTCATTAGTTCAAGGCCCATGTTAGGTATAGAGATTAAAAGAGAGAAAGGTAACAATTACCCATCTACCAAAGCTAACAGAATAAAGACTATTCAACATTACAGAGTCCCTTAAATGTTCATTTAGAGAATTGCATGAAGAATTACATAATTTTCAGATTAGTAACTTACTAATTTTAACAGTAGTCTTTGTATTGTGTTTCAAGTATTTTGATGACATGAAAGCTTGTATTTGGATACAGATGGTTTTTATCATCAAGGTCACACACTATAAATCTGAAGAAGTGTGTGGGTTCTAACACCTTCTGAAGGAAAGAAATCAGTGCCCAAGAGTAAACTCAGCTCTGGCCCCAAATGTCATCTGCCTTTTCCCTGCTATCAGCAAGGATACAAAGAGGCCTTTTCTAAACTCTCTCCCACATCACAACTATCCTAGGCTCATACACTATTTTTTTTTTTTTAAGATAAATTCAGATTTCACATTTAAAAGAAGCACAATGTCTAATGGAATCAGACTCTTAAATTCAAACTCTGGCACTGTTGCCAATGAACAGCTGGGCTAAGGTAAATTACCTACCTGTGTTCCTCAGTTCTAAAATGCAAGTAGCAACAGTACATATGCATTGTAAAAGGAAAAGAGTTAACAAGTATAAAGCACGTAGAGCACTGTAAGTACCTTACTCAGTGTTAGCTGGTGTTAAAATAATTATTATTATTCTAACTAAATTATATATTATTCTTAGCCCAACACTCCCTATGCTAAGATCCTTTCCATCCTAATTCAGTCATTGAATTAGTTATTCCATTTCTTGCCAACCACAAGTTTAAATATTTGCCATGTGTTTATCACAGAAGCCATTGTTTTCCGAGTTAAACAGTGCCTGCTAGTATCAGTCCCCTCACTAATACTACTCCTTTGCAGAAGAGAAAATACATATAATAAGATAAAGCTTCATGATGATATTGGAAGGAAAGGTGGTAGAAATATTTACATTTACATTTTCATTTTTTATTTTATTTTACTTTATTTTTTTAAAGATTTTATTTATTTATTTGACAGATAGAGATCACAAGTAGGCAAAGATGCAGGCAGAGAGAAAGGGGGAAGCAAGCTCCCCGCTGAGCAAAAAGCCCAATGTGGGGCTTGATCCCAGGACCCTGAGATCATGACCTGAGCCGAAGGCAGGAGCCTTAACCCACTGAGCCACCCAGGCGCCCCTATATTTTCATTTTTTAGAAGGGAAAATGGAGCCTCAGAGGCTGAATGATATCTCTGTGTGGTTAGCAGCATTCTGGTCCTTTAATTTCTCAATTTATTAAGCAAGAGTAAGGGAATTCAAAGCTAATATAAAGATACTCTACACGCTAAGGAAGAATAGTATCAAAAACAATGAAATAATATTATTTACTCAAGGAGATCATATTCATGCTCAGCAGCATAAACAGTACTGGCTTCCACTGAAATTAGCCACCTCGTAGGTGGGGAAAAATTAAGATAATTAAGCAACTCTGAATCTACAGCATCAAAACATTCAAAACAATTTTTTTTCCCCAAAGATTTATTTTGGAGAGTGAGAGCATGGTGCAGGGGCTTGGGGGGAGCCAGAGGGAGAGAGAGAAAATCCCAAGCACAGTCCCCTCTGAGCACTAACCCTGACATGGGGCTCCATCTGATGACCTTGAGATCATGACCTGAGCCAAAAATCAAGAGTTGGACACTTAACCGACTGAGTCACCCATGCGCCCCCATACAGAACAATCTTAAGAACATTTCAAAGATTACACAATACTATGAAAATTATCCAATAAATATCATCTTTCTTCTACATCCTGCCTGCCTCATGCACCTACTCCCCAAGATTCAGAAATGAGGGTTTTAACAAGACACTCCTACTACAAACAAAAACAAAAGCATCAGTCTTTTTTTTTTTTTTTTTTTTTAACATATTTGCCATTAAATTCTCCACAAACAATGCCGTGAAGCATCAACTTCAGCATCACGGTCTATACACTTATAAACACACTACTTTCCTTTCAGCTTACCAGAATCCGTGTTTACCAAAACACCCAGAGGGTCTGAATTTGCTTCAGGTGGATCTTCAGGCTTCGCATCACCCAAGCAACTGCCAGATCCAACGGCTGCTTTCTGTCCAACGCGGTCATTTTTCCATTTGTGATGCCTGTGAGGACTTCTAATCTTTGCCATCTGTGAATGTCTGGACATCCCCTTCATCTTGCTGGAGTGAGAAAAATGCAATTCTATATATAAAAGGCACTGACCTCTCAAGAGAAATCTAAAGGAGAGTACTGAATGCAAAAGAAACTTAGCTGCCTTATCAATTATTTGTAGCCTAGTACATTAAAGAAATCAAAATAAATAAACTCAACAGCTTCCAAAGACAAGGAATTTTATGGCAGACCTCTAAAATAACATACCACAATATACTATCCTTTATCAATTCTGAGATGCGTATGTCCTCCCATATTCTAACCCCTCTGAAAATGGTCTATGTTGTATGATCAACAGCAGGTCAATTTAACTGGCAAAATTCTTTCATTTTGATTGTACATGAAAGTATTTCTTAGATTTGAAAGAGTGGTAACTCTTGTCTATTCATTCTCCAGGAGTCTTAAAAGTTTCTGACACATTTACAAATATGCTGCCTTGTTTGATCTTCATGACAACTCTTTGAAAGTAGGTTAGACAGATTACTATTCTCTTCTCTTTAGAGGATAAACTTAAAGATCATAAACTGAGCACAATTTCACAGCTACTTCAAATCAAGTGCCCTCTCAACAACTATAATTACCCCTCTTAGAAGGAAAACAAATGCTTGCCTGAGCATATTCCAAGGTAAACTGTGTAGGAAAAAATTTTCAAAAAAAGGTTCACTGTACGTTTTCAATAGACAACAATACAAGTTATCCTTTAGTAGGACTGAGTTTTCACAAAAATACATGATTTTTCTAATTTATCATTTATTGGCAGAATTCTTTTTTTTTTTTTCATTAATAATGCAGGCTGCAGTTAGGAATACAGAAATTAGGAATCTGGATTCAAATCCCAATTTGCCACCTACTAACTGTGCCTCTTGGACAATATTAATATCCCTGCATTTGTTTACTCCCCCATTTGTAGAAGGGAATCAAAGAGACATAGAACTAATAATAAAGTGCCACACTGAGCTCTTAATAAATGGTAGTTATTATCACAACAATTTCTAAATAATTTTCTAAACTAACATATTTGGTTAATATTTCTGCAATCCAAAGATTCTTAATTTTTTTAGGGTCACCATAATCCTTACACAGTCTCATTCCAAAAATCATGTATAAACTCCAAATTTTGCAGAAAACCATGGACCAATTTCCAATATGCAAGCACAGAAGTCAGGCCTCAACAGTGTCATCACAGGTAAAACAGGTAGTTTCTGCCTCTGGCCCACTGGCCCCATGAAGATAATGAAGAGATGGCACTTTCCTTAGGTTCCCATTCACAAATGCCTTCCCTGTATCCTGCTCCTATAGCACCTGACCACAGATGGCTTTTAAATGATCATCTTAAAATATTCACATTAGTAAGAATGATTTTTTTTAAGATTTTACTTTTCTTAAAGATTTTATTTATTTGAGAGAGAGACAGAACAGAACAAATGGAGAGGAGGGGCAGAGGGAGAGGAATAAATTGACTCCCTGCTGAGCAGGGAGTCCAATGTGGGACTCAATCCCAGGACCCTAGGATCATGACCTGAGCCAAAGGCTGATGCTTAACCAACTGAGCCACCCAGGTGCTCTAAGGTTTTTTTTTTTTTTTTTAAGTAATTTTTTTAAAAAAATATTTTATGTATTTATTTGACAGAGAAAGAGATCACAAGTAGACAGAGAGACAGGCAGAGAGAGGGGGGAAAGCAGGCTCCCCACTGAGCAGGGAGCCTGATGTGGGGCTCAATCCCAGGACCCTGAGACCATGACCTGAGCCGAAGGCAGAGGCTTTAACCCACTGAGCCACTCAGGCGCCCTTCTTTTAAAGTAATTTCTACAGTCAACATGGGACTAGATACTCACTCTAAGATCAAATCTCATGTTCTACCAACTAAGCCAGCCAGGTGCCCCTAGAAAGACCTTTACCTGATTGGTCAATAAGACTTCATTGAAAGTGGTATATCTGGTATTTGCACTACCCTACCTTTAGGGAGTAGTTCCTTTACACTGTTGATTGACAATCATTTAAAAGGAAAAGTTTATTTAATCAGCACTTAAAAATACTTACAAAAAGTATAATGTAAATAAATATGTAGATACACATGAAGTAGAGAAATAAGGAATAATTATAACTAAAAAGCTAATAGAGGAGAAGTAAAATATTTTAAAAATATTCAATTAATCCAAAAGAAGGCAAGAGGGAAGGGGGTCTCTGATTGGCTCAGTTGGTTAAGTTTCCAAGTCTTGATCTTAGGGTCATGAGTTCAAGCCCCTTCTTGGGGCTGGGCATGGAGCTTACTTAAAACAACAACAAAAAACAAAGGAAGGAAATAAAGAAAAAAATAGTACATATTTTTTAAAAAATAAGACAATGGTAGACTGAAACCCAACTGTATTAGTAATTATTTTATTTTATTTTTCTTAAAGATTTTATTTATTTATTTGACAGAGAGAGATCACAAGTAGATGGAGAGGCAGGCAGAGAGAGAGAGGGAAACAGGCTCCCTGCTGAGCAGAGACCTGCTGCGGGACTCAATCCCAGGACCCTGAGATCATGACCCGAGCCAAAGGCAGCGGCTAAACCCAGAGCCACCCAGGCGCCCAGTAATTATTTTAAATGTAATTAAAAGATAAAGACTGTTGGCCTAGATAATAAAAAATAAGACCAGGGGTGCCTGGGTGGCTCAGTAGGTTAAAAGTCTCTGCCTTCGGCTCAGGTCATAATCCCAGGGTCCTGGGATCGAGCCCTGAATGAGGGTCTCTGTTCCTGCTTCCTCCTCTCGCTCTCTGCCTGCCTCTCTGCCTACTTGTGATCTCTGTCAAATGAATAAATAAAATAAAAAAAAAATAAGACCAATTACATATTCTCTAAGAAAATATATATTTTTTCTCTAATATATATTTTCTCTATATATTTTCTCTCTATATATATTTTCTCAGAGAAAATATATATATTTTAAATACATAGATATGAAATTTAAAAGGAAAGGGTTGAAAACGCTACCTTTCTCCAATGCACCATATTGCCACCAGCCATAAATCAGGAGACTATTTACCAGAGGCTCTATTGTGGACTGTATTCTGTTCTGTTTACCTATCCTTGGACAATGCCATACTACCTTCATCTCTTTCTTAGCTGTCTGGATCCTCTGGGTTTTCATGTAAGTCTTAAATCTTACCAATACTAACCTCCCCTTCTACCGTGCTACAAAGCAAAACAAAACTTTCTGGGATTTTGATTGGGATAAATTTGGAGAGAAAAACATATAGAGTCTTCTAGTCCATGAACATTACATATATCCTCCATTTATTTAGGCCTTCATTTTTGAGCAACATTTTATAGTTTTCAATATAGAGGCCTTACAAATCTTTTGTTAGATGTTTTCCTAGGTATTTGATATTCTGATGCTATCATAAATAGTATCTTTTAAACTTTCATTTTTAATCATTGATAGCATATAGAAATCCAACTGATTTTTTAAATACTGATTTTATATGTATTCAGCTCCCTTGTTAAATTCACTTTATTAATTCTAATTATAGATTTGCTTGGATTTTTCTTACACACACAATCATGTCGACTTTTAATAGCTGACAGTTACTTCTTCCTTTTCAAATTTTATACGTCCTATTTTTTTTTTGCTTTATTATACTGTCCAAGACCTCCATTATAACATTGTACAATATACAAGACTATATATTTTAAGACCAACTCTTTTTTTTTTTTTTTAAGATTTTATTAATTTATTTGACAGAGAGAAAGATCACAAGTAGGCGGAGAGTCAGGCAGAGAGAGAGGAGGAAGCAGGCTCCCGCTGAGCAAAGAGCCCGATGCGGGGCTCGATCCCAGGCGCCCCTTTTAAGACCAACTCTTAAAATGAGTTGGAGAGGTACCTAAGTAGCTCAGTTTAGCTTCCAAATCTTGATTTCAACTTAGGTCATGATCCTGGGGCTGTGGGATTGAGCCCTACATCGGGCTCTGCACTGGGTGTGGAGCCTGATTGAGATTCTCAAAATTTTTCCAAAACTGACAAAAACTATAAACCCATAAACCAAGAATTTCAACAAATCCCAAGCACAAGAAACATGAAGAAAATACAAAGGCACATCATTATCTAATTGCTTAAACAGTAATAAAGAAGAAATATTAAAAGCAGCTAGCAAAAAAAAAGCATTTTATATATTGGAAGAAAATAATGATTAATCGCAGATTTCTTTGGAAACAATGCAAATGAAAGGACAATGGAACAAAGTCCTTAAATTAAAAGAAAAAAGAAAAACTAAAACTAAACAAAAAAGCCTGTTAATAGCCAAACTATGGAAAGAACCTAGATGTCCATCAATGGATAAAGAAGATGTGGTGTATATATATATGTGTGTGTGTGTGACACACACACACACACACACACACACACACACACACACACACAATGGAATACTATGCAGCCATCAAAAGAAACAAAATCTTGCCATTTGCAACAACGTAGATGGAACTAGACAGTATCATGCTGAGCAAAATAAGTCAATCAGAGAAAGACAATTATCATATGATCTCTCTGATATGAGGAGTTTGAGAGGCAAGGTTGGGGGTTGTGGGGGATGGGGAAGGAAAAAAAATGAAACAAGATGGGATCAGATGGGAGACAAACCATAAGAGACTCTTAATCCCACAAAACAAACTGAGAGTTGCGGGGTGAGGGGATAGGGATAGAGTGGCTGGGTTATGGACGTTGGGGAGGGTATGTGCTACGGTGAGTGCTGTGAAATGTTTAAGCCTGATGATTCACAGACCTGTACCCCTGGGAGAAATAATACATTATATATGTTAATAAAATAAATAAATAAACCTGTTAAACTGGAACTGCATATCTAGCAAAAATATTTTTCAAAAAGAAAGGCAAAGAAAGACCTTTTTAGACATACAAAGCTGAAAGAATTCACCTCCGCAGATCCTCACTACAAGAAGTGCCAAAGAAAGTCTTTTAGGCAAAAGGAAAATGCTATCAGATGATGGATCAACACTAAAGAGTGAAGCGTACCAGAAATGGTAACTACGTAGGTATCCCAGCCTTCAGCTAGGCTAGATTAGCCATCAGCTAACCAACCCTCAGCCATGACTGAGCCTTGTCAAGATCAGCAGATATGTCTAACTGAAGCCCAAATGACCCCAGATGTCTAAACAATTAATACTTATTACTATATTGGGGGAAAAAGGACAGTAAGAGAGTAAAAAGGCAAGTCACAAGTTGTAAGGGTATACTTGTAATACATCTACTCAAGAAAGGAATTGTGTCTAAGTAAATAACTCCTACGAATCAAGAAAAGCAACCCCATTTAAAACTGGTCAAAAATTTGAACTGGCACTTCACAAGAAAATATCAAAATGGCTGATAAGCATATAAAAAGGTGTCCAACATCATTAGTCAAGAGGGAAATCAAGATAGAGATAGGAGGACATGAGGAAAAGGTGTAACCAAGAATGAACCAAAGACAGAACAATTAGATGCACAATCAGTAGGAATGTAAACTGGTACAACCATTACAGAAAAATTGCTTGGCTTTATCTATTAAAACTAAATATACAGATGCCTAATGATTCAGCATATATCTATGACGCATGAAAACAAGTACTTATGTCCCAAAAGACATGTAAAAGAATGTTCATTGCAGCTTTATTCATAATAACCCAAACCGGAAACAATCCAAATGTCCAACAGTAGAATGGCTATTCTCACTAATGAGTGCTACGCAACAATAAGAATGAACAGTTTAGAGCTACACACGATATGGGTGAATACCACAAAACAATTCCAAACCACAGAAATCACACACCAAAGAATATATATCTTACGATTCTACTTACCTAAGGTTTCAAGAGCACGTAAAACAAATCTATGATTACAGAAATCAGAAAAGAGGTCATCTTTGTCGGGACACAATAAACTAGGGAGAGCTTAAGAAAAATTCATGAGGTGAAGACATTTTGAATATTATTAACCTGTGTGGAGATTACACGGGTGTGTTGGTGTGTGTATGTGTATAAATTTGAGTTGTACATTTGAGATCTGTATCTTCTATTTATATTAAAAATTAAATTTAGTAAAAATTGAAACAAAAAGTTTTGAAAAAAATTCTATGAAGGTGAGGGGTTGGGAAAAATAGGGTGTCTCATATACAACTGGTGGGAGAGTTAACTATGATAGGTATTTGGCAGTTAGCCATTAATATTACAAATACACATACATCTGGAATGCCTGTTTGGCTCAGTCAGTTAAACTTCTGTCTCTCGACTGTAGCTCAGGTCATGGTCTCAGGGTCATGGGATCGAGCCTCATGTCAGGCTCTGCACTCAACAGGAAGTCTGCTTGGGATTCTCTTCCTCTCTCCCACCCTTTGCTCCTCTCCGCCATGCTCTCTCTCTCCCTCTCTCTAATAAATAAATAAATCTTAAAAAAATAATAAATAAAAAACTAAAAAATAAAAATAAATTCACATATTATCTTTTGACTTAGCAAATCTACTTCTAGGAATCAATCCTAAGGAATACTTACGTATGTGTAAAATGTATGTCAGGGCAATAATGGCAAATTTTTATTAGTAAAAGACTGGTAAGAACTTCAGTATTTGTCAATAGGAAATTGGCTTTAAAAAACAAACAAACAAAAAAAAACTGTGGGACCCCCTTAGGGCTCTACACATCCTTGAAGAAAGAAAAAGCTAGTTATTTATTAATATGGCCAAATATATCATTCGGCTAAAAAAAAGAAAAGTATAGAATAGTGTCAAAAAGGGAAAGAAAAAAAGACTATTATCTTGTGTGCTACATACAAATGAAGTATCTCTGGAAGGATAGAATGGGTTGTCTCTGGGAAGGAGAACTGTTTAGCTAGTAGACAAAGACAAAAGATTTATTAACAATAAATCTTTTTGAAAAACCACTTGAATATAGGGCACTACTTATTTAAAAACACAATTTAAAGAAATTTTGAAGTAAAAAAGTTACAAAAGCAAAGATTTCAGAATTAGGAGTATAGAAATTTTAAGATTTTGGTACATACTCTTGTTTATTATTTGTAAGCATACTCATTTGAAATAAGCATAGAGAATGAAAGCAATTTTAAGGAACTTACCCATACTGTGTCGTCGTCAAAACTGCTCCTCTCTTTTCCTTTTCAAGTTTTAACTTTTTCTTTCTTTCAATATTGGCCAGAGTTGGGTAGTTTCTAGGAAACAGTAAAAGTCAATTATAAAAGGGCTTTTAGAGTACAAATTTAATTATGCAATCAAGCAATTTATGTTTAATTAGCAATTAGCAATTTTTGTTTAATTAATGACTAATATAATAAATCATTTTAACTGTTTTTGGAACTTTTTTAAGGGAGAAAAAGCAGACTGTTCCAGTGCTACTCAAAATGTAAACTGGCTATTAATCCACAAACTTTGCTACGAGTAGGTAGGGAGCTTATACCAGAATTTGAATCAAATATCATAAAATGTGCTCAAACTAATATAGTTCATCTATTTGCCATGTACCTGTAAATACTACTAAAAAAAAAGTACCCCCCAAAGAGTATAAAGATGAGGCGGGAGGAAAAGATGGTATCTTGCTGGAGAAATCCAGAAATCCAGAGAGAGAGAAAAAAGAGAGAGAGAAAGAGGGAGAAAGTGAGTTGATCTTACATGGTGTTAAACAGAAATTAATGGAAAAGCTTCAGTGGTCTAAGCAGAGCAAACAATGCAAACAAACCAAGGCCTCAGAAGGTGTGCAAGATATCCAGGGAAGGCAAATGTTTTGTTTTGTATAGTTACAAGCAATCAGACAGAAAGGGAAGCTAAGGCCATGAAAAATGAAATAATGGGCCTTGAATACCAAATCAGGAATTTTATGTAATTCAGTGGCAGTGGGGAGCCACTGAAAGTTATGAACAGGGTGAGGTATGTACAAGGCAGTGATTAAGATTAAATCTGACAACAGTGTCTAAGGTGAATTGCTCTAACAAAGCTTTCTTTGTTCCTTGGCAAAGCTGTGTGGAGATGCAAGCACCAAACTCTGGTGGTAAGAGAACAGATCCTAGGAGTATAAGAAAGTACAAATGAAGGGAAACAGAGATGGCCCACTACCATTCAGTTTGGCTAGTCAACATAGTAAATTTTAAGAATACCAAAAAATTGTGTTCTGCCACTGTTTCTAGAACTTTGTTTCACCCTCCTCCTTTTTTTTTTTTTTCTCTTTTTTTAACATCTGCATCACTGACTTGCATGGCACAGAAAATATGAAGCCTTTGGGTTGGCCACACTGGAAGATAATCATGGAAATGACATTAATTAAGTGGTAAAATAATTAGAAAAAAGGGCAATGAATTTCAATGAGGACAGTGCAAAGCAATCCACCCAAGAAAAGTAAACTCCATAAATAAAAAATGATGAATGCACAAGCTATAAATAAACATAAGAGGGAAAGATCAAGGTCATAGGAGATAAAAATCTGACAGCCAGTCAGCACATATGACTGGACTTCTGGAAAGCAAACATCATCTAAGGTTATGTGAAATGGAGTCTGGCGCATGTGTACATGTGAAATCTCCCTCTCACAGTACTCAGAAGTGGTCAGAAACTCTCAGAGCACAGTGTCCAGTTTTGTGCTTCTAAACTGAAAAGGAATGTTAAGGAAAAATAAAACTTGGATGGGATTCAGAAGAGACTCAAAGATGATTAACAGGCTGAAACTAAAACCTCTGAGGAAAGATGAAAGGAACTGGAACTATTTGCAGCCTCTAAAAGAGGAAGAGAAGTGACAATAAATGCTCTTACAGAAAGGATGGTAGCCAGCTGGTCTCAATCTGAAGACAGAAATATGCAGAAGCAGAAATGGTGAGAAAAACAGTGATGACTTTCACAGGCCCCACGCTGTCTAGGCATATAACTCACAGCTACTCAACACCCTTCACATTTCTGAAATGCACTTATTCTTACTAGTAGTCTCTTCACCATTTTTCTTCTGAGCATTGCAGACCCTTAACATGCTGAGTCACATGCTGAACAATAAAGATTTGGTACTACAGTCTACCATGTACAAGCAAGCAGATGCTACCTAAGTGCTTCCCAATGGTAAAACATGTAAATGGTTGTTATAGCAAGTGGATTTTATGTGAGGTCTGAGAAAGAATTCCTTAAACAAGACATCAAAGATGTTGTGCAATCTCCTTTGGTAGAAGTCTTTTTTTTTTTTTGACAGAGAGAGAGAGATCACAAGTAGGAAGAGAGACAGGGGAAGCAGGCTCGCCGCTGAGCAGAGAGCCCAATGTGGGGCTCCATTCCAGGACCCTGAGATTACGACCTGAGCTGAAGGCAGAGGCTTACCCCACTGAGCCACCCAGGCGTCCCTGGTGGAAGTCTTTTAAAACAGCTCACTTTCTCCTTCTGACAGATCAAAGTAACACTTCCTGAAAGGTAAGAAACCTTTCAATACCCCTTGCAAAGCTAGAAGATGCCATTTTTTCAGTGCTTATTATAAAACCCAAACCCTCATCCAAAATGTGTATCATTCTTATTTGCACAGAACCTAGAGACAAAACACTAAGAAAAATGAAGGCACTAGATAGCAAATAATCAAAAAAAAAGAGGAAACCAGAAACATAAAACCTTGCCACATATATATCAGAAAGCCCCCTCCAGCAACATAATATTAAAATAAAAGAATAAGGAAAAGTTTGGAGCTTTGATGAACAACAACAAATGAAACACAGTTAAGGTTCCTAAAGTACACCTGAAATAAATCCAAACACTGCTGAGAAAAAAAAAATCACAAACTGTCTTATGTTACACCACTACATACAGAAAAAACTTAGTCCAGTGTCTCTTGTTAGAGAATGGCTATTATGAACTTATAAAGCCTGTGACAAGTGCTATTTCCATAGTTGGTTTCTGTGTTTTTACCTACTAAAATCACTTTTTCCCTATACTTTCACATTTGCCCAATACTCCATGAAGAACTGGCCCTGAAACCATATGTCCTTTCTCCTCCTCCTCTTTCTTACATGTCTTCCCTACTTTTTGCCCTCCCCTTGCTTAAGCCTTAAGTCTGCAGTGACAATCCTTAAGCACTACCAGCAATAAATGGGGAAAATTGTGCCAATTGTGATCCTAGCACGTATCATTTTGGTTACATTATACACTGCTTCTTTCCCTCTCAAATCACCACCCATTTCTTGACTTTTCCCTAAGCCTTTTCTCTATAAAAACACAACCCCTCTTTACTGGCATTGACCCGAAACTGCTTCAACACAAGCCATTCTGCTGTATTTTTATTTCGAAGTTTTTCTGAACTTCAAAAAGACATAGCATTTTTTTTTTCAGAAGCCAACCCTCTCTATTAGAATTCTGAAAGAAACGGAGATACAATTTAAAAGGATTTCCTCAGCACCACAGTAACCACTGAAATACAGATCCCGAAACTACACCACCTAGTGGGCTCACAATCTACTGTAAAATATGTTTCAATGTTTCCAGCAAACCTCTATCACTATTTTCTGTAATGCCCAATCATATAGCATTTGTACCTCTCAGGTCAGGAATTAAGAAAGAATCACTTCAAGCAGGGTGAGGTGGGGTGAAGGGTGAGAAGTGGGTTAAAAGTTGTTAGTAGAAAGCCTTAAAAGTTTTTAATTAAACACAGTGGGTACCTCTGGGTTTGGCTAGTTGAAGGAATAAGAGCAAAGATATGCCTTCTTCAAGGAAGGACTTAATATACCAAGCAAATCTTTAGCATTTTCTTCCAACTCTAAAAATTCTTGCTATATGGAAGCCTTTTACAAGGTTTCCTAACATAGCTATTACATAAAGATCTTATCTTTCCAGCATGTTAAAGAACACGGTGCCTTCCTCAGAAAGAATGTGGCCCTCAAAAGAAAATTCAAGACATAAGGACTATTCTACCACATCAACATGAAATTTATTCTTTTCAGGCCTTCAAATAACATTTTTTTAAAGTTGAGAATGATAGAAATTTAGAAAGTAAATATATTTTTATAATAAGTTCTTTAAAAACTGCTAGTGGAGAGAATGTTAATGTATTCTTGAGAAATGTATCAAATGTGCCAAAGAGAAATGTTTCCCATACTTTTTATTAATAAAGTACATTTATAGAAATAATGTATGAGAACGTTACAGCAAAAGAACTTCAGAAATAAGATATGGAAAAACCTCAGATGAATCAGCAAGTGCCAAGTGATAATTTCAGGACACCGTACTAACAAGGCCACATCACAGGTACAAATAAACTTTACCCCAAATAGTTATCCTCACCCAATTTCCTTATTCTCTTTAAACATCTCTAAATTTCACAAATCTGTCATTTCAATTATTCACTTCAAAGGTTTACCCATTCCTCTTCCGAGACATTTCTGTCCACTATCACAGCATATCTTCAGTCTACATTCTAGAAAACAGAACTGCACTGCCTATCCCCTGTGCCCTCACCTATCTTTCATAAAAATCATCACCAATAACACTTGCTCGAGTTATTCCTTTTTCAAGACAGACCTGCTTCCAAATACCACTGAAAAGTTTTGAAATACATGGGGCACCTGGGTGACTCAGTGGGTTAAGGCCTCTGCCTTCAGCTCAGGTCATGATCCCGGGGTCCTGGGATCGAGCCCTGCATCTGGCTCTCTGCTTGACAGGGAGCCTGCTTCCCTTCCTCTCTCTCTGCCTGCCTCTCTGCCTACTTGTGATCTCTGTCTGTCAAATAAATAAATAAAAAATCTTAAAAAAAAAAAAAGTTTTGAAATACAATGAGCTTTAAACTCTGCCACCAAGCACTGAGGCAAATACTCCTAAAGGCCTGTTCTGCCCCTCTTCCTTAACAATTTTGTTTATGGATGTTCAATCAACTCTGTTGTCACTAAAAGTGGTCAAGCAACCCACTTGTTAGCCAATGACAGCTAGGTGGAAGTCTCCTGGTTGGATTGAAAACACAAAGATATTGTTGTCTCAATGAAAAGAGGCAAATTCAGCTTTGTGTGCATTTTGCCTTTTTCTCATCATCCTGCCTAGAATGAGGGTCTAATATTTGGATAGGCAGGAATCTCCTGATGGACACGAAGATGAAAGCCACCTACTAAGGAGCAATAAGCAAGAAAATATGCCTGATGGTACTGCTAAGCAGCAACAGTAGCCCAGGACTTTTTCCTACCTGGGAAAATAGCCCTCTTTGTGCTAAGCTAAGGTAGTAAGGTCGCTGTTCCATTTACTGAAACAGGATCCTAACTGATGCAAGCACCACTGCGTCCTAGCCATCCTCTTTCATCTGAATGCTGTCCAAGTCCTACTAGGCGTATCTTGATTTAAAACTTGCCTCCTAAAAGCAGGGTTCCTTTTTAAAAGATTTTATTTATTTATCTGACAGAGAGTGAGCAAGCAAGAGAGCACAAGCAGGGGGAGTGAGAGAGGGAGAAGCAGGCTGCCCACTGAGCAGGTAGCCTGACACGGGCTCAAACCCAGGATCAGGTCCAGGATCATGACCTGAGCTGAAGATAGATGCTTAACCAACTGAGCCACCAAGGCATCCCCCTAAAAGTAGCTTCTTATAAAGTTAACCATATGCTTCTTATAAAGCTATACTTATTATATGACAAAACAATCCCATTCCCAGGTATTTACCCAAGTCAAAAAAAAAAAAAAAAGTATAAACAAAACAAAACCTGTACATCAATGTTTACAGAGGCTTCACTCACTCATACTCACCAAATACAGGTAACATCCCAAATATCCCTCAATTGGGAAATAAATGAACAAACTGTGGTACATCCATATTATGAAACAGAATAGCAACAGAGAGGTACTGACTACTGTTACATGTAGTAACATAAATGAATCTCGAATGCACTACAGCTAAGTCAAAGAGTCAGACTCAAAAAGCCACATACTGTATGATTCCATTTACATCATGTTTTGCAAAGATATGAATATAGGAGCAGGAAAAAGACCGCTGGTTATCAGAGGCTAGAGCTGGGGGTAGAAGTTTACCGCAAAGGGCATGAGGATTTCTGGGGGGTTAATGGAACAGTCCTATACCTTGATTGTGGCGGAACAGTCTTATACCTTGATTGTGGCAGTGATTAAATGTCGATATACATCTGTCAGAACCATATATTAAAAAGGATGAATTTCACTGTATGTAAAACATACCTTAAAATAAACAGAGAGGGTGGGTGGGCAGGTACTATACCTCCTACAAGAAGTCTTGCAAAACAAATTAGTAGCCCTGCCTTCCTAAGATTCCAAGTACCCCTTGACCAAACATTATTATCCCTATAAGGTTAAAATTAATGCTTCAGTTGCCTGTGGTCTCATAGCCATCTCACATATATTTATCTTTTATGTCATATTAGGGTAAGAGTCTTAAAGGCAAGGGAAATATCTACTCCCTATATGTTTTTGGTGACCTCAGCCATATGTAACAAAATTCTTGCCTTTTCAAATACTGAATGTTCACCTCTGACTTTTAAGCTAAATAATTATCAAGAAGTTAGCCAAAGGTATCATAATATACATTAACATAAAGTATCAAAACAAACATATCATAATTTACAAATTAACATAATATAAATTCAAAGGTTACTAAGATATCTCATTAACATTAGAAAATCAAACCAGCCTTCACCAGAGCCTTTACATTCGCTAACAAAGCTGGTTTTTGTCTTCATATTAATATACCTTAAATTTCTCTAGCCAGGGGAATTTTTCCTTTAAAGCATTTTTTACACAAAACCACAAGGGGGCATAGTTCATATTCACACAGGGAGAGTTAATCTAGAAAGTAACGCATTCAAACAGATCAGTCTGGTTTGTCTAGTGATGGTCTGTCCTATGTGGTGAGAATTTAATGTTCAAAACCACAGTAGTTTAAGTACCGTTAGCTATTATTACTGATTTCCAACTGTAATTACCAACCAGATCAACACACTTTTACCCAATTTCTTTAAAAACAACAAAGATGGGACACCTGGGTGGCTCAGTTAGGTAAGTGTCTGCCCTCAGTTCAAGTCATGATTCCAGGGTCCTGGGATTGAGTCCCGCACGCACCAGGCTCCTTGCTCAGAAGGGAACCTGCTTCTCCTTCTGCCTGCCACTCCCCCTCCTTGTGCACACTCATGCTCAGTCTCTCCCTCTCCCTGACAAATAAATTAATAAAACCCTTTTAATAAATAAACAAACTGGGTAAGGAGGTGAAAACAGAAAGGGAAGACAGAAGGTAAAGGGGTAAGGGATGGGAGGTCTCAAATAGTGCAAGACCAGGTACAGGTGACAGTGGGAGCCAGAGAGAATGGAAGTTATGATCAAAGAGGAGTATGCCTGGGGCACCTGGGTGGCTCAGTGGGTTAAAGCCTCTGCCTTCAGCTCAGGTCATGATCTCAGGGTCCAGGGATCAAGCCCCACATCGAGCTCTCTGCTCAGTGGGGAGACTGCTTCCCCCTCTCTCTCTGCCTGCCTCTCTGCCTACCTGTGATCTCTCTATCTATCAAATAAATAAATAAAATCTTTAAAAAAAAAAAAAAAGAGGAGTATGCCCAAGGGCACCTGGCTGGCTCAGTCAGTAGAGCACGCAACTCTCGATCAAGGTTGGGTTCAAGCCCCACACTCGATGTAGCAATTACTTAAAAAAAAAATTTTTTTTAATTTATAGAAAGACGAGTATGCCCAGCTTTAGGATTTTCAAGGCAAAAAAAATCCAGAATGTAAAATCCAGACTGTGATCATGAAAGTGAGCAGCTAAAATTGCATGGAGGTGAAGGACACCAGAAATCCAAATATAAAAAGGCCCTAATGAACTATTATAAGCTATGAGTCTCAAAAAGTCAGGGGAATTCTAAGTATACACGCTTCTGCTGGAACATCTAATATGCCAACGACAGGTGGCAAAGGCAATTGCAACCCGCTGGAACCCATCTTGTTACAAGTCACTGGGGAGGGTGTTAGAACTGCAGAGAGCTGTGTAGACAGATGGCAGGAAATTCAAAGAAGGGCGAAGGAGCAGTCATCTGAATCCACATCAAGAAGGCCCTATATGTCACAAAATCAAATAGTCACTTTTTGTTCTTCTTTTATTTCCTCTTAATACAGCAAACTACACTGCTACTACTAATCACATCTTCCTTCTCAAAATCCTCCCCTCTACTGGCTTCCATGACATGTCATAGTCCTAATTTTCTTCTACCTCTCCAGCCCTCACTTGGAAGTCTTACTGGTTTCTACTGTAAGGCTGTCTTCTCCTTTCACTCTATCCTCTCTCTCTGGGGGGGGGGGGGGGGATGTCTTTACATTTATAACTTTAGGATTTAAAAATATGTATCTCCAGCCTAGTCTGGTCCAAGACCCAATGTCTACATAACATCTTCAAATACATATCTCAGAATCTCCTGACACTCAACAATGTCCAAAATCAATACATCCAAACCTTATTCCACAATTCACTGTTCAGAGGGGCTCAGAGTAGAATCCAGAAGTCTCAAAACCTCTTTCCTCCTGAACCTCTTATCAACCAATCCCCAAATAGTGCCCATTTACCACCCAAGTGTTCTAAATCCACCTGGTTCTTTCTGTCCACATCACTGCCATCTTTTAAAAACTTCTATCATGGGGGCACCTCGATGGCTCAGTGGGTTAAGCCTCTGCCTTTGGCTCAGGTCATGATCTCAGGTCCTGGGATCGAGCCTCGCATCGGGCTCTCTGCTTGGCAGGGAGCCTGCCTCCCCCTCTCTCTGCCTGCTTCTTTGTCTACTTGTGCTCTCTCTCTCCTTGTCAAATAAATAAATAAAATCTTTAAAAAAAAAAAAAAAAACCACTTCTATCATGTCGGGGGCACCTGGGTGGCTCAGTGGGTTAAAGACTCTGCTGTCGGCTCAGGTCGTGATCCCAGGGTGCTAGGATTGAGCCCCGCATCGGGCTCTCTGCTCGGCAGGAAGCCTGCTTCCTCCTCTCTCTCTGCCTGCCTCTCTGCCTACTTGTGAGAGCTCTCTCTGTCAAATAAATAAATAAAATCTTTTAACAAATTTTTAAAAATTAAAAAATAAAAAATAAAAACTTCTATAATCTCTTACCTATACTCAAGTTCCTTGAACATGCCAATCCATCTAGATATGCCTCCCTGCCTCCCCTCATCTTCTCCTAGCTAGATCTGAGTTCAGTTCAACCTCCCTTTGCCAAGGAACACTGCCCTCCTCCAGACTACATGCTGAGAAAGAGGGAAGGACTGTAGAACAGTCTTGTGGACTGTAGAACAGTCATTGAAAGTGGTGACCATCACTAATATTGGTCTAACTTTCTCAAAGTTCATGATTCAATTTATACAGCCACCAGAGATAAGAGAACCAAAGCTGGCAAATTAGAAACTCATCTCAGACCTTTCCTACTCACTTAAGTGAACTCAAAACTTGCAAGATTCAACAACTGAGTTTAGTTAACTTCTTAGCTGCTTTATAATCTATGCTGACTAGCAGCATTGTCATCCACCTCAAAAGAATTAGACATTTATAAAAAGGCCTGGCACCATTGAGCAGTACAAACTCCCAACTGATCAAAGTCAGGGCTAAGTAGCAAGGGGAACAACAGCCTAGTGTTTTAGCAGTTAGGTCACTTCCATCCCATCTAGCAGGATACAATCTTCAACACGGTCGCATTCAATCTTCAAAACCAAAGTATCAAACAGGAAATGGAGTTAATTCTTCTTGTTTTATTATTCCTCTGTGTAAAATAATAAAAAGATATAACCTATTGATAAAAGCAAAGAAGCAAAACAAAAAACAAAACACAACAAAATAACCACATACTTAGGGAGCTGTGAGGAGAAACAACTCTATCAATAAAGAAGCCAGCTAAAGGGAGCAAGGAGCTAGGTGCTTCAATATGCCATGCATATTGAGTTCTTCACTAAGTCAAACCACATTATGGTCCTAACTGCTCCTAAGTTTGACCACACAATTGGCTGAGCTCCCCTCATGCTGAAACTGGGTGTTCCTACCCTGTACCATTTAACAGAAATTCAATCAACAAATATTTATTCTCCACATACTAAATTCCAGGCATAGTGCAAAGTGCAGTGGAATCAAAGATGTCTAAGACTAGGGATGACTAGCATACTATGCAAGAGGTGCTACCATGGCTGTATTCATAAGCTACATAGTCACAAATGAGGTAGTCCATACTGCCTTAGGTTAGGGTGGTCCATGGATTGGCAGCCAATCCACACGCTGAAGCCAGAGTATAGACCAACTATGTTCCTAAGTAAATATTTAAATCAGCTGACATCTTCACCAAGATTTCCTCTCAATAAAAAAAGGAGGGGCGCCTGGGTGGCTCAGTGGGTTAAAGCCCCTGCCTTCGGCTCAGGTCATGATCCCAGGGTCCAGGGATCGAGCCCTGCATCAGGCTCTTCTCTCATCGGGGACCCTGTTTCCTCCTCTCTCTCTGCCTGCCTCTCTGCCTACTTGTGATCTCTGTCTGTCGAATAAATAAATAGAATCTTAAGAAAAAAGTAATGTATCAATTTACATTCTAATACAAGTTCCTTATCTCATTAGAGACTAGTACTCTGGCAGCACTGAGATAAAGAAAATGAAGATTAAGAAGAGAGTGACATTTGAGGTGACATCTGACACAGGTCTCTCAAGATAAGATTCTGCCTAGGAGGTAAAGAGAAAAAGGCATTCCAGTATACTCTGCTCCTGGTGGCTTAAACTCCTTCATGTGTTAGCCAAAGGTGTGACTAAAATTCTAAGTGGCTAGATTCTACTTGCTTCAAAATTAAATTCTTCTGATCATCCCTTCACCACCATCCATCTCTGCATTTTACAGTATTCATAACTGATATTTATATACCCCTCGACTAAATTCTGTTTGCTCTCAATTGGTTCTAAATCTTAATGTTTATGCTGGTTTCCCACAGAATTATCCCTGTAGCTTTAAAGGGCAGTCACTAACTTTTTCACCTAACAGTATAACATCTGCCATGACATTACATATGCAAGTGGGTTTAAATTAACAATTGAAGATACCATGGATGGACTTAGAAGGAATTATGGTAAGTGAAGTAAGTCAGAAAGAGAAAGACAAATATCATGTGACCTCACTTAAATGTGAAATCTGAAAAATAAAACTAAATAATAAACAAAAAGCAGAATCAAACCTATAAACACAGAGAACAAACTCATGATTGCTAGAGGGGAGGTGGGTGGAAGGATGGGTGAAGGGCAAGTGGGAGACACAGGCTTCCAGTTATGGAATGACCAAGTCATTGGGATAAAAAGTACAGCATAGGAATATAGTCAATGGTATTATAATAGTGTTGTGTGGTGACGGACAGTAGCTACATTGTGGTGAGCAAAGCATAATCTATAGACTTGTTGAACTACTACACTTTATACCTGAAACCAATATGACATTATGTACCGACTATACTCAAATATTAAAAAAAAACCAAAAACGTTTATTTTAAGAGATTTACAAGTGAGACAGTGAGTGCTATACAAAAGCATTAAGATACCCTGGGCTGGGGGCACCTGGATGGCTCAGTGGGTTGGGCCGCTGCCTTAGGCTCAGGTCATGATCTCAGGGTCCTGGGATCGAGTCCCGCATCGGGCTCTCTGCTCAGTGGGGAGCCTGCTTCCCTCTCTCTCTCTCTGCCTGCTTCTCTGCCTACTTGTGATCTCTCTCCGTCAAATAAATAAATAAAATGTTTAAAAAAAAAAAAAAAAGATACCCTGTGCTGTTTCTCATTGGTACGTTTACTCACAACTTCACATTGTACCCACAGCACATATTAATGAACTAATAAAACGTGCCAAGTCATACTTTATTCTTTGCTGGGCATCCCATCAAACTTATCTCACTCACATATCCAGACTCTGGGGATGACAACTGTGGTGATAATAAACACCAATAATTTTACTAACATCCTCTTTCCATAATGCCAACACAGTCTCAAATTATTTGTTACAAATAAAAACGTTGAATTTAAAAATAAACTAAAAAATTAAGTTGAACAAAGCAAAAATTTCACCTGCTGGTCCAAAGAGTTTTAAGTACCTTTCTTGACCTCAGAAGATAACTATCCTCTTTCTCATCTCAGGCTCTCCTCATTTTTTTTTTATTTTTTTATTAACATACAATGTATTATTAGCCCCAGGGGTACAGGTACCTCATTTCTTAACTCCAGAAAACCATCATCTGACTTAAAAATGCATTTGACCATTCAATAGTTCTGCCTGGTTTCAGCTTCAGGGTGAGCTGTCATATTCCTTTCTGAGAAGACAGTAAAAGAGTGGGATTTTTCATGAGTATATCTAGCTAGACATCTATTAAACTTTCTCCCTAACAAGCATAAACACATGTATCATTGCTATACTTCCTCTACCAAGCATACTGCAGTCATCCAACAAGTTTTTGTTGGGGGAGGAAAAAAAAAAATCAAAAGAAAAACATAGTGAAGTATTATATATTTTTGAATAAGAGCACCCACTCATGACTGACTACCTGAGCACTAAACATCTAACACAGGAGGCATGCGGTAGCTCCCCTCAAAGAGTAGAGTACGGTCCCATGACAACACCAGTTATTCACAAAGAGATCCTATTAGGTCTTCTCAAAACTTCCTCAATAACAAACCTCATATAATATAGCTCACACCCCCATTCCCTAGTATCAACATTATAAGGGAATTCAATCAATCAAAACTGCCCTAGTAAAAACTGTACACTTCTTTTTAAAACATCAAGTAACAATCTCAAGTTCACTATATACCAACCCCGAAGAACAGCAAAATTAGTACTAGTCATTTTCAGAGGAATATTTGCAATGTTGAAAAACACCATCATTTCCTTTTTCAAAGTACTCATTAGGGCCAGAACGGGCATTATTTGGAAGTAGTCAACCTTGCCACAGTACAAGAAAGTTATTTCACTAGTTCTGAACTCTTGACTCACTTCCTTCTTTCTTCCCTCCATCTTGCAATCTCCTCTGGAGTATCTAACTTGATCTTCTTCATACCAGGAGCATGCATCTAGGGAGAAAAAGCTTGCTGAACATCAGGAAGCATATTGTATGTGTTGGCTGTTTTTTGTTTTGTTTTGTTTTTTAACTTTTTGTTTTTTAAAGTAGGCTCCATGTCCCCAAGGCTTGAACTCACAATGCTGAGATCAACAGTCACATGCTATACTGACTGAACCAACCAGGCCCCCTCATGTTGTATGTTTCTCACTAAATTTCCAGTATCATGAGGGATAATGGAGACTCTGTACTCAACATTAAATTTCTTAGCAGAGACAATTTTAAAAAAAAGTAAGCAGATGTTATCTATCCATTATTATGACTCCTCCTTTAAAGGAAAAAGAGTAATTTTTTATGTGTTTAGATTAGTGCTATTGATAAAGAAAAAAGGAGTAACATAACTTTGGTTACAAAGTAGGTATGTCATTATTTCTCAACCGACATCAAATACCCAAATGAATGACCGACCAACCAAAACTGGCTGAGGTAACTAAAAAAATAATGAATAAATAGAATGATCTGAAGCAGCACCATGTAGTAAAACAAGTATAGAATGTGTGGTCAAGAAACTCAAGTGCAAGAATCATTTCTAAGGCCCTGGACAAGTTAGTTATTATTATTTTTTTTAATCTATTAACTCTGGCCAATATTTATCTGCTTCACATAGTGGTTTATGAGGATAAAACTGAATAATACAAAGTACGAAGTACTCCATGACTGTTACTTATTATTAGGCTAAGTAAACGAAGAGCTGTGGACAGCAAATCAATGAAATAAAAAGAGCATGAATTTAAATTTAAAAAAAAAAACAAAAACCCACACAAGAACTTACATTTCTCCAATGGAACTGGACAATCTTCTCATGTGCACTAAAAGAACAATCTACTTCAGGACACTGAAAGAGTTTAGGGAAAAAGACCATTCGATGTTTTCCATATAAAATTTATCCTACTACTACATATTCAGACATAATCTGGTTGAATTACTTACGTCCATAGCAAAACAGCATTTCAAAATAGGATTGTATTTAAAAAGGAATGACATTCTCAAAGCATATAAAACAATAATGTATATCACTTACTTCTCTACTTAGTAAATGCATAACATCAGCAATGTTATAAAATTTTCTTAATTCCCAAAGTTGAAGGGGCATTCCTATTAACTGAAAAGAACCTTTCCAAATTAAGAACATTATGATTAAAAATTTCTTAAAAGTACTTAATAAGGTCCAGACCATCCTTAGAGAGTAATGGGCCATGGCAAGTTACAGTGTGATTAAATAGTCAAGGGAAGTGTTTAAGGGGAAAAAACACACAAAGGTGATAGAGAGGACCATAGGTGAGGTCCAGCACCCTTACAAAGCAGAGGAGATGCACACACACAGCTGTCAGACCTCCCTTCTTTGCTGCCATCTTGCCTCTTCCTGAAGCAGTGGGCTCCCCGCCCTCAAACTGCAAATCCCAGGGTCTCAGTCTCAATTTGTCAAGTAATCAAACAACTTTTTTATGAAAATTATAAACTTTTATGGAAAAAAGCTCAGAATTTCTACCAAATATACCCACTTTGCTATCAATTTCAGGGAAACCAAGAAAAACCTACTTTCGTATGTTCGGACATGTGTTTTTCATACTTTTCTTGATTTTTAAAACCACGATCACAGGTATCACAAAAACAATGAAAAACTGGTTCCTTTCTTTTCTGCAAACAAAAACAGAGGCATTAGGCTTTTGATAAAAAAAAATTTTAATCCATAATAAAAATATAACTATCCTTCCAGTGGTATGTACTTTGATTTTTCACATAACCCATGTATGTTGGAGAAACTTTTGAGTACATGTCTAATGAAGGAGTATTTGTTTTTTTATTTTATTTTTTGGAAATACATTAGGAAAAGCCAGGCATGGTAAAGAAATTTTAAATCTAAGTAAAGCAAATATAATCATAGATTTCAAATTGGTAATCTAATTAAGAGTACAGCATATGTCAAAATAATCTAATGATCAGTATTCCTGGTAAAGACAGCATTCTAACTTATAGGAAAAACAACTATATTACATTTTTTTAAAACCCCCCAAAAAACATTATTAAGTAAAGGTCAGGTTTTTTTTTTCAAATTTGCTATTTTTATGTTTAAACATAAAACAAAAAAAGATAACCACCATGACAGACTATATAGGAAATGGTTTCCCATTTAATGGTTTCCCATTAAATCCCATTTAATGGTGGGATTACGTTAATAAATACATTATACATGCACAATATTTTCTTAGTATTAGCTACACAGTTTCCATGCCAAAATGAAGAAGGATACTAATTTCATGCTATAGACTTTATTCAACTCATTCTAAAATAATGACATTACTTTTTTTTTTTTAAGATTTTAAGTAATCTCTGTACCCAACTTGGGGCTCAAACTTACAATCCCAAGATCAAGAGTCACATGCTCTACCAACTGAGCCAGCAAGGCACCTTGACATTCATATACCTTAAAACAGACCAGATTTATAACCCTCATCAGAATAAAAGAAGCCTGGGACACGTGGGTGGCTCAGTCAGTTAAGCATCCAGGGCTCCTGATTTCAGCTCAGGTCATGATCTCAGGGTCTTGAGATTGAGCCCTGGTCTGTTGAGTGCTCACTGGGAAGTCGGCACACACACATATTTTTTTTAGCTCAGCAAGATTTAATAACATTTATACTTACTAGTAATATAATTCTCAATTATATTTATTCATGAAAATATACTGAACTGGATTGAATGTTTTTTCTACAATTTCTCCATTTATTTCTCAAAAAGATTTTGCTTAAAGTTTTTCCTTAAAGTTAAGATCCTATTTTAGCCAGGCCTGTGTCAAAAATGGATGCAAAACATTGAGACCGTTATGACAGAAATATAAGGCATGAAACAGTGACAGGGACCCAAGCGTCACATTCAAGAATATCTTTAAAAATACCTTTTTTTTCTGTTTTCTACTGGGAGGGAAGTTGACATCAGCGAACTTTGGATCATATTTTCGTGGAAAATAAGGATGTTTAACTAAAAAACAAATATAAATCCATAAGTATTTGCAATGACACAATTTTTAAATTTTTATTTGCCCTAACATGTCACAAATACTTGAGCAAAAACTACCTCTTCTGAGAAGAGTAATAGTTCAAACATATTAACAAAGATTAAGAACAATCTACCAAATAAATATTTTTCAGATGAATACATAATTGGTAAGATTACAAATCCATACATACTTTAGGTGTCAAAGTAAAGAAAGGAGTGGCCACCCTAACCTGATGAAATTCCTTGTAGTTATTTCAAACAGTAGAAATGTAAACAATAAAATCCCAATATAGTGCTTTCAGCATCAATTTTACACTAGGCAAACAGAGCCTTGTGAAATATACTTTCTCTCAAATTCTTTCCTGTCTTATTGCCATGACTCAACTCTGAAACCCTTATCTTTCACCTCAATTACTCTGACAGCCTACCCCACTGTCTTCCAGTTCCTAACCCCTCTCTTCCAACAGACCCTGCACACTGACATCACAAAATAATCCTCCACTGGTCACAATCCTGCTGGACAATCTATAAATGGCTTCCCAGAGTCCTCTAATGAGATCTCGGTTTATTTCCTCAACCTACTCTTCACTCCATACCCTCCACTTACTTTACTTCAGTCACACCAGAACAGCGCAATTCCCAGAACTCACCTTGTACTCACTCTCCCAAGACACTTCCTCCAAAAGCTTTCCAACTTCCTCTACACTCTGAAATCACCTTTCATATGCCTCCATCACCAGTCATGCTGTGTTGATTTATATTTATGAGCTCATCTCATCTGATTTACAACTGTCTTAGGCACATTCCTATTCCCAGCACTTGGCTGGAACCCAAACACTGATCTGGATTCAGGTTAATGTAAATTAAATCTTAGGCAGAGTTGGAGAAGTGTTTTAAGTGAACAAACTCATGGCTTTAAATACGATCTATATGCTGATACCCAAATTCACAGCTCCAGCTACAAATCTCCCCCTTGGGCGCTCCTGGGGGGCTCAGTGGGTTAAAGCCTCTGCCTTCGGCTCAGGTCATGATCCCAGGGTCCTAAGATGGAGCCCTGCATCGGGCTCTCTGCTCCGCGGGGAGCCTGCTTCCTCCTCTCTCTCTCTGCCTGCCTCTCTGCCTACTTGTGATTTCTCTCTCTGTCAAATAAATAAAATCTTTAAAAAATTTACAAATCTCCCCCTGGAAAGTACAAACTAACAGCCTATTCAATATCTCTATTTGACACAAACATACTCCAAACTCAACTCCTGGTCTTCCTTCCAAATCTGTTCCACCCCCATTCTTCTGCTTGTTTGGCAAAAAACTTTATTCTTTTCTTATCTTTACCTCACACCTTGTGTGATCCTTTAGCAGATCGTGTTGGCCCTACCCTACCTTCAAATTAGATCTGGAATCCAACACTTCTCATCATCTCCTGAGCTCCACCCTGGTCCAAGTCGCCAATATCTTTCACTTGCATAGGTGCAAAAGCTTCTTAATTCATTTCCCTTTAAGTCAATTTCCATCAGTGGCCCATAATCCTTCTAAAATATAAATCAAATTGTGTCACGCCCCTAAACTAACCCTATCACAGGAGTAAAAAGTCAAAGTCCCAACATCTACAAGGCCCTAGCAGGTCTGCCCTCTTCCCCAATCTAGGGGCTCTTTCCTCTCTAGCAACATGGGCTTCAGCTCCAATCTACAGCTCCTGCCTCAAGATCTTTGCACTTGCAGTTCATTCTGCTTACATCCCTATTCCCCCAGATTATCCACAGCTCTGATCGCTCACCTCCCTTTGCTCGAATGTCACCTTCTTTATGACTGACACTGACATTTAAAACTGCCCTACCTATCATTCTTCTTCTTTGCTGTGTCTCTCTCCGTAGCACTCATTGCCTTCTAATGCACACTGCTTTATTCTGTCTTCTGCCACCAGGAAATGTTAAGCTCCATAAAGATAGAGATGTTTGTATGTTTGCTTCACTGTTATGTTCCCAGTTCCTGGTACATAGTTGGAATTCAATAAATAACTGTCGAACTGACTGAATAGGCAGGGAAAAACATTACTGCCGTACAAATTATGAGACATGAATGAACAGCCTTCAAGAGTGCAGGGCAGAATCAGAAGTAGAGAGAGGAAAAGGGGGAAAGTGAGAGAGGGAAGAAGGGGAGAAGAAAAATAAAGGGGTGGTGAGGAGGGGAGTAAGAGCCTACCTGGAGCGTTCTGATGCCCAGGAAAAACACCAGGAGACTGTCTCCAATACCATGATGTCGAAGCCTGGAAATTCCAGGAAGGCTGGCCGTTGAGGTGAGGCTGAGAATCAAGCGGGGACTGGGCGTCGAAGGGAGGCTGTGCCCCGGGAAGAATCTGGGCGTCGAAGGGAGGAGGCGCCTCGGGGAGAGCCTGGGCTTCCTGAAGGGGCTGCTTCTCTGAGGAAGGCTGTGACCCTGCTACGGGGGCGGACGACGAAGGCGGTGGTGGTGGCGGCGGCAGCATTGCCCAGAGCATCCAGCTGTCCCGCTGCGCGGCAGTGTCCCTCGGAGGCCCCAAAGTGGGGGTCAGCTCGGATGCTGGCAACCACCCTGCAGAAGACACGAAATCACTAGCCGGCTCAGCCATGCCTCCCGCCAGGTGGAAACCCAGCATGCGAATGTGGCACAAGCCTTAGGCGTCACCTCCGTTCTCGCGAATTACGCAACTCTGCCAACCAGGGGCTGCCACGTCATCGGTAGGCGCCGGGAAAACTTCCTGCATTTCCGACGGATCCCGGGTTGCCTCTTGGGTAGATTTGACTCTGCGTGGTTAGAGTTGTAAGCTTGAGCAGTGTCCGCTACTGCGGATGGCGAGGGATCTGATCGGGCCGGCGCTGCCGCCCGGCTTCAAGGCCCGCGGGACAGCCGAGGACGAGGAGCGAGACCCCAGCCCTGGTAAGCGGCGGCGTGGACGCTACCCGCCAGGCCCGCCCGCCCCTTCTCTGGCCCGGCCCCACTCTTTGAACAGAGGTCTAAGGCCTGAGAGGGCGGAGCGGTGGCCTGTGGGCGCGGCCGAACCGAACTAACTTGGCTTCTTTAGCGGTAGCGGGGAGGAGAGGGTGGGCTGATAATGATGACAATGATGATGTATTCTCATTTAGCGGTGAATGGGCTGGACCCTGTGCTAAACGATCGATACACATTCAGTCATTTCATTCTCCTAGCCACTGTATAAGGCAAAGATTATCATTTCCATGTTACAAACGCTAACACTGAGGCCCAGGCTGTTGCGCAGATCGCATAGTGAATAAACGGTGGAGCCGGATTTAGAACACAGCCAGTGCTCCTAACCTCTGTGCCATTTCGTCTTCTGACGTATCATGCTCTTAACTCTTGTAGAAGATGCTCTGCTCCCTAGTCTCCAGCCTACCTTCCTAGCTCCTCTTTCTCTCTTTATATATGGAACACACAGCCCAGTGCTGAAACCAGTCCCGAGTTTCTGCGCTGTTCCTCAATACTCTAGGCTCTTTCTGGCCTCACTCCACTTCTTGACATACTCCTACTCCATTCTCCAAGGCCCAACTTAAATGTCAGTGAGGCTTCAGTGAAGCTTTTCCAAACTCTCCCAAGAATGGTCACGCCTTCCTTTTCCCCCGGGTTTTCTTCTATTTAATTACATAACATATTTAATACACTTTTTTTTGAAGATTCTATTTATTTATTTGACAGACAGAAATCACAAGCAGGCAGAGAGGCAGGTAGAGAGAGAGGAAGGGAAGCAGGCTTCCCGCTAAGCAGAGAGCCGAGTGTGGGGCTCGATCCTAGAACCCTGGGATCACGACCTGAGCCAAAGGCAGAGGCTTTAACCCCTGAGCCACCCAGACGCCCCTTTAATATACTTTTTTAAAATGATCTGTGATATATCTGCCTCACCATGGCAGTATGATCTTTTAGTTTAACAGAGTGAGCACTTACCAAATAAATGCTTTCTATCTCCTTTAATGTTTGCTCTAATTTGTACACTGGGATTGACACCAAAGTTGGAAAAGAGTAAAACTGGAAAACCAACCCACCCATTTCTTTTTTTTTTTTTCTTTTCTTTTCTTTTTTCTTTTTTTTTACGATTTTATTCATTTGAGAAAGAGTAGAGAGTGAGTGAAAGGGAGAGAGAGTACAAGCCAAGGGGAGAGGCAGAGGGAGAGAGAGAAGCAGACTCCCCTCTGGGCAGGGAGCTCAATGTAGGGCTGGATCCCAGGACCCTGAGATCATGACCCCAGCAGAAGGCACCCAAACTCCCCTAACCCTCCAATTTCTTAATCTAATTTTCATTCTTTGACTGGGGAGGGGGGTGATACGGGAATTGGTAGAGGCATGTTCCCACCTAGAGATTCTCTTCCAGATCTCCCTTCTTTTAAAACTGCCAACAAGTCATGATTATTTTTAGCAAGGAAGGACCATTCAACTAAAGTTGAAGAAAAGTAGGGTTAACCAGGTTTTTTAGTTGGGTTTCTACATGTATGTTGTTTTTGGTTCACCATATTCCCTGATCTTAAACCAAGGTAGGATTTGCATTAAATAACCACTAATCTCCCAAATAGATACTTTAATAATGATTGGCTTCCATCATTCTGCAGCATTTATTGCAGGTACTCCTTTCTCTGTCTACTCTCTTGTGTTTATTTCTTTTGTGTATTCCTTCTCTTCTCACCCCCACCCTCAGCACTTAACACTGTGTGTGTAGGTACTCCCCTCTATCTTGACCAAGTTTTACCCTGCCTGGCACATAAAAGATCCTCGGTAGATATTTGATGGCCACTTGCTCACCAAGCACAATCTCTTATGCACAGCATGTTCTTTTTAACACCTAAAATCCCCCCTACTATAATTCCGTTCCCTTCATAACCTCCTGGATGACTGATACTATAACTGTTGGCCAAAAAATCTTGAGATTTTC
Organism: Mustela nivalis; assembly: GCF_964662115.1. Taxonomy (NCBI): domain Eukaryota; kingdom Metazoa; phylum Chordata; class Mammalia; order Carnivora; family Mustelidae; genus Mustela; species Mustela nivalis. The sequence continues at coordinate 34,006,512 of NC_139034.1, read as the reverse complement.
TTTTTTTAAGATTTATTTGACAGGGGCGCCTGGGTGGCTCAGTGGGTTAAAGGCTCTGCCTTCAGCTCAGGTCATGATCCCAGGGTCCTGGGATCAAGCCCCACATTGGGCTCTCTGCTCAGCAGGGAGCCTGCTTCCTCCTCTCTCTGACTGCCTCTCTGCCTACTTGTAATCTCTCTCTGTCAAATAAATAAATAAAATCTTTTAAAAAAAAAAAGATTTATTTGACAGAGAGAGATCACAAGTAGGCAGAGAGGCAGGCAGAGAGAGAGGGGGAAGTAGGCTCCCCGCCAAACAGAGAGCCCGATGGAGGCTTGATCCCAGGACCCCGAGATCATGACCTGAGCCAAAGGCAGAGGCCTAACCCACTGAGCCACCCAGGTACCCCATCTTGAGATATTTCTTATCTCATTATTCTTTTGTCTGGTTTCTTAAGTTTATCAGTACCAATATCCTTGAAATACACTTGGTTACATCATAGAAATTACCTTGTTGCCCTCTTCCAGGCACTATCTGCCTCCCCATCCCTCTTTCAACCAAAGGGGAATGACTGTCTTGACTTACCATAGATTGGTTTTGTGTGCTTTATGTAAATTGAAAAATACAATATGAACTCCCTTGTAACTGGCTTCATATTTTGGCATAACATTATTTTGTGAGATTCATCATGTTGATGAATTATTGTGGGTGTTACCGCAGATTGGTTATTGTCACTGCTGTCTAGCAGTCTATTATGTGAATGTTCTGTAATATCCCACCCATTTTACTCCTGATGGACATTGAGTAGTTTCCCTCTTTTGGCAGTTAACAGCGCCCTGCTGTGCGTTATAGTACATGTCTTTTAGTGAGCACGTGTTGCATTCCTTTGGAAATTTTTGGATCATTGGGCATGCATCGGTTCAGCTTGCCAAACAGTTTCCAAAGTAGTACCAATTTACACTCCCACCAGCCTGGGTAAGAATTCTAATGATTCCATATTCTCACTTAGTTGTCTCTGTCTTTTTAATCTGATGGTTTGTAGCAGTGTCTTAAGATAGTTTAATTTGCGGGTCTATGATAACAAATTGAAGTCCACTACCTTTTCATTTGTTTGTTGTTGGGTTTTTGTTTTGTTTTATTTTTTGGAAACGCTGATGTGTGTTAGTCTTTTGTTCATTTTTCCACTGATTTGTCCGCCTTTACTGACCTATTGAGTTCTTTATATAGTCTTAACAAATCATTTTTCAGTTACGTGTGTTGCAGGTATCTCCTCTAATTCTCTGGCTTCCCTTTTCACTCTCTCATTAGTATGTTTTGTTGAACAGAAGTTTTTAATTTTAACATATTCTGATTTGGGGGGGGGGTTCTTTTACGGTTCGAGTTTTTTGTACCCTATTTAAGCAGTCCTTGCCTCCTCTAAGGTTACAGAGTTGTTCTTCATTTTATCCTACAAGCATTATTGTTTTAGCTTTCACATTTATATTTGCAGTTCATCTGGAATTGATATTTCTGTATGGTGTGAGATAGGGGTGAAGATTTATATTTTTCCTTACAGATATCCAATTGGTCATCAACCTCCCTTCTTCATGATACTATAATGTCACCTTCTTTATATATCATGTGACCATATATATGCATCTAGTTACTTTTTTATTCTGATAAAATACACATAACATATCCCATGCTAACCGTTTTTAAGCATTTTAACCATTTTTAAGCATTAAGTACATTCACATTGTACAACCATCACCACTATCCATTTCCAGAACATTTCCTCTTGCAAAACTGAACTCTGTACCCATTAAACAGTGAGTCCCCGGTGCCACTTCCTCCAGCCCCTGGCAATCACCATTCTACTTTCTATCTCCATGAATTTAACTACTCTAGGTCTCCCGTATAAGTGGAATCATACAAGAGCACCTGGGTGGCTCAGTCAGTTAAAAGTCTGCTTCAGGGGGCGCCTGGGTGGCCCAGTGGGTTAAAGCCTCTGCCTTAAGCTCAGGTCATGATCCCAGGGTCCTGGGATCGAGCCCCGCATCGGGCTCTCTGCTCGGGTGGGGAGCCTGCTTCCCTTCCTCTTTCTGCCTGCCTCTCTGCCTACCTGTGATCTCTGTCTGTCAAATAAATAAATAAAATATTAAAAAAAAAAAAAGTCTGCTTCAGCTCACGTCATGATCCTGGGGTCCTGGGTCCAGCCCCACATTGGGGCTCTGCCTCAATTTCTTCTCCCTCTGCCCCTCCTCTCACTGGTATGCTTTCTCTCTCCCCCTCTCTCTTCAAATAAATAAATAAAAATCTTAAAAAAAAAAAAGTAAGTGGAATCATACAGTATCTTTCTTTTTGTGACTGGCTTATTTCACTTACCACTATGTTTTCAGGTTTTGTCAATGTTGCAGCATGTGCCAGAATTTTCCTCAGGTGGGAATTCTTAGACCCAGTCGGATATCTGCCCTGTGTTCTCGTACTTAGCTACTTCCCCGAGAGAGATCACTGACAGGATTCGGAGGAGGGAGTGGAACAAATGAACTTTATTCAAATACTCTAGAATATTGAATGCTGGAAAATGTCCCCTTAGATCTTGTCATTAGAAAAACTCAAGGTGGAGATGTTTTCTCAAGACCAGTCCATATACTCCAGATGCTGTTTTGTGGAAGTTAAGTGGAGCCTTGACTCTTTTGACTCCAACCCCAGATTCCTCATGTGCAATGACCTTCACCTCCACTAATTTCAGCTGTATTTGTAATCACACACTGGACTCTTTCGTCTCTGAAAACTTAAATTCAAATTTCATTCAGAGCAAGAATCCCTCATTCAGCCATCATTCTCACTTCCTGTTACACTTGCTTGGTTTTCTTTTGTTTTGTTTTTTAATTTTTGTTTTAAAACCTCATTAAGCTATGCCATCTCTACCCTCTGTCCTTTTTGGCCTCCTTCTTTTAATCACTTCTGCCCCCAGACCTAGACCTCACAATGCATCACTTCATCCACTCTCTTGTAATATTTTCAACTGCCTTACCCATTCAGGATTCTGTTAAACCCATCTGGCAAAAACCCAGCTCTGGATAAATCCAAATGTTGACCTCTTGTGAGCCTACCTCCAGTCTTCCAAATGCAGCTGGAAAAAACCTCAGACCTCCACAGGCTAATGTTACTAAAAATTACAGTCTCCTCCCCAGCTGGGTTCTCAGCTCTGCCCAGCAGTCCTCAGAGGTTTCCCTGTGCAGCTCTTTCCCCATTATCAACTGTGGTTCTTTAAAAGCCTCTTTTTTTTTTTCCCCTGAGACTATCTTTCCCTCTACGTTGCTGAAGGAGTAAATGCCATCTTAAAAGATCTTCCTTAATTTTCTGTAAGTGTGCCTAAAACTTTCCTGAATCTATGCCCCATATGTCTTCTCTTTGATTACAGTAGAAACTGTACACTATTGGCTTCTAAGGCTAAATCCTTCCATTTTTACTCTGAATCCCATGCAGTATTTGTTCTCAGGGCTCCGTGCCCGCAGCATTTGACCAAAGCATTCCAATCATTCTTGTCTTTATGAAAATTCTACTCTACATCCCCCTGTAGCTAGTATTCTTTCTCTCTGGATCCTCTCCATTTTCTCCTTACCCCCTGCGTTGTACCTTCTTAACCCACTACATTCTGGCTTCTGTTCTTGGCAGTCCACTGATTTCACTGTGAAAGTAAATGAAGACCACCCACCAATTGTTTTTCACACATTTTGCTAAATCCAAGGCATTCTTTTTAGTCCTGACCGTGCTTGACCCCACTGCAACATTGAACCCCATGGATGCCTCCTTTCTATCCATTCTTGGTACCAGTCCCTGATCACACTTCCAGTTTTTCTAAATGTGATAGGCCCTTGTGTTTCCAGTTCTTTAGAGATCCTTTTGCCTCTGCCTGGATGGTGCGTCCGGCAATCCTCACCAGCTAAGTCACTTGAATCCTTCAGCCCCGTCCCAACCATCACTTTCTCCAGGAAACATTCTCTGACGTAACTATTCTCTACAAAAGACTGAATTGGGTTCTTAATGATATTTCCAGACTCAATCTTGTCACAAGTTCAGCAATCTTTTTTTTTAAGATTTTATTTCTTTATTTGATAGAGAGACCATAAGTAGGCAGAGCAGCAGGCAGAAGGAGAGGGAAAAGTAGGCTTTCTGCTGAGTAGGGAGCCAGGCAAAGGGGCTCCATCCCAGAACCCCGGCATCATGACCTGAGCTGAAGTCAGACACTCTACAGACCAAGCCACCCAGATGCCCCAGGATCAGCAGTTTTTTTTCCTATAAAGGACCAGATAGCAAACATTTTAGACTTTGCAGGTAAAAATCAAGATTAGTGTGAAAGTATGTATACAATAAGAGAGAAAACAAATTTTCATAATTTTTGTTGAAATCCAAAACAAAAAGGAGTACAATTTTATTGTATGTATAAGCCTACTAATGAGAAGAATGGGATTACTTTTGGTGGGAATAACATTTCGTTTAATTGGGGTTCTGAGTTAGTGTTTCCTGTCATCAGAATCCATTGCTAATCTGTAATGAAGGTTGTTTCTTTAAGAGAAAGAGAGGGTGTGTACATGAGGATTTGGTTGGGGCAGGGAGCAGAGGGGGACAGAGAGAGAATCCCAAGCAGGCTCCAAGCCCAGTGTGGGCCCGATGCAGGACTCATTCTCATGACGCTACAATCATGACCCAAGCAGAAGTCAGGAGTTGAATGTTTAACCAACTGAGCCACCCATGTGCCCCGTAACAAGGTTTTATTTACTATACTGAATATATTTTTTTCTGTGCATAGTTTTGCATTACAGATGTTACAAGGGAAAAATAATGAAACATAACCCCTATTCTCATGGAATTAATTATCTGTTTGTAAAATTACCATTGCAATGAGAGATCTACTTTAATAATTCTAATATAGCATTACTGTTTTAGGACAGAGATGAACTAGTTCATTACAAGTGCCTAAAATAATTTTGAGACAAATTTGAGACAAATCCTAAAGAAGAATACCTATGAAAGACTGAAGCCAGGTGTGTCCTTAATTTTATTAGAAAGTTTATAGTGGCTTATACCAACTTACATTTTCAATATTCTTTTTCCTTTTTAGGTCACTGTCTCTTAATATTCTATTCCTTCATTATATAATAGGTATTTCCTTTGATACAACCCAAGTAGAATCTCACTCTTTTACAGTATTTTTCCTGTGATCATTTTTCAAAAATAAGGCTTTGCATTCTTCTCAGATGAGTTTTATCTCCATCTATTTAACTATGCTCTTTTTTATATACCACACTTGTTTCTTTAAAAATTTAAGGCAAATTTATCTGTTAGTTATAAAACCAAGGACAGCACCTATTTAGACCATTTAGTCTTTTAATCATTCAAACTGTATAAAAGAATAGTAAAATCTTTTTTCTTAAGATTTTTTTTCTTTAAAGATCTTATTTATTTATTGAGAGAGAGACAGAGAGACAGAGAGACAGAGATAGCAAGAGCACAGGTGGGGAGGAGAGGGAGAAGCAGGCTCCCTGCTGAGCAGAGAGCCTAATGGGGGACTTGATCCCAAGACCCTGGGATCATGACCTAAGCCAAAGGCAGACGCCCAACTGACTGAGCTACTCAGGTGCCCCTCAAGATTTTATTTTTTAATAATCTCTACACACAGCATGAGGCTTGAACCTGCAACCCTGAGATCAAGAGACATGTGCTCTACGGACTGAGCCAGGCTCCCCATAAAATCTTTCCTTAATCCAAACCAATCCAAAATTACCCAGTTAGTGTCAAGTTGACAAATTACATTGGTAACACTCTCATATAAGAAAAAGATGGAAGCAAAAGAGAAAAAAGAGAGAGACAGGAAAAAAAAATCTTTAATACATAGAATGAAGAGGAAGAGATTAGAGCTAATCTCTATGAAAGGGAAATTTTCATAGTCATTTTCATGGTGCAGCTGTGACCTCTAGAATTCTGAAGAAAGGGTTATTGATAGAAGGTGGTATCTTCCCCTTCTTATTATAGTCTAAAAGGTGTTTTCCCTAGGAATTAATATACATAAAAGATAATTAGAAATTATTAAAGACATTAATCATTAAGGTTGCAAGTCAGATTCAGTCTCCATGTATAGTTGGGGAACACTTACCTACTAACTATGCAGTCAATCTTAAACAAGAGTTGGAGAGGGATACCTGGGTGACTCGTTGGACATCAGCCTTCAGCTCAGGTCGTGATCCCGGGTCCTGGGATCGAGCCCCCGCGTCAGGCCCTGTGCTTGTCTGGAGGCTTGCTTCTCCCTCTACCTCTCCCACTGCTTGTGTTCCCTCTCTCAGTGTGTCTCTCACTGTCAAAAAAATTAAAAATCTTTTTAAAAAAAGAGTTGGAGATATGGTTCCTGTCCCTTAATTCTTAATGTTTTCCTCTTTTGCTGCTTGATGGTCCTTTTCTAGGCATGCTGAATTACTAGTGTAGCATGTGGTAAAATTCCTACCTTTATTTAATGACATACAGAAGAATATTGAAAAAAATGCATCAGATTTTTAAAAACAAAAATTTGGATTTTTAAGTCAACTTACTGTGTATTGAGTACTTAAAAAAAAAAAAGATTTTATTTATTTATTTGACAGACAAAGATCACAAGTAGGCAGAGAGGCAGACAGAGAGAGAGGAGGAAGCAGGTTCCCCACCACACAGAGAACCTGATGCAGGGCTCTATCCCAGGACTCTGGGATCATGACCTGAGCCGAAGGCAGAGGCTTTAGCCACCTAGGTGACCCCTTGAGTATTTCTTCTGTAGAAATACATGAAGAGGGGATAGGAAAAAAATGTTCAGAAATAGACCAAATGTTCCAAAACTGGCCCTTTTTCCCTCAGCTTAATACCGGTAAACCCAGATACCACTGGTAGTGCCACTGACATGTTTAGTGGTCATGTTAAACTTAAAATGTGAAAAGCAAACTCTTGGGGGCACCTCGCTGGCTAAGTCAGAAGAGCTTGTGAATCTTGATGTCAGGGTCATGAGTTAAATCCCCTGTTGAGTAAAGAGATTACTTAAATAAATAAACTTTTTTTAAAAAAGCTTTTTAAAAAAAGATGTGGAAAACAAATTCTTGACACTTCCCCCAAACTTGCCTTCCTCTTAGTCTTCCCCATATTAGCAAATAGCATTACCATCCTCCTGGCTGGCCACTCAGGCCAGAAACCTAAGACTCAACCTCAAGTCCTCCCCCCCACACACACACAGTCTTGAGGTCTTTTATTTTCTTTACATTTGTCATGCCATGAATTCATAGGGAATGGGTTCCAGCAGTTCAGGCTCGTTTCCATTGGTTCTTCCAAAGTGTGCTTCTCTGGGCAGAGCAGGCTGACGCTTCAGTTGTACCCAAGTACCTTTCTCTTTGGCTTCCTCCTTTTTCTGCTCATTTTCCTTCACACACTTCAGGAAGCTACCTCGGCTCTTTGAATGTTTAATATGCTCAATGTGTACATTCATTCTCTTGGCAGGAATCTTGCCCTTAACTTGTTTGTTTAGAACAATGCCAGCAGCATGCTGAGTAACATTGTAGACTCTTCCGTTTTGCCATGGTAACATTTGTGGGGCATTCCCTTTTGAACAGTGCCCATCCCTTGATGTCCACAATATCACCTTTCTTGTAGATTCACATGTATGTGGCCAAAGGAACAACTCCATGTTTTCTAAAAGGCCTAGAGAACATATAATGGGTACCTCTCCTCTTTCCCTTTGTGTTGGTCATTTTGGTGAATTACTGGAAGATGGCGGTTCCAGCCAAAAGGCCTCAAGTCCTTTTTGGGGGAAGGGGGGGTTCACTTCTCCCATCCAGACCATTAGCAAGTCCTCTTTGCCCTTCCTTCAAATTATGTTGCAAATCAAATTATTTCTTGCCAGCTTTCTAACTCATCTCCCTTACTCCCAATCCCCCAGTCTATTGTCCATAAGCAAACAGGTATTTTAAAAAAATGTAATTCAGATTATGTCTCTCCAGACTTAAAACCTCTCAGTGACTGCCTATCATTAAAACCCAAACTCCTTACCACATCTCATATTAGTATCTGTTGAGTGCTTAGTGGATGCCAGCTACTGTGTAAGATGCTTTGCGTGTGTTAATTGACATAATCTTCACAATAGCCTTTTGAGATTGGGAATATTATTAACCTCATATTACAGATCAAGAGTATAACACAGGTTGGTTAAATAATATCCAGGGGCACCCCAGTGGCCCCAGCGGGCTGAGTGACCAGCTCTTCGTTTCAGCCCAGGTCCTGATCTCAGGGTGGTAAGATCAAGTCCCACACTGGACTGCCACTCAATGTGGGGCAGGGACTGTCTGCCTGAGATTCTCCCTCACCTCTCCCCCCACTTGCACATGCTCTCTCTTTATCTCTCTCTCTCTCAAATAAATAAATAAATCTTTAATGCATAAATAACATCCAAATCACATAGCTAGTTAGCAGCTAAGCTGGAATGCAAAGCCAAAGAGTCGACTCCAGAGCATACAGTCTGACCCCTTTATCCCAGCCTTATCTTGTCATTTTGCTGACTTGGCTTGTCCTTCAAGCATATCAATCTTAGTTCCATGATGGGATTTTTGCAGTCGCTCTTTCTCTGTCTAGACTGTTCTTTCCTTAGATGGTTTGGTGGCCACTGTCATCTCATCATTTAAGTTTCCATTCAGATGTTTTCTCTGAAAGGCCTTCCCTGACCTCTGTCTTTAAAATTCCTTTCCCACATATTTACAGTCACTCTTTATATTTGTCTCCTTTTTATATTGTTTTTGTAGGAGTATTTACTTAGTAAGTATTTGTTGGATGGATGGATGTTGACTCTTCATTGAATGTTGCCTAGTATAGTGATTAAGGGTAGAGGCTCTGAAATCAGAATCCTGGGTCCATATCCCAACTCCTGTACTTAATTGTGTGAAGTTGGGCAAGTTGCTTTCTGCCTCAGTTTCCTTATCTGAAAGGTAGAAATAATAATACTTCCTAATAGGGTTGTTGTTAGAATTAAATAAGTTAATGGTAATGCATGTGAATCTTTTTTTTTTTTTTAAGTAGGCTCCACACCCAGCATGGAGCCCAATGCAGGACTCTAACTCACAACCCTGACCTCAAGACCTGAGCCGAGATCAAGAATCAGACACTTAACTGACTAAGCCACCCAAGTGCCCCTTGCATGTGAATTTCTGAAAATAGGGCATAGAAGGGGCTCTTGGCTGGCTCAGTCAGTGGAGCATATGACTCTTAATCTCAGGGTTGTGGGTAAAAGTGCATCGCATATCAGAACTCAAGACATATTTTTTCTCTTTTATTTATTATTTTCAAGTTTTTGCTATTATTAATATTGAATGACTAGCATGCCAGGAAAGTTCTTTGGAAAATCATATTTTCAGGCCCTACTCCAGGCCAGCTGAATCAGAATCTCTGTGGAAAGGGCCCAGGAATCTTTTTTAAAAGATATTCTGGCTTAGGGCATGCATGCATAAATATACATATGTAGATACATAGATAGATATTATATATACATACATATATATATATATATGTATATATATATGATTTTTTGGCAGTTGTGATAAGCATCCAGGTTTGGGAACTATGGCAGCAGAGTTTTAGCGTCACTGCTCAGGTTCAGTATAGACAGGTATGACGTGACATCATGCAATGGCATTATACAGTAATTTGTAATTTTGCTAAGTTGTAGAGTGAGAGCAAGTCATTGTGGTGAGTGGTTCCAGAAAATCCCCATCCCCCATCCCCAGCATAGACATCCTGGTGTAGCCTCATTCTCTGTGACTTTACTAGTAAGCAGTAAAGCTTAAAGTGACACTAATTTTTGTTTCAGCTTGAAAAATCATCTCAAAAAGCAAACAGGGATGCCTGGGTGGCTCAGTCAGTTGGGCATCTGCCTTCAGCTCAGGTCATGATCCCAGGGTTCTAGGATCAAGCCCCGAGTTGTGCTCTATGTTCAGCAGGGGAGTCTGCTTCTCCTTCTCCCTCTCCCTATGCCGCTGCTTGTGCTATCTCTCTCTCTCAAATAAATAAACAAAATCTTAAAAAAACAAAACAAAACTGGGAAGTATGATGATGCCAGTAAAGATACTTTTTAAAGTGGTGGTTCTTAATCATAAACCAGAATGGATAGTCTTGATTATTGATTTTTAGAGTATGGAATGGCAAATTTGTTGCTTGGTTAGCACCGTGACGTAAATATTGCCTATCAAATGCTGTCTGTAGGAGCAAAAACTCGTGAAACTATCTTGGCAGTTGCACCAACCAAAATTGGAACCAATGCAAAAATTGTAAGATGTCAGGGAAGTTATATGCCATTGTTACAGTTACAAGTTTGGGTATATTAATTTTTTTGTGAATCTCATACTACGTAAACCACGATTGCTGCCTTTCTGTAGTTGGAAAGACAAAGCCACAACATACAAAACAGGGACAAATGAGATTAAATGTTCCTAATAAGTAATAGCCCACAGGTGCTGTGAATTTCAGAAGAGAAGATATAAGATGTCAGCTAGGGGGTTCATTGAAACAGTTGTGGCCACTTAGGACTTACACAAGAAATTTTCTTCAGTTGCAGGACCAGCTCTGCCCCCTAATTATAAAAGCAGTAGCTCGGAGTCCTCAGACAGTGATGAGGACAGTAGTTCATTATATGAAGAAAATCAAGAATCTGAAGACGATGACAGTGGTCCAGTGGCAAGGTCGGTCACTTAAATTAAATGATAAACCAAGCTTCAAATCTAGCATACATTGGCTGAAACAGATAGCTAGTCAGAGAACAACATATCTGTATTTTTACAGCAGAAGAAGAAATCCTTTCACACAGCATTGCCTCATGAACTATGCTGTGGAGAAAGAAATTTATTCTAGTAGCAGATAGCTGTGGAGATACCTAGGATTTTGATTAAATTCTTATTGAAAGGATTTTTCCTGAAAGTATTGCTGCAATGACTAAATATTCTAAATAAGCCATAGCATTTCTTTTAAAAATTTTTTCTATAGTGGATGGTTTTTGCTTAAGTAAATGAATGACTTCCCTCTAACAATCTTACTTACCATAGATCCATGTAAATAAGAAGTGGAATCTTTGTTTAGTATTGGGTTGCAAGGTTTTTTTTATGCATTTTAAAGATTATGGACAGAAATAGCAAGTTAAAACCCTTCCTGAATGAGATTAAAATGGAGAATCATGAACTTTTTGCTCCAAAATTTTCAGCATGTACACTGTTCAAAACCTCAGCAAGTGGAATCTTGAATTAACACTGTAGAAAATATAGAAAACTGATAAAGTATTCCCACCAGAGAGAATTAACCAGTCTCTATTCTAGACCAAAAATAAATTCCAAGAAAAGGTTAGTGTAAGATCTACTGTGGTATCCATTTGCTGTTATTGGGCAAGATTAATTTGTTAGTATTTATTGTCAGCATTCATACAACTAGTTGGGAGTTAATGCTTCCTTTAAAACTCAAAACTTCTCTGTGAAAAACATTAGCATAAAGTTGCGCTACTGTATTTTTAGAAAACAAAGGAGAAATCAAGATGACGACGATGATGATGATGAAGGGTTTTTTGGACCAGCTCTTCCTCCTGGATTTAAAAAGCAGGATGATTCTCCTCCAAGGTGATAATGTGTGATAGTTCAAGCCTGTCTTGTCTGAATATTTCAATTGGTGTTTGTTAATTCACTAAAGAGTTGTCCAAAATTGTTGTTTAACTTACAGACTTAGGTAACATATGAAATGCATAGGGAAAAGTAATTGTCTCCTATAACAAAAATGATTATTTCATTCTGTATAAAAATTTTGTGGTTTATAAAAAAAAAACTTTGCATCTCTTAGGTGATGCTCACAAGAGTGTTTTGTAGTAGACTGATTGGAACATTATCCTTCTTCCCCCCTTTTTTAAAAATAGTTAAGGTTGCACACATAGGGAGTGTCCTGTCTGGCCTGGGGCTGGAATCCTGGTATTTGACTTTTAATATCAGACACTTTTTCAGTTTTTTGGTGATAGAAGAAACAATTCCTGTATGCCACGTTTAACAGTTTGACTGACTTTTCTGTACCTCAAATTTGCCATCTGATAAATAGGATAACAACAAGTACCTTTCAAAATTGTTGCGATGATTGAGATTTCATATTTACATACATATACACATGTGTGTATGTCTCTTACATGATACCTAGCCCCAAGTGAGTATATAGTAAGTATTGATTCCTATCTTCTTGGAATTGTATAATTTTTAAATGCTGAATATGAAATTGTACAGCAAATTGTTTATACTTCAGAACGTTATTACTCATATACAAGAGCAAATAGAAGGGGCTATTGTACATTTTACTTTCAAACTTTGTAATCACATTCGTCAGCTCCAATTTTCATACTACTTTGGTCTTTTTAGAATTAACAGGGATAAACTCTCCACTGATTTTGTATGGCCCCCAAGTCAGGAATAATCTTTAAATGGTCACTGAAAAAACAAAGACAAGCATGCCTACAAGTCCCATAGGTGGCCTCAAAGCTTAAAATGTCCTCTATGGCCTTTTACAGAAAATTTGCTGACCACTGGGGCACAATATTCCTTTCAAGAAAACACATTATTAGGTGTAGAGCAATTTCTTTCTTGAGAGTTGTATTTTGGCTATTAAATGGCCAGGATCAGAACCCAGATCTTCTCCTGGTAGCGTTTTTCCTCTGCCAAGAAGCTTGCCTGTGAGGCTCTAGTTGAACTCAGTACAACCTGGAAAATTCAGCTCAGGACTTCAGTGCCATGTTGGTTGGTAATCCTGGCACAGTGACATCTCTGGGGAGAATGTTGGTATGAAAGAATGAAGAAACTGAAAAGCTCAAAAGAGAGGAGAAAATATCTTGTCTGTTATTTTTTTCCCTGATGTAAGGCTTTCTCTCATTTGGAATGATGAGATTTTAGGCGCTTCTCTCATTTGGAATGATGTCAGTTCCCTCAGAAATGTGGCAGTGGGGCAGCTTGAAAGAAAATGAACTTTGGGGGACGCCTGGGTGGCTCAGTGGGTTAAAGCCTCTGCCTTCCACTCAGGTCATGATCCCAGCGTCCTGGGATCGAGCCCCACATGGGGCTCTCTGCTCAGCGGGAAGCCTGCTTCCCCCTCTCTCTCTGCCTGCCTACTTGTGATCTCTGTCTGTCAAATAAATAAATAAAATCTTAAAAAAAAAAAAAAAGAAAAGAAAAGAAAATGAACTTTGGCATCAAGGAGACCATGGTTTAAACTCTAGCTCAGCCACTTAATTATTTGTGATATCCTTGGGTATGATTTTGCTAACCTAGAAAATGGAATGACTTACACCAACCAGGGTTGTTTGAAGGAACAGAAAGGTGCTCTAGTTGAAATGTGGTTAGCACAGCACCTTTTCCCTTGTCTGGAGGTCTCACGTGACTTATATTCATTCTTGTAGACTTACGTTCATTCTTGTAGAGCTCCACATCATTGTTGGATCATTGGTGAGGACAGTGTTTAGATTTTTATACTACCTTGGCACACATAACCATTAATTGCCAACTTCCGTTGTATGCGTGTGCTGTTTACATTCTTAGAACTCAATTTCTACTTAAGGAGTTCTGACTATAATTAGATCGCCCCCGAAAAATGTGTCGGTGGACAATGACAGTCAAAAGTGAAAGCCAAAGCACAAAACAGAAAAAGATCTACACAGGCTTCAATTCTTAATAAGGACTTTTTAAAAAATTGGTATTTCTATTTAATGTAGTTCTTTTAGGAAGTGGCATACACCAGTGCCACAAAGATTGGGAATTACTGGTTTAATATCTTAGCATTGGCTAACAAATAGAAAGTAAAAAGGAGAAAATAGATTTTTTTTAAAGATACTACTAAGTGGAAAAATACTAGGTTATAAAATAAAAATATGTTAAATAAAATTCTTGTTTTCAACATTTTGTTATATTTTGGCTTTGAACATTTTGTTATTTTGTTATTTTCAACATTTTGTTATATTTTGGCTTTGTGAACTTTTATTCTAAAAACTGCTTTTTAAAGTCAGGGAGAATGCTAAAGGTACATTTTATTTTTCAGGCCTATAATAGGTCCTGCACTACCACCTGGTTTTATTAAATCTACTCAGAAAAGTGACAAAGGCAGAGATGATCCAGGACAACAAGTATCATCATATTTCAACTCTGAGGTTTGGAAAATTTTTGGCTAAAGAATAAGATGTAGCAAACTCAAAACTTTACAAAGTAATAACTGTATTCATTTGGCTCAAATGTAACGAATATGCAGCCCTGTTAGCCTGAATCTAGGATTGTAAAGTACAGAGATGAAATCAAAAGCTTGTCCCAAAATGGAGATGTTACAAAAATAACAAGACAGTTACATGATGACAAGGATGTTATTTATTCATCCTTCTCATCTTTGAGGGAAGCTTTAAAGTGCTAGGAAATAGAACATGATAAAAAGTTTAAGGAATCATTGTGATTTGACCTGAAAAAGAGGAAGCTGAGGAATTTGTTGACCATGATCTTTGACTTGAAATCAGCTCTTACGTATACAGCTATAGTGCCAGTATATAACAAAGCTGGGAGTTAAGTGATGTTATGAAAAGATAGATCAGATGAGTCAAGTACAAAAGCTGTTTTCTTGTTAGAGGCCTGGTCCTTATCAATAGCTGAGATTTGTAGAGTACTTTATAACTTGTAATGCTCTTTCCCCATCTATGGGTGAGTATTATTTTTATCTTCTCTGCAACCATATGCAATAAATATGATCTGCCATCTTACAGTTGCTAAAAAACAGAGAAGTTAAGTAATTTACCCAATGTTGCAGTTTATACTTATCAAAGCCACAGCTTAAACCCAGTTTTTGTTTTCTTTTGTTTTGTTTACAATTTAAAGTAATCTTTACAGTCAATTCAGGCTTGAAGCTACAACCCCGAAATCAGGAGTGAGTCACTCTACCAGCTGAACCACCAGGTGCCCCTTAAACCCGGTTCTTAAGATTTTAGATCACCTGTTGGTCTGTTATTCTCCAGTAGCTTCCTGTATATTCATCTCTACTGAGAATTCAGCAGTTACACTGAGGTTGCTACTAAGGAAAATAAAATACAGTGGTTAAAACCATGAACTTCAGAGTCGTTTACTCATTCCTTCAACAGATATTTATAGTGCACCTACAATGTATCAGGCACATAGTCACAGAAGTGAGTCTGTCAACAAATCCTATTGTCCTGCCTTCAAAAGATAACCACAATCCAACCATTTCTGCAGTCACCCTGGTCTAAGTCAACATCATACTTCCCCTGTTTTGTTGGTCTTGATACTTTATCCCTGGTTTTTCTGCTGCCTCTTCTCAACACAGCCGCTAGAGTGGCCCAGATAAATGAAGTCAGATCGTGTCACTCACACCCAAAACCATCGGATTGCTCCTCCTGTCTCTGCATAAGAGCCAAAGCCCAGGGCCCCCTCTACAGTCTGGTCTCCTTTAGCTCCCTGATGTCCCCTCTTATTTTAATCCGACCACACTGTGCTCCTTGGTGTTCCTCCTCACAGAGGCCGGGGAGGCTCCTACCCCAGAGTGTTGATGCCTGTAAGTCTCTCCAAAATGGTCTTCCCCTAGGTATCTATGTGGCTTGCCTCCCAGAACATCAGTTTTTGGCTGGAATGTCACCTTAATGAGGTCATTTCTGACCTCCTAATCCAAAATTGCTAACTCCTCTTCCCCTAACTCCTCTCTCCTTCCCTCCTTTAATTTTCTCCAAGCATCTGTCACCACCTCAGACACCATTTATTTTACTGCTTCTTTTTATTTATTGATGACCTCTGCCCACTAGAATGTGACTCTATTGAGGACAGAGATTTTTGTCTTCTCTCTAGTGGACATTCAGAAGGGTTTGTTGAGTGAATGAATAAGTTAGACATAGTCCCAGCTAATCACACCTGCAATGTAGTGGGGAATACAGACACTAAACAAAAATCTAACATTATGAGTGATTCAAAAGGTGAAACGAAATACAATGGAACCATGATGGATGACTCTAAACTAATCTGAAGAAATGAGAAAAAGTCTTTATCTCTGAGAAAATGTCTAAAGATTGATAAGTTGGAGATATCTCAGCAAAGAGGGCAGGAAAGATTGTTCCAGAACATACAGATATCTTCTTTGAAGGCAAAAAAGTGTGGAGAGGGAGAGTTAGGGTTTAAGAAGTCCATTGCAGTCGGAGGAGAAAGAGAGAAGGCAAGAGCCATCAGAGCTTGGAATCCTGGACGAGCTTAGTTTCACATCAGTATCGTGCGGGTTGTTTTCCTTATCTTAGAGGGCTGTTACAAGGATTAAGTCAGAACAGTAGGTTTTCAACTTTCAAGAGCTCTCATCATTGTCATCATTCTTACCATCTTCACTACTGATGCCATGTGAGTATCTTTGAAAAATTTAGTGTAACTATAAGAAATCTTTCTAGCAAGGTTGCTAAATACAAGAATACATTACCAAAGGAAGTACCTCCAGGCACATGGAAGACTGAGCTGGCGGGTCCTGCTTGGGGCTCCCTGCCACAAACTCAAAGAAATGCCCAGGCTGTGGGGAATAGCAACAAAGTTAATACACAGCTAAGCTCCAAAAAAAGAAAGGGAAGTCTACAGCTGCTAGTGACATTGTGAGAATTCAGAGCTAGAGCAGGAAACACAAGCTTACACAGCAGAGGACCAGGGTGGTTTTAGGGAAGCCAGTCATAAGCCCTAGAGTTGGGCTTGGGGACCAGAGCCGTAGCTTCGGCTGTGCAGGCAGAGCAGAGGGAATTGAAGTCTCTGAATAAAACCCACAGCCTCCAGGTTCCATTCTGCAAAAAAAGGAGTCCTGGAGAAATAGAACTTGCAGCCCTTGGAATGTGGGAAGGAAGTTTCATGCTCTCCATAACCTACTTTCAGATGATTCCCAATATGTCTGTCTATCTGTCTGCCTCACACAGAGAGTGGCAAGGGAAAGGGAAAAGAAAGATAAATACGGTAAAATGTTAGCAGCTGATGGATTTGGGTGAGGATACATGAGTGTTAGTTGTGAACTACATTTTCCAAAAAATTTGTTCAAGCATAATTCAGTTTTATTCATGCTTGGATTTTGTCCTAACTCACCTAGACAGCAGATGTATAGTTTAATTCCCTGGTGGTATCTATTCTATATTTTCTGCTTCTCTTAGCAAAGGGTGAGGGGTAATGGTAGGGCAGGGCTTACACCATCGCATACCTGTTGCACTTGGTTGTACTCTTGGTTCTGAATTACTTGCTTTATAATTTCCTTCCGATGAAACCTTTTTCAAAAAACACTTCTCGTTTTCATATTTTACTTTTTCAAAGAGGGGCTTCTCTTAGTCTCTTATTCACAACATATACCCCTAAATTAAGATATACGTAATGGTACTAATATTTAGCATTCTTTGAGCACTTGCCATAAGTCTGACACTGCATAGCACAACATAAACATATATTTACATGACTTAATTATATTCCCAGACCACATAAACTTAATTTAATCAAAACAACAATCCTGGGAAATGTCAGGAAGTGTCAGCCAGAAAGCTTTTAGCTGCAAATAACAGAAAATGCTACTCAACGTGGAACTTTGTCCTAACCTATTTTATTAGCAAATGGGCTGTATATGTAATTGCCTGGGCCATCTATATTCCCAAAATAAGAAGAATGTGTTTCATATGTAATAAAAGCTATACAACTAGGGTCATTGTAGGTTGGTTGGTTGAGCAGCCTAAATGATACAGGACTGCAGCTTTTCCCGTCTTTTCTGTCCTCTACAGGATGTTCATTCCTCTTAGGGTGACCCTTCATTATACCAGGAAGCTTGTCAAAGTTCTAAGATTCCCATGCACATGCCAATGTTCAGACAGAGGAGGGAATGATCTTACCCTGTGCCCCTTTTGTAGAGGAAGAAACACCTTTCCAGGTTTCCTGTAGACCTGTTCTCAGGTTTCTTTGGCCAGAATTGGATCACATGCCCAAGCCTTGGCTAGTCATTTGGGCAAGAGGAATTCAACCAAACTGACTGGCTTAGAATTACCAACTTTTTCCCCTAGGAGTTAGAGAAGTTCCCAGGTTCCTGAGAAAGGCATGGCCCCTAAGAGGATGAACAGAAACAGGGTTCTCTTAGAGTAGTTACTAGTTGGAGCTGTTATAATCCCCATCTGAAAAGACAAAAAGCCAGAACACCTGGATGGTTCAGTCAGTTAAGCAGCCAGCCCTTGATTTCAGGTCAGGCCATGATCCCAGGGTCCTGGGATCAAGCCCCACGTCAGGCTCCACACTTAATAGGGAGTTTGCTTGAGGATTCTCTTTCTCCCTCTGCTCTCCCCTCCACTCCTCCACTGTCTCTGTTTCTCTCTCTCTCTCTCTCAAATAAATAAATCTTAAAATACATAAATAAAAGACAAAAAACCAAGGCCTAAAAAGGCTAAATAGCACTCCTGAGGTTACATGCTAATACGATAGCAGATTGAGGCCTTGAAACTAGTTCTAACTGCAGCCCATAGTATAAACCAGTAAGGTATATGATTTCTACTGTATTTCTAGATAAAATAATTCACCTAGTTTTAACTCAACCAGGATACCAAAATGATTAGATATCTAGATTGGATTTGGATTATGATTCTAGCTTCTCTTTTTCATTTTAGTATGTTGGGCCTGATTTTCATTTTGCTCCCTTAGTTTATAACTCCCAACACCCTAAGTGATCTTTATTTCTAAAAATTCCAGGCATCATCCTAACAAGACATGCAAGATGTGCCAAATTCTATCTTTATAAGATCATCTCTTGTTAGATGGAAGTAAAAATAAAATTTTCTTATCCCATACTTTAATACTATTTTAATGTCATGCCTCTTATAGTTGTAAAAGTTCATTGTATCTTTTATATTTCCTCATTTTATGTCACCAAGTATTATTTTGTAAGGGCTATAAATATGTTTGACATATTATAGCTTCTTATAATAATGTTTGACATCAAGGAGCTTATCCTGATAGAGATGAGCTATAAACACTTAAGGTTAAACATTAACAAGTGAAATTTTTTTAAAAAATAGAGAAGAGTCTCTAGTATAAGTAGAAAACATACACTGGCCTTAATCTTAGAATATTTTCATCTTAAATACCAGTTTTGTAACCTTGAACAATTTGTTTAACCTTCCTAAATAGACTTCTCTAAACCTAGGTTTCCTGGAAAAGAAAACAGGAATAATAATGTCTTTTCACAATTGTGTTATAAGGATCAAATGATGCATTGTATACCAAAGTCCATAGTTAGAGAAAGTGTGGTGTGTGTGTGTGTGTGTAATTTAGAGTAAGCCGAGAGATAATACGTAATTATCTGATTGTTTGTACCAATAGCAATTGCTTTAAGGGTGCAGAGAAGAAACCACAGATACAAAGTTACCACCGAGTAGCTAGTGGGGAAAATGTAAACAACACAAATGAACTTGATCCTGATAATTTTTAAAAAATAGAAGCAAGAAGCTGGGTTCAAGCTGGAGGACAAATATCTTATTGTTGTTCATCTTAACCTACCTCTTCCTTGAGGCCAAGGACTGCTTGAAGCCCTAGAGTATCTAGATTTTAACACAGAGTCTTACATGCAAAATAAACCCTTTATTCAGATGATTTATTGAGAGCAAATTGAATTCACTTATTCCAATACTATTACGTGTTTAGGGTCAAGAGAGTGTTTTGAAAACGAAGCTAACTCTTTGGGGCCAGTATTTGTGAGCTGTTGTATAGCATTTATTTCTGTGCACCTTGCTGATTCATAAAGGCTCATACAGCTTCCAAGAACTGTGTCTTGTTCCAGAGAGCTTTTTCTGTACCAGGAACGAAAATGGTTTCAACTTGTGTCATCTCTGACCAGCTAGTAGTAATTACCTGGACTATTACTGTGAGAAGAATTGTGAGGCCACATCTATGTCCATCAGGAAAAAAGCTGAAATCATTTAATGAGGTCTGCCATGACCAGGGGAGGGCGGGGACAATGCACATTGTGTGGATTTGTCGTCTCTGTATTGTGAACTTTAGGAAGATGAGGAAAAATTCCTCATTGTTCAATGGTTAGCAATATGTTGTTTGCATTTTTGTTTCAGTGTCTCTGGGTAATCAATTTCGGCAAAATTTTAAGTAATTTAGTTTCATTTTCTATAACCTGTAGCTCTGTTCCTGGGTTAAAGGTAATGTCTTATTTCAAAAGGAAACAGATAGCAGTGAAGATGAGGACATTGTTGGACCAATGCCTGCCAAAGGACCAGTTAACTATAGCGTCACAACAGAGTTTGAAAAAAGGGCCCAGCGAATGAAAGAGAAACTGACCAAAGGAGACAATGTAAGTTTTAAAGAGACTGTACTCTGAAAGATAGACTAAGTGAATTAAAAATCTAAATTTTAAAAATAGACATGAAAGAAAATATAGGCACGTATGTATATAAGGAAAATTTAGGAGCAAGGTAACCCAGAAGCTGGTAAAGGAAAAGACTGGCAAATTTGCCTATCTAAAAAGTTCTGTATGGCAAAAGGTAAAAAAATCCAAAAAATGATAAATTAGATGAAGGTATTTATAACATATATGACAAAGTATCAATTTATATTAAATTCTTTCTCTTAAAGTATATTTTTTAACCTTAAAGCCTCAATTAAAAAACATGGCCATTTATAGAGAATTTTACACACACACACACACACATTCTGTCTAGGCTACCTTTTTTTTTTTTTTTTTTTTTTTTTTGACTATTTACTTCTCTTAAAGGATTCATCTAAACCAATGACAAGAGAGTCATGGATGACTGAGCTTCCTCCAGAAATGAAAGACTTTGGTCTGGGGCCCAGAACTTTTAAGAGAAGGGCCGATGACAAATCTGGAGATCGATCAGTCTGGACAGACACTCCAGCAGACAGGGAGAAGAAAGCCAAGGTGAGAGTGTTTGTTTGTTCATGTATTTCTGCCCACGTTCACTCTATTTTGCAAGGATATAAGGCACAATAGTCTCAGGGTACTATTTTTAAAATTATGATTCCAAAAGGAAAATACAGAGTTCTCCCTGAAAGAAAATAAGGAAAGTGACAGCAGTTGCGTACTGTGTCCCAGTGAACTGTCTCATTTACATCTCAAGAAAACTCAGAGATAAGACTTCTCGACTTAATTTCATAGAGAAGAAACCAACTTTTATGAGGTCGACTTTTCTGGAATTAGAGGGCTGGTAAGTAATGAACAATGCTTCTATTCTAGACCTTCCTGTAAAAGGAGAGGAGGTAACAAAAGAGATGTGGAAGTGAGCGGCCCACTTGGAATGGCTAATGTTGGAGTGCCTTTCTACTCTTTTGTAACTGGTCTTTTACAAAAATAATCTATTGGAATTTTTGTAATTTAGCCTTTAAGATTGTTTCAAAAAAGACATTCCCTTGTTTACATGGATTTATTCATGCCTACGTTTAGTTGTGCTTTTCTCTGTCCTTCTGTTCCTCATTATAGGCAAATAGATTAGCATATAGGCAGATATGCAAGGACTGTTCTTCAGAGGACACTATGACAGAAAATGGAGCAAAAGGAAATTAAGCAACACAGTGATTTTAGGTCCTGAGATTGAGTTCTTTAGATCCTTTCCTTTTCAGTACTGAAAGTGTTTTTCTGAGTTTTACAGTGAACTCATAAAGAGGTTATTAAAACTCCTTAAATTTTATGCTGTATGATGTTAAGCATATAGTACAGCAGACCTGTATTTATGGCATGAACTATATAGTATCAGTGTCAGAGAGCTGTTCATTTTTTAGGTAGTCCCAGTAGTTTATTTTTTATTTTGTTTCCCATGCCTCAGGAGACATATCGAGATGATGCTGCTAAGACTGATGTCAAAGAAGTTACTGCTTGTGTTCTCTTCTAAGATTTTTATGGTTTCAGGTCTCACAGTTAGGTCTTGAATCCTCTTTGAATTTATTTTTGTGTGTGGTGTAAAAAAGTAGTCCAATTTCATTCTTTTGCATGTTGCTGTCCGGTTTTCCCAACACCATTTGTTGAAGAAACATTCTTTTTCCTGGTAGATATTCTTTCCTGCTTTGTTGAAGATTAATTGACCATATACTTGTAGGTTCTTTGCTTCTGGGCTCTCTATTCTGTTCCGTTGATCTGTATGTCTTTTTGTGCCAGTACCATACTGTTTTGATGATCACAGCTTTGTAATAGATCTTGAAGTGCAAAATTGTGATGCCACCAGCTTCTTCTATTTTAAGATTGCTTTGGCTATTTGGGGTCTTTTGTGTTTGCGTGCAGATGTGAGAACTGCTGGTTCTAGCTCTGTGAAAAATGCTCTTGGTGTTTTGATAGGGGTAGCATTAAATACGTAAATTGCTTTGAGTAGTAGTATGGACATTTTAACTACTTGTTCTTCCAGTCTGTGAGCCTGAAATGTCTTTCCATTTCTTTGTGTCATCTTGAATTTCTTTCATCAGTGTTTTATAGTTTCCAGAGTACAGTTCTTTCACCTCTTTAGTTAGGTTTATTACTAGGTAATAGGGGTACATTTTTAAATGGGATTGATTCCTTAATTTTTCTTTCTCTTACTTTGTTATGTTGTATACCAATGCAACAGATTCCCATACATTGATATTGTTCTGTGTGACTTTACTGAATTCATTTATCAGTTTAATAGTGTTTGGTGGAGGGGGAGTCTTTTGGGTTTTCTGTATAGAGTATCATGTCATAGGAAATAGTGAAAGCTTCACTTCTTCCTTGATGACTTTGGTCCCTTTTCTTTCTTTTTATTGTCTGGTTGCTGTGGCTGTGACTTCCAGTACTATGTTAAATAAAAGTGGTGAGAGTGGACATCCCTGTGGTATTCCTGACCTTAGAGGAAAAGCTCTCTTTTTCCCCATTTAGGATGATCTTGGCTGTGGTTTTTTCATAAATGGCCTTTATTATGTTGAGGTTATGTTCCTTCTAAACCTACCCTGTTGAGGACTTTTATCATGAATGGATGTTGTACTTTGTCAGATGCTTTTTCCACATCTGTTGAAATGATCATATGGTTCTTACCCTTTCTTTTATTAATGTGATGCCTCACATTGATTGATCTGCAAATATTGAACCACCCATGCAACCCAGGAATAAATCCCACTTGATCATAGTGAATGATTCTTTTAATGTAATGTTGGATTTGGTTTGCTAGCATTTCATTGGGAATTTCTGCATGTGTGTTCACCAGGAATTCTGGCCTGTCCTTCATTCTCTCTCTCTCTCTCTGTTTCTCTCTTTTATTTATTTATTTAGTTAGTTATTTTAATTTTAAGTAGACATTCTGTGAATTCATGACCCTGAGATCAAGACCTGAGCTGAGAACAACAGTCAGATACTTAACTGACTGAGCCACCCTGGTGCCCCGTAGTTCTCTTTTTTTAGTGCAATCTTTATCTGGTTTTAGTATCAGGGTAATGCTGGCCTCAGAATGAATTTGGAAGTTTTCTATTTCTTGAGAATAGATTTTAACTCTTCTTTAAATGTTTGTTAGAATTCTCTGTGAAGCCATCTATCTGGTCTTGAACTTTTGTTATCAGTCTATTAACTTTTCTTTTTCTTCCTGTTTCAGTTTTAGTAATTTAAATATTTCTAGGAATTTATTCATTTCTTCTGGATTGTCCAATTTGTTGGCATATAGTTTTCATAATATTCTCTTATGACTGTTTATATTTCTGGGGTGTTGGTTGTTATTTTTCCTCTCTCATAATTTTATTTATTTGGGCCCTTTCTCTTTTCTTTTTGATAGGTGTGGCTAGAGGATTATTAATTTTATTTTATTTATTTATCTTTATTTTAAGAATCAGCTCCTGGTTTCATTTATCTGTCCTGCTATTTTTTATTTTCTGTCATTTTTTTCTGCTGTAATCGTTACTGTCTCTGCTGGCTTTAGGCTTGCTTCATTTTCCATTCTTTTTCTAGCTTCTTTGGGTATAGGATTAGATTTGTGATTTTTCTTGCTTCTTGAGATAGACCTGTATTGCTAGATACTTTCTTATGAGGACTGCTTTGGCTGCATTCCAGAGATTTTGGACCATTGTGTTTTCATTTTCATTTGTTTCCATGTATTTTTTATTTCTTCTACTCATTTTTCTTTTTTAATATTTGAGTTCCCAGCATAATCTCCACTAGGTGGAGATTAAGCTAAGTGGAGACTAAGCTACTAAATTCTCACATTCACTTAGCCAAGGTGGCCTAAAAGAAGTAAGATTGCTCTTTAGAAAGAAATGGAAGTGTTCACTATAAATTGACAGACATCTGTTATGCCCTCGCCTCCCAGTCTTGACTAGCTCTATTAACTCTTTTTCTTTTTTTAAAGATTTTATTTATTTATTTATTTATTTGACGGGCAGAGATCACAAGGAGGCAGAGAGGCAAGCGGAGAGAGAGAGAGGGAAGCAGGCTCCCTGCTGAGCAGAGAACTCAATCCCAGGACCCCGAGATCATGACCTGAGCCAGAGACAGCGGCTTAACCCACTGAGCCACCCAGGCGCCCTAGATCTATTAACTCTTAATATTAAATGGTCAGGTTTTATCTCTGTCTTACCATAACATCATTTCTTCCTTAATATTTATAAATGAAAGCATCTGTTTTCTAGGAAAATATTTTATGAGAAAGTAAGAGCTGAGCTAGTCCTGTTTTTAACAGTGCTTTATTAAATACAGCATTGTTCTGTACAATTATTTTTAAGATTTTATTTCTTTGTCAGAGAGAGAACACGCAACCAGGAGTGGCAAACAGAGCAGGCAGAGGAAGAAGCAGGCTCCCTCCTGAGCAAGGCACCTGATGCGGGACTTGTTCCCAGGATTCTGGGATCATGACCTGAATGGAAGACAGGGGCTTAACTGACTGAGCCACCCAGGTGTCCCTATAGAATTTTTTTTTAAGTAGGTTCCATGCCCAACTTAGGGCTTGAAATCACAACCCTGAGATTGAGAGTCACATGCTCTACCAACTGAGCCAGCCACGTGCCCGTTTTGTACATTATTAAGATAAAAATTTTAGATGACATCCTTGGTTTTCTTAAGCAGATAACAACAGTTTACAAATATGCTTTGAGATTTGTTGGAAATTTATATCAGCACTTCATCTTGTATATGCAATGTTGTTTTGTTTTGTTTAAGATTTATTTATTTATTTGACAGACAGAAATCACAAGGAGGCAGAGAGGCAGGCAGAGAGAGAGGAGGAAGCAGGCTCCCCACTGAGCAGAGAGCCCGATGCGGGACTCAATCCCAGGACCCTGGGATCATGACCTGAGCCGAAGGCAGAGGCTTTAACCCACTGAGCCACCCAGGCTTCCCTGCAGTGTTGTTAATGTTGTGTTTTTGTTTTTGTTTTTGTTTTTTTTTAAGTTCAAATTCCAGTTGTTCACTGTTGGTATATTCTGTATATTGACCTTGTATCCTGCAGCTTTGCTATAGTGTACTTGCTTATTAGTTCCAGGAGTATTTTTGTAGATGCTTTGGAATTTTCTATATAAACAATCATGTCATCTATGAATAAAGATAGTTTTATTTCTTTTCCAAACTTTTAAACCTTTTCTCTTTATTTGTCCCCTCAAGTGATTTTACTAGTTTTAAAAACAGATAATGCAGAATTTCTTTCTCTTTTTTTCTAATTTTATTTTTAAGTAATCTCTGTACCCAATATGGGGCTCGAACTTATAACCCCGAGATCAAGAGTCGTATGCTCTACCAACTGAGACAGCCAGCCACCCCTGTAGGATTTTTTAAAGCCTCATTTTCTCTCCTACATCTCATCATTGTTTGTCAGACTCCTTTGTGAGTTTGATAAATAATTGGCTTCTTCCAATTAGTTGATTGGATAGGTTTCTTCCTTGTTTTCAAGAAAATCATCGAGTAGAACACCAACTGATTCCTTATCAACTATATGTATATGTATATTCCTAGTAGGAAAAGATTCAACAATCTTAGTTTAGTCTCTTAGTACTCAATCTGAGTAAAAATAATATTTCTTTTTTAGTTTTTCTTAACTATATGGTTCAGTAATGTGTTGCCTGTGTTCATTTTTCAGGAAACACAAGAAGCAAGGAAATCATTTAATAAGAAGGATGAAGAACATACATTGTCAGGAAGGGAAAAGAGATTGGCTGAGCAGGTATCCTCATACAATGTAAGTAAGAATAAAATATATAAGCTTTTTTTCTTTTTTTTAACAGAGTGGTCATAAGTTTCATTGTTTTTTAAATATTTATTTATTTATTTGAAAGAGAGCGAGCATGCGTGAGTGGGGGAAGGGGTGGAGAGAGAGGGAGAGAGAGAATTCCAAGCAGACCCCGCGCTGAGCGCCGAGCCTGACTTGTGGATTGATCCCAAGACCCTGAGATCACAACATGAGCCAAAACCAAGAGTCAGACTGACTGTGCCACCCAGGCGCCCCTAAGCTTTTATTTTTTTTTTCTATCCTTCAATGTTCTTCTCATATTTTTTCTCTTTCTTGTTTTTCTTTCTTTTCTATGTCTTCCTTTTTAGCTTGGTCTTTTTCTGTACAACTGCCCTGAGAAATATTCCAATCTATTGTGTTACATGTCTTTATGTAAAATCCTATTTATAGGATTTTTTTAATGTATGTGTATAATATTTTCAGTTTGTATTTTACTTAAGTCTTATGTTAGAAATTTAATTTGTAGAGATTAGAAACAGATGATCAGAAGCAAGAGCCCCTGCCCTGCAGCCACTCCCCACCCCACCAGGGGGCCTGCACCATCCAGCCATGGTCAGTCCCACCATGTTCTGTGATGTCACCCTGAACAGGGAGCCCTTGGGCCGCCTCACCTTGGAGCTGTTTCAGACCAGGTTCCAAACACAGCAGAGAACTTCCGTGCTCTGAGCTCTGGGGAGAAAGGATTCGGTGATAAAGTGCCGGCTTTCACAGGATCATTCTGGCAGTTCTGTGCCAGGCTGGGGATTTCCCCCCCGTACTGGCACTGGTGGCCTGTCCATACAGGAAGAGAAATTCGCTGGCGAGAATTTCGTCCTGAAGCACACAGGTCCTGGCATCTTGTCCAAAGGCTGCACCCCACACAAACGCTTGCCAGGTTTTCATCGGAACCACCCACACAGAGTGGTTGGGCAGCAGGCAGTGGTCTCGGGCGAGGTGAGAGGGCAGGAATACTGTGCACGCCATGGGGCTGTTTGGGACCAGAAACGGCAAGACTAGCAAGATCACTATTGCTGACTGTAGACGCACCTAAAAAATTTGACTTGTATTTTACCTTAGCTGGCAGACCATTCCTTCCGTAGCCCAGGAAAGCAACCTCCACCCCCATCTGCTCGAAGTACCGGTAATCTTTGTGCTCTTGCTGCAGTGCTAATGGATTCCATATTTTCCTTGGCCCCCTTCCAAATCCAGCCGGTTGCAGAGTTAAGTTTATGATTGTGGCGTGAAAACTAAACAACAACAAAAGAAAGCAAGAGCCCTACTAACTCCTAGAGATCCTCAGTTCATATTTCAAATTATAAGCCGATTTGGAATGTTTGATGTGAAGATTTAAATATGGAAGAAAAATGGTTTTTAAGATATAGTTCAATCAAAAAAAAAAGATACAGTCCAATCTAAATTTATAAACTAAACAGTGTTCAGTTAACATTTTGTTATTTCATTATATTCTCTTACTTTAAAAACAAAACAAAAACTTTTGAGTGGTCCAGCTAAATGTAAATCACCAGACCCTTTGGGCCCTACAGTGTTCAGGTATCTAAGGAAAATTACCTCTGTTCCCAGCGTATTAATTAATGAAAAGTTTCCCAAACATTAAAAATATAGTTAGCGTGATTAATTGGACCCGTGTAGACCAGTATACAAACAGTGAAGCATACATGAAACATTTTTTTTTAAACTGACCAAAACTCAACCCACAATGGAGCATTTATGAAAACTGACCAGCTTAAGAGTCAAATCTCAATAAAACTGGAAGAATTACTGTCATTAAAACCATGTTCTCTGACCACAAAGAATTTAAGTTAAAATTTGGAATAATTTAAAAGCCTTGTACAACTTAAAATTAGAAAAATTCAGAATTTAAATTTTGCATGAAGGACAACATGATAATGAAAGTTAGAAAATACGTAGACATGAATAACACAAAAATACTACATATCAAAAATGTGGGCAGTGCACTATCAGGTGGTACTTAGAGGCAAAATTATAGCTCTCATGAGTTCTGTTAGAAAAGACTAACTAAAAATCAATGAGCTGGGCCTCTTTCCAAATAGGCATTTCCAGTAGTAAACATACATCTACCCCCAGAACCTATAGTTTTACCCTTGGGCATCTATCTACTTAAGGCAAATGAAAACCTATTCACACAAAGACTTGAATATGCTTTATTGTTAATGTCCTCAAAAAAACTTCTAGAAGAAACTCTGGATTCCTGGTTAGCTCAGTCGGTTAAGCGTCGGCCTTCAGCTCAAGTCATGATCCCAGGGTCGGAGTCCCACATCGAGCTTCTCCCGCTGCCTGCTGCTCCCCCTGCTTGTGGTCTCTCTCTCTCTCACTTTCTGAGAAATAAAATCTTGAAAAAGAAAAAGAAACTCTACCTATGAAACTAATAATACACTATATGTAAACTAACTGAATTTAAACTAAAAAGAAGATTTGCACATTGAAAAAAGACTTCTATAAGAACGTTCATAGAAGCTTTGTTCATATAAGCAACTATCTATGGACAGCTCAGATGTTCATCAGGAAGAGAAAGAAAAACTGAATGCAGTGAAATACTACTTAGCAATAAAAAGAAACAAATCACAGATAGATGGAACAACATGGATGAGTCTCGAAGTCATTACACTGAGTACAAGGAAATATGTACAAGGAAGTACATACTGCACCATTCCATTTAAGTGATGCTCTACATTAAGCAGAATGAGTCTGTGGTTGAAAAAAAGCAGAATACTGGTTGTAGGAGTTGAGTGTGGGCGTTGACTAGGAAGAGGCAAAGTGTTCAGTGATAGAAATGTTCCAGATTTTGATTGAGCCCCAAGCTGGGTTCGGTGCTGGGCATAGAGTCTGCTTAAGATTCTCTCTCTGCCCTTCCTCCCAGCTCCCCTCACATTCTCTCTCTCTAAAATAAAATAAAATAAAATAAATTTTAAAAATATATGAAAAAGATTATAGTTATAATCTTATGCTGAAATTTTATTCACAAGATTTACTTTTCAAAATAGTAATAGTCTTAAGACCACCCTCTAACTCTTGGTTTGGATAAATCGAACACTCTTTTAAAGTATTACCATGAAGACAAAAACAAAAAACAAAAAACTAGCCTCTTAGCGTGAATTTTCAAAAGCAGTTAAAAAATGATCTCATTCAAAATAAATTGCACTGGCTTTTAGAAAATGTTATAAAACACACATTTTGTTAAATGAGTAAATTTGGCAAATCAGCAATTTGGTCATTTAGCAAATTACTCTGTACGTGAATGGTCCTCAGGGTGATTTTTAGTGAATGGACTGTTTCTGGTTGTTTCCATAATTTTTTTTTATAGCTCCAGCATTGGTTTGGTCCTGGGGATCTCAAGGTACAAATTACGCTGAAACAGTGTCCCTGAAGCTGCAGACAAAACAGCTCATTTATCATAAAGAATTTGAGCACTTGAATCGTTTGAATTGATTGTAGTAATCCAGTGGTTTAACGTAGTCCTCTCTTTACTGGTGTTTAATTTAATAATAGAGGGCATTGGTAAATTGAAGCCCGCCATCTTTGTTCCTCCGTTATTGTTTGATTTTGTTACCTTTTGTGCAGTTTCCCGTTTTGTTTTGTTTTGTTTTGTTTTTTAAAGAGAGGGATGGGGGAGCAGAGGGAGAGGAAGAGCGAGTTGACGTGGGGCTTGATCTCAAGACCCTGAGATTGTGACCTGAGCTGAAATCAAGAGTTGGACACTTAACCAACTGAGCCAGCCAGGCACCCCATCCTTTTGTGCAGTTTTGATCATCGGTATCAATCCCGTTCTTCAAGTGGCTCAAGGTGAAATAGGGCCTCTATAGCATCATTCTTTCTCACATCACCACACATCTCTTTCAAACCTTGTTCTCTGTTTTCTCCAGCACCTTCTTATACTTCAGGCCTACCCCCTGCCAGCTCTTGATAGCCTGTCTACCTTCAGCTTTACTACCCCACTAATGAGGTTTTTTCTCATTCATGAGGGAGGGAGGGGAAAATGTGGAGAAATCTAAAAGATTAAGGTTTTCTAGTATGGCTTTCTTACATTTGTATATATATATATTGTATATATATATATATGATATATATATATATGATACATTATAGTTATATATATATTATATATATATATATGATACATTATAGTTCCTCATCCTACAATTAACCCTGCTCTTCATGTCCTTTGTCTTGCTTTCTCTCTCCTCTGATTTTTAAAAGCACGGGTTTCTGAGACTCAGAGTTGGCAATTTAGATTCACGAAATCTAACAGCGGGGCTCAGGAATCTGTATTTCTTTTCAGTCAGGAGTGGAGACCAGCAGTCTTCAGGTGTTTTTGCTTGGTATCCCCTAAAAGAAACCTTTATCCTTAACAACTAAAAATTTTTATTGTAAGTTTCAGTAATTACAAAAAATGTATAGTATAGGGTATTACTCTGTTCAGTGTTTCAGATGGAATCCAAGTGACATAGCAATTCAGGATCAGTTATTAGCCATTAAAATATATACCTGAAAAAGCACTTTCTTAACATTTGACAGTTTTATTTCATCCTTTTTTCTCCTTGAATTCATAATTTTCTCTTCTGCCACAGAATTTTTTCATAATAGAAGTCTCTTACACTTGAAAATCTTTTATGATAATATTGACAAGTATCTCTCCCTCTCCCTTTGCCCCTCCCCACCTCACATGCACACTCTTTTAAAATAAACAAGTCTTAAAAAAAAAAAAAAGTGGAAAGCACTTGACTTGCAAATCAATTTGTTTCTAAAAGATTTTACGAAGATTTATGAAATGAGTGAGAGGGGTTAGGAAAATTTGAGAGTGGTAATTCAAATAAATACTAAACTAACATAATATCTTTTTTTTTTTAAGATTTTTTTTTTTTTTTAATTGCCAGAAAGCGAGCACGGGGGAGAGAGAAAGCGAGAGTGCAAGCAGGGGGAGCAGCAGGCAGAGGAAGAAACAGGCGCATTGCTGAGCAAAAAGCCTGATGTGGGACTTGATCCCAGGACCTTGGGATTGTGACTTGAGTCAAAGACAGACACTCAACTGACTGAGTCACCCCGGTGCCCCAACATAACATCTTTTGTACATTCTGCTAAAACCTACAGTTCCAGATTGAACTCATTCAGTTGATGGGGAATAACTACCACATGACCTAATTGGCAAAGTCGGTTCTGGTTGCTAAATCAGCCAATTAAGAGTCGTTTTCTGGGGACGCCTGGGTGGCTCAGTTGGTTAAGCAGCTGCCTTCAGCTCAGGTCATCATCCCAGCGTCATGGGATCGAGTCCCACATCGGGCTCCTTGCTCCGCAGGGAGCCTGCTTCTCCCTCTGACTCTGCCTGTGCTCACTCTCGCTCGCTCTCTCTCTGACAGATAAATAAATAAAATCTTTTTAAAAAAAAAAAGACTCACTTTCTGTCAGAAAATCTTACTTCATTTTTTCATTCAAATAGACGTGTTAATGATTATCCCAGTGACACTTCAGAACTCTGAAGCAGATGGGTGGGCAGGATAGTTTTTCTCTTGGATCAAATAGGGTGCTGCCATTTTCACCGTTTCTTACCAGTGTTATGTTGCTTTCACTGCCTTTACTTCTTTGCTCTCAAACACATTCTTTAACAGAGTAGGGCCTGGAAGAGATGTCATTGCTAAGCAAAAATTGCCCTTTCTTCCACTGCCCTTCTATTCAGTCTGTTTGAGCACAGAACATTCAAACAAAAACCAAAACACCAATTTCTGAGAGACACCACACACTTAAGAGAAATATGTTTAAGACACAGAACAGGGCGCCTCAGTGGCTCAGTTTGGTTAAGCATATGACTTGATTTCCACTCAGGTCATGATCTCTGGGTTGTGAGATCAAGCCTCACTTTGGGCTCCCCAGTAAGTGGGGAGTCTGCTTGAGATTCTCTCCCTCTGCTCAGGCTCTCTCTCTCTCTCTCTCTCTCTCTCTTTCTCTCTCTCTCCCTATCTCTCTCTCTGTCAGGTAATCTTTTTTAGAAAAAGATCCTCTCCTTCTGCCCCCGCCAACTCCTACTCTCTAAATAAATAAAAGTCTTAAAACACACACACACACACACACACACACACAGAAGAACCAAAGCCTTCCTGAGTTTATAGTACCTCAGTTAGAGGAAGTATTTCACATTTTTTGTTTGAAACCTTGGAGACTTGCTCTCCTAGGCAGTATTCTTACAGTAAGATTCTGAGAGGCCTCTCTTTTGTGAAGTAGCCAAGGGCTCTAATAAAAGGGGAGAGATCAAGCTAGCAAGATGCCTTATGGAGCAAGTCAATTTTAAGTGAGGGTACATGAAGAAGTTGAGCTTTGTGGGTAGATAACCTTAAAATTATCCATGTCTTTGTACCACACGAATTCCACTCTCTGTAGCCCGCAGGCCCACATCTGCCCCCCACTGAAACTAATGGCCTTTGCTCAGAACTCATCCTACTAGGTATATTTGAAACCGTGAGCACCTGTCCCAACTAAGAAGAAAGAGAATGAGCGATGTAAGAGAAAGAACAGTAAACTGAAAGGAACAAAAATCTCTTAGCTTATGGAATATGCCAGTAGATCCTGAGCGGGCCTTGAATTTTGTCACTCCTGTGCCATTATTTTTTGGGTTTGCCCTTGTTTCTGCGTTGGCCTGGCCACACCCTTTGCTTCCTGTGCACCTATTCAGGCGGCAGACCAGCACATCCATGACTCTTTACCCAGGCTCCTCAGTGACGATGTAATTGCTCTTCCGTCCTCACCATGCTCTTGGCTTGGACTCTAATTATGACACACCACATGTGGTTATTTCAAAATGTATTTCCTCTCTGTCTTGGTTTTTTTTTTTTTATTACTATTATGTAATGGTAGTTAGTAGATATCTTCATTATGGTTGAATTGAATTTGCCTCCGCTACATATTTTCTTCATGGATCCTGTCTTGGATTTGGCAAAACCTGACAGGGTCTATAAAAAGCCCTCCTTAATTTCATCATTACTGCTTAGTCATTTTGCTTCATGATCCTATTCTGTCCACAATCTAGACAAGGATTTTCATTTCTACTCTCTTGCTCTCCCCCAGGAATCAAAAAGATCAGAATCTCTTATGGACATTCATCATAAAAAATTAAAGAATAAAGCTGCTGAAGAAAAAAATAAGCCCCAAGAAAGAATACCATTTGACCGTGATAAAGATCTCAAGGTTAATCGGTTTGATGAAGCTCAGAAAAAAGCTCTGATAAAGAAATCTAGAGAACTAAACACCAGATTTTCACATGGCAAAGGCAGTATGTTTTTATAAGTAAGTATGAGAGGTCTCTTTTCAAACTGATAAATTTGAACTTTTCTAAATACTCTGTTATCCAGAAATAGTTGTGTGTAAAATCTATTTCCTTTTATAATAAAGTAGATTATAAACATGAAAATCTTTTTTGATAAGTCGATCATGATTTTTTGAATATTCAGCCTTGTGGGATTAAAAAATGTAGTTTACTTTGAAAAATAGCTTTGTCTTCAGGCATTGCTATTAAAGACACTGAAGTTAAAGTTTATAAGAAATGGCCAAAGAATGAGTGATTTGAAGCTTGGTTAAATATGCATGCTTTTTTAAAGAACGAAGAAAGGAGATGCATGTATAATCTCTGTGTTAAACAAGATCACAGTTAGAAAACATTCTTTGCTTTGAAAGCTTCTCTGTGAGTTAAGCTTAAGTTCAAAATCATTATATCCTTCATCCACAGCCCAGTCTGACAAGGGTTCGTAAAGGTGAGTAAGGAATTATGTAAAAGCTGAGGTTGCTTCTTAAAATCTTGAGCATTTTTAAATGTATGAAACCTGTATCAATATTAAAGTGTGGCTTTGAAAGAAAATACAGGGGCGCCTGGCTGGCTCAGTCAGTGGAGCATGTGACTCTTATTCGCAAGGTTGTTGTGAGTTCGAGCCTCACGGCGTGTAGAGATTACTTAAAAATAAAATCTAAAAAAATAAAGGAAAATACAGTTAAAGTTAGAAATATTTTCCAACTTACTGAACTTTCTTATTCTTCAGGGGGATTTCTCTGTGCAGTGAAGAAAAGTTGAAGAATACGCTTTTATCTGTCTGTCCACCTTTATCCCTTTGTTTTGAGTTTCTTGAGATTAGAGATGACTTCAGTTTTAAAAACCATACAAACTTACCTTGTGTGTATATCCTGTAAGTTCTATGGAAACCTAGTCAGTATTTCTTATGTGGAATAGAATTTTGTGTGTCTTCGGCTTCTGAGGAAGTGTGGGCTTTTCTTCAAATAATTATTTTGAGGCTCTCCCATCCGAGCCCTAATTTTTGTGGTGTCTCACAAGTATCCTGTAAGATCTTGGTCAGGACTACCCACCAAATCCCCACCAAAGCTTAGACCTCCTCATCAAATGTTACTCACCTGCCCCTGGAGTAAATGTGCCGGGTCCTTGCAGTAAATCCATGAATTTGAAATTGTTTGGGTTTTCCCTCTAAACTGTGAATACACATTTACAAATAGAGGGCTCAGAGGTTTCATCTGTTTTGTTCACATTTGCTTGTTTGGGCGATCAGGGTTTTTTATTTGTTTGGGCTTTTGTTTTTCTATTTTGGTTGGTTCTATTTGGTTTTTGTTTTTAAGTCAGCAAGAAGGGCCTCTGCATTATCTCATGTGCTAAGGAAAAACTATATTGATTTTTCCAATATTAATAAGTATTTCTGGGGGAGGCAATCTGAGGGACAAAATATGCCCTTAAGCATTAGCAGTGTGAAGTCTAAGCCTTGGTCTCCATGGTCTCAGTCAAAGCTTTCTAATTAAGTCTTTAAACTTTGCTTTGCGATGATCTTATTTTACCCTTTTATAGATTTTAGCTAATTTATTATAAACTGATCTTTTTTATCAGTCATGAATAGTCTCTTAAAAAAATCAAGCTCCTAATCCCTGAATACAGAAATATAAATGGACACATTAATCATAACCACCCTAATGAGAGTATGTAAGTTTGTAATGCTTGAGGTACCATCTGTCGGGATGTTAAATAGAATATTCTAAATGGTTAAATCCTAAATTCAAATTCTCTAAGTTTTGTTTTCTTACGGAGCCATTCTAATTGTTCACTAGTTCTGTGGTCTATTCTTGATAAAGCATGAAGGGTTTTGTTTTTTGTTTTTTATGGGGAAAAACACAAAATGAGAGACGAGGTGGGAAGTGTGAGGTTTCAGTGGAAAAACATTCTGATTCCTTGTTCATTTAGGCTTTATGACAATTGAGTGACCTCTTCAGATTATGGCACAAATTATTCTTTGCTTTTATGATATCAGCCTAAACAGTAGCCTAATCAAGGAGTGTAGCTACTAAAACGATGAATTATTCTCCCAAGCAAACCGAGAAAGCCTCTTGTCTCAGAACTTGAACAGAACTACCGTTTGCCTAAGATCTCATTTTTAGTGAGTAATATTTTCTGAACCCAAAACTTTGTATAAAAGCATCCATTGCTCTTATTTAATTTTGTTACAATTTTTCGCCAATGAAAGGAAGAAATGTTTTCTAATTCCTTATCCTTGTATGAATTCCTAACATATATTTTTGGGAAATTTGGTATTTTTTAAAGTAAAAATGTCACCTTTGGTTACTTATTTTTCTTTGTTTTCTTCATCTTAAAGAGATAGGATATTTCCATATCACCTATTTACTGTTTTTCCCCTCACCTTGAAGCATCTTTGTCCTCAGCAAAAGGGAGAAAACCTCTTTTTTCGGCCTAATGCTTTCCATGAGTTACCACCTTATTGCTTCTTGTCACCCCAGGACAGTTTTAATCAAATGTAAGGCCAGACGGGAGGTTTTTATGCCCCTCCCCCAACAGGGACTATGCCCAATATAACAGTATTGATAATAGAATAGAGTTGCTATTTACACAGAATGGAAAGGTGCTCATGTCAGCCCCTCCCCTCTTCCAAAGTGGTGAAAAGCCTACTTAAATCAAGTCTCCATCCATCTGGCAGAAAATTGGCTTTGCTGACATCTTCTAATAAGAACTTTTTAATTTCCTATACTTCTTGGCTAAGTTTTCTAGAACTGCATCCTCCTTTGAAACTTCAAAATGAAGAAGAAAAAAGAACAACACTCAGTTCAAAGGGTGAAGCAGATACTTTAACTTTCTTTTCCATTGAAGGTGACATCTAAGTTCATTGTACCTGAAAGTACATGATTTTTGTCCACCTCTGTAAATCGTCATCTCAGATTGAGTTACTTCCACAAGTAACCACATTACTGATAAATAAATGGTGACTTTAGCAAGTGAGAGAATTGGGAATGGGGACAGAAAGTGAGAGATGATGGCTTCACCCATTCATTATCAGGTAAATTAAAGCCTTTTTATATTGGGCAAAATATTGTAAATTAAGTCCTGCTCTTTAAAAAAAAAAAAAGCCATGGTCTTACTAAAAGTTTTTAATTGTCTTCGGATATAGCAACCATTCGACATTTAATTTATCTCTTAAACTTTTAGTATTTCTCTGACTTAATGACTTATTTAAAAGTGAGGTTGAGAGGGACACCTGGGTGTGGCTCAGTCGGTTGAGTGTCTCCCTTCAGCTTGGGTCATGGTCCCGGGGTCCTGGGATCAAGCC
The DNA here is from genome assembly GCF_964662115.1 of Mustela nivalis. Lineage (NCBI taxonomy): Eukaryota > Metazoa > Chordata > Mammalia > Carnivora > Mustelidae > Mustela > Mustela nivalis. Next base: position 33,969,684 of record NC_139034.1, on the reverse strand, counting down.
CCGCATCAGGCTCCCTGCTCAGCGGGAGGCCTGCTTCTCCCTCTCCTACTCCCCCTGCTTGTGTTCCCTCTCTCGCTGTCTCTCTGTCAAGGAAATAAATAAAATCTTTAAAAAAAAAAGAAGTGAGTTTGAGATTGACATGGTACCAAAACTTATATGCTCCAGAATAGATTAGTAGTTATTCTATAAATTATTTGGTCCCCAAACATGATGGCACTTTTTATTTCTTATATAGGGTGGATAATGTTAATATTATTACTCAAACGTATGATCATGGGAGATGAATTGTTAAACTGTCTACAAGAGTTCTGTCATGTCTCTTTTGTACTTCTTCCATGCTAATGATAAGCATTGTCAGAAAAAGCAATTCTCTGTTGAGTTATGTAGCTCAGAGGAAGAATTAATGTGGGGGGAACTGGTTAGAAATAGTGCCTGTGTAACATCAGTGCCAGCTCTTCTCTTTCATGATACTAATTTATTTTACTTTGACTTTTGATGCCATCGTGAGATTTAAGTCTGCAGTTACAGAAGTCATGCATTTCCTATTATAGGAGAGTTGGGGGTTTTTGCAGCTTAAAAAATTGTTCAACTGTGACTCTAGTTTGTAAAATACTATAAAGAGCTATACACTGCCCCTTTGAATCTCTTCATTTTGAACTCTACAGGAAAAGACTTTTTAGAAAAGAGTTCTTGGTGTATAATTTTTTACGTATAAATAAAGTTTCATCTCTGAGAAGTTGTGGACTTTTATTTGTGTTCTCTTAATATAATTAACTTGTCTGAAGCCAGCAATACTAGCAAAAAAAATATTCCACAAAAATATATTCTGGCCAATCAGATCATTTTAGGAAGAAACCTCACTTGCCACGTTTTCATTATCCCGGTCTAACTACAAATATTAACTGTTTCTTTAGACATGCAAGACAAATTGGAAATGCTCTTAAGAGCATCATGACCCAAGAGGGGATAGAGCTGGCTTATAACCAAGATTCCATTGTTCTGTGAATCATAAGACTTTAGAACAGTTGGTGGGTGTTTTCAGGGGTGTTTGATGATCACCTTTTCTTTTTCCTTTCTCTACTTCCCAGATTCTTTCAGAAAGCATGTGTTCTTTTTTAATTTGAGGTGGGGAGGCTAATCCCCCTTTTTATAACATTCTGATTTTTTATTATATAGGGTTAGTTGAGGACAAGAAACTTTTCAGGTAAAATGGTAAGGAAAGTCTGAAGAGACATTTAAGCTGAAACCTAAAAATGAAAAAGATGCTAGCAGAATGAGCAGTACTGACCACATATGCAAAGGCCTTGAAGCATTAGTTGGGAAGTGTTTGAAGAACTGTACTAGTGTGGGCGGTATATAAAAAATATGGGGGCTCAAGGTTGGTCCCTGCTACTGATGCTAGGAACCCCATACAAGGGCATCTGACCCAGTTTTAGAAGGCAAAAGGAAGCCTCCCAGAGGAGAGTATGCTTTAGCCAAGTCATAAACCTCACATAGGAGTTAGCCAGATGGGTCCTAATACTAAAGATCTACCCTCCTGGCTATGTCTGAATTTCCCAACCATGTCTGAATTCACCCTTTAGGCCCAGTGCTCTGAAGACAGCATGTACTCATGTCCTCAACAGAAAATTAACACATTGAACTTCTGCCCATACATGTCACCAAAACTAATTATTTTAAGTATTATTATTATTTTTTAAGTAGAGCTGGAGTCATTTTTCTGTTTTTTCAAAATTTGTCATGAATTATTGTTCATTTCCTTCTCATGGGCCTAATTATTAAGGATTAAATACATTATTTTTAAGAGGTAAACAGTACTAGATGAATGCAACAGATACCAATTGAGTAATTAATCTTTAGAATTCCAGGACGTGGAAGAATATTTTCATTCATTTTTTTCTTAATTTGTGATCCTTGGACCACCTGAGGAGATTGATCAGAATCACCTGAGGAGATTGATAAATGCAGGTTCCCAGGCCAACCCCTCTTGAATGGAAATGTTTGAGGTTAGAGTCGGGTAATCTCTGTTTTTAACAATTTTCCAGGTCATTCTTTGTAAACTCAGGTTTGAGAATCACTGCACTACTTATCTACATAATCATTTTATGTTGCATAGCTACAATCACAAGTACCAGCAATAACTTGGGTTTTGAAGAGTGGATTGTCATTTCTGTTAACTAAATCAATCCCTAAAAGGCTTTATTCTTGAGACATTTTTCCCAGCCTGCTACCTTGGGGCTCAAAATTCTACTGTCAGTGATAATTTAGTTTCATTAGACTGCCTTCTCTCAGGCTACCTTTTTTTTTTTTTTTAATTTAAATTTATTTGACAGAGATCACAAGTAGGCAGAGAGGCAGGCAGAGAGAGAGGAGAAAGCAGACTCCCTGCTAATCAGAGAGCCCGATGCGGGGCTCGATCACAGGACCCTGGGATCATGACCTGAGCCGAAGGCAGAGGCTTTAACCCACTGAGCCACCCAGGCGCCCCTTAGGCTACTTTTAAAATGGAAGAATCTTGGGACGCCTGGGTAGCTCAGTTTGTTAAGCATCTGCCTTCGACTCAGGTCATAATCCTGGGGCCCTTGGATTGAGTTCCACACCTGGCTCCTTGCTTAGTGGAAGCAAGTCTGCTGCTCCCCCTGCTTGTTCTCTTTCTGGCAAATAAATAAAATGGAGGAGTCTTTAGGAATAGTTAGGTTATAAGGTTCTTGTCCCTGGCTGTTGGGTCCCATGAGATCACTGAATACCCCGGCATTGAAGAACACTGAAAGGGCCAGGGGCCTGCCCAATGGATGCTAATGACAAACTCCAGAGGTAGTCTCTGCCTTATGACCTTTCCTTAGCAAAATTCATCAGTGTTACCGAAGTGCTTTGAGGTCATAGATAACCGTGCCTGGACAGCTAATTATCTTAACTAAAGAACTTTGAAAGCAAGTCGGTTTACTTTTAGATATCATTTTCTGTATTTGCTAACAAAAGAAAGATGACAGTAGATTTAAAAAATGGCAAAAAGAAACAAAGGGGCATGATTGTGTTAAGGCTGAAAAATTTCAAGGACCTATGCTAGAATGTTAAAAAGAACTGCAAAACTCAGTTCAGTTCTCTGATAACCACCCTTCTATTGTCCAACTTCCATTTGGTTTCCTTAGGTTGGAGTAATGTTGGCCAAACCGGCCATTTGATAAGGTATCGAGTCCTAAAGTTTTCTCTTCATACAGTCAATGCCCTGAGATGAAAACAGATGTGCTCCTTCTATCACCGGACACAGAGACCTCACTAACATAGGGGAGTTAGTTACACTAAACTAATTAAGAGCAAAAACATTGGAAATGGCAGCCTGGAATGGAATTTCGAGCTCTGCTACTAGCTGTGTAGACTTGAGAAATTTCCCTAACCTATTTCAGCCAAATTTGTCTTAAAATGAGAACGGTAATATCTCACTGGCTGCTATGAGGATTATGGAAATGACAGATGTAAACAATTAGCACAAAATCCAATAATCAGTGATGGTTATCGTTGTAGACCCCTGGATGATAAACCCGCACGGACTTTCGTAGACATACCCGTTCCTTCGTTATAATCTCAGAGCAGTCCTATATTTATCAGGACTCTTGGCAGCAAGTGAGAGAAATCTAACTCAAACTGACTTCAGCAATTAAAAAAAAGAGATAATTTATCTTTTGTAATATAATGTAATGAAAAGTCTAGAATGTAGCCCTGGTTTTAGGTACAACTAGATCTGAAGGCCCAAATTATGCCAACAGAACTCTGTCCCTGTCCCTCAACCTGCTTTCGTTTGTGTGGACCTGATGGTTGCATGGGCTTCCTAGTTGGTGACAACCGTGGATAGCAGCACCTTTAAAGCAATAGCCTACCAGCTTTGCCAATGAAAAGAAAGCTTCTCCCCCATTAAATCCAGTCAAAGCCCAAGGACTAATTCTAATTGGCTCCAAGGACAAGCTTTGGTCATTTGTTCATCCCTGAATCAATCATGGTCAGGAGAGACAGCACCTGGTTACCCAGGCTGGCTCACATCCCCTTCCTGTGAAGCTAAATCCTACCCAACCACACAGACTTCAATGTTGGGAGGGTAGTTCCCTCAAAGAAAATAAAAGTGCTATATCTTGAAACAAAGTAACACATGCTACAAACGCAAAAACAGCTGATGCTTGGGTTAGCCTCCATCTCAGTTTTCATTTCTACCCATATTCCAATGAGAATACCAGTGTTCTGGGGTGCCTGGGTGGCTTAGTCAGTTGAGCGTTTCCCTTAGGCTCGGGTCATGGACCCGGGGTCCTGGGATCAAGCCATGCATTGGGCTCCCTGCTCAGCAGGAAGCCTCCTTCTCCCCCTGCTTGTGTTCCCTCTCTCACTGTCTCTCTGTCAAATAAATAAATAAAACCTTAAAATAATAATAATAATACCAATATTCTGTTTTCCAAAATAGGATGCCACCCAACTGCCTGTCAGTTCTCCCCAGGTTATCATTATTACTACCCAGGCATGTGACTCTCCCGTTAGGTATCTTCCGGTCCAGGTCTCGGGGTGATGAGTCTGTGTGTGGGGAGGCAACATGCATAACTGAAATGCTTTACAGATACCTGAGCCAGGTAAGGTTCCACCCAGTAATATAGTCCTTGTCTCCTGCTTCTTGGCTTCCATCAGACCTTCTGACATCAAGAAGCACACTGAGCACAATGTAGATGAGAAATGAAGTCATCACAGTGTATCCACCACATTCTGCTGCAATGTACAAATCACAATACAATCTGCTGCAATGTATGAATCACAGGACAATTCAGAATGATTTATTTAGCCTTTCTTTTTACAAACGAGATAAGAAAAAGAAAAGGGAAATGACAAATTGTAGAAAATTGCCACCTTCAACCCAATCAATAGCAAAGAAGCTTGCCTGACCTTGCCCATTAATCATGTATCTTGGATAGAAGGTATTCAATGTCTGAGGTAGCTCTTGAGAGGGGAGAGCCAAAGTGGGGACCACAAACCCCCACATAAAACTCGGTGGCAGCAAGAAGGAAGATAGGAGAGTCTCAAATTCTCTCCTGAGCACGTGGGGGTCTAGGTCTGGAAAATTGCCACGGGCAGTAGGCACATGGTAGCCCTCAAAAGCCCGTCCACCCAGAGAATCACAATGTGACTTGTTTGAAGTAAGGGTCTTTGAAGATGTAATTATACTCAGGATGAAATCATCCTGGATTGAGGGTGGGCCTTACATCCAATGACTGGTATCCTTATTAGAGAAAGTTCTATTTGCCACGAGCCAAGGAACTTTACAAGCCACCAGAAGCTGGAAGAGGGAAGGAACGATTCTCCCCTGGAGACTTCAGAGGAAGCGTGGCCCAGCCATCACCTTGATTTTGGACTTGTGGACTCCACAACTATGAAAAATAAGTTCTGTTGTTTTAAGTTGCCAAGTTGTGGCAGGTTTTTGCAGCAGAACTCAGAAACTAATGACCAAACGGGAACTGAATTCACCTTTGCTTTTTCAAGCCCAAGATGGCGACCTCATGTTAGCAACTTCTAGCTGGCCATAGTGTTGACTGAGGGCACTGATGGGCCCCTGGATTCACCAGGCGCTCTGCTGGTTTCTAGTCTCTGTGCCAGAATGCTTTCCTAAAGGAAACTGGAGGTATTTTTACCTAAAGAAGGGAATATATTCTAGACAGGTAAAAACGTGAAAACAAACAAAACAGTCAGTGAAAAGCCTGACAGGGATTAATAAGAAATAGATTTTTTTAAGTGTTGTCAAGTGGAAGTAGTTCTTTAATAAATACTTGGTTTCGATTAGCAATCAGATATGTTGCTATAGTGCCGCTGGCCTCCTATGCATCGCAATTACATAATTTGTGAATGTTATGTTTCTAAAGATAATAAGATGAGGGGTCTGGGGGACTCCTGGGTGGCTCAGTCAATTAAGCATGCTCAGGTCATGATCCCAGGGTCCTGGCCTTGAGCCCGACGTTGGGCTCCCTGCTCAGTGGGGAGCCTGCTGCTCCCTCTAGCCCTCACCCTGCTCATGCTCTCTCTCTCTCTCAAATAAATAAATAAAATCTAAAATAATAATAATAATAATAAGGTGGGGGGGGTCTTACATAGGTAACTATTTTTAAATGAGCTTTGTTTGTACTTCCTCCCCAGGAATTGCACTTCAATGTGTGCAGTAATCACATTAATTTAGGCATTAATAATATAAATTATTAGAGTATAAGCTTTGAATTCTTAAGTTGTAATGCAGAAAAGGGTTCAGAATTCATTTAGACCAACGCGGTGTGTAGCTATAGCCAAAATAATAATAATTATTATAATTATACGCATCTCTTTAAAGCTAATAGGTTATTACATCAGAGAGAAAAGGAATACGAGGAATAAAAAGTGGTGCTACATTTGGACAAAACTATGGTGTGTCTTCCTAGAAAACTGTTTCTTGTTCTAATTGCTATACCTCAAGAAAAGATGTAATGGGGAGAGATCCCCTAGTGGCTCAGTCAGTTAAGCGTCTGCCTTCAGCTCAGGTCATGATCTCAGGGTCCTGGGATCAAGCCCCACATTGGGCTCCTTGCTCAATGGGGAGACTGCTTTTCCCTCTGTTTGCTGCCCACCCCTGCTTCTGCACACACACACTGTCTCTTTCCGGCAAATAAATAAAATCTTAAAAAATAAATAAATTTTTAAAGATGAAACCATAAAAGTACTGGAAGAAAATGTGAGAGAACTTAATTTCATAATCTCAGAATGGGCAAGGACTGCCATAGGATAACGTAACTTCTAGAAGTCCTAAAATAAAATGTTGATGAACTGGATAATATTAAAGAAAAATTGAAAGCTTCAAAAGACAAATGAATATTTGCAACTCATGTCACAGACAAAAGTGTAATGTCCTTAGCATTTGGACAATTGATAAAAGTCGATAAGAAATTCAACAACAAAGGACATCTGGGTGGCTCAGCTGGTTAAGCGTCGGACTCTTGACCTTAACTCAGTTCTTGATCTCAGGTTTGTGAGTTCAAGCCTTGCATTGGGCTCTATGCTGGAGCCTACTTTAAAAAAAAAAAAAAAAATCAACAAGCCAACAGATAAATGGGCAAAGAGTATGAGCCCAATTCATAGCAGCAAGATAGTAGAAGATTAAATATATGAAGAGAAACTCAATCTTGCCCATAAAAAAGGACAAACAAGTTAAAAACTACAATAAATCACTTTTCAGTTAATAGGTCAGGAAAAGTAAAAAATGTTAAAACACTTTGTTGGCAAGGGTGGTAGGAAATGTGCTCTTCACATTGTTGGAAGGACTATAGACTGTTGTGGCCTTTTTGGCGATTTGTGAATATTCATAAAAATCACATACAAAAGAACAGTAATTCCACTGTTAGGAATTTAGCCTACACGTATACTCGCAGAAATATAAAAGGACGTATCATTTCAAATTGCACATTGTTTGCAGTAGTAAGACATAAATGCCCATCACAGGGGACTGGCTTAACAGAAATTACAACACCGCTTTATTAATAGAATGAGTCAGTTGTGTACATCCTGATATGAAACCATCTTCAAGTTAGATTAAGTGAAGGGGTGCCTGAGTGGTTCAGTCGGTTAAGCTTCCAAGTCTTTTTTTCTTTAAAGATTTTATTTATTTGACTGACAGAGATCACCAGTAGGCAGAGAAGCAGGCAGAGAGAGAGGAGGAAGCAGTGCTGAGCAGAGAGTCCAACAAGGGGCTCGATCCCAGAACCCTGGGATCATGACCTGAGCCAAAGACAGAGGCTTTAACCCACTGAGCCACCCAGGCCCCCCATAAGCTTCCAAGTCTTGATTTTGGCTCAGGTCATGACTTCAGTGGAGAGATTGAGCCCTGGGTTGAGCCCACCCCAACTCCGTGGAGCCCCACGCTGAGCGGGGTGTCTGCATCTGTCCCTCCCCCTGTGCATGTGTGTGCATGCACCTGCTCCCTCTCTTCAATCAATCAATCAATCCTTTTTTTAAAAATCCTCTGCTCGTGGACATCTCCACTTGATGTTCCATAGACCCTCCAAACCCATGTCCAAATAGAATCCATTATTTGCTTTAAATTGAAATATGCCTGTAGAAGCCAAGACTATCTCTGGGAGAACACACAAGAAGCCGGGAGGCATGGCTGCTATGCTCTGACCTCTCCTGGATTCCCCCTTTCTGTGAACAGGCACCACCGTCCACGACGGCACCCAATGCAGAGCGCGGGAGTCATTCCTGAACGTAAGTCACGAACGCAGCGCCATCGTAACAACCTTTGTACCGCACACGTTCGATTACGTAGCCCACTACTCAATGTCTTCCAATGACTCCGTAGCCTTTAGAGTGCCCGGCCATCTCTTCTGACTCGCTCACAAAACCTTGCCTGCTGCACCTGGGGGTGGCGCCCCCTCCAGCCTCGGTGTGCCCCTTGGCTCACGCATGCACCCCACTTTCTGCCCGGGGAACAACCTGGTCCTTCCACGAGGTCCCACCACCTCTGCTTCGGGTGCCCGTGAGTGTCAGCCAGCGGGCTGTATTGGATTCAGTCCGCTCCAGACACCTTCTTCCCAGGTGTTGCCACCAGCACTGTCTCCTGTCCCTGCTTCTGACTGCAGAGGGACAAGCATAGGGACCCAGAAAAACCCTGGTATTACTGCCTAGTAGACCCCGTGGTATTTTGATGACTGTATACCCTGCTTGATGAGATCAGGGTCTTTATTTCATCTTTCAACTTTGAAGGGCCGGTTCTTTGAACATCCAGCTCCAAAAAGCCTTCTCCTTTTGTAGTGTACAGTTTCCCAGGCACATGGATCCCTCCCGCTGTCATTGTCCCATTTGCTCCTACGACTGTTGGGAGCTGTTCACTTGCTTCGTCCCTTCCCCACACCCGAATTGGGAGCTCTGTGAAGGCAATACCCTGTACTTAAGAGTACTGTTTCTGGGGCCAAGCCGAAATGTAATGGCTACCCAGTGACGTTTGTGGGAGGGAAGGAGAGGAGGACGGATCCGTTCATGATGCATGGAGAAAGACCACTTTGCTTCCTAAATACTAGCAGTAAAACCTCGGTTTGGGTTTTTTTTTTGTTTGTTTGTTTTTTCCTGGATGGGGGGAGATCGAGCTGGAAGTGTCAGAGAGGCCACAAGGGGGCACTAGAGTTCCACCTGGGCTCCCTCTGCCAAGAAAAGCCAGTTAGAACGGAGTGTCTTGACCTGGGCAGGTGTCTTGTCACAGATGCCTGGTGGGGCCAAAATAGGCCAGGAGGGAGGGTTCGAATCGAGGATTGGGGGGGGGGGGGTTAATGCAAAGAGGCTACAGCATCACCGCTATGGCCAAGAGTTGGATCGTGCCTCTAAAGGGACTTTAGCATGAAAGAATTCCATCTCCACCTGTGACCAGCATCCCCCTGTCCCCTGGAACCAGATCCAGACAATATATTGCTCCCCGACCTCAGTTTTCCTCCTCTGCTAGTGAAGCAAAATACTGAGACTCATGATAGGGGGATATCGTCCTGCTGCCACAATAGGTCCCCTCGGAATCCTTCCTTCCTCGTTCAATGATCGATGACAACGGTCATGAGTATTATTAGATCTCCCCCTTTCCTTCCCAAGAGGTCACTGAAACTTTCATCTCAGATCTTCGAACCCTGGATTTCTGGGTAGGCTGGCGAGAGAGGGAAAAAAAAAATCCTTTGAAATTTCAAATACATGTATCTAACTCCTGCCAGGGACTGGGAGATGTAACCATGGCAACCAGAGCATGCCTGTAACCATGGAGACCCATTTAAACCAGCTGGGTCGTTACCGCCTAGAAGCTGGTGGGGCGTGGCTGTTAGGATAGTTAATATGGTCGAGTGATTTCAATTGTTTAGGTGAAAATTTACAGACATTTCAAGCAATTTTGAGGTACTGCCAACACTGTAAAATGTTAATGAAAACGCCTTTTAATAGGACTTCCTCTGTTTGACTAATTTCTAAAGGATCCCCAAATCTCTTCCCCACCCCCTTACCACACCTACAGAGCCATCACTTAATCAGACATTCCTTCCATAATCACGGTAGTGTGCTGGGCTCTCTCCTGGATCCTACCATGTGTGTTTTCCAGATAATACACATTATCTGTTCCATTATCTTTAATTCTGAGCCAAGTCCTTGAATAAAGGGTCTCTTTATCAAAAGGCTTCTTTACCAGAATCCATCAGAATTTGGCTTTGTGCTTCCAGTAAGTGAGATGTGACCTAGCCTTTTGTTATTTTGAAGGAAACTGCCCCTAGCCAATGTCCTAAAAGTGCTTCACAAAACCAGATCCTTCTGTTTATCCCACGTGTTTTATTCTTCCCCAGCTTCTGCCAAAACCCCATCATTGCCCCAGAATTTCAGCTTCCAAAACCTGGTGACAGCTTGGTTTGTGAGCTGTTCTGTGGTGTGTTTTGTACCCCGATTGTAGTTACAAGATTGAGCGCTGGAGTCACAACACTGGCTCCTGCTGCCCACCAGCACGTGCCCCGAGGCAAGTCACTGGAATTCTGGACACCTCTAGAAAAGGGAAACAAAGCCTATCATTATTTGAGGATAACTTCACACAGGGGTGGATAGATCAACACTGCTACAGTGTTATCTCCTGGTCTTACCTGCATCCCCCGCATATCACTCAGCAAACTTTCAAACTTTCCAGTTCTTCAGTCCCCTCTATTTTACTCAACAGCTGGTCCAAATCTTTACAACTCCCATCAGGCACCAGAGACCATATGGCTCAGCAGATAGTGACAGTGGAGATGACACCAGTAAGGACAGTTGCCCACAGTGTGTGTGGTCCTCCAGGCACTATTCTAAGACCTCCATGTATTCTAACTCATTGCATCTTAAAACAGTCCATTGCAGATTCTTACACCCTCCCCATTACACAGATGAAAAAACTGAGGCACACAGTGTTTGGATAAATTTCTCAGGGTCATGAGGTAGGGAATGACAGGAAGAGAACGTGAACCTCAGCCACACCTCCCCAACTGGCCCTGCTCACCGTCATCAGGTCGTCGGCCTCTCTCAAATGAGTGTGTCCTGTCCCGACTCGCTGTAAAGAGAGTCCACACGCACAGACACCCTTAAATGTCTCCTGTTCAACCCCTGCTCTCGCCACATGAACTAACATCTTGCTCACCACCTGTCCCAACAGCCTTCCTCAAGGTTTTTGAGGAAAGGATCAACTTTCCTCCAACCCCCCACCTACCCCGACATCAGGTTCCTTGCTCCCCCAATTGTTCCCTTTATTCCCTTTTTCCTGATCTTCAATCCTTCTTCTCATTTGGCACTTTCTTTCCAGCATGCCAGTACTTCCAAGTCTCTCCTATCTTATTAAAATTAAAAAAAAAAAATATATATATATATATATATATATATATATATATGACTCTCTCTGCTTGTCACGTTCTCTTTCCTTTGCTCAGCCAAACAAACTTCTAGAAAGCTTTCTATCTCCACCTTTAAGCCTCCTGACTCAGCACTCTACTGCAACTATTCTCCCAACGCCCCTCCAAATTCTACAATAAGGGACCTCACGCTTCCCCTCCTCCCTACCCTCCATCCTTCCTTCCACCTTCCTTTCTTCCTCCCAGCACCCTTCTCCTCCCCCTCTTCCTCTGACTGCTCCTTCTTCTTCTCTCTCCCTCCCTCTCTCAACTTCTCCTCCCATCCCCAAACCTTCTTCCATGTCTCCCCATCTGTACCAAAATAAATAAATAAATGAACGAATAATAATAAAATATAAAGTATCTTGTTAAGGTACTGGTCCTGCTCCTCTTTGTAGCATTTAACTCCATTGATGGAGTTCTCCCCTTTAATAGGTTCACCTTGGCATGACCTCCTGTTCTCCCACTCTCTGGCTCCTCCTCTTCCATGTCCTCTGCTGGCTCCTCCCTTCCTGCCTATTCCTTACATCTGGGTGTCCCCGGAGGTCCTCCACCTGGGTGTCCTCTCTAAGGACAGTCAGTGTCGTGTCTGTATGGTTCACCACAACTTTCTTCTGAGTTTCGGAATAGTAGATGAAAATGAAGACTAACCATTGTGCCCTAGAGGGTCCCCCAGCTCCTCCTCCTCAGCTCACCCCTGCCCTCCACCCAGGAGCCCATCATCAAACCAGAAGTCACCCTCCAGTCTTGGAAATGGGAAAGACAGAGGAGAGAGCTCATTCATCTTGTTCAGCTAACACTTGTTAGGGCCCAGCTCTGCCAGGTTCTGTGTCAGGAGCCAGGACACAACAACAAAACCATGTGCTCGCTGTCCTTAACGTGTTCATGGCCTGGAGAGGCAGACAGATACACAACCATCAAATGCAAAAGGCAGGAGGGGAAATGGTGTGATTAATTCTGCCTGGAGAGAGAACACAGGATGGAGCGCAGACCTCAATAAATTTCCCAGTCGTGGCATTTGGTATGGCTCTTGAAGGGCTAATGATTTTTTTTCAAGTAGGGAAGGGAGAGTTCCACAGCGAGAGAACAGAACGAACAGAAGAAGCACATAGAGTTCACAGCTGAGGCACCTTGGAAACCATTGATTTTCTCCAGGACGTGCACAGCAACAGCTGAGCAACTTGCTCAGAGCCCCATAGGCTCTTGGGGAGCCTGGGCGGGCTGATGTGTAGTCCCGTGTGGCTGGGGTACACCACGTTGGCCAGGAAGTGGGGAAATACAGCAGGGTCCCACAAAACTAACACACATTTCTTGCATGTGCCGAAGGAAAAATCCTTTTTAATTTAATCTGTCCCTGATCTAGTCTTCCTTCTCTGCCTTACCCACACCTTTGCCAAGAACAGAAGTAACTAGACGGCTAGTAGTTTCACAATCCGTGTAGGTAACATGTGTCTCTCAGATATTTCGCTTTACCCTCTGCTTCTCTTCCAAGAGTGTGCTGAGGAGTACAGTTTTTACCCTCTCATGAGGTCCAGAAGGAGTTGGGGCCTTAAGAAGTTATGGCAGTACCTCTTTCCCTTGGGTGCTGTCCACTGTGCTGGCCTTGGAGGCTGAACGTCTGCGTCTTTGGTCTAACTTAGCTGGACCCAGTCAGTCAGCAGCGCTCCCTGGACTCTGAGCCCTCACTGGGCCCCCCAAACTCGGAGGTCTGTGACTCCCTATCCACCCTCACTTGGGCACTCTTCCCTGCACAGGATTTTTCTATAGAACATCTTTACCACATCTGGAGTTCCTCAGCTGAACCCCACATTTTACCTGTGCAATACAGGGATCAAGGATACCTTCAGCCATTAAACCTCCCAAAAGCACTCTGCCTAGCCAAGACGAAATGGTAGCACCCAGGGGTAATTTAAAATATTTAAAACCCCTTGAAGGGATATCTGCACCCCCTCATTCATAGCAGCATTTTTTACTCTAGCCAAGACATGGGAGTGACCCAGTGTCCATGGATGGATGAATGAATAAAGAAAATGTAACATATATAGACAGCGGCATATTATTCAGTCTAAAAGGGAGGAAATCCTATCATGTGCCACACAATGAATGAAACTTAAGGTATCGTGCTAAGTGAAAGAAGCCAAATGCCAAAGGACAAATACTTTTTGATTCTACTTCCACTAGGTATCTAGAGTAGTCAGTCATAGAGACAGAAAGGGGCTACAGAGAGGGAAGAAAGGGAGGGTTCTGTTTAATAGATACAGAGTTTCAGTTTGCAAGACAAATAAATTCTGGAGATCTGCCTTACAACAATGTGAGTACTTAATACTACTGAACTATACCACAAATGTTAAAATGTTAAATTTTATGTTACAAGGAGGGGGGAGTTTAACCACAATTTTTAAAAAAACTACAAATAAAGACATAAAACCCAAAATACTTTAAAAGCCTGTAGGACATCAACACAGCACAACCCACATGGACCCTTGTCCTTACGAACCCAACCAGACAACCAGAATAGGCTGTGAACCCCCGGAATGGCTCCATTAGGGCAGACTGACACAGAAGCACCCAACTTAGCTACATTCTGTCCCCTGTCCAAGCACGTTTTTGCCCACTCGGTTCTCCTAGCTTTGCCCCTCTACTCTTCTCTCCACAACTTCTCATGCCTAAGAAGGCTTTTATTTAATTTCTACTCATAGATTTTATTTATTTATTTACTTACTTAGTCATTTTTTACAGAGAGAGAGAGAGCACAGGCAGAGGGAGCAGCAGACAGAGGGAGAAGGAAAAGCAGACTCCCTGCTGAGCAAGGAGCCCAGTGTGGGACTTGATCCCTAGGATCATGCCCTGAGCCAAAGGCAGATGCTTAAACAACTGAGCCACCCAGGCTCTCACCACTCACAGATTTTAGGTACAAGGAACAGAACCAACTCTGGCAGAGTCAAGGGACAAAGGAATTCCATGAAAAAGCAATGGAGAGCCTGCGGGCTCCCTGGGAGGGCCAGAACCAGGCACCAGGACTCTGCAGCCAGGAACAATCCTCACAGTAAGGCCTTAGAAACAATGCTGTTGCTACGGACCTGGACCTCACAGGTTCCTCCACTGAACAACACTGGACACTGGACACAGCCAAGGTCACTATCTGCACCCAACACCAGAACAGGCTATGGACTCCAGCTGCTTCTTCCAAATACCAGCTTTTGAATCGAAGTGAGGGTAGATGTATCTGACTGGCATGGGCCTCACTTATTTCACTTATTTTCAAGGGAAGCTAGGAAAGCAAGTATCTGGTATTTTCTGATTTTTTTTTTTAAGATTTTATTTATTTATTTATTTGAAAGAGAGAGAACACCAGCAGGGAAGAAAGGGAGAAGCAGGCTCTGGTGAGCAGGAAGCCCAATTCAGGGCCTGATTCCAAGACCCTGGGATCATGACCTGAGCCAAAGGCAGACGCTTAACCAACTGAGCCACCCGGGTGCTCCTGATATTTTCTAGTTCTATGGTAGGTGCAGGCTCTGCTCAAATAGAGAAAAAGGCTTCAAAGCGTGTATGGTCAGTGTGACTGGTCTCTTCTAGACTCCCCTCACATCTTATTTTCCTACATGGTATTTCTTGGCTGGCTGTCTTGGAAATTAGGAATAGGATTAGGTCAGGTTTAGAAAATAAAAATACAAGATGCCCAGTTAAATTTAAATTTCAGATAAACAGCAAATAATTTCTTAGTGTAAGTATGTCCTATGCAATTTGGGGAACATACTTATATTTAAAAAGTTCTCATTGTTGGGGCACCTGGGTGGCTCAGTGGGTGAAAGCCTCTGCCTTCGGCTCAGGTCATGATCCCAGGCTCCTGGGATTGAGGCCCGCATCGGGCTCTCTGCTCGGCGGGGAGCCTGCCTCCCCTCACCCCCTCTGCCTGCCTCTCTGCCTATTTGTGATCCCTGCCTGTCAAATAAATAAATAAAATATTTTTTTTAAATAAAAATAAAAATAAAAAAATTAAAAGTTCTCATTGTTTATCAGAAATTCAAAATTATCCAGCAATCCTCCAGCAATTTTATCCAGCAATCCTCCTTCGGGCTTTCTTTTCTATATGACACCACACTTTCCCACTCTATACCAGAGCCTGGTTCCCGAGTACACTAAAGATGCTGCCATGCAAAATCCATATTCAAGACAAGAGCCTCATTGCTGAATCCTGTCTCTAAGTGCCCCAAATCGGAAATTACCCAGTCTTTCTCTTCACTTGCCGCCCATAACAGAATTTCATCTCCTCCAAATCACATATATGCCTAGAACCAACTCATGGGAAGATTATGTCCTTGGGAAGGCGATGGAGAGAAGCACATTAATATTCTAAAAACAATTACCCAGTGGCAATGAGGAAAAGTGCAGTAAGCAGTGCAGAAAGATTTCATGAATTTTTTACACCAGGCTCTCTCGAATTCTAGGACCTCGAGTTTAGTATGACTCACACTTAAAAGGGCTTTATAATAGGAGGTGAAATGATAAAGCAATGAAACGGATTTCCATGGGCTGTGTATGGAAATGAATCTCTGAGTCAACGGTTCCTGTGGCTCTCACCTCCCACGTGTCAAAGTGGACCCATTACCCAACTGCCAACGTGTTCCTTTGATGCGAAAAGGCAAATGATTTTCAAAACCACCACATTTCCATGTATTGTAGAAAAGTATAGGACTATTTTGTAACATTACTTAAAATCATAAATAACACAAACAAGGCACACTTTGCCGAATTCTTGTAAGGCAACTCAGGTCTTACATAAGGAATAGTTAGACTTTCCCAAACCAACCTCAGCTTTCTCTGGGCTGCCAGCCGCCCCACAGTGGGATGGTTCCAAGCCACAGAAAATAAATGGCGTCTTTGAGAGCTGATGTGCATGTTAGACTGTATTTCACTAGCCAGCCTCAGACCCTTGGAAAGAGAAATGATTTATGTATTTGCTTAAATTAGACCTCTTTTCAATTCTTCGAACATGCTCGTCCCTCCCATTTCGGAGCCTCTGTGTACACTGTTCCCTCCTCCTAGAATTCTCTTCTTTGCTTCATCTCGTTAATCCCTTTGGACCTCTGTTCAAAATCACTCCCTCAGGAACAAGTAAATTCTCTGACACACACACACCCGCCCCCAGACTGGATCAGGACTCCTTTTTATGCTTTCAGAGTCCATGTTACCATTTTACCACAGTTTATTAGGATACAGTTCTGAGAGCTGGGGGTGAACATCATATCCTCTGTCTTCCCAAGTAACGAGAGTTTTAGCAGAACACAAACCAGCCAGTTACCATATTTCCCAGCATCCCTTGCAGCGAGGTGGGGCTGTAGGACTAGTGCCTAGCCAATAGGAAGAGTTTACCTTCTGAGTGTAGCCTTTTGTGTTTTTGTTGTTGTTGTTGTTGTTGTTGTTTTATTTTATGTTAACAGAGAGAGATCACAAGTAGGCAGAGAGGCAGGCAGAGGATGGGGGGGGGGGGGGAAGCAGGTTCCCTGCTGAGCAGAGAGCCCGATGCGATGTGGGGCTCAACCCCAGGACCCTGAGACCATAACCTGAGCTGAAGGCAGAGGCTTTAACCCACTGAGCCATCCAGGCGTTCCCTGAGTGTAGCCTTTTGAAGGAAAGGAACACATCTTTTCTTCCTCTAAGAGGCTGGAAGGCTCATACAATGGTGAATGGCCTTCGCCCTTGCAGGTATGAAGACTTGAGTCTTCATTACCATAGAGCCATCTTGTCCTTCTGCCATTAACCATGCGTTTCAGAGATGATGCCTCTGAACCTTTACCTGAGGAAGAAGCAACTTAGTTTTCTCTATATAATTTTTAACTTAATTTTTCTCTGTGCCACATATAATTTTACATAAATGCAAATCGTATGAGCTTTTATTTTGGCGCAATGCTTTTTCTTTTCTACTTGGTTTCCTCCTTCATTTCCTCTTCTTCTTCCTCCCCTCCTACAGCAGACATTCCCACACCAACCCACACACAAGCCGGATCACCCATCAGCTGTGTGTTCTCCCAGATTTTCTCCTCCATGCTCATAAACTTGGATATAGAGATTGAGAGGGGTTTTCTGTCTTTTTTGCTTTACAAAAGTGGGATCACATTATATACTTTTTCTGCCTTGTTCTCTTCTCACTCAACAGGACCTCATGGAAATCTCTCCAACTCAACTAGTTTAGATTTACTTCAGTCTCTTTGATGCCTGAATACTAATTTATGGTGTCGTGTATTATAATCAGCCATGGGCTTTGTTTCCAGTTTTCTGTCATAACGAGTAATCTGCAACGGCATCCATGTACATGCATCTTGAAGGAGTGGCTTTGTCTCTGTGGGATATTCCCAGGGATAGGCTTTCGAAAGATAGATGAATTTTTAATTTTAAAAAATATTGTTTTCAGTTGCAATTGCTTGCTGCCCTAGAGCCAACCTCTCCCTCCACTCCCTACAGTTCTCCTGTTTCCCCACTTCTCCCATTATATCCTTCCTGTCTTTTATTTTCCATAATTAAAAAGTTGGCCTGTTTATTTTAGGTCTAATCTAATAGTCTAAGATGTAAGCTATTTGTGCTACTCTATGAAAATACAATAAATAGTATTTTAAGAATGATCATTATATTAAAAGTCTCAACAGGAAGAAGCCCTCTTCTGCAATGGACTGAGTGATTAAGAATGTGGCTCTGTGCTCCCTCTGCCCCTGCCCCGGCACCTCCCCTCCCTCTCTCTCTCAAATAAATAAATAAAATCTTTTAAAATTAAAAAAAAGAAAAAAGAGTGTGGCTATAGATATGTAATGGTACTTATTTTTCCTCTCTTTCTACATTTAATCAAGATACATGTTCACAAATGCCCAAGCACTACGGCAACTAAATAGTATCAGTAGCAAATTATGCAATATCCTGCCAGTGTTTCTTAGGTAATTCACTATATGAGGTAATGCTTTCCTGAGGCATACCTTGCCCTGCCACCCCACTTCCAGGACTATTTATTCATTCGACAATATTTATGGAGTTACTGCGACATGCTAGGCGCTGTGCTGAATGATGGACATAGAGCAGTGAATAAGAGGGACAAGATCCCACTCCTATAGAGCTTCTCTTCTAGCTGAAGAGAAAAATATTAAACAACTAATTACACATGTGTTTGCATAATATTTTTAAGTGTTCATTTATTCATTTAACTAACCTATACCCAACGTGAGGCTCAAACCCATGACCCCAAGATCAAGGGTCCCATGCTCTTCCAAATGAGCCTGCCAGGTGCCCCCCCCTTAGATAATAATATTTTTATTGTGATCAAATATATATAACGTAAAATTAATTAAGCCACTATACTGTCTCTTATTAAAGTTGCCTGTATCCCATGGATATAGATTTAAACCTTTTTAAGTGCCCAGTTCAGTGGCAGTGAGTATACCCCCATGGTTGTAAAACCATCAACATCTTCCATCTCCATAACTTTTCTTCTTACAAAACTGTAATTCTGTACCCATTAACCATGAGCTCCCCCATTCTCCCCCAGCCCTTGGCAACCACCAATCTGCTTTTTGTCTCCACATACCTGACAGCACTCATGTAAGTGGGTCACACAGGGCGTCTTTTTGTGACTGGCCTCTTTCACTTCTCATAATGTTGTCTAGGTTCATCCATGTTGGAGCAGGTGACAGAATTTCCTTTCTTTTTAAGACTGAACAGTTCTTATCATATGTGCAGACCATATTGTGTTTACCAGTCATCAGTGGACACTTGGATCGCTTCCACCTTTGGATACTTTTAAACTTTTTCTTTTCTTTTAATGAAGTTTAAGCTTCTGCACTAGACTGGTAAAGAGTGGCAAAGTATTTCTCCCACATAACTTCTCTATACATTCCCAGACAGAGTAAATATGTGTTTGAACTATTTTAAAAATATTAACCAAAATAAATAAAATCTTTAAAATAAGCATCTGCCTTTGGCTCAAGTCATGATCCCGGAGTCATGGGCTGGAGCACCCCATCGGGCTCCCTGCATCTGCTTCTCCTTCTGCCTACCACTCCCCCTGCTTGTGCTCTCTCTCTCTCACTCTCATTCTATCTCAAAATCTATCTCAAATAAATAAACTTTTAAATATATATATATATATATATATATATATATACACACACACACACACATACATATACATACATATACATATATAAATATATATATATACATATATATATATACACATATATAAGTCAGTATTTTCCCTTTCTAGCTTTTCTTTCCTTGCTTTGTCCCTATGAAAATAGGGAAGCTATGCTCATTGCTCTAGAGGCAGTGTGGCAGGGCAAAAACTTTTCTGGGTATTTCTCTGGCTGCTCTTGTCCAATGTTCTAGATACTTAAGGAAACAGAACGAAATTGGACTCTAGGTGTCTTTTTTTAAAAGATTTTTTAAAAATTTATTTGGCAGAGATCAGAAGTAGGCAGAGAGGCAGGCAGAGATGGGGAGGGAAGCAGGCTCCCTGCTGAGCAGAAAGCCTGATTCGGGCTGCATCCCATGACCCTGGGATCATGACCTGAGCCGAAGGCAGAGGCTCTAACCCACTGAGCCACTCAGGTGCCCCACACAGAGAGATTTGTGGTCAGATAACACTAAAGACAAAGTGGTCATCCCCCCAATACCTTCTTTTCTTCCTCTTCCTCCCTCCAAACATATAAACTTAATCCTACATAACTATAGAAACCCTTTGGGACCCCAAATATAATTTCTACCACCATCGTTGAATGGGATCTTGAAGTATAAGTTACTTTTCTTGCTCACCTAAGCTGTCGATTAGGATCTTTACTCCTCTACACAGTGAATGATGTAATCACAATGGTGTTACATGCTGTCAGAGAAGGAGTGATTCTGTGAAAGCCTAGGATGGGGCCTCATCTGGATGGTTGGGAAGGAGATGGCAGATGAGCAGCTAGTCTTCCTAAAATTTGAGCTGAGATCAAGGATGAATGTGAAGCGACTGCACAAAGGCAATGGGCCAAGAAGTTGCATCTTCTCTTCAGCGATGCTAGCCCACAACTTTCCCATGCCCTTTTTCTGAAAAAACAATCCCCACGTTGTTTTGTTGTCAGGAAAACTTGTCCAGCACTCCCTCTTGCAATAACTCTACTTTCCCAATTATTAATATTGCTGAGGTGTCAGGGACACCTGGATGGCTCAGTTGGTTAAGCATCTCACTTCGGCTGAGGTCATGATCCCGGAGTCCTGGGATCCCTGGGATCCCTGAGCCCCACATCAGGCTCGCTGCTCAACGAAAAGTCTGCTTCTCTCTCTCTCTCTGCCCGTACACCTGCTCCTTCTCTCTCTCTCTCAAATAAGTAAATAAAATCTTAAAAAAAAAATATTGCTGAGGTGTCCAAAACTCCATGTGGATGTTATCATGTTCTAGAAGTTTTATATTTAGAATTCTCTAGACATTTTAAGATGCTATCTTGATCTTTGCAGCTTGTCTTCTGAACATCTGAGCATTCTTCATCTAACACAGACATATCAGCTCACATGTGTTTTCCTGGCAGTATTCATATTCAATCCTAACACTCTATGCCTTATCATAAAAAGCCCTCATGTTGAGAAGCAAATAAAGGAAAGATTTCTTCCACATCATTAATTACTCCATTTTTAAGCAGACACAAACATGTTTCCTCCTTGGATGTGAAACAGCTACTATGGCTCCCAGCTGGGACTCCCAGGGTTTCAAGACTGTTAATCACCAGACTGAAGTTTTGTTCGTTTAAGACTAAATTAAAGGCACACTCAGATATTTCCCCCCTGGTTAGAAAAGGCACAAAACTTGGTGACTAATTTCTCATACTTGCCACTGACTTTTAAACAGTTACTATAACTTAAATAAATTTCTATTGAATTGTAGCCTGATTATAAATTTAACTATTTAGTCTAAATCTATTTTCTAGCTCCAAACTCATATCCAATTACCTACAACAACTCCCCTTAAATATCTCATGGACATCTAGGGGGAAAATATGTGTCTAGACCTAGGATTCTGACACCAAATGTGTGGTGTTTTTTCCATGCCAAGAAAGTCTTTTGAAAGATTGATTTATTTATTTTAGGGAGAGAGCGCAAGAGAGCAGGGGGAGAGGCAGAAGGAGAGAGCTAATCCTGAAGCGGACGCTCCACTGAGCACAGAGCCTGATGCAGGGATGTGGGATGTAGGTCTTGATCCCAGGCCCCTGAGATCATGACCTGGCCGAAGTCAAGAGTTGGACTCCCAACCAACTGAGCCACCCAGGCGCCCCGTGCCACCTCTCCTTCTGATGGAGGAATTCTCATGACCCTCTTCTCTGGTTTGATGATTTGCTAAAATGGCTCACAGAACTCAGGGAAACATTTAACATTCACTATTACTGGTTTGTTAGGGAAAGATTCAGGTTAGGAACAGCTGCATGGAAGAGAGACATAGGTCGCGGTATGGGGCAGGAGTGTATGCGTTCAGAGCTTCTGTGTCCTCTCTGGGTATGCCACCCTCACAGCTTCTCCATGTATCCAGATCCTGCTGTTTAGGTTTTTATGGAGGCTTCATTACATTGGCATGACTGACTCATTCATTGGCCACTGGTGATAAAGTCAATCTCTAGCCCCTCTCCTTCTTCTAGGGGGAAGGGGAGATTTGAAAGCTCCAACCATCTGGCAACCAGCCTCCATCCTCTAAGAGTCACCTCATTAACATAAAATCAGATGTGGTTGAAAGGGGCTTATTATGAATAATAACCTCTTCTCACTCTATCACTGATGAAGTCACAAGTGTTTTAGAAGCTCTGAGCCAGGAACTGGGAGGAGACACCAAATGTATATATCTTTTTGTGTCACAACATCTCAAAGAAATCATGTCCAAAACTGAAAGGGTTTTTTGTTATTTTTTAAAGATTTTATTTATTTATTTGATAGAGAGAGAGGGAAAGATCACAAGTAAGCAGAGAGGCAGGCAGAGAGAGGAAGGGAAGCAGGCTCCCTCCAGAGATCATGACCTGAGCCAAAGGCAGAGACTTAACCCACTGAGCCACCCAGGTGCTCCTCAGAGTCTTCCAAGATGAGTGTTGTCTGGACTGTATCAGGGGAAATTCTAAAAAACAACAATTTAACTTAATAACTATTCTTTTTTATTTTTATTTTTTTAATCCTTTCTTTTTAATCCTTTTTTTTTTTTAAGATTTTATTTATTTGACAGAGAGAGAAGACCACGAGAGAGGGACCACAAGCAGAAGGAGCAGGAGAGGGAAAAGCAGACTCCTGCTGAACAGGGAGCCTGATGTGGGGCTTGATCCCAGGACCCCAGGATCATAACCTGAGCTGAAGGCAGACGTTTAATGACTGAGCAACCTGGCATTCCAATAAATACTCCCTTTTAAAAGTATAGAACTCTAAGTTTATAAATGAAGGTTGTTTTAAGTTGTTAAGTTTGTTACACAGCAATAGAAAACTACTACATGCTTTTATTTTTTTTAATCATTTATTTTATTTTTAAAAATATTTTATTTATTTATTTGCAAGAGGGAGAGAGGGCAAAAGAGAGAGAGAGCATGAGTTGGAGGGAGAGGGGCAAAGGGAGAGAGAGAGGCAGATTCCCCATTGAGCAGGGAGCCCAATGCAGGGGAGGGGGCAGTAGGGGAGGCTGGATGCCAGACCCCAGGATCATGACCTGAGCAGAAGGCAGATGCTTAACCAACTGAGCCACTCAGGTGCACTACTACATGTATTTAAAGGGGATTATAATAATACAAGAAATCTTTCATGCCAGACATGCTGCTGGATCACCTGTGGACCTACATTTGTCTCCATGTCAAGATCCTATATGTGCAGATAAATGGCACCTGGGTGGCGCCTTCAGCTGAGTGTCCAAATCTTGGTTTCTACCCAGGTCATGATCTCAGGATCATGACCTCAAACCCTGCATAGGGCTCTGCGCCCAGCTAGGACACTGGGAGCTGGCTTGGGATTCTCTCCCCTCTCTTCCTTTGCCCCCCCCCCATTCACACATGCTCGCTCTCTCTCTTGTAAATAAATAAATAATTTTTTAAAAAAACTATTGTATGTGCAGATAATGTGGAAGATTCTACAAGTTTGTTTGTTGCATGGTAAAGAGCTCAGGTTTTAAAATATCAGGAACCAGATTTAAATCATGATTTCACCTCCTATAAGTTGTTTGATATTCAGTAAACTAAATAACATCTAGGGATATTGCAAAAAGTAAATGAAATGTTATGACCAAAATCTGGAACATGGACAACACCAAGCACTGGCAAGAATTTGTAGCAACAGGAATTCTCATTCATTGCTGGTGGAAATGCAAAACGTTACAGCCACTTTGGAAGATAGTTTGGCAGCTTCTTACAAAACTAAACATATTTCTACCATACAAATCCATCAGTTGCATTTTCTGGCATCTACCCAAAGCATCTGAAAACTTACATCCACGCCAAAACCTATACATGGACATTTATAGCAACTTCATATTGACAAGACTAAGCAGCAAGCAAGATGTCCTTCAGTAGGTGAATGGACAAATAAATTGTGGTCCGTCCAGACAATGGAATACTGGTCAGCACTAAAAACAAATGAGCTACTAAACCATGAAAAGATATGGAGGAACCTTAAATATATGTCACTCAGTGAAAGAAGCCAACCTGAAAAGGCTACATACTGTATGATCCCAACTATATAACATTCTGGAAAAGGCAAAATGGTGGAGACAATAAAAAGATCGGTGGTCACCAAAGTTGAGAGGGAGGGAGGTGATGAATATACAGAGTACAGGGGATTTTTATGACAATTAAAATACTCTGCTCTGTATCTTATAATAATCAATGTATGTGATTATACATTTGTCTCAACCCCTAGAAAGTACAATAGACTGACACAAGGTGGACATCTTCAGCTTTATCCTGATTCTTGGGGATGCAGGTTTATTTTGTCCTGCTGAGAAATGACAAGGAAGCTTAATATTTAGTGGGTTGGTGGAAGAAGAGGAATCCGTGAAAGTACCTGAATAAGAATAAAGAGGGAGAGGAAAAGCAGCTATACTTTTTTTGTTTAACTTTGAGAGAGAATTTTAAAGAGGGAGTAATTACAGTGTCTAATGTCGCATTGAGTACACCTAATATGGCCATTGCATTTGGAAATTGCAGCACTGCTTTCAGTAAGAAGAAATCACAAGGAAATTAGAAAATACTTTGAGATGAATGAAAATGAAAACAAATTTGAGCTCGCATATTTGCTGCGAGGGAAATTAACAGCTCTAAACGCCTTTTAGAAAGAAGAAATCTTATTAAGAAACTTATTAAGCTAAAATTTCACCTTATAACACTGGGAAAAGAAAGGCAAATTAAACCCAACACAAGCAGAGAAAGGAAATAATCAGAAGTAGAACAAAAATTAAATAGAGAAAAGAAAAACAATAGAGAAAATCAATGAACTCAAAAATTGGTTCTTTGAAAAGATAACATAGTTGACAAATCTTTAGCAAGGGCAGCCAACAGAAAAGAAAAGAGGTTCAAAGTACTAGAATCAGAAGTGTAAGGGGAATATTATGGAGTGCCTGGCTGTCTCAGTCAGTAGAGTGTGTACCTCTTGATCTCAGGGTTGTGAGTTCAGGCCCCATGTTGAGCATAGAACTTACTTAAAATAAATAAATAAAAATAAAGAATGACATATTTAAAATTAAAAGAAGAAGCAAGAGGGGACTTTTCTACCCACCCTCCAGAAATGAGAGGTTTGTAGGAGAATACTATGAGCAACTGTATATCAACAAATTAGATAACTTAGAAGAAATGGACAAATTCCCAGAAACATGGAAACTATCAAAACTGACTCAAGAAAAACTAGCAGTGAGGCAAAAAGCCTGATGGGTGCCTGGAAGCTGAGGAAGGGCAGATGTGCACTGACTATTTATTCTTAGAAGAAGTCTGCCTATGCAGGGAAAGAAAGATGTGGTTCCTGGCAGGAGTGTGGCCATAGAATTAGGGGTTTTCTTTTCTTTTTCTTTCTTTTTTTTTTTTTTTTTTTTTTTTTTCTGGTTCTGTTTTCAGGGCATGGAGACTTTCTTCTTTTCTTTTTTAAAATTCTTATGTTAAGTAGGCTCCACAGCCAATGTGGGACTTGAACTCATGATCCAGAGATCAAGAGACCCACGCTCTACTGACTAAGCCAGCCACGCACCCTAGGAGGCAAACATTTGACCATAGTTGAACAATAAGGTACTAATGGAGAGGAGAGGTTGAGGACATAGGAGGAGAAAGAGGCACAGGAGGTGGCAGGAGATAGGATGGTATCCAGAAGGAGAAAGTCCAGTGCCATGCCTGCCCTCAGCCACAAGGACCATGGTATGGGACAATAAATGGCCTCCATGTGGAAGGTGCAGACACGTATAGGCTGAGACTGTATTTTCAAATGAATAGATGCCTCAGAGTTCATAAAGAGAATGATTAAAACAGAGGCTGGTGATAGTAGCAGGTAGAGATACACTTTGGTCTGTCATCATAGAGGCCAAACAGAGCTATAATGCATCTTAACCCTGGCCAAAGTACTAGTCTCCAAATCTTTCTCTTCCCCAGATACTCCAGACGATGTGAGGTGACCCTCGCCTACACACATACCACCCTGTGATACTTCTATTATAGAAGGTAATTGCATTGTATCATAATTGCATGTTTACTGGCTTATCTTCCCTACTACACATGACAGTAATTAGTATAATCTTTACATAACAGTTTTTGTAGTTTTCTTTTCTTGCTTATGTTTTTAGACCTCCAAGCCAGTAATTATAAAGAGGATTTTTAAAAAAAAAATCTTATATAATAGAAAATTTTAAATATATATAGAGGTTCAGGGAATAGTATAATGACCCTCCTCATGATACAGATTCAACAATTATCAATTCATAACCATTCTTTTTTCATTTATGTTCCCACCCACCCCCCTACCCTGATTCCCTCTCTCTTTTTAATTTTAATTTTAAATTTTTAAAGAGATTTTATTTATTTATTTGAGAGAGAGAAAGCATGAGAGGGGGGAGAGTCAGAGGGAGAAGCAGACTCCGTGCTAAGGGAGCCAGATGACAGACTCAGTCCTGGGACTCTAGGATCAGGACTTGAGCTAAAGGCAGTTACTTAACCAACTGAGCCACCCAGGCTCCCCTCTTTAAGAGAGAGAATATGTATGTGTTTTGTGCAAGTGAGTGGGGGTAGGGTAAGGGGCAGACCAGGAGGGGCAGAGGGAAAGAATCTCAAGCAGACTCCTGCTGAGTGCAGAGTCCAAAGTGGGGCTTGATCTCTCAACCCCAAAATTATGACCTGAGCCAAAATCAAGAGCCAACACTTAATCACCCGAATCACCCAGGTGCCTCTCCTCTCCCCTAAATCTCTTGAAGCATGTCAGAGACATCGTAATTGACCTAAAATGTTTTAGGTGAACAAAGCTTATACTCTTTTAAAAAAAATAACCACATATTATTACATATTTAAAAATAAACAAGTTCTTAACATCATCAAATATCAAGTCAATGGTCAAATTTCCTCATTCGACTCATAAAAATGTATATGCTTTTTTAAAAAAAAATCACTGCAATTAGTTATACAGCTTTTAAGTCTCTCTTTTTTTTAATTAAGGATTTTATTTATTTATTTGACAGAGATCACAAGTAGGCAGAGAGGCGGGCAGAGAGAGAAGAAGGGAAGCCGGCTCACTGCTGAGCAGAGAGCCTGATGCGGGGTTCAATCCCCGGACCCTGGGATCATGACCTGAGCTGAAGGCAGAGACTTTAATGCACTGAGCTACCCAGGTGCCCCTTAAGTCTCTTTTTAATATAGAAGTTCCCTCTCCCTGATAATCTGTGTAGAAAACCCAAAAGACTCCACCAAAAAATTGCTAGAACACATGAAGTCAGAAAAGTTGCAGGATATAAAAATCAATGTGCTGAAATCTGTTGCCTTTCTATACACCAATAACAAAGGAGTGGAAAGAGAAATCAAGGAATTGCACCAAAAGAACAAGATACCTAGTAATAAACTTAACCAAAGAGGTTATAGACTTGTACTCTGAAAACTATAGAACACTTCTGAAAGAAATCAAAGAGGACATAAGAAATGGAAAAGCATTCCAGCTCATGGATTGGAAGACAAAGAGTATAAAAATGCCTATACTACTGAAAGCAATGTATACATTAAAAGCAGCCCCTATCAAAATGCCACCAGTATTTTTCACAGATATAGAACAAACAGCCCTAAAATTTGTACGGAACTGCAAAAAAACCCAAAATAGCCAAAGCAACCTTAAAACAGAAAACCAAAGCTGCAGGCATCACAATTCTGGATTTCAAGCTCTATTATAAAGCTGTAGTCATTAAGACAGTATGGGACTGGCCCAAAACTGACCCATAGATCAATGGAACAAAATAGAGAACACAGAATTGGACCCATAACTCTATGGTCAACTAATCTTCCACAAAGCAGGTAAGAATGCCCAATGGAAAAAGACAGTCTCGTCAATGAATGGTGCTGGGAAAACTGGACAGCCACAAACAGAAGAATGAAACCGGACCACTTTCTTACACCATATACAAAAACAAATTCAAAATGGATTAAAAACATAAACATGAGACAGAAAATCATCAAAATCCTAGAGGAGAACATAGCCAAAAACCTCTTGGAGCTCATTCATGGCTACTTCTTACTAGACATGTTGCAGGAGGCAAGAGAACAAAACCAAAAATGAACAATGGCACCTCATCAACATAAAAAGCTTCTGCACAGGGACAACTGGGTGGCTCAGTGAGTTAAAGCCTCTGTCTTTGGCTCAGGTCATGATCCCAGGCTCCTGGGATCAAGCCTGCATTGGGCTCTCTCCTCAGCAGGGAGCCTGCTTCCCCACCGCCCACCCCCAACGCCTGCTGTTCTGCCTGCTTGTGATCTCTGTCTGTCAAATAAATAAATACAATCCTTAAAAAAAAAAAAAAAAAAAAAAGCTTTGCACAGTGAAGGAAACAATCAATAAAACTAAAAGACAGCCTATGGAATGGGAGAAGATATTTGTAAACAACATATATGATAAAGGGTTAGTATCCAAAATCTATAAAGAACTTACCAAACTCAGCACCCAAAAAACAAATAATCCAGTTAAGAAATGGGCAGAAGACATGAATAGACACTTTTCCAAAGAAGATACCCAGATGTCTTGTTAGCCAATAAACACATGAAAAGATGCTCAGTATCACTCATCATCAGAGAAATACAAATCAAAACCACAATGAAATACCATCTCACACTTGTCAGAATGGCTAAAATTAACAACAGGCATTGACGGATGCAGGGAAAGGGGAAGTTATGCGCTGTTGGTGGAAACACCAACTGGTGCAGCCCCTCTGGAGAACGGTATGGAGATTCCTCAAAAAATTAAAAATAGAACTATCCTCCGATCCAGCAATTACCATACTAGGTATTTACCCAAAGAATACAAAAACACAGACTCAAAGGGATACATGTACCCTGTGTTTATAGCAGCATTATCAACAATAGCCAAATTATGGAGAGAGCCCAAATGTCCATTGCCTGTTGGATGGATAAGGAAGATGTGGTACAGGGGCTCCTGGTGGCTCAGTTGTTAAGTGTCTGCCTTCGGCTCAGGTCATGATTCCAGGGTCTTGGGACCAAGCCTTGTGTAGGTCTCCTTGCTCAGGAGAGAGCCTGCTTCTCCCTCTCCCTCTGCCCCTCCCCTACTTGTGTTCCCTCTCTTGCTGTCTCTCTATCTGTCAAATAAATAAATAAAATCTTTTTTAAAAAATATGTGGAATATATATACATATATACACATCTATATATGTGTATGTATGTATATATATGAATATTACTCGGCCATCAAAAAATGAAATCTTGCCATTTGCAATGATGTGGATAGAGCTAGAGCATATAATGTTAAGTGAAATAAGTCAGTCAGAGAAAGACAAATACCATATGATCTCACTCATATATGGAATTTAAGAAAGAAAACAGATGAGCATATGGGAAGAGGTAGGCAGGAAAGTAGAGAGGGAGACAAACCATAAGAGAAAAAACTGGAGGTTGATGGAGGGGGGGGGGTGGGCTAAATGGGTGATGGGTATTAAAGAGGGCACATGCTTCATGAGCATTGGGTGTCGTGTGTTAGTGACAACTCACTGAATTCTACTCTAGAAACCAATATTACATGGTATGCTAAGTAGGTTAAAAAAAAAAAAAAAAGATCCCAGTACTTTTCTATTAAAATTTTGAGACCATTCATACACACTGTATTGACTGGACCAGAGGTATAAAAAGAACCCAGGAATGAATCAAGATGGTAAGAGGATGAACTATATCATGTAATGCTTGTACTGCCTTTGGAAGAATCACATTCTCCCTAAAACAAAGGGAAATTGACTTTCATTTGATTAAACCTTCAGATACGTAAGATAAAGTCTAGTTAAAGCCATTTTTTAAAAAAGTTCCCTCTCCCTCTTATTTCTCCACGCAATTTATCTTTTTGAAAAAACTGGACAATTTATCCTGGTTTTTTTTTTTTTTTTAAGATTTTTAATTTATTTATTTGAGAGAGAGCAGAACTAGCCAGAGAGAGAGAGGGAGAAGCAGGCCTGGGAATGCGGAACTCCATCCCAAAACCCTGGGATCATGACCTAAGCTGAAGGCAGAGGCTTAACCAACTGAGCCATGCAGGCGCCCCTGGACAATTATCTTAAAGAGTTTCCCACATTATGGATTTTGATTATTGCATCTCCACTGTAGTATTTTATATATTCCTAAAGAGGATTTTTTAAAAAATATAGTTTACCCTGTGAAAATCTACAGTTTAATTCTCATATTCAATTGAGATTCTCATATCCCGTTCAAATAACATGTTATTTTAACACTCTGCAGCTGCAAATAAGGACAACAAACCCAAGCAGGCCGACACAAAAAGATGGAACTCCCCAAGGGGCAAACTAGCTACCTTTTCTCTGTAGCATTTTTACCCTCCCTCCCCTCCACAGCCCTGCCAGCTCTGATGCAACGGGATTATGATTATGACTAAACAATGCCATAAATTTGCTAAAATATAAAGGCCTTACGTTCTAATAGGGAGAGACAGATAATAAGTTAGAAATAAGTAAAACATAGAGAATGTTTGATGGTAAAAATGCTATAAAGAAAAAGTGCATGAACCTGGAAATGACAAAGGCTATGGGAGAGACCTCTTTTCCTCATCCCTTTTGGAGAGAGCATGTTGGGGAGGGGAAGCAGAGCTGGCTAGACACCAACCAGAGGACAATCAGGATATTCTACTATATTTGTCTTAATTAGAGAGAAGATAAAGATCTAATTCATGTAAGAAAGTGATACAACTTAATAGAAAAAAAAAACAAACAATACAACTTAAAAATGGGCATAATAATAATAGGTAATAAAGAAAATATTCTAGAGGCATCCGGTTGGCTCAGTCAACTGAGCATCCAACTCTTGATCTTGGCTAGGGTCTTGATCTCGGGGTCATGAGTTCTAGTCCTGCATTTGGCTCCACACGGGGCAAGCAGCCTACTTAAAAAATACATAAATAAAAGTATACAATATTCTAGATAGGATGATGAGTGAACGATTCTATCAATTCGCTAAAATTAAGAGAACTCACATCCTAATGCGGGAAATAGACAATAAATAATAAAGGATACGTTTGATGGTAGTAAATGGTATAGAGGAAAATAAAGCAGGGAAGAGGAATGGAGAGGAAGGAGGAGCTACGTGTTTCAATAGAATGAGCAGGGAAAGTGGGACTGGTAAGGCGCCACTTAAATGACAATTGAAAGAACAGAGAGGTAGCTTTGCAGAGCTGAAGGAAGATTATTCCAACCAAGAAAATAATAAAACAATCCAACCAAATTACTAAAAGGAAATGAGCCTAAGAAATCAGAAAACAAGCAACAGGTCACACCCAAGGTAAATAGAAGAAAACAATAAAAATAAATAAAAATAAAATAAGGAAAGAACATTAAAAAATTACACAGTGGAGAATATCAATGAAGCTAAAAGCTGCTTTTAAAAAAGAATTGGAAAAACTGAGGAAGAAAACAGCAGACAAGAAACAGTTACAGAAATGTGCCAGGGTGGCTCAGTACGATAAGTTTAAGTGTGTGCCTTTGGCTCAGGTCATGATCCCTGGGTGCTGGGATCCAGCCCCCTCCCCCCTGCATTGGGCTCCCTGCTCCATAAGGGGGGGTTCTGCTTCTCTCTCTGCCCCTTCCTCTGCTCGTGCTCTCTTTTCCTCTCTCAAATAAATAAATTTTTAAAAAATAACCACAAACATAACAGAGTTTAATAAAAAATGAAAGATTAACTATTTGGCAACCTGGATAAGAGAGACATTGGGGCGGGGGGGGGGGGCAACCAAAACCGTAAAGTGCTAAAATTGATACAAGAAGGAAAAGAAACATGGAGAAAATAATAAAATAACTGACATGATGGGGCGCCTGTGTAGCTCAGTCCTTAAGGGTCTGGCTTCGGTTCTGGTCCTGATTCCAGAGTCCTGGGATAGAGCCCCAAGGCCCGCATAGGGCTTCCTGCTCAGCAGGAAGCCTGCTTCTCCCTTGCCCACTCCCCCTGTTTCTGTTCCCTCTCTCGCTGTGTGTCTCTCTCTGTCAAATAATAAATAAAATCTTAAAAAAGAAAGAAAGAAAGAAAGAAAGAAAGAAAGAAAGAAAGAAAGAAAGAAAGAAATTGACGTGATTATCAAGGACATCCCCAAACTTGCACACAGCAAAAGACCTTGCTCTTAATGGTTTTACTGTTGAGTTTTGATAGTTTTTAAGAAAGCAGAGAATAACTATACAAATCATTTCAGAAAATAAAAAAAGAGGGATAACCTCATTTCTTGAGGCTGCTACAATTTTGATTTCAAACCCAGACGGTGTCAGGACAAGAAAAAGAAATTATGAGCCCTCTTCACTTCTGAGCATGGGTGCAAAATTCTAAATAGACTAATGACCATCTGAGCCCAAAAGTGTATTACAAATAAGAAACATCATGACCAAGTAGAGTTTATCCCAAGAATGCAAAAGCAGGGCAACATGAAGCAATCAGTGAGTGACTACCTGGCCTCAGATAATGCTCAGTAAATATTAGTTATTTATTGGCTATTAATGATGATGAGAATACAAACATACAACTTTTGCAGGGTGAACTAGGCAGACTGCCAGACCCCGGGGGTCTCAACCCTGACAGATCTGAAGGAGCTGTTGATGGTTCTTGGTCAAGAGAATGAATTCAAGGACAGACATGCAGCCCAACAGATAAATGACACATGTAGGAAAGTGTATTAAAGCAAAAAGGATACTCTCGAGATAGATCAGGCAAACAAAAGACAGACAGAGAAAGAGACAGATAGAGAAAGACAGAGAGAGGGCGAGCATGCTGTGAGCCCTGGGGCAGTCAATAACTACTGGGTGGAATGTTTATTTCTTGGGGGTGGGGAGCAGCGTTTTGTGCTTTTTCCTCCTAATTTGGTCAGGGGATTCCGGTCATGACATCCGCCATCTTGGGCCAGGCTGGTTAGATCTGGCTTCTTGTGAAACACTGCTAAAGGTCCCTCCCAATAGCTGGCCATGACTTCCAACTTGCGGGCGTCTGGGTATCCTCCTAGAACCTAACCAGCTGCCTGCTCTACCACAATGGCTTTAGGAAACATTGTGATATTATCTTGAAAGTTGAATACCTGTAGTGGGTAACGTTAGGAATGCCACCACCATGTATTTCCTAGAAATACATCCCAAAGATTCTTACTTATATGCAGTTGTAGACATACACAAGAATATTCTTAGCAGTTTTTTTTTTTGAAATACTGAAAAAAGAAAGAAAGAAAGAAAAAATTCAAGCAATTGAAGTGTCTATCCATAGGAAAATGGATAAATAACTTGTGTGATAATCACACCATAGCCTGGTATTCGGCTGTGGGTTAGAGGTAAGTAAGTGAGAGTCAAAGGATTGAAGATAAAAGAGAAAAGTAATTAAAACTATAACCAAACTCTTGCTGGTTTGCTCCTTGGTAAGTCACGGAAACGGCACCAGGTGGGGGGTGGAAAGACTTTGTTTGCAGCAAATAAGGAGTCAGAGCTTCCAAATAAAGTTTTCTTTGTGTGACAGCTCACCTGGTGCCATTTCCGTAACTCACCAACTCAACTCCAGTTGATTCAGTTACATATTTGGCGACGCAGGTGGGTGGGAGCATGGGGTAACCAGGTGATGGGCATTAAGGAGGGCACCTGATATAATGAGCACTGGGTGTTGTATGCCCCTGATGAATCACTAAACTCTATTTCTGAGACAAAAACAAACACAAAACAGAGCAAATTTGGTGACCCTGATGGGACTGCTGCCTGGGGTTCTGCCCTCTGGTTCCCTGGCTTCCAACAGTCAGAGCAGCAGGCAGCTGAAGCTCACTTGGGCCAAACCATCCAAGCTTGAAGAACCAGGGTCAGATTTCTCAAAGGGATCTCTGCCTTTCTGGTGCTTGTGACCACCAACCTGCCATGCTGTCCTCACTTGAAATCCAGTGGCCAACTCCCATCACTTTTACTCAAAGAATTTCTGTTGGTATAAATTGTGCTTGGGCTATGGCACAGCTTTTAGAGGTAAAACTAGAGTTGTCTCACAAAGTCTGGGCAAGGCGGCGGAACAGAGAGAATGCTCTGGGTAAGCAGGGCCTCTCTGGTAAATACCTGGCGGGACTGAACCCCCCATTAGGGTCTAGCTGCTGGACATCCCCAGGTGACAAAACATCACTCAGCCATTCAGAGGGTTGAACAGTCCAGCCTGGTTTAACAGGTGTAATCTAATCTAACAGATGAGTTTAGAGTCTGGGAGATTGAAAGAAATCTCTGTCCCACCTGTGGTTTGGTCTGTTTGTGGTTGGTTCCTGTTTGGATCTCTACCGTGACTGTTTGGCTCTTGGGCTCCTCCTCCTCCCCTGACAACCCTGGACGAAGGAGGCAGCAGCTCTGTGGGTCCCTGGAAGCACATGCTGGGACAAGGTAAGAGCTCTATTGAATTGGTTAAAAGACAAGCACTTATAAAAACTGGGTATTCGGGGCACCTGGGTGGCTCAGTTGGTTAAACCTCTGCCTTCAGCTCAGGTCACAATCCTGGGGTCCTGGGTCCTGGGATGGAGCAAGGGGCAGCAAGCTCCCTGCTCAGTGGGGAGTTCGCTCCAACCTCTTCTGCTACCCCTTCCCCCTCCTCCATGATTTGCACTCCCTCTTGCTCTCTCTCAAATAAGTAAACAAAATCTTTAAAAATTTTTGTGTAGGTGCCTGAGTGGCTCAGTGGTTAATCATCTACCTTCGGCTCAGGTCATAATCCCAGGGTCCTGGGATTGAGCCCCACATCGGGCTCCCTGCTCAGCAGGAAGCCTGCTTCTCCCTCTCCCACTCCCTCTGCTTCTGTTCCCTCTCTGCTCAGTGGAGAGGGAATAAATAAATAAAATATTTATAAATAAATAAAATATTTTTTAAGAAACTGTGCATTCTAAAACTCAAAAAGGTAAAAACGAACCCAAATATTTTTCAAGTTCCCGTGATCTAGTATAATCTTGGGTAAATAAAAATAGACATGTCTTTGGTGTTATCAATATCAAATATAATTGATAAGCAAGTTTTGATCTATCTGAATTTATTAGTTGAATACCTATTGTATCTGTTGCAATTTGTCAGCAAAAATGACATAAAAAGGATGGTTGATTTTGTCTGTCTCATGAAGTTTTCATGGAAAACTGTTAAGAACAAGTAGGTTGGTGGGGGCACCAAGCTGGCTCAGTTGGGAGAGCATGCGACTCCTGATCTTGGGGTTTTGAGTTCAAGCCCCACCTTGGGTATAGAGATCACTCTCTCCTCCACCCTCCCAAAAAATCTTAAAAAAAAAAAAAAAAAAGAACAAGTAGGTTGAGTAGATTAAAATTTTGTAGGTAAAACTTCTGAGTAGCTTTCAAAATCTTTGGTAACCTGCAACTTTGAAGTTTTGCCAAGTTAAATGATACATTGGGTTGAATAAATCAGATATCTAAGGTTTTTTTTATAAGATAAGATAAAATTATATAATAAATAAAAAATAAAGAAGATAAAATAAGAAAAAATTAGATAATAAATAATAAAATAAGATAAAATTCTACAACATTGGTTACTAAACGTAGGTTATTTTTTGGCTTATTGCAGAGAAACAGAGGTACTTGGGTCTGTTAGTATACATGTTTTATGTTTTGTTGAAAGTTGTACTATTGAAAAAACATGTTTCTGGAAATTGCAAGATATACTTACAAGTTTGCCCATCTAAAGAATTCACAGTTGGTTACTACTTAGGTTTCACTACTTAGTTTCACTAGAAAACTTAGTATCACTAGAAACTAAGGTTTCTGAAAGTAAAATTCTGCTAAATGTAATTGAGGTGGTTAGAAATGATAAGGAAAGCAACTCTGTCTGCAAGAAAGGAGGTGTTTTTGATAAGACAGATAAAAGGAATGGGAATACATTTCATTGAAAGGAAAAAGAAAGCAATTTTGTCCTAAAAGGAGACTGGCCATTTAAAGAGAAAAGGCTTAGGACAAAATCTGAATGAAAGAGGAACTTGTAGAACATTTGTAAAGGAAAACTTGGGAAAATAATTTTGCGTGATCAGGACTAAGACTGATCT
This sequence comes from Mustela nivalis, assembly GCF_964662115.1. NCBI lineage: Eukaryota > Metazoa > Chordata > Mammalia > Carnivora > Mustelidae > Mustela > Mustela nivalis. The sequence continues at coordinate 33,933,551 of NC_139034.1, read as the reverse complement.
AAGATTGAAAATCTGTTTTTCTCTCTAATAAAAAGACAAAATTTTCTTGGATTGTTGCCCAGTTCTTGATAAGAAATTATAAACAATGTTTTAGACATGTTCTTTATGTGCCCAGGGGTGCCTCCGGGGCTCAGCCATTTAAAGATCAGACTCTTGATTTCAGCTTAGTGTCATCGCTGGGTCATGGGATCCAACCTGTTCTCTCTCCCCCCCACCCACCCCCCATCCCCTAGAGGCATGCATGTTCTCTCTCTCTGAAATAAATAAATAAAATCTTTAAAAATAAATAAAAATAAATTTTCTTTACCTGACCAAAAAAAAAACAATTCTTATGCTTTGTCTTTATCAGGTCTTTGATTACTTAAAACGTTATAACTTCTCAATAGTCAAGGAGCTAAATTTGGCTAACAACTGCATAACCTATAGAATCTTTTTGGCCAACTTGTGTAAATAGATAATTAAATATTAAGTTTTATAATGATCTGTAATCCTATTTAGGCATGTGCTTTAAAATCTTCTGAGACTGGGGTGCCTGGGTGGCTCAGTCAGTTAAGCATCTGCCACGGGGTCAGGTCATGTTTCCGGGGCCCTGGGGGGTCCTGGGATTAAGTCCTGCATAGGTCCCCCTGTTCAGTGGGGAGTCTGCTTCTCCCTCTCTGCTGCTTTCTCTCTCACTCTCTGTCTAATAAATAAGTAAAATCTTAAGTAAGTAAGTAAATAAATAAAACCTTTTGAGATTTATAACAAAATTCCTAAGATGCAAATTCTTAATGAAGTCTTTTTGATAGCTAGGCCTCTTTATTTGGTATGTTAAACTCAAGAAGAAGCATTGTCAAACAAATGATGGTAAAACTTCTTTGGGTATGTTGTTTGGGTAAATGCTATCACTGTTCTGAAATTATATAACTGTTCTGGAAATTATATGAAGTCCCCAAAGTTTTAATATGTCAAGTTGTCACTTGACATTGTAATTATTGAAATGTTCTGTGTCACAGAAATAACTGGATTTCTTTGTCAACTGCATGATAATGAACTCTCATGGGATGTTTAACTATGTCCATTTTTTAGGGCACTATGTCCATTTTTTAGGGCTTTTTTTGTCATTTATAGTTATTATTCTGTTCTCTTACAAAATGTGTTTCATCTTCAAGGAGATTCATAAAAAGGCTGGCTCCATTGGTAGAGTGTATGACTCTTGATCTTGGGGTTGTGAGTTTGAGCCCTACATTAGGTGTAGAGATGACTTAAAATTAAATCTTAAAAAAAATAAAGATAGCCATGATATACAAAAATATGATAAACTATTCCTTTGTGAATGAATTGAAGGATTCAAGTTTTCTCCCTACCTGGGCCCTCCCGAATTCAGAAACTCTCAATGAGTATTCTTTCTTTCAATAGGAATCTGTTCTGTTTGTAACAGGATATCGCTGGAAACATTGGTTATTTTACCAAGGCTTTGACTTGAATATTATATTTGAGAATGACATGTGTAGACTCAGATATGTCCAAACAGCTTTAAAGAATTAAGTTTGGGGCACCTGGGTGGCTCAGTCGTTAAGCATCTGCCTTCAGCTCAGGTCATGATCCCAGGGCCCTGAGATTGAGCCCCACATCAAGCTCCCTGCTCAGCGGGAAACCTGGCTTCTCCCTCTCCCACTCCCCCTGCTTGTGTTCCCTCTCTTGCTGTCTCTCTCTCTGTCAAATAAATAAATAAAATTTTTTTAAAAAGTAAGGTTGACTTTATGGACACAATGGAGCCCTTTGGGAATGTTGGCCTTGTACCTAGCTTAGAGTTCCCAGCAGTCTTACCAGGTGAGTAAAGAAAATCACTTCCTGGCAGGTCCAGGAACCTCTGGATATTTTGGGGACCTTGAGAAGAGGAATTCAACCAAATCTATAGGTAATTCAGACGGGTCTGATGGCAAGAATTTGGCTTAGCTTCTGACCTCGAGAGGCTATTGAAAGTTCAATCTAGATATTCCTTTTGAAAAGTTCTAGCAAAGCAAGTTTTAAAAAATCTATACGGTCAATCACTATTCTTGTTGAGCTTCTGTAAATAATCAGGCCAATGCTGTTAAAGCTGGACTTGTTTTACAAACAAATTAGTATTGATTGGACCATCCTTGGTGGGAAGGAGGATGATTTTAGAGAAAAATTATGTTTCAGTAATATGTCTTTTTTTTTTTTAGATTTTATTTATTTATTTGACAGAGAGAGAGAGAGATCACAAGTAGGCAGAGAGAGAAGCAGGCTCCCCACTGAGCAAAGAGCCCAATGCGGGGCTCGATCCCAAGACATTGAGATCATGACCTGAGCCGAAGGCAGCGGCTTAAACCACTGAGCCACCCAGGCGCCCCTCAGTAATATGTCTTTGTGGATGTTGGATTCTAGGTCTGATTGTCTTAGTATTTGTTGTTGGCCTGTAAAACTAGCTAGATCCTGAATTCTGGTTTCTTTGAATTTCTGACAATGACCCGCCAAGCTAAGGTTTCCCATTTTCTTTCATTCTCTTGACTTGCAATCAATGAGAATTAATACTGCCCACCCCACTTTCTTCCTGAAATCCTGAAAACCGAAGCTGGGCAATGTAAAGCCCTACTTAGGAAGGCTCCGGCCTTAGCATTACCTGATTTTGACAAGCTGTTTTATTTGTACAGACACAAGAGGGAAGGAATAGCTGAGCAGTGTTAACCCGAACGCTGGGGCCCTTAAAGAGAATCATAGCATTTTTCTGAACAATTTTTTGTTTTTCTAAACAATTGGACACAGTGGCCAAAGGGAGCAGTAGAAGCCACGTGCCTCTTGGTAAAAGCAGCAAAAAAATAAAACCCCCCAAACAAGAAAACTATGAGCCAACCCATGCCTGTTTGGACTCCACACCAGGTTCCAAAGGTTTGGGGAGAAACAAGGGACATCTGTGGCTCCCCCAAAACAAAATGTTACAACATCAGGCTGTGCTGGTAGATAGCGCAGATACAGCTGCCGCGCTACTCCCCCAATCATGAAGCACTCCATCAAATTTATTCTGGCAACAAAGATCTCCAGAGAGAACCTCTGTCCAACTCGGAGCAAATCGGGTTGACGGATGGCAGCAGTCCTATGGGAAATGGGCTAAGAAGGGGAGGGTATGCAGTGGTATTCCTAAATGCGCTCACAGAGGCTAAAAAACCAGCCCCTGGAACTTCAGCCCAAAAGGCAGAAACTATTACAATAACCAGGACAGTAGAACTGGGTGAAACAAGGTATTGTAGGGCCTATTTAGCCAGAGTGATTCCATCCGGTTAAACGGTGATTTTGTTGCTTATGCAGTAAAACTTAAACTGTCCCTGCCCCCCTTCCTCCCAGGGGACTTACTTAAAAACAAGTCCCGGAAACCAGTCCCAGTTAACAAAGCCCAAATGCAAGGGTGGGTCAGGTCAGTGGAGGTATCCCATCGGTGGGGGCACATACTGTCTCCCTAGCAACCAAGGAGTGTGGGTCCCGACTTTTGGGCGCCAATTCTGACCAAGGTGATAGGCTAGTTCAAATATCTACTAGGGTAAATTGTAATTCAATTGGTCACTTATGTATGACCTAGCATGACTGTGCAGCTTTCTCTGTGTGTTACAATCTCATTGGCCACCTGTGCGTGGCCAGGCCCAACCACGTGGCCTTTGCCCTTAAAAGCTAGTCTATAAGGCAGAGAGAGGTTGCCTCTTTGCAACTGGCTAGTCAGTTTGATTCTCGATGCTTGGCGTGAAATAAAGCTTTGCTTGACCTTCACTTTGTATCAGTCTCGCTCCTTTGACCATGGACCCAACAGTTTGAACTATTTCTACTGATTCTAAAAAATGCCTTCTCCGTAATTCATGCCCATGGAGCCAATATGGAGAGGAAAGGACTGCTAAACAGTGAGAATAGAGACATTAAACATGGCAAGGAAATCCACAGGCTGCTAGAAGCCGTACCTGAGCCTGAAGATGTGGCAGCGGTCTGGTTACAAAACCAGGAGGGGGTTTGCACCATGGAAAGAACCCTGGCTGCTGTAATCTGCAGCTGAGTAGAACATATGGTGAAAGGAAAGGATTTTATCATGAGGCCGTAGTGTTATTCCATGGACCGCATGAATGGGAATGTGGTCGAGCTGGGCTGTCGGAGGCAGGCCCCTGGCCAGGGCGGCCTCCGCCATTAAAAGATGGCGCCTGGCTAGTTGCCAGCTTAGGATTGCCTCGTGAGACTAAGCGGAACGCCCAAAGAGGAAGTAAACAGCATTGGTTGCTAGCGAAGTTGTTCGTTTAGGTGCACAGCCTGATTCGCTCCCTCTTGTACCCTGCTCGCTGATTGGTCATGTAAGCATATATAAGTGTGTAGACTTGCAGAGAGAGGAGAGGGAGAAGATGCATCCGAACCAGGGCGTCTTGTCGTCCTTGCGGGGCGAGGGCGATAAATGGTGCCGGCACCCGGGAAATAAATAAAGGAATCTTGTAAGGTAATCCGTAGGAAAGCGGGGAGTAAAGGTCCGCAGGTAAGCGGGGACATTAGCCACCTTCAAAAGTGGGAATTCCGCAGTAAAGCGGGGAGTAAAGGCCACGTTCAAAAGTGGGAATTCCGCGGTAAAGCGGGGAGTAAAAATAGAAAAACCTTGCAAGGGAGAAGTCCGCAGGTAAGCAGGGTAAAACCACAACAAAGGTGGTGGGAAACTTGTACAAGTCCGCAATAAGAAGGGGGGCGGCCTTGAGCCGGGATTAAACTTGTACAAGTCCGCAATAAGAAGCGGGGCGGCCTTGAGCCGGGATTAAACTTGTACAAGTCCGCAATAAGAAGCGGGGGCGGCCTTGAGCCGGGATTAAACTTGTACAAGTCCGCAATAAGAAGCGGGGCGGCCTTGAGCCGGGATTAAACTTGTACAAGTCCGCAATAAGAAGCGGGGCGGCCTTGAGCCGGGATTAAACTTGTACAAGTCCGCAATAAGAAGCGGGGCGGCCTTGAGCCGGGATTAAACTTGTGCGTCTGTTGTCTGTGTGTTCAAGTAATGTCTGCGTCTGTTGTCTGTGTGTTCATAATGGGATCTGAAGTATCTAAAGTGCAGTTGGAAGGGTCTTTAGAAGACCTGCTGAAAACCAATGGAACTCCACTAAAAGCAAAAACTGCTCGGGCCTTTTTAAATACAGTGGAAAAGGCGGCTCCATGGTTCCTAGATGAAGGCTTGCTAAACATACCTCAATGGGACCACCTGTGATCCAGGGTTTGGCCCCTGTGAAACCTATTAATGCCTCGGGGCCTTATCAACCTTTTAAGTTGCCCAGGTGCACCAATAACAGGGTATGGCCACCGGAGTGGTCTGGATGTCAGGGTACCTTGCGCCCAGTTTACATCAATGAAATGCATAACTTTACATTCACTCCACGCTTTCCTACTTATAAAAATAATACCTTTACAGGGTACAATTCTTCCTTTCAAAATCCTAAGCAAGGCAATCCCTCCTCTCCCTTTGATGCATGGCAGGTCTGTAACTTGCTAGGAGCATGTACTGATATCTCAGCAGTGTCCATGTTAAATGGTGGCAAATTCCTCAACTGTTCTTATAAACAAAATGACTCTAGTATCTTTGAGACAACAGTTAATGTGTCTTGTCCCAATAATATCACTTATCAGCCCACTCCCATATGGGTCTCGCCACCGTTTTTCCTTGTAACAAATGCTAGTGAGCTGAATGATACGTTGAATTGCACTAATTGCTGTCTTTCCCAGTGCTGGAATGTTTGGGCCTTCAAGCTGGCTGTGATTATGCGTATCCCTACCCATGTTCCTATCCCAGTTTCCATTTCAGAGGACAAGTTACCGGTGGTGCTATCCAGAAAGAAGAGAGATTTTGGTATCACAGCCGCCGTTGTGACAGCATTGGCTATATCTACAACAGCTGCCACGGCAGCAGCAGTCTCTCTTGCTGCAACTATACTCACTGCGGAAGCTGTGAACACCCTTGCAGAAGGAACGGCGGCTGCCCTTCAAACATAGACTCAGATCAATGCACATCTGCAAGCAGAAATCCTGACAGTCAACCAGAGTGTGGATTTGGTTCAAGAACAAGTGGACATATGGGGGGCCCTATTGGGACTGGGATGTATAGTATCCTTCCCGGCAATTTGTGTAACTCCCATAGCCTATACTAATATGAGTAACTTACAGAATGTCTCCCGACAGCTCTCCCAATACTTGCGGGGGAATTAGTCCGCAGAATTCCAAAACTATACTCAGCACCTGCTACTAGGCATAACAAGGATAAATAACACCAGAGGTGAGCTTGCAACCCTCCCAGAGATAATCAAAACATTGCAAGATGTGTTAACCTTTACGAAACAATGGGCTAGCATAATTGGTCTGATGATAATCCTCATAGTGGGCCTGATTCTGCTAGTATTTGGAGGCGACAGCAACAGAGGCAACAGCAAGCCATGGTGCAGGCCTTGTTAGCCATCGAGGCTGGAACATCCCCCCAGGTGTGGCTAAGTATGCTGGATCGGTAGTCAACGACGGGTAAGATTGGTGGGGGAAATATACCAACCTAAGACAGGACGCAGATCATTGATATCTGCCGTCTGATGACGGGTAAGGATATTCCCCGCCACTGACAACCTAAGACAGGCACGATCCCTGCCATAAAAGAAAAAAGGGGGAGATGTCGGAGGCAGGCCCCTGGCCAGGGCGGCCTCCGCCATTAAAAGATGGCGCCTGGCTAGTTGCCAGGTTAGGATTGCCTCGTGAGACTAAGCGGAACGCCCAAAGAGGAAGTAAACAGCATTGGTTGCTAGCGAAGTTGTTCGTTTAGGTGCACAGCCTGATTCGCTCCCTCTTGTACCCTGCTCGCTGATTGGTCATGTAAGCATATATAAGTGTGTAGACTTGCAGAGAGAGGAGAGGGAGAAGATGCATCCGAACCAGGGCGTCTTGTCGTCCTTGCGGGGCGAGGGCGATACTGGGCTTTAGAAAGGAATGCAAATTAAGGCCAGCGAAGCTTCCAGGTGTCCTTCTCCCTCTGTCGTCTCCACTTCTCCGTGTGGGTTCACGATCCTCTTCTCTCTCTGCAGACTTATCTCCCCCGCAACCTCGGCAAGGTTCGCAGGGAAGAGGGCTGCCTCACCGCTGTTCGGTTTGTAAGTTGCAGTCGCAGACACATAATGAGGATGACCTAATTCTTCCCAGATCCCAATTAAAAATTTCCAGAAAAGAGAATTTTACAGGGTGTCCAGCACTAGCTCTAAAATCTGTGTATCTCCGATACAGACACAGCTGCCAGAGGTCCATTCCTGTCTCAACCAAGAAAGAAGTCACTGAAAATCTAATCAAACAGGCATTTATGGAGACTGTTAGAACTGCCAATTCTGGAGACAAAGATTCAGGTAGAAACCTGACTCTGGGGAAGACAAAGAGGAGCAGGGTTATAAAGGCAAAAGTACAGGAGTTCTCACTGAAGTCTTCTCAGCAAAATACCTAATGAAACTAGCGGAAAGGGGATTGATTAACCATAAATGAGGGACTGAAACTTGTCAGTTCTGGTTGGCTCCTTTTGAAGTGACAAGTGTTAAGGATTCAGGTATTCTGATGAGGAGGGAGTTAAATTCAGGCTTACAGCTTGCAGTTGGCACAAAGCTTATGGTTCCTCCAATGAGGAGGGGCATAAATTCCTCCTGGTTTGTGGCCTCTAACCCTATTTTATTTTATTGTTTTTAAAGATTTTCTTTATTTATTTGAGAGAGGAAGAGAGGATGAGAAGGGGGTACAGTGTGGAAGGGGGGAAAGAGAAGCAGGCTCACTGCTGAGCAGGGAGCCCAGATGCCCGGCTGGATCACAGGACTCCAGGAACACACGCTTGATCGACTGAGCCACCCAGGTGCCCTTCCTAACCCAATTTTTTTTTTTTTTCATTTTTAAAAAAAACTTTTCAGTGTTCCAAGATTCATTGTTTATGCACCACACCCAGTGCTCCATGCAATACCTGCCCACCTTAATACCCACCGCCAGGCTCACCCAACCCCTCACCCTATTTTAAAGATTTTTTAAAAAATTTATTTATTTGACAGATAGAGATCACAAGTAGGCAGGGGGGGGCAGGCAGAGAGAGAGAGAGGAGGAAGCAGGCTCCGTGCTGAGCAGAGCACCCAATATGGGGCTTGATCCCAGGACCTGGGATCATGACCTGAGCGGAAGGCAGAGGCTTTAACCCACTGAGCCACCCCCCCACCCTATTTTAAAAGAAACTCTATTAGCAAGCTTGCTTCATCCATTTTAACATCTCCTGTTACACCTGAGACCTATGCATCGGGGTGGCAGCTCCCAAAAGAGGGGAATCCTTGTGAGTTAGGCAGGTAGCTACTTGCAGATAACCAATGACATTCACGTTCAGGTCAAAGGGCAGGGAGGTTGGCTCTGATTTCCAAAATCTGGGTTTCCAAGTGCAGTCATTTTGTCTATAGTCCCAATCAATTCATTATTTGAAATGATCCAGAAAACTTTTCCAGGCAGAGTGATAGGGCAGTCTCGACAGAGAAAACCACATCTTTAGAAATAAGGAGACATCAAAATGGGCATTCTAAATGAGGGCTGGCTGGATCCCTGTTGTGACTGTTGCATAGATTCATATCAAGATCCCAAATGGGGGAAGACAAGCAGGCAGAGCACATGGTGTTAGATTGTGAAAAGCTTTGTATGCCAGACATTTGACTTTCATCTTGAAAATAGAGGGAGCTGCTGAAGGTTCTAGAGCACAGGAGTGTCATGCGTCATCTACAGCTTAGAAAAATAAATGCAGAGGACAAAGCATTAGCATTGCCAGCAAGGCTAAACTCTTAAAAACAGTCACGGTTGCTGATGGAAAATATTTCTTGCATTGATTCTGGTTTTCAGTTTAATGTCTATGTATTGGCAGATTATTTACAGGATAAATCAGAGACGTTGTTAAGCAATCATTGACCCAAGCCAGTAAATACACAGTTTATTCACAGAATCCTCCTCCTCACCACCTGCAGAACAGAAGGCAAAACACTGCACCTTCACCCTGAGCGTGGTTGGAGGACATTATAAATAAAGATTCTGTGGAGAAGTTCATTGTGTCTCCCAGGAAGTCAGCGTACTGTGAATTCCAGGCAGCCGGTTGATGGACCATGAGTAGCAGATGCTCTGAAGTAAGGGATATGAACGAGCCCTACTTTATGTGAGGTGTCCTAACAGTGCTGGACTTCTCTCTGCATGCCAGCGTTTCCTCCTAATCCATTCACGAAGGCAGCCTGTCCTCTCTATGCTGCTCCTCTCCCCACACTTCTGGATGTAACTGACATCTGGTTTCAATACGGTTTCACGGCCCATTGACTTTGGACTGGCTGATCCCGCTCCCAGAGAGAGAATACCACCTACTAGGTATGAACTCTTTTGTCTAGTCCGTTTCTATTTCAACTAATATCATAACAATTCATGTGCAGACAGTGGCTGAAGCAGAACTTGATTTAATGGTGTGATTCTAAGTAGCTGATGCATAGTCAAGTTTCATCACAGGGAAAATAACCAAAGTGAAACCCACACGCCAGAGGTGGGTGCACAAATCTGGCAAATAAGACCCCTTTATGCAGAGAGGTAGGAATGCATCTCTTCATTTCTCTTTCCCTGCTCCCTTATTTCCACCTGTCATAGGCAGGACGGCATCTTACGGCACCTTCCATAGTGAAGAGAGTCAAGACCTACAGATGTATTTTAAAAATAGAAATAATAACAGCCTCTCTTCCCTCCTCACTGAGTTATTGTGAAGACCCAATGAGAAGTAGTGGAAGTTCCTTTGTAAGCTATAAACGGCAACATAGCTGCTGCCACAATCTCTCCCTCAGGACCTCGGACTAAAGTCCAGAGTCTAGGCGTGGCTTGAGGATTCTTCCCAAGCCGGCTCACCTTGGCAGCCACTCCTGTCTCTGAGTCACCTCCTGCTCTAGCCTCAGTCTGTTCTCACCCCTCATGGGCCGCTCCCGACAAGCCTTTGCTCAGACCAGCGTCCCCCCAACTTGCCCTCATTCTTGCCGGCTCCTTCCTCGATCTCATGATCCTGAGATCATGACCTGAGCCAAAACCAAGAGTTGTTCACTTAACTGTGTCACCCAGGCATCCCTTTGTTGGGGGCTGTCTTTAATAGCATGGACGGCCTTTCTCCACTAGATAAAGTAGTAGTGCCCCCCCTCCAAGTCGTGACAGTCGCAGATGTCTCTAGATGCTACCACAAAACTCCTGGGGAGTAAAACTGAACCCAAAAATCACTGGGTTCAGTTACACTCTAGATTCATTCAGAGGCCGTCAGATGCCCCAACAACAACAATAAAGCTTTCTTTATTTGCTAATGGTGGTCTGAACTCCCATTCAAGCCACCATCACACTCGTGAGAGATAAAACTCGATCTTGCTAATTAAAACCTGTTCCCCTCTGGTTTAAAGGCATCTTTTTGTGATCCTCCCCTTGTGTGAAATGTGAAACACTCTCTGAAATCTGATTCCATGTTCACTTATGAATAGCGGTGGCTCACAAGTTGTTCACTTTTGAGTATGTTAGAAGGTTGCCTCTGAGCACATAAACATCCTAAAGTTTTGTTTTGTGCATCAGGAGAAGGAAGTGGGACCGACTGAGCTGGCTGTAGATAAGTTTGCAGACAGGAGGGCTGGGCCAGACTGGGGAGAAGACGGGTGGGGACGCCAGCTCCGGTCCAGCCTCTGCCTAGATCTGCTCAGCTTTCTGCCCCAACTGGGTAGGTGTTGGATTCGGCATTCTTTTAAGGACACTTGAAAACTTCCCAGTATTTACCCAAAGAAGAGAGGAACAAGGTCCCCTTACTATAAAATCTCCCTAAAACTTTCCTGGACATCTAAAGCCTCCCTCCTGGGGCGCCTGGGTGGTTCTGTTGGTTTAGCGTCTGACCCTTGGTTTTGGCTCAGGTCGTGATCTCAGGGTTGTGAGACTGGGCCCCACATAGGGCTCTGCAGACTGCGTGGACTTCACTTGAGATTCTCTCCCTCTCCCACTGCCCCTCCCACACAAACACCTGCATCCACACAGGGGCTCCCCTCTCTTTTTCTCTCTAAAATAAATACATCTTTAAAAAAGAAAAAATAAAGCCTCCTCCTCTCTCAACTTGGGGGAGGAAAAGGGTGAGGGAAGACAAGCCCATAAGCATTACCCCCTCTTTCTTCTTCCTCTGCCTCTCCTCTGAGAACCAGATGGGCTTTGTTTTCCCTTTCCTCCCTGCCTGGAAGGGATCTCCACCACCACCCGCCCCCATCATAACCTCCTCCTTCCTACATTCCGTTTCCTGTCCTAACAAGTATAATGACAGGAGACCTGCAGTTGAAGAATGATGTTCACTGATGAAGGAGTGGTGAAAGTGATGGGTCCCCAATGACAGGTCCGTGATCAAAGGAGCGGGACTGGTACAAAGCGAAGGTCAAGCAAAGCTTTATTTCGTGCCAAGCATCGAGAATCAGACCCACCAGTCGGGGCAACCTCCTACAGTGAGGTGACCCCTCCCAGCCTCACAGACTAACTTTTATAGAGCAAAGGCCATGTGGTTGAGCCTGACCACACACAGGGGGCCAATGAGATTGTAACACACAGGGAAAGCTGCACAGTCATGCTAGGTCACACATGGGTGGCCAATTGAATTACAATTCACCCCATAGTAGCTATTTGAACTAGCCTATCATCTTGGTCAGAATTGGCACCCAAAAGGCGGGGCCCACACTCCTTGGTGGCTAGGGAGACAGTACGCCACACCCCACTGATTGGATGTCTCCACCTGGCCCAACTCATCCTTGCATCCAGGCTCTGTTATCTCTACCTGACCTGACCCACCCTTGTATTTGGACTCTGTTATCAGGGGCTGGTCGGCCATATTGTACTACATAAACAACACAATGGCTGTTTAATCTGAGAGATGGAATCGCTCTGGCTAAGTAGGCCCTTACAAAAGGACTTAATTCAAAGTCCTTAATTCAGTGAGTGCCGGAGCAGCTTAGGTGGTCGAGCATCCGGCTTAGGTGGTCCAGCATCTGACTTTTGACTTCAGCTCAGTTTATGATCTCAGGGCTGTGAGATCAAGCCCTGCATGGGGCTCTGTACTGGTCTCCTCAGTGGGCATAGAACCTACTTAAGTTTCTCTCTCCATCTCCCTCTGCACACCTCCCTGTCATGTTCTCTCTCTTGAGACAAAAACAAAAAAAACTCTCAAAGTACTTAATTCAAAAGTACTATTCCTTTATTCATTCATGAGATAATAGTCATCTATTTCTCTGTTTGTGTTCTTAGCAGGCCAGGGATGTGCTTGCCTCGTGAACCATGGCATTCCCAGTACGCAGCATGGTGTTGCATGACATACTACCTCTAAAGTAGTTGCTTAAAATAATGCACATCTATTATCTCACAGTTTCCATGGATCAGGAGTCTTGGTGAGGTATAGCTGGGTCTTCCGCTCAGGGTCTCACAAAGCTGTAATCCAGGAGTCAGCTCCGTGAGATGGGGCCTCATTTGAGGCTCCAGGTCCTTTTCTAACCTTACACAGTTGTTGCAAAATGCATTTCCTTGCAGCTAGAGAGCTCACAACGACCTGCCTCAAAGCCAGCCGGAGAATCTTTCCAACGCTTCCAAGGCTTTCTCCTCTGATTTGGATCCACCCAGAATAATTTTCCTTTTGACTAACTCAAAATCCACAGATTTGCAAAATCCCTTAAACTATGCCACAATACACAACTTCGTCACAGGAGTAACACTGGACATAGTCACAGTCCTGCCCACCTTCAAAGGGAGAGATTTTACAAGGTCACAGATCAATGGAGGTTATCTCAGGATTTTGCCTAAGGCAGCACCCAAAAATATAGGTTAAGTGAATGCCTGAAGGAAGGAATAAAGGCAGGAATCCCATTTGTCTTCACCATAACTCTGGGCGTAGGGAGCAACACCATTAATTGAAGGAGAAAGACATTCAGTTCAGAGACAGCGAATGATTTGCCTTTGTTCAAAGGCGTCAAGATTGCAGGATGAGGCTTTTATGCAGTAAAAGACTCCCTTATACCCCAGTTCTGCCCCCCAAACCCCATAAGCAGGTTTGACCTCTCTGCTTCTACTCACCTGGCAAGAGCAGGCCATGAGGTAGAGACAGAAGCCCACGGGGCCAAGACACTTCCCGTCCTTGCCATAGGCGGATTCCCCAGCCACCTGGGGAGCCCAACAGACTCCAGAGGCCAGCACAGGCTATGCAGGGGCTTCTGGGTGCTGAGTGAGCAAAGATCTGTTTGCTCCTGCCCAGAGGTTTTGCCTCCTGTTCACACCCAGACCGCACTTGTAGGCTCTTTTGGTTCCAGCGCTTTCCAAGGATGGAGAAAGAAGGGGAAGCTGGTGAGGGATGTTTTCTTCATGGCCTCCTTCCTCTCTGAGGCTTAGTAAGCTGTTCCCCTTGCTCTAGGGGGGATGGAGTGTGAACAGTGGTTTCTGGACCACAGAAGACAAGAATCCTGGGTATACCCCAGAGAAGCTATGGGATTAGTTGCACAGCAGTAATGGTGGGTTTTGTTTTGGTTTTAAAGATTTTATTCATTCACTTGAGAGAGAAAGAGAGAGCACAAGCACGGGGAGAGGCAGAGGGAGAGGGAGAAGCAGACTCGCCACTGAGCTGGGAGCCTGACAGACATGGGGCTGGATCCCAGGACCCAGAGATCACGACCTGAGTGGAAGGCAGACACCCAACCATCTGAGCCACCCAGGCGCTCCAGCAATGGTGATGTTTTATGCAAGTAAAGAATTTGTGGGGCGCCTGACTGGTTCACTTGGAAGAGCATGCAACTCTTGATCTGAGGGTCTTGAGTTCAAGCCCCATGCTGGGTATAGAGATTACTTAAATACATAAACTTAAAAAAAAAAAAAAGAGGGGTTCCTGGTGGCTCAGTCAGTTGAGTGTCTGCTTTCTGCTGGAGTCAAGATCCCGGGATCCTGGGACCGAGCTCCCTATCTGGCTCCCTGCTCAGTGGGGAGTTTATTTCTCCTTCTGCCCCTCCCCTGCTCATGCTCTCTCTCTCTCGCTCTCTCTCTCTCTCAGGTAAATAGTAAAATCTTTAAAAAAAAAAAAAAAGAATTTTGTGGGAAAGCAGCAACAGATTAATCTTTTTTCTTTTTTCTTTTTTTTTTCAAGATTTTATTTGTCAGAGAGCGTGCACAAGTAGGCAGAGGGGTAGGCAGAGAGAGAGGGAGAAGCAGACTCCCTGCTGAGCAGGGAGCCCCAAGCAGGGCTTGATCTCAGGACTCAGGGATCATGACCTGAGCCGAAGGCAGGTGCTTAACTGAGCCACCCAGGCGTCTCTTGGCTTCTCTTTTCATCTGCTTCCCATTCAGCCCTTCACTATGTACCTTTGTGCAGCAAATATTCTACACCTACACTGTGTCTGACCCACAATAGCTTATTTTCTTCCCTGCCTCTCATTTTTTTCTATTCTATTTGTGATCTTTAATAAGCAATACCCTTTCATCTGCCTTTGTGTTGACAGACTTACAATTTTGCCTCATGGAAACTCCATATTATATATTAAAATCCCTCCATTATAGTAAAAATGCATAATGCATAGGCAATCACATCCCAACACACATAACCTCAAGCATGCCAGGCATAAATCCAAGGTGGAAGATGTTTGTTTGTATGTTTTCATAATCCACTTTAGGCTTTAATTACAATGAGACAATAAAAGAGAGATATGAATGCATTGATCTTGGGGCTGGCACCGTTGTTATTCACTTCATGTTGACAACTTGCATTGAAATTCAAGCGTTTCTCCTCCTCATCCTGGTTCTTCAGTCTACCGAGACCATTCAAAGCAAATTATCTGCAGCCTTATGAATATCCAGCTCATTCTATCCTGCTCCCTTCTCCTGAGACACACAATAAAATAAAGCTTCAGGATATTTATGTGCTCAGAGGCAAATTTATAATTTACTCAAAGGTGAACAACTTTTGCAAGCAGCTGCTAGTCATGGGTAAACATGAAATCAAATCTCAGAGAGGACATTTTTACATTTCACACAGATACACCTTCCAACTGCTACTTACCTAAAGCCAGACGAAATGGGGAAGGGGCTTCCAGAACATAGCTGGATTGTCCAAAAGAAGCTTTTATTTATGAAATACACACATTTGGAACCAGAGAGCCTGTTTGTCTAATCCCCTCAACCTGTGTCCAACAACTACTCTATCCTATGATGTCCTTCCAACATCCAACTTGATTAAAACTGAAAAGAGGGTAGTGCCTATACAAAAAGCTTGGACTCCTGGCAAACCTTTCATCTGTGGGAATGAAACCAATTAATGCCACCTTGAGGGCAGAAGAATAATGTGTCAAAGATGCTGGAGATGCCATCAAAGGGCCTCCATTAAGAAGTCTGTTCTCTCCCAGGCACCCTCTCAGTGGGCTGAGCGGTGACCCCCCAAAAAGATACATCCACATCCTAACCCCAGGAATCTGTGAATGTTATTTGAATTTTTAAAAATTTAACTTATTTGAGAGAGAGAGTGAGCAAGCGAGCGAGAGAGCACAAGCCAGGGAGGACAGGCAGAGGGAGAGGGAGAAGCAGACTCCCCACTGAGCAGGAGGCTGGATTGGGGGGGGCGGGAATCCCAGGATTCTGGGACAGTGACCTGAGACGAAGGCAGACACTTAACCCACTGAGCCACCCAGACAGCCCTGCTATCTAATTTATAAAGAGAGTCTTTGCCAATATAATTGACTTAAATACCTTGAGAGGGGATCATGCTGTGCTATCCGCATGGGGCCTACATCTGCTGACAAGTGTCGTTAAAAGCAGCCAAAGAGAAGGCCACAGAAAATAGAAGCAGAGATTACAATGACGGGACACAGGCGGAGGCAGCCAGCAATAGTCCAAAGGTGGGAGAAGCAAGGAAGGGCATCTCCCCCCTACCCCCCCCACCCCCGCACCTCCAGAATGGGTGTGGCCCTGCCAACACTTTGATTTCAGTGTCCTGGCCTCCAGCACTGTGAGGGAATAAATTTCTGTTGTTGAAAGCCACCCAGTTGGTGGTCCCTTGCAACCTCAACCTAGGAAACAGACACCCCCCCCCTCCACATTCAGGTCTTTGTGGAGCTCTACCTTTCAGACTTAGCTCATGGGTTTTGCTTTCTGTGAAAGACACACCCACCCCATCCCCACCCCCTACCCCCAGGCCAGGCCAGGTTCTCCCTTTGCCTGCAGTGGCTGTCACAGTCCCCCTGTCATTTGTCCTATTGCTCTTGTTTCATTGTCTGGTGACACCCAGCCATCCTTGGTCTTCTCTTCAACATGACACCTAGACCCTTCGAGGCCTGTCTGCAAGGACTCCCAGACCACTTTCCAGAAGTGTGAATAAACTCTTGGGATGCAGCTTTACATGTTTTTGTGGTGTTTTTTTTTTCTTAAGATTTTATTTATTTGTCAGAGAGAGAGCCCAAGTCGGCAGAGCAGAGGGGGAAACAGGTTCCCCGCCAAGCAGGGAGCCCGAAGCAGGCCTCGATGTCAGGACTCCAGGATCGCGACCCAAGCCCAAGGCAGACGCTTAACTGGAGGAGCCACCCATCTGTGCCTTCGCATGGGTGTTGAAGTGAAGGTAAAAGCGGACTTCGCTTTGTTACCTACAACATTCCCTAGAGGAAGGCTTTGGTGTGCTTTTTCTCCGTCAGGGCCATCTTCCCTCACCTTCTTCCGTTCTTGCCGTCAGAAACGGCCTTTCTGGCTTCTCCTCACTGTGTTGAAACAACTCACGACAGCCGCACAGCTGCCTGCCTGGGAGAAAGGCCAGAACTAATTGACTCACAACATCTCTAATAAGAGGTTAAATACATATTCTGAGGCGCAATTAACACAAAGATAATGGAGTTTTATGAACTCTAGGAAATGGTACATTCCCTTCCAAAAGCCCTTTCTGCGTGGACTGTGTCTAGAGTTTACCTCCCCGTCCTTCCCCCTCTCCAGGTTATTTTCACTGACTTCTGGAGCCTTCCTCTCCGCGTCCCCATCCCACCCGCCAACTTCAAATTCTCCCCCTCTGTAGTGCAAAAGGTTCAGTTCCAAGTCAGGGCCTCTTCTGAAATGCAAGTTCAGCAAAACCAGAAGGCCCTCCTCTCTGGGGACTTACTCAGCTGAACATCCCAGATGAAAATCCCCTCCCATCCAAAGCAGCCATCTGTGTATGGGATTCAAACACCCGCAGGTGCTACCTTCCTACGTCAAGTGAAAGATGTTTTCTCCGTCTCCTGAAACATATGTAACTCTTACAATCAGAAAAAAAAAAAAAAGAAAGAAAGAAAGAAAAAATAAGATAACCTGTGTGAAACTATGAATATCTCACCTACGCAGAAATGATTGTGATTAAGCCATAGCCTCCTGTTGATAGAATTATGGTATCAGAACAATCTCTTAGGGAGCTTGCCAGAATCTATTAGTGTTTAAATATGCTTTCTCTTAGACCTGGAAATCCTCCTCCTGAGACTCAGTGCCACAGAAAAATCTCTCAGAAGTGTACTTGGATAAATGTCCAAGATGCTGGTGTAGTAGCAAGATACCAGAGAGAGATTCTGTACCAAATAAGTAAGAAAATAGGGATGCCTGGGTGGCTCACTTGGTTAAGTGGTCTGCTTTCGGCTCAGGTCATGATCCTAGGGTCCTGGGATCGAGTCCCTGGACAGACTCCTTGCTCAGTGGGGAGCCTGCTTCTCCCTCTGCCTCTGGTCATGTTCTCTCCTGCTCGGTCACACTATCTCTCAAATAAATAAAATCTTAAATAAATAAATAAGAAAATAATTAAATATACAGCACAGCACTACTGTCCACGGTGCTGAATAGGCGCATCTCATCACCGCACTATCCACCTGAAACTCACGTAACATTGTATGTCAGCTATACTCCCATTAAAGAAAAGAAAATAGATGAATGACAGAACAAAGACAAGGGGTGCGTCGTCTGTGACAAAGAATGCCTTTCATGTATGTGATCTAACCAGAAAGGATGGTGTAAGGCACACTGTTGGGCGTTTGTTTTCTCTTCACTTGTCAGGCTTGTGAATTCCCTCTCTCTGTGCTCAGGTGTATAAACAGAATGTTATTCCATTATACCCCACGATGCATCTCTTCTTACGAATTCTCAGTGTTTGGGATAACAAGGGTGAAAACATAATCCTAAAGCGTGATTTAAACCCAATCCCATGACCTCCGTAACCATTTTAGTTCCTCTTTCTCTGCTTGGATAACTCAGGCAACTACTCAGGCCTACTTCTCTCCAAGAGAGAGAGGCCTGAGTCTGGGTCTATGTTCGGGGAGGCCTCCTGGCACAGGGAGCAGGGGAAAGGGGCCTGGCTTCCTGCTGGCTCTTGTAGATTCTCATAGGGTGTCTGCTGAGGTGTGATGTGTTCATTCCTAATCCCCAGACCCTCTGTGGGCATCAAAGCCCTTCCCTCCAATCTGTACCTTCATTGCAGCCAGAGTGAGCTTTTCCAAAAATGTCGATCTAATGATGATATCCCTCTGTAGCGGAAAACTTGCCCCTCCTCCCCCACTGCCTTAGGAGAAAGACACAAACCTGAACACCATGCAGGAGCCTCTTACATGAGTCACCCCTCTCTTTCTCTCCTGCCTCAGCCTGTACAACCCACCCCCACCCCAAGGCACATGATCCTTCTTTCGGTTCCTTGGAAATGTAAGGCTGTTGTACCTGCATCTTCCCATGTCCCTTTCACTTTGTTAATTCCTATCATTCCTCCACATCCTTCCCCCAGATTCGTCTTCCTTGAGCAATCTGATGTCCTCAATTCTCTGGCTTCCACGCTACATCTGTCCACAGAGGCCCCTGATCATGGTTGTAACTGATCGTTGTGGCCCGTATGAAACCTGAAACATAAATATTAGTCTCTCCTTGGCCCACACACCAGATTGGTGCTCCCTGAGGGGATGCCTATTACTCTGTCATCTGTTTCCCATTGCAGGTCAGTCCACTGAAATCTGAGTTTATAAACAGTTGGTGCATTTTGGTTAGAATGAGTCAGTTTCCCAAAGCTCAGTTACACATGACACTACAATGTTGCCCTAGGATCCTGGGGCCATGTAGCAAATTACCACAAACTCAGATGCTTACAACAACGGAAATTTGTTCTGTCACAGTTCTGGAGGCCAGAAGACCAAAATCAATGCATCAGCAGGGCATGCTGTTTCTGGAGGAACCTTCCTTGGGCCCTCCCAGCTTCTGGTAGTTGCTTGACTGGAAGACAAAGACACAGGGATACAGTTTTGGCCTCCATCATCACATGGTGCTCTCCCGATGGGTCTGTGTCCAAGTTTCTCTTTTCTTTCTTCCTCCTCCTCCTCTTCTTCTTCTCCTCCTCCTCCTCCTCCTCCTCCTCCTCCTCCTCCTCCTCCTCCTTCTTCTTCTTCTTCTTCTTCTTCTTCTTCTTCTTCTTCTTCTTCTTCTTTTCAAATTTCTCTTTTCTTATAAGGACACCAGTCATTAGATTATCAAAATCTATAATCCCCATAATTCAGATGACCTCACTTTAATTTGAGTAATTAGGTCTTCCAAGACCTGATTTCCAAACTAGGTCATATTCTGAGGTTCTATGTGAATATGATTAAAGGGACACTATTCACCTCAGTACAAATGTCCATAAGTCATCGTTAAATGTGTTCCATGTTTAGGCTTTTTAACATGCTTACAACCAAAGGAATGATAAGGATTCCTTCCCCCAGGGGCCCAGCACATGTGAGGTAACAGGAAATAATAAAGTCGTGGAATAAGCCCCAAATTGAACTCTCCTTTGGAAGTAACAGCCAGAGCATTTTGTGGACATGAAAGAATGTTTATGAAACATTGCTCACTGTTTGTTTTCCTGGGTCAAGGCTGTAAATTCACTTGCCCTACACTCAGGTCTATAAATGGAGTGTCATTTCATTATGTCCCATTAATATATCTGGTCTAATGAACTCTCACTTGCTGCCACTGTGATATAAATAAAAAATGAAACATTGAAAGAAAAAAATGGAAAAATAAATCCAAAGAAACAAATATCTTCAAACTTCAGACTTTTTTCCTTTGAGTTGAATATTCATTATTTAATTCCTATGACTTGAGTTTTCCTGTTTGCTTTATTTTTTTTTTAATTTTTGAAAGATTTTACTTATTTATTTATTTGAGACAGAGTGAGAGCGTGAGTGAGAGAGCACAAGCAGGGTTGAACAGCAGGGGAAGAGGGAGAAGCAGCCTCCCTTCTGAGCAAGGAGTCTATTGGGGGCTCAATCGCTGGATCCTGGGATCATGATGAGAGCTGAAGGCAGGTGCCTAACTGACTGAGACACCCAGATGTCCCTCCTATTTGCTTTAGATGTAATTTTTTTTTAATGACAAGCATATTTGTATTTAACACTTTATATTTGATCAATAAAGTACTTTTTCTTACAAACCCTTGGGACTAGTATTTTTTTATTTGCATCACAAAAGAAAAAATCAAAGCCTAGTGCCTTGGCTAGAGCCTGGCTAGAGCGATCTCCCTGAACAGTCAGGTTTGGAGTCATCTGTCCTGGTCTACAGAGGTGAGGGCTCTTATAGCTGACCGAAGAACGACCTCGGGGCCTTTGGAACTTGAGCCAATTATTTCTTCTTCTTCCAAGGACAATATTAAAGAGTGGTGTTTTCTTACCACACTGTTTCTTATCATCCAACACTATGGACTGCTCAAGATAAAGAAAGTTATGAGACATATAACAACTAGTAACAAATGTCTAGTTCTAGATTGAACCTTGGATATGGACAAATTAACTGTAAAGGGCATATCCGTAAAAATTAGGGGAAACTGAATGCAGACTAGGTGTTAAATAATGTTAAGAAATTATTTTAGGGGGTCCCTGGGTGGCTCAGTTGGTTAAGCCTCTGCCTTTGGCTCAGGTCATGATCCCAGGATCCTGGGATCAAGCCCCACATTGGGCTCCCTGCTCAGTGGGAAGTCTGCTTTTCCCTCCCTATACTGGTCCCCCGGCCTATGCACTCACGCTCTCTTTGTCAAATGAATAAAGAAATTATTTTTAATTTTAAGGCGCTGATGTTATTTCAGTCACATAGGAAAATGTTCTTAAACTTTAAAGCAATGCATACCGAAATAAACAAAGAGACTATTTTTCTTCTTCTTCTTTTTTTTTTCTTTGAGTAAGCTCTGGGCCCAACATGGGGCTTGAACTCACAACCCCAAGATCAAGAGTCATGTACTATACACACTGAGCCCGTCAGGCACCCCACAAGCAATTATTTTTAGGCAACATTTTGAAGTTCTAAAACTCAAATGTTAACAATTGTTATTTATGGTGAAGGGATTAGAGAAGAGGTAAATTTTACCTTTTACTTTATATACTTCTCAGTTTGAGTTCTTTGCAACATTCATGTAACGTATATATTTAAAGGTATTCCTTCAAGAAACATTTAAATAAATCCAGACTAACAGATTTATTAGCTCAGAGTCAGGTAAGTCTCTGACTCTTGGTTTTAGCTCGGGTCACGAGTTCACCCTGCATTGGGTTCCGCTTTCAGTGTGAAGTCTGCTTGAGATTCTCTCTCTCTCTCTCCCCTTCTCCTTCTGTCCCTCCCACTCATTCTCTCTCTCTCTCTCTCAAATAAAAAAATACAACCTTAAAAAAAAAATAATCCCAGATTGACATTTTAAAAATAACTGGCTTGTATACTTCAAAAATGTTAAGATTGTAGAAGACAAAGACAGACTGAAGAACTATTAAGGGAGACTAAATTGGTTTGACAACTAAATGCAACTTTTGAGTCTGAATTGCATCTGGACAAAAAAAGATTTTTCTTTTAGTTTTGCTATAAAAAACGTTATTGGAACAATAAGCAAAATAAAAAGTCTGTAGATGAGAGGATAGTATGGTATCAGTGTTAGATTTCCAACTTTGATCATTGTACTGCACTTGTGTAAGTAAATGTCATTGTTATTAGAAAATACACATTGAGGGGCATGGAAAGGGGACCATGTCTGCAGGTTACTTTAAAGTGGATCAGAAGAAAAGAGATTACAGTATGTGTGTGGAGAGACAGGGGAGGGGAAGAGAAAGAAAGACAGGGAACGATAAAAGATAAAGCAAATGTGGTAAGATGGGTGAAGCGTACTAAGAGTTCTTTGTACTATTCCTGCAACTTCCTATGATAAAAGTTACCCCAATTTTCCTTCTCTACCTTCTGAAAAGATCAGAAAAGTTGCTTCCTCGTCTGATAGTAGATATAAATAATAGTACTTAAGCTCTTGGTCTTGTGGTGATTAAATTCGGTAATGTGGGTACAAGGCCTACCACATCACAAGACAAAAATTGAACTGTCAACTTCTGAAATAGTTGAGAACAGAATTTTCTCTAGTTAGTTTAAGTACAAACAGATTTATTGAGGCATATAGAGAGCTCACAGAACTATTGAGAGAGGGGGAAAAAAACAAAATCAAACCCCAAAAACTCTAATCCTGGGCCCAGAAACCAAAACCACACTAACCAAAGAAGGTCTGCCAAGATGGCTGCTCTTCCTGTAGTGACGAGGAAGGAGTAGACTCAGAAGCCACAAGCACAGCTGCTGTCTGACTATACTGCCTTGACCATCCTTCAAACCAGCTAAAACATGACTCCTAGCCTGTCTCTCTCTCCATCGTCTTCATTCCAAGTCAGCATTAAGTTTGTGTTCATCTAATTCATGAAGCCTAAAATATAGCTATATCCTACTTGTAAAGGATTTTGGGAATATGGTGTTTGGTTTCCAGGCTTGTGGTATAGACAGCCATAGCAGCAGGTGGTTGGGATGGGTGTGCAAAGTACAACTGTAGCTACTTAACCTCTGAAACGTCTCATACTTCAATTTCCCAACAACAAAATACCCGCATAACCTAAATCTCTCTCCTTCTCCCCCAAGTGGGAAACCCAAAACTCCATGACTCCCTGCCTCTGTCTCTAGAGGATTTTTCTTCCTCTTCTAGTTTAATCACGTCCCCTATTCATATCCTGGAACCTGAGGGCTAAATTAAAACTTAACCCAAACCAACACATTTATAAAGCAATAAGGGAAACTGGTGGCAGGAGAGGAAATAGGGCAGGACAGGGGAGGGAAAACCATATTAATACATAGGAAAACATATGCCTAACAGAGTGAGCAGATACACAGATTGGCTGAATGCTTAGGGGCCAAATGTTAAAATAAATACTTTGACAAAGGCAAAACCAAAGCTAAATATTACCAGCATAGGATGGACTTCTTAGACATAAGAATCAATCTGAAATATTCACAAAATGTTTAAATTATTGTTTTACATTTTAGTGGCCCACCTGAAAGTTACCAAAGCCCAGAACATTCTAAGGCTCTGGGTTGCTCTCATGGTCATGATACTGCACATGAGGAATATTAAATTGACTATGGTTAGATTGCTTTGAACTATGGTTGGAAAATAAGTAAGACTGTTTCTTTCTAGCTCTGCCAAAGATCTTTGATGGATGGAATATTACCACTATAGTGTAATGCTCTCCTTCTCTAATCACAATGGACTTATTTGTGACTCCTGGTCTTGAAGAGCAGTAGAACATGATAATGAATAGTCTTACAAACTGAAACTCTGTGCACTGTTTGGATAACCTGGCTGCATATTTCTATAAGTAGAATTATGACTGTAGTAGGGATTCGTGCTCTTCTGTTCCTAATATTTTAGCATGCACTTTCAGCTTCAAACAATTACTTGAGAAAATTTTGCCCTTAAATATTGGAAGTAGAAATATTTTAGGGGAAAGTACAATTCATTGGACTCATGAGAACAAAATGTGTTTTCACCACCCACTTTCTTCTCTTCTTCATACTTTTTCTATTCTTTATTATTCATGTATCACAAACGACTGTCATGTTCCATGTGATGTTGGAGGGTTTTTTGCTTGTGAAATTTTGAGGTGGCAAAGTTGGTATTCTATTTTAAAATTAAAATGCGGCCTCATACAATGTGAAGAAATCTCTAACGGAGCTTCAAGCAAATAAACTAAAACCATGGCCTAAACTTAATTAAACACAAAAAATTATATAAATTCTTAAAGGAAACCCGTCTGCCTGCCATTATGCATCAGCCCATTATAAAAGGGTAACATGAGAAAGAGGGAGTGAAGACAGACAGAAGACAGTGAGACAGATGTGGGAGTGGTAGACAGTCAGACATCTACCTATAGGGATATAAATGTTGGGAAGCAATGGGGGGCTCCACTTGCATTTGAGACTTAGTGCTTCCTTAAATTTCAAGCCCTGAGCACCTTGCTTGCCTCCTCCTATGTTAGCTCTTCTGAAGTTCCATCAATATAGATGCAGCAAGGACATAAGTTGTGATACAGTAGTCTTCTGTGGGACTTGTTGCAGTGGGTCAAGGTGACCCTACAGAAGAGTCTAGGAATATACTGTTGGGAAAGTGCATAGAACAAAGGACTTTGCAGAAATTCAGAGAATGAGAGTGAGCTTTCTCTCAGATTATTCCCTCTAGCGGCCCTTCATCCTCCTGCTCCAATATGAACTAGTCTCAAGCCACACTTAGAGTGGTCATTGTGTGACTTTCAACACCTTCTCTCCTGTGTCAGGTCCCTTCTAAACTGATCTCTTGGGTTTCTTCTTAATGGTATACTACTAGGCTTTCTGAGAAAATGTGCATGGCAGTCCCCCCCCCCCTTTTTTAAGACCTTATTTATTTATTTATTTATTTGATTATTTATTTATTTAAAGAGCTTGTATGAGCTGGGGAGAGGCAGAAGGAGGGAGAGAGAGAATCCCAAGCAGACTTTGCATTGAGCATGGAGCCCCACTTGCGGTTTGATCTCACTACCCTGAGGTCATGACCTGAGCCAAAATCAAGAGTCAGACATTTAGCTGACTGCCATTGGCAGTCTCCTTTCTGAGACTTTATATGGCTGGAATGTTTTTTATTTCGTCATCAAATGTTATCGGTAATTTGGCTAGGAATAGAGCTCTGCATTGAAAATTATGTCTATACAGAATGTTGAAAGCAATGGTCTTCTGTTTCCAGTATGTGCTATTTCATATTTATTTTGCTGGCTAATCTGAAAATACGAATTAAAATATTTAAAGTTTTCTCGTAAATCCTTCTTCGAAAAAGTTGTTTGTTTAGGTCTCTGTTTTTTATGTTGGAGACAAAATAAATACTTGGTGATCCCACAATATTCATTTACAATAAAGAATGAGGCACTAAAAATCTGACTGATTTCCTCTGTTCCAGCCACAGTGCAGGAACGGTGACTAAGTGTATTCTTTAACTTAAAAATATATACAAATGTTCATAGCACTTTATTTTTAATATCTCAAATGCCCATCAATCAGTCAATGGATAAACAAAATGAAGTATATCTGTATAATGTAAGAGAACCCTACTCTAAGATATAACAATGCAAATTATTAATATAAGCAACAAATTTGATGACTCAAAATAAATATGGTAGATGAAAGAAGTGAGACTGAAAAAACTACATATTATGTGATTCCATATATATAAAATTCTAGAAAGTACAAATTAATTTGGTGGGAATTTGGGGGAAGAAATAGGAAATAAATTTGTAATTTTGATTCATGTTTGATTAGTCCTTCTATAACATCCTTGCTCCTGGTTATCCCCACCTGGTCCACATTCTAGTTTTAGAAATATTTCTTTTTTTTTTTTAAGATTTTATTTATTTATTTGACACAGAGAAAGAGACAGCACAAGTAGGGGAAGCTGCAGGCAAAAGGAAAGGGAGAAGCAGGCTCTCTGCTGAATAAGTAGCCCAATGTGGGGCTGGATCCCAGGACCCTGGTATCATGACCTGAGCTGAAGGCAGACAGTTAACAGACTAAGCCACCCCTAGAAACCTTTCTAAATTGTGGTATGCCTGGGTAGCTCAGACGGTGAAGCAACTGCCTTTGGCTCACATCATGATCCCTGGGTCCTGGGATTGAGTCCTACAGCAGGCTTCTTGCTCAGCAGAGAGCCTGCTTCTCCCTCTGCCGGCTGCTTCCTCTGCTTGTGTGCTCTGGAGCGTGTTCTCTCGCTCTCTGATAAATATATAAAATTAAAAAAAAAAAAAAGAAAAGAAATCTTTCTAAATTGCAAATCTTACCATTCTCATCTGCTTAAATCTATTTGTTTTTGTTATGTAAGAGTAATAGTGAGTTACCGTAAGACCTAAAATAAGAGTTAAACTCCACATGGAATGGAGGCGATTAACAATTTGTTTTAAGATCCTATTATGTTGCTGACAACCCTCCCGGTCCCCTCCCTCTTCAGGAGCTTTGTACTATCGCTCAATAAACTTTGCTTTATTATCACCTTGCTTTGTTGCCCACCAAAAAAAAAAAAAAAAAAAGATCCTAATATGTTGCCTTGAAAGGAAGAATGAGCCCATCATCCCAGCATTCCCACCTGTGGAAAATCACAGGTGCAGAAAGCCACCATCACCAATAGACGTGTTGTATCCCTGGATGTACTGCAGATGAAAAGGTGATTAAGAACCACTGTGTACAGAGATTTGTGCAAAAGGGTGAGGAACGGTGCCAAGAAGAGGTGAACAAATGAAACATGTCAGTAATGAGCTTGTTTTTTCACCTGACATGGCATAGCTGGACAGAGTGAGGTTTCTCATTTAGGAAGAGTGAAGGGTCATAACAATGATTGTGATTTCACCAAGATGTGCTACCAGAGATAGCCCTCAGCTCATCAATTCTTCCAGAACTACCGGAGCTGCATAGAGAAATGGCATGTCCTTCTTGGGGAGCCCAGATCCAATAAATGACTGATGAAGGGGATCTTATCCTGGACCGTTATGACAAAGGCCATAGACTGAGAGGCTTATTTTCTCACACTTCTGGAAGTTGGAAGTCCAAAATCAGTGGGCCACCACGGTCAGGTTCTCAGGGAGAGCTCTGATCTTGAGTTGTGCACAACTGACTTCTCGTCATATCCTTACAGGGGTAGGAAAGAGAGAGCTGTGGTCTTGTCTCCCTGTTACAAGGACACACTAATCCCATCGTGGGGTCCACCCTCATGATGACATCTAATCCTGGTTACCTGCCAAAGGCCTCAACTCCAAACCCCATAGGCTGGCAGTTTGGCTTCAACATACGAATTTGGGGAAGACACAATATTCAGCCCATAACAGAGGGGAAAGAAGGACTGACCATAGCAGCCCTATTTGGGACAATCCTGAGGGGCAATTCTAGCCTCAGAGCTCACCACAGAACTGGCTGAGGTTGTTGTTGCTCTACACATCTTCCTCAAGATTCCTCAATAGACAAGATGGCAGGGAAACTCCTCAAGCTGGCGGGGGGGTGGGGGGGTGGGGTGGGGGGGGCCTTCCTGTGGAACATTAACTTAGAACTGCTTTGCAATTTACAAGTAGCTTTTTTTTTTTTTTAAGCTTTTAAAAATTTACTTGCCAGAGAGAGAGGTGGGGGGGTGGGGGTGCATAATTAGGGGGAGCAGCAGGCAGAGGGAAAAGCAGGCTCCCCGCTGAGCAAGAAGCCTGACACAGGACTCCATCACCCCACTCTGGGATCATGACCTGAGCTGAAGGCAGACACTTAACCAGCTGAGCCACCCAGGCACCCTACAAGCAGCTTTTGACCACATGTTCCCATTATCTCCTCTAGTCCTCATGAACAACATGGTGAGGTATCACTATTTTCCTGCTTTCAGGATAATGAACTGAGGGTCAAAGAGTATACTTGCCTGGGCTCTATGTTAGAAACAAGGCTGGAATATAAGTGTGGTTTCCTGACTCTGACCTTTAGCAGGGTGAGTAGCTCAGGAAAAGAAAGGAAGAAAGAAAGAGAAACTACAAAACAAGCCTTTGTCCCATACAAGATCAGAGAATTTGGTACCCACAGCCTAACTACTCATGCTATTTCCTTTTTCTTTCTTTCTTTCTTTTTTTTTTTTTTAAGATTTTATTTATTTATTTGAGAGAAGGGGGGTCAGCAGGGGAGGAAGAGGGACCAGCAGACTCAATGCTGAGCACAGAGCCCTATGCAGCCAGATCTCATGACCCCAAGATCATGACCTGAGCCAAAAGCAAGATAGGGACCTTATTGCATTGATCCACCCGGGTGCCCCACTTGTGCTATTTTCTGTAACAAAGCTGCCCTGTCATTTCTGAGCATATATTCATTTAGATGCCAACACGTTCACAGGTTACACTCCAAGGCCAAAGGCACTCAAAACATTAAAGAGACCAGCAGAATCTTAAAATGTTGGCTCCCATAACGAGTTTTCAGGGTTTTTTCCCCCTCCGGGAAAGTAACAGGGGAAACTGCTGTAATTCTTTCCAAGCAATATGGCACCTAGGACATAGAGATGCCAATAGTCTCCTTAGCAACCATGAGTTGCTGGAAGATGAAATCCTGATCTCTATTCACGCTGCAGATCACATGGGGTCAGGTGCTGTTTATTTCTCTAACAGAAACCACGAGTCACTGGGATTTTAATTGCATCCTTAAGATCAGTAAGAAAAGTAAATGGGAGAAATGAGAGCCGTTACTAATGAGCATGTAGTGAACATAAAACATTCGGTTAGCTCCTTTGAAGCATGTACTTTTGTAAAGTACGCTCCAGAAGCCGTTGCTTATACAGACACACACACACACACACACACACACACACACTCTTTAGGGCTTCAAACACTGCCTTCTCTTCATTAAAATTCTAAACTCACAAACCAAGCTCATTATGTGAATGTTTGGTTTGGGAGGATTTTTCCAGTGACATAGCCACTTGGCCATTATACGCTTGCCTCACCCGGCATTGCCGTTAACAGTCTTACTTCCCCCAAAGACCATCATATTGAGCAGCCCTACCGTCAAACTGAAGCTAAAGGATATAAATCAATGTTATCTCTTTTCATGAAAATAGCCTTGCTGAGGTAGCAGGTGGTGTCTGGTCCTATAACCAACTGCTGAGTCTTTGACAGATGGGGTCTCAATTACATTCTCTGTTGTCTTTCCGAACTCAATTTCATGTATTTATTTAATAAATATTTATCAATGTGTTCTTGATATTTCTATGTATCAGACCCTCATTAAGACTTAAAAAGTACTATACACTGTGGCATAATTTGTCTGACACAATTTCTCCACCAACAAATCAGGGGAGCTACATTATTTAATCACATTTATGGAAATTTACAGGACGAAAGCTGTTACAGCAGCGTAGTACCCTGTTTCTAATATGCGTAATAGGAGGAATACTATTTGCGAGGGTCCAAAAAAGAGCAATTTTATAAAGTTGACAAGGTATCTTGTCTCACAAATCAATTTTTTCCTTCAACCTTTAAAAAGAGTTGCTTTGGAAATCTGACCTCTGAGGGAAACGAAATGACATTTAAAAATAATAGCTGTAGCTCTTTCTTTACTGGCTGCTAAAGGAAGGAGCTAGACCAAAGGCAGGCAGCCTGAGTCACCTGGGACCACTGAAAGGAACAGGAGGTTAGTCCCCATGGTATACAGTACTTCTCTCTTTCATCTTTCTTTTCCTTTGGTATGTTATTTTATTTTCCTTTGTCCTGCCTAAGTTCCTATTAATGAAAACTTTTAAAAACATTTATTTATTAATTTATTTATTTGAGAGAGTGAGCAAGAGAGAGATCATGCATGGGGGGGAGGGGCAAAGAGGAAGGGAGAAGCAGACTCCCTACTGAGCAGGGAGAGCAGGAAGTCCCATGCAAGGTGGGGCTTGATCCCAGGATGCTGGGATCAGGACCTGAGCTGAAGGCAGACACTTAACCGACTGAGATAACCAGGCGCCCCCTTATTAATGGAATTGAAGAGATAAAAATCTTTCCAGCTCCATGGCTGGTGGCAAATATCATTTTAGATGAACCTCTGCCACTTTTTCTAGCACGCCCTGTGGGTTATTGTTAGAGATGCAACATTGGAAGACGCAATAGTGGGTGTTTGACAGGCTGTCAGAATCTTGCTGTTTCCAAAATACTGTGCAATTTCCCAGGGTGTTGTGGAGCAATTTTGAAAGTCAAGTCAGAGAACCCTGGAATCTTTATGCAGGCAATTTGTACCGAGCTGTCAGTGTGAGCAGTGTGAGTGGATGTTTTAATGTATGTGCACATACTTCTCCCATTTTAGGTAAGTGAAGTTCTGATCTTAAGGCAATTCTGCGCCCCCCCTTCCTCTGGCACCTGCCTTCCAATCAAAAGTTGAATGAATCTGTAACTACTATCGTGTAATGGCAGCAAAAAGCCAGAGAACAATAATTCTACCTGTCAAGGAATTATGTATAAAAAATACAAAACTTGAGAGCTGGAAGGGAATTTAAAGTGTCTGATCTGCCTTGTTCACTGCTCTGTTCCCAGTGCAATGAATATTCAAGAACTCTTTATTGAATAACTGAAGGTATGAATTAATCACCCCCATTCTCAAAGTTTCATGTGCATATGAATCACCTGGAGATGTTGTTCAAGTGCAAACTCTGATTCAGTAGGTCTAGGGTAGGGATCTAAATTCTACATTTTTTTTTTAAGATCTTATATCTAAGTGATTCCGCAACATGGGGCTTGAAACTGCTCTACCAACTGAACGAGCCAGGCGTCCGTCCCCAAGTTCCGCATTTCTAACAAAACTCTGAACTGATGTGATATTGCTCTTTGGAGAACACTTTGAATAGCAAGATTCTAAACCCTCAATTTCAAACTTCCCATTGGTATGTCCGTTTTAAAACATACACCACTGAATTTTCCTGCAGTAGCAGCTGTTTTGTTTTATTCCTTAGACTGGCAATGCAAAAACTGGATTGTGTTATAATTGACCCCGTTGGGGATGCCTGGGTGGCTTAGTTGGTTAAGCAGCTGCCTTCGGCTCAGGTCATGATCCCAGCGTCCTGGGATCGAGTCCCACATCGGGCTCCTTGCTCAGCAGGGAGCCTGCTTTTCCCTCTGCCTCTGCCTGCCATTCTGTCTGCCTGTGCTCGCTCTCTCCCCCTCTTTCTCTCTGATAAATAAATAAAAATCTTTATAAAAAAATAATTGACCCGGTTGCATTACAAATGAGTATTTGGAGGGACTGGATATTAAGTAAATGGACTTATCTAGTTGCTAAGGGCATGGTTAAAAGGAGAACTTTTCATCTGCCTCCATTCATGAAGATGTCATTTTTTACGTATATGACAAAATTATGGCTGATTTTGTTTCTCAAGGTGCATAGGACTCAAGAAGGCAAGCTTCTTCTTCTTTTTTTTTTTTTTTTTAGTTTTATTTATTGATTTGACAGACAGAGAGACCACAAGGAGGCAGAGAGGTAAGCAGAGAGAGAGGGAGAAGCAGGCTCCCTGCCCAGTAGAGAGCCCAATGCAGGGCTCGATCCCAGGACCTGAGACCATGACCTGAGCCGAAGGCAGAGGCCCACCCCACTGAGCCACCCAGGTGCCCGAAGGAGGCAAGCTTCTTTTCCCAGATGCTATCCCATTCACCTTTTGAGGGTTGAGAAGAGATTTTGAAGGAGCATGGAGCTGAAGGGTGTTTTTGCAGACACTAATATGCCTGCACGTTGAGAAGAGGAGCCTGGATTAGTTATCTATGGCCTCCTGCCTCTGCTTTATGGTGTCTGGGACCTCAGCTGGAGGATTCAAAGACCAGAAGGCTGAAACCATCTCAGTGCTTGACTGAGGCAGGAGGCACTGTTTCCAATGGGGCTCCCTCAATAGCTGACTGCTTGGTACTGCTCACCTATGCCTCTTGATACACGAACATCTCTGCCCAAGGACATTGCCACCGGCCTGCTGCGGAATGGGCATGGTGCTTAGCTCTGCCCAGAATAAGTGAGCTGACAAGCACAAACATAGACCTTCCCCCTGTTTCCTGAGCTTGCTGACAAGGCAGACCCTCCAACACAACACAACCCATTCTCTGTCTCATGTTTGATTCCCTTAAATTAGAACGGCTTTGTCCCCCTGTTTACCAGCTCACCATAGAAAAACTTTTCCTCTTCAGATAACTGACTGAGACTTCTTCTGCTGGCAAGAAACCCAAACTCTAAATCTGTAACTCATTATCCCTCCCTATAAAAGTCTAGGATAAAAACCATCCTGCTGAGACACTCTGATCTCAGATTTAGGGTGATTTCCCTATTGAATAGCCTGAACAAAATAATGTGTGTGTGTGTGTGTGTGTGTGTGTGTGTGTGTGTGTGTGAGAGAGAGAGAGAGAGAGAGAGAGAGAGAGAGGAGGAGGGGGAGGGAGAGGGAGGGAGGGAGAAACAGGTGGAAAGCTATTCTTGTTATGTACTAGCCATGGTAATCATATAACCACATTCTATTTGTTTGAAGTGAGTCAGTAAGTGTAGCCTGTGTCCTACGTGGAGGAGAGGGGTACTGGGCTTAGCATTTTGAAGATTTTGAAGGAAACAGTATCAAAGAATTGGAATATGAGAAAGAAAAAGAGATAAAGAAGGAAAGAAAGATTCTAAAACCACCCCAGAGTTACAGCCAATGGCACCAGTGGGAGATGTCTAAGAAGATAGGCAGTAACTCACACCCTTGTTCAGGTATTTTCTCAATGTATGTATTACAGTTTTAATTTTTCTTGCCTGGTGGAATTTAAATATCACATAGAAAGTTCATCAAGATTCAAATAGTACTATAGC
This sequence comes from Mustela nivalis, assembly GCF_964662115.1. Taxonomy (NCBI): domain Eukaryota; kingdom Metazoa; phylum Chordata; class Mammalia; order Carnivora; family Mustelidae; genus Mustela; species Mustela nivalis. The sequence goes on along the minus strand of NC_139034.1, from coordinate 33,900,842 downwards.
AGGTGAAACATATTGGCTTCAGTCTGCCTCCTTGCACAAGAGATATTTGTTACATCTGTCTGGATATGGAGAGGAATTTTTATCCTAGCATTCCTCTTCCCACCACCTGCCAATCCCACCACCACAACTCATATAGAAAATCAGCACTGTTAAGCGCACTTTGTAAATCCTCCTTGACCCACACTTTATGCTGAAAAGAGAGAGAGGGGCTTTAGTCATTGAGGGAAGAGATTCTTGGAATAAAGCCTCATAGAGTGAACCAACATAATGAAGACGCCGAGTCAAAAGATTTGCAGTAATTGCTTCATTTATAAGATGTCAGAAGAAGAGAAAAATCTATCAAAAACAAATTCACATTAGAATTAAATAAGAAATGCCCAATTATAACTCTTGTAATACTAACAGTCAATTCTTCCTCTGGGTTCTTAACAGCTATTGGATTCATGATTTACAAAGAGGCTGCTTGACCCCAGGGAAAGCAATTAACATCCCTTTCACCACAAGGCATTCGTTGCTCAAGGTTTCTGAAAGCTGGGAAGAATTGTAGAAGAATCAATAAAATAAAATCGATTTTAAAGTGTGATTTACATAATACTTTTTAGATTCAGGCAATATGAAAAATTCTGATTATCTTAGTAATGAGGGGGTATATAGGAATAAAAGCATATACAATGAAAAGTAACTGCTAAGGGTTTTCTCCCCAGCCACAGTTAAATCTGAGCCTTGAAGCCAGAAAAACAGGTAACAATGGAGCAGAAATATCACCAACCATTGTCTCCTCTCAGAAGTCATTCCATCTTGATCAGTTCTGTCCTCTGAAGTCTAGCTTATTTACTAGTCCCGAGGAATTATAGAGATGTGTCCACATGGGTCAGCTAGTTACAGAGCAAAGACCCAGTCTTATTTATCCCCACACAGAGCTGAAACTGTGTGCGCACTGAACAGGTTTACTTGGCACTTAATTCTCTTAGTTTAACAATCATGGAAGAAAGATGGCACCTTTCTCTCTGGATACTTGACAGGCAAACGCTGTAGAAATCCGTTATCTCTAGGAGTAAAAACAATTAGGCAATCAGTCAGTTGCAAATCTGGGGGCTCCAGTTTTAATGGGCCATGCAGGCTCTTCCTGATGGGTGATCAATGGATGTTGTAGGGAAAATAAAAAAGAACTATGGCTTTGGGCTTGAGGGACGAAGAAGAGATAGCCTGGGTATCAGAGAATTGCAGGTGGATTACAAGCTGCTCTCCCTGAGGTACTCAGAAATAGAGAGAGATTGAGCACAAGCAGGGAGGGACACAGGCAGAGGGAGAGGGAGAAGCACGCTCTCTGTTGAGCAGGGCTTTCTGATGAGCGGGGAGCCTGCTTCTCTCTCTGCCTGCTACACCCCCTGTTTGAGCTTGTTCTCTCTCTCTCTCTCTCTGCCAAATTAATTAATTAATTAAGATTATTTATTTATTTATTTATTTGGCAGATAGAGAGAGACAGTGAGAGACGGAACACAAGCAGGGGGAGTGGGAGAGGGAGAAGCAGGCTTCCTGCTGAGCAGGGAACCCCATGTACGTTTCCAAGACCCTGGGATCATGACCTGAACCAAAAGCTGATGTTTAACCAACTGAACCACCCAGGCTCCCAATAAATAAAATCTTAAAAGGCAAAAACAAAACAAACAAACAAAAATACCCTGCAGTAAAGGGATGCCTGGATGGGTCAGTCGGTTAGGCATCTGTCTTTAGCTGAGGCCATGATCTCAGCCAGGGTCCTGGGATGGAGCCCCTCACTGGGCTTCTTGCTCAGCAGGGAGTCTGCTTCTCCCTTTCCTGCTCCCCCTGCTTGCGCTCTTCCTCTCTCTGTCTCTGACAAATAAATAAATAAAATCTTTAACCCACTGAGCCACCCAGGCACCCCAATAAAGAAAATCTTTTAAAAAATTGCAGTAGAATACCTATGACACAAAACTTACCATCTTAACCATTTTCAAGTGCACAATTCAGTGACATTAAGTTCATTCACATTATTGTCAGCTATCATTATCCAGCTCCAGAATTCTTTCACCTTGCAAAATAGATACTCTCTACTCATTAAATAGTAACTCATCATTCCCTCCTCCTTTCACTCCTAGCAACCACCATTTTACCTTTTTTCTACCATGTTTTATGACATCAAATACTTCATATAAAGGAATTGCACATATTTGCCCTTTTGTGACTGGCTTATCTTCCTTGCCATAATGTCCTCAAGGTTCATCCATGTTGTAGTATATGACAGAATTTCCTTCCTTTTTTAAAGCTGTCTAAGATTCCATTGTGGGGTGTGTGTGTGTGTGTGTGTGTGTATTTGTGTATTTGTTTATTCTGTTTATTCTGTCTTCCTCCCATGGATTGGCTATTGTGAATAATGTAGCTATGAGAAAAAATATTTTTAAGCTCTGGTTGAAATGATATATAATCTTTTTCCCCCTTTCCCTTTTCCTGTTGGTTAGAACAGGCAGACATTGTGGTCCACCATGTGTAGAAAAGGTCAACACCCCAGAAATAGTGAAATAGTAAGATGGAAGAATCCTTGGCCCCCAGCTACTTCATGGAACAAAGTCAACTCAGCTTTTTACATGGGGGAGAACTAAAAATTATGCTGGCAAAGAAGCTAGAGCTCTCCTCACAGAAAGGAGCCTTAAGCTGAATTGTCTCCACTCCACCCATTGATGAGGGAGCCATGTACTTTCTTTAGATAAAATTGTCACCAAACCCTGCCTGTGAAAACCCTACCCGTAATGTTTATGTGTTGAGGGTAGGAAGTCTGATGCATCAATATGGAAGCCCCTACGTTTCGCTCTTAGCAGGAATGTGGACATAATTCCTCATTGATATTCAGCACATGTGGCTTCTCTCGCTTTGAAATCTGAACACCAGTGAGGGTCCATCTGTTTAATATGGTGTTTTAGGACTTACTCTTATTTGCGATTTTTGTCTGAGTACTCTGACCAAGTATTTCAGCACTGTATCTTAACCACAACTTTATTTAATATATAAAGTATGATACCAAAGTCTTGGTAAACCTATATGAAGACAAATTGGATTTCATTGGAGCAATGACAAATTAAATTTTCTCATGCTTTATTTAGCACTTGAGTGCCAGAGTGATCCCTAACAGACAATTAAATTGACTTACTGAGAATGAGGGTTTCTTGTAGGCCACAGCCCCCATATGTTACATCATACATGAGGCACTTAACACAAGCAATTCAACTGAATGATGTTATCTGTCGGACAAAATACACCCAGAGTCTTGTCTGAACTCCCAGAAGGAACAATGTTCTGTGCGTGCTCACTTGTGTACTTTGTGTCCTGGTACTGAGTTATCACTGGTCACATGGTCTATCCTGCTACACAGCAAGGGATCACAAAGGCCCATCAGTTCTACCTCTTGAATATATCAATATGTGTCCTATTCATCTACTTCTCTTCATCTCTGTCGTAACCTTCCTAATCCAAACAACTCTCCTCTTCACTTGGATTAGTGCAATGATGTCTGACTAGGCTCCTGGTTTCCATTCTGGCCCCTTCCAATCCACTTTTTTCCATAGGAGTTAGAGGAATCTTTGTAAACATGTAAATCTAAGGGGTCTTGACTGGCTTAGTCAGGAAAACGTGCAACTCTTGATCTCAAGGTTGTGAGTTTGAACCCTGTGATGGCTATAGAGATTATTTTAAAAATACAAACCTTAAAAAATGTCAATCTGACTATTCTGTATTCAAGCTTTAAAATTTTCCTGCAAGTTTGGGATGCCTGGGTGGGTCAGTTGGTTGAGTTCCCGACTCTTGGTTTTGGCTCAGGTCATGATCTCAGTGTGGTGAGATCTAGACCCGTGTCGGGCTCCACGCTCAGCACGGAATGGGCTTGAGATTCTTTCTCCCTCCCCTTTTACTCCTCCCCCGCTCTCTCTCTCTCAAATAAATAAATAAAATCTAAACAAACAAACTTTTCTGCAAGTTTATATTTGATTTAAACAAGGCGTCCAGGGTCTTGCATTGCCTATCCCCCCATTCCCCCTCCAACTGCCTCCCCACTCAACTGCTGAGCTCTGCCCATGGGCATCCTCTCTGTTCCACAGACACTGACACACAGGTCCTTCTCCCTCTAGGATTGCAGATGCCACTACCTTTTTCCAAAGCACTAAACAACTGAATACGTTAAACACCAAGCTAACAACCCCAAACTCATCATTTCTGAACAATTGTACTATTATCTGTGCCCTTGAGCTTATTTACATCTTATAGATCCATATGGTGAGTACTATACAGTGGCATGCTACTCTGCATTTCATCCAACTCTGCACTACAAATCAGGCAAACACAACAAACCAGGGCTTTTTCTGGAGGTTAGGAGAAGTCAGCTGTGAAACATTTACTAGCATACCACCGCTACAGTACATTCTTTTTGTGCTTCCTTTCAATTATTTGACCCAATATATTAGTGCAGTTACCAAATAGTCTCCACGTTATAGTGTTAAATCCTTTTGATTTGTCTTCTCATCTAGTCATATAAGAACTCTATGAGGTAGGTATAATCACCCCATTTTATAAGCCAGGAAAATAGGTGTAGAGATGATAAAATAAACAGGCGACTAGGCAACAAAACAATGACTTGAAAATGTGTTTGACTTCAAAGCTCATGTTCAACAATATGGAAACTCTTTGGGGGGTATTTTTTTTTTATTTATATTATTTATTTATTTATTTGACAGATAGAGATCACAAGTAGGCAGAGAGGCAGGCAGAGACAGAGAGAGGGGGAAGCAGGCTCCCCACTGAGCAGAGAGCCTCATGCGGGCTCAATCCCAGGATGCTGTGATCATGACCTGAGCTGAAGGCAGAGGATTTAACCCACTGCCACCCAGGTGCCCCTGGGGTATTTCTTTTTTATTGTGCATAACTGGGGAAACAAGGAATCTCCCAGGCAAGATGGGTATTCTGTGAAAGAACTGAGGAGGTGAAGGGAAGCACAGGGAGAATTTAGAGATGGGGTTTAGGAGCACCGTGCTGGCTCAGTAGGTAGCCGGCAGTTCGTTCTTAAGCCCTCCCTCCTTGGTTTGCATTTCTACCTTAAAAGATTTAATAAGAACATGACTTAGTCAATCATCTGGGAGAGTAGAAAACTTTGAAGTTCTATTTTTGGGCACTGAACCCTGTGTGTCTGAATGATCAGTTTTATTTGTTTGACTGAGTCTGTGGTTGCCTAGATACTTGGTCAAACATTATTCTGAGTGTGTCTGTCAGGTGTTAATGAATTGATTAACATTTGAATCAGTAGACTTTAAAAAATAGACTGTTTTCTCCTATAGGTGGAGCCTAATCCAATCCACTGAAAGCCTAAATTAAAAAAACAAAACAAAAACAAAAAAAAAAAACCAGTTTAGGAGAAGAGAATTCCCTTTTTCTGCCGGACTTCAAGCTGGAACTTTAGACTCACACTAGAACTTACACCATTAGTTCTCATGCCTCTCAGGTGTTGGGCCTCAGACTGAAGTGTGCCATAGGCTCTCCTGGCCTCCAGTTTACCAACTGCAGGTCTTAGAACTATCTTTCAGTCTCCATAATCACAGGAGTCAAGTTCTTCTAGTAGGTCTCTATCCTTGTCTCTCTCTCTAATTTAAATTAAATCTCAAGCCCAAGAAGGAGTCACTTTGCCAGGCCATGTTCTTAAACTGGAACTGAGTATGTAACCTAATTACAGTTTCAATCCCCCTCAGAAATGTAATTTTAACTGTTCAGTCAGGGATTATTTGGTTGGCACCTATGGAGTCATCTGTCACGTGAGCCCTCTCACAAAGATCAGGTGATCCACCTAATAAGGCCTCCTACCCTTCTCCTTAAGGGAAGCAGCTGGCCAGGAACAATTCTTTTTTTCTTTTGCTAATAACTGCCTTGCTCTACCCTTTTATTTATTTAGTTATTTGACAGAGAGAACGAGACCGGAACAGGAACACAAGCGAGGTGGGAGAGGGAGAAGCAGGCTCCACGTGAGCAGGGAGCCCAATGAGGGACTTGATCCCTAGAGCCTGGGATCATGACCTGAGCCAAAGGCAGATGCTTAACTGACTGAGCCACCCAGGTGCTCCTGGAATTGCTCTCTAATTGGATTTAAAGATGCTAAAGACTCTATAGAGTAGTAAGAGAATACTGAGAGCCCATTGTGTGACTGGGCTCTAGAGATACACAGAATACCGACATCAACTATGCCTAACTGACCACTTATAAGAAGCAAGGACCTGGATGACTCTCTATGTGGTACGCTCAAACATTTTTGGGAAACTAACAAATCCAATGAAATTGGCTGGTTGCTCCTAATGTTGCGGAACAGAGCGGTGAAAGAAAAAGAGAAGCTCAGGGATTTGAACTCCCAGCTCAAGCTTGCATTCAGGACCAGAAAGCTAAACCCATAAAAGATAAAGAAAATAATGACCTTTATCTCCTGTAGCTGCGGGGCTGAGAAAGCTAGAAATCAAACACAGATATTCATTCTGGGACTGGCTGAATTAACCACACAGGTTGAACTCCCAGACGCAAAGGGTATATTTAAATGAGGGCATTGATTCAGAAAGGATGGGATCCTGTGTGTTTGGAATGGGGATATGTGGGAAGACCCGGATGAGGATGGAGCTGGGAACGCTGAAGCCCTAGATTCTGAGGAATCTTCTTTGCCAGTGGAAGTGACCTTCCCTCCCCCACATAGAAGCAGCTTCCCCACCTCCAGTGATGTTGTCCCCTATAACCCCTAACCTCCTCTGAGAAGATTAAGGAAGACATTGTGATAGCTTCCCATAAGGCAGTTGTCTTTCCCTGCAATGCTAATTCTCAGGACTCACCGTTCACCACCTCTCGTTGCTCCTTGCTCCTAGACCTATAACTAGATTCAAGTTCCAGTAGATTCCAAGGATGAGGTGCAAAGTATGGACCCAGGAGAACTGCACTATACTTCAAAAGAACTACTTTTTTTTTTTTTTTGAAGATTTTACTTATTTGAGAGAGAGACTTGGAGAGCACAAGTAGAAGGAAGGGTAGTGGAAGAGGGAGAAGCTGACTTCCAGCTGAGTGGGGTCAGTCCCAAGACCTCAGTCAAAGGCAGACATTTAACTAACTGACTGAGTCACCCAGGTGCCCGAGTTTTATAATTTATACAAGTAAAACTTGCCCTTTTCTTTTTCTTCTCTAGCCATTTCTTCTTTACCCATTTGTTCTCTCTCATTCCATGTATACACACACCCACACTCATTTTAAGTGTTCCCATGACCAAAGATCAAAGGTCTTTTTTTCTTTTTTAAAAATTTATTCGAGAGAGAGAGCGTGCATGCGCAAGAGAAAGCACAAGCTGGGTTGGGGGAGAGGCAGAGGGAGAAGGAGACTCCCTGCAGAGCAGCAAACCCAGTGCAGGGCTGGATCCCAGAACCCTGGGATCATGATCTGAGCCAAAGGCAAACACTTAACCGACTGAGCCTCCCAGGCACCCTTAATCCTTTAAAGTTCATTACTAGGGTGCTTTATATGTTTTAAGGCCTTTTTGTAAGCTGTGACCCAAGAATGTAACCCTCCTTTTCAATCCATGCCTGGTCTCCCATCTTTCCTATTAGTTTTCTCAGCTGATCACAGAAACCTGACAACTTTTTCTGGCTCTATGCTGCACAGGCATGGATTTTCCTGGATTACTGGCATGGTAGTGATGTTTGATTCAATACCATTCTTACATTTTGCTCTTTGTTTCTCTTTCAGCAAATGTTCATTCAGCTAAAGCCCATTGAAATCTGACAATGTGTCAAGTACTGTGCTAGCTGTTGTGGATACAAAATGAATAAAACACTGTTTCCACCTAGGAGGAGTTCTAGAAAGCAAAGGCAGCATGTAAACATGTATACAGTAGCGCAGGGTGATAAGTATCATACTGTGATGTGAAGAAAAACCAACTTCCTCTGGGGAATTTAATAAAAGGTTTCCTAGGAAGTGACATTTCCTAAGTCTTGAAACGCAAGTAGGAATTTGCCAATCAGAGGACAGGGGTGAGAACGACAGTAAGGGGGAAATATGGCATCCATCTATGAGTAAAGGGCATCCAGTGTGCAGAGGCTCTGAAATAATTGAGGGCGAAGATCCCGATGTGTTTGAGGGCGGTCTGACAGTTCCGTATGGTTCCATGTGTAGATTGAGCGGCAGGGATCATATTGAGAGGGACTTCGAAGAGAAAATTGAGTTTAATGCTAGAGGCAAGAAGACAAAGAGGAAACTGTTTAAGCCGGGGGAATTTAACAATCAGGTTTGTCTTACAGCTCTACTGTCCTTGATCTAATTATATGGACTCTGAAAAGAGTGTGCTCTGCTTGTTTAATTGGAAGTGCTCAGGATAGCTTGTCACCTGAGACACCCCCCCCCACCCGCCCAGTCTACAAACCGCATGTTTTTAGTATTGCCAGGGCTACACTGTTTTTTTGTTTTTTTTTTTTTTAAGATTTTATTTATTTATCAGAGGGGGGGCGGAGAGCGAGCACAGGCAGACAGAATAGCAGGCAGAGGCAGGAAGAAGCAGGCTCCCTGCTGAGCAAGGGAGCCAGATGTGGGACTCGATCCCAGGACGCTGGGATCATGACCTGAGCCGAAGGCAGCCGCTTAACCAACTGAGCCACCCAGGCGTCCCAGCCAGGGCTACACTGTTTGATCCCGGCGCCCATGTGTGCTAAAATTCACTTACTCTTTATTATTCCCACCCTGTCCTCAAAAATGTTGCTTCTCTCTTGGCCAGGGTTGGACACATTCTGACAGCTTTTGTGTCTTTGAACCCTATTTTCCTCTTTTGACGCTGCCCGTCTTCACTTATGCTGACCTGGTCTTTAAATGTATTGTGGACATTTTGTTTTCATCCTACCCTATGTCTTGATCACTAGACACAACCACCTACAATAACCGCGCCCACTCATGCAAGTGCTGAACAAGGAGGTTTGTCCCGCCCGGCGTGCCGTCCCAGCGGCGGCAGCGCGCAGGCGCAGTTCCCGCCTCCCAGCGGCGTGTTTCTCTTTCCGGGAATTCCCTGTAGCTTGGCGGGTGGACGCGGTTTCTTCCTATTCCGCCTCTGGCAGAGGCACACACTGTTCTCCGGTCCTTTGCACCGCAGGCGCCTAGCTCCCGGGCAGCTGCTCCGGTCCGCTCGCCTCCACCCGCAACAGATCCATGGCGGAACGTGGGGAACTCGATCTGACTGGCGCCAAACAGAACACCGGAGTGTGGCTGGTCAAGGTGTGTTCGCGCGGCTCCGGCTTGCGCTCCTTTTACTTAAAGTAGTGACTTGAGACTCCCACTCCGTAAGCCTTTTAAAGTTCTCTATGGCTGTCTCGTGAGAGCTACACATATCTTCAGAGGCAGGAGTCGTGCAGACTAATTTGCAGGTGAGGCAGTTAGTTGAGGGACGCAGTCTTTGAGACAATTAAGAGTCCGAACCTGCCTGAAACGGATTTCTTTGCCCACCATGTGTGGTTTTTCTGGGGTCCAGTGCTGATGTTCTCCGACTTGAGTGGTGTACTTTACCCCAGATTGAAGAATATTTCTGTGTCTCCTTTTGGTGAAAGTGATTTCAGTCATGAGTCTATATAAGGAAGTTGAGTATCTGCTACCTGTACAGTCTTCTCGGCCAGAAAGTAGAACGGGTCCCTGTGTACCCTTAACGTGTTCTTTTAGGTTGATGGCTCTTATTGGAGTTCTCAGGATAGCTGAGAGAGCTCTGAACTCGCGGAAGGAGAGGCCATTGAACTGGAGTGTTCTTTTTAGAGTGTTTTTTTTGGAAAGGCAGCAATCTTGATTAGCCCTGAGTGAGCACAGTATTTTGTGCTCTACTTTTTCATATCAAGGAGGGTTGTCTCTTAGGGGAGTTTCATGAGACATATTTATGTTCAGAATGTGATTATGTCAGTCTTTGAACTAGGACCTTTGGTTTATTTATTTATTTATTTTTTACTTATCACATGGCTGAGTTCTCATTAGTTAAATCTGGGGGGCGCTTCCTGTCCACCTTTCTAAAAAAGGTCCCTTATGATCAGTTGCTGTCATCTCAAACTTGTATTATATTTTCAAAGCACTTGCTTCAGTCTAAAGTGATTGTATGTTCATGTGTTTAGTGTTGGTTACCTCCTTCTTTCTAGTGTGGGTGCACTCACATTCTGTGAGAATGGGATCCTTGCCTGTCCCAACCAGAAGTGTGTTTGACACGTGATATTTGGTCACCAGATATGGAATGAATGAATGACCTCTTATTTATTATTCTTCAACCCCAGCTTTACTCTCTGGCACTCATTTGACTTCTCAAGGCTGTATCAGTATGACCTAACACGCTGGGGTAAATTTCTCCTAAGGCATTTCTTCTATTGCGTGCCAAGTGGAGGAGAATCATTAAGGAGAATTCCTTTGCAGATTGAAAGAGCTTGAAAAAGTGGTGGAACTTGAGATGATGCATTAATTCTTGAAGCACAATAAATGCTCAGTAAATATTGTATGCCGTACACAGTTGGGTGGGTGGACAGAGGCATTAGCATAGTATATTATGGAGAGTGGAAAAGAAATGGAAGACTGAAAATGCATATTAACATGGTGTATCCTGGAAAACAAAGGAGATTATTATGCTTAGAGCAGAGGGTTTGTGTAAAAAAAAGTTTGGGACCATATACTAATATTATCATATTATGAAATGGTGATGTCTTAACTTTAGTCTGCATCAGGTGAGGGTTTTGAGTAAGGCAAGGATGCAAATAATTCAAGGGGGTAAAAAAAAGCTAGAGAGGAAGATAACCAGAGTCAAAACTGGAAAACTATCACGGTATCATAGGATGTGGTAATGAAGTCTGGCGGGGAGGGGGTTAGGGAAACTTTTTCAGGGAAAGTTGTCAGGATTTGGTGACTATGTGAGAGTGTGAAAGAATATAACCTAAAATGAAATTAAAAAATAAAATGAAGTTAAAATTTTTAGTGTTCTCTCATGTGTGGGTATTTGAAGACATTTTATCTCTTTGAAAAGAAATAAGCCGATGACTTGTTCTCGTTTTGTAAAGGTAGTTGTTAGACTATTTACTATTTACATTATCACTGTTTCTTCTTACCAGCCTTGGCATAGAGTATATCTTCTTTTTCTAATCTTAAGTATTATCAGAAAGAACAACAAAAAAAGCACATGCTCGCAGATAGATCTTTCCAGGGTTTGAAAGGATGTTCTTGCCAGTTCTTGTTTTTTGACAAATTTATCTCTGAAAGATGACAAGAATTGCTAGCAAATACTTTCTGCCCTAAAGTCCATTCCTGTTCTTTACTTATTTGACAACTTCTGTTTCTGCTTCATTAGAGACCCAGTAGACTATTGGGTTTGATTTGCATAGCTGTCAGGTAACTTGAACTTGCTTCATTTGCAGTGGACTTAGTATCCAGTGTGATTTTCATGCCCATACGGGAGCATAATTGGATTTTCATCTCTGAATTATAGGAACAAATTATAGGACATCAAATTGTAATAGTCAATTTTTGGCTTTCTTTGCATGATATTAAGCTATAACATATTAGAAAGTATGTCTTTGTTCTTATACAGGCAGAATTTTTGAACAGAATTACGTACTGATTTCATGACTTTATCTGTTCGTCTTTCTCAGTGTAGGGGCACCTGGGTGGCTCAGTCGGATAAGCATATGCCTTTGGCTCAGGTCATGATCCAAATCCTGGAATCTAGCCCATGTCAGGCTCCTTGCTCAGTGGGGAGCCTGCATTGTCCCTCTGCCTGCGGCTCCCCTGGCTTTTGCTGTCTTGTCTCTCTGTCAAATAAATAGATAAATAAATCTTTAAATAAAAAAAATTTAAAAAGGAGACCGCCCCCAGAACACCCCAAATTTCTCATTATAAATAATACTTTGAGTTCTGTTCTTTGAGGATCATTTGCTGTAAATATATGTAAATTTCTTCTTAAAGAATCTCAAAGTTCTCAAAGTTTATGGGCCATCTTGTACATATTGTATTAATTCCATCACTAGAAAGTATAAAACAGAAATACAGTAAGGTATAATATACATGTAAGATTGCTGAGCATTTGAGCGGGAAACTAGTTGTTTTTCTGGCTGGAACAGGGAAGATTTCATAGAGAAGCTGACATTTAAGAAGATCTTATGGAGTTGATTAGTTAGGAAAAAACTTCCCAGAAGGGCTGGGGAGAACTAGAGGATTCAGAAAAAAGCAAATATAGAAGATTCTATCTTGGAATATCCTGTACTGTTCTGGCTTAATAAAATGCCATTTCTGAGATTTTGAGTATCTTAAATCTATAAGAGGTTGATGATCCAAATAAGCTTTAAAAAAAAATTATTTATGGGGCGCCTGGGTGGCTCAGTGGGTTAAGCCGCTGCCTTCGGCTCAGGTCATGATCTCAGAGTTCTGGGATCGAGTCCCGCATCGGGCTCTCTGCTCAGCAGAGAGCCTGCTTCCCTCTCTTTCTCTGCCTGCCTCTCCATCTACTTGTGATTTCTCTCTGTCAAATAAATAACTAAAATCTTTAAAAAAAAATTATTTATTTATTTGACAGATCACAAGTAGGCAGAGGCAGAGGGAGAAGCAGGCGCCCCGCTGAGCAGAGATCCCGATTAGGGGCTCGATCCCAGGACCTTGAGATCATGACCTGAGGCGAAGGCAGAGGCTTAACTCACTGAGCCATCCAGGTGCCCTCAAATAAGTTTTAATAGGTAATAGACGTGGTTGGATTTAACTTTATGATGGGTACCATGTGCTAAAATGTAAAGTCACAGTTTTTAACCTTGTTACCGAGCTAGTACTTAACAGTTTGCATTACCTATTCTGTTGCTCAGTCTGTGCCACTTTACATTGCCAACTAGTCACACTATTACTACCCAGTTTATAACAAATCATGGTTTAAAAATTATAGAATATTTAAAAATATTTTAGCATAGTTCTGTTGTATGGCTCCCATTATTTAGACTTCTGGAAAAATCATCTTGTTACGGCTGGCTGGAGGGTAAGGTACATACACGATGGGGAAGAGGAGGAGATAAAGTTAGGAAGGTTATTAGGAGTGGTGGGATTTTTGTAAGTAATGAGTAGTATAGTGAGGCTTGAATTATAACAAATGGTACCTCCTTTTGAGGGAAAGAACAAGTGGAGGTTTTTTGTTTGTTTGTTTGTTTGTTTGTTTTTTAAGATTCTATTTATTTATTTGAGAGAGAGAGAAAGAGAGAACACGAGCAGGGGGAAGGGCAGAGGGAGAAGCAGGCTCCCGGCTGAGCAGGGAGCCTGATAGGGGACTCTATCCCAGGACTCTGGGATCATGACCTGAGCTGAAGGCACACACTTAACTGACTGAGTCACCCAGGCATCCCCAAGTGGAGGTATTAAGAAGGCCTGAATAGGTCTAAGCAGCAGCTTTCTAGCGCCCAGAAAGTTGTTTCTAACCCAGTCAGCTTTCCTCTTCTAGGCATTTTGACTAATGCTTGTTGGAGGAAAGGATCAAGAAAGACAAAAAAGGAACTTAGTTTTCATATGTACCAAGTATTTTATACAAAGCAAACCTATGAAGTAGATACTAAATATCTGCATTTTCCAGATGATGAAATTGAGGCATGGGGAGGTTATCTTACCCAAGTAAGGAACAGTGTTTCAAATTTAGGTCTGTTTGGCTACATAGCTCATGCCAAGAGTAGGAAATGTCTTTTTACCAGCTTAGGTCTCTTTCAAGAATTATCTCCCTGGGGACTAGAGGTGCAGGGAGGACTTCATTGCCGCCTTTGTTTCTTTGAGAGAGAGAGAAAGCACATGTGAGAGGGAGGGGTCGAGGGAGAGGGGGAAGTAGACTCTGATGAGCAGGGAGCCCAATGCGGGACTCAGCCTCAGGACCCTGAGATGACATGAGTGGAAGGCTGATGTTAACGGACTGAGCTACCCAGGCGCTCCTGGGGACTTCATTTTTGTGACCTTGGATCTTGTCAGTTCCATGTGGTGATCTTCAAAAACACATGGGAATAAAAGCTCCGTGTCACAGACAAGGCTTCTCAGGAAGCTGATTCTGAGATGATTAGGTTTAGATTATTAGGGAGTGTTCCTGGGATCATCGCCTGTGGAAGGAAGAAGACTTAAACAGGATTGGTAAGTGGGTATGATGCAGTCTCACGGAAAGCTGAGGATGATTCCACAGGGAGTCTTCCAGGTGTCCTGATTTGGGGTGAGGTATACCCTATGTTGACCTGTCATTGTATGTGGTTTGCCCTAGAAAGAGTGTGATCTTGGCCAGAAGAAAAAAGAAAAGGGGCGCCTGGGTGGCTCAGTAGGTTGAGCTCCTGCCTTTGGCTGAGATCACGATCTCAGGATCCTGGGATCCAGCCTGGCATCAGGCTCTCTGCTCAGCAGGGAGCCTGCTTCCCCCTCTCTCTCCCTGCCTCTCTGCCTACTTGTGATCTCTCTCTCTTTCTCTCTCTCTCAAATAAATAAATAAAATCTTAAAAAAAAAAAAAAGAAAGAAAGAGGGAAGGAAGGAGCCAGTTCCCACATCACCTCTCTTCAGCTAAGTCAATGCCAAAGAGGGGCTAACAGCAAAGGGCTCTCTGTGGCCACACTCCCAGCAGCTGGGAGAAAAAGGCCTTCAGTCCTAAAGGGGGACATGGATGTCACATCACAGTGTCCATTACAGTGCCCTTAATTTGCTTGTATTCTGGGAGAAACAGGGTTTGGAGACTAGTAGTTACAGAACTAGATATTTGCTGAAGCAAAGTTAGCACAGAAGTTCAGGGGAGTAACATCTGTACATATCATCTTAGCACCTTAGCTTCAGAGTCATGGTTGACCTTACTGCTCTGCCTGCCGTGTATGAATGGGTGTGTGGACTGATTCATCCCACAAGCTTTCAGTGATTGCCAGTCATTGTGCCAGGCTCTGAGTATGTTACGGTGAGTCGAAACAGATGTGGCCCCGTCTCTGTGAACTGGGATTTATAGTTTACTGCAGGAGATAGGCATCCATTAAATATTAGTTCTAATGAAAGCAGTTACAGACTTATCTCTCTGGACACTGAAGCCAGGAATAGTCTTCTGTCAGTGTGGATAATGAATTTGACCTAGTCTAGAGGGTCAAGGGAAGTTTACCTGCGGAAATAATGCTTAAGTGAGTCATTTTCTGTTACTGTCTTTGGAAATCTGAGAAGACATCCCCTGTTGTACCTAATATCTTGTCTCCATCTGATCTTCTTTAATGAATATGGAGACAGTGGAAACAACACGTATCTTACAAGTGACATGTTCACATGAGTGTTTTGGGAAATTTTACTTAGAGTAGAATTCAGGTGTTCTTATAAAAAGTAATTATGTGAGGAGATACACAGTTACTACAGTCAAGCTATTTCACTATGTATATCAGATCATCTTGTTGTATACCTTAAGTATATACAACTTGATTAAAAAATAAAAGAAAACATTTCAATTAAAAATATCAGCCATTCAAAATAGTATTTTGGAGGCTTGGGACCATAAATGCTATTAGTTTTTCTTCCTCATTTCCCTCCCTTTTTTCAGACTTAATGCTAATGGGCTGGAACTTCTGGGAAACTCACTTCCATAAGCTCTTGGTATAGAGAGTTATATGTATATGATTGACATACTGTCCTAAATGTATTCAGTTTTTCATTGAAAGAGTATAGCATTTTGGCAACCTTTTGAATTAAATAAGCTGGTAGGCTTCCCTGGGAATTTACAAGTTTATTATAATGATGATAATGCAGTATGAGTTCCAAACTTATTTATATCAATTAACTTCTAGAGCATAGTCTTTTTTTGGTAAGTTTTCAGTTGCTTGTGTTAGGTACAACTTACTGTAGTGAATTTGATTATTTAATTTGTTTTAGTGTACGATATAGACTTCACTTTGAACTTCTGGTTGTTTGATGGCTTAAATTGTCATCTCTAGTAGTTTGATCAGAGACTCTTTTGACTTGCTTAATGTAGTGAAGAAGTGTGATCTTCTCAAGAGTTCAGTGGTCCAGAATATTCTTGTCTCTCCCTTATCTTAATAGCATCTCCAGGAACTAGCAGTAAGTGGATAGAGGCAGACTGGAAAATGATGCTCTCCACTCTTGGCATTTTCTTCCTTCCCCCTTGAGGTAGATCTCTGAAATAAGGTTTTTCTCTGAGAATGCAGTGAGGTTTATTAAAATTAAATTCTGTATCCTGGATGTATCCCAAAAATGTCATCATTGTTATTACATTAACATTAGCTAATGTTTCCTCAGTATCCAGTCATTAAAATAGCTGCTCCTGCTACGTGCCAGGCTATTCTAGATGGGCTAGGGATATGGCAGTAAACAAAACAGACAAAAAAACCTGCCTTTTGCAGCTCACATTCTAATGGGGAAGGAGGATAGACAGTAAACTAACATATTTATAGCCCATGGTAAGTGCTCTGAAGAAACATGAATCAGGTCAAATGTGTAGTAAGTAGCTGGGGATGTTGTTTTATTTTTATTTTTTTAAAAAAGATTTTATTTATTTATTTGACAGAGCAAGAGATAACAAGCAAGCAGAGCAGCAGAGGGAGAGAGAGAAGCAGGCTCCCTACTGAGCAGGGAGCCTGAGGTAGAGCTCGATCCCAAGACCCTGGGATCATGACCTAAGCCAAACGCAGTCTCTTAACCAGCCTAGCCACCCAGGTGCCCTGGGGATGCTCTTTTAAGTAGGATGGGGGAAGGGCCTCACTGATAAGGTGGTGTGTGATCAGAGACCTAAAGGATATTATGGGGGCATGCGTTCCAGATATCTGGGGCAAAGAGTATTCCAGAGAGAAGTAACAGCAATTCAAAGGCCCTCAGATACGAGGTGCTGGGAATGTTCTCAGAGTCAAATGAATGAGAGAAAGTAGTAGGAGATGAGGCCATGGGCTAGCAGGGGGCTTGAAACACGTAAGACATCATAGAATTTTTACTCAGAGTGACATGGAGAGGGAGTAGTCCTAGAGCAGCAACATGGCATGGTGATTATGGAGCTGGACTGCCTAGGTTAGAATCCTGGCTTCATCACTAGTAATTGTGAGACCTTAGGCAAATAACTTTTGGGTCTCATTTTTTTTAATCTGCAAAAATGGGGTAATAGTAGGGAAGCCTGGGTGACTCGGTTGAGCATCTGTCTCTTGGTTTCGGCTCAATCATGATCTTCTGGTTGTGGGATCCAGCCCTGCATTGGGCTCTGTGCACAGTGCGAAGTCTGTTTTAGATTTTCTCTCCCTCTCTCAAATAAATAAAATCTTTAAAAAACTGAGATAATAATAGAGTTGTTAAGAGGATTAAGTGAAGTAACATCTGTAAAGTGATCAGAAAAGTACCTGGCTTGTAGTAAGCACTATGTAGATGTCTATGAAGTAAATCGAAAGGCTTTGAGCAGAATAGTATTAGTTGACTTCTGTTTTACGATAATGACTCTGGCTGCTCTCTTGAGAATAAACTGGACGTGGACAAGAGTGGAAGTTAGGAAATCTAGAGGCTATTACAATTATACAAAAGATGATGGTGGCTTGGGCTAGGATGGTAACCCTGGAATGGGTGAGAAGGGGCTGGAGTCCTGCTATAATTTGAAGTTGTTGCTCATAGAATATATCAGATGGTTGGATGTGGAATTGAGATAAAAGTAGCTATTCAGGGTAACTGCACAAAGTTTCAGACTGAGTACCTGGAAAAATGGAGTTGACTTTTACTGAGCTATGGAAAATTGTGGGAGGAACAGGTTATGAGGGAGAAATTAGAGTTTTGGTATGGATATTTTAAGTTTGAAATGTCCACTGAATAATTCAGATGGAGAGCTTAAGTAGGCAATTAGTTATATAAGTTGGAACTTAAGGGGAGTTGCTCTAAATTTTAAGGGGACTTGCTCTAAATTTGGGAGTTGTTATTATACAGTATTTAAAGTCATGAGGCTGGATGAGAGTACATAAGATTGAATCCAGGTAGAGGAGAGAAGAGGTCTGAAGACTGAAACCAGAACCCTCTGCAGGTGAGAGGCTGGGAAAGTGAGAATCTAGATGTGTGGGGACCATAAAGGAGAATCCAGAGAACTATGAGGAAAATCAAGAGAGATTGTGGTAACTTGAAGCCAAGTGAAGGAAGTGTTTGAAGGAGGAGCAAACAGTTCTCAAATATTGTTGATAGGTGTGGAAGATGAGACTGTACATTGGCTTGGCAGTGTGGAGATACTTGGTAACTAGGTCATCATTTTTAGTGGAGTGGTAGAGAGGAAGCCCTGTCTAGAGTAAAACAAAATGGCAGAAGAGGAACTGCAGTCAGGCAGCAGGGACAGCTTTCAAAAAGCTTTGCTGAGGGGCACCTGGGTGGCTCAGTGGGTTAAGCCTCTGCCTTCCGCTCATGTCATGATCTTAGGGTCCTGGGATTGAGCCCCACATTAGGCTCTCTGCTGAGCAGAAAGCCTGCTTCCCCTCTCTCTGCCTCTCTGCCTACTTGTGATTTTTGTCAATAAGTAAATTAAAAAAAAAAATCTAAAAAAAAAAAAGCTTTGCTGAAAAGAGAGGTGGAAAAATGGGACAGTGTGTGTAAAGAGTTATAGACTCTGCTCTTACTAGGTGTGTAACCTTGGGCAAATTTGCTAATTTTCATGTGCCTCAGTTTACTCATTTGCAAACTGGAGGAAATAACAAGACTGTGTGAAGATAAAGTGGTTAATACATTTAAAACATTGGAAGAGTGCTTGTCACTTAACGTATTAGTTATCTCTTCCTATATAACCACAGACGTAGAGGCTTAAAACAACATACATTTATTATTTCATGGTTTTGGTGGATCAGGAGCCCTGACATGGCTTAATGGGGTCTCCTGCTTCAGAGTCTCTCACAGGTTACAGTCAAGGTGTCAGCCAGGGCAGAATTCTCATATGAAGTCGTGACTAGGGAAAGAATGTTTCCAAGCGTGTGGGATTGGCCGATTGCAGTTCCTCGAGGTTATTGGACCCAAGGCCTAGGCTTCCTACCTGCCTACTTACTGGAGCCTGTCCTTAGTTTCTTGCCACCTGGGCCTCCCCAGCATGACAGCTCACTTCATCAAAGTGTGCAGACTGAAAAAACAAGAGAAACAAGGTACAAGTTTCTGTCTTATGTAACCTAATCACAGAAGTAACATCCCATGTGGAGAAAAGGAACCCTCTTGCACTGTTGGTGGGAAGGCAGAGTTGTGCAGCCACTATGGAAAGAAAACAGCATGGTGGTTCCTCAGAAAGTTGAAAGTAGAGCTACCCTTTGATCCAGGAATCACACTACTGGGTATTTACCCAAACAATGAAAAAACACTAATTCAGAGGGATATATGCACCCCATGTTTGTAGTAGCATTATTTATACTAGCCAAGATACGGAAACAGCCCAAATGTCTATCAGTTGATGAATGGATAAAGAAGATGTGGTGTGTGAACACACACACACACACACACCACACCACACAGGAATATTATTTAGCCATAAAAAAGAATGATATCTTGCCATTTACGGCAACATGGACAGAATTAGAGTGTTAGTGCTAAGTGAAATAAGTCAGAGAAAGACAAATACCTTATGATATCAGTCATATGTGGAATTAAAACAAAACAAAACAAGTGAACAAAGGTGGGGGAAGAGAATTAAACCCAGAAACAGATTTTTATTTATAGAGAACAAACTGATGGTTATCAGAGGGGAGGTGAATGGGGGGAATGGGTGAAATAGGTGATGGGGATTAAGGAGTTGCACATGTTGTGTGATGAGCACTGGGTAATGAAAATAAAAACTTAAAAAAAAAAAAAAAGAAAAGATGGGGCGCCTGGGTGGCTCAGTATGTTAAGTGTCTGCCTTGATCCCAGGGTCCTGGGATGGAACCCCACCCACATCAGGCTCCCTGCTCAGCAGGCAGTCTGCTTCTCCCTCTCCATCTTTGTGTGCGCATGCTCTCCTCTCTCTCTCTCTCTCTCTCTCTGTCTCAAATAAATAAAGAAAGAAATCTTAAAAAAAAAAAAAAAGAAGAAGAAGAAAATGGGGTACCTGGCTGTCTCAGTCAGTAGAGCATGTGACTCTTGATCTCACAGTTGTAAGTTCATGCCACATGTTGGGTGTGAAAGCCATTGGACAAATTTTGTAGCCAAAAAATAAAAATAAACAAATGAATCCTAGCCATAGGAGAAGGGGAGTAACACCCCATCACCTTTGCCATGTTGTATTGATGAGGAGCAAGTCACAGATCTCCTTCTCAAGAAGAGGTGATTACACAAGGCTGTGAATATCAGGAGGTGAGGATCATTGGGAGCCATTTTAAGAGTGTTCCTGCTGCATGTAGTGACACGGTAGTGTTGGTGGTCATCATCATGGTCATCATTCTGATGGGGGAATGATTAAGTAGATAAGAGGAGAAAAATGATTGGATTGAAGAAAAGATGTCCTTGGTTAGACTACAGGGGAAGAAATTCAGTGCACAGTGAAGGGACTGACCATTGTTCATCTATTGTTTTTAGAGGTAGTCAGAGTAAAGGCCTCAGCTGTGGCTACATGGTAGCTGTAGAGGTTCTTTTAATCCTTGTTCCCTAGTTGGTAGAGAAGTTAGGTTATCAGCACAGAAAGAGAAGGGAGGGAGAGATGCTACTGTTGGCTTGAGAAGTGAAGAGAACTTGTGATTTAGCTGTAGTGGTAGAATGGATTGGCTAGGGAGATGGAGTTCAATTGCCAAGAATCTTGAAGGGCTTACTTGTTGTTAGTAGCCATATATTTCAAGTGAGACTAGTTAGCATCACTGTGAATTTTTCTGCAGCTGCTCAGGTACAGTGTAGAGAAGTAACACAATCAAATCACACCAATTAATTAAGTACCAGTAGAGATTTGCTTTAATCGGGATTAAGGTTCTGCCGGGCCAGCATGATGGAGGTAGGGGCAAGGGAATGACGGATGTAAAGACGGGACATACAGAGCTAGGGAAAAGTGCAGAGATGTTAGAGTTAGTGATTTGAAGGGATGGAAAAACTGTTGAAGTACTGAGGAGAGAGCCAGGAAGTTAGTGGTTAGTGTGATTGCTTGAAATACGAATTATGGAAGGGATACCACTACTGACAGGGAGAAAGTCTTGTGGTGTCTATATGTGTAGAGGACCCATTTGAACCAGTTACTTGGAATATGATGAAGAAAAGATACCATATTTCGTCTAGGGGCTTTATTAAGGAATATGACTAATGTTCAGTAATTTTGGTGTAAAGTATGCATACATAATTGAAGAAACACCATTAGAATTTTCCTTTAAACCTTTTATTCGTGATTTTTTACTATATCTAAACAAAGCAGTGCCATTTGTTTGACTGATAATCAAGTGGTTCTTTTTGCAAATGAAATCTGGTAAATAGAATTTTTTTTTTCTTTCCAGCTTTGGAAGCTCTGACTTAGTTCTACACTCATGTTCGTGTTATTGCAAGATTGCTGGGGGAAATAGTAGTGACACATGACACTCATTGAGTACTTGCCATATGTGAGGTTTTATGCTTCCTGCTTTGTATGCAGTATCTCATTCCTCACAATAGGCTAACATTGAAGGTGTGTGCTGATTCCACAGTTCAAACTGCCTCTTAGAAGAAAGATTCAGCATGTAGTCTCTTAACCTTTTGGGAAATTAAAATCCTTCTGGTTATACATATCTAGTTACCCAGATTGCCTGGTTCCATCATTTACACATTATATAATCTTGGCTAATTTATATAATCCCCG
Source organism: Mustela nivalis (assembly GCF_964662115.1). Lineage (NCBI taxonomy): Eukaryota > Metazoa > Chordata > Mammalia > Carnivora > Mustelidae > Mustela > Mustela nivalis. Next base: position 33,879,078 of record NC_139034.1, on the reverse strand, counting down.
GGTATCCCAGATTCATAATCTGTAAAATGAGGTAATAAACAGTACCTACCTCATAGAGATGTGAGGATTAAATGTGTAAATACATGGAAACTCGTAACAGTGTCAGGAAAGTAGTACTACGTAAATGTTAGCTATGATATTTAATCATTTATTTCAGCAGATCTTTTATCATTGGTCAGAGTTATTGTCTTACAGTAAAACTTGACTTTGAAATCTTCTTAAACTTTGTGGTATCTCTAAATAATATGTTAGAGTATTCTACTCCTCTGAGAAACCTCTTCTAGTAGCCTTTCTCATGTCTGAACTTTCAGTGGGCTTGTTTGGGAACATAAGTTAACGCTTTGTTAAGGTATTTGACTAGTGTTAATATTGGGTCACCAGCTTGATTGACTTTAAGATCTTTGAAATTTAAAATGATTTATTAGTATCCCTTATAGTGCAAAATGTATAATGGAAGGCTGATACTCAATGATCAGTTTCTTACTATAGACAGGAAGTAAAGTAGAAGCAGTATATCATTTTATGTTTAAGAAGTTTGTTAGCATCTAAAGCATAGTCTTACTAGTGTTTTATTTATTTTTTTTAGGTTCCTAAATATTTGTCACAGCAATGGGCTAAAGCTCCTGGAAGAGGTGAAGTTGGGAAACTGCGGATTGCCAAGTAAGTTATTTCTATATTTTTGACATCTTAAAAAGCTGTTTTTTGAAATTTTTGTAGGTCCTTTAAAGTGTAATAACAGTTCTTTTTTGGATAGAGAATGTACCTGGAAAAGGAGAAGTAATGAGCATGCTAAGACATGTCAAGAGATGGTTAGGTGCACTCTAAGGAGTTATGTGTGCACATGCATGTTTGTACATATGCATATAGATATGTGTGTGTGCATGCACCGACACACACACACACACACACACACACACCCTCTCTAGTGATCGGTGTAAATATAAAGTTAGGTTTATTGGCCATGAAGCAGCACAGTATGTAGCTCCCTCATCCCTCCATCATCTCCACATCTTCTGAAGAGGTATGCTGGGGTTGGGTGTAACTGGATGCACCCCATTAAGTGCTTTAGTAGAAAGGTTTTTGTCATTGTCCCACCATGCCTACCTGTAGATGCATTGGAAAAGCATAGGAAACACGTGGTAAGCAGTGTAATGGTGTAGTTTCCTTGTTGAAAAAATGGTCTTGTTAGGAAAGGAAGCCTCCAAAGCTCACTTGGTATCAGCCAGAGGCCTTACATTCCACTCTGTCCATTCGTTCTTAACCCAGCTGTAATCAAATTTTCACGCATGCTACTCCATTGAAATAGCTCTAATTTGTCATCACTGTCTTCCTCTTTATCAGTTAGCTTTTGTTTCATAACAGAGCAGCCCAAAATTTAGTGGCTTAGAACAAAAACCATTTTATTTGTTTATTTTTCTGTGGGGCAGTTCCGTTTGGGGCTGACCTGACTGGTCTTCCTGGTTAGAATGGCCTCACTCATGTATCTAGTAGTTGGCTTGCTATCAGCTGGGGCAGGGGCCGTGTATGTTTCATTTCCAGCATGCTCATTCACATGATGGTGAAAGTGTGCTCATGGTTGCCAAGTCCTACTGAGGATGCAACTCATGCAGCCAAGCCCAGATTCAAGCAGGGTGCAGTAGACCCCACTCTCGGTGGGAGTCACTGCAAAGGATTTCTAGTCCTTTTTTGCAGTCTGGCACATCCACATTCCTAAATCTGAGTCATCTACCAGCTTTCCTAATTGTCCTTCAACAGACTTTGACATAGTAATGATTCCTTTCCTCACACCCAATTTTTCATTTCACTTCTGGGACCCTACTCTCTTGATTATCTTAGCTAGTAGGCTGTTCCTTCTCAGTCTTTTGCTGGCCCCTTCTCATCTTCTGAGTCTCTACATGTTATCTGACCCCAGGATTTTCTTTCTAATTCTTTTTTCTTTCTTACTTACCTTTGTTCTGACATATCTTTTAACTCTTCATTTTGTTTGAACAAAATATTGATTGGAAACAGTCATGCTTTTATATCCAAAGTTCTGAAGTTAGGTGGGGACAAGTAATATCTTATCCTCTCAGGAAATGACTACATGTTGAATAGCAGTACCAGGTTTGAATTCAGGACTTTGAGTGGTAAGAAAACTCCAGAAGGTGTCCATTCCAGCTCTGTCACTTACTATCAGTGAGCTTTTGTACAGGTCACTTCATCTTTTGAGTTTTAGGTTCCTTATCCCCAAAGTTGCCTATTTTGGAGGCCTTTTTTGTGAATCCAGTGAGATAATATGGAAATGGTTGCCATTTATTAGTATATTTAACTTTATAAAATAAACCAATTTCTGGTAAGTTGTAGATAAATCACATTTTCTTGTGAGTTGTCATACTTTTATTGAAAGAAAAAAGGAATGCACACTTTGCATACTTTTAAATCTGTGATCTTTTTTCTTTTTTAATGCAGATAATTAATACTTTTTCTCTTGTGGATTCAGAATTCCTTATAATTGGTTTTACTGAAAATGGGAGTCACTATCAAGATAAAATCTCAGCTATGTATGTCACTGAAAAAAGGCAGACTACAGGAAAAACGCATTTAAGTGATGAACCATGTGGTTTTATGTAGTAACTAGACTAGAACTCCAGACCTGGGTTCTAGTCCTAAGTGGCTCTTGAAAGTTCTTTGGCCTTCGCTCTCTAAGCCTTAGCTTTCTTGTTTGTAAAATGTGGAAAATAATGCCTCACTAACCCATAGAATATTTATGAGACAAAGGAAATAGCTTAGGGTTGGTTTAAATGCATGGTAAACTCAGATGTTGTCCTTTTTCTGCCGTAAACATTGCATTCCTCAAAATCTCTGTATGAGGAAAATACCTAATTGAGGACTGTGAAATCTTTTTTTTTTTTTTTTTTTTTTTGGTGTGGGAAGACAGGGCTAGCATGGGGAATAGGGTAAAAGCTGAGGTTCAGGGAAACCTCTGCAAGCCTTTTGATCCCTAAAGTAGAACGAAGACAGCATGCTAAATAAGCAGCCGTGGGTATGCCACAGAATCTTTCTTCATCAGCCTTTGCTGGGTAGAAAATTTCAAGCTCTTTTTCTTCCTTATTTGAAGCAGATGGTTTACACAGTTGCATCTGATATTGGGTGGCCAGCCCCCTAGGTTTGCCTGGACAGGCCCCGTTTACATATTTCCCTGTGCAGTTATTACTCGTGTCCCCTCTGTCACGCTCTAGAGTATACTGATTGTGACAGTAAGCTGTTTGCATTTAATGTTGTCAGGTGTGCATGTATTCTTTATGTTAAGGTAAAAGATCTAGCAGATTTTCTACCTAACATGATAAGGCTCTGTAGCACAATGGATAGTGCATTGGACTTCTAACATGATACATAACCAGTCTTGTCTTACAGATCTAGATCCTTTTAATGATGAAAACAGATTCATAATAACTAGTACCCTAAGATTGCAATGGAAATGCTTAAAAACAGCATATTCCATAGTAGGTCTCCTGGCTTGCTATCTTGTTTGTGCTATTAATTCTTTCAGTTTTCATTCCTTTTTTTTTTTTTTAAAGCTTACTCATTTTACTAATCTCTACACCCAACATGGGGGTCGAACTCACAACCCTGAGATCAAGAGTTACATGCTCTTCTGACTGAATCAGCAGGCGCCCCAGTTTTCATTCCTTTTACTGACTTACTAAATTCACTATTAAGCAAGTGTAGGATGATAAGGAATGGCTTTTCAGTCCATGTGATGAGGTTATCAAGATTTTATTTGATTTCAAGCTAAATATGAGTCATCAGAGTTATGTGGCTATAAACAAAAGATTCCATTAATAGATGTTTGTTGCTTAGAATGAAGTGGGATGATAATCCCACTCTTTTCTTTCCCAGTTCCTGTATGGTGCAAACATTATGTTCAGTTCTTAGTGCTATACTTAAAGACAAATAAGTCTATGCTGTGCTATAGACAAATAAGTTCATAACTTATTTGATGTACTGATGGACTTATTTTGCTTAGCATCCTAGTCCCTTTAGTAGAGTGAGACTAGGATAAAGAGAAAACTAAAAAGCTCAGTGCCCTGTAAGGAGTATTTGAAGGTACTATGGCTGTTGAGAGAAGCCTTAAGGCATACCAGGTAAAACCATCTTCAAATTTTCTTTCTTTTTTTTTTAAGCAAGATTTAGCCCGCTCTTTTTGTTTTGTTTTGTTTTGTTTTGTTTAAGATTTTATTTATTTATTTGACAGAGAGAGAGATCACAAGTAGGCAAAGAGGCAGACGGGGGCAGGGGAAGCAAGCTCCCTGCATTGCAGAGAGCCCGATGCGGGCCTCAATCCCAGGACCCTGAGATCATGACTTGAGCCAAAGGCAGAGGCTTAACCCACTGAGCCACCCAGGCGCCCCATCTTCAAATATTTTTAAGGCTAGGAAATACATAATCAACTATTGATTTTTAGAGGCAGATTAACCAGTTTATGGATTATCTATATGGCAAAAGAATGTATATTTGGGTAAAACATGAAAACAGTTAAGGTTTTTAAAAGCCAGGGTAGCGTACTGGTTATGAGTATGGACTCAGGAGTCATTCAGCTCTGGACTTGTCCAGACCTTGTCGCTTACTAGTTATGTGATTTTAGGTGAGTTGCTTCCCCTCTCTGTTTCCTCATCTATTGAAAGGAATTGGTATTAATACTTCTTGGGTTCAATGCATGTAAAATGGTCAGTAGTGTTCACCTACTGTCGTGCCACAAACTGCACAGTATAGACCATTGGCCCTGCTTATGTCTGATGTGGATTGGGGATGGGCCTCCCTTCCCCAGCACATCTCCCAAAGATAGTAGCAGCTTGCTGAGCATTGGGCCAGAAGCTAGGAAGATCTACCTTGTGTGGTTGTTCATTCCAACAGAGACAGGCCTGTGGAGTAGAGAAATTGGGAGAGGCAGAGGAGGAGGAGAAAACATGCAGCTGAGAGTGCAGCTTTCCCCAAATTTGGTGTTGTTTATACCTGGAAAAAGGACAGTTAGCCTTTTTTAGCAGCTGTTAACATTTGGGCCATTTTTCTTCCAGTTTATGTAATGTTTCTAAATCATTGTACTTGGATTACTTTTATCCCTTTTGATATCTGATGTGTACTGCATTTTAGTTAGCTTATAGTTTTGTTTTAGCTTGTTTCATTTCCCCCCATCCGCAATCCTCTAAGTTGTTTGGGTTTTAAAACCAGCCTTCTGGGGCACCTGGGTGATCCAGTCGGTTAAGCATCTGCCTTCAGCTCAGGTCATGGTCTCAGGGGTCCTGGGTTGGAGTCCCGCATCGGGCTCCCTTCTTATCGAGCAGTCTGCTTCTCTCTCTTCCTCTGTCCCTTCCCCCTGCTTGTGCCCTCTCTCTCTCTGTCTCTCTTCTTTCTCTCAAATAAAGTCTAACAAAAAAAAATAAAAGAACAAAACCTCAAAACAAACAAAAAAACCCAACTAACTTTCTTTCTTTCTCTTTCTTTCTATTAACATATAATGTATTATTTGTTTCAAGAGTAGGGGTCAGTGATACATAAGTCTTGCACAATTTACAGAGCTCAGCATAGCACATACCCTCCCCAGTGTCCATTACGCTGCCACTATATTCCTCCCACCTCACTTTCATTCCAGTTTGTTTCCTGAGATTAAGAGTCTCTTATGGTTTGTCTCCCGCTCTGATTTCATTTTTTCCTCTCTTCCCCCATGATCCTTTGCCTTGTTTCTCAAATTCCTCATATCAGAGAGATCCTATGATAATTGTCTTTCTCTGATAGACTTATTTTGCTCAGCATAATACCCTCTAGTTCCATCCATTTCATTGTAAATGGCAAGATCTCATTTTTTGATGGCTGCATAGTATTCCTGTGTGTGTGTGTGTGTGTGTGTGTGTGTTTATACACACACCACATCTTCTTTATCCATTCATCTGTTGATGGACATCTAGGCTCTTTCCATAGTTTGGCTGTTGTGGACATTGCTGCTGTAAACATTGGGGTGCACGTGCCCCTTCAGATCACTACATTTGTATCTTTAGGGTAAATACCCAGTAGTGTGATTGCTAGGTCATGGGGTAGCTCTATTTTTAACTTTTCAAGGAACCTCCATGCTGTTTTCCAGAGTGGCTGCACCAGCTTGCATTCCCACCAACAGTGTTGGAGGGTTCCCCTTTCTCCTCATCCTCACCAACATCTGTCTTTTCCTAACTTGTTAATTTTAGTCATTCTGTCTGGTGTGAGGTAAACAACCTTCTTTCTACATCACCATCCTGCCTCAGAAAACTTCGGTTTTTGAAATGCTTTCCGTATGCTCTATTTTATTGACAATCATGCAGTCTGTACTAGTAAAGCTTTTGTCAGAGACTTAATATCTAGCTTTATTTCTTAACACACATAACATTGAAGATCATTAAAAATATGCAGACAAAAAATGAGATATAATTTTTCTGTTATAAAATTGACTGAATTTAGAATAATCTTGTACTGATGAGTTTAAGTCAGTGTGAACTTTCTGAAGACCAGCCTGGCAGCATATATATGCATACATACATATATGTATACATAACACAGTCACATGTACTAACATACACATTACTGCTCAAAATAAAGAATAATAATCCCACTGTTTTCTAGTTAGCTCACAGTGCTGTTTGTTCAGTTCTTGCTGCTGCCTTTATAGAAAGACACAGATAAACTCATCCAGCAGAGTGGGACTGGGATAATGAGAAGGCTAGAAATAACTAATAACATATTCATGTTCTTGACCCGGCATTTTCACGGAACTTATCCTGTGGAAGTAACAAGTTAGTGATGCAAAAATTGAGGATATTCATTTTAGCATTGTTACAGAGAAAAATTAGTAATATTCTCAGATCCTTAGTAGGGTATTAATGAAGTAACCCGGGCCCATTTTGAAATTATTTAATACTTTTATTTTTACTTTAATTTTATTCTTTTTTAAAGGTTTTATTTATTTGTGTGAGAGTGAGTGAGCGAGCACACAAGCAGGGGGAGCAGCAGGCAGAGGGAGAAGCAGGCTCCTCATATCGAGCCTGATGCGGAACTTGATCCCAGGATCCTGGGATCCTGACCCGAGCCAAAGGCAGACACTTAATGAACTGAGCCACCCAGGCGTCCCTTAATATTTTTATTTTAAAACTACAGAAAAGTTAGAAGAACAGTACAGAGGGCTTTTTTTTCTTTTTTACGACAAAAAGGGTATTCTTGTACATATTATAGTCATAGCATATCCCTTCAAATCAGTTGATTAAAATCAAATAGTACTACCTAATCCTTAGACTTTATTCAAGATTTGCCAGTTGTCTTCATCCTGTTTTATAGCAAAAGAATCCAGTGCAAAATCTTGAATTGTATTCTGTTGTCAGGTCTCTTAGTTTTCTTAAATCTAGAACATTTGGAAGTCTTTCCTCGACTTGGGTACTCTGTATGAACGCTCTCCATTATTTTATGAAATTTGAGTTTGATGTTTCTTCATGGGTACATTGGCGTTACGTATCTTTGGCAAGAATATCAGTGAAGGTGAAGCTGGGTTCTTACTGTATTCTAGCAAGGTTTGCATGTTTTCATTTTGTCCCATTACTGGTAGTGGTAACTTTGATCACTTGATTAAGGAGAGTCTTATGCTTTTTCATTGTAAATTTATTCTTTTCGCCTCAGGTGGTACTTTGGGACTATGTAAATATTCCATTCCTCATTAGATTTTCCACTTTATTTTATCTTGGTTAGTATGAATTCTTGATTCCTGTTTTAGTTAATGGGTCACGATTTGTTAACAGTCATCATTTATTCTGATGTTGAAATTGTCCAAATGTAGCCATTGGAAGCTCCTCCTAAGCTGGTTCCCATGTCCATTTTTTTTCTTTATTGTGGTAAAAACAAATAAAAATTTACCATCTTAACCCTTTCTCAGTGTACATTTCAATAGTGTAAGTCCTGTGGCCTTTTGACTTGTCTTTGTCATTCTTTGAACACTTACTTTTTGTCATAGAAAAAAGGTATAGATTCATCTTACGTATTTCTGTCTGAGCCTGAAGTCCCATATTTTTCCATGGATCCTAGTTGTTTCTAGAGAATGATATTTAGAAGTTAAGATCTGGATACTACAAGTGCTCATTGTTGTTCCCAGACCCCTTTAGGGACAGAGTTAGGGAGTATATGTACCATACACATTTACATCTATATTAATTTGTATATTTTTATATTTTGAAAATAATAAATTTACACCAGTATCCAGTTCTAGTCCAACACCACTGAATGTTTTCAGTTTTCTCCCTTTTCCTGTTTGTACCTCTTTTCTGAAAGTGAAGAACCTGGTTCCTGTTGTATTTAATACATATTCACTTACTTGTTTGGGCCTCTGTTCTACTTGTTTAGAACCCCATCTTCCCCACCAATGTGAATGCCCTCCCCACCTGACTTGGGCTATGGCATCCCCTATTAGGCTGCTGCTTTTGCAGTTCTCCACTGCAAAAGGGATGTTCTTTTCAGCACATTCAGACTGTCATCCCCTCCTGTCCTCATATACATGCCTGTTTACCCCTCTAGGACTCCCAGCAGCGGGCTTTAGGTTTTCTTCCCATGTGAATGAGCTGACCCTGCTACATTCTAACACACTTCTCATTGAGCCATCCTTTGTGGGGATGCCCTCCTTACCCTCCGGGGCTCTGACACCTTGCCCCAGGCTACCTCTTCTGCCCCTGGTACTTGTTTTTCATCTCATTTAGTCTATGCTTAACCCTGCTCAACCCAGTCTGCAGATACCTACCTTGCTTGGCTTCACCTGATGGTGAAATTTTGAGCTGAATTGTTCAAGAAGGGGATGTATGAATAGGAATTCAAAACAAAACCAAAAAATCCAGGGATGCCTGGGTGGCTCAGTTGGAAGAACGTGTGACTCTTGATCTCAGGGGTTGTGAGTTCAAGCTCCACATTGGGTGTAGAAATTACTTAAATAAATAAAACTTTAAAAAAAAAATGAGGGCACATGAAGTAATAAGCACCGGGTGTTATATGCGATTTATGAATCAGTGAATGCTACCTCTGAAACTAATAATACAGTATATGTTAATTAAATTAACATATGTTAATTAAATTAACATATTAACTGATTAAATTAATCAGTGAATGCTACCTCTGAAACTAATAATACAGTATATGTTAATTAAATTGAATTTAAATAAAAATTTTTTCAAAAATCTTGAACCAGTTAAAAGTTTTGGTATTACTTGGTTGATTCACTTACCTTGGAAAACGAGGTGTTTTATTGATTAGTGAAAAGTCTCCTCCTATTGGTGTCAAATCTAAGATGTATTTAAAAATAACAAAAAGGAAAGACAAATGATTAATTTTTTAAAAAGTCCAGAGGAATGGGGCTGAAGTATAAAGAAGTAGCTGTGGAGTATTGAGAAATGGACACAGAGTAATGAAGGAGAAACTAACTGCACAGCGTTAGGCATTCAGTGAAAGGATGGGCCACATGTTTGCTTCATTTATGTCTGAAGGTATTACTGTGTTAATGTTTTTAATTTTAACTGTAGTTCATCATGAAGAGGATGTATTTTATTGGTAATATTGAGTAACAAAAGGTCATATATATACCAAGACAAAAGAATATGTAATCCTTTAAAAATAAGTCTTGAAGTCTTCAAGGACTAGTTTTTATTCTGGAAAATGAACTCATCCAGAGCTCTTCAATCTCTTACCATTCCAGCTAAGATGAAGTTATAAATAAATACATGAAAATAAAGTTGTCATCCCCTCCTGTGTTCCCTAATTGCATCTGGGTGATTTTTTTGAGTCCCCCAGACTAGAAATGTCAGCATGGTCTTTAAACAGTCCTTTCCCCCTTGCTGCCTATTTCCAGTCATTTCCTCTTCCATCAGTTCTGACAGCTCGGATACCCTACCACACACTCCTCCTCCCATTCTGCCATTACCTGGCTCAAGCCTTCATGACTTTTTATGTGGGTTTTTGCATCAGCCTCATTCCAATTCAGTAAACATTCTACAGGGGCCTTCTCTGCATCTTTGCCTTTGTTTTGACTGCAGCTCCTATGTTGGAAAGGTAGTTAAACCAAATGCTGCTAGATGCCAGGTCCAGAAGTGATAGGGGAAGAACTGCAGTGAATTCATTGCTTGACTATCTGTGCATGTCCTAGGGATTGTTGTGCTGAATTGGGGGTCGGAGAGGGCATTGCTGCCAAATCTTCCAGTCTTTTGAGAGAAGCTGGAAATGCATATTTTGTGTGAAATCTTAGAATTTCTTCACTTCTGTTCTAAGTACTTTCCCAATGAAAAGAGAGTCAACATTGCATTTTAATATGTGAAAGACTGAGAAGTCCTGCAGGAAACAAACCTGTTTAAGATTCTGAACTTCTTAGTTTGGCCTAAGAGGCTCTTTACCACCTGACTCCTGCCTGCCATTCACTGATTTTAGAAAGAATGTACTAGGGACGCCTGGGTGGCTCAGTCTGCTAAGCAACTGTCTTCAGCTCAGGTCATGATGCCAGGGTCCTGGGATCAGGTCCATATCAGGTTCCTTGCTCAGCAGGGAACCTGCTTCTCCCTCCCTAAGATTTTAAGAAGAAAATCTTAAAAGGAAGACTATGCTGGATCTTCTCATGTCTGTGTTTAATTGGATTCTCTTAACCTGTAATGCCTCCATGTTGTTGACCTCACCCCTCATTCTGTTCATCTCTTGCTGGCTTTCCCATCTGCATTTTCATGACAGTGTGTTGTACCTCTGTCATCAAGTAACTATCCAGTTTATATTGTTCATGTATTGGATCTTTTTTCATTAAACTAAGACCTTTTTAAAAAGATTTTTTAAAAAATATTTACTTATTTGATAAGAGACACAGCGAAAGAGGAAACACAAGCAGGAGGAGTGGGAGAAGGAGAAGCAGGCCTCTCACTGAGCAGGGAGCCCAGTACAGGGCTCGATCCTAGGACCCTGGGATCGTGACCTGAGCTGAAGGCAGATTCTTAATGACTGAGCCACCCAGGCACCCCAAACTAGGACCTTCTTGATGATAAAGACCTATGTTCATACTATACCATGCACTTGGTAAAATGCCTAATGGTTGTAGAGTAGACACTTAATGACAGAATGAGTGGTTGAGCCACTGAATGAAGGCAGGTTGGAACTTGACCTGGTGTGATGGAAAAACATTAGTATTCTAACTGGTGTTCATATCCATTTTATATATATTCTGGTTCAAGTTTCTAGGAGCATGTTTTGTACTTTAGTCTTTTGTTCAAGTGATACGGCTCTCGATTGCTTGAGGAAATAAAGTTCATGTTCTGTACTGTAATACTCAAGATATCCCATGTTCTAGCTTCAGTTCTCCATCTTGGTTTATCTCCCACTATTCCTTTTTTTTAAAATAATTAATTAATTAATTAATTTAAAAACATTTTTGAAATATTTATTTATTTATTTGACAGACAGAGATCACAAGTAGGCAGAGAGGCAGACAGAGAGAGAGAGGAGGAAGCAGGCTCCCTGCTGAGCAGAGAGCCCAATGTGGGGCTTGACCCTGGGATCATGACCTGAGCCGAAAGCAGAGGCTTTAACCCACTGAGCCACCCAGGCGCCCCAATTAATTTATTTTTTTCAGCGTAACAGTATTCATTGTTTTTGCACCACACCCAGTGCTCCATGCAATCTGTGCCCTCTCTAATACCCACCACCTGGTTCCCCCAACCTCCCACCCCCACGTCTTCAAAACCCTCAGATTGTTTTTCAGAGTCCATAGTCTCTCATGGTTCACCTCCCCTTCCAATTTCCCTCAACTCCCTTCTCCTCTCCATCTCCCCTTGCCCTTCATGCTATTTGCTATGCTCCACAAATAAGTGAAACCATATGATAATTGACTCTCTCTGCTTGACTTATTTCACTCAGCATAATCTCTTCCAGTTCCCGTCCATGTTGCTACAAAAGTTGGGTATTCATCCTTTCTGATGGAGGCATAGTACTCCATAGTGTATATGGACCACATCTTCCTTATCCATTCGTCTGTTGAAGGGCATCTTGGTTCTTTTCACAGTTTGGTGACCATGGCCATTGCTGCTATAAACATTGGGGTACAGATGGCCCTTCTTTTCACTACATCTATATCTTTGGGGTAAATACCCCATAGTGCAATGGTGGGGTCATAGGGAAGCTCTATCTTTAATTTCTTGAGGAATCTCCACACTGTTCTCCAAAGTGGCTGCACCAACTTGCATTCCCACCAACAGTGTAGGAGGGTTCCCCTTTTTGAACATCCTCTCCAACACATGTTGTTTCCTGTCTTGTTAATTTTGGCCATTCTTACTGGTGTAAGGTGGTATCTCAATGTGGTTTTAATTTGAATCTCCCTGATGGCTAGTGATGATGAACATTTTTTCATGTATCTGATAGCCATTTGTATGTCTTCATTGGAGAAGTGTCTGTTCATATCTTCTGCCCATTTTTTAATATGATTGTCTGTTTTGTGTGTGTTGAGTTTGAGGAGTTCTTTATAGATCCTGGATATCAACCTTTGGTCTGTACTGTCACTTGCAAATATCTTCTCCCATTCCGTGGGTTGCCTCTTTGTTTTGTTGACTGTTTCCTTTGCTTTGCAGAAGCTTTTGATCTTGATGAAGTCCCAAAAGTTCATCTTCACTTTTGTTTCCTTTGCCTTTGGAGACATATCTTGAAAGAAATTGCTGTGGCTGATATCGAAGAGGTTACTGCCTATGTTCTCCTCTAGGGTTCTGATGGATTCCTGTCTCACGTTGAGGTTCTCCCACTATTCCTTAGTGTGTATTCTTCCAGCCAAATGTGACTACATTTCATGATCAGACTCTTTCTGGATTTGCTCAGCTGATACTTCAGATATTCCTGTCTCAGCCTATTGAAATCCCGGTACCCTTCAAGACTTAGCTCAGGTTTTTTTTCTCAACTCTTGAAAGGGAAGAAATGGTGTCCTATCTGATCCTGGCACATTGGGGCTCTCTTATTTAACTTTAGTTAAAATGTTACAGATGTAATTTTTATATCTTCTGGCTGATGACAGAGATCTTTTTTTAAAAAAGTTCTTTTTAAAGATTTTACTTATTTATTTGACAGATCACAAGTAGGCAGTGGAAGGCAGAGAGAGAGAAAGGGAAGCAGGCTCCCCGCTGAGCAGAGAGCCGGATGCAGGGCTGGATCCCAGGACCCTGAGATCATTACCTGAGCCAAAGGCAGAGGCCTAACCCACTGAGCCACCCAGGTGCCCCATGAGGACAGAGATCTTAGACTCCGTACTTTGCTTATAGTAGATATGTAATATATGGCTTTAAATTAGACTATTACATAGGGTGTAGAAATAAAGATAGAAATTGTAAAGAGATCAGTGCTTGGTTAAAATATTAGGCAGGTTGTCGGGGCACCTGGGTGGCTCAGTTAAAAGCTTGTGATCTCTTGTCTGTCAGATAAGTAAATAAATAAATAAAAATCTTTTAAAAAAATATTAGGCAGGTTGTAATAGTGTAAAGTGATACAAACTCATAATAACTACACATAGGATTAATGTGATTTTGTTTTTACTGTATGATTATAAGTAGGTTAGTTGAGGAGAGCCAAGGGTAAGTATTAGTTGATCTATGTAAGTGTCTTAGTCTGTGTAAATATGATGTAGTGTTATTTTTTTAGTTTTTAGTGTACACTTGAAGAAAACATGAAATCTAAATAAAAGTTTTTCCTTTCTTTTGTAGGAGTCAAGGAAGGACTGAGGTGAGATTATTTCTATGAAAATTTTATTTAAAACATAAGATTATTTTACTATGTATTAGTAATAGTAAAAAGAAGGTGGTATTTGCATTCTGGAAAACTCCACATCAAACTAGTTGCTGATGGTGAGGAACACATACCAGTGTAAATGCCACTTTTGTGTAAATGAATGGAGTCCTGGTTGTTCATTCTTAGCATTTTTCTGCTTTGACCTAAACTATCCTATCTCGGTACTGTGAGGCTTACTGTTGCTTCAGTAATGCTTCAACATTATTTCAGTGTGACAGAGGCATTTTTGTCTGGATTTTTCAGGGCTTTAGATTTTGACCCATTAAGTCTAGGACGTAATTGTGGCACCTATCACATAGTAGAGAAATATTTAACAAATGGTTCATAATCTTTCCTGTGTGGTTGAGAGATTAGTATTTCATGTTTATAAATCTTCTGATGTAAAATGTGATGTTCCCAGGGGCGCCTGGGTGGCTCAGTGGGTTAAAGCTTCTGCCCTCTGCTCAGGTCATGGTCTCAGGGTCCTGGGATTGAGCCCCTCGGGCTCTCTGCTCAGCAGGGAGCCTGCTTCCTTCTCTCTCTGCGTGCCTCTCCGCCTACTTGTGATCTCTGCCTGTCAAATAAATAAATAAAATCTTAAAAAAAAAAAAAAGTGATGTTCCTTTGGGGAGATCTGGTATATAGCAAAAATCATTTTGAAAGAACATCTAGTATGTGGTTTTTATTCTAAACCTCAATATTGCATTATCTTTGTAAATATTTAGTTGTATTTTTTAAAATATTAAAAAATGAAATAGTACCATGTACTCCTACACTAGTCATTAAAACCTAAAAAAAATATATATATATATATATATATCCTCTGCTTTTGGGAGTGTTTAAGCTTTCTTAGTAAATACCTCATTTTCCCCCCCTTAAATATAATTGATTTCTTAATACTCTTAAAATATACACTCATTCAGCAAATACTGTTTCCCTTCTATGTGCCAGGCATTTTGCTATATATTTATTTATATTTATTATATATTTAAATATATATTTAAGTATATGTATTTATAAGGATATAAATGTAACAAGATACGATCCTTTGAATTCACAGACCTTAACGGAAAAAAAATTATTTCTGTTTGGAAATAGAATTTCTTCAGCCGTAAACCACAGAAAACATTTGAAAGCTGTCACCTATCTTTATAATAGTAGATTAGTTTCATTATTCTGACAAATGGGAATATATTCTCTTTCTCTGCTTAAGATTTATTTATTTTATTTGGGGTGGAGAGGAGCAGAGAGAGTCTTCAGCAGATTCTGCAGTGAGCATGGAGTCTGATGTGGGCCTTGCTCTCACAACTCTGAGATCGCAACCTAAGCCAAAACCAAGAGTTAGCTGCTTAACTTGACTGCACCACCAGACGCCCCTGGATTCTCTTTTTATGATGAAGTATTAAAGGTTTTTTGGATAAAGTTTTAGAGAAATGGGTTTTTATTTTTTACATTTTCCCAAAATTTTATTATGAAAAAGTCAAACAAACAATGTTGCAAGAATTTCATGGTTAAGAGTAATTAATATTTTATTACCCTTAATATATCACATATTTACTCATCAGTTTTAGAGAAATGTTTTAATGTCTAGAAACAAAGATACACGTTTTTTTAAAAGTATTTGTTTTATAATCAGAATTTCTGTGAATGATACTTTGAATACTTAAGCTTGTTGTAATAAGCTCTTGTTAATGTGTCTGTTAGGTGTCATTTACTTTGAATGAGGATCTTGCAAATATTCACGACATTGGTGGAAAACCAGCATCAGTCAGCACTCCTAGAGAACATCCATTTGTCTTACAAAGTGTTGGAGGACAGACATTAACAGTCTTTACTGAGAGCTCATCAGGTAAGTGGGAATAGAATTATTTAATGTGATTCCTGTATGTGTTGTATAGATTTTCTGTCTCAACATAGACTTTGAGGTCATTACCAAGGCTTCTCTACCTGTTGTTCTATCTCTATTCATATCATGCTATTTATTTTATTTCTCTAAGTACTTTCCTGTGATTAATGAAATTTTGGCTATTACTCGAGGGTTTAGTTTCCATTTGGGGTATGAAGAAATAGAACAAAGCAGATGGCAGATTGTGGTGCATCAAGCTGTCTTCTAGGATGTTGAAGAAACAGTATTCTGAGTTTTGCCAAGTTAAGGTCATACTTGCCTGTTTTGGTAAATCAATATTCAGCAACTATAAGTTGTGCTTTAAAAAAATCTCTTAATATTAGGGAATATTTTAGTCAGAGTTTTTGCTTTTGTGGGTTTCAGTATGAAGAGGGACTTTTTAGTGCAGAGAGATGAACTGTTTGTAATTGGTTTTGACTTCCAATAAGCTGTGTTAAGTATAGTTTATAAATTTTATGTGCTCTCAGATATTTTACCAGTTCAATAATCAGGAGCAGGTGTTTCAGTTTGTGAATTAAATATAGAAGGAGCTTTTTTGCAGTGTACATCTATGTTTATTTTCATTGTTATTTGATTCTTAACCTTACCTGAATTTAGACTATTACTATTAATGCAGCAGGGCAACTCACTTTAGTGGAGCTAACTTCTCATATCTAATTTAAAAAATTTATTGGTTGTCTAAAGAAAATGATTTGTGGTTTTGTTGTATCTTCTTTAAATATTACAAAGAAAGCTGTAAGAAATTATAATTGTTAAGAATGTTATTGTTTTAAAAAAGAGTATGTTCAGATAAATCTTTTGTGGTGTCTTAGATTACCAAGTAGCTGTATAAACTGATCAAAAAGACAGTCTTTTTTTCCCACCGCCCTCCTTGGACATAGAGTGTAACAAAATGGTAAATTATAGGGGTGCCTGGGTGGCTCAGTTGTTGAGCATCAGACTCCCGATTTCGGCTGACATTGTGATCTCGGAGTCCTGAGACTGGAGCCTCAGGTTGGTGGGGGTGGGGCTTCTCTCCCCCTGTCCCTCCCCTTGCTTGCTCTTGCTCTCTTTCTCTCTATAAAATAAATAAATCTTTTTAAAAATACCCAAATGATAAATTACAACTTTTATATCATGTGGTTTAAGATAAAAATTTTGTTTTATTGCATTATTCTGTTGCTATAAATTTGTAATGTAGTATTATGGGAGGAAGAAAATGTTAAGCACATGCATTTTCTCTTGGAGAGGTTTCAGCTACTCAAGAAGTATTTATTGTATGCCGCGTTATGCAGGGCATAGCATAGGTATATCCAAGGACTTCGAAATTTTTTTGTGATTGGCAAGATTTAGCAAGACCTATTGAACCCGTGAGGTTTTCTCTACTTTTGTGGTTGTCTATGGAGTAGAAGAGGCATATGGCACCAAAACAGGAAACAGGAGGCAGAACCTTGAACAAAAGTTGAACTACACTTGCAGAGAAAGGTACCTTATTTCAGCTTTTTTACATTTTACTAAGTTGCTCATTTTTCGAATGCATGATATATTATGATACAAAAGATAGTGGTTTACAAAGGTGAGGTTTGTTACTCTCAAAATTCATCTTCCATTTTAATCTTATAAATCCTTTAGTTAGTATTGTGCTCTTTTTGAACATTTTGTGTTCATATTTCTGGTTACAGTGTACTCCAAAGTGAATATGGTATTACAAGGATTATCTTGGCAGGGATATGGAAGAGGATCAAGATTGTCATCCTTCTTCTGGAGTTTGGACAATATGTTCTTGCTTTGTCCAACTGTGGTGATACAAATGCAGATCTAAGTTACTGTTAGATGCTTCACACCCTAAGGAGCTTTTTCTTTCTTAATTTCTGTCATTTCTGTTTCATGTCATTGTTCCTTGGCTCTCCTTGTAACTTTCTGTGCTTTAATTTCCTTATTTGTGAAATGGAATAAAAATTATTTATATTTAGGTCTAAATAAGAATTTTTTAAAACACTTAGAATAGCACTCTACATAATAAATGCTCAGTAACGATTAGCTATTACTGTTATTAATTTTAGATCTTATTTTTTAAAGATCTATATATGTATATGTATACGTATATATGATTTAAAGTAAGCTCCAGGCCAAGTGTGGGGCTTGAACTCATGACCCCAAGATCAAGTATCACATGCTCTACTGACTAAGCTCACCAGGTACTCCTATATTAGATCTTACTTTTAAACACTTCAGGTTTCAAGTTTATTTTAAGGCATGTGCATGCATTTTAGCTTGTCTGTGTATCATCTGATTAACTTCAGCCAATAGAGATTTTTATGTTTGGTGTTTTTTGATTGCTTGGATGTCTGAGAAAAAGCTCTGTAGAGTTGCCGTTGTTAACAGTGTATTTCCTTGAGGGGCACTGTGTCAGTTGCCATTTCTAATCTTTAAGGTCTCAGTTCTACAGCTGGGTGCCTTGAATCTCTAGGGAGTCATGAATAGAAAGCAGAGGCTTGTAATTGCATGACATATTTCAAATGTTAGATGTAGAGTTGCCTGGGTGGCTCAGTTGGTTGAGCATTCCACTGTTGATCTCAGCTCAGGTCTTGATCTCATGTTCGTGAGTTTGAGCCTCACACTGGGCTCCACACTGGGCATGGAGCCTACTTAAAATTCTAAAGATATATCTTTTGAATTTTGTATTTATACACACACACACACACACACACATTGGAGTATTCCTATCTGAGGAAACATGTTTTATTTTTAAGGACTGTTTTGGGTTGGCCCCTTTTTTGGTCCACATTTCTCTATGAAATTCTAAAATATGCATATTTTTCTGGGGAACAGGACTGTAGCTTTCATTGGTGACCCAAAAAAGCTTTAGAGTCCACACTCTAGTATTAGCTTGGTTGATCATGAACTGGCCAAAGTGTGAATAACTGAACCATTTTACAGTGAGTAAAGCCGTTTATTTTACAATGAAATATGCATAAAGCTGGCATTATTTTAAATATTTTTATGTTTTCCCTCAAGCATAGAGCTGTACCAGCTTATAAAAAATTGCTTTTCTTGGCTCTTCACTTTTTTTTTTTTTTAAATATTTTATTTATTTATTTGACAGAGATCACAAGTAGGCAGAGAGGTAGGCAGAGAGAGAGAGGAGGAAGCAGGCTCTCTGCTAAGCAGAGAGCCCGATGCAGGGCTTGATCCCAGGACCCTTGGGATCATGACCTGAGCGAAGAAGGCAGAGCCTTTAACCTACTGAGCCATCCAAGTGCCCCTCTTCACTTTTTTTTAATAGTCTGTGGGTTTATAAAATGTAGAATTTGATAAGAAGAGTTAAAACCTCACTTGTTCCATGTGTTAGGAGTTTAATTTTAATAACTTTATTCCTTCTATAATACACATTTTGCTGGTTTTTGAGAGGCCTCCTTGAACCAATTTTTTCTAATGATTCAGTTCTACATATTAGAGCATCTTTGTGGGAATGGAGTTTGAGGAGACTGATGATATCTTTTACATTATCTCCTTAATACAATCTGCATTCATTTAATGAGTGTTTTATGAACACAATTTATTTCTAGTTGAGTATTCCTATCTGAGGGAATATGTTTTATTTTTAAGGACTGTTTTGGGTTGGCCCCTTTTTTGGTCCACATTTCTCTATGAAATTCTAAATCTATTTCCCTGTTAAATATTTTTATTAGCTAATATCCTTATCTTTCTGCCTTTGTCTAAGGAGAAATTCTTCATGTGTTTGGTCTTTATTTTTCTCCCCTTGGGTCTTTGGTTTAGTATTTTTAGCTACTATTGGTAATTAAATAACTTCGATTTCTTTGTAATTTACACCCCATCTTTGTTCAAACTTGGGTTTTCTTTATAATTGCAAATTCTAGCCTAGAATTGTTCATTCATCTGTGTAACAGATTTTTTTTAATGCTGGGCCCTGTGTTAGAATAAGGCTAGACTGGCATACCTGGGCGACTCCGTGAGTTGGGCATCTGCCTTCTACTCCGGTCATGGTCCCAGGTTCTGGGATGGAGCTTGTCAGGCTCCCTGCTGAGTGGGGAGTCTGCTTCTCCCTCTGCCTCTCCCTCTGCTTTTGTTGCCTTGCATTCTCTCAAGTAAATAAATAAAAATATTTAATTAAAAAAATCAGAGTTCTATTCAGCTGGGCAGCTGGTATACTCACTACAGAAAGTGCTCTAATGGAGCTGTGTATAAAGAAGAAAAAAGAGTAAATGAAAGAACTGGGAATGACTTCAAATGTGGAGATAATATTTGAGCTGGACCTTGAAGTAAGCATGCCTTAATAGGAGGCAAGAAGGTAAGATAGAATGCATTTTTCTTGCCTCCAAATAGCCTGTTCTTCACTTTGCTTTCTCCTACCTGTCATACTTCATCGTAATCTATCTAAAAAGCTATTAAATAGTCTTGGTTACATCAAAGCAAAATAGCTCAGTTGTGGATTTGATAGTCTAGTTTAGAGATTAAAAAGTTTGACCTGGTGCAGTGGAAGTGGAAAAGAGAATACTGTTCTAAAGATAGGAGAGGTAATTTTGACAGCTTTTGGTGATGAATTAACTGGGAGAATTGGATGAGTGGGAAGCCCAGAATGGTTTCCAGGCTTTTTCAGCTTGAGCATCTGGGTAAGTGGGGAGACCATAACTGAGTTAGAAAATATTGGAAGAGATGGGCAGGACTAAAACTGATGGACCATGGTGGTGGTTTTGCTCTAAGTTTTCATTATCTTTGACCCCTCTGCAGCAGTTCATTAATTGAGCAACTGATATTTGTACCTACTGTCTGCAGGACCTCTTTTATTTAGACTTGGAATACTTCAGTGAGCAAAAACCCAGCCTTCCTAGTGCTTACATTTTAGTAAAAGGAAACAGCAACAAATAATAAATGTAATGAGTAAATCTTTTTGCAGTCTAGAAGGTGGTGAGTTATCTGGGGGAAAAAAGCAGAAAGTGCAATCAGGAGTCCTGAGTTGAAGTTGGGACTTTCAAGTTTAATATTTTAATTTATTTTTAAGTTGGCTCTGTACTTAACTTACTTGACAGTAAGGTTTGTATTAGTCATTTTACTCCTGAATTAAACCTTATGGGTAGATTACTATGTCTTGTGCTTATCACCGTTGTGTCTGGGCTAGGATTGGCCAATAATGGGTGGGTGTATTAAAGCATAGGTGTTAAAATAGTTTATTTTCCCCAAAGAATTACTACTACTCTAAAGGTACATTCTACAATGGTTTTTAAGTGAGACGGTTTATTAATAACTTCCTTCAAAGTTTCTTAAGACATTTGAGGTTCAAAATTGAATATTAAATTCCTTTCTCAGTTTTTTTCTTTCTCATTACATTTTTTGGCACAATTGATTCCTTTACTTTCTTTTTGCTAACTAGAGTAGTTCAGCAGTGTGTCCTGTAACACTTGGTTAACCACTGTACACATTATAATACCTCTTCCTGGGATAATAAAGCAGCTGAAATAATTGGAAGTATGTGTGAATATATTTGGTGGTGGCCTGTCTAATTTACTGTCAAGCCTGAATTTGGTAACATATACCAACACATATTTGTCTTAGAACACATTAGTTTAAATTGGAGGAAAACTGTTATAACTGTGGGAATGCTCTTTGGAGATGCTGAATTATCAATCATGTTGGAAATACTGTAGAATTTATAATCTGCCTTGTGTGGATTATTCTGCAGTAAAGGCAAATAAAGGATAAATATAGGTAGTATTTTTATTTAAAGTTGAATTTTTGACTGTTAGTGGGAAACATTAACTTGGTATGTTTCCCCCATTTGTTGAGAATGGGATTTTAGCTGTATGATTTGCAGAGGTAGATTAAGCTTTACATATATGTGTATGTGGTTGTTAGCATTCATACTACAGCTGATTCTTCTGTTGTTGAATTTTTTTTCTTATCACTGCCTTTACACATGAGTTACATTCTGTTGTTTATTAGATCAGCACTATATGCTTTGTTACTAGTTACCATGCAATGGGAGTCAGGTTTTATTTAGCCTTATATATCATAATTGTAGTTTTTTTTTTTTAAAGATTTTATATATTTATTTGAGAGACAGAGATCACAAGTAGGCAGAGAGGCAGGCAGAGAGAGAGAAGGAAGCAGGCTCAGAGAGCCTGATGCGGGGCTCGATCCCAGGACCCTGGGATCATGACCTGAGCCGAAGGCAGAGGCTTTAACCCACTGAGCCACCCAGGCGCCCCTGTAGTTATTTTTTTAATAATTATTTTGTATCACTTCAATGCAATGGTTCTTGAACTTTTTGGTTTCAGGGCACCTATACATTACATGTTAACATAAATAATATTTATATGAAAATAGCCCTGTTTCCAAAAAAGAAGTAGATGGAAATGTATTTCACATTCATATCTGGCTTAAAAGACAAGTTGATTCTCCTCTCCACTTCTGCATTCAGTCTATAGCGGTATGTTAATTTTGGCTGAAGTATCTGTAGGAAATCTGATTTCTTACAAATACTAAGTTAGGAAAGGGAGGAGTAATTAATGAAATTTTCAGATACGTGTGCGTATTCTTTTGCTACTATACCAAAATTCTGTAAGGGTAGTTTCTTTCTTTTTTTTTTTTTTTTAAAGATTTTATTTATTTATTTGACAGAGAGAGTTCACAAGTAGGCAGAGAGGCAGGCAGAGAGAGAGAGGAGGAAGCAGGCTCCCCGCTGAGCAGAGAGCCCGATGCGGAACTCGATCCCAGGACCCTGAGATCATGACCCGAGCTGAAGGCAGCGGCTTAACCCACTGAGCCACCCTGGCGCCCCTGTAAGGGTAGTTTCTTAAAGGTTTGTTGCAGTATAGAGTTTAAACCCAGATCAGTAAACTTTTAATACTCTGTTACACTGAAATCCATAGGTTGTGGGGTGCCTGGGTGGCTCAGTTAGTTAAGCATCTGCCTCCTGCTCAGGTCATGATCCCAGGGTTCTGGGATTGAGCTCCATGTCGGACTCACTGCACAGAGGGGGTTTTGCTTCTGCCTCCTGTTCCCCGTGTTCCTGCTCTCTTTCTGTCTTCTCTCTCTGTCAAATAAATAAAATCCTTAAAAAAGAAAGAAAGAAAGAAAGAAAATAAATCCATAGGTTTTAACTAGTACTTTGTGAATGGATTTTTACGTACGTGTGATTTTGTAACATCATATGTCCATCATTTGGAGAATGTTGGTTCACTGAGCTATGCACTTCTTCCACATGTTGACATGTTTCCTTATATCAAAAATTTGCATTTATTAACATCACTGATTTAATCAGAAAGTCTTTAGATAGCTGTCAAGCTTATGATGGGTGGGTATACATGTTTTGAAAGTTTGAATTTTATTAACTGGCATCAAATGCTCTTGGTTGTTTCTTGGAAATGTTGGCCTTATTCCATTCATTTTTGAGAAAGTAGATACCTGAGTCTGATAACTATAGTTTGTGTGTCTGCCCCCAGGCTTTCCACTCTTCCAGTGAATTATGTGCAAAGACTCTGTGGAAGGAGTACGGAAGCTGGATTTTTTGCTTACTCTTGAGTAACGGCTATGCCACGGAACTGAACATTTGGAATCCTACCAGTTTCTGGCAATTTTATTCTTGTCAGGAAGAGCAAAAACTGAAGCAAAAATGTATGACTTTAGTGCTTTGTATTTTTCCTGAACTGCCAGCAAGTTTTGTGGCTGGTTCAGCTTTGAAATTTCTGCCAACTGCCTGAACCAGGTCTGCTCTCTGAAGTTGAACCTAATAGCAGAAAATGTTCCTTTATTCAGTGGCTGGAAAGAGAGTAAAAGGCATGTTTGTATTCTTTTCATATTTAGGTATGCATGCATAAATGCACGGTTGGTACACACTGTAGATTTAATAATTTGGGGATGAAGGTGCGGAGAAAAAAATTGAAGGATGAAATTAAGGTTTGGAATCACAAGTTATTTAAGGCTGATTTTTAAAATGAAATATTTCAAGCCTATAATAAACTGTATAGAATAGTTCAGAACTGTTTATATTTGCCATATTTTTTTAATGGATATAAAATGTTCTAGATACAGCTGACATTCCTTTTTTTCTTCTCGTCCCATCCCACCTCCCTATCCAGAGGTAACCATTGTTCTGGAGTTCAGTGCGTATGTTATTGTGACTCATTTGAGAGTCTGCCGTTGCTTACAACAAAAGTCTTAACAATTTTACTCAAGAAAACAGAATTCTTGGGGCGGTGGGATGGCTCTGTCTTTGGCTCAGGTCAGGATCCCAGGTTCCTGGGATCGAGCCCCGCATTGGGCTCTCTGCTGCGCAAGGAGCCTGCTTCCCCCTCTCTCTCTGCCTGCCTCTCTGCCTACTTGTGATCTCTGTCTGTGAAATAAATAAATAAAATTAAAAAAAAAAAAGAAAACAATTTTTTTTTTGATGCACAATAATGTATTTTGGAAATTATCACTTCAAAAGAAAGGAGAAAATAGAAAATAAGGATAATTTTTAAGATTGTGATATAATTGACATGTATTGTCATTGTATGTATAAGTGTAAGTGTACAGTATGTTGAAGTGAACATTTATACTGCAGCATGACTGCCACTGTAGCATTCGCTAAACCTCTATCACGTCACTTAATTAACATTTCCTCTAGTGCTGAGAACATTTGAAATCTAATCTCTTAGCAAGTTTAGTGTTTACAATAGAGTTTTATTGTCTGTGGTCCCTGTACAGTATTAGATCTCCAGGACTTAGATATTTATTAGAAGAAAACAAAATTCTTTAGAGACAGTTTAAGCAGTGTCATCTAAATTTGTAGTAACTAGGAAAGTTCAGTGCTTGTATTGAATGGAGATTTTTTATTTTTTAGTGTAGAGTATATCTTGACAAGCCTTTTTATTGTTGTTTTGTTGTTTCTTTACTACACGAATTTTTTAATTCCCTAGAATTTAGTATAAATTATGTGAACAA
The DNA here is from genome assembly GCF_964662115.1 of Mustela nivalis. NCBI lineage: Eukaryota > Metazoa > Chordata > Mammalia > Carnivora > Mustelidae > Mustela > Mustela nivalis. Next base: position 33,854,447 of record NC_139034.1, on the reverse strand, counting down.
AAGTATTATTAATGAGAAACCTAAGAAATTCAGTCCTATGTGCAAAATACCTAATTCATCAGTGGAAAATATAAGGATAAAAGAAGACATTTAAATTTTGTGTTAGCCTTGCCACCCATACATTTTTTATTTTGGTAATGTAGTCTCTTCTATATCTGTATTGTAGTAATCACACTGTCAGTATTTTGAATACGAGTCAGATAATATTTATAGTATTATTCTTCAGGAGAATTGATCTATAGTTTATGCAAGGAATATTGACACATTTGGCTTTTCATCAGTTTTAGTCATTGCTATGAATTTGTTGAAGTAACCTAAGTTTCCAGTTTTGTTACTCATGAATTCTGCTTTAATTTTATTGCTTATCAAACTGAACACTCAAAGAACAAATAATCCAATCAAGAAATGGGCAGAGGACATGAACAGACATTTCTGCAAAGAAGACATTCAAATGGCCAGCAGACACATGAAAAATTGCTCAACATCACTCAGCATTAGGGAAATATAAATCAGAATCACAGTGAGATACCACCTCACACCAGTCAGAAGACTAAAATTAGCAAATCAGGAAGACAGATATTGGTGAGGATGTGGAGAAAGAGGAACCCTCCCACACTGTTGGTGGAAATGCAAGCTGGTGCAGCCATTCTGGAAAAACAGTATGGAGGCTCCACAAAAAGTTGAAAATAGAGCTACCCTGTGGCCCAGCAAATGCACTACAGAGTATTTACCTTAAAGATACAAATTTAGTGATCCGAAGGGGCACGTGCACCCCAATTTTTATAGCAGCAGTGTCCACACTAGCCAAATTTTGGAAGGAACCTAGATGTCCATCAACAGATAAAGGGATAAAGAAGATGTGGTATGTTTATATAGTGGAATACTGTGCAGCTATCGAAAACCATGAAATCGTGCCATTTGAAATGACATGGATGGAACCTAGAGGGTATTATGCTAAGTTCATCAGAGGAAGAAAATTACCATATTATCTCTCTGATATGAGGAATTTGAGAGGTAGGACAGGGGGTTGTGGGGGCTAGAAAGGGAAAAAAAATGAAACAAGATGGGACCGGAAGGGAGACAAACCATAAGAGATTCTTAATCCCATGAAACAAACTGAGGGTTGCTGGGGGTTGGGGTTAGGGTTAGGGTGCTGGTTGATGTACATTGGGGAGGGTATATGCTATGGTGAGTGCTGTGAAATGTGTAAGCCTCATGATTCACAGACCTGAATCCCTGGGGCAAATAATACATTATATGTTAATAAAAAAATTTTGTTGCCTAAAATCTACTGGAAGTTGCGGTTGTGACCTCTGTTAAATAACTTTATTTTGGACCTGTCTTCCCTGTATCCTTGTTCGTGATTTTCATGGAGAATGTCAAAAAGCCTCAAGTTTTTATCTTTATCGTATGTCTTATTTGCTTGTTGTTCCTAAAATTCAGTTTTTATCTCAATACTGCTCATTTTCTGATTTGTAAAGCTGTTAAGAAGAACTTAGGAGGGGTGCCTGGGTGGCTCAGTTGTTAAGCATCTACCCTTGGCTCAGGTCATGATCCCAGGGTCCTGTGATTGAGCCCTGATGTTGGGCTCCCTGCTCCGCCAGAAGCCTGCTTTTCCCACTCCCACTCCCCCTGTTTGTGTTCCCTCTCTTGTTGTGTCTCTCTTTGTCAATTAAATAAATACAATTAAAAAAAAAAAAGAAGAACAACAACTTAGGAGGTTTTTATTATACCTGGAGGGACTGATACGCTGTATGAATGTGTTTCTCTTTTTTCCTTTTTGATTTTCTATAGCCTCCGGGTTATGAAGTTGGTTCTTTGTTTTGATTCATGTATACTTAAGATCTTAGGAAGACTTTGGCTTCTTTACAAAACCTACAACATGGTAAAATCAATTTTACAGTGTTAACAGTACTTGAAGTATTAAAACTAAGTCTTGAAATAATGTTAATTTAAAACCATTTTAGTTGTTTTAAACTATCTTAATTTTTTGAAAGTCATTTTCTTCGGCTGTTTCAAATAACTTTATTGCCATTTTTTTTTTATTTTTAAACCCCATGCAAGATTGTTGCACACAGACATGGTTTTTGTCTCTGGTTCTTTGAACATAAGTGTATTCTTTTATCAAAATTTAAAATTGAGAAAATGCAGTGTAGCTGATTTTTTTTTTTTTCTCTGCCATGTAGCCCCTTGTTATAGGAAGAGAAGACACATTGCTTGGTTGGCTTTATACTTTTATTGCTTGAAACTGTATTCTTTTGATCTGGTGATAGTTCTAATACAGTAATTCCCTATGGGAAAAATAAGCTTAAGACTTCAAAATTGATTTATTACTTTAAAAAGGGATTAATATTCTTTGTTGTTGTTGTTTTAATTTTTATTTTTTTAAGTAAGCCCCTCACCCAATGTGAGGCTTGAGCTCACCACCCCAAGATCAAGAGTTGCAAGCTCTACTGACTGAGCCAGCCAGCCGCCCATCTACATGTTTTGTTTTAATTTAATTTAATTAATTTATTTTTAAAAAATATTTCATTTGTTTATTTGACAGAGAGAGACACAGCGAGAGAGGGAATAAAAGCAGGGGGAGTGGGAGAAGAAGAAGCAAGCTTCCCACTGAGCAGGGAGCCCAATGTGGGGATCCCAGGACCCTGGGATCATGACCTGAGCTGAAGGCAGATGCTTAATGACTGAGCTACCCGGTTCCCCTATTTCATTTTACTTTATTTCTTTTTATTTTATTACATTTTATTTTAAATGTTTTACTTATTTGTTTGACAGAGAGAGAGAGCACACACAAGCAGGGGGGGGGTAGCCAGCTGAGAGAGAGGGAGAAGCAGACTCCCCACTGAGCAGAGAGCCTGACATGGGGCTTGATCCCAGGACCCTGGGATCATGACCTGAGCCGAAAGCAGGTGCTTAACCTACTGAGCCACCTAGCATCCCTCATGCATGTTTTTTTTGAATTATTATTTTTTTTAATTAACATATAATGTATTATTTGTTTCAGGGCTAAAAGTCTGTGATTCATCAGTCTTCTACAATTCACAGCCCTCACCATAGCATGTACTCTTTCCCAGAGCCATCCGCCAGCCACCCTATCTCTCCCACCCCATCGACTCCAGCAGCCTTTAGTTTGTTTCCTGAAATTAAGAGTCTCTTATGGGGGACTCCTGGGTGGCTTAGTCTGTTGAGCGTCTGCCTTTGGCTTAAATCATGATCCCAGGGACCTGGGATCGAGTTCGGCAGGGCTCCTTGTTCGGCAGGGAGCCTGCTTTTCCCTCTGCCTGCTGCTGCCTCTGCTTGTGCGCGCGCTTGTGCTCTCTCACTCTCTCTGACAAATAAATAAATAAAACCTTTTTTTAAAAAAAAGTCTCTTACGGTTTGTTTCCCTCTCTGGTTTCTTCTAGTTTTATTTTTTTCCCTCCTTTCTGCTATGATCCTATCTTGTTTCTCAAATTCCTTAAATCAGCAAGATCATATGATAATTGTCTTTCTCTGATGGACTTACCTAATCATTGTCTGCAGATTATGAATATATTTTTAAACTTCTGCTTTCTAGGTGTGTATCTTTATATAATTAGTGCAGTAGTTCTGAACTGGGGGCAACTTTGACAGCTCTGGAGACATTTTTGATTGTCACAGCTGACTGTTAGTGGCATCTGATTAATGATCAAGAATGCCACTAGACATCCTACCGTGCACAGGACAAGGATAGCCCCTCACAGCGAGGAACCACGAAGCCCAAAATGTCAGTAGTGTCAAGGATGAGAAACCATGGTCTCATATAAGAGAAGCTGTTATTTTTAGCAGACAAGCTGTTTGATATAACTACTAGTGATATTAAAGTCCTAAAATAAATGAGGTTTTTTGAAGGTGCCAACAGGAGTGACCGCAACTTGTTTACCTCCCTAGTAATTGTTTTTGTTCTTCTCTTCCTTCTCTCTCTCTTCCTGCTGCTTTTCTTCTCTAATTGTGTCAGAAGAAATTTGTTTGCTTTTAGGAGACTACCCTTGAGGTTTTATCTTTATATGGATTTTTAAAAAATATCTACTATTAAGCACCATGTTTTTTCACTAGCTATTGTTGGTCACATTACTTCTTTAAAACAGTTTTGGGTGTTTGCTACAATCACAAAAGCACATTTTTCTTACTTAGTATGACTGAAGAAAACTCTTAGAGCAAAAAAAATATGGTAATTTACATATGGCTTTTTATTGCTCTTGAAAAACATTCTTACTCTTAGAAAGGTATGGCTTGTCTCCTACCTCATCCACTTTAATTCAGGCTTGATTTAATTCTTCAACCTTAAAGATTCATATTTAGTAAAGAGAAAAAGCAATATAAAGTTGAAATATGGCTGATTTCTCACCTATATATTAGTAAATTAGTGGAACAGAATTATCTGTAGGGCTTTTCATGGTAAAAGCTCACCAGGACAGGGTCTCCTGGGTGGCTCAGTCAGTTAAGCATCTGACTCTTGATTTTAGCTCAGGTCATGATCTCAGGGTCGTGAGATGGAGCCCAGCATCAGCCTATGTGCTGGGTATGGAGCCTGCTTAAGATTCTCTCTCTCTCTCTCTTTCTCACTCCCCCTCTGCCCCCTTCCCCTCTCTTTTTCCTCTTCTCTAAAATAATAATGATGATGATGATGATGATGTGATGAAAGCTTACCAGGGAAGAAAAATAAACTTTCTTTTCCCTTCCCCCACCCCCATTTGTTCTTTAACTTTTCACTATGGAAAATTTTTAAGCATTCCAGTAGCAGAGAAGTAGTATAGTTAATCTTGTTTCAGCTATACCACAGCCATTGCCCTTTGTATCTCACAGGATGATTGATTGATTATTTTATAGATTTACAGAGAGGAGAGAAAGAAAGCAAGGGGGAGGGGGAAGGGAGAGGGAATCTTAAGCAGGCTCCTTGCTCAGCACAGAGCCTGATGCAGGGCTTGATCTCCCACCTGCGCCAGAACCACCAGTTGGATGCTTAACCGACTGAGCCACCCAGGAGCCCCATACATCATTTTAAAGAAAATCTCACACAGTATGTCATTCTGTCTTAAAATTCTTCAGCACGTGTTTCCATAAGGATTCCTTTTAAAAAAATAAATAACCAGAATGCTGTTAGGATACCTTGCAAAACAAAACAGTAATTCCAGTATCGTAGATCTAGTCAGTGGGAGCTGTCATGCTCAAATTCCAATGTTCCCTGATCCCCTCTCTTTCTGATATGTGGTTCAATTCTTTTTTTTTTTTTAAAGATTTTATTTATTTATTTGACAGAGATCACAAGCAGGCAGAGAGGCAGGCAGAGAGAGAGAGGAGGAAGCATGCTGTCTGCTGAGCAGAGAGCCCGATGCGGGGCTCGATCCCAGGACCCTGGGATCATGACCCATACTTAGTAGATATATTTTTTCTTTTTTATTTTTTATAAACATGTATTTTTATCCCCAGGGGTACAGGTCTGTGAATCAGCACTCACCAAAGCACATACCCTCCCCAATGTCCATAACCCCACCCCCCCTTCTCCCAACCCCCCTCCCCCCAGCAACCCTCAGTTTGTTTTGTAAGATTAAGAGTCACTTATGGTTTGTCTCCCTCCCAATCCCATCTTGTTTCATTGATTCTATTTTTAAGTTCTGAAATAAAAACTCATTCATCCATGTTCTTACCAGGTGCTAGAAGTGGACAGCTGTGGCCTGGGCAGAGGTAAAACACTACTAGAGAGCCAACATGCTCTGAAAGACTGCTCTGTTTGGAAAGAAATGCAGATTATTTTTTTAAGAGCGCTATGTACGTATCAGTCCACAGTTTCTTGCTTATACTGTATCATTAGCTATTCCAAAAGAAGAAGGGAACAGAAACCCCTACAGACACATTCTGTGTTCACATTTTCCTCCTACCCCCTGTAAAAGAGTCAGTCTTGAGAACGTTTTATGGTTAGAAGTTGTAGCCTTCTCCACTCATACAGAAAAACAGCACACCATGCCGGCTTGTTTACAGCTTCAGTTTCTTTCTTTTATTTCCTTTCTTGATTTATTTGAGGGAGCAAGAGAGTGGGCACACATGCACACATGAACGGGTGGGGCAGAAGAGAGGCTCAAGATGAGTGCAGAGCCCAATGTGGGGTTCCATCCCACCACCTTGAGATCATGACCTGAGCCACAACTGACAGTTGGTCACTTAACCTACTGTGCTACACAGATGCCCAGTAGCCTTGGTTTCTTTTGTATAACTACAGAAACCTTAATGACTATGAGGATTTGGTAGGTTTTTTCCTTCTTCTTTTTCTTTTCTTTCTTTTTTTTTTTTTTTTTTGGTAGTTTTTTTCTTACTGTGTAACTTGTTTTGTACCATAAACACTCTCTTGAGGGGAATGCCTGTACTGTTCAGCAAAGAAAAATGCCTTTTCACAATCCTTTTTCTGCAGCCTTTAGGTGAAGGATTTTTCTTTTCTTCCCGAGTTAGGGAAAGACTCCCATAGATTAAGGATTGTGGCGTAAATACCATGGATGGTCTCAGTGCCTGCCCGTAGTCTTTCTGCCCTTGCCATTTCTGTGCATGCTGGCTAACTTCTAAATCTCAACATCTGTGTCTCTGTCTGAGTGCACTTTCTGCTGCCCCCCATTTTGCCCTCCTGGAGGACAGGTCAGAAATGCTAGGATATTAACACTCATGCTGAGAACCACTCTCAACCAGTATCTGACAGGACTTGGTGGGTAAATATCTAGCTCCCTAAACCCTCAAGTGGGGCGTTCTGGAAGGATCTAAAACCAGATGGAGATAATAAACTGTAGCTCTCCCTTTACTCAGAAGGTGAAAATGATGTCTTTATAGAGATAATCTTGACATATACACCAGCTTTTTAAAAAGTTGCGGACCAAATGTGGTTTTATAATTCTTTTTAAGTTACTTAATGCCATACTTCACAACTTACCACTAACACACGACTATTTTTGTGGGAGCATTGATGTGTTCTTTGATCCTCGACCTTCTGAGTGTCTTGTGTATCTAAATGGTTTTAAACCCTACTGTGATTTCTAGGATCGCTGCCCATAAAGCATTCTTTTTTTTTTTTTTTTAAGATTTTATTTATTTATTTTACAGAGAGAGATCACAAGTAGACAGAGAGGCAGGCAGAGAGAGAGAGAGGGAAGCAGGCTCCCCGCTGAGCAGAGAGCCCGATGTGGGACTCGATCCCAGGACCCTGGGATCATGACCTGAGCCGAAGGCAGCGGCTTAACCCACTGAGCCACCCAGGTGCCCCCCCATAAAGCATTCTTTAATAGACCCAAATATTCTAAGGCTGAGATTCAGGAAGATTTAAAAGAGGAAGCCGAGATGTAGTTTCAGAACACATTGGTGTTTTTATGGTTGTGTGACTGCCTACGTTGCTTTCTCTCCCCTGATCATTGCTTGTTTCTTCTGCCGTCTCAGTCAGCTGCCTGTTGCCATTCTGATTGACCATCGTCATCTTCCTACCTGTGTTAGCATCCAGTGTGACTGACTGTGCTGCTGCTGCCTTCCCTAGGCTTTCATTAGTCCCACTAATAATGGAACTCAGTCTCACTGGGTAAACATGCCTTCTCATCCCTGCCCTTGTGTTCATTTGGATGTCCCCAAAGCCTCCATGAACTCTTAAGATCTCAGGAAGGTGTCTCAGATACCATTCCTGATTCTTTTTCTCACTTCAGCCCCCAGTCTTTCATATACGCAGATTCTTTATTTACAGCTTTTTGAAATAACTGTTTCAAAGCAGTAGAACTTCTGCACTGAATATAATTTACTCTGGAAGACAGTTGCAAGGGGAAAATATTCTGTATACATAGTACCTCATTAGCTGAAAAAACTATCATTTGTGAGAAACCATTTCATTCCAACACTGTAAAATTCATGAAAAGTAATTCACATAAATTAACTGCATCACTGATTCAGCTGACGTTCGCCTCCTCCAAAGCCTGTACTTGCTTCTAAGTCTTGTCAGAAAAAAATATTAAAATATTTAAGTGGGAGAAAGAAAAATTAATTGGAGCCTGTGTAATGGTAAGTTTACCAGACTGTCTCACAAAGATAACCATAGTCTGTATTAAGAAGAAAAATAAGTAAAATTTTTAAATGCTAGGACTGTGGACTCTGAGAAACAGACTGAGGGTTTTGGAGGGGAGTTGGGTGGGTGATCAGGTGAGCCTGGTGGTGGATACTAAGGAGGGCAGGTATTGCATGGAGCACTGGGTGTGGTACAGAAACAATGAATCTTGGAACACTGAAAAAATAAAGTTAAAAAAATTTTAAAAAAACCAAAATGCTAGGACCATGACTCTGTTTTGCTTGTTCTTAACATGTTAGACCTTAAGTTTAGTATTTCTCTCTCTTTTTTAAAGATTTTATTTATTTATTTGACAGAGATACAGCAAGAGAGGGAACACAAGCAGGGGGAGTAGGAGAGGGAGAAGCAGGCTTCCTGCTGAGCTTAGAGCCTGATGTGGGACTCAATCCCAGGACCCAGGGATCATGACCTGAGCCAAAGGCAGACACGACCATTGGAGCCACCCAGGTGCCCCAAGTTTAGTATTCTAATATTGCAGTATTTCTAAATAATACTGGTTGTGTCCACTGTAAGACTTAGCTTGAAAGTTAAATAATTATTAGGAAGGAAATAAGGTTCCTCAGTATATGTAAGAGATTGTATAGAAAAGTCAAAGTCTTTAATGAGTACATGAATTCAGAAAGCACATCTCCCAATGTTCTGTATTTTGAGCTGAGTGATGGTTACAGGGATGTGTTTACTTTGTGAAAATTCATTAGAGCTTATGAACTTATGACTTGGATACTTAAATGTAAGTTGTATTTCAGTAACATTTTTATTAATCAAGCAAAGCACAAGAAGAAAACACATTTTTCTAAAAATCTGTTTACCAGATCTCTTAGTTGATTCAAAAAGTTAATTATAGGTATTAAATCAAGTTATATGCTTTTGCTGGGGGTTTCATAAAACAAGGACAGCCTGAGTGGCTTAAACAACAAATTTATTTTCTCATAGTTCTGGAGGCTAAAAGTCTAAAATCAAGGTCCCATCATGTTTGTTTTCTTCTGAGGCCTCACTCCTTAGTGTACAGATGGCTGCCTCTTCCTGCTTGTTCACATGGTTGTTCCTCTGTGCACATATACCCCTCCTGTGTGACCAGGTTTCTTCTTTTAAGGACACCAGTCATTTGGATTAGGGTCTACTCTAACTGTAGACTACAGTAACTGTAGAGTTACATTTTATTATCCCTGATTTGGTTCGGATTTCCCTAGAAGCTCACTCTGTGTTATTTGATTAGGAACCTAAAAATGACTCTGCAGCATGAGATGCGTCTGTCCCATGGTTTTCGTGGTACATACACTGCTACTTTAGCAGTAGGATCGTACTGGCCAAAGTTACAGAATTAGAAGTCGTGCTGTTTAAGTATTAATTTACCAACATTATTAGTGGAGGAGACGACTTGCATTTCGACCTGGATCATTTCTGAATAAGAGGATGTGTGTGTGTGTTGGGATATTGATTGGAAGATAACTCATTTTACTAATCTTACATTAAAGATAGTGACTTTGCTGCACAGATAAAAGGAGAGTATATTGGAAAAATAAAAAGTCATAGACTGTAGGTTGAGTTTTAAGTACTAGGCAAAGATGTTTTAGGACAAGATAGTCAAAGATAATGGGTCATTAGAGTGAAACAGGGTCTAGAAAACCCTGTTCTATTGAAACTGATCTCGCCTGGATGTAGTGTTCTTTAATTTGGAAAACATGGCTCTCATGGTTCTTTCCTTTGAGTTTAATTTTAAAGGTAGAAGAGAAAGTACTTAAGGATTGTCAAGTTTAGGGGTGAACTCAGGAGTATAAGTCATGAATCTGTGTGTGTTATGACAACTAAAATAATGCTGGGGTAAGAGAGTAAATCCATCCTACGGGTCTGTTTTATTTGGCTTGCTTTTGTTTCGTTTTTTAATACGTACTGGTGATTTTAGGCAAGGCATTCATTCTCCACAAATGGCCAGGCTAATAGTGTAGCCATTATGTCTTATTTATACTCACTTGTTTCATATACTTTTCCCTGACAACTTTTGGGTTTAAAACGGCCTGATAATCTGTTTGATTTGCTTTTCTGAGATAGCAGAGTTAATTTGAATGACTTTGAGAATGGAACTACAGACCAGTTTCCTTTCTCTGTGTTCATGTCTTTCCTGCCTTGGAAAGAATACCAAAGAAGTGAAGAGATGAGTAAAAAGCCAAGTTATACCTCTTTGGACACAGGACAGAATGATAATGTGTTCTTTGGTTCTTTCTTTAGAAGACTAGACAAACCTATTAAGCAAATAATAAGGAACCATACTGGAATGCTATAGATTTTCCTTTCCATTTGAAGTTAGGGGAGGGAAAAAAAAATCCCAGATTGAGAATCTTAATATTCCTGTTACCATACCCACTTTAGGAATGGAGTCTCATAGCTTATTTGGTTAGGGAATTAAGAAATTTTAATGGTAGAGACCAGTGGAAGGATTTGTATTTCCTAGGTATAGTTTCAGGTGAAAAGCAGTGTGATTCACTGTCTAAAAGATAAGTTTAGCCTATAAAAACATCATTTGTGGAATTAAAATTAAAATAAATAAATGTATAATAAAACATCATTTGTACAATTTTTTTTTTAAAGATTTTATTTATTTATTTGACAGAGATCACAAGAAGGGAGAGAGGCAGGCAGAGAAAGAGAGGAGGAAGAAGGCTCTCCGCCGAGCAGAGAGCCTGATGTGGGGCTCGATCCCAGGACCCTGGGATCATGACCTGAGCCGAAGGCAGAGGCTTTAACCCACTGAGCCACCCAGAAGCCCCTCATTTGTACAATGTTTTACGAAGTACTTTTGTAATACTACCACATGAGCCTCAAGAACTCAGAGGGAAAAACTGGTAACATGATGTGGGTTGGGCAGATTTAATTTAACCACCAGCTATGGGATCATTATTACACTATGCCCTGAGAATCTAATGTTTTGCAAAGACACACAGTTCCTGTCCTCAAAAGTGACTGAAAGGGGGGTAGGGAGGGGTTGGGTTTCAGTGGAAGCAAGAGAGGAAGCAACCAGATTATCCTGAATGAGACAGAAGCTTCCCTGAGAGCCTAGCATTTACGTTAAGACCTGAAGTATTCCGAAGCAAGCAAAGCACACCTGTTGATCACTGAGGCAGCATGTGCAGAGGTTTGAGAGCATTGTGCATTTGGGGAACCATCGCTGGGAGTGTAAAGTGCGGTGACATGGGACTAGATGTAGGTACAGACTGGAGAGGGAGTCAGGCTCTAATGAGGACTGCTTTCCACTGCATTGATGAAGGAAAATGGTGACTCCTAAAAGTATGTGAATCTTGGTGACACTGCTCTGGGAGTGTTGAAGAGGGGCAGCATGTTAAACAGTTCAGGAGGTAGGGGCTATGGTACGGGACATCTCAAAGACTGACAGTGCTACTAGAATAAAGGTTTGGGGAAAGAGGAGAAAAATAATTATTTCATCCTTGGAATTTGTCAGGCACTCATCTTTTTTGGGCTTCCGTGTTCTCCTAAGAGACTCAGTTTCATTTTGAAGTTAATTGTCATGCAGCTATAAATATTTTATATACATTTATTTCATCTTTTATTGCTCATACTGAAGAATGAGGAATGTTTTGATCATTTCTGGATATAGTGTTTTTCAAAAGACAGCTATTAGCTTTATTCACTCTAGCCGGCAAGTGTCTCATTCACTACTAGTGACTGTTTTTTATTCTCTCCCATTACTTTTATTCACAGAGTACACAGTACTTCTCATACGTCAGCTCTTGAATATTTGTCATTCTAAATTGAATTTGCTTTAAATAACTTTTGTGAAGGATCTTGCATTTTGTGATCATTGTTCCATGCAGTTACTCTTCAGTGAAAAGAATTAGCTTTAATAATGTTTATAATTCTGTATAAGGTCTTTTCGGTTACATTAATTATTAGCTCTCACTTGCAGTCAGTTTTTTATTGTCTTGACTTGATATATTGTCTAATTGACTATCCAGATTGTTACCTGGGTATAGTGATGCTTTATAAATAGTGAGAAACAATTTCTCAAAGTAAATTTTTGAAATTTACTTCGTATTAAAAAAATTTTATTTAATTAAATTAACATACACTGTATTATTGTTTCAAGAGTACAGATTTGTGCTTCATCAGTATTATATAAGACATATATATAATATATAAAAGACTGATCATCAGTCTTATATAAGACATGTATATAATATATAAGACTTATGTATATAATATATAATATAAAAGACTGATGAAGCACAGACCTGTACCCCTGGAACAAATAATACATTATATGTTAGTTAACTGAATTTAAATTTTAAAATGTGGGAAAACAGGGGTGCCTGGGTGGCTCAGTTGGTTAGGCCTCTGCCTTTGGCTCAGGTCATGATCTTGGGGTCCTGGGATTGAGCCCCACATTGGGCTCTCTGCTCAGTGGGGAGCCTGCTTCCCCCTCTCTCTCTGCCTGCTGCTCTGCCTGCTTGTGATCTCTCTCTGTCAAATAAATAAATAAAATCTTTTTTAAAAATGTGGAAAAATCATAAAGCTAGCTATACCTACAAAAGAAAAAAAAAACCCAACCCAGTGCTCATTAAAGCATATACCCTCTCCCAATGTCCATCACCCAGCTAACTCATCCCTCCACCCCAACCCCCCACTTCCCTCCAGCAACCCTCAGTTGTTTCTTATGATTAAGAGTCTCAGGTTTTATCTCCCTGTCTGGAGAAACAAATTTTATCTGCTTTAGATTTAATCAGGTGATACATATTTGATACAAATCATTAAGAAGTGCTATTATGAAGTGCCCTGCGTTATTTTGAAGGATATTCTACTGCTGTGTAAGCTCTTTAGAAAATCAGATTTATTTGAAAATTGATTGTTATACCATTTCTTTTTTTTTTTTTAAGAGAGAACTAGAGCAAGTGGGTGGGGGGGCAGAGGGAGTGGGAGAGAGAGGATCTTAAGCAGACTCCACGCCCAGCACAGAACCTGATGCAGAGCTTGGTCTCACGGTCCTGAGATATGACCTGAGCCAAAATCAAGAGTCAGATGCCCAGTCGACTGAGCCACCCTGGCACCTGATCATTATACCACTTCTGTGGAATATAGATACCTTTGTAAAACTGATCTTGTAATATTTTAGATCTTCAGAGTTATAATTCTTTGAAGTTTGGTGCTTAAGGTTATAGTTTAAATCTTTTAAATGGAAATTTTCAAGCATAGTAGAATAATATACAAAGCTCCATATACCTATCTATTATTAATCCTTTTCCTACCTCCTTTGTCCACTGCTGGATTCCTTTAAGTAAATTCCAGGTGTAACACTTCATCTGTGCATATGTTAGTATGGTTCTCAGATCCTACTCTCTCTCTTTATGGATTGCTCTTTTCTCTCCCCTTAAAAAATATGTATAAAATCAGACAAACCATAAGTGACTCTTAATCTCAAAAAACAAACTGAGGGTTGCTGGGGGGAGGGGGGTTGGAAAAAGGGGGGTGGGGTTAAGGACATTGGGGAGGGTATGTGCTTTGGTGAGTGCTGTGAAGTGTGTAAACCTGGCGATTCACAGACCTGTACCCCTGGGGATAAAAATATATGTTTATAAAAAATAAAAAATTTAAAAAAATATATATAAAACCATAAATAGCTCCAAAATAAAAACTATTTTTGCTTAAGCTGCATAGTATTTCTGAATTTTTCATAATTCCCAGTATTTATTTATTTTTAATTTAAGTTCAATTAGCCAATATATAGTACATCATTAATTGGTTTTTGGTGTAGTGTTAGTGATTCATTAGTTGCACATAACACCTAGTGCTCATCATATCACACAGTTACCTCATCCCCCCACCCACCTCCTTTTCCACAACCCTCAGTTTGTTTCCCCAAGTCAAGAATCTCTCATGGCTTGGCTCTCCATTTATTTTATTTTTATTTTTAAAAAGATTTTATTCATTTGTTAAGGAGAGAGCATGAGAGGGGGAGAGAGTCAGGGAGAAGGCAGACTCCCTGCTGAGCAGGGAGCCTTACGCGGGGCTCAATCTCAGGACCCTGGGATCATGACCTGAGCCAAAGGCAGATGGTTAACTAAGCTACCCAGGTGCCCCCTTTTTTTCATTTATTTTAAAAAATATATTTATTTATTTGACAGCACAACCAACTAGGAGCAGCAGAGGGAGAGGGAGAAGCTCATAATTCCCTATTTTATCTATAAGTAAACTTGATATTTAGTGATTTCTTAGATTTTATTTATTATTTTTATTGGTTTTTTAAAAGATTTGATTTATTATTTATTTGTCAGCAAGAGAGAGACAAAGAACACAAGCAGGAAGAGATGCAGGCAGAGGGAGAATCAGGCTTCCTGCGAAGCAAGGAGTCTGATGTAGAACTCGATCTCAGGACCTTGAGCTCCTTGACCTGAGCTGAAGGCAGACACCTAACGGACTGAGCCACCCAGGTGTCCCAGGATTTTATTTATTTATTTGACAGAGATAGAGAGAGCACAAGTAGGCAGAGCAGCAGAGAGAGGGAGAAGCAGGCTCTTTGCTGAGCAGGGAGTCCGATGCCAGGCGCCATCCCAGGACCTTGGGATCATGGCCTGAGTGGAAGGCAACTGCTTAGCCCACTGAGCCCCCGAGGTGCCCTTTATTTAGTGATCTTAAAAATAAAAAGGAGTATTTGCATTCTACTCTTTTTATATAATACCTTTATTGAAGTATAATTCATATACACCATACAATTTACCCATTTAGAGTGTACAAGTCAGTGGTTTTTAATATATTCACAGAGACCTGCAGCTGGCACCACAGTCTTTTTTAAGAGCGTATTTATCAATCCAAAAAGAAATGCCATACGTAGGCAGTCACCTCTTATTCTCACTGCAGTCTCCAAAACCAAGGCAACCACTAATCTCCTTTCTGTCTCTATGGTTGTATTTAACTATTCTAGGCAATTCACAAAGTGGAATCATACAATACATATTTGGTCTTTTGAGACTGGCATTTTCACTTAGCAATTTCCAGGGTTCATCCATGATTTAGCATTGATCATGCTTAATTTCTTTTATTGCTGAATAATATTCCATCGTATGGATATGCCCTGTTTTCTTTATCCATTCATGAGTTGGTGGGCATTTGGATTGTTTCCACTCTGGGACTATTAAGAACAATGTTGTTTAAGAGCATTTGTTTACAAGTTTTTTTGTTTGTTTGTTTTTTGAACTTACATTTCCAAATCTCTTGAGTATATAGTAGAATATATATATATAGAATACATATAGCATAGGAGTAAAATGCTAGGTCATATGGTAACTTCATGTTAAACCTTTTGAAAAACTGCCAGACTGTTTTCCACAGCAACTGCACAATTTTTCAGTCCCACTAGCAGTATTATGAGGGTTCCGATTTCCTCTGCCTCTCCACCAACTCTTGATACAGTCTGTCCTTTATATTATAGTCATCCACTGAGAGTGAAGTAGTCTCATAGTGGGTTTGATTTGCATTTCCCCGATAGCTAATGCTGTTGAACATCTTTTCTTAGGTTTATTGGTCATTTGTATATCTTTTTAATTTTTTAAACTTTTTTTTTTAAGATTTTATTTGTGGGAGAGAGAGAGTGTGTGAGTGAGTGAGCACACACACAAGTGGGAGAGCAGCAGGCAGAGGGAGAAGCAGGCTCCATGCTGAGCAAGAAGCCCGATGTGGGACACAATCCTAGGACGGGCTTATGACCTGAACTGAAGACAGATGCTTAACCATCTGAGCCACCCAGGCATCACATACATATCTTTTTTTTTTTTTTTTTAAGATGTTACTTGTTTATTGGATAGAGAGACTGCAAAAGCGGGAACACAAGCAGGGGGAGTGGGAGAGAGAGACGCAGGCTTCCCACTGAGCAAGAACCCTGGGATCATGACCTGAGCCGAAGGCAGCCGCTTAACGACTAAGCCACCCAGGCGCCCCTCATATATATCTTGTTTAGTCGCTAGGGTGTTTGTTTTTTTATTATTGAATTATATGAGTTGTATGTATATACATACAAGTCCCTTGTCAGATAGATACATGGTATATAGATAGATACATGGTATAGGTATATAAGTCCCTTGTCAGATAGATACATGATTTGCAAACCTATTTTCTCATTCTCGAGGTTGACTTCTTACTTTCTTGATGGTATATACTCTTTAAAGCATACAACTGTTAATTTTGATGAAGTCCAACTTCTCTGTTTTTTTCTTTTGTTTTTGTTGTTATATTTAAGCGTGCTTTGTCTAATTGAAGGTGATAAAGATTTATCTTATATTTTCTTCTATGAGTTATGTAGTCTTAGCTCTTACTAAGTTATGTTCCATTATGAGTTAATTTTGTATACAGTATGAAGTAGAAGTCCAGCTTTATTCTTTTACATGTGGATATCCAGTTGTCCCAGCACTATTGGTTGAAAAGACTGTCTTTTCCCCCATTTAATTGTCTTGGCATTCTTGTTGAAAAATCAGTTGATCAGGAATTGTTTATGAACTTTGAATTCCATTCCATCACTCCATATATCTATCCTTCATGCCGGTACCACATAGTCTTTGTTACTATAGCTTTTGTAGGAAGTTCTGAAATAGGAAAAGTTGAGAATCTTCTAGCTTTGTTCTTTTTCATGATTGTTTGGCTCTTCTGGGTCCTTTGAGTTGCCATGTGAATTTTAGGATCAGCTTGTTAATTTCTGCAAAAAGGACCAATTGGGATTTTGGTAAGGATTGTATTGAATCTATAGATCAACTTGGAGGATATTCTCATCTTAATAGTGTTGTTTCCAAGCCATGAACATGGATGTCTGCATTCATTTAGGTTTAAAAAAATTCTTTTTTGTCTTCTAATTTTAGAGTATAAGTTTTGTGTTATATTGCCTTTTTAAAAATTAAGTAATGACTTGTTATTTAAAAAGAGAGATGTTGGGCGCCTGGGTGCTCAGTTGGTTGAGCGCCTGCCTTCGGCTCAGGTTGTGATCGCGGGGTCCTGGGATCAAGTCCCATGTCGGTCCCCTTGCTCCATGGGGATCCCACTTCTCCCTCTGCCTGCTGCTTCCCCTGCTTGTGCACGTGCTCTCTCTCTCTCTGACAAATAAATAAATAAAATCTTTTTTAAAAAGATGTTCATTAAAAAAAGTTATAACAGTACAGAAACATTCAAATTACCTTGAGTTCCTACTACCAAGAAGTAAATAATTATCATTTGGTTAATATTGCAGCTAGACATCATAGAGCTACATAGACCCAGAAATAAGGGTATAGGGGGAGAGAAATTATGTGTCCTATTTCTTCAGTTACTTTGGTTAAACTTCTATTTTGAGATAATTGTAGATTCATATGAAGCTGTAAAAAGTAATGTAGAGATCCTTTGTTTTCTTTACCCAGTTTTCTTCAATGCTAACATACTGCCAAACTATAATACAATCCATTGTAGTACTGCACAGTCTGCTGCATCGGTGCTGACATCCATACGGTCCACTGACACTCAGATTTCCCCAGTTTTACTTTTACTTACTGATATGTATGCATGCATGTGTTTAGTTCCATGCAATTTTACACATGTGGTTTCTTGTACCCGCCACCACTGTCAAGGTACAGACAGTTCTATTCCCACAAGGATTCCTTGTTTCAGCCTTTTGTAACCATGCCACCTTCCTCCTAGCCACATCTCCTGCTTTCCCCCACCCCATCCTTAACCCCTGGTAACCGTTGGTCTGTTTTCCATTTCTATTAATTTTATCATTAAAAAAAATACTATATAAGTGTTATAGAAGTGCTCCCCCCCCCCACTTAAATTCCCTGGACATTCATCTAAGGTTTTGCATGTATCAGTAGTTTCATTTCTTTCTCTCACTGAGTATTTCCATGGTATGGAGGAATCATAGTATAGTCATTCATTGAAGGACATCTGTGTTGTTTCCCATTTTTTGCTAGTACAAATAAAGCTGCTATGAACATTTGTGTATAGATTTTTGTGTAAACATAAGTTTTCATTTCTCTGGGATAAATGCCCAAGAGTGCATTTGCTGGGTCGTATGATAATTACATGTTAAATTTTAAAAGAAACTGCCAAAATTTTCCAGAGTGGCTATTTTTAAAAATAAGTATAAGTAATTTAAAAAACATTTTAAAAAGTGAGCCTAACATAAATACAGGAAAGACACATTAACACTAACAGTTGAAATGGAACATGTCCAGCCCCTCAGTAGCTGCTGGGTATCTTATCCGTCTTCCATCATAATGTACTCCTTCCTCCACAGAGGTAACTGTTACCATTGACATTTATGATAATCCCTTTATTTTTCTTTCACAATTAGCATTTAAATCTTCATTCCTTTGCAATATATTTTTCTAATTTCTTTTCAGTGTAACAGTATTCATTATTTTTGTACCACACCCAGTGTTCCATGCAATATGTGCCCTCCCTAATACCCACCACCTTTTTCCTCCAATCTCTCCCCCCCACCCTTTCAAGACCCTCAGGTTGTTTTTCAGAGTCCATAGTCTCTCATGGTTCACCTCCCCTTCCAATTTCCCTCAACTCCCTTCTCCTCTCCATCTCCCCATGTCCTCCATGTTATTTGTTATGCTCCACAAATAAGTGAAACCATATGATATTGACTCTCCCTGCTTGACTTATTTCACTCAGCATAATCTCTTCCAGTCCCATCCATGTTGCTACAAAAGTTGGGTATTCATCTTTCTGATAGAGGCATAATACTCCATAGTATATATGGACCACATCTTCCTTATCCATTCGTCTGTTGAAGGGCATCTTGGTTCTTTCCACAGTTTGGCGACCGTGCCCATTGCCCTTTGCAATATTTTTTACTTCATTTTTGATTGTTAAAAAGAATTATACAAAATGCACTCTTTTTTGCATTGCTTTTTAACTGAACACTATTTTCTAGGACTGATTAATGTTGTATGTAGCAGTAGCTTATTAAATTTTTTTCTGTATTCCAAAGTGTGTATTTAACATAGTTTATCCATTTTTACTTTTGGTGGGTATTTGAGGTGTTTATAATTTGTGGCTCATTACCAGTGCTGCTATCACATTTTTGTACAATTTCCCCAGTTCATAGATTTTTAAAAGGCATATTCCTAACTGTGGGCTTTGGTCATAGGACGTATTTATTTTTTCTTCTAGTTGGTGATGCCAAACTGGTTTTGTGGTTTTTTAAAAGATTTTATTTATTTATTTGACGGAGATCACAGGCAGAGGCTTTAACCCACTGAGCCACCCAGGTGCCCCTGCCAAACTGTTTTTCAAAGGATACCAGTTTATATTTTCATCAGCACTGTGAGTTTTTTTGTTTCAGCTCTTCTCCAGTAGTATAGTCCAATTATTATTTTTAAGGTTAACTGTTAAAAATGGATGTGTGGTGATTTCTCACTGTGGTTTGATTTGACATTCCCCTGATTTCTAATGAAGTTGAGTCCTTTTCATTATTGTCCATTTGGATTTCCAGTTTTATGAAATGCTTGTTGAGATCTCTTACCTATTTTTTTATTGGGTTGACTTTTTCTTTTTGAGTTGTAGTTCTTTGTAAATTGTGGGTGTAACCCTTAGTTATATGGTTACAAGTGTCTTTTATTCTGTGACTCACCTTCTCATTCTCTTAAAGGTGACTTTGATGAACAGAAGTTACTATCTTTGGTACATTCCATTTTATTAATCTTTTATGATTTGTGGTTTATGTGTCCCATTGCAGTGCCCAAGACCATAAAGGTATTCTCATACCATTTTCCAGAAGGTTTTTTTGTATTGTCTTTCACATTTTGATCTGCAGCCTACCTGGAATTGGTTTTTCTGTATGGTGTGAGATAGGAGTCAAATTTTATTTTTCCTCAATATTGATGATTATCATGTACATTTTAGACAACTATCTTTTTCTGTTATGTATTGCCACCTTTGCCATAGGTATTTATTGAAGCAGAAGTCTGTTTTTAGATTCCCCTATCTGTTCTGTTAGTTCATTCACTTATCCTTGCGCTGTACCAAACAACTTTTTTACTGTACCTTGTACTAAGTCTTGATATCTAGAACAGGAAGCCCCTTGCCATCCTGTTCTTTAGGAGTATCTTGGTTATTTTTGGCCTCCCAGCATTTCTGTGTAAATTTTAGAATCATCTTATCTTCCATAAGCACGTGACTGGTTTATTTTTTATTGGAATTGTATTGTTCTGTATAGCAACTTAGGAAAAATTAGCATCTTTTATTGACTTTTGCAGTATATGAACATTTGTGAGGTCTTTAAATTTTTTTAAGATTTATTTATTTACTTTAGAGAGAGCATGCAGTGGGGAGGGACATGGGGGAGGAAAGAGAATCTCAAGCAGGCTCCCTAATAAGCACAGAGCCCAACACGGGGCTTAATCTCAGGACTCAGATCATGACCTGAGCTGAAACCAAAAGTCAGACACTCTGAACCACCACGCAGGTGCCCTTGTGAGATCTTTAATTTTTCTCAGTAAAGTTTATAGTTTTTTCTTTGGATATCTAATACACTTTTATCATTTCTAGATATTTGATTTTTTTAAATTTTATTTATTTATTTGACAGGCAGAGATCACAAGTAGACAGAGAGGCAGGGAGAGAGAGAGGAGAGAAAGCAGGCTCCCTGCTGAGCAGAGAGCCGGATGTGGGACCCCAGGACCCTGGGATCATGACCTGAGCCAAAGGCAGAGGCTTTAACCCACTGAACCACCCAGGTGCCCCTAGATATTTGATATTTTTGACACTAAAGTACCTCTTTTAAAAGATTGTCATCACTTTGTTTCTGGAATATAAATACAGTTGAATTTTAATATTTTAATATTGACCTTGTGCTCTTAAACCTTCTTTAACTGCCTTTTCATTCTAATAGTTTATAAATTTTTTTTAGTTTTTAAATTTAAAAAAATTTCATACCGGGACGTCTGGGTGGCTCAGTTGGTTGGACGACTGCCTTTGGCTCAGGTCATGATCCCGGAGTCCCAGGATCGAGTCCCGCATCGGGCTCCCAGCTCCACGGGGAGTCTGCTTCTCCCTCTGACCTTCTCCTCGCTCAGGCTCTCTCACTGTCTCTCTCTCAAATAAATTAAATCTTAAAAAAAAAAATTCATACCTATGTAATCATAAAATCTGCAAATAAAACCTCAGTTTTGTGTCTTTCTTTCCAAATACTATACCTTTCACTTCTTTTTCTTGCATTATTATACTGTTTGGGGATATTAATAGGGTCATGTCTGTTTAACATTTCATCTTTATGTTTGCTGTAGGTTCTAGTTAGTTGGTTGTTTTGGGTAGGCAATCCTCATCAGATTAGGGAAATTCCTGTTTCTTCCTAATTTGCTAAGCATGCCAAAGAATGAATGAATAATGAATTTTATCAAATATTTTTTCTTTCTCAAGATCTATTGATACTATAAAATTTACTTATGTGCAAAGTTATGTTGATTTTTAAAATTGCTAATCAAACTTCCATTTCTGGAATAACTAACTTGGCTTTGACTTGTAGTACTTTTAATATTGCTAGATTCAGTTTGTTTATCTTTTGTTTCATATTTTTACATTTATGTTCATGAATTTACTTGGCCCATTTTCCTTTCTCCTAATGTTTTTATCAAGTTTTGGTATCGAGGTTACAGTATACTCATAAAATGAGTTGGGGAAGTGATCCTTTTCTTGTTACAAAGATGATTTTTTATAAGACCGGGTATATTTCTTCCTTAAACAATTAGCAGAATTCACTGGTTAGTCTAACTAGAAGTGGAATTTTCTTTGTGGGCAGTTTTTTTAAATTATAGAGTTGGGGAGCAAATCTGTATAGCATTTCTGTACATCTTGTTACAGCTTTTATCTCAGACTATCCTTTAAGAGTGTTTATGTAACAAAAAGCCTTTAAATACAGACATAGGGTCTTTCTACAGGGCAAAGGTTTGTTAGGTTTGCTTGCAGCCTCCATATGAGATCGGTAGTTTTCTAAGCTTGGGGTTCTTCAGCTGTGACACACATCCTCTGTGTACATACTATCTACCTGTGCCTCTTTTAGATTGCTGCCATGGGCAGATAGCAGAGACAAAAGGAACTGGATACAAATGTAAAAGTCATGTTGTCTGCTTTGTGGTGAATAATGAAGTCCTTTTCCCCCAGCCTAGGAGTCTCCTATCTTCTGCAGGCATTTATGAAATTGTGGTAGGATAACTTGTTAGTTTTTGAGTAACTTGGGTAAAATGTCAGACCTTTCTCAGTTGTTCACAGGAAGTCGATTTATTTATAGGACTGTTTGAATTTCCTCTATCTTCTTGTGTCATTTTGGTGAATTTTGACTTTCTTCATTTTATTTAAATTGTCAAATTTACTAGAATGAATTTCCACTTGTTTTCTTTTAAAATGTCCATAAAATTCACAATAATGCCTTTGTTCTTCATTCCTGACACTGGTAATTTGTGTTTTTGCTGAGTGTAGAATTCTAGTCTGATAGATCCTTTCCTTCAACTCACTGAAGATAGTCGCAGCCTTCAGTTGGTTTTGTCATGGAGAATTCTGCTTAGTTTGTTGCTTCTTTTAAAGTAATCTTTTTATTTTCTGTGGCTACTTGAAATTTTTCTCTTTATATTTCATTTCTGCAGTGTTATTATGATATGTAAGTGGAGATTTCTTTTTACGTAAGCTGCCTGGGATTCATTGAGCCTCTTGTATCTGTTGATTGCTCTTTCCTGAAGTGGAAAAATTTCAGACGCCATCCCTTTAAATGTTGCCTCTGTTCCTTTTTTCCCCTCCTTCTGAGACTCTGATTAAACTAAATGTTTTAAATAGATGCTCAGCCTTTTTACTCTATCTTTTATATCTCTTTTCTGATTTTTCTAGCTTTCTTCTTTTTATGCTGTATTGTGCTATGCTATATTTCATCTCACTGAAGTTTTCTTCTGTTGTGTCTAATCTCAACCAGTGAGGTTTAAATGTTACTTACTGTATTTGTTATTTCTAGATGTCCTATTTGGTTCTTGTTGAATCTCTGAGAATTTTCCTGATGTACACAAGGAGGAGTTTTTGGCAGTCATCTTCAGAGACAGTCTATCACAGCCACATTTAAACCATATTCAAGGCTTGACATTTTTCTGGTAGGATAGCCAGAGGATTGAAACCAGTTTGATCGTTAGGGTGACCATGTAACGTGCCATCCAACTGGAACATTTTTGAGACGTAAAAACAAGTGTTATAATCTAGACTGTCTTGGGAAATCTAGGACCTGTGGTCATCCCAGTTACGATTTATTGTGGACTTTTCCATGTCTTGTTCACTCACCTTGGGAGTACAGTCCTTTGGGATGTTAATTTTTTATGGTAAGAGACTCCTCTTACGCTTTCCACCTTGTGCAGGATTTTGAGTTCTGTTTATTTCCCCCACTGCTTTCTTTGGGAGATTGTCTAAACAGGGTGTCTCATTTTCTCTGGATTGATGCATGACCTCACAGATTTCTGTTTTCCCTATATTTGGAGATTGGTGATTACTTATTGTCTTGTGGTCTTTTTGATACTTTTAAGATTTTATTCCGCTTTTATAGTTTTCTGTGGGAGCTTTGATCTAAATAACTTAGGTCACCATTATAGGGAATAAATACAAGTGTGGTTAATTTACTTCAATTAACAGAAGAAAGAAAATGGAAAGAATTGTTTAGTGTCAAATAAATGCTTCTTTTCCTGAAAAAAATATGAGTTCCCATGAGCTGCCTCTTAGTTGTGGAATGAGGTTGTGGGTGTGAGGGGGGGAGCAATTAAGGGTTTCAGGTCATTATGTTTGTTTTTTTAACTCCAGGTCCCACTTTTTGATAAACTTGTTAATTCCTTTTATGAAAAATTAGGACATTATTTCCCTCAAAATGTAATTTCTCAATTTTTATGAGTTACATTTTCACTGTATTGAGGCTTTAAAGGTTAACATTCTGTTCCACAGCTAAATCCCCTGCTGTTTAACCTTAGTGTTAGCTGTAAATAGATTTTGTGCTTTTTTCCTAGTTTTCTAACCATGCCATTTTATTCCTGAATTATTTATTTATATGTGTCTGTATATTGTCTAGATTTCCATATTAGATCCTAATTTATTTTTAAAAAGGTTTCATGCATGACTTTTTAAAAATACAGTTTTTCTGGGGCGCCTGGGTGGCTCAGTGGGTTAAAGCCTCTGCCTTCGGCTCGGGTCATGATCCCAGGGTTCTGGGATCGAGCCCCATGTCGGGCTCTCTGCTCCTCAGGGAGCCTGCTTCCTCCTCTTTCTCTGCCTGCCTCTCTGTCTGCTTGTGATCTCTGTCTGTCAAATAAATAAAAATCTTTTAAAAAAAATACAGTTTTTCTTTTTCAGTTTCATTGTAGAATTTTTGTCTCCATTTTACACTCAAGATTTTATGTCTTTTTTAGATAGTTACAATTTTATATATAGAAGATAGATTATATATGTTTTATTCCTCAAGGAGTTCTAGGCAATTAATGAATGTTTACCTTTAAGCTAATTAAACACTTTGGTGGAAGAATTGATTTACTTATTGGACCACATTTTTCTCTCCTTGCTTCTTATCTTTATTTCCTCTGATGTTGAAATCCAATTCTTAATAAGTACATTTTGTCTTAATTATAAGCTCTGATTTAATTTGGTCAGTATGGCTTGTATCATGTGAAAAATGATCATTTTGGGTTTTTTTAGTTCTGTGTATTTGTAGTGAAATGGGTTGAATTGTTATTTCTGTGTATTTATATAGTTGAGGCCTCTTAATTTAATGTGCCGCTTTAAATTTTTATACAATAAAATTATTCAATGATTTTTCACATACATCTTAATATTTTCTTTAGAGGGATATAGTGATTTGGAAAGCATGACTTTTTCTTTTTTTTTTTTTAAGATTTTATTTATTTATTTGACAGAGGGAGATTACAAGTAGGCAGAGAGGCAGGCAGAGAGAGAGAGGAGGAAGCAGGCTCCCTGCTGAGCAGAGAGCCCGATGCGGGACTCCATCCCAGGACCCTGAGATCATGACCTGAGCTGAAGGCAGCAGCTTAACCCACTGAGCCACCCAGGCACCCAGCATGACTTTTTCTTTAAAAATATTTTTTCGTTTTGGTAGATTGTCAGTCTCTTTAGTGGTCCTTGCCATATGTAGTCATCAAAAAACAAAAGAGATGTGACATCATTTCTTTGCATACCTCATTCCCTTCTTGCTAGCTGCCTCAAAAAGGAAAGGGTCACACATTTCAATTAATGACAGCTTGGAATTTATTTTCTTATTAATGGTTTTAAAGAGAGTTGTTATTATTCCATAAGAATAAGAAATGAGGATAAAAGCTTGGTCCAGAGAGGTTTTGGGGGAATCTTGGAATGAATCGCCAAGAGTGTTTTAAATATATCAATTATGTACATATATAAATATTTCTTTCTTCTGTTCTTTCTTAAAATATTTAATTTATTATATAGAGAGAGTACGCACGTGCACAAGTCGGGGTGGGGGACATAGGAAAAAGCTGAGCAGGAAGCCCAATGTGAGGCTTGATCCCAGGATCCTGGGATCCTGACCAGAGTTGAAGGCAGATGCTTAACTGCCAGAACTACCTAGGTGCCCCTCTACGGTTCTTAAAAAATTTTCATGTGAGTTGAAAATCTTACCTCTGAGTCACATTTATGTTATAAGTTTGTTTGGTGAACACTCTTTTTCATAGACTCAGGAAAAAAAAAAATTTCCTACTTTTCAAAGCTAGGGGGAGAATTTAGACTGACAATGTTATGTTGTACTAATTGAGAGTAGTTTCTGGAAATGAGTGCTGAATTAAAACCCTCTTCAGTCTCTCATTAGGAAGGATGCCTGAGTGCCTCAGTCTGTTAAGTGTCTGCCTTCTGCTCAGGTCATGATCTCTGGGTCCTGGGATCGAGTCCCACATTGGGCTCCTGCTCAGTGGGGACCCCGCTTCTCCCTCTGCCTGCCCCTGCCACTCCCCCTGCTTGTGCTTTCTCTCTCTCTCTTTCTCTCTCTCTGTCTGATAAATAAATAAAATTTTTAAATAGAAAATCTCTCAATAGGAGCTCTGAAACCTTAGACATACTTGGTAAAACTTCAGTTTGTACAGCAGACACAGCAATAAGAATAATGCCTGGCACAAGCTAATGCTTAAAAAACATTAGTGTCATTTTATTCTTCTTTATTTTATTCCTTTATTTTTATATTTATTATTAATATTTTTCATTTCTAATATGAGCTAGGAATTTAAATAGAGATGAACAGTAGACTTAAAGGTGAGAGTCTTTGGCTACAGAGACTGTTTTAAATAAATGTCCACTGTAAACATGTTTTTAAAATAAGGGTCTAAGAAGGTGAATTGCTGTGGTAATTAAATTACAGTTTAACTTAAAATAAAATTTAAAAGGTATCTATCATTAATATGAAGCCAAGCAGAAGGTATTATTAATAACAGCTTTAGTTAGGTATGTGTTCAATTCAAAAAGATTGACCAAGCAATGCCATTGGTCCTATTTCTCTCTTTAGTTTTATAAAAGATTGGTAGGAGCTATGTTAGCAGGCATTTTCCTTGAGTGCTTTAGAATAAGAACATTTCTCAGTTTGTCCTCATCTTCTTTGGTTATATTTAGTACATATAAGTGACCAGAAGCTAAGAGATGCCCAGGTTCCAAGGTGGTAGTTGGGACTATTTAACTCTTACTAATCTTAGTTGATATCTTTTGCTTATTAGCCAGTTTTCAAAATACTTTTTCTTTCCAATGGACTCCTAACATATATATTCTCATGTTTAAAACTTCTAAGTATTTATTAGTAATTTGTCTCTCAGATAGCTATGTAAAATGAGGTATTAAGCAACAATAACTTCATATTTTATCTTTTAAAGCTGTATAGTACAAAACACTACATATTTAGAATTAAATATAAAATAAATTTACTAATATGTGGATGCATGAGTGTTGCTCTTAAGAGAGCAACAGATTTGTGTTGTATAACCTGAGGGAAAAAAAAGAACTCACCACTATTGACCTTTGGGTCACTTTTTATCTGATTTATTTTTTTTAGAAAAAGTATGTGAGCTTTAGCATCAGTGCTTCAGTATTTTCAGTGTAAAAAAAAGGCAGCGGTTGCTCTTCTTGATCCTTCTGTTGACATGTTCTTGGGGAAAGTGTCCAATTGTTTGAGTAGTTTACCACAAGCTTATTAATTTGGAATATTGAAGATAAGAATACTAGCTACTTAGAAAACAAATGGCTGCCCTGCTGGTTAAAGCCTCAGACCCCTCTCTGTATGGAAATAGCTCCTTATGTAACTCTTCATTCATGCCTTGCTGTTCCTAAGAAATTGGGCATGTCCGTCTGCCAGCTTCCACCAGTTCAGTTTTTCAGTCTATGTTTCTCCTTCCCAAGTTTTTTTTTTTTTTTTTTTAAGATTTTACTTATTTATTTGACAGAGAGAGACCACAAGTAGGCAGAGCAGCAGACAGAGGGCAGAGGGGTGGGCAGGCTCCCCACTGAGAAGAGAGCCTGATATGGGACTCTGGTATCATGGACCCTGGTATCATAACCTGAGCCAAAGGCATAGGCTTAACCCACTGAGCCACCCAGGCGCCCCTTTCCTTCCCAGTTTTCTTTCTTCACTTCCTCTCAGTACTCTAAAACAGAGCATGTGAGATGCTTTTTGATCCTAAGTATTTTATTTTTTTTAAGATTTTATTTGTCAGCAGGGGGAATGGCAGGCAGAGGGAGAAACAGGCTCCCTGCTGAGCAAAGAGCCTGATGCTGGGCTAGATCCCAGTACCCTGGGATCATGACCTGAGCCTTAGGCAGCCGATAAACTGACTGGGACACCCAGGTGTCCCAATCCTAAGTATTTTTTTTAATTGTTTGATACTACTAGGAAGGAGAAGAGAATTACGTTTTTCTCTGTCCATCCTCTTACTCCTCTACCCGCTAAGTAGAGATAGGGGGTATAGTACAAAAGTTGACTGTATCTCAGAAATTTGTGAAGTTGTTCTTTCACTTACTTTATATAAATACACTCTCCACCCCACCAAACCCCTCTCTCCCAGTTGCCTAAAGATATTCTACTTTTTCTTAGATGTTCCCATGGAAGAATTTTTAGTTCTTTTTTAGCAATCAGTTTGGTGGTTATTCCCAGGGAGCTAGGTATTATTCTGGATTATTCAATAATTATTCTGTACCTGAATGAGGAAAATCCTTGACTCAAAGAGGTTTCCTTCCGGGTTAGACTTAATCCCTGACCTATCAGTCACACCCTTTCCTTTCTGTGATTGTGGCTCAGCATGTCTCAGAAATGGATTCTATCTTGGATTTTTCTTGTATCAAACTCACCAGACTGGGGTGCCTGGGTGGCTCAGGAGGTTAAGCCTTTGCCTTCGGCTCAGATCATGATCTCAGGGTCCTGGGATCGAGCCCCGAATTGGGTTCTCTGCTCAGCGGGGAGCCTGCTTCCCCTCACCCCTCTGCTTGTCTGTCTTCCTACTTGTGATCTCTCTGTCTGTCAAATAAATAAATAAAATCTTTAAAAAAAAAAAAACAAAACACCTCACCAGACTGGTACTGGCTGGATTCCCTTTTGGTTAACTTCGGCATCTTTTGGTATCTTATGCCAAGTCTTGGCCCAATCTAATAAGGGGAGTTGCTAACCATTCTTCAACATTATCTTGCCCATTTTCAAGGCCGCATTGTAACAAGTAAACATATATGTATCATAAATGCCTATGATTGTATATATTGGTCCTGTTGTTTTATAAATTAATCACCTGTGAGTTTTAGATTCTTTTGTTTGATGTTTCTCTCTAGTAATCACCCAACCCTTATTAATAAATTATTCCTGTACATAGCTATATATAGTCTTTCCTTTTTCTTTCTATAGGGGATTCTATAAAAACATACATGGATATGGGGCGCCTGGGTGGCTTAGTTGGTTAAGCGTCTGACTCTTGATTTCAGCCCAGGTCATGATCTCAGGGTCATGAGATTGAACCCTATGTGGGCCTCTGCTCCGTGGGGAGTCTGCTTGAGATTCTCTCCCTCTCTCTGCCCCATCCCGTTAACAGGTACATGCACGTGGGCTCTCTCTCTCTCAAATAAAAAAATCTTCTATATATACACACACACACATACATACATACATACATACGCACACATTCACCCAGATAGAAAAAATACATAAAAATCAAAGTAGTTCTTTTAGGGGGCCCTGAGTGGCTCACTTGGTTAAGCATCCAACTCAATCTCAGCTTAGGTCTTATCTCAGGGTTGTGAGTTTTAGCCCCTTGTTGGGCTCTGCACTGGGTGTGGAGCCTATTTAAAAGAAAAAAAGAATTGTTAGGATATAGGATCGTAGGTATCTGTATTCATATTATTTTTAATATTAAAAAAAAAAGTAGTGGGGCACTTGGCTGGCTCACTCAGAAGAGCATGTGACTCTTGATCTCGGGGTTGTAAGTTTGAGCTCCACATTGAATGTAGAGATTACTTAAAAATAAGAAGAAATTAAAAAAAAAATTTTTAAAAGTTCATCAAATGATATGCCTAAAAGCTAAATGGTCTAGTTTTTTCTGCAGCTGCATAAAAGTAATTAAATTCAAAGAACTACTGAGGTTAAAGTTAGTATCATTCAATAATTCTTAAAAACTGGTTATAAACATCTTGTTATTTTAAAAAAAAAAATCTGTTGGGGCACCTGGGTGGCTCAGTGGGTTAAAGCCTCTGCCTTCGGCTCAGGTCATGATCTCAGGGTCCTGGGATCAAGCCCCGCATCAGGCTCTCTGCTCAGCAGGGAGCCTGCTCCACTACCCCCCCCCCCCGCCTCTCTGCCTACTTGTGATCTCTGTCTGTCAAATAAATAAATAAAATCTTTAAAAAAAAATCTGTTGTAACAAGGCAAAATCAGTGGAGTGAAATTAGGAAGAAATCAGACTTATTCAATTTTACACTTTAATGATATAGAAAATATATCTAACATCTTAGAGGACAAGAATCAAAATTACTTTTTGAAAAGTTGGGCCTGTTTTCAAAAAGGAATTTTCCAAAGTTAACTAGATTAAAACAAACAAACAAACAAACTACTAACTGTTTGCTTTTAAATGTGCCTAAATATTCTGGAATCTTGGATTTGGAAAAACCTGTTGTGCTCTTAGGTTAACAGTTATATTTTATGATAGGGAACAGTTTTTTTTTTTTTTTTAAGACCTATAATAAAGAAGTACATTATAATTGCCTCACTCTTTCATGTCCAATTCAGTATTTTTTCTGAAATAATCAGTGATCTAAATAAAGATAGAGGTTTTACATTTTATATACAGTATCCCTAACATTTTACTTTTTTTTGCATTTTTGGAAATTTTTAATTAAGCGAAGGTTATTTATAGCAGCTTATGAGATTTATATCAGTGATTTTTGTTTGATAGAAACTATTGAACCTGTTGTTTATTTTGGTCAAGAAGTAGGAACACAGTCAACTCTTCATAAATTATTTTAGGTAAATTTAAAATTTCATCCTAGTTGTTTCCCTCTGCCCAGCATACTTTCCTTTATCACCACTCCCTCAGTGCTTGTTAACAGAAGCAAATTAATTTTAATATTGACAAGCAAAATATGATTAGGAAGACCAGTCTGCTGCGGAAGTAGCCATATATATTTCAGAGCTAAATACAAGTAATTTCTAAGTTGCATGCTGTTTTGGATAGTCCATATTACAACTCTGCTTTATTAGCAAAGATAATTATGAGTCTGATGCTCTAATTTTAACCTTGACTGACATCATTGCAGTTTAAGACATTTAACCAGAATTTATTAGGTGGGATATCTCTAAGATTGTGTTATCACATATATTACTGCTGACTGGTTTTATACTGCTGATGAAACAGCTGCAGCGATTATTTTGTTCTTGTAGATTTTATACATGAAGATAGAATATAAAAAGTCCCAGGAAACTCATCATATCCATTTTTAATACAAATGAAAACTGTGTTGGCATATAGCAATTTAAAGTATATTCTTATATTTATAGTGTTCATCAAAGTATTAAGCATGCATTTGTTAAAAGTTCTGCATTCTGTAAATGTGAATTAATTAATGTAAATGTGAATTTTTGTGCATGGTATTCATGATTATGTCATGGAGATATCTTTATACTGGATAAGATAATAATCATTGGTTATTGAAAGTCTGTAGTGTGTGAGGCACTTTACGTATAATTTAGAATTTCATTTAGGTCTAAATGAAATTTCATTTAGGTCCTAAATGAAATTTAGGACCATTTCATAAAAGGTCCGCCAGCTAATCATTATCTCCATTTTGTTATGGGGATGTTCAAGTTCAAAGAAGTTAAGAATTTTGCTTACATCATGTAAACAAGTTAGTGGAGGTTAATTGAATTTGAATCCAGGTCTGACTCCAGTGCTCATGTGTGCTCTACTTTTTCTTCATAATATCTCCATTCTGTGGACTGTACAAGTCCTAAAAAGTTAACCTCCTTTTCCTCAAACTTGATATATGAAAATCTGGATTTACTAGTAGACATTCTTGTGAGGTGATTCATTTCATGTTCTTTAAATGACCCCGCATGACATTAAAAATATTATTTGCTTTCCCCTAGTTTAGTTTGTCACTCAACATTTTACGAGTACCTGCATTGTGAGAATTCATCAAGTGAGGCAAACCTGGGTTTTGGTACTCTGTATTCAGCACATACTTTATGAACACCAGGTTCTAAGTGTTGAGAGATGTAAGTGGCTGGCAAAAGCAGACATAGTTCCTGCTGGCTCTGCAGCTAGTATACCTGCATTTCAAGTCTGGGTTACAATTTTACCTCTTAATAACTGTATGATCTTAGGTTCCTTAGCCCTCGTAAGTCTCTATTTCTTCACCTGAAAGAAGGAAAGAATGATAGTACCTTTCTTAGGGCCATTATGAGATTAATTGAGATAATGTATGTTCTTGTGTCGTATTAGGCATATAATGAAACAATAAGCATTACCCCCCCTTTTTTTGAAGCATTACCTTTTAATATCATCTTTAAAAGAGCAATTGAACTATAATGAAATTTCTTTAAAAAAAAAAAAAAATAACAAGCCTCGGAGTGCCTGGGTGGCTCCGTGGGTTAAGCCTCTGTCTTCTGCTTGGGTCATGATCTCGGGGTCCTGGGATTGAGCCCCGCATCAGGCTCTCTGCTCAGCAGGGAGCCTGCTTCCCCCTCTCTCTCTGCCTGCCTCTCTGCCTACTTGTGATCTCTGTCTGTCCAATAAATAAATTAAAAAAAAAAAAAAAAGCCTCATTAGTATTATTAGCTTCAGTCTGGGATGGTAGTCATCTTTTACCTGCAGAGTCTCATTAAGTGTTTCATTTGCTCTGCACACAGCCATACACATTTTAGAAATATACTACACTATCAGCTGTGTTTTGTTTTTCATATTTTAAGGACACTGCTAGAAGCATTGCATGGGATAATTCCAAATGCAGGGGTATGTGTGTTTGGCTTGTGGCAAGTAAACTATTTTTTGTTACTTTTCTTTTGAAAAAGAAGATAAAGAGTCACTTTGTGATTTATTCTATGAAGCAATGAGAATTTCTGTAAGAATTTAAGGAAGAAATTCTTCATTGACTACAAACAGAAATACAACATCACTCTTACGATTGTCATTTTGTATGATTTCTTGAGTCATTTTTGATGGAAAACATTTCTAAATATTTTAAGAAATAGGAAAACTGAAAATGAGATTTTCTGTATACTTAAACATAGTATTTATGCCCTTGGATATGTAAATTCAAATACAGCTAACTGAATTTAAAAAGGTATACTTATAAAAAGTCATACAAGAGTAATTGATCTAGTCAAATGACCTCCAGTAACTAAATTGTTTTAGGATATTATGATCAAGAATGTAACGATGTGTTAAATGCATCCAGTTATGATTTCTTTTGGAAACATACATTAAAATGAATGACAGATTTCTTTAAGTAGTGGTTTCTATTGGTAATAATTTGTTATGACAGTTAAATTCTCTTTTTATGAATTCATGCAAAAACCTGTACTACCTCTAAGGTGATTTGTTTAGTGAAATCTCCTGTAGAAAGATATGTCAGGGCTATTTTCATTATCTGTAATGAAATCTCGTTAGAGAAAATCTTACTTTGACATTAAATCATTCTCATTTTTTTCATTACCAAAGTCCAAATGCCAAGGAAAAGTCAACTCACAAGCTGGAGAAGTATGTAAACAATTCAATTACAGGGAACTGTTTTAAAGTAGACTTTACTATATTTTGCTATTTTCATAGTTTCTTTAAATCCTGATTAAGCCATGTTAAAGTACATAAGAGATAATTTGATGTTTTATTAGAAACTTTTATACAAAAAGGAAGATTGTGTGGCTGATATGGATTTTTTTTTTAAGTGGATTTTTCAAGGGACTTTTTGGTATAATTTTAAAATATTTCCTTTAGTATGTGTGGCCAACTTTTCCATTACCTTTGATTTATTAAGTGGAAGTCAGAGTTCTGAGGACGAATATTAGCTTTGCTGCTAATTTACTCTAAGTTTTTAATGTGTATGCAAACTTTTGGCATATATGCTAATTTATGTAACTCATGATTTTCAGCAATCTTTTGTGGAAATTTATTAAAATTAAGATTTAGTTACCTGTTTTAATGGTTAAATTTTAAAGGAGCAAATTTAAGATATTAATTTATTCTTAGAAGCTAAAGAAAATAAGAGGCATAGAAATTATTTAGCTGCTCTTTTGGAGGGAAAATGCATTCACATTTAGAGCTAAGTTGCATTATTTCATTGAGAAGCCATATATAAAACTTAATTAAAAACATAACTTCCCATTTAGCATATGATTAAAGAAATTAACTCAGTGAATTTGAGAGTTAGCATCCAAATATGTATTGGAAAGAATAAAGTTCTTTCGTAAGAATAATGTTTAATGATGCTCATTTAATATTTTAGAGCTTTAAAAATGAATAGATTCAAAGGATGTTCTGAAAATGAACTCCTTTATTATTTTGATACCACATAAACTGTTAAGGCTAAGTTATCCATGTTCTGTTAGAGCTCAGCCTGCAAAGAAATGAATTTGCTGATTTTTGTCACTTGCAAGACCAGCCAGGGTTATTGCAGCCTGTCAGTTGACTACATCAATGCATAATACTGTGTGAAATCATCAAGTGGTACTCTCTGTTTTGAAAGAGACACATTTAGCTTTTTATTATAATTATTAATACAAGCAAAGAAGCTAATAGTGCTTTTATATTTTTATTGGCATCACACAGTTTTCTAGGAATGTTCAGCAATATGTCAATTCAGCTGTAATTATAGCATGAAATACAGGAACTACAAATAAGCTTTTGGTGCCTGCCGTTAAAATTAAATCAGTAACTTTAATACCTTCTTACAGTTACATTTGGTTTCACTATAGCTCTGTCTTAGTACATCTGCACATCTCCTTTGCTCTCAGTAGTTAATTTTTACCAGTTCAGTTTCTTTGTAGTTTTGCAGAAAGGATTTTAAATCTTATAGCCCCTTAACATATTTTTATTATCATTTACTTAAATGATAGATAATGTACATGCTTGTTCATTGTGCAAGTACCCAAGACATTCTCATTGAAAGCTTCAGAAGTAAACAAATAGCAAAAGCATTCAGTCTTTATTTACAATATATAGAACATCACTGTTTTCATTTTAAGTATAAGAGTCTGATCAGCAGGAACACCCTTGAGAAGGGCATCTTTAGCGATAGAATTTACATACCGTTAGCTCACAGTAATTGATTAGCAGCAGGGCTCTGAGTACGGAGCTGGCCCGGCACACGTTATTTGGGATGCCTTTGATGCTGTGGTTTTCCGAAGCTTGCTGGCTGCATGCTTATTGCCTTTGTTCATGACACAGGTAATTACTTGATAAAATGAAGTGCATCGCTGTGAACAATTGACCCTTTGGAACAATCCAGGCTGGTCAGCAGTCTAAAGCCACACTTTAAGGCCATCATTATAGCCTCAAACTTGAGAGTTTCCAGGGTACAGACAAAGGTGTTGTCTTCCTTTAGTACAAGTCGAGTGCCATTTTCAGACTTTATGAAGTATTTGAATTGAATAATATTTGATGATATTGAAAACTCCTCTGGAAATCCATCCAGCCTGCTTTTGGACACCAGAACAATGCGAGATTTGATTTTTGATATGAAATCAGGAGCATTACAGAAAATTCTCAGTCCTTGTGAGCGATCATGGTTATCTGTTATTTCCAAGAAAGTAGTCTCTCTGGGTGTTAGCTGTTCTTTTTCCCACCTGGATTTCACTTCCTCCGCCAGTCCCTTGAGCTGAAAGAATTCTGCTTCTTGTGCAAGAAGTTGATTTTCTCGAAACCCTTCGGGCAGTAGAAGTTCTCCATTTCGTAGGAAGTTTAGGACATGTCTGAAGAGGAGTCCATCCCTGTCTATGAAATAGTGACCATCAGCATCGAACGGGCAGAGTATTTTTCCATTTACTATACCTTCAAGGAAAGTGTCTGGGTACTTGGTCAGTGTTTGTTTTTGAGTAATGTATAAATATCCACCAACGTTGAGGGTCATCAGTGTGGACTTGCAGTTCTGTCCTTGGTCAGCATCTTCCAGGCTGTTGTGTTTGCCTTCATACTCCTTTTCTTTTTCTCTTCTGTTTATTTTACGCTCCATTTTTGAAAATTCTATTTCAGCCTGGTCTTCTTGGCTCTGAGATTTTTAAAAAAGAAACACTACCACACAAGCACGCCTTTATTCAGCCCCAGCCTGGTGATGGAATGGAAATGCTGGCAGCATCGCCTGCGCTGTCAGCTCGGTTTTGCAGTAGGTGGCGTATCAGCTATGTGTGCGGGAGCTTTCTGGAGTAAGACAGGGAAAAAAAAAGATAATTTGCATTTAACTGTGTCGGGGAAGGAATTTGTTGTTTAAGGATTTTCATGTATATTCTTTGGAATAATAAAAGTTACTCTAGATAAATTGAATGTCCTCTTAGCAGTTAAGCAATTACAAAATGTTTAATTTTCCAGCTAAGTTTGAGTATGTTTCCATTTCTAAGTGTCTTTTAAGTTATGGCTCAATCAGGCAAGCTTAATATTGAATAATATTGTTAACTTCTGGAGAATAATGTGTTACTGAATTAATATCATCTTTCAAAGTAAATCATAAATAGGAAACCTAAAGAGAAAGGGAGTAGATGTATAAAATCTTTTTTCCTAGAAAAAGTCACATTTCACAGTGTGTAGTAATTTTAGAGACCCAAATGAGAATATTAAACCTGTTATTTGTGATACTGCACATGAATTTAATTGGATTTGCATGTGATTCTGATTTGGGGATTTTTACTAAGAAGAAATTTTCTTAAAGCCGTTTAACAAAAGGTTCTTTCTTCCTTCCTTTCTTTTTTCCCTTTTCTTTCTTTCAAGGAAAAACATCAAATATACAGGCTTTGCAGTAATCATTTACATTTCTTTTTGGTTAAGATTTCCTGTGGAAAATTCATAAGCTTCTTTTGCCCTAAAGCTTCTCCAGTGCTGAACAAAGACTTGGGCTGCTATAGAAAATACTCTAACTGTGTATGTGAGTATGTGCACGTGCATGTGTGTGTGCACGCATTCACACACACATGTGTGTGTGTTTCAGAAGATAAAAGATTCAGAATACCTGCTATAAAATAGTGTAATGGTAAATTTCACTGAGGGGTTTGTTTTTTTTTTTTTAATTGTTGCTGGTTTTTCTCCCCCCAGTGTTCACCAAAGGCAAGAGAAAGGGCTAGAGACAGCTTTTTTTTTTTTTTTTTTTTAACTTGGGAATGGCACAGCTTTCAGTCTGATGTTTTTCCCTGTTTCTTTTTTTCCCTTCCCTTCTAACTTGCCTTCGAAAGCATTTTAGAGATCTGAGCTTTCATTTCTAGAGTTTAAAGGCCCAGTGGTAAGAAATGTGAACATTTTCCCCTGTACCCTATTATTTGACTGGTCTATCTGCTAAATTATTCTGAGGAACTGCATTATTCTCAGAATTAAATTAGATTTAATATTAAATTGACTTCTGTTACATTAAAGGTTTCTTAAATTATTCAACTGTATGTTGGTGGAAATCCTGGAGTAGAGTCTTCTAAAAATGCTTACCTTGTATTTTCTCTAAATAATGTTAGATTTTCTTCAGATATAAAAAATTATATCCTTAATTATAGCAGGTAACATATTGATCTTTGAAATTGTCAAAAGTCCATTGAAATTAAACTAGAAATCTAATGCATAAACATTTTTAGAGCTGAGTTTTTACTTAGAAACCATAAAATTCAACCTCCTCATTTTACCAAAAATAAAATTACATTCTAGAGAGCAAACACCAAATAAAAATTTAGTGTTTTATCTAGCACATTACAGTTGGCTAATGGTAAGCCAGCACTTGAACTAAACCTTCCTCTCAGTCCTGCATCTTTTAAGAAGAGTCTACTCTTATATTGTTTCTTTTTTAAAGATTTTATTTATTTGTCAGACAGAGAGAGAGAGCACAAGCAGGGGGAACAGGGCAGAGGGAGAAGCAAGTTCCCCACTGAGCAAGGAGCCGGACGTGGGACTTGATCCCAGGACTTCGGGATCATGACCTGAGTCAAAGGCAGACATTTAACTGACTGAGCCATGCAGGCATCCTGTATTCTAACCATTTCATATGTGTACTGACTTTGTTGTTTCGGAATCAAATCTTTTTCTATGGATTTGGTTTTTTAAGAAGTACTGAATATATTTTTTCAATACAACTTGGAAATGTGTGGAGTTCATATGTTTATAGTCCCGGTACCATGTTATAAGGCATAATCATTTCATTGATAGGTCTAGTCCTCTTTAAATGAATTTTATGAATATCAGAATCAATAGAACATAACTGTAGTGTAGTGATGGAACCCAGGTTTTGTGTGTTTAAATCAAATGATGTAGTAGAATACCATGTGATACAGGCCTCCTTCCTTACATCCTGTTTGGCCCATTTGTAGAAGTCGTCGTGGGAAAATAAAGCTAGTGCTGCCAGAAGATAGGCTTTCCCAGGATGGGATGGTGAGGCAGGGCTACTGCAGGCTGGACTGCTGCCTCTACAGTCAGTCACTCCAGGGCTGCCTTACACTTGCTAACTCACTTTTGGTTCCTGCTGCCTGATTTTGAAGACTATTGACGTGTGTTCCGGGTTTCTGCTGACTTGCCTTGAAGACTCTGAACCACACCAGCGTGTGCCCCTGACCCTTGATCGGTTTTTTTTCTCCCACTCTAGACTTCACTCTGGTGTTCTTGGCTTCTGCACACCTGACATGTATGAGTTGTTTGCCACCCCCGTGGCCAGGCAACAAGAGTGTAATGGAGGCTTTGTCTTAGTGCCTGACTAGAAGTTAGTTGTTAGGAGTCCATAGCACTTTTTTGTGTGTGTCCTGTTGCCCCCAACTTACAGTCTTAAAGAAAGTGGCTCCCGGTAGTCCTCACTTTACCCCCATTACTCCACATTATCCCCTTTAAAGTAACATGATTGTATCTTACAGAAGTTACAGAGGCTTGTTGATCACTGACTGCTGCCTTTTGGGGTACACCTGCCCCTTATGGGAAAGCCAGGTTGTTTTCTTTTTCCTGTTCTGTTCTAAAATTGTATTTGCCTGCTTGGGTGGGTGGAAGGTGGGGAAAGCTCGTCCTGGATATTGTCAATCAGGTCCCCATGGCCCTATGACTATAAAAATCATGCTTCAGTACCTATGCCAAGGAAAACGTGGTGTGATTATGTGTCTCCATGTTGCTGTAGATAGAAACTGCAGTTAATCAGTTCAGCAGTTTCAGCAAAAGGCTTAACCCACACGTCAAAGATTAGCTCACTTAGATCCACTTGACCACTAGACTTGAGGATTTTGTCTCCTTTGCAGGCAGAAGATTGTGTGTGTGTGTGTGTGTGTGTGTGTGTGTGTGTGTTAAAGTTAGGGAGGCCCTGTTTTCTACTCAGTACCCTAGACCTTTGTTAGAGTTAAAGCACCTCTATCTTAAGCATCTGGAATCACACATATAAAAGAGCCCTTTAGCCAGCTCTGAGGATTTAAACAATACCATTGTTACATTCTTGGTATACGTTTATCTGTTAATTAGGCCCAGTGCCTAATCAAATTCTAGCGAAACCTTCCACTAATATGATGATGCTAATCTGCATTAGTCAGAACTTATTCCAGGCCAGTGGGAGGGGTTTCCATCTTATCTACCACCTCCTGATGGAAGAGGTCATTGTCATTGCCATGGTTGACACAGGATGTCATCATAATACATGCTTGCTCCATTTATATGCCATGGAAGGAAGTAGAACATCACCAAGAAGGTATCTCTCTTAGTTGGAAGATATAAGACCTGATCATTGCTTCCAGGCTCAACATACCACTCTTCTATGAAATTCAGACACTCCTTTTCAAGGAAAAGGGTTGGTCTTAGGAGCTGCCTTTAAAATAAGAACATTATGGTTAAACAGCTGCCTTCAGCTCAGGTCATGATCTCAGAGTCCTGGGATGGAGCCCCATGTTGGGCTCCCTGCTCAACCGGAAGTCTGCTTCTCTCTCTCCCACATCCCCTGTTTGTGCTCTCTCGCTCACGCTCTCTCAAATAAACGAATAAAATCTTTTAAAAAATAAAATAAGAACATTGTGCGCACCTGGGTGGCTCAGTCGGTTAAACATCTGCCTTTGGCTCAGGTCATAATCCCAGGGTGCTGGGATCGAGCCCCATGTCTGTTCCCTGCTCAGCAGGGAGTCTGCTTTTCCCTCTCCCTCTGCCTCCTGCCCCCCCCCCCGCCCCACTCATGTTCTCCACCCACCCTTCTCTCTCTCAGTCTTTCTAAATAAAATCTTTTAAAAAAATAAAATAAGGGGCACCTAGGTGGCTCAGTTGGGTTCCCTGCTCAGCGGGAAGCCTGCTTCTCCCTCTCCCCCCGCTTGTATTCCCTCTCTCACTGTCTCTCTCTGTCAAATAAAAAAATCTTCCAAAAAATTAAATAAATAAAATAAGAACATTGTGCTTTTGTCTCCATCTATACTAGATCTTTTTGGTTGATTTCACCTCCATGTGTTCTGCCTGCCTTTCAAAAAGATTAGTTCTTATTACCGTAGAAAGAAAGTAAAAGCAACTGCAGCTAGTGCGGATGCTGTCAATTTTTATTTAAATCTGGCACTCTGTTTCTTCCCTGGACTTTGTTTGCCACATTTTTTCAAGCTTATTGATCTGAGTCTTTCTTTCTAACTTGAGTTCGATGCCCTCCTGCCTGACTCCATGATGATAGCTTTATCTGTTCATGTTCCCAAATTTGGCTAACCCTTGGCCATCTTACTTTTATGTCCTGTGATTCCTCTTTGCTTTGAACTGTGGCTTTCACAAGCTGAGTGTCTCTTTTTGAATGTGTGGCTCACCTCTTTTTTATAGCCTCTTGTTAATAGCATTTAATATGAGAAACATTCGTTTCAATACTCAGCTCTGGCTGTTTTACGTTAGCCTCTGTGTGAAAAAATAAAAATTCGTTGAAAATATAAATCAGAATAAATTACAGTGTAATGTATTAACATTTTAAGAATCAAAGATTTTTCCATGTTAATCTAATTCCATTTGAATGCCGAAAGTTTAGTTCAGTTTTGAAATACAAAATCATCTGCATTAGCTATTGTCTGGTACTGGGATTATACTAACACTAGTGCTGCCTCACCTGCCTTATGAGCTGATTGGCCACAGGGTCTAACCAGCTGTGTGGAATGCATGAATCCTTCTAGGACTCATTGGATATAACTTCTGATAGGAACGTGATGTGGATGGGTGATTCTAGTCAGATCTTTGAGAATGTTTTGTGGTGTTGAGCTGAGTCTTCAGAGAAGCCCAGGAATCTTTGCAAACCTTTAAGCCTCATATGAGGAGTACAGAAAAGAATAAAGCACTATGGACTAAAAGGAGCACAAATTAAAAAGACAGATTAAATGAGAACTTCAAGCAAAATTCCATCCCACATTTCTTTGCTTTTCATTAATTACAGAGATGACTTTGAAAACAACTTACAAATCATATTAATTCCTATTTTAAATATAGTTGGGAAGATGAGTGTTTCAAGGAAAGCGGTGTTTTATAATTGTGTAAGCAGAAGGCATTTAGGTTTTTTAAATGAATTTTCTTTTTTTTGAAGTGTAGTGTATGCGTTATTATTCACTGGAAAATTCTATTGTAACCAGATGAACAAAGCACTTTAATGGCCATCAAATGAACACTGAAATTATGTTTTTGTATAGAACTCATTTTTTTTAAAGATTTTATTTATTAATTTGACAGAGAGAAATCACAAGTAAACGGAGAGGCAGCCAGAGAGAGAGAGAGAGGGAAGCAGGCTCCCTGCTGTGCAGAGAGCCCGATGCGGGACTCGATCCCAGGACCCTGAGATCATGACCTGAGCTGAAGGCAGCGGCTTAACCCACTGAGCCACCCAGGCGCCCCAGAACTCATTTTTATAGTGCTCTTTAGCCAAGTGGAATTTTGCCTTCTCTTTGGGAAGAAGATACTTGTAAAATGTTCATAACCACTGTCTACAGTCTCAAAGTGAGCGACATGACTTTGAAAAGGTAATATTTTATGAAATTAATGACCAGGGGTAGCTGGGTAGGTCAGTGGGCTAAGCATTCAACTTGATTTTGACTCATGTCATGATCTCAAAGAGTTGTGAGATAGAGCTCCATGTTGGGCTTCCTGTTCAGTGGGAAGTCTGCTGAAGATTCTGTCCCTCTCTCTTTCTACCCTTTCCTCTGACTTGTGTACACTTTCTCTCTCAAATAAATAAACAAATCTGTTTAAAAAAGAAGAAAAAGAGGAAGAAGAAGAAAAGAATGAAATCCATGACCTAAAAATTTAGCTTCTGTTCCTAAATGCTGTCCCCTACCTAACTCAGCATTCCTTCTGTTAACCTCTTTTCTTTAGATCTTCTTGTGTCTCTATTCATGAGATGGCGTGGTGGGGCCTGGACAGCAGGACAGGATATGATAGTTCATTTGAGCAAATGCAGTTTCTTAGAGAGTACAGAGATTGGAAATTAGGGATGGAGAACTCTTCCATGTTCCACATCTAACACCTCTTCTTCTTCTTCTTCTTCTTCTCCTTCTCCTTCTCCTCCTTCTCCTTCTCCTTCTTTTCTTCTTCTTCTTCTTCTTCTTCTTCTTCTTCTTCTTCTTCTTCTTCTTCTTCTTCTTCTTCTTCTTCTTCTTCTTCTTCTTCTTCTTCTTCTTCTTTTCTTCTTTTCTTTTCTTCTTCTCCTTCTCCTTCTCCTCCTCCTCCTTCTCCTCCTCCTCCTTCTTCTTCAAGATTCAAACAGTGAGAGACAGCATGAGTGAGGAGAAGGTCAGAGGGAAACGCAGGGTCCCCAAGAAGCAGGGAGCCTGATGCAGGACTCGATCCCAGGACTCCAGGATCATGGCCTGAGCTGAAGGCAGTTGCTTAATCAGCTGA
The DNA here is from genome assembly GCF_964662115.1 of Mustela nivalis. NCBI lineage: Eukaryota > Metazoa > Chordata > Mammalia > Carnivora > Mustelidae > Mustela > Mustela nivalis. The sequence goes on along the minus strand of NC_139034.1, from coordinate 33,811,844 downwards.
GCCACCCCAGGTGCCTGCACATCTAACATTTCTAAAATCTTACATCTTAAAATCATGGCAGTGGTTTGTTTTAGTGCATATAAAATAATGTATATTATAGTTGGTGCTTTCTTAGTGTTGATAAATCTTTGAGCATTTCTGTGAGCTCTATTACTTTCATCCCACCAGAAAATAAAATTAATAGAGATGCAGGGAGAGGAAGAAAGGGGGCCTGGAAGTGAGGAACAATATTAAGGCAGCAGTTTTAAACTCTGGCTACTGCATATTAGAATTATCTACTGGCATAAAAATACCACCAGTCTTGCCCTCCTCACAAGTCAGTTAGAATAGAATCTCTGACTTCGGGCCCAGTAGTTTCTAAAAAGCTCCCCAGGTGATTCTGATGATCAAGCAGAGTTGAAGAACCACCATATTAAGGAAATCAATGAGTTCAGGAAAGGAAACTTATATCAGAGTTCTTAATGGTGGGGACGTAATTTCTACCCTTTAGTTGTGAGGATACTTATCAATTAAAGTATCTTGAAATTCATAAAGAACTAAACTAGTGTATGGCATCACTGCATTGCCAATTAAACATAGTGAATAGAACAGGACTTACTGAAGCTGAAAGTAATGAAACTTGAATCCTGTTAGTTGACTTAAAAATATGTGCCATTGGATTGTCTATAAAGTATTTCATTCATATAATTCATCAACTATATATTGCAGTCTTTCTAAGTGTAAGGGTCTCTTTTTCTTTCTTGGTATCACTCATTTTTTTTTTTTTAAAGATTTTATTTATTTATTTGACAGAGAGAGATCACAAGTAGGCAGAGAGGCAGGCAGAGAGAGAGAGAGAGAGGAGGAAGCAGGCTCCTTGCTGAGCAGAGAGCCCGATGCGCGACTCAATCCCAGGACCCTGAGATCATGACCTGAGCCGAAGGCAGCGGCTTAACCCACTGAGCCACCCAGGCGCCCGGTATCACTCATCTTAACCAGCACAGTGTTTGGTACTATTTAATATTAATAGAGCATTATAATGAAAGTCCGTTCTCTTGGAGACTTAATCTTTCCTGGAAGGATTTGTTTTTCTCATCCCTTCAATCACTTTTGCTGTTGTTTTTAAATTATCCCTAATTTCAAGTGCAGCAGCCAAAGCTGGACTGCACCCTTTGTTGACAGTCTAACTAAAATAAAATATTATGGTATTAGGATTTTCCTGACCTTTTTCATTATTACAGCACAGCATTACTTCATGTTTTTTATAAAGCTGTATTTTATTTCTGGGTTTTATCCAGCTTCTTATTCTTGAAAGCAACTTTGAGATTAGGGATTATGTCTGTTTATACATCAAAATGTCATGCCCACATCTGTATTCAAGAGGTTTTTATATTGGCTAATTAGATATGTGATGGTAACAATCATAAAGGAGACTGTGATCTGAGTTATAGGAGGAGCAATAAATAACTTGTGGACTTGCTTTGTGAACATTAAAACAAAAATGTTTGTTCTTAAGAAGCTCATTCACTGAGTTATTTCCTTGATCCGAAGTCTGTTATGGCTTCTGTAGACTGATAGAACAGTCCGGATTCTTTTGTCTTTAAGGCTTCCATCCTTTTTTCCAAGTTTTATGTATGTATTATTTGAGAGAGAGAAGGAGAGCATGAGTGGGGGGGCAGAGAAGGGTCGGGGTGAGAGGGTATCTCAGGCAGACTTCCCCCTGAGCACAGAACCTGAGGCGACTCGATCTCATGACCCTGAGATCATAACCCGAGCCCAAGTCAAGAATGGGATAGGCTTGGGGCGCCTGGGTGGCTCAGTGGGTTGGGCCGCTGCCTTCAGCTCGGGTCATGATCTCAGGGTCCTGGGATTGAGTCCCGCATTGGGCTCTCTGCTCAGCAAGGAGCCTGCTTTCTCCTCTCTCTCTCTCTCTCTCTCTCTCTCTCTCTCTGACTGCCTCTCTGCCTACTTGTGATCTCTCTCTGTCAAATAAATAAATAAAATCTTAAAAAAAAAAAAAAAAGAATGGGATAGGCTTAACAGACTGAGCCTCCCGGGTGCCCTTAAGGTGTCTTTCTTTGATTTTGTACTTAAACTAACCAGTTCTTTGGGTTTTGTTTTTTTTTTCCCCCCTACTCCTGGGCAAGTACTCTTATCATTCACAGATACTTTTGATCAGCATTATGATGTCCCTTGTATAAGAATGTACCTACAGCCTTCTTTAGTCCATAGAGGAACTGTTGAAGAGTAGTACTATGAGTGCGGAGGTTGAACTGTTTTCTAAAGCTTAGGTCTAGTCCTCAAAATATGGTTTCAGTATTTGGTTAGAATTGGGAATTTCCAGTGTATTAGGCATATTTATAATTTGAATATTATATGAAAACATTACATAAATAACTTTGGGGAATATTTATACGATTGCTCATTTGTTACTTTTGGGGTAAATAATCAAGTCCTAACTCTGTAGGTTTACCGAAATCTGAACATGTACATTTATTCCTAAAATTTTTGAAGGTTAAACATAGATCAGAACACCAGTTCACAAATTTGAATAGAATAAGGATCACCTTAATTAAATAGGTTGCAGGTTTGCCTCACTGGCTTGTTATTATGCCAAGTAGTTTATATTGATAGGCCTTACTTACCCTGTGAACCACAGGCAAAAAACTTCCATGAAAAGCTTTTAAGTGAAGAGATTGGAAACTAATAGGAATATTTAAAATGGTTTACCTTTTAAATTCACCTGCTCTGTGGAAATATTTTTTCTTCAGTCCTTTTCCTGATGATAGACACAGATGTGATCTAAATAGAACCAGGAGAGTAGCTTCAAAAGTTGTAAGAACAGTCCCAAGTCTCGTTCCTAGCCTACTTATCTGTGTTTTAACTGGAGTTGGACGTGTTCTTAAAGGCCTCCACATTGAACTGGATCCAGAGTGGCTTTGTGGAAATGAATGCCTATAACTTCCTGATGCCTAACATCTTCCTAACATATCTGCCTGTCATTAATTACATGCCAATGCTAATAAACATCTTTCAAGCTTGTTTATTACTGTAACTTGTTTCAGCCAGGCATGCCCTTAACTTGTAAAAAGAGCCTATCCATTATTTTTCTCTTTCTTCAACATAGTCTATCTCAGTTGAGATAAAGAGCAGGAAGATCTAGCTTAGAGCAGAAGTTCCTCAGCATTTTGTTGTTATTGCTGTTCCCAGAAAGTTTCGAATTTCTCCTCAAAGAAAGTTTAATTACATCTAAGTCTTTTAGAAAATCTAAGTCCAACCAAAGTAAACACCAATGAAATGATAAAACATCTCCAGTTGGAAGAGAAAGCCAGTTTTTTGTTTGTTTTGTTTTAGGTTTTGGTGGGTTTTTTGTTTTGTTTTTTGTTTTTTGTTTTGAGAAGTCCAGTTTTTTTTAAGTGAAAGAGATTTGGAACTAGATCTGAGATCCCACAGTAACTTCTTTACATAGATGCTGAAGCTGAGAGGTGGGAAGTAGCCTCACCAAAGGGACCTACCTCACTGTTTAGTGACAGAATCAGAACTAGAAACTCTTAAGTTCTTTTTTTATAGCATGTGTTTCATATACTTAACCTTTAAAATTTTCTCTCAATTTTTTTCTGAAAGTAGGTGGTAGGGTAGGGTAGATCAATAAAATACTATTACCAACGGTATGTGTTCGTACTCATTAAGATTGTTTTGGTTGCAAGTAACAGAAACCAGTAAGTAAATGGATCTAGCAAAAAAGGTGGGCATGGGGGGAGAGAAAATTTAGAAATGATTCTGGACTATTTCCCAGAATCCAGTTCTGCTGTGGGTCTCTTAGTTTGAAATTCAGAAGGAGGCACAAACACACAGAGAGAAAGAGGGAGGGGACAAAAGTCATTGTTCACTCTATTCCCACCACCTCAGTGTCCTTCTGTTTCACCTGTGTGTCTATCTTATAACCCTTAAAAATTTCTTCTTTGTGCAGTGCAGTGGAGTCCCACAGCCCATAGGGAAGGACCAGTAGTCTGTCAGGTAAATTCAAAAGTAGAGAATCATAAAATGATATTAATATGAATTCTTACTGCCTTAAACATTTTACCTCAAGAGTTCAAATGTATATATAGCCACCAATGTACATGTAGGATAAGGCCTTTGATTTCAGTATAATACGCTGATTGAACATCTGTTTTCTCTTTCTTGGGAAAATTCAACCCATAATCTAGATTTACAATTTTGGCTTCTTAGAAAGGAGCAGAAATTTAGACACTGAAACATGAATGCAGAATCCTTCTAGACTTTTATGTTTCTCTTCTAATCTCCTGTTATCTCTCCAGTGTTTTGACAGTAGTTTTTTTTTTTTTTAAGCAACTTACTTTTTATATTAAGTCTTGCCAAAGCACTAAACCTGGTTTTCATAGAAACATCTCCTTCCCCCATATTTATAATTAATGGGATTATATAATATATAATCAAATTGCATAATAACTAACAGTAAAACTAGCATAAACAAGTTCTAATATAGTTAGAGCAGAAGTGTGTGGGAGTACTAGAGATGAACCTAACTACCCACTATGGGCAAGCTATGGGCATCTGTCTCTGTATTTAAAAGAGGGGACTTGAGAACATTGATAATCTAGAAGTGGGGTAAGTGGAGGTCTATTAAAAGTGATTCTGGTGTATTAAAATGATTTATATACCTCCTACTAGACCAGCAGCTCTCAAAAATGTGATCTGGAAACTTTTGGGTAGAGGGATTCCTGAGACCTTTTCAAGGAGCCTATAAGTCAAAACTATTCATAATAATACCAAGGCTTCTGCCTTTTTAAGTTCCGATTTTCTCAACATTTCTTAGTTTTAGTTTCTAATATGATAAATAGCAAAAGGTACAACCCACATAAAAGCTCTTTGGGGGCCCTCAATACTTTTTAAGAATCTGTGTCACAGAAGTCATTTGAATGGCTGCACTAGACTCTACTCCTTGAGGACAGGAGCCATGCTTTATGTGTCTTTGTTATTCCTGATGTGTTTCAAGTATTCATGGTCTTTTAAACTGGCCTAACAAAGTGGTTTTAAGTGAGGGTCCCTGTATTAATGAACATGGTCTGTAATAAACTGCAGTGGTGTCCAAATGGGTGCTTTCAGATGCCTTTATTTTTTTATTTTTTTTTAAGATTTTATTTATTTGACAGACAGAGATCACAAGTAGGCAGAGAGCCAGGTGGGAGGGTGGGGTGGGGGGAGGGGGAAGCAGGCTCAGGGCGCCTGATTCAGGGCTTAATCCCAGGACCCTGGGATCATGATCTGATCCGAAGGCAGAGGCTTTAACCCACTGAGCCACCCAGGCGCCCCAGGATGCCTTTAAAATATAATGTATTTAATACCTTTCCCTCGAAATCTTAAGCAATGTTTTGAAGAGGAAAAGAAGCATGGTTAGTGGAAAGAATATGGAAACATTTTCCTATAAGGCTTTTAAAAATTGTGAAGGCTTTAAATCTTGCTTAGGAGGTTTTATCATAAGTAAATTGGCTTTTAAAATTTACTTAAAAGGGGGGGGGGCACTTGGGTTGCTCAGTGGGTTAAAGCCTCTGCCTTTGGCTCAGGTCATGATCTCAGGGTCCTGGGATTGAGCCCCGCATCAGGCTCTCTGCTCAGAGGGGAGCCTGCTCCCGCCACCCCTTCTCTGCCTGCCTCTCTGCCTACTTGCAGTCTCTGTCAAATACATAAATAAAATCTTAAAAAAAAAAAAAAAGGAGAAAGGGAACAAGCTAACAGAGATGTGGGGTTATTTAAGAGCAACCAGTCAGTGGGAAAATCCATTGCAGATGATTAAGACTTCTCTTTCACTTGAGAAGCATTGGAAGGCTATTTTAGATTTGAAAAGGGGATGTGATGGACAGGAAATTATGGTTTGGGGAAGTGAATTTTATTGCTTTGTGAGAGTGACCTTGATTGGAGAATAGTGATGAGAGTAGTTTCCAAGTTGAGATGGGCAGGTGCTTTGAAAACTTCTTACTCTCTCAGGTATTGTATGGAGAACATTGACAGCAGATCCTTTAACTAAAAATTGAATTCAGCCTATCTACCTGAAGTAGATATTACTTTAAATAAGTGGGGAAACATTCACAGATGGTATTAATAGATAGCTCTTTTAGTATTCAGTGAAACACCTACATATATAAGTAAATTGTTTTCAGGGATGGTATAGTATTCTAAGTTGCTTAGTTTTTTTAAAAGGATTGATTTTTGTTTTAATAGAGGACTTTCTCAGGCATTTAACATATCTTATACATAGAAATTCCCCAGATCTTGCTATTGTTATACCAGTTATTTTTCTAGGTAGAATTTTCAACTTCAGTGGAAATGCAAACTCAAATGTAAGATTTGGGAAATTCAGATTTTAATCTCAATCTTACTAAACTGATTAACAAGGGGAAATTATTTTTAGACATTTAAATTTAATACAAAATAATTATGGTTTTGTTTCCTTCCTAACATTTTGATATAAGGTAGGTATGCTTCCCATCATTGCTTTGTCCAGACATCTGATAGCGTGTACTTGAGATTAGTTGCATATGTTGCACTGAGGAATTCCTCAACTATTGGATTGCCTGTGCATTCACAGTTAGGGGCTACGGTAAGGAGTCTCCTGGAGTTTGGAGACAAAATCAAGAAAAGTCACCATAAGGAAGATTTTCTAATGTAAATCATGTTGGCGTGGTACAAGCTGCGCTCTACATTTTGGTCCATTTATCTGCCCTCCTCCCCCACCCCAGGAAACTCTGTGCTTCTTGGAAAGAGTACTGTGTCTTACTCATCTTTGATTCCAAATGCTTAGATGGTGCCCTTTACATAGTAGGCATTTAGTTAATGTTAGGGGAATGCACGAAGTCATTTGCCCTGAAGAGATGAATCATAAATGCATTGCTGATGAGCCAAAGGATTTCCTGAATCTCTTCTCAAAACCTGGATGAATTCTCATGAAATCAAGACTGAGCCATAGCTTCCTAACCATAGTTGTACATTTCCGGACAGTAGGAGAGCTGGTGCCGTCATGGGATAATTTATGTGTACTATTAAGGTCTGTAAGGTGAATTTACCAGTGTTTAGTCCATAGTAGTCCCATAGTAAGTGCTAACTGTTGTTTACCTTTTTGGTTTCTCTTGAATTTTGTGTTAGCATCACCTTAAGAATTCTTACTATTGGTAGGAAAAATTGCCCCTGTTTGGACAAATATCCATAGCAGTTAAAGCTCTAACTTGGACATACCCAAGTTAGTAAATCTGCTGGAAAACAGAAGAGCAACTGGCAGACAGAAGTGGTACACAGTATAGCCTAGACAGTGTTTAGCCTGGACAACTAGCCTTGCCCAGTTTATAGTATTTTCTAGGCTAGCTATTCTAGTCACGGTGTATTCTAGAATTTTATTTGCATGTGTGTGTGGTCACCCACACATACAGATACATATTACCTTTAATTTTAGTGGTTTAGACTAGCTGGGTTTTCAGAAGTTACTTCTCTGCCAAATTTGTTGTAGTCTCCACTCCCTTCAAATTTTTTAAAATTTGATTTTATGCCCTAGTAAGTCACCCTCTTTATAAAAAGTTAAATATATAAAAGTTGTATTGGCAAGGTGCTGCAGCAGCCCAGTAAACAAACCTGACAAGCTAAGTTTTTTACTCACCAAGAGTAAGGTCTTTCTCTATTCTGACCAATGATGTTACTATAAACTTACAAGTATTCCTTTTGTTCTTTGATTTGTATTATTACGTTTGATTCTAATCATCATTACTGTGGTTAGTATGTTAAGGTAAAATCTTAAAAATGGTCAGGGTTATCTCTGAATACATTTGTTAATTTATTTTTCTTTCCATTCAAGACAAACTTTCATTGGAAGGAATAGTGGTACAAAGAGCTGAATGCCGACCTGCGGCCAGTGAAAACTACATGAGATTAAAAAGGTTGGTGTTCTTTAAGATAATACCCTCTATTTCCTTTTGGGGATTGAAATACGTATATTAGATTGCTTCTTAACTGCATGAAAACTGTGGCTATGTTGAAAGTGTTTTCTTCAAAGGCTGTTTTACTTTAAAACTTTAATTTTTACATTAAGAACAAACTTCTAGTTATAAAATAATTAAGTCCTGGGGGTACCTGGGTGGCTCAGTGGGTTAAAGCCTCTGCCTTCGGCTCAGGTCATGATCTCAGGGGCCTGGGATCAAGCTACACATCAGGCTCTCTGACTACTTGTGATCTCTGTCAAATAAACAAATAAAATCTTTAAAAAATAATAATAATAATTAAGTCCTGGGGTTATAATGTACAGCATGGTGACTATAGTTAATATTACTGTTTTGCATATTTGAAAGTTGTTAAGAGAATAGATCTTAAAAATTCTCATCACAAGAAGTAAATATGGTGACATCATGTTAACTAGACTTATTGTGATCATTTTGCAATATATATATTTCAAATCATTATGTTGAATACCTGAAACTAATGAAATGGTATATGTCAATTATACTTCAATTTAAAAAAAAAACAAAACAAGTAAGTTTCTTTGGCAAGGGAATTTTCAGAACCTGGCTGTGTATTTGGGTTGTTTTAAGCTACTCTTTTTTTTTTTTTTTTTAAGATTTTATTTATTTATTTGAAAGACGGAGATCACAAGTAGGCAGAGAGGCAGGCAGAGAGAGAGAGAGAGGGAAGCAGGCTTCCTGCGGAGCAGGGAGCCCGATGCGGGGCTCGATCCCAGGACCCTGAGATCATGACCCGAGCCAAAGGCAGCAGCCCAAACCACTGAGCCACCCAGGCGCCCCTTAAGCTACTCTTTTAATATAACCTGGAGTGAAACTTTTTATACTTCTTTTTATACTAGTCAACATTATAGATCTTGATTCTCTAAACACATGTAATGTATTTGTACTATCTTATTTTTAAAGGCCATACTTTTTGCATAATGAAGTTTCTAAAATACTATACAGTATAAAGCAAGTATAGTTGCTAGAATATCATCCTTTTCTCTTGATTTACAGAGAACTTTTTATAAACTTACTACTTTGTTAGAGATTTCACATTAGATCCTCCCTCCCCCAGTGTTGTATATGGTTAACATTTTGTAATTAATATTTGAAGAGAATGATTGCAAATTCTTGGTACTCTTATTTTTTGACTTTCAGAGAGGAATTTTCTAAAACCATGAAGGCTTTTTTAATTTTAAGTAACTCTACACCTCCTGTGGGGCTCGAACTCACAGCCCCAAGATTGAGAGTCATGTGCTGTATTAACTGAGCCAGCAAGGCACCCCTTGTTTTATACTTTATATTGAATGTGTTTCAGCTTTGTGTACTTCAGAATTGTAAGTTTGTTCATTCAGCACTACTGTGTGAAAGAGTAGTGAACAAAACAAGCAAAACTCTCTGCCCTTGTGGAACTTAAATTTTAGCAGATTATAACTATCCAGAGCTCATAATGGGGAGCACACTGTTTGGGTGCTAGCGGTAGCCTCTCTGGATAGCAGGGTTCTCACAGCTGGAAGTAGCTGCTTGAGGGGCGCCTGGGTGGTGCAGTTAGTTAAGCATCCAGTGCTTGGTTTCAGCTTAGGTGGTGATCTCAGGGTCTTGGGATCATGCTCCATGTCAGGCTCCCCGCCCAACTTGGAGTCTGCTTAAAGATTCTCTCTCCCTTTCTCTCTGCCCTACTCCCCCGCCACACGTGCGCATGTGCTCTCTCTCACTCTCTAAAACAAATATATAGATCTTTAAAAAAAAAAAAAAAGGCTGCTTGAGCTGGATCCTCTATAATGCCACATCATCTTTTTAATTTCCCTCTTTTCTCAATTAGATTAGAGTGTGTCTCTCAGGAACGAAACAAAGACTATTTTCTTGTCCAATAATTCTTCATTTAAATGCCTCCCCAGGACAAGGAAAAGGATGACAATATGAAAATTTTTTATAACTGAAAATAACTTTGGAACACAGGCAGGAGGTGTTTCTGTCTTTGTGTTTAGCCTATGAAGTTGATCATACAGTGTGTGTTTTTGAACACTTACCATCTTCAAATAACCAGTGAAATTGCAAAGTACAAAATCTGGTTACTGAGCTGCTTGCCAAGATCTTTTTTTGTGGTCCTAATTTTCTTTAAAGGTTTGTAAAGATTTCTGATGGTGAGATTAGGCAGGTTGCCTGTTGTGTTAATGAAATGGCTGCTTTTTTTCTTACCAAAAATTGTTCAGCCTTTGAGTGGGCTAAGAGACCAGCCATTACATATTTCAGTTACTTAAGTGACTTAAGGAAACAGGGTGATTCAGGAGATGATAATCATGTGAGTTTCATAAAATAGACGAAACATGACATGTCTTTAAAGATGCACTCATATAAAGACTTGGGGAGGACATTGGGGAACTCTGTGTGAGCCTGGAATGCGGGATTGTTTGAGGCAGAACAAACAGAATCTCCACCCTAAACCTCTGCTTTGACCTCCAAACTTGGATACTCAAGAACCTGGTTGAATGTCCACTAGACATTTTAAATACATGAAAAACTGTTCTCCAAGGCTTTCCCCCAAAACCTGCTCTACCAGTGGTCCTTCTCATCTGAGTTAGTATAAACTCTGTTCTCCCGTTTTCTTAGTCCAAAAATCTTGGTGACATTTTTGAATCCTCTTTCACACACACATATCCAGTGTGTCAGAAAAATCTTACTGACCGTACCTTTAGATTACTACACATCTACAAGTCTGTTTCTCACCACCCACGTGATCTGCCATGAAGTTTCACCTAGATCACTGCAGTAGCCTCCTAGCAGCATTCCTTCTGTCTCCGCCCACTCTGGTCTGCTGCCAGCACAGGAGTCAGAGCAGTTCTTCCCGAATCTGTCAAGTCATGCCATTCCTTTGCTCACTGGTCAGTCACAATGCTTCCTTCATTACTCAGAGTAAAATTCAAGTCCTTCCAGTTCTCTGCAGGGATCGACATGATCATGCTTCTACTTCTTCCCACTTCTCCCCATCCTTAGCTTCTCTCCCCTCATTCCCCCTTTACTTACTCTGAGCTCCTAGCAGTCCTGAGCACTCTAGGCACTTCCTTATCAGGGCCTTTACACCAGATTTTCTTTCCTACTGGGAACATCCTTTCTGCAGATAACTGCATGGCTCACTCCATGCCTCTTTCAAGTCTCTTCTAAGATTCTGCTTTTCCAATAAAAGTCTCTTCTAAGATTCTGCTTTTCCAACCTACTTCTTTCTATACTTGTATTTTCTTACAGACCATACCACTCGTAATATACTATGTAATTTACTTGTATTTATTGCCAGCTTTGCACTAGTATAGTTTAAACTTCCATGGTTGGTTCTTTGGTGTGTATGTGTGTGCATGGACACATGTGCACACAGTCATCTATTTTGTTCATTTATACACACACACAACCCTAGATGTTTAGAATAGATCATGACGGGGCACCTGGGTGGCCCAGTCGGTTAAGCATCTGCCTTTGGCTCAGGTCATAATTTCAGGATCCTGGGATGAACACTGCATCTGGCTCTCTGGCAGGGAGTCTCCTTCTTCCTCTCACTCTGCCCTTCCCACGCACTCCCTTTCCCCCACTCATGCTCACACTCGCTCTCTTGTGCATGCTCTCTCCCCCTCTCAAATAAAATTAAAAAAAAAATAGTTCATGACATGTAGGTGGTCAGTAAGTATTTTTTTGAGTGAATAAGTGGCAGGAGATAAGGTTTAAAATATTGAAAATCTTTATATTCTTGCTAAATTATCTGTTGAGTCTTAATATGCTTTGGTGAGGAATTTGGACTCTGTGCTGTGGCTGTTAGGGAGGCACTGAAGAATTTGAAGCCATATGGAAAGCAAAGAGATTTCTGTTTTTGATAGGTCATCCTGGCCATAATGTAAGACCAAAAGCAGTGAGGTAAGCTAGAGGCTGATGTAATAACCCAGGTACAAAATGTCTAAGTGACTAAACAAAGTGGTTCTAATCAGAAGGGAAAAGAAAGACAAAGTTTTGAGGCTATTTGGAGGTAGAGTTGATAGGACTTAGGAACCCATCTCATACTTAAGTGGTCATGGGACAGAGGATTTCTCTAGGCCCAGACTGATGGTGGTGGCTCTTGTGTTGTGGCTTGGATGCACTTATTTTACGAATCCTCAGACTGATGAAGGGAGAGGGACCGGAGAGACCATAGAGTTTCCATGTCCATGTTAATGTAAATCTTGGTTGACAGTTTACATTAAAACTTAAAAAAGCAGAAAGTACTTAACCTGCAAGAAGAATAATGATGGGTAGATTAATCAAAATAGGAAAGTAATATAAGCTGTAAGTTGTATCTCATGTACAGCTGACATTTGAACAACAAGGGGTTGGGGTCTCCACCCTTTGCACAGTTGAAACTCTGCATTTCACTTTCGGCTTCCCAAAACCATGACTAGTAGCTGCTGTTGACTGGAAACCTTACCAATAACATAGTCAGTTAACACATATTTTGTATGTTATATGTATTATTACTGTATTCTTACAATAAAGTAAGCCAGAGGAGAAAAAAACGTTAAGAAAATCATAAGGAAGAAAAAATACATTTATGGTACTGCACTGTAAAAAAGAAAAATCCATATATAAGTGGACCTGTGCAGTTCAGACTTACACCATTCAAGGGTCAACCTGTATTTTGTTTATCATCACTTAACATTTTCACATGTGTCATGAGATCATTGAGGTAAGACTCAATTTTAAAAAATCACTAGTTAACTGTTCTTGCTCCAGAGAGTTTAGAGTTGTTTGTTTTTTAAGATTTTATTTATTCATTTGAGAGAGAGAGAGCATGAAAGGGGAGAGGTCAAAGGAAGAAGCAGACTCCCTGCTCAGCAGGGAGCCTGTGATGAGACTTGATGCCAGGACTCCAGCTGATGGCAGCTGAAGGCAGTCTCATAAGCAACCAGGTTGGCACAGCCACCCAGGCACCCTATAATCTGTGTGTGTGTGTGTGTGTGTGTGTGTGTGTGTGTGTGTGTGTGTGTGTGTTTTCCTTCAGGTTCGGGAGTTTACAGTTTTTGAAACTGAAGGAAAACACACACGCGCGCGCACACACAACCAGATTATCCAAAACGTCTGTTTACTGACCGGATAGTTGCGGGAATAGAAATATAGTGGTGCTTTTGATCAGTGGACAGGCAGATATCCCGATGGAGGTGACATCAAAGTAGAAGTGTTTGAGAACAGAATTGGCAGGTCAGTATTTAAGATACCTGGCACCTGGATATTTCACACATACACTCCAAGGTTTTCAGGGCCTCCTTCTGACTGCCTGGTCCCGTATAATGGTATTTGAGTTTTTGGATAATCTGGCTCTTGTCTCACTTTTTGGCTGTATTTTTAGCTGTTCTCCTTTTGATACACATAATCTAGTTGTGTCACACTACACATTGTTATCCTGGATGTGCTGGGCACTTCTAAGTTTTATGCTGCATCTTCTTCCTAGAATACCTCATCTAACTTCTGCCAGGATCCTTCTGAGCTTTTCAAATCAACCCACGTGTTACTTACTCAGTGAAACTTTCTCGTATCTTCTGAAACTCTGCACTCCAGTTAGGATCTGCCACTTCCTTTTCTACGTTCCCACATACTTACCTATTCAATTTAACGGTACATATAAATGTGTACATTTTCTGTTGTTTAGGCGTGCATTGTTGCATCTTCTCCAAGACTATGAACTTCGTAAGAACAGGGACTGTGGATTTTTCTTTATTTCTCCCTCTCTCTTATTTCCTTCCTGTTTGTATTCGGAACACTTAGCATAGTGCATTACAAATTATAAATACCCAGAAGTATTTGTGGGGTTGAAATAGAAAGGAATGGCAAAACTAGGTACAGAAATGTAGGAATCCGCAGCATTCAGCTTCTTAAATTTTTTTTTTTGACTCAGAGCTGCACTTGAAACCTGGACTGATTGACTTTTCAATTCATATATACATGCATATGTGCACACACACATGCGCATACATCCATACGTCCTTATCTTCCTTTGGGAGGGGGAAAGTGATTATAAAACAAATACAGAAGCATTTCATCAACAACAAAAAGTTTTTCAGAATATAAAGTTATAATTAAATATAACTTTAAATAATAACTTTAAAATAAATGTATTTTCCATTTACAGAGGACTAGAGGAGAGAGCCTTTTTATCAAAGAAGACCTTTCCCTAAATCAGTGTTTTTTTCTTTAACCATTGAGGTCTTACTATATAATATTTGCAGATAGTAGCTGAACTACACTGTTAGCAACATAATGTATATATTTACAAAGTATATTTTACACTTACATAAAATAATCTTTAAGAATGATTAGTGCTACTTTAGTGGGAATTTAATTTTAGTAATAAGTACTGTAGCTATCTGCTATTAAATTTTAGCCACAAGTTATGAACATAGACCATATTAAACATAAGTAAGATTCTCTTAGTTTGTAAGATTCTGTTATTCATTTAAAGGTGGAAATAAGTACTGCAGTAAATGCAAGGAATATATGAAGCCATCAGTCAATAAAATTCAGGACAAGAAAGAAATTAATCCTATGCTCTAATTTTCCTTTGTACAATCCTATCACATTATAAAATCCTGCAAGCATCCATTTAGCCACCAAGAAAAGCTAAAACACAAAAAGGAAAAAGTATTTCACAGCTTCTGTTACTTTTTCTTTACCTGATATACATTTGAATTGATCTAAATAATATTAGGAAATTTATTTTGAGTTGGTGAATGTAAATATATTTAATATCAACTCATATTTGACATACTAATTAAAATTTATGGGGTGCCTGGGTCCCTCAGTCAGTTAAGCATCTGACTCTTGATTTTGGCTCAGGTCTTGCTTTCAGGGGTTCTGGGGAACAAGCACTACGTGTTGGGCTCTGTAGAGAGTCTCTTAGAGATTCTATTCTTCTCCCTTTCCCCTTCCTCCTCCTCCATCTCTGAAAGTCATTTTAAATTATTTAATTAGTGTTTTATTAAGAGTAACTTTAGGGCGCCTGGGTGGCTCAGTGGGTTAAGCCGCTGCCTTCGGCTCAGGTCATGATCTCAGGGTCCTGGGATCGAGTCTTGCATCGGGCTCTCTGCTCAGCAGGGAGCCTGCTTCTCTCTCTCTCTCTCTGCCTGCCTCTCCATCTACTTGTGATCTCTCTCTGTCAAATAAATAAATAAAATCTTAAAAAAAAAAAAAAAGAGTAACTTTAAGCATCTTGAGGCTTTTTTTTTTGTCCAACATGGGGCTTGAACTCACAACCCTAAGATCAAGAGTTCTACACTGCACCAACTTAGCCAGCCAAGTGCCCCCTTGAGGCTTTTTTAATAGTCAAATGACAAATTACACACTCACCAAGCTTTTAATTCATGTTGTACTCTTTAAACTATAAAGGGACATAAAGATAATGTGTGTTTTCTTATAGAAAAGTCATAGTAATGGGAAAATATGTTACTTTTTACTTCTACATGTTTATGTCACCAACTGATCTAAAAATACTTGTCTCAGAATTTTTATTTGTAATTTTTTCAGTGTTTGTGGGCTTTCATCAAAAACCTAAGAAAAACCTTTCTCTTTGGGAACAGAATATAGACTACAGAAGAAAAAAATGAGTCTTCTTTCTATGCAAAGACACCAGATAGTAGGAAGCAACTTGTGATTCACTTTCTTGGGGAGAGGTTACCAGGCTGTACCTGCCTGGATTCCTGATGTTTCATATTATGGTAAAAAATGTCTTAGTATGTGTTATTATAAGGGAAGAGGAAAAGGACCCCTTCACTCAGTAGATCTTTATGTAATTTGTGGGTGATGTGATTCATGTGGGTGAACTAGACTCAGGCCCAAAGAAGTTTCTGCAAATAAAATTTTTTTCAATGCAATAACAACACTGAAGCATTTTCTTTTTTCCACATTTCAACAAGTATGTGGATATATTTAGTACTTGTAGTTTTGACTCTTTTCCATGTAAATTTTGTAAAGAATAATTATTTTGTAAATGATTTTTCTTACATAGTAGGATGAGTCTCTTACAGCTGTGTCCCTTTATATTTAAAAAATAAATGTAGGATGAATTACAAATAAGGTAATCATATAACCTATCGTTTAAAACAGATACTTTTGGGAAAGAAAGCAGCCACTAACCAGAGAAGACGACACCCTAAGACAGCAGTGCAAATCATCCCACATAAAATGGGGATGTCAGGTCAATATGAATAGCCTGGATACACTGAAATGCTAACTTTTAAAAATGGGAACTAAAAGATAAGAGTCAAATAATGAAAGTGCTGGTGCTTAGGAAATGTGTACAGTACCAGGAATTCTAGACTGGTTCGAACTGCTATGGCTGAGCATAAACTGTGTGCTTCCCAGTAGCCACACAATGTTGGGCATGCAGTGGTGCTGTGTTAATGTTTTCATATACATTTTTATATGAATTTTATTAAAATCAGTAATAAGCTAAAAGTAAGTTTTATTAAAAACCATTTTTCTTTTAATCCTCAATAAAATTTGAGGTCATAACAGCAACTCAGAATTCTATAAAGATAATTTCATGACCTGGGAAATATAATATTAGATTGTAGCTTTCTGGTAGTCTCATTTGAAACAGTTTTTGGTGAATGTTGAGGTTAAGGATTAATATATTTTTATCAGTATCAGTTAAGGTACTTTCATTTCCTATTAGAAAAGCCAGTGCGGAGGGGCTTGGGCGGCTCAGTCTCTAGGCATCCACCTTGGGCACGGGTCATGATCCCAGAGTCCTGGGATGGAGCCCCACATGGGCTCCCTGCTCAGCAGGAAGCCTGTTTTTTCCCTCTCCTATTCCCCCTGCTTGTGTTCCCTCTCTCGCTGTCTCTCTCTGTCAAATAAGTAAATAAAATCTTAAAAGAAAAGCCAGTGCAGACTTAAAAGAAATTCATTTCTTAATTAAATGAAAATTTCATTAAAAAATTAAAAATAAAAGGCTTAAAAATAGAAGAAACTCATTGACTCACATAAATAAAATCCAGTGGTATTGTGGGCTTTAGCCATGCTTTATCTAGACATTCTCAACATCATCAGTGCTGTAGCTCTTTTCCTAATGTTCTTTGGTCTTTCTCCAGCTTGACTGTCCTAAGGAACCCAGATGTATGATTTTTAAAATATGGAGCTATGTATCTTTTTTAATCAAAAAATTTTTTTAAACGCCAGGGAATAGGAAGTCCTTCTGAAGAGCTAACCCAAGAAGGCAGCTGGCCTTCTTTGCCCTAAGCATGCTGTTATTCTCACAGCCTTACCCCTGTACTGCTCCTTTTTAATTATCACCTTAAGTGAAGGATTATGTGAAAGGGGCTGATGTCATCATTAAAATACAGTTTTTAAGCACATTATAAATAGACAGCTGTAGTAAAAGTGCAGAAATACCATTGCAGTAAAACTACCCAAAAAAGGTAGGCAAAGTGTTTTACCTAGAATGTTTTTTTTTTAAAGATTTTATTTATTTATTTGACAGAGAGAGATCACAAGTAGGCAGAGAAGCAGGCAGAGAGAGAGAGGAGGAAGCAGGCTCCCCGCTGAGCAGAGAGCCCGATGCGGGACTCAATCCCAAGACCCTGAGATCGTGACCTATGCTGAAGGCAGCGACTTAACCCACTGAGCCACCCAGGCACCCTAGAATGTTTTTTTTTTTAACAGAAACAGTTCCTCATAGGGAGTGTTATTTGGAGGAGGAAGACTTCTTAGTCCTTGATAACAATCTTTTTTAAAAAGAAGAAGAAGAAGAAGAAAATCTTTGGGAGATTACCCTGTAAGAATGCCTCCATTTCCTCTGAAGAGCCATTAACAGCTGTTGTCCCCAGCATTGAGCTGTAGACTACACCTGAAGATTTAGTATTCTGATGAAAGAAGGATTTCCAAATGATTGTAAAAGCTATTGGGAATATATATAAAGAATTAAAACATTGGCATAATTTTTACTTTATTATTTTTTATAAAGATTTTTCTTATTTGAGGGAGAGAGAGAGCATGAGTAGTGGGGAGAAGGAGAAACAGCTCCCCACCCTTGAGCAGGGAGCCTGCTTCAGGGCTCAATCCCAGGACCCTGGGATCATGACCTGAGCCAAAGGCAGACATTCAGCCAGCTTGAGACACCCAGGCACCTCCCCCCACAACTATTGGCGTAATTAAACAACAAAGTTTTCATCTGATTTCCTTCTTTCGAATTCTCTGGTATTTTCACTGGAAGAAAGAGGAGAGGAACTTTCTGAGTAGGTATTGCCTCAGTGTAAGCATCTCTTGTCTTTGGAGTTCCATAGCCCCTCTGCCTGTTCTCTTGGGGTTCTGGCCCCTTCTTAGTCTGCTGCCATTCCACCTCAAATGGGCATTGTTTTAAAACTGGCCACTTTGACACTTGCCAGATGTATCCTGTGCATTCTTCCACTGTCTGCTGTGCTCTGTTCCTGGTTTTCTGCTTGCCAGACTCCTTATTGTCCTTTAAGATTCCATTCAAATGTGAAATGTCACCAACCATTTTTTTCCACACAGAATAATCACCATCTCCACCAAGCTCCTGCTATATTTTTTCTAATAAACCACTAATCACATTTTGCTTTTTATTAACTTTATTTATCTCTACTAGATAGTGAGCTCCTTGAGATCAGGAAATATATCTAATCTTTGTTCTAACAGCTTTATGTTCAGTAAATTCTCATAAATGACCAAAAATAAAAATTTTAAAGTTACGGATTTACTGTTATACCATGATTAGTGACTCTATTAAGAATTAATACTTTTTAAAAAATGCATTTAGCTGTGTTTAAATTTAAATTCTAAATCCTGAGAAGCAGTACTGGCATGTGGTGGTGTTTGTACAAAGCCTCAGAGCTTTGCAGGATAAAAATACCTTCGTACACAATTTGTCTTTGTTCACTCACAGTTGAAAATCAACAGGGCTCACCTTCGGTAAAACTGTGAAGTAGGGAAAGTTTATCTTTATTATCCAGGCATCTTCTTTTATCATTCCTTTCCCCCTTAGTAATGTCTATCTTTAGGTACCTACTTTTTATCATATTCTGATCTTTTCTAGTCTCTCAATTCTGAATACATTTTAAGAATGAATAGGCATCAAACTGGGTATTTGATTTTAAACCTTTTATTACCACATGTGAATAATAACCATTAGATTACCTGTTCAAAGTATTTGAGTAGGCACTTTTTTATTTTATGGGAAAGGAAGAAAAATCATTGAAATTACACCATGTATAGGTTGGCCCTAAACACAAAATCTGAGTAGTCCTTTTAGTTTGTGGTGGGACTTGTCACCAGGACAACCATCTCTGCTTCCTGGGCTGAGTGGGTAGATCTGGCCTGCTTGCATTTGTTGAAGATTTGTTGGGAGGATTTAAAACTTGCTGCTGAATGCGACCCACAGAAGTGGTCAAATTCCCTTAGGCAGGATTAGCACCATCACTAGTCCATATAGTGTCTTTGTACAAACTTGTAAAAGACGATTCTTCCTTTAGTGTTTTTTATTTTTGTCAGGGAATCATGGCAATTTACATATTTCGTTGAACAAGACATTATTGCCATTTTCCAGAAAATTGTCACAAGAATTATACAAATATTTATCCTCTCTTTGAATGTGCTCCATCAGTGTGACCCTGTGGTGCACTGCAAAATGGGCCAGCCTGGGAATGAACGGCACTCCCTTATTTGCTGCAAGCCCAGATGTCCATTTTTCTTACTAGTTGGCTTGTCTAAGCCAATCTAAGTTGCTTATCTGGTCCTTGTAGGCACTGAAATTTTCAACCCTTGGTCTGTGGTTTCATGAAGCACTTGAAGAATAAGGACATGTAGCACATGTTTCTTTGTTAGGGAATCAGGATCCCACTTATCATTTAGTAATTGAATCAGCAGGAATGATGATAATCAAGTCTTTAACTCCTAGGAAGTACTAATTTAGACTTTGAGATGACTATGCTTTAAATATTCTTAACAGTTTTCTAAAGTACAAGATCTTCCTTATAAACATCATATAGACTGTCCTTCTTGCTTGAGACTCTTAATGAAGCTTCCATGGGATATATTATAAAGAAAACTTAAATTTAAAAAAAGATTTTTTAAAAGATTTTATTTATTTGTTTGACAGAGATCACAAGCAGGCAGAGAGGCAGGCAGAGAGAGGAAGGGAAGCAGGCTCCCTGCTGAACAGAGAGCTTGATGCAGGGCTCGATCCCAGGACCCTGGGATCATGACCTGAGCCGAAGGCAGAGGCTTTAACCCACTGAGCCATGCAGGTGCCCAAGAAAACTTGAATTTTAAGAAAGAATTCTAGATATAAGTAGAGAAAGAGAAAACATTGTTTAAAAATTTTTTTTAAAGACTTCCTGGTTAAGGGTGGTGGGGGCAAGGGGGTACACACGCCTGCGTGGCTCAGTTGGTTAAGCACATCCAACTCTTGAGTTTGGGCTCAGGTCATGATCTCAGAGTCATGAGATCTAGCCCCACGTTGGGCTCTATGCTGGGCATGGAGCCTACTTGGGTTTCTCTCTCTCTCTCCCTCACTCTCTAACTAAATAAATAAAGTTACTCAGTCAGTCCGCCGAGGGGAACTGATTTTCAGGTAGTACAGCTTAGCCTGCATGGTGGGCTGCCCACTCTTAAATGGCTTCATGTTCTATTAGATGTTCAATTTAAATCTTCTTTGCATTTTCACAAATAAAAAACTGAGTTAAGTTAACTGCCCGGGCTCACAGTTTGTGAATGGCAAAGCTGAAATTTGAGCCCAGATTCAGTTGATTCCAGTACATTAGATGATTGGGAACATCTTCTGGCCTTAATATTTTCAAAAGCTTACGTGGCTTTTCAGTAGGAAAGGGAAGGGAGTTTGTTCTCTTTTTCTCTCTCTTGTAGAGGAAGATCCTTATCCTATTGCCCTGCAACTTAAACTACTATTGTTAGTACCATGGTTCTGTTATATTATAAAATAAATAGGATAACATTTTCAGGATTTGTAGAAGATATCTTATGGCTTCATTGTTTCATTTTAGAATTTTTGTCGAGTTTCAGCTCCTACAACTTAAAAATGAACTTTGATAGCATAATTTAATTTCAAAGCTCTGTATATCTGCAGGGGAGAGGAGAATCTTCAATGATTTTACATATCTGTGGAGTTCATTATTTTACTTTTGGGAAGTTTATGTGAATTCTGTAATGCTTTGGGTAGTTCTGATGCACTAGTAGTTGTGCTGTTTTGAAGATGTACTTCTCTAGAATGGGTCCTAGTATGAGAGTTGCTACATACTGTGTACTGATTTTTTTTTTTAGCCCTTTGAAGGCCTCAGAATGTCCAAAACCCTTTTCTCATAATGCGTTATATATTTGAGGAAAACGGAAAGGATGGCATTAATAATAATGATAATGTTCAGGCCAAAACTTGTCAGACTGAAAAACAGTAGGCTTGTAGGGAAAATAGAGGAAGGTGTGGGCATATATAAATAAGCTTATATAAAACAAAACATGCCAGCAAATGGTATTTCCACTAAACTGCAGCTCCCTGAGTACAAGACTTTTTGTCTGCTTTTTTGGCTGGTGCATCTCTAATGACTGGAAGAGTACCTGGCACCTAGTAGGCTCACAGTAAATACTAGTTGAATGAGGAAGGAATGAAAGGTATACGACTTAGGTTTTATGCCTTTTATTGGGCGGGCTGCCCAGGACTTTGATCACAATGAGTCATTTCTTTTTAAGCTGTTACATGCCAAGTTGATTTATCTACTTCTGTTACTTCCCCATATTTCATAGCTTCAAGGTGTTATTTATTACTCACTTGTTCAACAGATATATATTAATCATTAAGATACATATTAAGCATCTAATGCACCTATTATACTAAGCAGTGTTAGCACTTAAAGGAAACCAGAGCTTATCTGTTTTGGGAAATGGATCATAGATGGGTATTGAATAATAATTTAGGGTAGCGTATTGTTGTATACAATATGAGAAGTTGACACAGGCAGTAAATACCAGGATTCAGAAAATACTGATTTGATGAAGTCAGTGAAGAGAGTCATAGGCTTTGAATAGATAAAGAGGAGGAGGAAGAAATTCTAGGAGGATCATGCACATCAAAATCTGGGATAAAGCAATTGGAGTGTTTTAGGGAATGTAGTGGGTCTGCCTGGTAGGCTTAGTACATGGAGAGCTGACTGAAGGGTGTTACAGTGTTGTCATGAACAGGTAGATGATCCACTGGAGTGCCTGTCACTCAGAGGGAGGTTCTTAGGTATCCTTCAGGGTTCTGTCTTCAGCATATTTTCCCTTGGTCAGTGTGACCCTCTTTGATTTTCATCTGGCCTTTGTAGTCTTGTAGCTTTTACTTATCTCTTGAACTCTAGCCCTCCTATGTTGTCTTGCTAAGTGATCCCCCCCCCTTTTAAAAATATATACACAACAACTCTGGAATTTGTATTTCCAGCTTAGACCTCTCTTTGGACCTTCACACCCATGTATTTGCCACAGTTCACTGGAAAGCTCCCCTTGGATGTCTCACAGACCACTTAGCTTCACATACCTGAAATTGAATTCCTGGTTGTTACCCACCTTCCCACCCCTAATGCAGGTCTTTCTCCAGTCTTCCCCATTTCTACTTAGTTACTCAGATTAATAAACAACCTGGGAGTTATCCATGATTCCTCTTCTCGTGACAAGACACAGCCAGGCCATCTTCCAGTTCTGTCAGCGGTGCCAGCACTGCACACGCTGACCTTCACTGCACACGCTACTACACAAGTCTGAGCTGCCTTCTTCACTCACCTAAATTTAGGACCAACTACGTAATTTGTAGGGACTGTTGCAAAACAAAATTCTACAGTCCCTTATTAAGTTAAGAATTTCAAAAGTGACAGCATTGCATCAGATCAAGTTAAGACCCTTCTACGTGTGGGCCCAGTGCACCATAGACTGCTCCTGCCCCTGCGACTGGCTCTGCTATCACAGAGCCTCCTAACTAGTGACTCCCTGCTTCCCCCTGTGGGCCATTCTTCACACAGCCTCACTAGCATAGACGAGATCATACCGCTTCCCTACTTAGCATGTGCAAGATCCTGTATGTCTGCCTTCCAAACTCTGTGTCCTTGGATCCTGAAGCTTCTTCATCCTCTTCTCCCACCGTACCCTGTTCCCATTCACTAGACAGAAGCCAAAATGACCTCTTCTTGGTCCCTCAGAACAAGACCCATCTCCAGGCTCCTCTTTCAGTCTAAGCACAAGTCTTTCACTAGATCTTATCCTCCTTTCCAGTTCTCAGGTCATATGTCACCTCCTCTGACAGGCCTCTCCTGACCACTCCTAGGTGAAAGAGTATAGCTACCTCCCCATCCCACCACCACAGCCTAGTTACTTGCCATGCCATGACTTTATTGTATTTTTAGCACTTATTACTGTATGGCACTATCTTTATTATTCATTAATTATTACCATTGACTGTATTCCTGTCACCTAGCATGGTTCCTGCCACTTGGTGATGATGAATAAATAATTGTTTCATGAATGAATGTTTTTCATAATCCTTTTAGCCTCTTATATTTTGGAGATTTATCTGAAGAGCAACAGGTTTATTTTTCCTTTGTTAGATTCTAATCATCTTTTATTTGTTGAATTCTTATAAAATTGAATTACTTATGTTTAATTTGCAAATATTCCAAGCTTAATTTTAAAATGCCAAATTATTTTCTCTTTAAAATGGCATAATTCTGAAATGACACATACTTACCTGTATTGTAGCTTGGACAACCAATTAAAGATGCTATTGCCCATTAAAGCTGATGTTGATACCATAGAGAGAGCAGAGTTCCTCTCCCCACCCCCATCAGTATTTTACACCATAATATCGAAGGTTTCACAGCCCAAAGCTTCACAAATGTGTGTAAACCCATTCATTGGGTAGCCACTGAGCACCCATTATGTACCACACACTCAGGAACAAAAGATGAGTAAGCCATTTTTCCTGCCCTTGAATTGCTCACTGTAGATAATTCTTTCTTTGATATGCAGCATTCTGTGTAGTTTCAAAAAGAAAAAATTACTCAGTCTGCTTCATGAACTATACTTGATCTTCTAGCTTTTAAACGTGAACGCCCAACCCAAAATAATTCAGTTGTTATAGGAGAAACACTGTCATACACATACAGTTTGTGAGGCGAACATGAATATGAAATATTGTAAAATTAATTTACAAATCTGTTGTTTACCAGTACTGTCTGGTACACACAACAATTGTGGAGAGGGTGGGTGTGTTACAGCCAAATGCTATTGTTAACAGAATTTGCAGTACTTCCCACATAATTACATTGACTGCCATATGGCATTTTATTGCAGTTCATTTAAATTACAAGGAGTTTATACTTCTGTTTGTGTTCTCTTTAGCGCCTTTCAGTAGCACTGTTTTTTATACTACATACTTTAGATATCCCTTTGTCGTAAAAAAATTATCTTTTAAGATGAACGTAATTTGTAAAATAGAGCACCATGACTTTTCTCGAAATAGTCCCCATGTGGATTCTAAATGGTAACTAAATGATTGCGTATATGCTGTACAGTTCCCTGAATCTTGCTAATCATACCAACAAAACAATAACTGAATTTTTTTTTTCAAGAACATATTATTCTGAAAATTATCTCATGTTGGTTAAGTACATTAGCGTCTTTTTCCTTCCTGGAACTCTAGAGGAAGGAGTTGTTTCTAACGGTTATTTTCTAGATAGCTACTACTCGGTTCTTTTTAAAAGTTCGTAGCTTTAAATAATTTTTTTTTAAAGATTTATTTATTTGGGGGGGTAGTGTGTGTGTAGTGGGGAGGGGTAAAAGGGTGAGAGAGTCTCAAGCAGACTCTGTGCTGAGCATGGGGCCTGACTCAAGGCTCAATCTCACAACCCGAGATCATGACCTGCGCCAAAGTCAGGAGTCAGATGCTTACCTGACAATGCCACCCAGGCGCCCCACTTTAAACAATTTTTGATTAGCTTTAGAATGAAAATCGTTCTGAAATAATGTTACATATTATACCTACATCCATATCTCATATACAAAGTCTGTTGGGAATGTAATCTAGCCTTCTCTTTAACTTCATTTTTCTTTTGAACACCTGTTTTGAGTTCTATAGTAGATACCTTCAGATCCTGTCAAAAAGAGTAGCATCATTTACCCTTTCCCCAGATGACCACAAAGTACTATGCTTTTTTGTGAGTTTATTTGCTTGTTTTCATATATTTTTCACCCCCCTCTTAACAGTTCTCATTTTGTCATGTTCATGGTGTTACAATCTGCTGCTGCCCCTCTCTTCATTCTGATTTAGTGTTTTTAATTTCCTGTGAGCTAGGAAACCAGTTTTACAATTCTGTTAAAGTAAATAATGTGTGCAAAGAGTAGCCTGAATAGACTCTGAGTGAAGGTCTAATGGGCTTGTCTATGAGTCAAGTGCCCAGAGCTGTCATGCTTGGCCTCGTGACATCTGTTTTGGTTGCTGAGATGTTCTTTTTTGCTTCTTTCCTAGTTCTTGTTAGGGCAGATGTCACTACCTAATAAATAGAAAATAAGTAGAATATCTCATTTTGGGACCTTTTCCTTGGGTCAGTTGGTCCTTGTTAACATGATACACTTGAAGCATCTATCTGAAACTCAGATATTTAATTAAGTTTTGCTAATTAAATTCCCTGACATCTTTCCAAGTGCTTTGCTATGATACTGAGTCATGCAACTAAATGAACTCTTGTTAAGCTATTGATTGCCAAACCTTGTTTCTCTGCTCTTTATTCAAATTTCTGTCATGGATGAAGCTTACAGTTTAAAAATCAGTTGGTTGTTGACAACGTAGCAAGATACTCTGCAGTCAGTCCCAATGTCCATTCATTAAACCTTCAACATACATTCTGGGATACCTTCTTTTTCAGGCATTGTGTTAGGCACTACACTTACAGTTAACAAGAAAGACAGGGTTTCTGTGATTATGGCTTTCAGTGGTACCAAATCTTTCTTAAACTTCAACATATGTATGCAGATCACCTGAGAACTTCATTTAAAAATGTTGGGCCAAGGCCCCAGAGTTTTTGACTCAATAGGTCTTAAGTTGGTACTAGAAATAAGTACTGTTCATGGGCACCCTGATGATTCTAAGGTAATGGTTGTCCAAGCACATTTTGAGAAATTCAGATCTCACAGATGAGGAATCCTTAACAAGGTGTACAGTTTCCAAGTAATACATGGACCCAAGCAATGTAATGCTGTATTTTAACCTGATTGCTAGTTCATCTGTAAACGGTCTCAAACACGTTTTGTTTTTTTTTTTTTAAAGATTTTATTTATTTACTTGAGAGAGAGACAGTGAGAGAGAGCATGAGCTTGGAGAAGGTCAGAGGGAGAAGCAGACTCTCCATGGAGCTGGGAGCCTGATGCGGGACTCGATCCCGGGATTCCGGGATCATGACCTGAGCCGAAGGCAGTCGTCCAACCAACTGAGCCACCCAGGCATCCCTCAAACACGTTTTTTAAATCATTGGCTTATGTTTTTACCTGTTCCCTTTATGTTGAGTTGAAATGACTGGAAACTATGATTAAATCGAAGTGTGGTAATTTCTTATCTCTTAAATAACCCACCAACAAATTAATCTTTTCCGTAAGAATAACATTGCCCTATGGCAGGCTGCCTCCCAAAGACCACGGATCTTTGACAGCAACAGCAAAGATAAAACATTTCCTCCCAACAGCTTCTTTCAAAATAAAATGTCCTTGAATGCACAAGAAATCCTTGTCAGTGGTTGTCTCCAGGGAGGAAGATATAGGGGAGATCTGGGGGTGACTTGTATTTAATCCCTATGCTTTTGCATGTTAAACATTTTATACCATGTGACTGCATTAATTAATCCAAAATAAATTTGAGGAGGTAAGTCATGGCTATTACCACAGGTCTAGAAGTACACTGTTGGTCACTGTTTCACTGTAGTGGCCTCCTAAGTCTACCTTTCTTTTGGACACCTTCTCCATCAGCATATCCTAGAGGGTGGAGCCCTTCCTCTACTGAGCACTTTATTCCAATGACTCCTTTCTTCTTCAGAGGTTTATGGTACCACCTTACCATAAGCTTCATTCTTAGACATCCTAGAGTCTGTTTCTACTTCACTGGTCTAGTTTTATGTCCGAAAGGTGC
Organism: Mustela nivalis; assembly: GCF_964662115.1. Classification (NCBI taxonomy): domain Eukaryota; kingdom Metazoa; phylum Chordata; class Mammalia; order Carnivora; family Mustelidae; genus Mustela; species Mustela nivalis. The sequence goes on along the minus strand of NC_139034.1, from coordinate 33,784,685 downwards.
TATTTTAATTATTGTGGCTTAATAGTGCATGTTAATGCCCAGCATATTATGAACTGCATTACTGTTCCTTTGAAAATTTTTCTTAGTTTGGGACGCCAGGGTGGCTCAGTGGGTTAAAGCCTCTGCTTTTGGCTCAGGTCATGATCCCAGGGTCCTAGGATCGATCCCCGAATCAGGCTCTCTGCTCAGCAGGGAGCCTGCTTCCCTTCCTCTCCCTGCCTGCCTCTCTGCCTACTTAAATAAATGAAAATTTTTTTTTTAAAAAAAAGGTACTTAATTAGCATATAAAATTTAGAGTATTATATAAATGTACATATCCGTAGTTGTTATTCTCTTAAAAATGTGAAATAAAACTTCTCTGCCCTTAAGTTCCTGAGCTTATTGATCAGAGATACACAATAACTTTAAAAAAATATACGCAGGGGCGCCTGGGTGGCTCAGTCAATTAAGCATCTGCCTTTGGCTCAGGTCATGATCCCCGGGTCCTGGGATCGAGACCCTCATCGGGCTCCCTGCTTTGTGGGAAGCCTGCTTCTCCCTCTCCCACTCCTCCTGCTTGTGTTTCCTCTCTCACTCTGTCTCTCTCTGTCAAATAAATAAATAAAATCTTAAAAAAAAAATACTCAGTTTGGGTTTATTAAAACTCTTCCATGGAAGAAACAAAGTTGAGCGTTGAGGAGCCTAGGTTGTAAGGCTGGGCAGTTTTTCTAAATACGCATATGCATATTTGAGAATGTATGCATATGTTGCATAGGCATATGCATATGTGAAAACTACCAAATTGTTGCACAGGCATATGCCTATGTGAAAACCACCAAATTGTACACGACAGAAATCAGCTCCCTTTATAACGGTTATACCTCAGTTAAAACTGTTTTAAAGTATCACAAACTTTTGCTTGAGTTAGGTTTCCTCTCTGATAGTCTTGCCCTTTTTTTCACTTTCATTAAAGATTGCTATTATAGTTTTTGCTAGTGGGCTTTAAAGGAGTATGGAGGAACATAGTACCTGACAGGTAATAGATACTCTGAATGTCTTCAATGGACTGTAATTGAGTAACATACTGATTATTTTCCTTGTTGAACTTGACGCTTGCAGCACTGGCTTTGGGTGGCTGTGGGAGGACTGTAGTCCAGTAAGAGCCGCCAGAGAGAGAGGTGAGTGAAAGATGAGGGAAATAGAGCAAACACATAGAGAGTAAGGGGCTGCTTTGCTTGGAAGGTGAAGGCCCAGAGAGGAGTTTGCCATGCACACTGGGAGTGAAGGATAGGAAAGAAGGTGGCACATTCCAGGAGTGGTGAAGAATCCTTAGAAGTTCAAGAGGCTCTTATGTTCCATTATTTGTATTGCCCTCTCCACCAGCTTGTAGCTCTTTCATGTTGGTTTCTTTCACGGTACCTCATTCTGGGCCTAGCTTGTATTAGGTCTCCAGAACCCTCTGGAATTCAGCATCATAGGCACGCTTACCGTATGTATGCACATACCATTCTGCCCTTCTCTCACTGGTACCTGGTATCATGTAGCTTCTCTTCATCCCTTGTTTATTGTTGTCCCTGAGACCAGTCTCTCCTTACCCTGGTTCATTCTCCTTTTTGTGGTCAGAGTTAATTTTCATTTTAAAGTGAGCCCTTTCCCATAGTTACCCAGTTTTGACAACTGACTCGTAGCTTAGTTTGGCATTAGAGAGCTTCTGTAGCCTGACCTAACCATCTTTTACCATGTATTTTTCACCTCTTCTCCCCTCCCGCTCCCCCTCCCGTATTACCCCTCTTCTTCCTTCCCTCCTTCTCCCTCCTCCCCACTTTCCTTCTTTCTCCACCCTCTCCATTCTTGGAATTTGCCACCTTCTTTTCTGCCCCTCATACTGTCCCACTTTGTACAACAAACTCCTAGCTGGACCTTCACATCCCTGGAAAAAGCCTTTCCTTACTCCTCCAGGCAGTTGCCCTATGGGTCCCCATGTACTTGACTCTGGCTTTTACTATACACTGTTACTTACCTCTCTGTATGTTTGTCTTCTCCGTTAATCAAGAGCAGGCACTCATAGGATACTTGCCTCTGACAGTCAGTTGCGAGGTGGTGGAGATGTGATACCACTTTGAAATAGAGGCTTTTGTTGAAGTTGGAAGGTGGCTGGTGAGAAGATAGTGTAAACATACATATTTAGCAGAAGTTGGAGATACCGTTTATGGATACAGTGTGAGGAAGAAGGAAGGAGGGGTGAGAAAGAGATTTATGTGGTAACATCAGAATGTTGAAGGGGAGAAGGTATTGGAGAACTGTTGGTGGAAAGGAACCTGGTCAGAAGGACAACCATGGTGATGTATGGAATGTTTGGAATTTTAGAAATACAACACCTAATTGGGTACTGTTCTGAACTGTACAGAGAAAGGTGTGTGGGATACAGGCCACCCACCCTCCAAACAAACAACTTTCAATTTGATGAGCAAGGTAAGACAGACACAGAAGAAATTGGGAGTAAAAAGTTTAATAATAGCAATGTGTATGTGATTGGGTCCTTGGGTATGGTAGGAGAGCTAATTCCAGTAAGAATTTGTGTGTCTTAAGCAGTGCTGATGAGCAAGCCATTCAGACAGGAAGTCAGAGGAGAGTCTGTTGCAGTGTAGTGGGCCCAAGTAATGAGGATTACAAGATCTGAACAAATTTGGGAGGATGAATTGAGGTGCTTAGTAAGTATGGCTTTTAACACTCTGATGCTTATACTGATGAAAACAAGGACAAAAACAAGCATGACATTTAATATTTAATAGAAGTCAGCCAGTTTTGTGTACTGCTAGTCTTTTTTTCTTAAAATGGTAGTTTTGCCCCCCCCAAAAAAAAAACCACAAAAACAACTATGGGGAGCTAGTACTGCCAGTGGACTTGAGCATCTTGAACTGACATAACTCCTCCATAACACTATGCTGTATGTAACTAGCTATGTGCCTTGTAATTACACTACTTTACTTTGAACTAGGGCTTTACTGTTGTGTCATCAAAAAGTCATAATGTAACTAGCATCATTTATATAATAACGTAATTATGTGCCATAACAATAACATAACTGACATTTTTATAACTAATGATTTAACATAGTATTTATATAACAGCATTAAGTAGAAACTAAAATATAAGCATATCTTTGGTTAGTTCCTATATGGTTTGCATCAGCTACAAGTTCTTAGTGGCAGTGTAAATGTAGAGGAAAAGACAGCATTTTGGGTTTTTTTGTTTTGTTTTTTAGTTTCTAGCCTTTGTTTTTATGAGGTTGGAGCAAGAGTATATGGAGTGTTAGATAAATTTAACTTCTTTGAGAGAAGTCTAATTCTAGCATTGATCTTTTGTCACTGTACCACAGAAGTTTATTTCCAGCTTTCATTATCATTCTTGAATGTAGTTTGAATTCTTCAGAGATGAAGCATGTGCAGAATTCTTCTTTCAACCCCTTTAGTCATCCTCTTGAAGAGAACGTGAGACCATATGGCCTGAAACCCCATTCACAGTGGAGAGTCTGAAGCAGTGAATCGATAGGGAGTCCTTCCTTCTCTCTTTGCTGTCCCTAAAGGACAGTCTGAATGACTTGCAATCTATAATATCAATATCAGTATCACAGCAGCTGGTCCAAAATGGAGCACTCTCCCTCGAGCCTTACCACTCCTTCTGTAGATTTTTCCTCCTGGCTTGATTTGGTTTTAATTAGCACCAGAATCTCTCCTCTTAATTTTTCGAAGGTTGCTAAAACAGCATAATGAAATTCACTTTATCTTTTAAAAAACTCTCTCTGACTCTCAGCACATGTTGGTGGCCACACACTGTCAGACATTTCCCATCCATTATTCCAGCATTTATACTTTCATGGAGTCACTAATGAAGTAGCCATTTGCTATATTTGCTTAGTCACCATAGCAACAGTGTCTTGGTTAGTGTACGCCTGGGTAGCTTCCTACAGTTTGACATGATACGCTGCTAATAATTCTGATTTCTACTCAGAGGCAACTGGAATTTTGCAGAATGGAATTTTTAAATTTGCTGAGTGGAAGTTGTTTAATCCCACTGGTGTATTCTGTTGGCACCCATCACGTAGTCATAGGATCATAGAAATTTTAATTTGGAAGAATGATTCATACTTGCAGTATATATTGCAGTGGCTGGCTAGAGAAACATTGCTTCTGTCCCCATAAGCAGCTTATTTAATCCCTAGCCTAAATATTTTTAGGTTCAAAGAAATCGATCAGAAGGTTAGCAGTTGGGGCTGCTTGATAATATTGGGTGCTTAGCTTTAAACTATTTTAAAGAATTCTGGCTATATGCCTTAAAATTATAATTTAATAAATATGAAAATTGAAAAGTACTTCTTGTCATAGTGATTTTTTCAATCTTTTATTGGCTAATTTCTGTTAGGTCAGCCTCTTTGAACTACATTACCTCATTCATTTCCCCTTCTGCACACTCACTTTAAGTTCCTTTAGTCACTACATAAAGTAACAGTTATATAAATTTATTTTCATTTGTGTCTCCTTCAGATTTCATATAATGTGAACATGTACCTTGCAGAAAATACACATTCTATAATATACTTTATTTGGAGAAGACAGTGTAGCCTGTTCATGGTGATAGAGTTCACAGTTTTAAGAATCATATCTAATCTTAAATGATATAAAGACTGTTGCTGTGCCATCTGTTATAAAATGTGTAAAGGCTCATTTAAACCACCAAGTTCATTTCACATCTAAATTGCTTTTATCAAACATACTCCATATTTTAACCCTTACCTCATGTAGGAATTAAACCCACAGACGCCCACTTCCCTTTAGTCATCCATATTCTCATTTTGATCTGTATAAAAATACAGCAAGCTCAGATCCTATTAATTTCATTCTTGGTTCTAAATATTGAACTGGGAGAAACGTAACACGGGTGTGTTTTAGAATATGTTCATCCAAATATATATGTACATATACATACATACATACATATCTAGTTTTTCATTTGTTCCACAGTTGTTGAATTGATAATGCTAAGAGACCGAAGTCATAGTGTCGTTGCCTTGGACTGTTGCATGGACACAGCTAGCTTTCAGCTAGCAATACTAGAGGGAACTGAGGAAAAGAGCTTGATATAAAACCATTACCACAACTGAAAAAAAAAAAAAAATTACACAGAAGTTTATGCTTTCTTACTGGTATTCTTCCTTATCCTCATCTTATTGGTGTTTGCCCTTATCAAAGATGTCTACCAAAGTGACATTTACAAAGATAAATGACCCAGATTGTCATATCAAGAGCTTAGCATAATGAAGTGAATTTTGTCCGTCATTTTTAAATATGCATCATGGTCAAGTAGCCTTTCTAATAATTTGTCCCATCCATGCATGTTCATGATGTGGAAAACATTTTGATACATTTATTTTGGGCCTATAATAGTAGTCATTCTGTGACTAACCAGAACTCCATGAAGAATAGTCTGATATCCGTAACATTTTGTAGGAATTACAGGCTATAAAATGAATGACTAAAAGATGAAGCTACTTTCAAGTAGAGCTAACAGTGCAAATAAAATAACACAGAGAGACTAAGTCCCTAAAGCATCAGGACTATTTTCACCCCCATGTTGTTTAGAAACCCTTTTTCCCTGTATGCCAAGTTTGTTGTCTTTGTACTGAGACCAGCTATTAAAAAATCCTAGGTTTGAATTGAACCGGATAGTATTTTATATATTTAGAAAAATCCAGATTAAAACATTTATGTAATGCCTTCTGCCCTCTACTAATAGCAAGGAAAAGAATTTGTACTATATTCAAAATGATATATTCAGTTCTTAATCAATCTATCTATAGGCTTTATGTAAAAGAAAACTTGCATGATGGCCAGGTAACTTTATGCTAGTGTTGCATAATTCCCTACCAAATAATAGCAAATCAGAAACCTATTTACAGGGGCGCCTGGGTGGCTCAGTGGGTTGGGCCGCTGCCTTCGGCTCAGGTCATGATCCCAGGGTCCTGGGATCGAGTCCCGCATCGGGCTCTCTGCTCAGCGGGGAGCCTGCTTCCCCCTCTCTCTCTCTCTGCCTGCCTCTCTGCCTGCTTGTGATCTCTCTCTGTCAAATAAAAAAAAAAAAAAAAAAAAAAGAAACCTATTTACAGTCAATGGATAAACAGTTTTGGGAGCTTCCAAAAAAGTAGTTGGGGTTGAAGATCTATCGAGAGTACTGGCAACATGAACAGATAAAATTGTGAAAACAGAAAATCTTAGTGTAATAATTATTCTCGGCACTGTCTCAAAATGGTGAACATATAAGCATTAGTGTTTCTGTTGTGAAACTGAGTTAATGTTATTAATGGTAATTTCTAGCAATATTTTTAAGTTTTGGAAGAATTTTATCTGCAAAGGTAAAACCTGTGTCTTAAAATCAAATTGCAGCCTTAAATTAATTAATACATTTCAGTCTTAATGGAAAGAAAAAGCTTTCACGTCATATTGATTAAATATTTTTAAGTATTTTCAATCAAGATCTGTATGATGTGATTCAAGAATATTCAGGGGCATGGCTGTCCCAGTACATTACACTGAACTGCCACAGTGACTGCTTGGCCTGCAGTTCTCTCATCCACTCATGCCTCTGAGTCATACGTCACTGTGGGAGTCCATGGACTCTTGTACGTGGGGAATCTGCAAGGAAGCAGAAGGCTAGAGCCCATTACTTAGCTGGGTGGGAGAGTTTAAGTTGCACGAGCCTCTAGAATTAGTACTTAGGCAAAACTCACTTTCTATTTATGAAAATCATCTGGGAGAAGAGAAGAAATGGATGGTGAAACCTGAGTTGCTTGAGTAAAATGGTGGTGTCAAGAGGATTTCTAAGCACTAGATTAACCCACCACATACGCAAAAGTTCAGGAGAGTCAGTGTAGTTAAGTGCTGGGCAAAGAATCCTTTAGGATACAAAATCTAAACTAATCCTTAGAGATTCCATGGTGGAAAGAGGCCTAAGGGTTATTGTTTCATGTACCCTGAGACATTAACCTATTTGGTCATTGAGGTAAGATAATGTATATGAAATAATCCAGAGCTAGATAGAAAATTGAGAGAAAATCAACTAAAAAGGTCAGAGAGGTTTAAAAAAAAAAAAAGGGACACTAGCCAAAGTAAAGTAGACACTGATAATAAAGGAAGGAGAGGAATAAAATCATTATTCCATTCAGTTGTACCCACCGTGTAGTTTTTCTGCAGGTGGCCCTGTCCTCTGGGAAGAAAATTAGAAAACCTCTTTGCATCATACTTAATATGAGTAAGGCAGGGAAAGATTAAAGTTTGAGACTGTTTAAAAATGGCTATGAGTAATGTATAACTTAAAGAGATGTTCTGCTCAAATGTAGTTTTCTACTTTTGTGAAACTTAGATACATGTTCTAGTCACTACTGGTTGAAAGTCATATATGAGACATTGATTTGAGTGCCCTGAAGATTAAATTGAAAAATATTTGACTACATCTAGGGGCGCCTGGGTGGCTCAGTGGGTTAAAGCCTCTGCCTTCGGCTCAGGTCATGATCTTAGGGTCCTGGGATCGAGCCTCACATTGGGCTCTCTGTTTAGCAGGGAGCTTGCTTCCTCCTCTCTCTCTGCCTGCCTCTCTGCCTACTTGTGATCTCTCTCTGTCAAATAAATAAATGAAATATATTAAAAAAAAATATTTGACTACATCTAATAATTCAGTCCATTTTTAAGATCAGGTGTACAGTCATCCAAAACTATAAGCTGTAAGCTGCCATATTTTTATATGTCTTCTGGTGCTGTGGTTGTTATAATTAGTTATAATTAGCACTTCTGTGAATTACATGTTTTACCTGCTGTTGAATGGCATTTAGGAAGAAATTTTCTTTCCTTGAAAACATCAGAGGAGATCAGAAAAAGTGCTTTTAATCTGATGTAGTCAAATATCCCCTGTTAGAATAAAGGATAAACACAGATTCCATAAGTCTTGATTTCAGAATCTATTAGGTAAACCAGATAATTATTAAGAATTGTTTTCAAATGACTCCTATACATTTCTGTTCAGTGTGGCTACTTGGGTAATGACAATAATTATAATAGCTACAGTGTACTGAATACAAGCTAAGGGACAGTGTTTTATAAAGATCATCTCCCTATTTCAGTTGTTAAAATCTTCAGTTTTTCCCTTGAGAGTACCAGGCGTTAAAGAGATTGACTAACTTGTCCGAAATCATACCTGGTGGTAGGCCAGGAGCTTAAAACCATCTTGTTTGAGACCCTATCATATCAGGCATGGTATGGTATATTCTTTCTAGACTAAGCATTTTTCAGAGTCTCGCAGTATGCCATAGGTTTGCTTTTAATCTCTGATTTTTTTAGTGCAAAATATTGGCATAAACCTGAATACAATAGATAGTTCTTTGTTGCTCTTTTGAATATTGAAGTTATAAATATTAGTGGTCCTATTGATGAGTTTTCGCCCACACCCCTGGGAACTATACCAAGTTATTTAGGCTTTTTACTGTGATTGGAATTTGGAGAAGGAAAATAAAATGAAAGCTCCTTAAAGAATGAAATATAAATGTTTTTGTCACTCATCATCCATTGGAGTTTAGGATAATCTCATTTCTAGCATAGGAAGAATAGCTTGCTGGTCATGTATTGAGAAGTAATAAATGGTCCCTGATTAGGTAACCTTTTTTTCTTCTCATGTATTTCTATTCTTTGCCTGTACTAAAATAATGACTAGAGTATCTGATTAATAGGAAGAGCATAAGCAGCAAAGGATTTCTTCCAGTAAATGCCATCCTTCTTTCTGCCCCCTTTTCTTTCTGCCTGCACCTCTCCTCCTTTCCCTTCCCCATCACACACACACACTTAAACTGGAATCCAAATTTTCCAAGGTGAAAAGAAATTTGCTGTCTTGAGATGGAATAAGAAAACATCCCTGACTTGGACTAACGAAAAAAAAAAATTATAATGGCTACCTTGCAGGTGACCAAAATTGGTAATTATTTCAACAAAACCTTTAGGCACTGCATACCGTGGACATCCTGTAGTTTTCCAGACAAAGGAGAGCTAGTTGTGTGTGCTGTCCTCCTGGCCCCCTTCGTCCAGTGTGGGTGTCTTTTGTACTTTCGCACAGCCAGAGCCCTGGTGACCTAGAAGTAATGCCACTGCTTTGGGTAAAGATACCCACTGAACGCACTTGCCTTCAAGTTCAAGATAATAAATATATTACATAAGAAAAGAATATAAGGTAAAATAATAAGATAATGACGAGCTTTTGGCAGGAGGCAAGATATTTATATTTTGGACTGTTGAGTGGGGATTTTGTGTTGGTTAGCTAGTGGAGATGGATACTCGATAAAATGCTGGTGACAGAGCCTTCCTGGAGAAGTGAAAATTTGCTAATATGTTGACAGTCGTACAGTGTTTCAGTGAAAAATAGAATTTAGGCAGTAATTAAAAAAACAAGAACAAGACCCTTACAAAATGTCTTCATTACACTAAGTGTCATTTATTTTACCTTAATCAACACATTCCCAGAACTTCTCAGGGCTGTTGTTTCTATCAAGAATCTAGGAGAAAACAGAGCCCAAGTGTGAATCATTCCCTTGCTGAGTTGAGTGTAGGCCCCTTCTGGATACCTTGCTAGCTAATGTAATGGACATATTTTGGGACATAGTATATTTTCGCATATAACTCTAAATATTTTAAATTGGGATTTTATATATATATATATATACACACACACATATGTATATATATGCTTACCAACTTGAGACATCTGGATTATTTCATTATATTTAAGATGTAATTATGGTATAAGTGAAGAGCGCTGGACAAGGAATCTTGTATCTCTCCCCCTCTCCCTGCTTCCGACAAACAGTATTGATCATGGGCAAGTCACCATTATGCTAGAGCTTAATTAGCGATTTGAGTTCTATTCTCATGTAGAAGACTCAACTCAGTGTTAAGTCTTTTCGTTTAGTGGGAGCTGTTAGGTTGAATCATATGAAATTGCTAGTTTTCTAAAGAGCCAAAAACTAATTTCTATATTGCTTAGGAGATACCTTTTGATTTTTAGTCTGATTACTAGCTGGAATGCACTCCCATGAGAACAGTCTAGCTGCGCCTATCCAGGAGCTCAGGGATTCTCCTTAGAATAGGAACACGGGATTGAAGTTGGAGGGAATTACTGGTCTTTTAACAAAACTAGAGTCTTTTTTTTTTTTTTTTTAAGATTTTACTTATTTGTGTGTGTGAGAGAGAGAGAATGAGAGGGGAGAAGGTCAGAGGGAGAAGGAGACACCCTGCTAAGCAGGTAGCCGGATGTGGGACTCAATTCTGGGACTCCAGGATCATGACCTGAACTGAATGAAGGCAGTCGCTTAAGCAATGGAGCCGCCCAGGCGCCCAAAACTAGAGTCTTGATGCAAGTAGTTATTACACACTTGTGTCATGACTTTCCTGCTTCTAGTACTAATTCTTAATTCTTTGCTGCTGCTTTGCTTAAAACTAAAAGCAAACAAAACCCCTGGGATCTAGAGGTCAGAGGGCTGCAAACAAGTGACGTGGTACAGCTAGTATGTTTTTTGGTACTAAGAGGTTATTTTTGTTTTGCCGGGGGCTGGGGGTGGGTGCGGGGCAGGGGGAAGGTTTGCCCTTTATAAAAATTGAATTGGTTGGCAGTGTTTAAATAAATACTTTCACACAAAAATCTGACTCTGCATATTCTTGAGTAATTAGAAGATCTGGTAATACTGTGCTTGTATTCCTACAGACTAACCATCAAGTGCATGCTAACTAAGGTCTTATTGCCCACTTGGGATGGAGCATGTGCTCTATTTCCAGTTCACCACAGCCCCCATCTCTGGCTGGGACTTCTACTTTACTTGACAAGCTCCTATAGATATTTGGGTGTGTCATTCTGCAATGGCTTCCTGCAGTGATAGAAGTGCTCTTTATCTGTGTTGTCCTATATGTTGACATTAGCCATATGTGCCTGTTGGGCACTTAAAATGTGTTTGGTGTGCCTAAGGAGCTAAGTTTTAGTTTAATTTAAATAATTACATATTGCTAGTGACTACTATATTACGCAGTATAAGTAGGTATGTTGAGTGTTCCCTCCAGAGTGAAAATTAAATCTTAATATATTTTACAGTCTCTTTTCTCAAATGCCAACTCTAAATGTTAGCATATATTGCCACAGATCTTATGATTTGACAGTCAGATTGCCATCTCTGATTGAATGCAGCCTAAAATTTTTCTTCTCATCTTTTATTTTTCGTTTATACAACACATTTATACTGCATGCCTATTCTAGGCGCTAGGGATATGAGCAAGTTCCTGTTTTCACGAGGCTTACAAATACTAATAAATATTTGTAAGAGACACGTAAATTACTTAATTTCAAATTTGCTGTCTTTAAACCTTCCAGAAGCCCTGCCAGATAAGGATATAATTCCTTTACTCATTAATTGCAAACTGTGCAGTTTCTTCATTGCCACTTGGATGCATGTTCTAATAGATTAACATGTGCAGCTGTTACAGTTCCTCCAAGAAGCTCTCTTTGTCCTGTTCTCAGAATACTGAAACTTCCAATAAGTGGACTGCGTTAAAACGGGATGTCACCAGAGCCTTTCGTATTAGTCAGTTGGCTCCACGGGCATCTTGGCCGCTTTCCCAGCCTTCTCTCTGCCTGCTCCCACGCTGGACTTTCTTCTGAAACTCCTCTTTTGTTAACCTGACTCTGGGCCAAGTATACGTGCTCTTGCTCATAGGCAGTTCCATTGCTCCACTGCTGTTCCTGCTTCTCCTTGCCTCGAGACCTACCTTTGTCTCACCCTGCAGAACGTCAGCCTCCTTCTCCCCCTTGGACGCACTTTTTACCTCTTTTACTGCTTTACTTTTCCCTTATCTTGAGAATATACACGTTCTTTTGTGAAACCTATCATTTTAAGAAGAGTATAAATTGCAATCACATGCAGCTATAACACAAATGACTCCTACATTGGCAGTTGCTGGTGGAAACATTTGTAGTTTAGTTGGGGTTTTTTTGTAGTTGTTTAATTCTGTCACTGATAACCAGATTAGTCAAGGCAGTGTTACTTAGGGTTTTTTGTTTAAGAAAATAGTCTGCAAGTATAAAATCAGGCATTAATGCAGGATTTCTTAATAGGGGTTTTGCCCTTTTCCTTTGTGATCTAATTGTCCAATAGAGGTATCATTTGTTCATTTGCTTAACAAATATTTATTGAATTTCTTTTATATGGGATGTACTACACTTACCAAGGAGGTGAATGGAGAATCTACTGACTAAAATTTGTAGACTTCCCTTCTGCAATCTAATATCTTTAAAGCAATAGAATTTGACTTTTTCCCATTTTTTTAGATTTTACCAGTGTTCATCCTTTAAAGTAATTTGGAGATGCTTATGCTACTATTTTTTTTACATGGATTTTGTATTTCTGAAATATTCTAAATAATTTAAAAATTGAATTCCCAGTATAGTATGTAAATCTTAATTAAGTATAATGAAGAAGATCTTTAAGAGATTTTGATAAGAGTGATTATGGACCATGATTGTAGCCTAATGACTCGTGACATTAACTTAATAGGAATCTTTTTTTAGGTGTTGAAAAAGAAAATGTGCCCTTCTGTATGTATGTATATAATTGGGCTAGTTGTAGGCAAGCTGATGAGTGTTAAGGAGAATTACTTATTTTGAACTATACTTAATGAATTTTTAAAAACTTTTTATATGAATGAGATTTTAATTAGCGGTTTTATTCTGCCATGTGGCCTTTTAGGAGACTATATAGAAGAGACCATATGTTGTTAGGGACTTAATAGGTTAACTGTTTGAAACTTGGGGTAAAAGAAAAAAAAATCGGAGTTCTAGTTCACTTTTTGCTTACTGTAAGGAAAAAGTGAGATTGAGATAATATAAGTAAAGCTTTTAACACAGTTTCCAGCACATAGTAAGTGCTCTTTTAAATGTCTGTATAAATTTGTGACAGCTATTGTTTTGTTAGGATTTTAGCTGTTAGGTCATGTAGCCTTTGAGCTTTTTCTTTGCTGGGAGGAAGTAAGAGATAAAATTGGCTCTTGAGATAATAATTCCAGAAACACTAGTAATTGTTCTAGCTTTCTAAGATGGAAGTATATTCTGAATTGTCCTGAAGTGATAGTAGTAATTAGCGCTACGTATTTTTTTTTTAAGATTTTATTTATTTATTTATTTGTCAGAGAGAGAGAGAGAGCACAAGCAAAGGGAGAGGCAGGCAGAGGGAGAAGCAGGCTCCCCACTGAGCAGAGAGCCTGATGCAGGGCTCAGTCCCAGGACTCAGGGATCATGACCTGAGCTGAAGGCAGAAGCTTAATGGACTGAGCCACCTAGGCATCCCATAAGTATTTTTTTTTTTAATGGTTTATAAAACAAAGGTAAAACAAGGTCTGGCTGCACCTAAAAATCAGAGGATATGATTTTGGTGTTACGGTTTCTTGAAAATAACACAATATTTAAAAATTTTTCTGAAAAAGACCTTTTTTTTTTTTTTTTTTTAATATAGTTAGGACAGTGAAACTTAGTTTCCTCTCAGTCCTGCCTATAACCTCTATATGTTCTTTGCTCTTCAGCTTTACAGACCAGGTATTTCCAAATTTTATTATTTTGTGCAAAGCCAGAAAAAACTCATTTTGACTTTGAAGGCATGTTGAGGTCAGTGATGTTTAATTAAGTACATGGTTCAGTGGTGAAGTAGAGTTGCAAATTGTTCTGACACTTTGTGAGATAATGTTAAATGAATTTATTTGTGTTAGGTAAAGATCCCTGCTAACCTATTTTAAACTATTCAAAGTTGGGGCCCCTGGGTGGCTCAGTGGGTTAAGCCTCTGCCTTCGGCTCAGGTCATGATCTCAGGGTCCTGGGATTGAGCCCTTTTCTCAGCAGGGAGCCTGCTTCCCCCTCTCTTTCTGCCTGCCTCTCTGCCTACTTGTGATCTCTGTCAAATAAATAAAATTTTTTAAAAAAACTATTCAAGGTTTATTAAAGTATTTTAAGATTTAGTTCTTTAAAGATATCATGATTTTCAGCCCCTAGATTAACATTTTGAGTTTTGAATCATAAGATAACTTCTTTTAGTTAAAACCCTTGAAGTTGATATTTCAAATATGTAATACGAAGGTTAAGTTTTTATATGAGCTCTTTATTTTTAAAAAGTTAATTCAGTGTTTTCCTTTCTAAATTTAAAAGATGAGATACTTTGAGGCTAAAAATGGCATGACACTACGGATGACAGCATTGGCTTTTAGAGCTGTTGCACTAGAATTGAAAGGAAGTGAGTGTATGCCACCTGAACTTGAATCAGGATGCAGTGCCTGCGAATGAATTCAAGTGCAAGAGTATGACAAGAATAAGTTACCACTTATAAAGACACACTTACCTAAACAAACAAAAACCCCAAGGAATTTTCAAATTGTGAAGTAATGGGAACAATTGTTTAATGTGGGAGGAAGGAGCTAGTACATGCCTCCCTCCATGAATGTCTCATAAGATCAAATTATGGAGTGCAATGATTGAAACAGGGAAGATAATTTAGTGGAAGCATAACAGATAGATTACCATTTAGAGAGGCCAGATCCCTGAGAACTGATTCCAGTAGGGGATAAGGCTAAGATTAGAACACAAAGAGGTGTTTAGAAACAGACTGCCACTTGATTATTCCCCCCCCCACACACACACACCCCTTTCAAGGAGTTAGACATACTTACTTCTAACCCTCTGTAAACATTCCTACACCTGTCTTCACTCACTTGTTTCTTTCTTAGTCACTTGGTGGTGTCTTCTCAGCTTGGAGGAGTCATTTCCACTTGACCTTTTCACCCCACCTCTTAAAAGCTTGGGCAGCCCTGCTCCAGCTACCCTGAAGTGCACACACCAGGGTTTGTGTTTACTTCCTAGCAGCATGCAGTCAGTCAGTCGTTATCATACCAACCCCCTGCTCCTTTTGAGTTCTGCAGTTAATTAGTTATAGATAAGCATTTGTTTAATGTTTGTCTTCCACTCAAGTAAGTCTTTTCTTTATTGCTGCCTTCCCAGCCTCTGTTCTGGTGCCTGGCAGAGATAGGCACCCAGTAAACACTTGCTGAATAATTGCCAGCAGGAGGCTTCTGCTAAAATCTGGTCATGGCACAGCTGTGGTCTGAAGCAAATATGGGAGAATGTCACTAAAGCTAGAGACATAAGCAGGGACTAGATCTCAGAGTGACATAAAGTCATATGAAGGACCTTGTGCTTCATCCAAGAACAGTTAAGAGGCCACTGAAGGAGTATAAGTCCAAGTCTGTCTTTGGGTGGACATCTGCCTTCTAGATCTCTTGTTAGTACTTTCTTTGTGGTTCACAGAAAGTGTATTTGGCTCATGAAAAGCAAAGTAACATTATATGATTTATGGTTACCAATACAGTAAGTTTCCAAAGGCATTTCTAGAGTACTTTTCTTATGCTTTATAAAATAATCATTTTATGTATTGAAATGATAGATACAGATTTATAAATAGAAGAATTTAAATATTTATTTAATATTTAATTTATTATTAATTTAATATTTAATATTTGAAATATTATTTCAAATTAGAAATGACTACTGAACTTGGGGATCACAGCAAAACCAAAACTTATAGTATTTATAACTTTTACATTTAAAAAAGCAATTGCTATGTATCTAAATTCTTCTGAGTAATTCAGTGTTACATACCTAAAAATAGGCAGAAGGAAATAGATAATTAGCTTCATGCAAGGAATAAAATAAGAATGTTATAAAAATAGGTACTTTCTGGGGGCACCTGGGTGGCTCAGTTGGTTAAATGTCTGCTGGGATCGAGCCCCACGTTAGGCTCCCTGGTCAGCGGGGAGTCTGCTTCTCCCTCGCGTGGTGACCCTCCCCACTGCTCCTGTCCTCACTCAAGTTTTCTCTTTCTCAAATGAATTTAAAAAAAAAAAAAAAAGTAGTTTTTATACTGCAAGTTGTGCTAGTTGTGCTTTTTAAAGGAATTTTAAATGAAAATTCTTTTTAGTTCCTGTTCTAGTAAAAGAATTTAAAGTAATATGTATATGGCTTTTCCCCAGAGGTGGTATTTTGAGTTATATTTCAGTTTAGATGGAGGTCTGCAATAGTTTTATACCAGTGCTATCCGATAGAACTTTCTTCGATGCTTGAAATGTTCTGTATCTGTGCTGTCCAGTAAAGCAACCATTAGACCTGAGTGTCAGCGTATTATCTATTTATCTTTATCTCTTATCAAGTGATTGGAATTTTGTAATGACTTGATTAGTTTTATACCATATAATTTAAGAAAATTCATAAAGTATTAAAGTTGATACAGCTTTGGGGGTTACTTTTTATATGTTAAATATTGAATAAGAAGATTTATAGCAATAACATTTCAGGTTTCACTCTAATAAATGAGTAAGTTTGTTAATAATGCCTTCTGTTTTTCAGATTGCAAATAGAAGAATCTTCCAAACCTGTAAGGCTATCACAACAACTGGACAAAGTTGTGACAACCAATTATAAACCTGTTGCTAATCATCAGTATAATGTAAGTCTTCATGTCGTTATTCATTCTGTTACATTTTTATTCTTTTCTGTTTTGTAGACTCTAAGGTTTTAAAAGGACTTTAGTCACACACCTGCTATTAAGTGATTGAGTTATCTAGACTGGGTAAGGAATATGATGATTTACCACGCGTGGTAGAAGATGTTCACTCTGTATCCTAAGTTAAACAATGGGAAGAAGGCAACTGTTGTTTAAGCTACTCTTGATAAATTTTTCAAAGAAATCAAACACTTCATTTTTCAGAGGTTTTAATGTTTTAAATTACGATGTCCTTAATAAATATTAGTTTTAATATGTTTTTCATTTTTCCATACCTATATAACTGGGAATTTTTAATGTATTGACAAGAAATTTTATAAGTCTGGAACAGTAGTAATTTTTCCCACTGATTTTTTTTTAAAGACTTTATTTATTTGACAGAGAGACAGTGAGAGAGGGAATACAAGCAGAGGGAGCGGGAGAGGGAGAAGCAGGCTCCCCGCAGAGCAGAGACCCCAATGTGGGCCTCAATCCCAGGACCCTGGGATCATGACCTGAGCTGAAGGCAAACGCTTAATGACTGAGCCACCCAGGTGCCCCTTTCCCATGGATTATTAAGATTGCTTTGCATAGTTTCAACTTCCACAGGCATTTTTATGGTCTCACATTATCATGCAAAGTGAGGATTGCCTGTATATATTTTTAAACCATTTTTAATTGAAGTTTATCTTACATATACTATATATATTATAATATACAATACACACATAATATATACATGTTATGTGCTGTGCACTGAGTGCTTCATATGATGCGTTTAGTCTTCACACTTACCCTATGAAGTAGCTACCATTACTATCCTCATTTTACAGATGAATTAACTAAGACCCTGAGAGATTAGCTTACTTGAGGTCGCACAGCCAGTGATTAACCAATTCAGGTGTTGAACCCAGGTAGTCTGGTTTAGGAGCCACGCTCTTAGTCAACACTGTGCTATGCTGCTGCAGGTCATTAGAAGTACTGAAAGGGCTAAGGATTTGGGGTCTTGAAATACCTATAATGTAAGGAAAAATGTGATGATTTTCTGAAAATACAGTGAAACCTGAGTTAAGTCAAGTAACAATTAACAGTTAATATCTTATGTCCTACTTTGTTGCTTAACATTCTACCCGATACAGTGTTTAGGAAGAAACAATCCCTTTTTAAGACTGGCCTTAAGTATCTCGATTTAGGTGTCACAGTTTAGTATTTGTCAGACCACTTTATGAAATTTGAGTTTCTTAAGGTTATTTTACATGAGAAATAGCAAATGCCTACAGAGCCAAGCAGTCCTCCTCAGTGAGCAGA
Organism: Mustela nivalis; assembly: GCF_964662115.1. Classification (NCBI taxonomy): domain Eukaryota; kingdom Metazoa; phylum Chordata; class Mammalia; order Carnivora; family Mustelidae; genus Mustela; species Mustela nivalis. Next base: position 33,766,747 of record NC_139034.1, on the reverse strand, counting down.
GTGCTGAAATTTAAGAAGGTAAAATGGTAAGGACTATGGTGAACTGGAGTGTGCATGCCCCTTCTTAAAAACAATATTTTTTAAATTGCTGTGCTATGTGGAGTAAATTAAGCAAGTTAAAGTTCATTTGCATCCAGCCAGGCTTTCGGTTTAGTCTCTGGTTATGCTTTCAGGGGAAACGTAAACTTAAGAAGAAGACAGGCTGAATAAGTGTCAGATAATCCAAGTCTGTCTTTTTGGCTGCTGCTTTATCACAGTAAGGACAAGAAAGGCCATACTTCCCATAAACTATAAAGAGATACAGCCTTTCTGGAGAGGAGTTTGGTAATTTGTGTCCAAAGCACTATAAAGAATATATCTTTGACCCAGCAGTCTTGTATCTAAGAATGTATCATAGAAAGACAGGGCCCAAAGGTAGGTAGATATACAGTAGTGTTTCTCTCTGTTATTTAAGACAAGCAAAGATTGGAAACAAATGTCCAAAATTAAGATTAAATACTTTGGGGCGCCTGGGTGGCTCAGTGGGTTGGGCCGCTGCCTTCGGCTCAGGTCATGATCTCAGGGTCCTGGGATCGAGTCCCGCATCGGGCTCTCTGCTCAGCGGGGAGCCTGCTTCCCTCTCTTCCTCTCTGCCTGCCTCTCTGACTACTGTGATCTCTCTGTCAAAATAAATAAATAAAATCTTTTAAAAAAATTAATAAAAAAAAAAGATTAAATACTTTAATGGTCATTATTTTTGGATGATAGAGGAGTTAGAATGATTTTATCCTAATTTTCTACCTTATAAAGTCTTTTTGAATTGTTGGAATCATCACAGTGAGTTGTATTGTCAAGTTGTTACAGTGGACAGTAAATAAAGCCTTTTTGATGGAATAAGAAAAGTAAGGAAGCTGGGAAAGAGTTAGTACCGGGCCATCATGAGCTCCTACCACCATTGATGAGGCAAAAAGAAATCTATCTTGAATCAAGCAAAGCTGGTACTTTGCTAGTAAGTTCATATTCTTACTGTTATTGGCACTATATCCAGTTGGCAGGTGTAGAAGATAGATTCCAAATTTCGTATTTTTAGGATGTTTTTATATTTTCTTTTTACTGCTAAAGTAAGTTTGAATATGTTGTATTCTGAACTCCATATTAGGATGTAACGCTACATCATTCGCTTCAAAGACTTTTTAACATTAAGTGGCAGTACATGGTATCAACCTTTATTAAAGTTGTCATTGCACTAGTGAGTCATTATACTAATGTAGTTATTAGCAATGAGCCATATAGTAATCTTTGGAAAGATTTTGCTTATATAAAAATAAAGATTGACTATAATCTATCATGTGGCACTATTTAAACATTTCATGAATTTTTTCCACCATGGTAGTGTATCAGAATGAATGGAGGCACCTACACAGCTTTCAAAACATATTCAGTATTATAGTATAGAAAGAGTATAAAGCTTTTGTTACTTTTATCAGAAGGAGGCTTTGATTTTTTAAAAGATTGAGAAACATCAACATAATTCAACAAGAATGACTTAGAGGTTACATAATCAAGATGTTCTATAAAATTGTAAATCCAATATGATGTTGAAATGTTTTCAGAGTTTTACCAGGTGAAATACATAAACATGAAGCCTGGTATTTCATCATAACTGTTGAGGTTCTTTGAATACAATTTTCAGGGTAAATGTAAGGAAAAAATTTTCTACAAAAATTGAAAGAAGGGCTAGAAAATGGCATATATATTTATAAAATTATATCCCTGCATTTGATCAGAAAAACCCACCTTGCATTTACTCCCTAAACCTTTCCCACCCACCTATGGCTTATAGATAAACTTACATACACAGTTGACCCTTGAACAATGTGGAGGTTAGGATCACTGATGCCCTCCCCACCCCCCACCGCCTTACACACACACACACACACACACACACACACACACACACACACATACACAGAGTTAAATCCATGTATAACTTTTGACTCCCCCAAAACTTAACTTATTGGAAGCCTTCCTGGCAATATAAACGGTCAATTAACATATTTTGAATGTTATATATATTATATACTATATTCTTACAATAAAGTAAGCTAGAAATAAAAGCATTATTACGAAAATAACTCTCTCCTACAAGGAAAGAGAAAACACATTTAAAGTATTGTGTTTACTGAAAAAAAATCCATGCTGGGACAGTAAACTTTAAAAATCCACATAGCACAAACCTGTCTTGTTCAAGGGTCAACTGCATGTAGAATATATATGTAATCATCTCATAATATTTGAACCCCCACTTAGTACATGGAGCTCTTCTAAGCATTATATTCAGATTTATCTCTTTAGTTCACAGACTATCTGAGATGTAATACTACCATACCTTGCCATTCAGAAAGCATTTATTGGACCAAAAAGAACACATGATTAGTATTATATTTTAGAATGTTCCCTCCTTGAAAGCTTGGCCCTGAAAAACCTTGCCTTACCTATGGGATATGACTGGTTAGGTTTCATTAAGTGGTTTTCTTCTGCCTTGAATCTTCATTATATTTCAGAAACTACTGGTTCATGTAGGCCAGCATTTTCCAAAGTAAGTTTTGAAACACTAATCTTGGGGTGCCTGGGTGGCTTAGTCGGTTAAGTGTCTGCCTTCAGCTCAGGTCATGGTCCTGGGGTCCTGGGATTGAGCCCTGGGTCAGTCTCCCTTCTCGGTGGAGAGTCTGCTTCTCTCTCTCTCTCCCTCAAATAAATAAGTAAATAAATAAATAAAATCTTTTTAGAAAGAAAGAAAGAAACACTAATTTAGTGAGAGTCTTCCTGAAAAGGAGTTGTGTAAAAAGATTAAGTGTTAAAAGAACTTATAGATTCTGATTGTGTCCTCTTCAAAATGGACACTTTAATATATAGAAATTGGGGACCTTGGAATTTGTTTAATCATATATTTTGCAAACATTTGAACATTAAATTCCCCTTCCCCCATCTTTTGTAGTGGTAAAAACAAACTTTGGGAAATAATAGGTTGTCAAAGTAGGATTTACAGGTGAGCTGTTGATTGAGGGGGGAAATATTGGAACTTGTATTTACCTTGTTTTTCATGTAATAAAAGAAGGAAATTGAGCTTTAGAAATACTGTGTGGATTGACCCTAGCATCCTTATGCAGCCCCTGTGCTAGTCGGCCATTTTCAGCAGAAGAGTAGAAATTTTGCAACACTGGTGGATTGACATTGGTATTTCCAGTGCCTCACGTTTTCATTTGCCTTCAGCTTTTTAGGTTTCCTGCCAAATTCAGAGGTTTATAGAGTATAGTAACTATTATTAGCTAAATTCAATCTTCAAAAAGGAACAAATGGTTTTAAAGGTTCCTGCAAAGAAACTATAAAGATAATTAATATATTAATAAAGCAAATATATGTGAACAAGAAAGTAGAAAAACTGGTACTTTTATTCTAAAATGGTCTCTTTATCAGTCATTGTGTGAGGTGGAAACAATGATGATGTAATCTGATGTAACAAGTACTCTTGGCCCTTCCAAAGGAAATTAGCAATCTCAGTCATCCCCTGTCTTTAGGTGATAATTCAGTTAATGTCTATTGTGGAAACAAAAACAACTCCAGATTTTCAAGCAGAAAGGGATTTAACATAGGGAATTGGTTACAGATGCTTTGCAAATACAAAAATGGAAGGTCTGGAGAAGGGGGTTGGTTACCGGAGATAAGGAAGCTGCTGCCGCAGGAGGTATACAGAATGCACACAAAAAGAAAAAATTTCCCTTCCTCCTCCTTTCATTCTCCCTTTGCCAGAACTCCAGCTGGAAACCTGCTAGGAAGGGACTTCTGGAAATGTAGCCTTTAGGTCCCCTGTTGCCATCACCACCAGGGCCTGGAGCTAAAGGCTTACTGAAGATAACTGATGTAGTGACCCTTAACCTTTTTCTGTGTTGGACTTTAGGTCGCATTAGCTGTTGCTGGTACAAAGCTACTCCAGTTGGCAATCCACTTAAAAATAAAGCATCCAGGGGCGCCTGGGTGGTTCAGTGGGTTAAAGACTCTTTCTTCAGCTCAGGTTATGATCCGAGGGTCCTGGATGGAACCCCACATCGGGCTCTCTGCTCAGCGGGGAGCCTGCTTCCTCCTCTCTCTCTCTCTCTCTCTCTTTCTCTCTCTGCCTGCCTCTCTGCCTACTTGTGATCTCTGTCTGTCAAACAAATAAAATCTTTAGAAAAAAAGCAAAAACAAAAACCAAGCATCCAGAATGTAAAGCAAATTGCTGTATTTTGACAACAAAACCAAAATGTATTTTGTAATTGGACAAATTAAAACTTAATCTTAAAATAGTTTTTATTTTTTATTCCATCTCTTTAAATTTTTGTTTGTGTGTGCTTTAAAATACCAGTGCATGTTAATATAGAAGTACCTTTTTACAGTTTACAAATTGATATACATAGAGTTAGCAGATGTGTAAGATTCCTTGCAGCTCCTTCCAACTCTGATTGCAAGTAAGGTGCTTGCTTCTCTCTGTGGTTTTGTTGGCTTTGTGGACATCATCCAGCATATGTAAATTTCACAGCATTCTCTTATGTAATAGTTTATGCTCTTAGGACTTTACTCATCAGGAATTCTGTCTTCTGTTACCTAGATGTGTTTGCCATTGCTAGCTATACACTAGAATCCCTTGCTTCCCCCCCCCCCCATATTACTTTTAATTATTAATCATATAACACAAATAAAAATCCTGGTTTAAAATATTTAAAAATTCTGGTTGAAGTTGCAAAAAATCATTCAAGCTGTATATCCTTATCCTACGCTTGTCTTTAATAAGAATAAGCCTTCTAATCAGAAAGATTTAACTTGGAGCATAATAAATCTGAATATCAAATATCCTGGAAACTTTTTTTTTTCTTTTGGGTAATTTTATTTTATTCTTTTCTTTCAGTGTTCCAAGATTCATTGTTTATGCACCACACCCAGTGCTCCAAGCAATACATGCCTCCTTAATACCCACCACCAGGCTCACCCAACCCCCCACCCCACTCCCCTCCAAAACCCCCAGTTTGTTTCCCAGAGTCTGCAGTCTCTCATGGTTCATCTCCCCTTCCGATTTCCCCCAACTCACTTCTTTCCATCTCCCCATGTCCTCCATGTTATTCCTTATGCTCCACAAGTAAGTGAAATCATATGTTAATTGAAACTCTCTGCTTGACTTATTTCACTCAACATAATCTCCTCTAGTCATGTTGATACAAAAGTTGGGTATTCATCCTTTCCAATGGAGGCATAATACTCCGTTGTATATATGGACCATATCTTCTTTATCCATTCATCTGTTGAAGGGCATCTTGGCTCTTTCCACAGTTTGGCGAGTGTGGCCATTGCTGCTATGAACCTTGGGGTACAGATGGCCCTTCTTTTCACTACATCTGTATCTTTGGGGTAAATACCCAGGAGTGCAATTTTAGGTCATAGGGAAGCTCTATCTTTAATTTCTTGAGGAATCTCCACACTGTTTTCCAAAGTGGCTGCACCAACTTGCATTCCCACCAACAGTGTAAGAGGGTTCTCCTTTCTCCACATCCTCTCCAACACACGTTGTTTACTGTCTTAATTGTGGCCATTCTAACTGGTGTAAGGTGGTATCTCAATGCGGTTTCAATTTGAACCTCCCTGATGGCTAATGATAATGAACATTTTTTCATGTGTCTGTTGGCCATTTGCATATCTTCTTTGGAGAAGGGTCTCTTCACGTCTTCTGCCCATATTTTGATGTGATGATCTGTTTTGTGTGTGTTGAATTTGAGGAGTTCTTTATAGATCTTGGATATCAGCCCTTTGTAGTGTCATTTATGAATATATTCTCTGAGAAGTTTTTTTTAAAAAAAATAATAACCTCGAGAGTTTGATTTTAATTGATCTACTGTGAAGGCCAAGTATTTTAAAAATTTTTCAAGTTCCCTGGGTAATTGTAGCACGCAGCCACTGACTCAGAGATGGAAATGTCCTAGGTCTGTTTGCCATCTTATTGGGTAGTGGCAAAAATGATACCTGAGAGGAGACCAGAAAGTCTCTTTCCACCAAACGTAAGGTTTTTAAAAAGAATTAATATTTTCTTATCTTTATCATCCTCTCTGTTACCTAGCTTTAAAAAAAATTTCTCTTTCCCTTCTTTTTCCTGGCAAGAACTCTTGGTCAGAACGTGATAGGGAATTAGAAGAGTTTAACTAGAAAATTATTGTTGGAGGGAGTTGAATGATAACATAAAATCTTGAGGTAAATCTCCAGGAACTAGAGAGAAAATTTTTTTTATCCACACTCTCTTTTCTCTAGTGCGGCAGCCAACTTGGTTGGTCTTCAGAACGAAGGTTATTGGGTTTGTTTTTGTAGTGGTGTGGTTTTTGGTTTTGTTTTTTAGTTAGGTATAGATTTGGAATTTGACTCAAGGTTATCATAGATGCCTACAGGACTGTATCATAAAGGCTTTTCAGTAGTATTTGCCTAGTATTAGTAGGAGTATGCTAGGTGCTTTGTCCATTTGAATTTGCACACCATGAACTCAGAGACTCATTAAGAATTAATTTCCTCCCCAAAGATGGCAACACACTAGACAGTCATAGAGCATTAAGGGTGAGGAGGATCTTTTGTAAGAATTTAAATGCAAACCATGATATTCAAGGCTGTCATGCTCCCTTCAAAAGTTAAAAGCTTCCGCAAGAACTGCCTTGACAACGCAAAGTATTTCTGCAAACAACAATCTAGAAATTTACAGACATCTGTATTACAATATTTTAATTGGCGGTGGGCGGCTTTTATAATTTTAGTCAGTGATTAAGGTTTCCGTAATGATGGTTGACTCTCTCTATACCATGCCGCAATGGATTTCAGCATTTAGTTGCATTTTAGTCTTGAATAATTTGTTTTCTGTTGTGAAAGAAAAATTATTGTGCGTGATAGATTTTTTTTTTTCTTGGGTTGTAAAATTTTTAATTGGAGACCAAATTTAAAGTCCTTTCTGAATTGACAATTATTTCTGCGCAGCTCATTATGCAGTTGATCTATGATCACTAGGGCAGATATAATAGCGGTAATTAAAATTCACGTAATAGCTATTTCTAGTCCAGTGACGATCCTACTAATATTTTGTGGTGGCTGCTAACAAGTTAGATGTGTGACTGTTTTGAGTAGCATCATTTCCCTACCATGCTGGTACAGCAGTACAAAACAAAATGCCAAGGGGAAAAGAGCTAAAAAGAGAAGCATTAACATTATCATAACACTGTAGTCTTCTCCTTCATGAACTAGTTCATCATTTGTACTTTATTTATAGAATGTATTTTATCAGCAGTACAAATTTTAAGTACAGTATTAAGATGACCATTTCTGTACTGTTTAGTTTTAAAAAGAAAAGCTACCTTGGGACCTTAGTTTTGTCCTGAGTATAGAGTTAGTCATTAATAATTTAATTACCATTTTTAAATGGTTATGCATATATTCATATATATGGGTGTGTATATAATTTTAATTATACATATATCCACTGGAACTACTTGCTACTACAGAGCAGAATTTAGATTATGAGTCTGCCCTGGACATTATCAAAAAAGATTTAACTAATGCTGTACTATAAAAAATTTTGTTTTAGAACAATCTTTTGACTGATGATTCAAAGACCTGTACCCCAGAAGCAAATAATACATTATATGTTTAATTAATTAATTAATTTTTTTAAAAAAGTCTTTTCTATAGTTTATCCCTGTAGTATGGGCCCTGAGGACATTTAATTTTGCCATTTGCCTTTTGTTTTTACGTAAATATAGGATTTAATTTCTAGTAATTTAGTTTCTCTTATAAGGAATAATATTGCCAATTTATTATTGCTGTTATTGTTTTATATGCCTGGGTTTTCAGATTATACTTTTTAAGTGTTTTTATTCCACTAATCAAAAGTAAAGTTAGGTTGCACTGCCCCCCAGGAATTGAGCCATCAACAGACACAGTTAACACAGAACATTTCTAGTCAGCTTTCCCCCCAAAAGTAAGGAAGCACCAATGTTGAATACAGTAATTTTGAGATTGAAGCAAAGTTCCTTTCCAGCTTATTCTAAATTCTTACCTCTGATTCAGGCCCTCTCAGATCTGGCATGTGGTTCTGGGGTTGGGACAACTTGGTAACAAACACTTAGAAGGCTTTTCTTTCCCCTGCCTAGTTAGAGGGTATGCCCCCTCTGAAGTGGGCCATCTGGCTTCATTAACAGATTTCTTTATAGATCTGCCTGTTTTTGGTGGGGTTTCAGTCAAAATTGAAAATATCATAGGTCAAAAATGCGTTTAATACACCTAACCTACCAAAACACCATAGCTTAAACCAGCCTATCTGAAATGTGGTTAAGAGCATTTACATTAGCCTGCATTTGGGCCATATCGTCTGACACCAAGCCCCATTCCGTAATGCAGTGTCCTGTAATTTATTGAGTACTGTTGTGAAAGTAAAGCAGAATGGGTTTCCGTGTCTGGGTTGTTGCTGGGTGATAGCACGGCTGACCGGGAGGCTACAGTTGGCGGCCACTGCGCAGCCCCGTGGGAGAGGGTTGTACAGCAGATTGCTAGCCCGGGAAGGGATCCAGATTCAAAAACCAAATTACGGTTTCTACTGCATGCATGTTGCTTTCGCACCATCATAAAGCTGAAAAATTCGAAATCGAACCATTGGAAGTTGGAGGTGGTCTGTATTTGAAAACATTTTTCCTATTAATCTTCTTAGCTTCTCCAGGCATTTCGCACAAGGAAGAGTCTACCAAGGGTGGAAGCTGAGTATACCAGCGCTTCTCTCTAGGTTCCTGAATTTAACTCTTCCTCCTTCTCTCAGTATAAATTAAAACTGGGATGGGAGGACACACAATATCGTACAACTGTGGCCTCATGCTGACTACAAAAGCCTAACCTTGGACCTCTGCGAGGTCCTCACTTCCTTTGTATTATTTTTCTCAAGGACTGGTGGCCTCTGTCCCATATCTCACTTAAGCCTCTGGGACTACTATAGGCTTTCTTCACCCTTCCTTAATCTGATTCTGTCTCCCTTTATTTTTCTTACCACACACCTGACTAGAGGAAAAGATTATATCAACTTCATCTCATAGTCCAAACTTTTCTATTTCTCTGTTTTTTAGCAGTCACCTTTTCTGGATTGTTCATCTTAATGCAAAACCGAAAACTCTTCAAATGAGGTGCAACAGTGGAAGGAAGCTTCAGGATGCAAACTAAGTATAATTGTAAACAGTAAAACTATATATTTTAGAGATTGGTCAGCAAAGCAGGACTTAAAATATTAATGCCTTAAGGCATTCCATGATATTTCTGTATCTAATCCAAAGACCCTCCTGCTTGGATTTGTGGGTTTTGTCCTGGCCTGTCATGCTTACTTTCTCCCTTCCTGATGTAGCTATTCTCTTGCTTCTGTCCTTTACTTTCCCTCTCTCCCTTCCTTCCTCTGTCTCTCCCTCCCTCCATCCATTTCTTTCTTTCTTTCTTATAGTTAATTCCCTCTGATGCACAGGAGATTGTTCTCCGGCAGCTTTCATCCAGCCTTCGGATGCCTTATGTACTAAGTGGGCTGCTGCCGTTGATATGTATTTCCTCTAATGTGCTTTATCAAAATGAAGTGTTTCTTTAAAAGTTAAAAACTAAACCAACTGAAGGGAGTGAATATAAGTTGCATGTGTGCAGTGAAGAGTAAGTTTTTTAAAAAAGTGTTCTATTTAAATACCGTTGACACACAATGTTACATCAGTTTTGGGTGCACAGCCTAGCGATTCACCTTCTCTGTACATTATGCTGTGCTCAGCTCACCACAAAGGCAGCTACCCTCTGTCATCATACAGTGCTACTGCAGTATCATTGCCTGTGGTCCCTGTGCTATACCTTTTATTCCCATGACTTATTCCATAACTGAAAGCCTTCCACCATCCCTTGGCCCATCTTGCCCCTCTTCTCACCCCTCTTCCCTCTGGCAGTCATCATTTTGCTCTCCTGTATTTATAGGTCTGATTCTTTTTGTTTACTCATTTGTTTTTTAAATTCCACATGAGTGGAATCATATGGTATTTATCTTTCTTAGTCGGATTTTTTTCACTCAGCGTAATGCCTTCAAGGTCCATCTGTGTTGTTGCAAATGGCACAATCTCATCCTTTTAATGGCTGCATAATATTCCATTTGTGCTTGTGCATGCACACCACATTTTCTTAACCATTTGTCTACTGATGGTCTCTTAAGTTGCTTCCATATCTTGGCTATTATAAATAATTCTGCAATAAACATAGAGATGCATTTTTTTAATTTAGTGTTTTCAGTTTCTTTGGGTAAATAACCAGTAGTGGAATTACTGGATCATATGGTATTTCTATTTTTTAATTTTTGAGGAACCTCCATGCCTTTTTTTCACATTATTTGTAGTAATTGACACAGTAATTGACATTCCCACCACCAATGCCTGAGAGTTCCCTTTTCTCTGCATCCCTGCCAACACTTGTTATTTCTTGCGTCTTTGATTTTAACCATTCTGACAGGTATAAGGTGATACCTCATTGTGGTTTTTGTTTGTATTTCTCTGATGACCAGTGATGTTGAGCATCTTTTCTTGTGTTTGTTGGCCTTGTGTTTGTTCTTAGAATAATGTCTACTCAGGTCCCCTTCCCATTTTTTAATCAGATTTGGGTGGAGAGTTTTGGTGTTAAGTTGTAAACGTTCTATATAGGTTTTGGGTATTAACTCCTTATTGAATATATAATTTGCAAATATCTTCTCCCATTCAGTAGGCCAACTAATAAAATGTAATATTTTTTTCAAGTGATCAAATCCCTGGATCAGAACTCTCTGTAGGAGAGAATTTATACTTTCTTTTAGTGCCATTGCTTTCAAACTGGGGTACATAGAGGTACACAAAACTACAGGGCAAACATACCACTTGCTCCTAGAGTGTCATTTGTATTTGAATGAGAGGTTTTATTTTTGTATTACAAATAAAGGTATATTATGTAGGTGAATTTAGAGTTCACATGAATTTTTAAGGTAAAATGGAGATTTTTGGAAAAACAGTTTGCTTGTGCCTGAGTACTGAGTATAAATTCACCCTTTCCTGTTGGTAAGTTTACTTCATGTTATAGGAGAAGAAACAAGCTCAAGGTCACACAGAGCTGGGAAGAGAAAAGGCCTCACTGTCCACGTTCTTTTCCTTTTACCAGTGCTTCTCAAACTTTGCACTTCCTAGAGAACCTCTTCTGTAACCAGTCTGCCTTTTAATTCCCTGTCTGTCCTGAAAAACTTCAATTTTGAAAGATGTCACCTACCAAACTGCATCTGTCAGAGAAGCTATTTTACTGTATTTGAGATAATCAAAAACAAAAGAAACTGCAAGTTGGACTTTCTGACTCAGTAGCCACACTGAATTGTTCTAATTTGGCAAACAAAGGCTATTTGGAAGCAAATGAAGACATTAATAAAGCCTTAGAAAAGAATGAAGGGGGGTCCCTGGGTGGCTCAGTTGGTTAAGCAACTACCTTTGCCTCAGGTCATGATCCCGGAGTCTCCAGATGGAGTCCCACATCGTGCTCCCTGCTCAGCAGGGTATTTATTTCAGAGTGAGCATGTTGGATTGATGCCTTTATTTTTCTGTTTGCACCTAGATTGAATATGAAAGGAAAAAGAAAGAAGATGGAAAACGGGCTCGAGCTGATAAACAACACGTTTTGGACATGCTATTTTCGGCATTTGAGAAACATCAGTATTATAATCTTAAGGACTTGGTGGACATCACAAAACAGCCTGTGGTATGTGTTTGCTCACGCTGATCCCTTCAGTATGTCTTGCTTTATTTAGATGATGTTATTGAAGAGAAGGGTATCATATATGATGCAGCTCACATGTACCTTTGCTAACGTCAGGGTTTATTTTCAACACTCAGAAAAGATGTCTTAATACTCCTCATTGGCGTTGAACCTGAAGTCTTTGTTATATATCCTATCTCGTCTTTCTTTTGTTCCCCTAGGTCTCTCCAAAAAAAAAAAAAAGACTCAGCTTCTTCATTTGTTTGCAAATGTGCCCCCTAAAAGAACCATATTCTTTTAAGAGCCATACAGATCTGTCATGATGAAGGTGTTTATCCCTGTCATGTAATGAAATGGGCTCTTCTTTAATGGATTTTTCTCTTTTTAATCAGAATTTACCTAGCACTAGCATGAGGTCCCTTTAAACTTGAGCTGTACTGCCCCACAGTACTTGTTGAGGTTGTGGTTGGGTTGGCCTATTCTACATTTTCAAGGAAAAATTGAATAAACTGATGTTTTAGAGTTTATGTTTGTTCTATAAATAATCAATTTTTTTCCTGCTCCAGACTTTTGTGCTTATTTGCTAACAATTTGTTATTTCTAATCTATTTAAAATACTGGTAACAAGGGGTGCCTGGGTGGCTCAGGTTGTGATCCAGGGGTCCTGGGATCAGGCCCCACATGGGGTTCCCTGCTCGGCAGGAAGCCTGCTTCTCCCTCTCCGACTCCCTCTGCTTGTATTCCCTCTCTTGCTGTCTCTTGCTCTGTCAAATAAATAAATAAAATCTTTTAAAAAAAATAAAATACAAAAAAACTAGTAACAAATAAGAAATCCAAATCTCTTTTCTCCAATCTCCAAGTCACATTTCCTTCTATGTAACTTTCTTAACCTAACATTAGCAAAGCAGCAAATTGAATTATAACAGTATTTATTTACAAGGTTTTAAAAAAATTAAATGGAGGGGCGCCTGGGTGGCTCAGTGGGTTAAGCCGCTGCCTTCGGCGCAGGTCATGATCTCAGGGTCCTGAGATTCAGTCCTGCATCGGGCTCTCTGCTCAGCGGGGAGTCTGCTTCCTCCTCTCTCTCTCTCTGCCTGCCTCTCTGCCTACTTGTGATCTCTCTTTGTCAAATAAATAAATAAAATCTTTAAAAAAGAAATTAAATGGAACCTCTTTTCTTTTCTGTCCTTTTACCTAGTTTTCTTTATCATTTTGTCCACTTTGCTAGTATACTCAGGAGTATGTCAGTCCATTTATTTCCTTAAGAATATGTAACAAGAGAGCCAGTTTTTATAAACATTATAACATAACAAATAACAGTGTATTGAAGAGCTTGCTGTATGTTTATTCTGATTTATTCAAAGCTTTAAGAAATGATTTATGACACCTCAGTATTGATTGTACAGTTTTCCACTTCTGTAGGAATTTTGTTACTATTATACTTTTTTATTAAGAAATTAAATTCCAAAAGATCTAAATAGTTTTTTCAGTAGAGAGGAGCCAAGTGCTCATGCTGCAGTATTATCAGCTCCTCTTAATCACTTATTCTCTTCAGGATCAAAGCCTTAGAAACAGCATTTCAAACTAGGTAAAAAAAAATTAATTAATTAAAAAAATTGAAATAGAGTAATTCATTAGATAAGCCTGTTTTTTTCTGCTTTTAATCAAGTTTATCCTTGTGAATGTAAACTTGATATGTGAGAAACTGAATTTATATACATATATATATTCAGAAACTGAATGCAAATAATATATTCTTATGTAATAATGTACACACAAAAATTAGATATGAGAACACAAGTCTTTGTAGAAGGGACATTCAGATGATATTGGAGAAAGCAGTTTCTTTACTTTCCAGTTTCTTAACATGGAGCGGCATGTAGTTTTTAAAGTTTATTCATTTTGCATCAAAGCAAAGGGATAATTAGTATTTCTCTCAACTTTGGTTTTTCAGAGAATTTTTGTGTAGAGGTACACAGTGAGGCTCTCAGAATAGAGCTTCTTAACTCATGGTCAGTAGGTGGGTTTTACGAGATCCAGTAATCTTCCTGAATAGGTGCAAAAATATGTAGGTTTTTTGGGGAGCAGATCCATAGTTAATATCAGATTCTCATAGAGGGCCTGGGAACCTCAAGGGGCTTGTGAGCCACTAACCTAGAAACTAAATTATTTTATAATAGTCTTATTGTTTAAAGACTGAAGTGCCTCAGCAAGCATAAGGTTCTTGAAGAAAGAGTTGTATATTAGTCATATCCTAAACTTTTTATATGCCCTATAATATAAACATAGTAGAAATTCAGTAAATATTAGAGGAATTGGGCGCCTGGGTGGCTCAGTGGGTTAAGCCGTTGCCTTCGGCTTAGGTCATGATCTCAGGGTCCTGGGATCGAGTCCCACATCGGGCTCTCTGCTCAGCAGGGGGCCTGCTTCCCTTCTTCTCTCTCTGCCTGCTTCTCTGCCTACTTGTAATCTCTGTCTGTCAAATAAATTTTTTTAAAAAATCTTAAAAAAATATTAGAGGAATTGATTTGAAAAAAAGGCAGTGGCCCCATCCTCAGTATCCAAGGACTACCATGTTTTATTTGGATGAATTCCGTGGGCCTCCTGTCATTTATGGCAGGAGAGGGGGGACAGAGAGCCAGTCTCAAGGAAGTATGGAATGTGACAGGGTTACAGTTATCTCTCCCCAGAGGAGCAGCCAGGAAGTGGTCAGCATGGATTCAGTTCTGCCATTTACCTACCCCACTGGGATCTGAGAAAGTCCCTTCTATTCCCCAAATTGAGGAAATTGGACTGAATAATTGTGCTCCCTTCCAATCCTAAATGTGTGATTCTCTCCCTCTCCTATTTCATCTCCTCTCCACCTCCCTCTTGATTTTGAATTGAATTGGCAAATCTCACCTAGGAAGTGGCCCAAAGCCAGCTCTCCTCCATGTAGGTAACTATCCCCTTTAAAATGTTCACAGGACATAAATAAGTCTGTATTCGTGATCATTGGTATACCCTTCCTAATTTGATTTTAATCTGAGCAACAGCAGGAGAATGAAGGAGAAGAGAGCATGAAGATCCAGGGAAGGGGCTGCTTGGTATGATGGAAAGAGCAGTGGGTTTGGAGTAATGGGATCTTGGTTCATGTCCCAGCTCTGTCATTTAGACAAGTAGTCCTGGACAGGGTATTTAAATACATTTTAATGTTCAATACAAACAAATTTTTGAGCCCCCTTGTAAAAGAGAAAACAAAGAGATCTTGTTTGTATTCAACACTTCTTTAGTATATGCAGTTAATGACTTTCTCTCATTTTCTGTTGGTCCCCAGTGCCTCCTTTGATAATGGATTTCTTTTTTTTTTTAAGTGGTTTTTTTTTGTTTTATTTTTTTGTTTTTAAGATTTTATTCATTTACTTGACAGAGAGAGATCACAAGTAGGCAGAGAGGCAGGCAGAGAGAGAGGAGGAAGCAGGCTCCCTGCAGAGCAGAGAGCCCGATGCGGGGCTCGATCCCCGGACCTTGGGATCATGACCTGAGCCGAAGGCAGAGGCTTTAACCCACTGAGCCACCCAGGCAACCCTGATAATGGATTTCTAACCATGAAGTCTATCCCTTTAACACACCCTCTTTGTCATTGACATGACTACTATATTCTTAAGTTACCATCTGCTTTCTGACCTTTAGAATGTCATTTGTTTTTTTAAAGATTTTTATTTATTACAGAGAGTGAGAGCAAGAGCAGGGGAAGGGACAGAGGGAGAAGCAGACTCCCCACTGAGCAAGGAGCCCTATGTGGGACTCTATCCCAGGACCCTGCACCCTTAGCCGAAGGCAGACACTTAACTGACTAAGCCACCCAAGCACCTTTAGAATGTCATTTTTTACAACATCCTGAGTGAATCTGAGGTATTATTCATGTTTTTCCAGTTCCTTCTTTTCTATATTCTTCTTAAAAATCTTTATTTCTATAAGCAGAATTATTACTGATCAGAAAAACTGCCCTTGTGGACAGACTTTTTCTCTCAGTGGTCAGTATCTGACCTTCATAAACAATCAAGGAGTTAGTTACTCATTAAGGGTAAATAAGCTGATTTTAAAAGGCCAGCTCTGATAACTGATATAAAGTCAGAAACATGATACCATTTAAAGAGGTATTTTATATGGTTTAAATTTGAGCTTTTAAGCCCTCCTTAATGTGAAATACCAGAAGAAGCCTATTATTTTTTCCCTGCAGTCTTTGATCTTTCACCTTGAATTTGTTATGTCTAGTCTTTATATTTTATCTGCAAAATAGAAGCATACACAGCATTTCCTTCAAAATTTAAATCATTTGAAACTTTATCTAATTGCTCCCTTAGAAACACCAAACTGCCAAGACTGCTTTGAGCCCTGACACCCTGTTTTCTAGCATAGCATCCATTTCCAGTGTTCCTTGAACCACATCTTTCTGCTAAAAGTATCATTGAAAATTAGCCCTGGTTATAAGTGAACCCCTAATTTCCTTGTGCTGTATCCACCCAACTTTCAGGCACAATCAAGGGAAGTGTATATTTAATTATTGATGATCCCTTCTAAATCAACAATCCCCAGTCATGTGGTCCCACAGACCATGGCATAATTCAAATATGTAATTGAGCAATTTGTGTGCTTTTTATTAAAGTAAGTTCAAATCAACAGGAGAAACCAGGCAAAGATTTGGGTGATTTCGACTTTGAAGCAATTAGTGCACATACTTCAAGTTCCTCAGCACTAAATAGTGCTCAGTAGGCAGATTTATTTGCACAAAGTGGGCTTTAAGTAAACAAAGCCATTGCAGCAATAAGGCAGTGTTAACCTCATCCTCAGAATTTGTTTCCAGATAGACTTAAATATAAGGCATGAATAGAAGTAATCGAAGCAAAATTTGGCTTCAGTAAGATGAAAGAAGATAGGCTTTTTTAAAGGATAAAATAGCTAGACAGTTTGACCTACTGAATATTTCTCCTTGTCAAGAAACAATTTTATTTATAAGTATATTCTGTTATAGGGGCGCATGGCTGGCTCATTTGGTGGAGCATGTGACTCTTGATCTTGGAGTCATGAATTCAAGCCCTATTTTGGGTGTAGAGCTTACTTTTAAAACACACAGACCCTCAAGTATGTGTTATTACAGATCTGTGAATTGGCTGAGACTCTTTGAGTTGCAGAGACTGGAAATTCAACTCAAACTAGTTAAAACAAAACTAAAATTTATTGTGGGGTGCCTGGGTAGTGTCCGACTCTTGATTTCTGCTCAGGTCATGATCTCGGGGTTGTAAGATTAAACCCCACATCAGGCTCTGTGCTGGACATGGAGCCCACTTGAGACTCTCCCCGGCCCCAGGCCTTCCTCCCTCCCCCCTCTGTCTCTGTCTCTCTCTTAAAAAAAAGAATTTATTGGCTAGAAGGTTCAGGGTTCAGGAATGTATCTAGCTTTAGCTATAACTAGCCGCAGCTACTAATATTGTTTAGTTGGAACTGTCCCTTCCTGTCTTTCCACATCTCTCTGCACTATTCTTTCTTGTGTGTGGTCTTTACTCTTAGTGGGATCTTGCCATTTGGTAGCCAAAATGACCTCTTCGAACATCCTACAGCTAGCAACCCCTAAGCAAAAAGAGAATATTTGTCCTGATGATTTTAATAAAAGCCCCAGGGAAGATTTTAATTGACCTGAAAGGGGTTGGTATGCCCATTCCTGAACCAACAGGATGGGGCTAGAGGTACTCTGTCAGTGTACCTTCCCCCGCTCTGTGCCATGTTGCCTGGTATGGAGTTAGCACGTAGTCAGTGCTAGCTAGTCCATTGTTATTTAAATAGAACTCTGGTTTCTATTCCCTTCCAAAGACTTCTGCCCGACTTCCCCATTTCAGTAAGTGACACTACCATTCCCCAAATGGATCAAGCCAGACAACTGTATTCCTGTTTCCTCTTCATGACATATATATTACAAATTATGATATATATATATATATCATTTAAATTATATACATATATACATGTATCTCTGTGTGTGCGTGAGTATATCTGACTCAGGATCTTAAGGCAAAAGTGATCTTAGAGATTATCTAGGCTCTTTCACTTGTAAACTCAGAGAAGGCGTTGCATAGTAACTTGACCCCACTTGTGCTGACTTCAGTCGAGGGAGATAATCTTACCACATTGCCTCTTCTGTATTCAGACATGTGCATGTCTATGTAGACAAGCAAGGAAAATATTTTTCTAACAATAGGAACCCCTTTTTAATGGGAAAATAAAACAACAAAAAACTAATATCTCTCTCAGCAGGCTTTCTCATTAAGAATCATCACTGGGGTGCCTGGGTGGTTCAGCCAGTTAAATATCTGATTCTTGATTTTGGCTCAGGTCGCAATCTCAGGATTGTGGTATTGAGCCCCAAGTTGGACTCCGTGCTCAGTGCAGAATCTGCTTGAGATTCTCCCTCTCCCTACCCACCTGCCCTTCCCCCTGCTCATGCTCACTTGCTCGCTCACTCTCTCTCTCAAATAAGTAAGTAAAATCTTTAAATTAAAAACAAACCAAAAAAAGAATCATGATCATTGATCTAATAAGCCAGGTACATAGAGAATGGTATCTAAGCTTTATCTTAGCTCATTCAGTTCCTAATCCAAAATAAAAATGGGTATTTTTAATGTTTGAAACTTATTCCCAAATTTACTACTTAAAATAAATGTTTTATTTTTAAACAAAGATTTTATTTATTTATTTGGCAGACAGAGATCACAAGTAGGCAGAGAGGCAGGCAGATAGAAAGGGGGAAGCAGGCTTCCCACCGAGCAGGGAGCCTGATACAGGGCTTGACCCCAGGCTTTAACCCATTGAGCCACCCAGGTGCCCAGTAAGTGGTATTTTTAATATAATGTTTTATTCTGACATACACTTTCCTTTTCTTACTTCTTTTTTTCCTGAAATCTTTATAATTTCCTTTCTGTTCACATAACCCCTTTTAGTTCATTTTTCCTATAATGGAAGTTTTTATTTTTGAATGATACTAGTAAAAAAAGACCACCAATTTCTTAATAGGACATATTACTGACAGCCTTTTGTGAGACTTCTGTTTTAAAAAGTAATTATTTGCTAATTAGTGATGTAGAACCTGATTTATTGTTAAGCTTTAGAATATGAAATGTCATACTAAAATAAATTAACTTTGAATTGTATTGAATATAAATGCATGAAATTTTAATACTTACAGATTTACTACCAAGTTTATTATAGGATAGTAACATTTTCTCCTTTAACTTATATGTTTTACCTTTTTTTTAACCGTATTTCTGAATGTGGTAAAATTTGAGATGAATTTACTAATATAACCAATGGAGTCCAGATTTTACATGAAATATTATGTAGATAAAAGGAATATTTAACATAAGCACCCATTAAAGAAAATTGGGCATTTATTTATATACAAAAAGTTTACATAGGATCTCTTTTTAAGATTTTATTTATTTATTTGAAAAAGAGAGAACAGGAGCAGGGGGAGGGGCAGAGAGAGAGGGAAAAACAAACTCCCTGCAGAACATGGAGCCTTAAGTGGGCCAATCCCAGGACCCTGTGATCAGATACTTAACGGACTGAGCCACCCAGGAGCCCCAAAGTTTTTAATTAAGCAGTAAGCCACAAAATTTATATTTAATCTGGAAAATGTCATTACTTATAAAATCTTCCCTATCCTTCCCTCGCCATTTAATTTCAACAAAGGTTAACGTTAAGTTTTGAGCTTATTAACTGCCTTCTGATTTCTTTCTTTAGTCCCTGAACCATTTAGAAGCACATGTTTTTAGGCTTGCCATCCTTATGGAAATTATCTCAGGAAAAAGATAATTTTCTTTGGTCTCAGCACTAGAGAAAGCATGACTATATGGATTAAAGTGTTTACAGCTTCCCAGTTTCTCTATCTCACAGGAGAATTGATACCAGAGGATAAGCCTGTTGACAGAAAACCTTACAGTGGCCATTCTGTATTGCAGCGTTACAGAGGCATTCCTTCTAGAATGTCCCAAGACAGATATTTTAATTCCATCATATTTTCCAGTACATATGGACTGATACAAAGAGCTGGCCACTGTGGTTTTTGTGTTGTTTTGTTTTGTTGGGTTTTTTTGAGCTAGCCACTGTTTATTGGAAATGTTAGCATCGTAATTTGGTAATAAAAAATGGTGATTTTTTTTTTTTTAATGTCGTAGTCTATACGGACTTTATTATGGAATTTAGTTTCCAGTTCCCCCAAAATCTTTTCTTTTTATTATTAGCATATAATGTATTATTTGTTTCGGGGGTACAGGTGATTCACCAGTCTTACACAACACAGCACTGACCACATCACTCTCCCCAGTGTCCACCACCCAGCCAACCAATCCCCCCACTCCTTTTTTTTTTTTTTTTAAAGATTTATTTATTTATTTATTTGACAGAGAGAGATCACAAGTAGGCAGAGAGGCAGGCAGAGAGAGAGAGAGGAGGAAGCAGGCTCCCTGCTGAGCAGAGAGCCCGATGCGGGACTCGATCCCAGGACCCTGAGATCATGACCTGAGCCGAAGGCAGCGGCTTAACCCACTGAGCCACCCAGGCGCCCCTCCCCCCACTCCTTCTACTTCAGCAACCCTCAGTTTGTTTCTTGAGATTAGGAGTCTCTTATGGTTGGTCTCCCTCTCTAATTTGTCTTGTTTCATTTTTTCCTTTCTTCCCCTATGATCCTCTGCCTTGTTTCTCAAATTCCATGTATTAGTGAGGTCATATGATAATTGTCTTTCTCTGATTAACTTAAAAATGCTGTTATCTTAATTTGTTGTTATGAGCTAGGTAGATCTCCTCCCTATCTAGTGGAATTGCTGAGTCACTTCATAACTCTGTTTAACCTGAGGAATTGAGTGCCAGATTGTCATCAGTCCTTTTTTAATCCTTAGCAAAAACTTTTATCTACTGTTGTCATAAGGTAAAACTTTACTCTCTAGTCCAGATATTTTAAGGATGAATAATACTTCGGTATTCGGAGTGCTAGCTAATTTACAGAAAATTCTCTGTTGGTAAAATATATACCTATAGTCTCTTTGCTTGCCATTTAATTTCTAGCAATGTGTTCAAATAGACTAATAAGTATGCCAATTGAGATTTTCTTATTTTTTGTACATTTGAAACTAAACTTCACACCAAATGCACTAATAGATAGTTGCCATGGTTCTAAATGCAATAATTCATATTTAAATTTTTATTTTTGCTTTTTCTATTTTATGTTTTAGTTAAATGCAGTTTAGGGGCACCTGGATGGCTCAGTGGTTTAAGCCGCTGCCTTTGGCTCAGGTCATGATCTCAAGGTCCTGGCATCGAGTCCCGCATTGGCTCTCTGCTCGACAGGGAGCCTGCTTCCCTCTCACTCTCTCTGCCTACTTGTGATCTCTGTCAAATAAATAAATAAAATCTTTTTAATAAATAAATAAATGCAGTTTAGTTAACATGTACTGTAGTATTAGTCTCAGAGGTAGAGGTTTAGTGATTCATAGGTTGCATATAACACTGGGGCTCATTACTTCAGTGGTGGGTACCCAGTGACTGGGTAATGCCCATCACCCAGTTACCCCATCCCCCCACCCACCTGCCCTCCAGCAACCCTGTTTGTTCCCTATAATTAAAAGTCTTGGGACGCCTGGGTGGCTCAGTTGGTTGGACGACTGCCTTCGGCTCAGGTCATGATCCCGGAGTCCCGGGATCGAGTCCCGCATCGGGCTCCCAGCTGCATGGGGAGTCTGCTTCTCCCTCTGACCTTCTCCTCGCTCATGCTCTCTCTCACTGTCTCTCTCTCAAATAAATAAATAAAATCTTTTAAAAAAAAAAAGTCTTATGGTTTGCCTCCCTCTCTGTTTTTGTCTTATTTTCCCTTCCCTTCCCCTGTGCTCATCTGTTTTATTTCTTAAATTCCACATATTTAAATTTCAAAAGGAGTTTTAATTTTTGCTACTTCATTACATTTTGGATATTTCTGATTGTATTTTCCTAATAACAGTTTCAACATGGTCTATATATGTATACACTTCTCCCAGTTGAAAGCCATATGTCAGCCTTGGAATATCTTGCAGTATTCCAAGGTTAAGTTATGTTTAGCATACAAATAAACAAATACAGGTTTGTTTGGGTTTTTTTTAAGGATTTTATGTATTTATTTGAGAGACCATGAGAGAGAGAGATCCTGAGCAGGGGTGGGAGGGGTAGAGGGAGAAAAAGACTCTCTGCCCAGCAGGTGCCTGATGCAGGACTCTATCTGGGATCATGATCTGAGCTGAAGGCAGATGCTTAACCAACTGAGCCACCCAGGTGCCCTAGAAAAGTACAGTTTAGAAAGCAAATAGTTATAAGTTTTGGCCCATAGGAGGTAAACTTTGTTCATTTGATATATGCAAACATATGAATCATTTGCCAGTGCTAGGCAGATGAAGTGTTAATAAGAATAAGATGATATACCAGCACACAGATATTCATGCAATAATAAATTGCTTTTCCAGAATTTGGATTAAGCCATAAGATAGGGCTTGTGGCTTGACCACTTCATTGCACATCATCTCTGCTTTTTTTACAGAGGAGGAATGCAGCCTGTGTGAGCTGAGAGGAAGACAGGGGGTGGGGTCTAGTAGGAAAGTGGGGGTGAAACCAGAAGGAAAAGAGGATAAAAATACTGACATGGCCCGTGTCCCAGAGAATCTCCAGTGTCCACTTCCCTATCCTGTTAGCAGTTTACTCTACCTAAAGGAGTGAAAACATATGTTGCCTTATGCCTAATGTGTAGTTTGTTTTTTTTAATGAAAGACTTGTGCCTTGGAGCCACTAGCATCTTTATCAGTAAGTATTCTGTTTTAATCACACAAATCATTTGAAATGGTACTTTGGATTTACACAGAACTGATAATGCCCCTCTTGCCTTGTTGGATCATTTTATAAAAAGCATATGATGACTTCCCTTTAGTGACTGGCATTAACCAGTGCCATCTTTGTTATAGATTGCATATTGTCTATTCAGTCCAGCCTTTCTGATGCAATTTTGTGACTAGACGTCTAATAGGGTCATACTATTTATTTATTTTTTAAAAAGAGTTTATTTATTTGACAGAGGGAGAACATAAGTAGGCAGAGAGGCAGGCAGGGTGGGGGGCGGGCGGTAAACAGGCTCCCCACTGAGCAGAGAGCCCGATGCGGAGCTCGATCCCAGGACCCCGAGATCATGACCTGAGCCGAAGGCAGAGGCTTAACACACTGAGCCACCCAGGTGCCCTGGGTTATATTATTTATTCACTTAAAGCATTAATGGTTGGTGATCAGCTCTTTGTTAAAGATACATGTTTTGGGGCGCCTGGGTGGCTCGGTGGGTTGGGCCGCTGCCTTCGGCTCAGGTCATGATCTCAGGGTTCTGGGACCGAGTCCCGCGTGGGGCTCTCTGCTCAGCGGGGAGCCTGCTTCCTCCTCTCTCTCTCTGCCTGCCTCTCTGCCTACTTGTGATCTCTCTCTGACAAATAAATAATTTAAAAAAAAAAAGATACATGTTTTGGGCCAATTTCTAGGAATTTAGATATAGTTACCTTGTTATTATATATGTAACACTTAACTGAAATTCCTGGTTTGGGGATTGGTTGGCAGAGCAGTCGAGGAAAAGATGATACAAGAAATGGTGGGGGTGGAGGAAGGGAGGGAAATGAGAAAGACTGCAGATAGTAGGCTACTGTCCCTTGTGACCCTGCATAGGATTGTCATGATTTGGGGGGAAAAATAGGAATTTGTGGGTTTCTGGCTTTTGGGCCACCACAGTGTCATCTTGACCCACAAGTACGCAAATCACATCCTGATCACTTGACCTCTTTGGTCCAGTGTTTGCTTTGTCTTTTCCTTCCAAAGAAGCTTTAATGTTCTATCCCTTTTTTCTCTGCAATTCAGACTTGCTGTAAATACTCTCCCACACATACCTTTGACAAAGGGTTGCTGGACATGAGCCAGTTTATTATTTCTGATATTGTTCTGCAGCACAGCACAGAGCAGTAATGAGAAATCTCTCCGGTCCTGTGTCACATAAAGGTGATCTACCAAGTTCTAGAATTCTTTGTTTAAAATGCAGGTGGTCAGGCAAAAGATGAAACTGGAAAATCGTTGTTTAGTATGAGAGAAGAAGAGCTAGCATTTCCTGATATCTGCACGGAATTGCCATTCAATTCAAAGGATCAAATATACATCCTCAAAACCAAAGATCATGGCTCCGGCTGGGTTAAGTGCCCCCCCCCCCATCTCAGTGCTCCAGGATATCCTGCGTATGTGTCCTTATTTCTGCACTTTAGTTTGTGACTGCCTCCTTCTGTGCCTTTGCCTCCCCACTCACGCACCGTACTTTTAAACTGTAAATTCTTGATGTTGAAGACTGACTCTGTTACCACTCCAGCTGGCCCATAGTATGTTCTAAAATAAATATTTGTGTAAATGTATGAATTTTTTATTAAAGGAAAGTTAGATTGTCAGTTGATCTTCAATCCTGTTAGAATCTTTAAAAGTGACTTTGTTCCCAGCAATATTTTACCACTATAATATAGATTTTTAGTCACAAATGTCATTCCGAATCAGGTAATACAATTTAATCAGTCAACTCGTATTTCTCATTGCCCTATAAGTTAATTAGAGCCTGAGTTCTAAAAATGAGCAGAACTAGATTTAGCATAGTTTCGTCCTGTGGACCTTCTAAGTGATCTTACCTCAAACAACTCCCCCACTAAATCCTCTTAGTTCCCTTGTTTGCTCTTAAGCATACCTTGTTTGTTCAGTGTAAATGCACTGAGACTCTGTGATGTGCAGGCATCCACTGCCGTAGGAGCACATGGCTTGACGGGAGAGAGGCATGTGGGTCAAGGGGTACAGTGTAGTATGAGGGCTATCACTGAAGAACATCCAGTGTGAAATGTAAATCCAAGATGTGTGACTGTTAGGGAAAGTTGGTCTGAGAGAGGGACATTCATGCAGTCTTCAAGGATGAGTTCAGATCTGACGAAAGGGGATAAGCATGACAGGGAAGGGGAATGGCATATGGAGAAAAGAGGAAGCATGTGGACACAGAAATGATAAGCATGTCTTCAGGGAATTCTTAGCAGAGGCCAAAGGGAAAAAGCAGGCCTGAATGGATGCCTGTGAAGGAGTATGAAAGTTAACCTCTAGACCAAAGGGGAAGTTATTAAAAAGTTTTCAACAGATTAAGCATCTGCCTTTGGCTCAGGTCACGATCCCAGGGTCTTGGGAACCACGAACCCTCTGTCAGGCTCCCTGCTCAGCAGGGAGTCTCCTTCTCCCTCTCCTTCTCCCTCTGCCCTTACTGCCACTTGTGCATGTGCACGCTCTCTCTCTCAAATAAATAAATTAAATCTATAAAAATTTCTCTCAACAGTGGAATGACATGATCTCACTGTTCCCTACCTGTGTCTTTCCTTCAGGGACTTTTGTGGTCTGTTTTCCTATCGTTACTGTTACTTTCTTCACTAATGGGTTGTGCCAAATTGATTCATTTGGTTAGAGTAAAATGACTTTAGGTTGCAGTTTGGAACATTCTAAAACCCCAGAAATGCCCTCTTCCCCCACCTTCCACCAGAAAAAGAATTCTGTACATGGGTAGATACTGTGACCCTAATCCCAACTCGGTTACCTGACAGACTATCTCATTCTGTTCTTACTGTTGAAAAGGAAATAGGGCATGACTTTTCATTAAGAAAACAAAATACCCCGTAACTTTATACTAATTTAACAAAATGAGTGTGGACTACACATGAAAGCAACTGTATTTGTACACTTGAGACTTTACTATTTTGTGTTTAACCCTTTCAAGGCTTTTCACGCCTGTGTCTGGCTTCTGAATGTTCACACTACACTTGCAGTCCAGAGAGCTGCTGGCTCCCAGCCACAGTGCTCCCAGCGATTGCTCTTTTCAGTTTTGACCGAGAGCAGTGCAGCCAATTGTTTGATTGTTTGTGTCCAGGTTTGTAGCCTGCCTCCCAATAAATCATCCTTTGGAATTTTACAAAGATGTCATTCTTGGCATCTAAACTGAAAATCCTTTGTGTCCAGCACATCATTTTCCCTTTGTGAATACTGCTTAATGAGAAAGTAGCTTATGAACAGTGTCCCGTTTTAAAAATGTCATTTGAAGCAGCAGAGAGCAGCTGTGCATATCACCTGGCTGGCTCGAGCCTTTATGCTTACTCATTGGCACCGATCCCTTAGTGAAGGCAACTGCAGAAAGTGTGGGAGACAAACAGGCTTCTTTCTGGGAAACCCAGGCCTCATTTGATTCATTGCTGCCACCTGCTGGGCCCTGGCTGCTGGAATGGGGAGGCCACACCTGTATTCCCACTAAGCCATCCAGGACCATGTGGTTCCAATGTTAATCAGCTCTTGTTTCCAGGTGACATCCGGCCCCTAAATGAAAGGATCCAAACAGTAGAGCATTACAGTGCCAGTCAGTGTAAGGTGGTATGTGATTGGGTTTGTTAATACAGAATCCCCAGCACTTAAACTTCGAGGACTCAAGATCCTAGAGTATTAGGTCTGGGTGAGCCATTAAAGCAGATGCCGTGGAACTTTAGTGTAGTTAAATCAGAGTCTCCTAAAGGCTTGTGAAAATGCAGATTCCCAGGCCTGGCCCCAGAGATTTTGATTCACTAGGCCGAAGATGAGACGTTTATTTAACAAGTCTCCCATGAGGATCTGGGACAAGTAGTCAGCCCCAGGAAGGGCACTGCCTTAAACATTATCTCTGTAAGAGCTTCTCAGCCATTTTTCTAGTCAGTACCTCATTTCAGTAAGTAAAAAATATTACCTCCTCTGTCAGCAGGGTGAGTCACTAGTACTGTAACTGGTTCTGTGAAGCATATACACAAAACATTACTGGACTGGTTCTTCATAGGGTAAAAACACTTTTTTTTTTTTAAAGATTTTATTTATTTGTTTGACAGAGATTGCAAGTAGGCAGAGAGGCAGGCAGAGAGTGAGAAGGAAGCGGACTCCCCGCCAAGCAGAGAGCCCAATGCAGGCCTCGATCCCAGGACCCTGGGACCATGACCTGAGCCAAAGGCAGAGGCTTTAACCCACTGAGCCACCCAGGCACCCCCGGGGAAAAAACACTTTTCAAAGATTTTATTTATTCATTTGAAAAAGAGTGCCAGAGAGAGAGCGTGCATGCATGCATGCAAGCACAAGCAGAGGGGAGGGGCAAAGGTAGAGTGAGAACCGGACTCCCCACTGAGCAGGGAGCCCAACCACAAGGATGTGGGGCTTGATCCCAAGACCCCAAGATCATGACCTGAGCTGAAGACAGACACTTAACTGACTAAGCCACCCAGGAGCCCCAAAAAACACTTAAAAATAATTAACTTTTCTCTCTATTGCCAAGAAAGCATTACTATTATTTAATTGGTCAATTTGCAGTGGAATGCTTTTTGGCCTTGGACATTGCCAAGTAAAGGTAGGGTTTGCTACTATATTTATCACGGCCATCATTTCCCTGAATATAGTAATCATTTGGTTAATGTGTATTGATTTTGAGGACCTAAAATGACATAAAACAGAGTTCTATCCTGTGTCACAGCTTACCTCTTTCCTCTGGAGGAGCCAAGCATGAGAGAACCGCTCGCCCCATGGCTTTTACCATGGCTTATTATTACTTCTTATTCCTTACCCTGTCTTGGCAAGCTTGGCTAAGATCAAAGCAATACTAAAGATGAAGGATAATCTTCTTTATTACACAGGAAAAACAAGTGGCCTGATAGCAAATTTGAAAACTCACCTTAGAATTGAGAATTCTGGGGCGCCTGGGTGGCTCAGTGGGTTAAGCTGCTGCCTTCGGCTCAGGTCATGATCTCAGGGTCCTAGGATCGAGTCCCACATCGGGCTCTCTGCTCAGCAGGGAGCCTGCTTCCTCCTCTCTCTCTCTGCCTGCCTCTCTGCCTACTTGTGATCTCTGTCAAATAAATGAATAAAATATTAAAAAAAAAAAAAAGAATTGAGAATTCTGAATGCCTGTCATGTGCTTGCTTTCTAGAATATTATCATCCCCAAAATATTTGTTATTTTTGTATATGTGCTCCTTCTTCTGAAATGACTGGTTCTATTCCAAGAATAACCCTGTCCAACTGTGAACTGAATGAAGCCACTGAACACAAGGGAAGATTACACGTGGTATATACTATGTCATCTTAGTAAACAGTGAGCACCAGTAACTTTCTAGTGTATTTTCATCGGAACGTTTTTGGGTTTGTTTTGTTTTTTTTTTTTTTTTTCAAACTCTCAGGTCATTGACATTCCACACTTCCAATCCCTTTAATACAAGTGAATGTATCTTTAACACAGTATGTACTACATGTGTAGAACCAAGAGACAGTTTGTTGAACATCTTTATAGAGAAATCTTGTTGAGCTTTCAAGATCATAATTTGTATTACTTGTGAGTGGGGTTTGGTGTATGGTTTTATTTTAAATTTTGTTTCACCTTCAAAGTCTCATCTTGGATTGTCTTTGTTTTTAGGGGTACCTAAAGGAAATCTTGAAAGAAATTGGCGTTCAGAATGTAAAAGGGACCCACAAAAACACATGGGAGCTGAAGCCAGAGTATAGACATTATCAAGGAGAAGAGAAGAGTGATTAAGAAGACTTTGCCAGCATGCCGGCAGAACAACTAAAGGGCGGTGCGCTGAGGAAGCACTGCCAAGACTCAGATACTTGAGTACCGTCTGTTGTAGGGGTGAAATGACTGGAACTTTAATTTCCCTAGGTAAATTTTTTAAACAGTAATTCTTGTAAAGTTACTCAAGGTGTTTTTTTTTTTGTGTGTGTGTGTGTGTTTTTTTTTTTTTTTGAGGAAAAAAATTTATTTATAGGCTTGTATTAAACCTAGATTATTCAGAAGGGGGTGAGGGGCTGGGGGGGTTAAGAAGGTTTTTCGTTTTAAATATTGACTTTTAAAATGTCAAACTAGGAAATGTTTTCTAGATGAGGACTCTGTCCTTGTTTTCTCTGAGGATCTGAGGTGATACAAAGCGGAAGTGAATGGCAAAACCAGAAAAAAGCGGTCAACTACAGAAAGACTTAAAGGGAATAAAAAACCAAAGTTCCTTATTCTGAAATTGTCAAAGAACAAAGCTCTCTTTATTTATTTATTTTTACAGGAGATCATGTTTCATATTCACACCCATTAATAAAGAAGAGGGCATTTATGTTTGTACCTAAGATAGCAGTTTTCATTATTAGCTTGTATATTTAACCCTCCTGTTAGTGACATGAGAAATGGGGAAAATCTTGGCCAATGAGTATATCTTTTATTTGCTTTTATTTATTTTTAAAAGATTGATTTGTTTAAGTAATCTCTACATCCAGCAAGGGACTTGGACTCATTACCCCACAATCAGGAGTCACGTGGTCTACCAACTAAACCAACCTGGCGCCCCTCTTTTATTTTGTTTTTAAAAGAATCAGAAATTAAATATTTTCCCAGTAATTCAAGATCTGTCTCTCCCATCCAGATTATAAGCTTCTCAGAAACTAATTTTGTTCCAGAATTTTGCTTCATACTTAGCTGGCAGATATTGATTGTCGCCTGAAGAATGATGTTGACAAACTAAGGGAGGGTTGTAGGGGTGAGGCCGATATGTATTAGGCAGGCACAAAAACAAACCTACCCACAAACAAGACCATGTGAGCAAACAGAGGAAGCTTTTAACAAGTTAATTGCTTCTTGGCCTTTTGGCTAAGATCAAGTGTAACAAATTAAACACAAGGAAAAGTTGCTTTTCATTTGTTCATTTTGTCAGCTGCTTCTGTATGCGCCCAACCAAGAAGGAACGAATGCCAGAAATTTAAGAAACTGTTACATAACTAAAGCCAGTCAAAGAGGAACCTATCCTTTGAGATAAATATTTTTCTGTATTACTTGATTTTCAGCAGGGAACACCATCATGCAGAGGCTGAGTACAACTGCTTTGAGAAAATGTCTACCTTTGCATTCCCACTGTAAACTGTAATTCTGATGAGGGAGAGTGGTATTCAATGTTGTTCTGGTGCAGGAACCAAATGTATCCCCCTTACTTTTGTTTCTGACAGAGACTCAGTGTCAGGGAGCAGATGGATAATGGTGTGACCGATCAGTATAGAACTGAGAATTCTGGAAACCTGTCATGTGCTTGGTTCATAGCATATATCTCCCCCCGCAGACCTTGTCTTTTTTTGACGTTTGGCCCTGCCCTGCAACAGACCTCTGTGTCCTCTCCTTCTGTCTTTAGTTTTTATGGTGACCGTGCCTGCCAGATTGAACTGTGTAGCTGCTGGCAGAGCTTCTGGGCAGGGCTGTGTCTCCTCAGAAGCTCTGCTCTGCTATTTCTGCCAGGTCTGGTTTCTTTAGCTTATTTTAGGTATCTTTTACCTCATCACACCTGACAGTATCTGCTTGAGTCATTTAAACACTTGTTACTTGTTCAGTGGCATAGCTAATCTAGGCGGTAGACTGGTACCACTCCTGATTAGATTTTTTGAAATTGCTTTCTTATTTAATACTAAAATACGGCTACTGGTAATGAAGGAGACTCTCTCTGGCTTCTTTTATTTTTTTATTTCAGAACTCGCTTGCTCTATAAACACGCTTTCGACAGCCAACTATCAGGAAGTAGGAGTCCTCAGCCCTTATAACCACTGTGAGATTGAGAGAGGAAAGCTAGTAAGAGAGATGCACATCTGGTAAGATGTCACATCCTAAGCACACAGGAGGGCCATGTTTCATAGGTGATTTAGTTAAACTCTGCTAGTTATACTCACTTAAGGGATGTTTTAACCAACAAATGGTAATAAATATATTACAGTTGCTGGGCATTGGAAAGATTTGAAATTACATGTTGCCACAGTAACTTCTAAAATGATAGATCTTAAAAAAGAAAACCATTTTTGCTCTGTTGTATCATAAGCAGCCCTTAAGGAGTTCAGTAGAGTTGGAGTTATTCCTAATGGTCTGTGAACAAATTTTCTTTGGAGCTTATTTTCATCCTTGTTGGTTAACACTTATCAGGCCCTTATATGCCCGGCAGTGTGTTAAATGCTCTAAAGTATTGCATTTAATCTTCAAAAATAGCTGTGAGAGGTAGATAATGACCATTTTATAGAACCATTTCCTGCCCAACACACTGTCATGAGACCTGATCGCCTTTGGGGGAAATTCTACCTGTGGGCCAAGTGAATACCAGAGTGTACTTTTCCAGAAACCTTCCCCTGACGCCCCATCCCCCCCACCCCCGAAAAATCCTCCCTCCAGGAAAATGGTGCAGACCCCGGAAGACGTGAGAACGAGGGAGTTTGCCTCTGGCATCTCTAATACAAACACCCAAACCTCCCCATTGACAGATGAAAACTCAGCTTCCTACTTTAAAGTCAAGATCCCCTTCCTACAGTTTTCATCTCTGCTCTTCTTCAGGTACCCAGGAAGGGTGCACAGCTTTAGAGTGGCCTTACTTCGACCTCCGTAAGAGTTAAGGAGCCTTTGGAATGTGGTAGGAGGCTGGGGCACTGGGCTAAAGTGGCGCTGCCTTATAGTCGGCCTTCACTTGCTGGGCTGGGCACCCACCTTTCATCCCAATACATTGGCCATTTTCCCTAGTGTTTGTGTCAGAGTCCAGGAGGCGATAAGCTGGT
Source organism: Mustela nivalis (assembly GCF_964662115.1). Classification (NCBI taxonomy): domain Eukaryota; kingdom Metazoa; phylum Chordata; class Mammalia; order Carnivora; family Mustelidae; genus Mustela; species Mustela nivalis. Next base: position 33,735,248 of record NC_139034.1, on the reverse strand, counting down.
TTTCTTTTCAGCTCAGTTTTCTTTCTGACATGAGTCCAGAGTAGGTTCCTGAGCCTAATATTTTTATTAGGAGGATCAGTCAGAGATTGTTTCTTAATCTTCCTTTCCTTCACCTACTTCTATCTTTTCTTCTTCCCACTTCTTGGTCTTTGAGCAAGTACCACCATCCATAGTACAATAGTACTGTGTAAATCTGACAGCAGTATAAGCCTTTAATGGATTCTTACAAGAAAATCAGCAGCTTTTATCTGACTTTGTTAGAAATCATCTGAATTAAAAAGGGGCATTTTAGATGCTTTAGCTTCCAGTTTAAACTATCTTCTGTCAGATCAGTTAGTCTTAAATCTTAGGGTTTTAAAGAATAATTTTCTTAAAGTGTACCATATTTTTAAATGTTGCAGTTTATATTTAAAAATCTTAAGATAGGAGGTTTCTGTTGTCTTGTGGAAATGGAAGTACACCGAAAGAACATGTTGCTGGACTGAACGCCATAATGTGGTGTGGTCATGGTGCCAGAGGCAGGTTATTGTCAGATATTTACTGACCACAGTTCTGTCCCAGGCACTCTGGGTACTAAAGTGCTAGACATAAGAGGTGTTCACAGTCTAGTGGGAAATAGACAATGTAGACGGATACAACACTGTGTGGGTAGTGAAGTGTGAACTGAGTGTTGCAATCAGTCAGAATATACCAGTTAATTCATTGTTGCCGTTCATGCTTTGCGTGGATTTCCAATTTTTAAAGCATTTGAATGCAGTAATGTATACTTAATTTTAACTTCTTTGAATCTAATTTAACCACTGAAAAATTCCTAAAACACAAGAGGCTTTATACAATGCCTAAGGATCATTATTACGAACACGTACAGTGGATGTCTGTAACACATTGATCTCGTTAATAGAATGCTAAATTGAAGTGTTCACTGGCCTAGTCCTTGTGACTTGTTAGCCTTATTTCTGATTGCCATTCTGGTTTCTCTCCTTGAACAAAAGCCTGGGAAGCACTTGGGCCATTCATTCATTCATTTTGTGAAAACCCACCAAATGGCCTCTGGGTGCCAGGCACCAGGAGCAAAGTGTGATGGGTATTTGTAATAGTGTGCCTTACATGCCAGCAGTTCTCTGCCTGTGTTACTAAATATGCAGGAAGAAAAATAGCTTTTGTTCATTGGATCCTTGCTGTGTATCAGGCACTGTGCTAAAAGCATTTGACTCCTGTTACTCATCTAATCCTCAGAGTACTAAAACATGGGTCTCTTTTTGCCTTTTATAGATGTGGAACATCAGGTACTAAAAGGCTGAAGAACCTAACCAAGGTCATAACCAGGGTGGTCGGGGGCAGAGCCAGATTCAAATCCCAGAAAAGCACTTGGCAGTGCCGGCTCTTGTTACTATTACGTGTATTAAGTGTATTTTTCTGGGTCCACTGCTGCTGAATGCCCTTAGGTGTAATTCACCTGCCCAGAGTCTCCATTTGGTTTTTTTGTTGTTTGAATATTATTGTTATTAATATTGTTGAGGTGTGATTGACCTATAACTCTTTTGTGTTTGACTTCTCACTAATGTCTTTTCTTGATTCCAAAAAGAATTTATTCTGGGTTCTGCCTGAGGTTTTTTTTGCCTTTAGAGATTAGTTTCCAATTTTTGTTGAGGTTCTGGAGTTTTTATGGAATGGTGTTCCTTTTTTTTCATGGCTCTAGATTCAGAGGAGATATTTCCCAGGAATGACTGCAGATGGCCAGTGTACTTGATTTACTTAGATTCTAGCCAGCCAGGCATATGAGAAAGTTGGTGATTTGGCTGGTCACAGCTGAGGGCCTCTGCTGTGGCCTCATAAGCGCAAAGGAAGTCCCATCGGTTTGGGACTGCTAAGTCGTGGAATACAGAGCTCAGTAGGACCAGGCCCTTGCTTCCAGAAACTCCTAGGGTTGAAGAGGACTTGGAAGCCAACAACCAGCCAACATAGTGTATCAAGTGCAGCAATAGAAACACAGAATGTTTTAAGAGCTACTTGGGTTCAAAGCAGCTCACTCAGAACAGGTTGTTTGCTTTGTGTGTCTCTTTGTTTCCTCTGTGAAGCAGATGCATTGAAAGTATCTACCTCACAGAACTGGTGAAAGCTGAGTGAGTCCGTCTATCAGCGCTGTCTTTAGATCCGTGGGTGGGACTCTTGGTGGTGCTGTGGTGTGGGAGAATTGCCAACCCTCTCTGTTGCACAGCTAACTGCCATCCTGCTGCTGCTGTCAGGGCATAGGGAACATAAGTAGTTCCAAAAAAAAAAAAAAAAAGTCAATATATGTAAAGCACTTAGAACACTGTGTGCCATGTAGAAAGTACTTTATCATATACTGAATGCATAAAATACGAAGTGGCACAGAGAATGAAGTGATTAACTACATCTTTGGGGAGTCAGGAAAGCATTCCTCAAGCTGCCCCTGCAGTGGATTTCGAACGGGGGTCTAGGAGTTCATGATTCAGAGGGCAGGAAGTACAGGGAGAACAAGTGCATGGGTATCACTTAGCAGGGTGGTTGGAGTGAGATCCCACACACATCTGCAGTGTCCTCCCAGACACAGCTTGGTGTAGTACCAGAGTGTGGCTTGACAGGTCACATCTAGTTTGGTCTGATAGAAGAATGTGGAGGGCAGGTCATTGCTGCCTGGGACCAGGTAGAACAGATGAACAGCTAGGCGGGACCAGCCTCCTTCAGTCATACGCACAAGTTCAAAATGATGCGAATAACCTAGTTGCTCCCTTCTTTGCAGCATGCTTTTCCACTTTGATTCATCCCTGAACACATTTCTTTAATATAATCCAATTGAAGTGACAGTGGAAACCAACCTTAGTGAATTACATGTTAGAGGTTTGAAGTCCCAATCCTTTATCCTTCCACCACTGCAAATACGGAGCAGGAGCTAAATGAGGTCAGATGCACTTTACTAATAGAGGCCCAGTAACTCCTAGCTAGACTAGAAGACCTAGCTAGGAGCTGAGGCTGAAGAGAGCATTCAGTATCTTTCTGCTCAGTTGGTGATGACTAACTGGCCACTGGTCGGCAGTACCATTCACAGGTGAAAAATCTGGAACAGCTGGAAGACCACCTCCAAATGGCCAGCAGGTACATAAAAGATCATGAATCATCAGGGAAATGCAAATCAAATCAACAATGAGATACCACCTCACACCTGTTAGAATGGCTAAACTCAAGAAGACAAGAGATAACGGGCATTGGCAAGGCTGTGGAGAAAAGGGAACCCTCATACGTAATTGGTGGAACATAATTGTTTCAGTCACTATGGAAAACAATATGGAGGTTTCTCAAAATATTAAAAAGTAGATCTACTTATTCCACTACTTATTCCACTTATGGGTACCCAAAGGAAATGAAAACAGAATATCAAAGAGGTATATGTGTGCCCATTTTCTTGCAGTATTATTTACAATAGCTAAGATAATGGAACGGCCCAAGTACCCATCAACAGATAAATGGATGAAGAAGATGTGAGGGGGGTGTGTGTGAGAGAGAGGGAGAGAGAAAACTCTTAAGGAATATTATGCGACCATGAAAAAGAAGAAAATCTTGCCACGTATTGACCTTTAAGGTGTATGCTGAGATAAGTCAGAGAAAGATGAATAGTCTTTCTTTCTTTCTTTTTTTAAATATTTATTTATTTGACAGACAGAGATCACAAGTAGAGAGGCAGGCAGAGAGAGGAAGGGAAGCAGGCTCCCCACTGAGCAGGGAGCCCGACGCAGGGCTCAATCCCAGGACCCTGGGACCATGACCTGAGCCGAAGGCAGAGGCTCTAACCCACTGAGCCACCCAGGCACTCCAAAGACAAATAGTCTCAAACATGGCATTCACTTTTACGTGGAATCAAAAAAGTCAAATTCAGGGGGTGCCTGGGTGGCTCAGTGGGTTAAGCCTCTGCCTTCGGCTCAGGTCATGATCCCAGGGTCCTGGGATCGAGCCCCACATGGGGCTTTCTGCTCAGCGGGGAGCCTGCTTCCTCCTCTCTCTGCCTGCCTCTCTGCCTACTTATGATCTCTGTCTGTCAAATAAATAAATAAAATCTTTAAAAAAAAAAGTCAAATTCATAAAAGCAGAGAGTAAAATGGTGGTCCCTGGGTTGGGGTGGGGTAGAAGAAATGTTTAAGGGTACAAACTTGCAAGTAGTAATAAGTCCTAGAGTTAATGCATAATGTAGTGAATGCAGACAGTATTATAGTCATCACATTTGCTAAGAAACTAAATCTCCCCAGAAAATAATTCTGTGATGTGAAAGGAGCTAACTGTTGCTACAATGACAGTCATCTCACAATTTATTAACACATCGAATCAACATGTTGTATACCTAAGAGGATGTTAGATATCAAATATATTGCAGTTTAAATAACAAAATTATTTGTCAAAGTGTGGATCTCCAAAGAGATACCATGGTACCATGAAACTATTGAAAGCACTTCAGAAATAATGATCTCATCAGTGATGTTGAAATGGAGCCTTTAAAAATCCTACAGAAGAGAAAATACAAGACACTAAGGTCTTGCATCTAGATGGTATAAAGATCTCTCAGAGTTCAATAACAGAACAATAAGCCAATTAAAAAATGGGCAGTAATTATACATGTACATCTCATCAAGAAGATATGCATGGCCAAATAAGCACATGAAAAGCTACTCAACATCACTGACTGAGAAAAATGCAAACAAAACCACAAGACAATGTTGTATACCTATCAGAATGGCCACGGTTTCTGGGACCTGACAGCGCCAAGTGCTGATGAGCACACAGAACCACCAGAATGTTCTCACATTGCCCACGGGAATGCAGATCATACAGGGACCTTGAAAACCAGTTGGGCAGTTTTTTGAAAATTTAAACATAACCACCATACAACCCAGCAATATCACTCATGGGCATTTCCCCCCAGAGAAATGGAAATCCTGTGTGCACACAAAAACCTGTACACAGATGTCTATAGTAGCTTTCATCCTAATAACCTAAAACTGAAACCACCACCGCTCGCCCCCACCCCCACCCTGCAATGTCCACCGGCTTGTGAACACATAAACAGCGGTGCAGCTCAGCACAGAAACACTCCTCGGCCACGAACACAGAGGACCTGCCACCTCGGTCACTTGGATGAATCGCCTCTGCCCTGTGCCAAGTGACAGAAGCCAGACTCCTAGGGCTGCATCTGTGTGCTTCCATCCACGGGACATTACAGAAATGGCAGAACTAGAGGGATAAAAACACAGGTCAGTGTTTGCCTGGGGTTGAGAGTATCTGGAGGGATTGACCACAAACACAAGGCAACGTTTTGGATGATGGCAGTCCTGACTCCTGGTGGTTACAGGAGTATGTATGTGTGTTTTGAAACTTGCACATTTAAAAAGGTGACTTTGGGGCACCTCGGTGACTCAGATGGTTAAGCAGCCAACTTGATTTTAGGTCATGATCTCACAGTCATAAGATCAAGCCCCGAGTCAGGCTTCATACTCAGCAGGGAGTCTGCTTGAAGATTTTCTCCCTCTTTCCAGTTGGTGCTCACTTACTCTCTATCTCAAATAAATAAAATCTTTAAAAAAAAAAAAGGGGGGGTAACTTCATATAAAATATACATCGATAAGCCTAGCTTAAAAAATAAATAGAACACTGGAAACAAATGTCCAACAGGGAAAAAATAAATAAAGTATGACTTGTCTGTATTATACAATGTCTGCAACAGTTAAAAATTAGATGAATATGTTGACTGGAAAGGTTTCATTAAGTATAAAAAGCAACTTCCAAAAGTGTTAATAGTAAGGTCCTATTTATATTAATAAAAATAAGATTCATTTTTTGGAAAGGCTCCATACCCAATATGGGGCTTGACTCACAACCTTGCAATCAGGAGTCCTTGCTGGGCGCCCTGCAAAATATATATTTCCACATGAGCACATACAAGGATAAACACAGGAAAACATCAAGAAACACACCAGTCTCTTAAAAGCACTGCCTCCGGGGAGGAGCCTAGGGACAGGCGCGGGACAAGGGGGGATTTCTCTTTAAGTGTATATTTTTATAAGGACAGTGTGTTAATGATTAGAATGTTTATAATATATATGTGAAATATAGATCATATATAATAGGTATGTGTGAAAATCAGGCCCAGAGGGAGAGCATGCCTTTTAGAAGTTAACTCAAGGCCACTCCAAGGATACAAAATGCTCCAGTTCGACCCCCTGGGTACTAGTGTTAGAAAACACCTTCAATCCTGCCAGCAGGGAAGAACATTTGCTAAATGTTGGAGAAAGCAAGCTTGAACGGTAATTTCCTACCGTAAATAGAGAAGTAAGAGATGTATATTTCAAAGCTGATAAAACCAAGGTGAGTTCTTCACTGTGTCAGAGTGGACCTGTGGCTAGAACTCAAGTCCACTTTTGCTAATGTTCTTGGCCCCACAACATTGCTTGTGTCAAGTCTCCTGCCCTTGGATGAAGAGTCTTGGAGAGGAGAGTGAGTGTGCCCTTCCCCTGCTGTGTGCTATGCTGGGCTCAGGCCAGCCTTGCACTGAACTCGGGCAAATGGACCTTCAGTGGTAGCTTCTGGAGTTAGGGAGTCATTATTCACCAAGCCTTTATATCCTATTCGAAAATAAAATTCTTAATCACCTTCAGACAGCATTGTCAAATGAAACCTTAACGCACCAGTCATTGCCGAGACCACGTTCTGCTAACCACCTACACAGAGACTCACCTGTAAGCCCACAAACCCTACTCTGCAGGCTCAGTGTGCTGAAATGAAAGGACATTAGCCTCTGGATGTCAAGTTGCGTGCAGTTGCAGATGGATACCAAGTAGTCAACCGAGAAAAGACAAAAAAGGAAAATGGGATTATTTCAGATCACATTAAAACAAAACAGGGGTGCAGGAAGCCTGCTTCTCCCTCTCCTACTCCCCCTGCTTGTGTTCCCTGTCTCGCTGTCTCTCTCTCTCTGTCAAATAAATAAATAAATTTTTTAAAAACAGAACACCATCAGTTGGGGTGCCCGGCTGCTCTTGATCTCGGGGTGATTTCAAGCCCCATGTTGGGGGTAGAGATTACTTAATAAATAAATAAGCCCTCAGTTGGGCCAGGTTGGTTGATTTCCTCATGAAAAAATGGAGTATGTCAACTGGCAAGGGCATCATGTATGTTAGAAAGGTCCGAGTCAGCATGTGACAAGTTGGTTCCACATTCTCCATCACACCTAGTACTTCCTTTTGCCAGGTCTCTGTAGGCAGTTGCTGTCACCAGTAATTTGGGGTGGAGAAATTTGTTGGTGGCTGCAGAGAGGCTGGTCAGCAGACAAGAGAGTGTCTGTACTAGATGAGAGGTTGGCAAGGATGAACCGTAATATCCTTTCTGGTTTTAAGATTCTATGACTCTAAGTCATGGGCCTGGCCAGTCATGACTGTCTGTTCTCCCCATATCTCAAGACTGGAGAGGGGTTTGCTTTACTCTTATCTCTCATCACTTGCAGCTTCTGTACCTGGCACAGACCCAGCTACAACACACACGCTGAGTTGTACTTATAAGCATCCCGCTGTGGAGAGGCTAACAGGCACTAGACAGGCGTGTGTGTTCTGGGGGAAGACCATTCACTCGGTGGCTCCCCAGCATCACCTGCCCCCCTGCTGCAGGCCCACCTGCTTCTACACACACTCTTGCCTGCCCCCGAAATCCTAGTCTGTCACCTGGTTCTTACCCAGCTACCTCCTACTAAAGGCTCTTTTGGTGATAACAAGGTGAAGGCCACTTACATCTGCTCAAAGGCAGAAAGGACAGCCCTCCCAGGGACTGGCCCTTCTTCCCTTCCTCTCTCAGAGGCCACATGGTCCTTGCTGATGGCCTGCCTCTGTGCATCTACTCCCTCCTGTTGTCTGCAGGTTGGCTTCCCTGGCTTCTCAAGGTCACGGTCCCCTTCAGCATGGGTTTGGTCTGTCTTAACACAGTGCCACCTCTGGCATCAGTTTGACATGACTTTCCACCTCAGCTTCTCTCACAGCTGACTGACTCTAATTCTGGGTCCTGTCTCCAGATATCCCAGAAAAACCTGATGGCTGCCTTTTGGTCAGGCATCCATCCCTAATCTGATCAGTGGGGAGAAGCACGAATGGCAGCCATCAGCCATTGTTGCAGGGACAGAGGGTGCCAATGGAAGGGCTGATGTTTAGCTGAGCACTCCAGAAAGCAACCATAGCATCCTCCACGGGGTCAGTTCCTTACCAATGCACATTTGAGACTCTAAGAACCCAGCGGTCATCATTTCATTGTTACTTTTTTTAAAGATTTTATTTATTAGAGCACAAGAGACAGCAAGCATGAACTGGGGAGGAGGGGAAAGGGCAGAGGGAGAGGGAGAAGTAGACTCCCCACTGAGCAGGCAGCCCAACATGGGGCTTGGTGCCAGGACCCCCGGATCACGACCTGAGCTGAAAGCAGATGCTTCACTGACCGAGCCACCCAGACGCCCCTCATTTTATTTTTGTAAGATTCTGTGCCTTGAGTTCCACAACTGAAATAGAGCACCAGGGAAAAGCCCCACCAAGGGAGTTCAAGGTAATGGTGAAAATCAGGAGGAAAAATCCCTTCCAGTTCTAAAATTCCTAGGATTCCTATGGAAAGATAGAATACTGAACCTATAGAAGGAAAAAACAGCATCCTTATACCCAAACCCTGCTTTGCCAAGGTCTCCTCTACTGGGTGTGTAATAAAGGGAAAGGACCCACACTGCAGAGAGAACAACATGAATTTACCATTTTACACATGGTATCAGCCACAATTTAGGAAGGTTTGATCTCTAGTTCTGAGAAGGTTGAGGTGATGCTCGTATGTCCACGTTGCTAGTGAGCACTGGAAAAAGCATCTCAATGCCATCCCCATTCTACAGACAGAAATCAAGGCACAGAAAAGTAGACGTTCGGGGCGCCTGCGTGGCTCAGTGGGTTAAAGCCTCTGCCTTCGGCTCAGGTCCCATGATCCCAGGTTCCTGGGATGGATCCCAGCATCGGGCTCTCTGCTCTGCAGGGAGCCTGCTTCCTCCTCTCTCTCGGCCTGCCTCTCTGCCTACCTGTGATCTCTCTGTGTCAAATAAATAAATAAAATCTTTTTTTTAAAAAAAAAAAGAAAAGTAAACATTCACACTCCACAGCCTAATAGTGGCTGAGCTGGGGCCAGCATTCACTCAATCCCAGTGCCCCAACCTCTCTTCAGCCCCAGGATTCTCAAACCTACCTAGTCATCAGAGTCAAGGAGATTGTGTGGGTGGGGAGCGTGGTAAAATACAGATTGCTGGAAGCTACCTGGGAGAACTGCAACATATCCCTTGGGAGGGAGACCTAGCTCTATATTTTTATAAAGCTCCAAGTTCTTTTTTTTTTAAGATACTATTTATGTGATAGAGAGTATAAGCAGGGGGAGCGGCAGGGAGAGGGAGAAGCAGGCTTGCTTAGCAGGGAGACTGATGCAGGGCTCGATCTCAGGACCATGATCTGAGCTGAAATCAAGAGTCAAGTGCTTAATCCACCGAGCCATCCAGGCGCCTCTGAAGCTCCAAGGTATTTCTGACGACCAACCAGGTCTGGAAACAATGGCACTTGTCAAAATTTTTACCCGCAAAAATAGTGAAAGAGGGTGGTGGTGTTTCCCTGGCTGGGAACAGCGTGTAGGAAGGTTCCAAGCTTTTCCTGGCACACAGTGGTATCTACCCATCACGCATCACGCCCCACAGCCCACCCTCAGAACCCGAGAAGGAGTCCACGCTGACAGTGGGACCAGACACCTCGTGAGGCCTCCCTGCCATCCCCCGAAGCCTGAAAGATGAGGATATGGTTTCCCAACAGGCACTGAAAGGTTAGGTGAGAAGCGTTCGTGAAGTGGCTCAGCGTCTACCACATAGTACATGTTCAATAAACGTTTCTTGTTGATGGTGTTTCCAGAGCTGCGGTCACTGAACGAGAAAAGCAGCCTGCATTTCTCGTCTTTCCTCGCTAACTCTTTCACGGGAGAGGGCCAAAAGCTGTTAACAGGGATGAAAAGCTGAGGACAGAGGAAAACCAGTATTGAATAATGGCAGTTGTTTTTATCAAACAGACCAAATAGTAACTCCAGTTTGGGCAAAAACAAAGGTAAATATTGGCTGGCCCTAGAGCCCTTGAATTGTTTTAGGACTGTAGGATCAGACCCAAGACCAGGTCTCTCACCCCCCCAGGGTCCCAGAGCAGGCAAGCAGTGCTGTCCTCCCCTTGCCCAGCCAGCCAGCTCTAGATCCCCCACCTCCTGCTGGTTTTCCTGATGAGGTTCCAGTCCTTGGGGTGCATGTCCTGGTGTAAACAATGAGAGGAGGAAGCAAGCACTTGTCACCCCAGTGTGCATAAACTTGCCCTACACAACGTCAGCCCAGTCCCTTTGGATTTTAAGTCCCTCAGTTTCTTCTCTTCCAGTGTCTACTCCTGATCTCCTTGCCCTGAGAGGTCTGCCTCCTACAGCCAAGGAGGTAAGAGCGCTCAGAACTGTTGGAGAAAATGCCTCTCCATGGCCGCTTCCCGGAAGACAGACACTCAGTTGCACCCTTGAGTCCTACGTGCTTTGGGGTACAGAGTGGTGTAAAGTAGAAGGTGTGGGAACCTCAGAGTTCCGACCGGGTTTGTGCCTTAATTAGCTTTCCTGACCCACAAGACATAGACCTCTCTGAACCAGTTCAAGACCCTTACCTTGTCAGGGAACAGGAGTCTGGCCACATTTTTCTTTCGGTGCAACAGTTAGTTTATTGGACCTTGAGCCATCTTGATAGAACTTGTCCTAGATTTCTTCAATGAATAAACCTTATTTTGAAAACAACTATTTGTGGCCTTCCATCCTCAGATAACAGGAGCCCACAACCCTGTCATTTACCGGAGTGGAGACGACACCCACATACGCTCTCCTTTTGGGCTTCGAGAGGGTGGGGTGCCACAGCTCATGAAGGCTCCCTTGCCAAGTCAATTGAAATTGGACTGAATAGCAATTCTAGCATTCTGGCTAGACACACTGGGGCTGACCTCAGAGCTTGCGCTGCTGAGAAGTAGCATTAAATAGTTGAGAGTGAGTGGTGGGGTCCGCCTGGGGGGCTGTCCTTTTAAGCGTTTTTGTCGAGGACCCAACAAAGGAAATTTGGAAGCTCTGGCAAACCTGCAGCGATGTGAGCCAGTTCTCCTGTCCCCTCGCTTGGCTGCAGAGAGACTTACTTGGTAGTGGTTGAAGAGCCTGTCCCTTCCTCAGAGCAGGGAAGGAGAAAGGAGAGGAGGAAGGGAGGGATGCACTGAGCTGAGAAGTTAGCCACCATGGACCATGCAAGTGGTCCAAAGCCAACGTGAAGTCTTTGGACCACTTGCATGAAGGGAAGTCCAAGGTCTGGCAAAATTTCTTCAGGCCCCATTGTCTAGAATTTGAAAGAAATTAGGACCTAAATAAATCAGACAATGGAAGTATTCAAATGAATGATTGCCAAAAACTACCTCCTACTAATCACACTTCTTCCACATATCATGTCTCAACAACGTGAACCACACCCATTCTCAGACTTTGGGGTGACTTGAAGCTCCCCCGGCGGAGGAAGGGAGTCTGATTGGAAGGGGCAGATGCTCTGCGGCAGGAACATGGGCTCAGGCGTCAGCTTGTCTGGGGACAACCTCTGTTTCTTTGCATTTTCATTTCTTCTTCCTGACAGAGGGTGAGACCAAAACGCCTGCCTTGCATTGTTTATCGTCAATGTAAAACACTATAATCTGTAAAATAAGACGCAAATGTTATTTGATGCCTGAGGGTCCTCGGAGTTGCAAATGACAGAAACTCAACCTGGCTGAAGCCAAAAAAAAAAGGAATGGATCTGCCTGGTGGACCCAAATATAAGGACTAAGAGTGCACCGGTGTGACGCTGTAGCCTGGAGGCCCATTTCTCGAGCTCTCATTCCACGATGTTCTAATTTATTGAAGGCTTATCAATCAGGAACTAAGCTCCTGCCCCGGAGAACTCCACATTCTGAGACTGACTCTGTCCGACTACTGACTTTACAACACCTGCAGACCTCGTTGATGATTATCGTGTCCCTTTTGTCGTCTTTCTCCTGTCTCCAAGCTTTTTCTCCAAGCTTTAGGAGCCCCGTGCCCAGCGGTGTTGCTCTGCAGCAAGCGGGCTTTAAGGGGACTTGTGAGAATCCTTCTTGCTGATAATTTTGAGTTTCTTCTTTCGAGAAAGGTGCTACAGCAACCACGCAGGGATGCGGGGGTGCTGGTAAGGCCCCCGGACCCTTGGGAGGGAGTGTGTGGTGGGAACTGCTTGGGAAGCTCAGACGGCCTGGCCTGACTTGTCAGTGGGGGTGCAGGTGGCGGGGAGCTGATGGGGAGTGGTATGCCCTGTGTGGTGGTCGTGTGTCCGCTGCTCCTGCCGCCCAGTTGGATTTGGAATTAGTGTCTGACTCTCTATCTAGCACAGTGCTTGGCACACAAGAGACACTCGGTACATGCTTGTTAAGGGCATCAATGGATCCAGCCCAGGCTCCTCCCTTTACCAGCTTCATAGGACTTAGGATATGGATGTATCATAATTTTACAGAAATGTTCCACTACTAACATACATACAGGGTGTTCCGGGCTTGGGTTTTGTGTTCTTCTGCTTTACTTTATACACAGAGCTGCCCTGAGCATCCTTGCCCACAGATCCCTGTGCTCTGTGCGACCCCATCTGGTTAGGGGGCCCCAGCCTTGAGGGAGCGGCCGGCCTCTCTATGAGGGCCAGGCCGTGGCAGTCTCGGTGTGTCCAGACCTGAAGTCCACCCTGGTCCCATTCCCACTTCGGGAGGTGGTGTGTATGCAGTGTGCAAATCCATGAAAACTCATGAAGAGCCAGGTTTCCATAAACAAGAGGGATCTCCAGCCCTTCGACCCCCTGTGCGCCCACCTTTGTTTCAAATACACATGCAGAGAACTTTCTCTGCCTTTAAAGATTTTTTTTTTTTCCTGATACCTGAACACGTTTATTTCTAATGATTGAAGTTCAGATTTCCACTTTGTAAGTTTTCTTCTCAGAGTGTAAATGTGCTCAAAGTCTTCCTAGTCTTGGTTGCCTATTTCTGTTTTGCTTCAGAATCTTGCTGTAGAATCAACTCCTGCATGAAGAAATAGGCCTCTTCCTATTTCAGCCCACTCAACTATGAACGCTGAACTCCTTACAAAGATTATACCTACATATAGAGATAAATATTGACATCAAAGCCCCAGGTCTGTGGCTAACATGTCAAACAGCACAGAGGACTTAGGATGAAAAACAAACAGTGCCTATGCCATGTCTACCTCCTCCTTTCCAGTCTCTTTTCATCTAGACTATGACTTTCTTCGAGAGCTTTTTGTTTTCCTGGAGTGAGTTTGTTTTTAAAGATTTTTAAAAATCTTTAAGTAGTCTCCACACCCATCATGGGGCTCAAATTCACAACCCCAAGATCAAGAACCCCACACTCGGTGCCTGGGTGGCTCAGTCATTAAGCATCTACCTTTGGCTCAGGTCATGATCCCAGGGTCCTGGGATCGAGCCCTTGGGTCCCAGGATCCAGGCTTCTTGCTCAATAGGGAGCTTGCTTTTCCCTGTCCCACTCCCCATGCTTGTGTTCCCTCTCTCCCTGTGTCAAATAAATATATAAAATCTTAAAAAAAAAAAAAAAAGAGTCACACACTCTACTGACTAAGCCAGCCAGGTGTCCCTCCTATTTAAATATACCTTTTTTCTTCCTCTCTGTTTCTTTCTCTAACCATACCATAATTTATATATTTATCTAGGCATGCCTACATTTGACAGCTGCCCATAGCTCTCTATACATACACTCAAGTTCTCAATAATGCAATTTTATAAGAGTTCCTCTTTCCCCTCTGGAAACTTCAGTCATCTTGTTTTAAACTGGATTACAAGTCTGTCATTCTGGAAGTTCTCTTACTACTCTGTTTTGTTTTTGTTTTCTCCTTTCTTTTTGAGGATTACATCCTCAAATAACTTCCTTTTTTTTTTTTTTTAAGATTTTATGAGTTTATTTGAGAGAAAGAGAGCATGAGCAGGGGGGAAGGGTAGAGGGAGAGGGAGAAGCAGACTCCCAGCTAAGAGGGAGCCTGATGTAGGACTCGATCCCAAGACCCCAGACCATGACCTGAGCCCAAGGCATACACTTAACCAACTGAGCCACCCAGGCACCCTCAAATAACTTCCTAAGAAAAGATATATAGGAAATAGTGTTCTCCATCTGAAATGCCTGAAAAGATCTTTTTTTCTCCCTCATAATTCATTGATAATTGGGCTGGGGATAGAATTCCAGGGCGAAATAATCTTCTTCAGAGATACTGAGGCATTGAGCCATTTTATTTTAACATCCAGTATTGCTGGAGAATTCTGCACCCCCTTCCCTGTGGGTGAAGTGTTGAAAGGCACTGTGTATAAGCTCTCTTCACAGACTGCCTGAGTTTCCAACCCGGCTCTGTTGCCATTTGCTGGTTCTGTGACTTCAGTTTCCTTGTCTGTGAAGTAGGAATGATGATAACACCTACTCACCAGGGCTGTTGTTAATGATTCAATGATTTACGAGAACAGTGCTTTGAAGAATTCCTGGTATATACTTCCTGGGACTAATATTAATATTTTTCTTTATTGGAGCTTTTCATTTTTCTTCAGTGTTCTGACATTCTTCTAAGTGTGACCCATGCTAGGACACGTCATATCTGATATGTAATTGTGAAAATACCGGAAGTGTCCTAGCTTTTTACATTTCCAGGGCTTAACACTCCATATTACATTCAGTCTGAAGATATCCCTTCATCCCAGGGAAATTATTTGTTATATTTCTTTCAAGATTTCCTCTCCTCCTTTTTCTCTGTTCTTTTTGAGCTACTATCGATCAGAGGTTGGTTCCTAGATTGATTCTTTAAGTGTCTAATCTTTTCTTCCAATTTTTCATTTTGCCTTATAATAAACTTTATTCTGAAAAATGGCCCCATATTTATTTTCCAATCCTTCAATTAAGAACATTTAAAAATTTTCTTTTTAAATAAGCTCTAGGTCCAAGACAGGGCTTGAATTCAAAACCCCGAGATCAAGAGTCACATGCTCTACCAACTGAGCCAGCCAGGCACCCCCAATTAAGAAGATTTTTAATTAAAATGATTCCATCTCACATTGGGGAGGGTATGTGCTTTGGTGAGTGCTGTGAAGTGTGTAAACCTGCTGATTCACAGACCTGTACCCCTGGGGATAAAAATATGTTTATAAAAAATAAAAAAATTTAAAAAAATGATTCCATGTCCAAAAGCTCCGGTCTTTGATCTTTTTTTTATTTCATGGCATCATTTATGGATGCTCTACCTTTGTGAATTTCTCTTCTCTAAGGATATTGATTAGGGGGTACTGTTTGTTCTCTTCTGTCCCCTGAATTTTTCCTGGTTTCTGTTTATTGTGAATTATCTCTCTTTTGTGCTGAAGGCTTTCTCAATGATTCGTGTCTGTTTGTTAGAATTTTTTAAATAAGGGAATTGCATGTTTGATTAGGAGCTTTATGTGTGGCCAGCGCTTGTCAACCAACAGACTTTGCTTTGTGGTGAGCAGGTGGGAACCTGGCCACGGTTCTGGGATGCTGAAATGCCACCATGTGGAGGACCTAAATTTGGGACATCACATATTGTCACTGCCCTAATTTTTCCCCAGAGTCTATTCAGTTTTTTTAAAGAGAAAAATCCTATGTAATGTCATGTTATGTTTTAGATCAATTGACCAATCGATCGGTCATCTCACAAGTACCCAGGAAGGTAAATACAATTATCCCTGTATTCCAGAGGAATGAATTGAAACAATTCATTAAAGAGATTAAATAAAGTGCCCCAGGTCACACAGCCAATGAAAAGTGACAGGAGAATTTAAACTCAGGTCTCTCTAACTCCAAAAGCCATATGCTCCAAACCATTATGATAAACTGTCCTAGAAGATCCAGTAAAATGGGTACAAAGGCTTCCTCCTAAACCCCACAGAAGGACCTTTGTTACTAGTCTTTTTTTTTCTTTTTTTAAGTAAACTCAACACCCAGCATGGGGGCTTGAACCTACAGCCCAGAGATGAAGAGTCACATGCACTACTGACTGAGCCAGCAGGGCTCTGTATAGAAACTGTAGGGACTTAGTATTGAAAAGGTCCTTTGCTTTTAGCTTTTATTCAACCCTATTCTTTTTCTTTTTCTTTTTTTTTAAGATTTTATTTATTTATTTGACAGAGAGAGAGCACGAGCAGGAGGAGTGACAGGCAGATGGACACGGAGACGTAGGTTTTCCACTTGATGTGGGGCTTGATCCCAGGACTCTGGGACCATGATCTGAGTCGAAGGCAGTTGCTTAACCAACTGAGCCACCCAGGGGCCCCACTCAGCCCTATTCTTTGTCCGCAGAAGAAGCAACTGGATTCCCTGGAGCTTTTTTAAAAGCTTGACTTTCTTGACACACATAAAAGCTCTTAGATGACCTTTTCAGGCTCTTTCCCCCTACAGGTCATTGCAAAAGACATTGCACACAACTATGTTTCTGAAGCCAAGAGACCCTCTGTAGGAACTGTCGCAGCATCTGTATCATGTGACAATCAGTGCCACAGCTACCTACCTGATGCCCAGGCACAGTCTCTGCTTTTGACAGAAATGGTAGCTCTCTGCTGCATAAGTCATTCTCCTCTTAACTTTTTAATGGCATCCAGGGTCACTGTGAGTTGAAACTGTAAGTCCTCAGCCATTCTCCAACTCTGAGGTTGCTTACAACCTCTCTGCTTTAGAGCCCTTATTTGGGGGTGGGGGAAAGAATATAAGAATGATTCTAGGTACCATTCAGGAATGGCTAGTGTCAGGTCATACCAAAAAAAATCTTGGGATTGTTAATCATGAAGCAAAGTGATCCAATAACTCCCTGAATGACTTGAATTATATTAGTATAATGTCTCATTTGCTAGAAAGTCTGAATGCAGAAAGAAATGAGAACGTGCCAGCCAGAAAGTGCAAAACTTCTCCCTAACACATCAGTTTTTATAATTTTTTTTTAATTTATTTGACAGAGATCACAAGTAGGCAGAGAGGCAGGCAGAGAGAGAGAGGGAGAAGCAGGCTCCCTGCCGAGTAGAGAGCCCGATGTGGGGCTCGATCCCAGGACCCTGGGATCATGACCTGAGCCGAAGGCAGAGGCTTTAACCCACTGAGCCACCCAGGTGCCCCAGTTTTTATAATTTTGAGGCATCATGCATATATTGTTAAAGACAGGACACACACATCCCCAGCACATACCTCTTCAGAAACTGTTTTCTGACCTGTGGAAGAGGGAGGCCTTTGTACTCACAGGAAAATAAATTTTCTGGTATACAATTAAGAAGTGGTTCAAGTATACATTTTCAGTAACATTAAACAAGGTAAAATATACATTTGAAATGATATTTAAATGTGCTTTTTTTTTTTTTTTAAGATTCTTATTTATTTGAGAAAGAGCATGAGCAGGAGGTGGGGGCAGAGCAAGTGGAGCATAACAAATAGCATGGAGGACAAGGGGAGTTAGAGAGGAGAAGGGAGTTGAGGGAAATTGGAAGGGGAGGTGAACCATGAGAGACTATTGACTCTGAAAAACAATCTGAGGGTTTTGAAGGGGCGGGGGGTGGGAGGTCAGGGTACCAGGTGGTGGGTATTATAGAGGGCATGATTGCATGGAGCACTGGGTGTGGTGCAAAAATAATGAATACTGTTATGCTGAAAATAAATAATAATAAAAAAGAAAAAAATGTTAACTCATAGAAATCACAAACTAAAAAAAAAAAAAAAAAAAAAAGAAGAAGGAGGAGGAGCAGGGACTCTATCCCAGGACCCTAAGATCATGACCTGAGCTGAAGGCAAATGACACAGCCACCCACGTTCCCCTCCAATGTGCATCCTGAAAACAAGTCAAGTGATAGACACCCTCCAAGGGAATCTTGGATGATCTGTACCTCCTTTTTTTTTTTTTTTTTTTAAGATTTTATTTATTTATTTGACAGAGAGAGATCACAAGTAGGCAGAGAGTGGGGGAGGCAGGCTCCCTGCTGAGCAGAGACCCTGATTCGGGGCTCGATCCCAGGATCCTGGGATCGTGACCTGAGCCGAAGACAGAGCCTTTAACCCACTGAGCCACCCAGGTGGCCCTGATCTGGACCTCCTGATATTCCCACCCTTAGGTAGTCTGTCCCCTCCCACATTCAATATGGTTGGCCTGTGTAACCTATGTAACCATTAGGATGTTGAGGGAATGATGGAGTATGAATTCCAAAGCTAGGTCATAAAAGATATTGAGGTTTCTACATTTTGTCTGTTGGATCTCTGACTCTGGGGAAAACCAGCCCCCTGTCATGGGGATACCCAAACAGCCCTATGATAAGCCATAGGATGAGGAATTGGGGCTTCCTACCACGAATGAGCTTCTTAGAAGTGGCTCCTCCAGCCCAGCCAGACTCAGATGATTGCAGACCCAGCAACCCAACATTGGACAACTTCATGAAAGAGGCCCCAAGCTTAAAGTACCTAGCTGAGTCACACCCCAATTCTTAACCTATAGAAGCTGCAAGGTAATAAGTGTGTATTGTTGTTTTAAAGCACTATGTTTGGGTGTTATTTGTAACACAGCAATAAATATTTAATACAGTGAGTCACAGTAAACAAGACTAAGGAGATTCAGAGAGGTATTTGAAAATAAAAGGAATCCCAGTACTTATTCAGAACTTTCAACTTTGAGAACATATGACAAAGTTCTTTTGATTATGCAGAGCTGAGGTCACTCTTTTGCGGACGTACAGTCTCCTGCCATTCATACCTACCTATTCATTAGCCTGTAATTACACTTTTCTAGGGACTACTGTTGATCACCATCACTTAAGACCCCTTGGAGGTGGACAGGTTGATAGAGAGGGAAGCGACTTCCTCTCCCTCAGCAGCAAACCACAACAGAAAACAAGGTCCAAGACTTTCTAATCCAGCAGAGGGCCTTAGCCCAGTTCCAGTTCACACCAGTGGACCTAGAGTTACCAGCCCTGCATCCCACATCACTTTCCACGAAGGCGATGTTGAAACAGTTGGGCTGTCTTACTGAGTCTTTTGAACTAGAACTTGGGAGTTTTGTAGGAAGCAAAACTTGAGCGCCCTCTGGTGGTTTTCTAAGGAATTACACCACCCAAACATTACTGGTCCCTTTAAGTACATTGGCTATATAGGAGTTTAATTTAGTGAAGTCCCTTTTCTGTACATATACTTTGGTTGCAGCAGCTGGGCAGTGTGGTTTCCAAAAATAAAAATTTTACCTACGTACCTTTTTTAAACCTGTCTCCGATATTTTTCATTCTTTCCCTCATGTATATATACCTTAGTGGTACAACTAATGGGTGATGGTTATTGGTTGTACAAATTTTGATAAAATCATAGCTGTCTCCCCACCCAGTCTAATTCTCCTGACAAGACTTGGAGAAGCGCTTGCAAAGTTTGTTAAATTTTTCTGGAGAGCTAGAACAACAATGACTGACTCCCTGGCTCTTGTATTTTAATTTCTGTGGGTTCCAGAAGACCCTGGGGCAAGATTTCAGATACTATCTGTTTGCTTACCTTCCCACTCTGCACCCCCACTATGCCATCATTTCACCTGCCTTTGCCTTTCTTTGGATTAAGCAGGAAAAGGCAATAGAGGAGGCAAAATAGTCACAAAGAAATGAAAGGATGATAGTAGATGTGAGTATGAAGAGCTTTCTATAAACCGAATTCCATGGTGATGCACATGAACTTTACACAATGGTACTTACTCTCTTCAGAAAGAATAAACTCATAAAACCTCATGCTGAGCCGCCTGGGTGGCTCAGTGGGTTACGGCCTCTGCCTTGGGCTCAGGTCATGATCCCAGGATCTTGGGCTCTCTGGCTTGGTGGGGAGCCTGGTTCCGCCACCCCCTCTACGCCCCCCCCCCCCGCACCTCTGCCTGCCTCTCTGCCTACTTGTTATCTGTCAAATAAATAAAACCTTTAAAAAAAAAAAAAACTCATGCTAACCATTTTGGCCACCTTAGAATGCTTGCCGCATGAATTAATAACAGAATTAGACTGAACTTAATGTACCTGCGGCATCATTTCCATTCACTCCCAAGGGAATGTTTGGTGTCTTTCTGCAAAAACCTTTTAGAAGCAAAGCTACCTCTCCCCGCTTCCCCGCACTTAGCCATCAAGCATTTCAGTAATGAGATGCAGCGGAATCCACGTACTTTTGTACCACCTGCCTTTTATTCTGCATTTTTATTAACCCTTGATGTTGCTAAGCAATGAGCCTCAACGGATGTCTGCTTAGTCCTGGTTCCGAGGGAAAGGTCACCAGAGCAAAAAGATACTCCTCCTGGGTTCTGACCCGCTGTTTCCTTCCCTGGACCGCTCCCCAGGCGGGCACGCGGACACTTCACCGCGCGCAGTCCCAGCCGCGCAGCCGGCGCCCCCTCCAGGCGACACCGCCCACCCGCGGTGGCCCCGAGAGGCCAGAGGCAAGGCCCTTCAAGGGTGCTGCGAGCCCGCTGGGTGCTGTGCTTCGCCTTCACTCCCCCGAGCTAAGGCGAGCCGCCGCCCGGCTCCCCCAGTCGCTGCAACCGCCTTGCCCCGCGCTGTGTCATCAGGAAATGCGGCTTCTCGTCACAGTGCCCAGAATACGGGACGGGGGGGGAGGAGGAGATGGGTCGTGCCGCTGAGATGCTGGGGTTTGTTGTATTCGGGCAGTTCGAGTGCATTCTGCAAGGAGAAGGCAGATGGGGAGAGGCTGGAGAGATGGAGGCGCCTCTGGTTAAAAGCCACGGCGCGGAGCGTGCGGCGATCCCCCGGGACTCCTGCCGCGTCCCCGTCCCCGTCCCCGTCGCCGGCGGCCTCGCGCTCCTGGCCTTCCAAGACTAGGCGAGCCTGGCGCCGAGCCGTCTCAGCTCCCGGGAAAAGTCCGATCCCGCCGGGCACCTGCTACCGCAGCCGGTCCCTGCGCTCTCCGCGGCGGGCAGAGGTGGCACGGGCCGGGGTCCCGGGGCGGCGAGGGCGGCCGCGCGACGCACCGGCCGCGACAGAAGCCGGGGGCGGGGGCGCGGGTCCTGGGTGTCCGGCTGGGGCGCGGCGGCACTCAGGTCTGTCCTCCTCTCTGGGGCCGCGGGTGTGCTTCTCAGCAGCGCTCTCTGATTGTTTCCCTAGGATGAGCTGCGGGGGTCCAAACCACTAGTCACTCCAAAGGAGTGTCCATGGCCACTGAATGTTTCCAGAAGACGTGGCGCTGCACCAAAAGCAGACAGGTAAACACCTTTACATATCAGCATTATGATGGTTCTTTCCGCATAAAGGTCTCGAAATGTGCCCCTCCTAGGGGCAAGCACCCGTGGGCCTGCAAAGGGTCCTTGGGGCCTTTTACTCTTATTTCAAAAGTCAGAGACTGGGGGGAGAACATCCACTTTGCAGAAATGTGAATGTCAGGCCTTTTCCTGGCCTTTCATCTTTCCAGACAAAATTTCACTTCATGTCCACACTCTTGTTAGATTTTAAGCCCATCGTCCTTTCTGATCGGAGTTCTTGTTTTCTAACTTATTCAGCAAGAATTTATGAAGTGCCCACTGGAGAGCATTCTAGACACTAAAACTGGGGGGAAAAAAAACATGTCCCTGTTTTCATGGAACTGCCACTCTAATGGGCTCGCGGAGGGGGTGTAGCAGCAGGTAAATGTGTAACCCGTCAGGAGGGGATAATGCTTCCAGCAGGGTTCCTCAGTTATGCAGTTAAATGGCTGGTTAGGAAAGACCTTCCTTTCTGACAGGGCAGTGGAGACGTGGAGAAATGAGTGTAAGCCATGTGGGGATCCAGGGGAAGAGCAGGCAGGAAACCAGGAGTGTGTGGGGGCCGTGTGAGGGAGAGGGGTGGTGGAGATGACATCACAGGGGGAGGGGACCACATGGGGAAAGGGGAAGCTGTGGGAGGGGTGACAGACCAGTGACATGCAGGGTCCAAGGTGGTGAAAGCGTGAGGGCTGAGTATCCAACGGACCAGGCCCAGGGCCAAGCCCTCTGCCCATGGGTGGAAAGTGACAGGTGGAAGATGACAGCAGCTTACCCCTCCCATTCTCCCCACCCAGCCCCTGCTCACTGTGAAGATGGGACAAGTGATCATTGCCTGAGTGTATTTTGAAGAAAGATCCAGGTTTTATAGGGCCTAAATCTGACACAATTGCAGAGGCCCCATTTAAGGAAATAAACAATTTTTATTTTTTTATTTTATAGGGCCTAAAGCTGATACAATTGCAGAGGCCCTATTTAAGGAAATTATGACTCCAAAGTTACTATAGTGAATATTTTAAGGAGTTCTTACCGTGGGGTTCATGAACACCCCTTCCTACCTCCTATGGGTAAAATCCAGGAGGTATGCACTTGGGTAGAAAAAAAATACATCTTTATTTTCATTAACCTCTAACTGAAAATTAGTTTGTTTGTTTGTTTTTTTTTTCAATTATAAACGCAGGCAATGCACCACAATGGTAAGAACAATACCTATGACTTTGTCACTGAGGAGGCACATACGATAATGTTGTACAGGTAGCTGAGAATATCCTTCACACTCATCATTACTTTAATATTTCAGCAGTTATTAGGCCTGCCAGTGAATACTCTTATTTAATGCACTAAAACAAATATGACTATATTATAAATTTGTTTCTTTAATATTGTGGAAACTATATTTCAGTGGTCCTTTGTAACCATACCTACTTTATACACTTAAGAACATTATTTTTTATTTTTTTATCATTAACATATTATTTGTTTCAGGGTACAGGTCTGTGATTCATCAGTCTTACACAATTCACAGCACTCACCATAGCACTTACCCTCCCACTGTCCATCCACCAGCCACCGTATTCCCCCCCACTCCCTCCCCTCCAGCCACCCTCAGTTTGTTTCCTGAGATTAAGAGTCTCTTATTGGGGTGCCTGGGTGGCTCAGTGGGTTAAAGCCTCTGCCTTCAGCTAAGGTCATGATCTCAGGGTCCTGGGATCGAGCCCCGCATCGAGCCCCGCATCGAGCCCCACATCGGGCTCTCTGCTTAGCGAGGAGCCTGCTTCCCTTCCTCTCTCTCTGCCTGCCTCTCTGCCTACTTGTGATCTCTGCCTGTCAAATAAATAAATAAAATCTTTAAAAAAAAAGATTTAAAAAAAGTCTCTTACGGTTTGTCTCCCTCTCTGGTTTCATCTTGTTTCATTTTTTCCTCTCTATCCCTATGATCCTGTCTTGGTTCTTAAATTTCATGTATCAGTGAGATCATATGATAACCGTCTTTCTCTGATTGACTTATTTCACTTAACCTAATACCCTCTAGTTCCATCCATGTCATTGCAAATGGCAAAATTTCATTTTTTGATGGCTGTGTGTGTATATATATATAAATATTTATATTTATATAAATATATAATATAAATTATATAAATTTATAAATAAATTTATAATATAAATTTATATATTATATAACATATATAATATATATTATATGTTATATAAATTATACATCATATATTAATATTGTAATATTAAATATAAATTTTATAAATTTATAATATAAAATAAATTTATAAACAAATACATAATATAATCTCTCACATCTTCTTTATCCATTCATCTGTCAATGGACATCTAGGGGCTTTCCATAGTCTGGCTATTGTGGGCATTGCTGCTATAAACATTGGGGTGCATGTGCCCCTTTAGACTACTACATTTGTATCTTTAGGATAAATACCTAGTAGAGCAATTGCTGGGTCATAGGGTAGCTCTATTTTCAACTTTTTGAGGAACCTCCATGCTGCTTTCCAGAGTGGTTGCACCAGCTAGCATTCCCACCAACAGTAGCCTCATCCTTCCCAGCATCTGTCATTTCCTGACTTGTTAATTTTAGCCATTCTGACTGGTGTGAGGTGGTATCTAATTGTGGTCTTGATTTGTGTTTCCCTGATGGCAAGTGATGTGGAGCACTTTTTCATGTGTCTGTTAGCCATCTGGATGTCTTCTGCCCATTTCTTGATTGGATTATTTGTTTTTTGGGTATTAAAAACATTATTTTGGGAAGAGGTTCATAGGCTTCACCAGACTGCCACAGAGAGCCATAGGGGGGAAAAAAGCTAAAAACCCATGATTTAGAATGAAAAAATAAATTTAAAATATTCTCATTTTTAAGAGCTGACAGAGATGCCTGGGTGGTACAGTTGGTTAAATATCTGACTCTTGATTTTGGCTCAGGTCATGATATCAGGGTCATGGGATCCACTTCTGCCTCAGGCTCCATGTGGGCTCTGGTCTCAGCAGAGTCTGCTTGAGATTCTCTCTCCCTTTCCCTGTGTCCTCTCCCCACTTTCATGAACGCTCTCTCTCTCTAAATAAATAACATCTTTAAACAATAAAAAAATTAAAAAGCTAACAGTCAGAAAAATAACATATTTTTACTAATTGCCTACCAATTTCAGTATTTTCCCAGTATATTTTGTTGCTATATATATGTGTGTGTGTGTGTGTATATATGTATACACACACACACATATATATATATATATTTTTTTTATTGGCCACCTCTTCATCTGCAGATATTTACAAAAATATATGGGCCATCTGATTACTCTTAAAAAAAGCAAAAGACCTGTCAGTGCTGGACTCTCATGCCAGGATTGGCACAAAATGGCTTTGTAACATAATTTTATAAAGAGTTTTATTCATCTAAGAAGTGGATAACTTTTCCACAGACTAAATTCTGGCTCCATTAATTTTATACCTTGTTTCTTTTCCACCACCTACATATTCTAATGTTGGGCACTCAAAGGTTCTAGCATATCACCTCTGACTTTTCATCTTTAAATCACACATCACCATTCCAGATGAATCATGCAGTGGGTGGTAGAAGAACTTCTGGAAGTTATTCTTATGCCAGCATCCCACTAAACACACATTGTATGTACCCCCGAGTTGGCTTCTTTCTATGGTGCTTGGATTCTACAAATGTCTATAGTCACTCCAGTGCCACCCAATTTTAGAAGATGAGTGACAGAAAGGAAATCAAAGTGGAAAGAGACAGCAGTCTGAACTGATAAGATACAATATCTTATTTTTGCAAATTTTATAAAAACAGTTGGACTTTGGGGAGCATGTGGCTGGCTCAGTCGGTAGAGCATATAACTCTTGATTTCAGGGTTATAAGTTCGAGCCCCAAATTGGGTACAGAGATTACTTTGAAATAAATTTTTTTTTTTTAAATGTGGGACTTGGAAGGAGCCTATATGCAAAAGAAGATTCCTAAATGTTCTTGATAAACCAGAAGACCTGACAGTATTGGACCCACATTCCCTAGGGACCACAGTCTACTGGAAGTAGGTTGTAAAAGCACTTTTCAACCAGGAC
Source organism: Mustela nivalis (assembly GCF_964662115.1). Lineage (NCBI taxonomy): Eukaryota > Metazoa > Chordata > Mammalia > Carnivora > Mustelidae > Mustela > Mustela nivalis. Next base: position 33,709,751 of record NC_139034.1, on the reverse strand, counting down.
ACGTGCTCTCCATTTTGCCAGAGTCTCCCTGCAGCCTGCTCCCCTCAGACCTGTGACCCATCAGTATCTGTAGCTATCTGAATTCGCTGCTGTGCCAAACATCACACCTGAGTCCAACCGGCTTACTACCTCTGGCTTACAGGGGCCTCTCCATGAAGGTTGTCCCACCCTGACTGGGATTAGAATTGGTAGAATAGATGAGCCAAAATAGTTAATCCACCAAAAACGTCCACCTTGATTCAAATTGGAGATGAACCCAGAATTCTCCATTACAATTAAACACAATGTGCTGAGTGCTTGGAAACAGCGGTTTCATCACAGCACTCCAGTGTGTATCTAGGGGTGCAATGATGTGTTCTGACTAAGGAAGATAAGTGGGCACTCTGGGAAAATGACATTGATCTAGATCTTTCAAGATGGGGGGTTGGCCAAGTAGAGGATGGAAGAGGAAGCATTCCAGGAGACAAACACAAGGGGATGGATGCAGGAACGTGGAAGGTATGTTGAGGGCTCAGTGTATGCGGTTCAGTGTGGGACAAGCCAGGGAAGGCTGGGTTGAGGAAGGTGAACATTTCATGTCAGCTACCAGAAACCATCAAGGGTAAAATGTTAATGATGTATCATTTGTTAATGTGGTAACCTTTTGGGAAGGCTTACATTTTTAAAAAGGCCTTTTGAAGCCCCAAAAATTTGACACGAAGGCAGTCCTTTTTATTTTTTTAATTTTCGATTATGGAAAATTCAATAATACGATGAAACTTTATGGCACCCATCCCCCAGCCTCAGGAATTACCTACCAGCTCATTGCCGATCTGGGTTTATCATTATCACCATCCATTTCTCCCCTGCTCTGTAATGTTCTCTGAAAGATTAGGACTCAAAAAAGAAAAATACCATTATATCATCTATGTCATCATTTTTTCTTATAATTACTTTCAATCAGGACCTAAATAAGGTCCATAAATTGCAATGAGCTGATCTGTCTTTTTCATCTCTTCATCTATAGTTCGCCTCTTTCTTTTTTCTTTCAATTTGTTTTAAAAAGACAGTTATTTGAGGTACCTAAATACTAATATAAGTAGTACTATTATAATATAATTATATATTATATATTTTATTATAATATAAGTAGTACTCTGCCTACTTGTGATCTCTGTTTGTCAAATAAATAAAATCCTTTAAAAAAAAATGTGGAAGTAGCTATCAGCTCCCAGATCACAGGTTAGCCTAAGAAGAAAGCTTCCATTTCCCCCTGCACTGCACCCCCCCCCATTATTTTGTTTTTTTATTTAATAGCAGCCTGGACTTAAATCTGAATATAGTACAGGTTCTGGGAGCACTCTAGAAGTCTGAAACCAATTGTGCTGTCATCAAACTGCCACTCTAAATCCTGCTTACCATGGTTGCTCATGCTCCTTTCATACCTCTGTGCCTGGGCAACCACGAGTTTCTTAATAGCCAACTTTTTTTTTTTTTTAATGATTTATTTATTTATTTATTTGACAGAGAGCACAAACAGGTGGAATTCCAGGCAGAGGGAGGAGCAGTCTCCCCAAAGAGCAGGGGGAGCCTGACGTGGGTAATAGCCAACTTTTAATTAGTGCACGTGTCTGCTCTTTTTCCCAATAATCTCACCAAAACTATCAGAGAAAAATCTTGCCTCGTATTGTTCTGACTCTGGTGCAGTTCTGCCCTAACTATGATTTTCTTTTAATTTCAATCTGTTGTGGACTGGCAACTTTTGTAAACTACAAGAAACATGAATTACTAGAGAAGGGAACTAGGAAATCTAAAGGAAAAACACTCCCATGTTTCATTTCATATACTCTTCACTTCTGACACTTAAAGTCACCAAATGTGGGTAGGTTTTTCTAATCGCCAAGCAAGTCTGTGATGCCAGCTGCGTGTCCTACAATTTAACCCAATTCTGACACGATCTCCGTGGAGACATCAGAGACCACAGGTGAAGGAATAGTCCTACAGGACTGCCCCCTCCCTCCTACTTCAGATGCCAATCACTGTCTGGGCTACCTGTGCTTCTAGACTTTGGAGATTCCCACGCCCCCTCCTCCGGTTTGATTAATTTGCTAGAGCAGCTCATGGACCTCAGGAAAACATTTTACTTACTAGATGACCAGTTTGCCATGAAAGGAGAGGACTCAGGAACAGCCAGATGGAAGAGATGCACAGGGCAAGGTATGGGGAGGGTTTACAGAGCTCCCGCGCCCTCTCCCAGCTTGTCACCCTCCCAACACACAGATGTGTTCCCAACCCGGAAGCTCTCTGAACCTAGAAGCTTCATTACATAAGCCTCATTAACTAAATCACTGACCATTGGTAACTGAACTCAACCTCCAGCCCCTTGCCCCTCCCAGAGGGTTATGAGACTGAACCTTCCAAACCTTTAATCATGTGATTGATTCCCTTGGCAACCCGCCCCTATACTGTGGGACTTTCCAAAAGTCACTCTGTTAACATAAATCAGATATGGTTGAAAGGGACTAGTTAAATAAAAAAACACATTTCATTTTATCTTCTGGAGCTATTTCAAGAGCTGGGAACAAAAGAGTCCCTTATAATTCTTATCAGTTAGGAAATTATAAAGGTTTAAAGTGTTACGTGCTGGGAACCCAGGATAAAGACAAAAATATCTATTCTTTTTTTAAGTTTTTTTTTTTTTTTAAGATTGTATTTATTCATTTGACAGAGATCACAAGTAGGCAGAGAGGCAGGCAGAGAGGAGGAAGCAGGCTCCCTGCTGAGCAGAGAGCCGGATGCGGGGTTCAATCCCAAGACCCTGGGATCATGACCTGAGCGGAAGGCAGAGGCTTTAACCCACTGAGCCACCCAGGCGCCCCTCTTTTTTTTTTTTTTAAGTTTTATTTAAGTAATCTCTACACCCAACATGGGGATCCAACAGAGTCAAGAGATCAAGAGTCACATACTCTTCCGACCAAGCCAGCCAGGTGCCACGCGCCCCCACTACTTCCCCGCTTTTTAAAAACATCTGTTTCCTATTACAAACCATATATCACAGAAAAGAAACCCAAAAATATACATACTACAGTTCTAAACTCTTGTTTATTGGATTTTAAATTATATTTGTATACACAACAAACAAAATTACTGTTAAACTGCCTTTAAAGGTTTTTTAAATCCTTTTAAGTTAGCTAAACAATGTGGCCCGTAGACCAAGTAGGCTCTAATACCTTAGCAGCCGATGTGAGCGAAGTGAAACCCACCACCTGTCCAGGCCTCCAGGCTAGGAAACCAAAACCTAAAGCTAACCAATCACGAACAACCGCCGAGGCTTTCCCTGAAAACTCCGAAGCTACAGCCAATCAAATAATTTCCTTGCTTCGCTTCCACCTTGCCATAGAAACGTCTTTCCCTGAGCTCCTGATGGTGGAATGCTCCCAACCACTTCCAGTTTGGCAGTGCCCAAGTCAGGTCATTTCTTGCTCAAATAGACTCCAAAATGTCTCTTTCTATGCTTTGGTTTATCTTTTATTAACTCTCAGTTGCTCCCCCAGGCTGTGGACCAGAGGTTGAGTAACTGCGCTCCAGGCAATACTGGCCTGAATGTGACCTAGTTTTGAATACTGAACACTGTGATCCAAGCGGTTCACCCTTTCTTTTCAAAATCCTACAACATGCCTTAGCCTGTCTTTCAAAAACCTTCACGGTGTGCCCCAAATGTACTTTTAAAACACCAAATTTTACTGAGATATAATTTATACACAAGGAACGGAATCCTTTTAGGGTGTACAATTTGATGAAGGTTGATGGATGTGTATACCCTTGAAACCACAACCAGAATACAAAGCGTCTCTGTTACTTCAAAGAGATGCCTTGTGTCCCCTTGTAATCCATTTGGCCCCAGTTCCACCACCAAATTCACACTGCTTCTGTCACTAGAGATTCGTTTTGCATTTCCCTCTCATTCATTGTAATGATTCTGAAATTCGTCCACGCTGTGGACATATCTGGAATTTTTTTCCTTTATAACTGCAGTGTGGTGCTCTACTTGGACCCTACTGTTGTTTCTAGTTTGGGGTCACTGTGGATAAGGCTACTGTGAACATTTGTGTATTGGCCTGTGAATGGACATAAGTTTCATTTCTCTTGGGTAGATACCTAGGCGTGGAATGACTGGGCTGTACAACAGGTCAGTGTTGAACTCCACACCCATTTTTCTCACTATTTCAATTTCCTACCATTCCTCCTACCCACCTTGGAGCCAAACAGAATCACTTTCTTTTTCTCAGACTTGTTCCAAGATCTGCCTCGGCACCTTTCTTCAGGTTAATCCTATATCTTGGAACAGCCCTTTCGAGATCATTCCATCTACCTTAGCTGGGTTCAAGCACTAACTTCACAAAGGCCTCTTTCTTCCTCTCTATTAGAAGTGACTGCACCCCCTTGGAAAGCTCTCAGAGCTACACCCTTCTTTTCATCTTAGAGCTTGTCCCCTCTACTAGATCCTAAGTGTCCTTGATGGCAGGGTTCAGTTTGGAGGCTCTCCCCCTCCACAGGGCCTGTTCAGTTCTTTGCATTGGGTAGGCACTCAGTAAATGTCTGTTGAATTAAGGAACATAATTTGTAAAGCAGGGAAAGGCCAGAGTATATGTGTTTGAGAAAAGGGAATAGGTAAATTACTTGGAGAGAAGAAAGCTAATGGTGGTTACAGTAGCTCCTTTGCAACAGCTTTATTTGAAAACAGACTAAGAACTCACTTTAGGTGATGTGAGGTGTTATTCAAAGGATGGTAAGATATCCTGGTTCTCTGAACCCCAAAATAGCCCTCCTCCAATTGACCCGTTTGCGTATCTGAAATTCCATCATGAAATATTCACTTCTCTCTAGGAATTGAGTATCAACAATTGGTAAGAGCACAAAAAAAAGAGACAACCAGGTGTTAAGTACCTCCTGATGGAAGAACACAATAGCACCTACAAAATGGTCTTGTGAAAAAAATCAAACCTGAATCTAGTCAAAGAGCAATGATCGAAGTACCACCACTCCAGGGACAGGATGTATTAAACTCCATTAGGGTGATGCCATCACCCAAATCCTGACTGGGGGTGGAGGTAGCGGCGGGTGGGGGGTGATCTCTAAAGAACAAATTACTGTCTTTTCTTTTTTTTTAAGATTTTATTTATTTATTTGACAGAGATCACAAGTAGGCAGAGAGGCAGGCGGGGGGTGGGGGGGGAGAAGCAGGCTCCTCCTTGAGCAGAAAGCCCGATACGGGGCTTGATCCCAGGACCCTGAGATCATGACCTGAGCCGAAGGCAGAGGCTTAACCCGGTGAGCCACCCAGGTGCCCCTACTTTCACATTTTTAAAAGAAATTATTTACACATAAGGGAAATGTTGTAAAGACGTCTAAAAAAGAAAAATAAAAGTCTAATATTACAAGACACTAGAGGGAAATGTCCCTGTGTAGTAACTCCCATATGGGGTGGGTGACAGAGTTGGGCTTTGAACCTAACCACGCACCATGCTGTTACAGAATAACATACAAGCTCCTTCTGGGCCTCCTTGCCTGACACAGCGGTACACAGCCTGCTGTGAGGAGGGAGACGCATCAAGAAATAGGGATAGAAACATACCAAAAATTGTCTTTTAAATGGAAGGAGCACAGTACCTACTTGGGGGCTCATGATGACTCTGCAGGTCTCCACCTGGCCAGAGCCCTGGGGGCAGCCAAGGAAACTCCCAGGATTGGGATGCACATTAAATGAAACAAATTATATTAAAATGTTTCCACCTATAAAATGGGGTACAAACAGAAGGAAAGTATTCAGATTTTCCTAACCCCAGAAGTTTCTGTGTGCACTATTTTTCCATGACGGCTCTCCCCAGGGTTACTGGCAGGGCCTCAACACACGGCCATAGGCTAACAAGGTGGGCTGTTCACCTTCCTGCCATGAAACAGGAACAGAGGGGAGCTGACAGGAGCTGCAGGCGTGCTTTGGCCTCCTGACATCTTGTGTGTGAACAGGCCTCCCTGGTGGCAGCAACAGCTACGTGGTGCCCAGATTACACTGAAGATCACCCCTGAGAAGCAAGCCCCCAAGACCCAACATCTGACTAACGGGAAATCCAGAAAGTCAGAACTGAGAAGATGGAAGGAAAACACATAAGTGTGTATATGTGTATACAGACATTTCAAGAAAATTTCCAAGAAATGAAAACCACATTTCCAAGTTGAAATGACTCACCAAGTGTCTCACAGGAAATGTTTAAAGACACACAAGCAACGAACAGCATTATGAACTCAGAACATCAGAAACAAAGAAGATTCTAAAAACTTACAGAAAGGGAAAAAACAAAAACAAAAACGTCACCATGCAAAGAACTGACAAACTTCCCAATAGCAAGTGGGAAAAAAAAAATCAAGTGGAAGCTAGAAGAGAATGGATTTTTGGATGTCTAAATTTGATGGGTAATTATTCTTAATCTAGAAGTCCATACTTAGCCAAATTATCAAACATATGCAAAAGGAAAATAAGGATATTTCATGCAAGCAAAGTCTCAAAAAAAAAATTTATCTTCTCAGTAAGCTATTAGAGAGCTGCTCTACCAAGACAGAAATTTGGGATTTAGTTAAGTGGTGAAGGGAATTCCAGACTGAGGAGAGAAGCTCCATGTGACCAGAGGGCTGCAAGATGGCGAAGGCGTCCGTGAGGAAGCGCTTCAAGAAAATTGAAAGTCGGTCCAATAGATTCCTGGAACACTTGAAGTTTTGAAAGAAAATTTACATTTTGCAATGTTGTGATTTGTAAGATACATATATTTGGTCTTTTTCCCTGTTTCTGGCAGGGCTCCTAAAATCTGGGATTTCCTGTGATGACAGCAATAAAAGGTGTCTTGCGTTTTGAGGTGACTCTTGGAAAGCCACAAAGGGTAAAGGCCAATTGCCAGTGGAGCCAAAGGTGTGATTAAAGGGTTAGAACTTTCAGTCTTACCCTACTCCTTCCTGGAGAGGAGGGTCCGGAGATTGAGTCTGGCCAATCACCAATGGCCAATGATTGAATCAAGCATGCCTAGGAATTGTAGCCTCTATAAAAACTCAAAAGGACAGGGTTCAGAGAGCTTCTAGGTTGGGAATACATCTACATGCTGGGAGTGTGACAAGCTTGGAGAGGGTACAGGAGCTCTGTACCCCCTCCCCATACCTTGGCCTATGCATCTCTTCCATCTGGCTGTCCCTGAGTCCTCTCCTTTCATGGAAAACTGGTCATCTAGCAAGTAAAATGTTTTCCTGAGGTCCATGAGCCACACTAGCAAATTAATCCAACCTGAGGAGGGGGCATGGGAATCTCCGATTTCTGGAAGAACAGGTAATGTGGACATGTGGTTGCTATCTGAAGGGGGCAGTCCAGTAGGACAGATTCCTTCAGCTATGGACTCTGATGCTGTCTCCGGGGAGATAGTGTCAGAACTGAGTTAAATTGTAGAACCAGCTGCTTGGTGTGGGGGAACTTCCCCATGTTGGAATTAGGAGAATTGTTGTATCTTCTACAGAGTTTAGGGGATGAATTAATGAGCACCTAGAAAACTAAGCAGTAGGGAATGAGTGAACTCCAGCAAAAAATGTAAAACAATCAAAAATAGAAATTGTAAACTGTACAGTTCAATTTGAAAAAAATACAAAGCCATACCATAGTGATTAGCTTAAACTGGGAGGTAACTATATGGGACGTTACAGAAAGAGAAGTGACAGGGCTCAGGGGAGAGGAGATGGGAGTTACCAGCACCAAGATAGCATAATCATCTCCATAGAGAAAGTCAGATGGTAATTTCTAAACTCTGAAACTGAAAAAAACAAGAATAGTTGGGGCAAGTTATTTAGAAATAAGGATTTAAAAAAATAGGAAAACAGCAAATATCCAGAATGTGTCTTGGGAGAGTAAAAAATAGCCTGGCAGGAATGAGGTAGGGCAAGGGGCCAAGGTTCTCACCCTAATCCCTAAATTCAGTGCTTTAGACTAGGATATGAAATGTTTTCAAAAAAGTATATCCAGGGTAAACTGAGTAGTGTGTTTAGGAATCCCGCCATTCCTTTAAGCCTGTGACCCGTACACCTCGAGCACCTACGTGCTAAGGGGCAGACCCCGTTCTGAACATTCAGGATACATCACTGAGCGTCAGAGGTAAGCCCTTTAGGAGCTCGGGTGGCACGGACACAGATGATAAGCCAGTAAGCTAGTAACATCTTATCACGTTAGATGGTGGGAAGCACCATGGAGAACAGAAGCGAAGGGGGTTGGGTGGTGGGGGTGTGGGTTTTGAGCGCATGGCTAGAAAAGGCCGCTGATTTGGACCAGATGGCTTTGAGCAGACCTGGTTGTCAGAGCGAGCCACAGGCTATCCAGGGACAGCACTGGGGCTGGTTAGGGCTTCCAGATTAAATGCAGGTGTAGGAAGGGACTTCGAAACAGGCAACCCCCAGGGCTAGAAACTACTCCGCAAAACCACAGGTTCGGGATCAGGAAAGCTATGCAGTAGTCGGCAGTCTTGCACAACTCTCACAACCCCATAAACCAGAGGGTTTAGGAACTGCCTTAGAAAATGAAGCCTCCACATTGCTCTTGGGATGCTAAAATCAGCTGCTCTCACATTCACACCCAGCCTTCCTCTTCTGTAGTGCAGAGTGGAACAGTTTGCACATTACTTAACCAGTTTTCAAAAGCTTAGTCACTTTTGCTTTTAATAGATGCCGGCAGTTGGTATTTACCATCCTGCTGGTATGATGGCAGTCACCAAGGGTAGCGACACCCAGCCTGTGTTCCACCTGACAAAACCCATCCATGTGAATTGCTGACTCGACAGGGGACACTTCAGAAGGATGGAATGCTAGGAAAGTGATGGGGAGAAACACGGACTGCGGCCCCTCAATGGGCATTTACTTAGCTTCCAGTTTTTTTTTTTAATTTTATTTATTTATTTGACAGAGATCACAAGCAGGCAGAGAGAAAGGGGGGGCATGCCCCCCGCTGAGTAGAGAGCCCGATGTGGGACTCCATCCCAGGACTCCGAGATCATGCCCTGAGTGGAAGGCAGAGGCTTAACCCACTGAGCCACCCAGGCACCCCAGCTTCCAGTGTTTTACTTGCCATCTGTTGATACGCATTATTCCACCTCAAGGTGGTCAGAAGAGGTGTCCGTGCGTAGTAGCAATCTTCCTCCTTTCACTTGCCGATCCCCCACCCCCAAGGCTGACGATCAGTTCGGCTATTTGACCTAAAGGAGAAATTAGCAGTTCTTGAGGGAAAACATCTAAATGCCCTTAAGAAAAAGGAAAAGGGCCCCTGGATGGCTCAGTCGTTAAGCATCCACCTTCTGCTCAAGTCATGATCCCTGGGATGGAGCCCGACGGAGGGCACCTTATTCTGTAGGAAGCCCGTTTCTCCCTCTCCCACTCTCCCTGCTTGTTCCCTCGTCACTGTCAAGTAAATAAAACCTTAAGGGAGGGGGGCACATACATAGCTGTTTTGAATACTTGTCCTCAAAACACCTTTCTCTATTTACCAGCTCTCTACCACTCGGTAGAGTGATTTTACTGTCCTATGCTCTAGGTGAGGTCATGTGCAAGTAGCAAAAGAAACTACCTGCTATCTTTACATAAGAAAATCACCAAGTATGAAACTAGACTTCCGGCATCAAACTGTTGGAAACTCGGGACTGGATGTTTAGTAACCCTACAGTACAACAGTGCTCTTGCACGCTTGGCTAACCAACTGTGGTCTGTGTCCTCCCCACAAAGAGGACCCCTCTCATCAGTCACCTGATGCCTGAAGTCTCATTTCTTCACCTCAAACTGTGACGCATTCATGCAAAAGCACTCTGGAAGGTATTCCCCCATCCCCATGCTTCCTGCTTCACCGCTAGCTGGTACTGAGTGTATATGAACAAAGGGAGATGTCAAATGTATCCTGGAGATGGAGGAGAGGCGTCAGTAATTGAAGGAAACCTCACTGAACAAGTCATTACTTTGAAGACTCTTCCCCTAGGCTCATAGATGACATTTTCCTACTTAATTGTATGGACTCCTATTCAAACCACATCCACTCAGAAATTCTCATGGTCCAGTGTGGGGAGGAATCTTGTATGCCAGTTACCAGGCTGTTAGAGGAAACCATGTGTAATACTACAAATCCACAATCTACACGCTCTCAGAATGTGTATTAGAATGTTCCAGTAGAAAAATATGCCCCACAAAAAAACAAAAAACAAAACAAAACAAAACACCCTGCTTTGGACTGCCAACATTATGATCAGACACACCATTGCTGCACTAAGGGGTGAACTTGGAGGAATTCAGTGGGATAAACAGAAACTACCATCGTTATGATTTTTAACTTTATCTGCAAACTCCCCACAGTAGAAAAATCTGTATGTAACTTTCTACTCCGACCAGAAGCCTCTCGGACAGCTTTGTATGTTGTATACTGTAGTCTTACAATAAAGCTAAAATACTGTAAAATACACTTAGAGTACTGTAAAAAAAAAAAATCCATGTTTAAAGTTTAGTTCAAAGCCATGTTGTTCAGGGGTCAACTGGACTGACATTTCACAGGCAGTATGCTGCCTGTAGCTCTTCCTTTGAGCCCATCTCAGTCAGGCTTTCTTCCCTTACTATTCATACACACACTTGTCAAGTTCGCCTTCTTGGTCCTCATCTTGGCTAGTTTGCAACAGGTAGCCCTGAAACACTGTCCAATTGGACTTCCAGACCACTCCTGCGATCTTGCTACTACAGGGACAGCTCCTCTGAATCACTTTGCCAGTTCATTATGCTGAGCATCCCAAGTTTTAGATCACAGGGCTAAGTCTGTCCTTTCTAGGTGATCTCACCCAGTGTTTTGACTTCAATGTCATGCACTGAGATTTTCCCAGCAGTCTTTAAAATCTTTAGACCTCTCCTCCCAAGTAAAATAGTCAACTGCTCACCTAGTTCATTAGGTCAGATCATGTCACCCTTCAGCTCAAAACCTTTTTATGGCCTTCCTGCAGGCCTTGGTTTCTGCTTTTCCTGGATTTTCTCTTCTATGCCTTAACCCTTTGTCATTTAGGGTCCAGCAAACCAGCCACCTTGTCACCAGAACGTGCCAACACACTCCACTTCAGACCCTGCATTTGCTCTTCTTTGCCTGAACTGTTCAGCCCCCAGATACCCGCACAGCCTATTTATTTGCTTTCCTACTCAAATCACATTTTAAAGGCCTTCCCAGACAACCCCATCAAAGTCCTTTTACAATTTTCTCCAAACTCGTTTAACAAAGCCTAGGGCTTTAAGGGCACCAAGAAAACTTTTCTCAAGCTCAGCACTCACAAGGACATAAAATGACATGCCCACAAAGTTCACATCACCTGTTACTCTTGCACAAAGTATCTTAACCAGACTCTTAACTGGGAATAACTATGAACACTGAAAATAAGCATTCCTAGGCTGGACTGACCTGGACTCTTCACTTCCTACAAAGCCTCTACGCCTTTTCCGTCTTTTCCACAGCTAGCTCACTGAAATCAGTGTCCTGATTTCAGCCTAGATGGTACAAGACCTCGCACACAATCAGGTGGTCAAGTTCATAGCACTGACCACTGCCCAAAAACTCTTTCCCCACTAATGTTTCGGAGTGCCAAGTGGCCTAGATCAGTAACTGGAGCTTTTCTATTGTAGTGTCAGATCAGGATGCTTAAAATCGCCACCAGCTTTAGGACTGGTTTCCAGTATTTGGGTTTGCTTCCAATCATCACCAGGGGGCACTATCAACCTTAATGTGTCTCAGGTTCTGAACCACATTGTGAACTCTGAAACCCCCGGGGCAAATTCCAGATGGCTAAGTCACTGGATTCGCCCTGGGTTCAAGCCTCATAGGACCAGCTGAGTCACTGGCTTGCATTTACTTTTAACCCTTACATTTTTCAAAGTGAAATTAATCAAAAGGCAAAGGTCTGGGACATTCTTTTCCAACACTTTCCATGAACTCCAATTTTAGACTTTGGAGTAAACCAGATCCTCATTGTTGACAAGGTTTACTTGAGTTGCAGAAATTTCCCTCCTTTTAGCCTGTACTCCCCCGTTCAATCTTGACTGCCACAATGAGACAGACAGAAAGCGCGAGGATTTTTTTCTTGCATCTCTAGTGGAAACCTTAGCAGCAGACAGAACTGCTCCAGGTCTGTCAAATGGATGCGTTTTCCTTATTCTTTGACACCCACAACCCTTTCCCATACAATAGGACACAACAACAGCATTTTCCTCAGCCCACGGGCTAGCTCACATTCCAACCAGAGCTTCACCTTTTAAAGCAGGGGCTGGCAAACCTTTCTTGTGAGGGGTCACATGGTTGTTTGATTTGTTAGGTCTTAGGATCTGTCACACTCTGCTCTTAACAGTTAAGAGCCAGTCAATACACAAAACACATGAGCATGGCAGTGTTCAATAAACCTGGACACAAATTTAGGTTTCGTCTTTTTCACATCCCACCACCTATTTTCTTCCAACCATTTAAAAATCTAAGTACCAACTTAAAGTCACAAAAATAGGTGGCAGGACCAACCAGTGTGCCAACCCCATTCCAGGGAGTTTGACATAAGCACTCCAGGAGACTTCTAGGTTTCTCTAGAACTTGGCTCTACTTGACTTATGATAAATAAGATCACACACTTTGCTTCCAAACTGTTATTAGTCTCTTTTTATTCTTTTGGTGATCTCCTCCAGAGTTATTAACTACTTCCGTTTGTAGGTGATGAAATGTGTAAGGAATCCACTTCAGAATGCTGGCCCAGCTATGAGCATGGTCTTTCCCTTTACTGGAACTCAGAATTAAGACTTTGGGTTCTTGTTTTTTATATTCCAGTCCCAGAAGTAGTTCTCACTGTAGAAGTTATCTGCAGGCAGTCTTATGCTTTCTAGCAGTAGTCTACAACCAGGCTCTAGCTTCTCCAGGACACTACACAGGATGGATTTAAATAGGAGTTAAACTAAGAGGCATTCTCCCAAATGAGTTTAAATGCAATTTTATTTTTAGACAACCTACATGACATGTTTTTCTCTTAAAAACAATGCCTCCGCTCCAAATAAATCAGGGTCAAAATAAATGAAGAGCTCAAGATGACATCAGTCCCATTTGTCTAAGTCCTGGTGTTGTGTGGATGAAGAGCAGCAGCCAGTTACGACAACAGGTGATACATCCAAAGTAATGGCCAGATGCATTACTATAAAAACAAGAAAGGCTGTATTAACACATTTATCCAGTATGAATATATTTAACATTTCTACGGTGCAGATGTTTTCCCCTATTCAATCTGGGCTGCCACAGGAGACAGACAGAAAGCGCAGGGATTTTTTTCTCTCGCATCCTAGTGCAAACCAAAAGAACAACAGCCAATTGTTCAAGGTCTATCAGTGGATGCACAACCATCCTTACCAACACAGGGGCAGCACGGTTTTCTAGAAATCTCATTCTGCATCAAGTCCCACTCACTTTTTGTTCTACCAAGAAAAACCACAGATATTCCTGGAATAACTGCCGTAACAAATGATCTGTACCATCCTAAGACACTTCTGACCACCGTTGTCCCTAATCTTACTTAGTGTAGCCTAAAGTTGATCTTATTGCTAATTTATATGGAAGCCTCTGAATGCTGGGATAATGAATGCTTCCATTCCTGTATTGCCTCCCAATAATTCCATGCATAGTAGACATTCATTTAATTTTACTGAAGGATTGGGCATATTGGGTAAGCAGCCAGCTCTAACTTTATTTACTAAAAGCTGGTAACATCAAGGCTTTCAATGACCAAAATGAAAAAGATTTCATGCACACACATGCCACTCATGCATGCATGGCAGAATATGAAGAGAAGGGCCATTTCTACGGGGGGAGATCAAACGGTGTTGTTTCTGATCTCCAGCTTACGGATTTGAGCCAGCTACAAGAAAAGCTTTCTGTAAATAAAAATTCTAAGTCCTTTTCTGTGTTGTAAAAACCTTTTACATGTGAAACACAACCCTATTAGACTCCCAAAAGGAACAAGAGCAAGAGCTAGACCTACATTTTACAAAGACTGCTAGAAAACCCATTCTAACTATCCCAGGGGCAGGGAACAAGGGCTCACACCAAAAAGGTCTCCATTTTTACATCACTGCTTTCAACCCACGTCCTTATACTTACACATTTCTCCATCTCTAAACCATCCTTAAAGAAAATCATATATGGGGTCACACCATCCTCACGGTAGTCCAGCAGAGCAACCATGCCATCTGGATTCATGTTTTCACCAATAAAGAACTTAGGAAGCAAACAACAAATACCCAGAATTAGACCATTATATACAAATTGTATCAAAACAAACTACAGTAAAACAATCAAAGGAGGATTCAAAACACCATAATTTAAGAAATTTTCACCGGGTGGAAAAAAAAAATTCCTAATCAAACTTCTGTTCACCAAATGATAACAGTGTAACAACTGACCAAAGCACAGGGCATTTCAGAACACTTTTAGACTTTATGGAAACACAACCCCACATATATGCCATTCCAAACTCTGCTTACATCATCAAGCATAGGGAACATACGAGACAACACATTACAGGGATAAAGTTATATGGCCAGAGGACGTGTGAAAGCTGAAAAAGCAAAGAGCCAGGCTGTAATGAGTTTTTTCTTTACTCCTATAGAGGTTAAGGGAAAGTCACTGAGCTTCCCAATAGAGAAGTGTAGAAAGCTTAGTGCCAATGAGACACTGGAGTTGGAAATAAAAAGAAGACGGGAAGACCCCAGAAGTGATCAACATTTCTAGACAGGGAGAAATGAAAAATGTCCTCTGGGAAGGGAGTATGGATGGGACTCTGGAATCAAGCATACAAGATCTAGAAACACAGGGAAGGCTACTTTCCACAGCCTAGACTACTGGAATTGAATCTATGAAGTATTTAAACTGCTCAAAAGATCCAGAAGACAGCCAGGTTACATCACTAAGTCAAGTAATTTGTTGCTCTGGCAGCTAAAAATGCACAGTTCTTTGAGACAAACATTTATGGTATTTACCTGGTAGTTTTTGAAATTAGCAAGGATGTGCTTGATTTGTTCTGCAGCCCCTGTCATAAAAGGCTTTACTCTTTCTGGCCTCTGTTCTTCAAGTTTGCCTTTGATGCTAAAACAGTATTTTATTAATAGGTTAAGTACTCAGTTCTCAGCAGAATGATCTTTTTTTTTCCCCAGTAAAAAAAATCCAAACTAAAACAAACAAGCTCTGAAAAGGGCAACTAGCAGTCACTGGGCCAGATTAATATGCCACAATCAAGAAACTAAGAGCTCACAGGATCCAAGTTTCAAGACTGTTTACAATTTTGGATTTCATGTTATTCCCAAAGCACACATCCAAAATACTAACACCACACTTCATGCCACAATATGTTCACATTAATTTATAGAAAACCAAATATCCTTGTGAGATCACAACAGAAAAGATTAAGGCTTTTCACAAGTACACCTGCTAAGTTTCCTCCAAGTGAGCTTATCCCTGAATCCCACAGGACTCCAGGTAGTAGGTGGGCTGCGCCAAGTAGCACTTACGATTTCATATAATCTTTGATGTACTTCTTGTAGGCTTCTTTTGTGAAGCTGGTTTCCTGCAAGTGATGGTTCATGACAATATCAACACCAGTGATGACTGTGCTTTCGGTACCTTCGCCCTCCGGGCCTTCAGCGGAGGCATTTCCACCAATGAGCGAGTCATCAATGTTACCCTCTGTCCTACTGACCATCTGCATGAAGAAGAAAAAAAAATAGTTCGGCTTCAGACGTTTTGACCTTAGCTTAAAGAATCCCCCAAATCTGTTACCAGCAGTTCACAGATCCATCATCCTCCCACCAAAAACTTTTGACTTTTGCCAAAAAGCACTAAAACATTGCCATGGAGAAAAAAACTGAAGCCGTCTGAAAGTCCTGGTACCTCGTACATAACTCAGGAAGAATTCTTTGTTGACCATAAAGAAAACGGGATCATATACCCCAAGCAAAAGTTCTGTGTCGGCTTTTGGGCTGATGAACAAGTACGTGCAGAACAAACGCTGAGAGGCTTGGGGCTCCCTAACCCGAGGCTACCTGTCCTGGGCGGCCCGGGAGGAGGATGGGCGCCAAGGCGGCGGACCTATTTCCAGGCTCAGCTCCGCCTCCACTTTTCTAGAAAAACCCGAGCCCGGAAAGAGCGTCTCCTCCGCCAGGAGGCAGCGAAGAGGATTGCACAACTTCGGGCGGGGGAGCGGCGGAAACCCGAGCCTGCCCGGCCTCGCCTCCCCCGCGCCGCGCGGCCCGACCGACTCACCTTCCCCTCCACCTCCAGACACAGCCCGTCCGCGATCTCCCGGATCTTGTAGATGTCGGAGAACATCTCATCATCTGCTCGGGGACACAGACCCGCCCGTCACGGTGCGCCCGGAGGTCTGGAACCGGCGCCGCCATTTCCCGCGCGGGCCGGGCGCACGCGTACCCCGCTCCTCCCCGGGCGCTCGAGACCCTGAGGCGTGCCCCAGGCACCGACCCCTCCTCGCTCCCGGAAGGGCCGCCAGCGTCCCCTAGGCCCACGACAGCGGCGGCGTCCTTCTTCCCCGCCCCCACCCGCGTCCCCTGCGCGCGGCGGTAGGGGTAGTGCAGTCACGACTCACGGCTGATGAGGTCCCGGTAGATGATCATGACGACGGCTGAAGAGAGACGACGGCGGCACTACCTTAGCAAGAGCCGGGAGCTCTGAGCGAGCGCGGTGCAGCCGGAGCGGCACTCGGGGGGAGGGGGGAGCGGGCGGAAAAGGCCGACTCAGCCGCTCCCCAACCTCATATAGAGGGCACGTCCCCCTACGTCATCGCCCGCTGCGCCTCCGGAAGCGCCGCAAGCGGTGACGTGGCACGCAGAGCCGCGGGAGGTGGAGCCACGGCGCGGGCCGGTGAGGGGAGGCGAGCATCCGGGGACTTGGCCCGGGGGCACAATGCTGTGTTCCGCGGTGCTCGCGGTGGGGTGGCCGCTGGGAGACGGAGAGGAAGGGGTTCTCTGGGCCCTAGTGCGGAGGGTGGGGGAAGCGGGGCAGACTTCCCGTCCCCTCCGCACCCTGCCGGGCTGCCCTGGGAGGTGCTGGGCCTGGGTGGGGCTTCGATGAAATCTCCTCAAGCTTCCGCCGTGCGCCTCGCCTCGCGCAGCTCCCACCCCTTTCTGGGAACAAAAATGTCAACTGCTGTAGAGGACTCCGCGTTTACGGAGGGTCGGGGCCTGGGGCGACGTCGAGGCTGTCCACCAGGATGAGGGTAGGGGACTGCTTTTGGCCTCGCTCTGGGTTCTCAGGAGGCCTCGGAGAACTTGGCGGCGTTTGGCCCAGACGCTGCCGCAGCTGTAGTTATCGGACGCGTTCGTGGGGCAGAGCCGAGTCCCGGGACGGTCGTCGCGCCGCCCTCTGGGACTAGTCGTGGGGGGCGCAAGGTCTGTGGGCAGGAGGTAAGGTGTCCCTAGAGTTTGCACAGCTTTTCCATCTCCTGTTGGGTTCCGTATAGAGCTTGGCGATTCCTCAGGCAAACATCCTAAGAACTTCCTTTTCTGTTTTGTACTTGAATTATGGCCTCTGTTTGACCAAAACAAAAAACAAACAAAAAAACTGTCACTTTAAGATGACATTGAAATTATATCCTAAGTGCTAGAGAGTTAAACAACAATAGGGAGCTTCCTACCTGCTCAAATGTTATGTGGACTTCGGACCCAGTTACTGGGTCCAAAACAAACACTCAAGGAAACAGTTTGCCTTTTTGTGTGAAACCGGAGAGCTTGTTACATTGTACGAATATTTTTTATGCTCTGCGGGGTCCCTAGCACCGGGTTTTGCACGGATCTCGCAATCGTAAACAAGTTAAAAGCAGTCCTATCCTCACACAGTTTTGTCGTAGGAAATCAAAGAATCAGGCAATTATAATACATCCAGCATTCCCCCTTCCAATCCAATAATGAAGCATTCTGCACAGTAAGAGCAGCTCACGAAAGAGGAGAGCACAAAACTGCATTGAGATGATGGAGAAGTCAAAACGGAAAAGAGCCAGGGAATAAGATGTGGTCGGGGGCTGCACTGTACACCCCAGAGGACCACCCCGCTCCCCGTGACTGGGAGTAAGCTAAAAAATGGCATGAAGGGAATTTGAAAACAAATGGACATCTTCTGACAGAATGTCTGTGAAGGATCTCTCAAACCTCTGGGTTATTTCTGGAATATATGAGTGGGACAGGTTATCCCAGGCAGATCTTCAATTCTCTTCCTTAGCTTTAACATTTTCAAATTTTTTAGAAAGATTTCCATTTACTGATACCATATCCCTAAACTGCTCCCTCCACTCTTCTCCAGTTTTATGTTCAATTAAAAACATTTTTTTTCAAGGGTGCCTGGGTGGTTCAGTGGGTTAAGTCTCTGCCTTCGGCTCTGGTCACGATCTCAGGGTCTTGGGGTCCTGGGATTGAGCCCTGCATCGGGCTCTCTGCTCAGCGGGGATCCTGCTTCCCCTTCTCTCTCTGCCTGCCTCTCTGCCTATTTGAGATCTCTGTCTGTCAAATAAATAAATAAAACCTTAAAAAAAAAACATTTTTCAGGTTTTATAAAAGCTACAGTGAAAAAAATGAGTACTGGGGCACCTGGGTGGCTCAGTGGTTTAAGCCGCTGCCTTCGGCTCAGGTCATGATCTCAGGGTCCTGGGGTCGAGTCCCGCATCGGGCTCTCTGCTCAGCAGGGAGCCTGCTTCCCCTCTCTCTCTCTGCCTGCCTCTCCATCTACTTGTGATTTCTCTCTATCAAATAAATAAATAAAATCTTAAAAAAAAAAAATGAGTACTGAGTTAGAGTCAAAGGAGCTTAGGTTGAAATCTTGGCTTTCTCTGTTACTGGTCCTGCAACCTTGGGAAAGCCAGCCTCTCTGAGCCTAAGCATAACATGGAGCTTCTGTGAGTTAAAAGGTTTGGGGGTTATTAAATAAGACAATGAAAAAAATGCTTGTTGTCCTCAGTAGGTTGATAATAAATATTGGTTGAATTTGGATGCGTAATTCTTTCCAAATCTTACTACTTTTTTCCCCAAATTTTATTAATTTGCAAAAATTCCTGAAACTATTTCATTGGTCCTCTAATTATATTATTTGGAAATATTCAGGGATTTAGTGGATATGTGTTGTATTAAAGACATTCTGTTTAATCACAACACTAATTGTTCATTGAAAAAATTTAACTTGCCATGAGATTCCTATCTTGGGTTTCTTTGATAGCTCACAGTAATTCAGAAACTAGAAATCCTAAAAAAAAAAAAAAAAAAAAACTAAGGAAAAGCTGATTTGAGCTTAAGGATATTTTGTAAGCTCCACCTGTCATCTAAAAAATTTGTGTGGGGGTTGGGGGGACGCGTCTGGGTGGCTCAGTTGGTTAAGTGTCTGCCTTTGGCACAGGTCATGATCCCAGGGTGCTGAAATCCTGGGCTCCTTGCTCAGCAGGGATTCTGCTTCCCACCCCACCCCCTCACTGTTTCCCCCTGCTTTTGCTTTTTGTCTCTCTCTCTCTCAAATAGATGAATAAAATCTTAAAGAAATTTTAAAATAAATAAATAAAACTGTGCCAGGGCAATCCTGTTGGGACCCATCTCACTCTTGAGAGCTTTTTCTGTATCTTCGCTTAATAAACTTCTATCATTTACTTGCTCAAAAAATAATTAAATACACAAATAAATATATTTTTTAAAAGTATGTGCTGTATCTTAATACCTACTTAGAACACCAGCAATGCAAATAAGGAAAATTATTGCCTAATTGCAAGCCACTGAAATTGGAAGGATTTGGGCTTTACCTAGCTAATTTGCTTTTACTTTGGCATCACTTGAAGGCTGGACTCCCAGGGTGGAACCCAACACAGGACTTGAACTCATAATCTTGAGATGAAGACAACTGAGATCAAAAGTCGGATGCTTAACTGAGTCACCGAGGCACCCCTGAAATTTTTATAACATTTATTTCTTTAAATGATTTTATTCTGTGATTTCTAACAAAATCTAAGATTGTCCTAAATTTCACAGCTGAATATTACTTGGTATCTCTTGCAATTAAAGAGGTCTCAAAAACGATGTCTTTTGGCCTCTGCACACAAGTCCTCACATGAGAAAAGCACCTCAGAAGATTCCCCCTTTTGGGACGCCTGGGTGGCTCAGTTGGTTAAGCGGCTGCCTTCGGCTCAGGTCATGATCCCAGCGTCCTGGGATCGAGTCCCACATCGGGCTCCTTGCTCCGCAGGGAGCCTGCTTCTCCCTCTGACTCTTCCTTCCACTCTGTCTGCCTGTGCTTGCTCTCATTCACTCTCTCTCTGACAAATAAATAAAATCTTAAAAAAAAAAAAAAAAAAAGAAGATTCCCCCTTTTATCACTTTGGGATTGACTGCAATAGCTTAAACACATACAGTTTCTTTTGTTCTCTCATATAAATGAAATTCAGGGATATGCAGTCCACACTCATGGTAGCTTCATGGGCATCAGGGACCTAGGATTTTCCTTTCTTCACCACTTACATGGTCTGCAATAGAGGCTGGAACTCTAACCATCACATCCAACTCGCAGGCTACAAGAAAAGGGGAAGGACAAAAGAACGTTCCAGAAATTCTAGAAGTCCTAAAAGAGGACTTGGTCCACTTCCTTTGACCTCAGACTTTTCTAGTTGGGTTCTCCTTCCCAGCTTGTCTCGGCTCAGGCAGAAGAGCCTGAAGGCAAAGCATCCCCAGAGAGCAATCAAAACTACCCCCTCAAGCAATAAGGACTGCCCTGAGCCAGCAAGACACCACCCTTGACTGACTCCAACACAGTAATAGATTTGACCTTCACGTGCCCTTACCCACCCACCTTTGCCCCGCATTTTGCTTATATATACCTGGAAGTATGTGCAGCACTTTGGACACCTTCTCTGAGACCATTGTCTTCTGTCTTCCCGGTACCAGCCTCACTGAAATTCCTTGTCTCCCCACCACACGTCTCTCTGCCTTTGGATTTTGTCTGCGGTGAATGGCGGAACCTGGACTGTTTGGAACCCCCAGAGCCAGGTGCTCTTGTACCTCTGGCTACAATCCCACTGAACAATTACATTGATGCATCTAGTTTCAGTAAAGGCCGCAAAATAGTCTTCCAGGTCATGGTTTATTGCCACCCTAATTAAAATCCAGATTTTCTTTAGGAAGAATACAGGCAGCTAGTAGTCCTTGCTGTACTCATTGTGCCAAAAGTCTGGTTCTCAGACATTTTTTACTTTTACTCACTGGGGGTCAGGTTCAGGGAAACATTAGTATTTTCTAAACTCATATGAGACTGATTTGCAAAACAAGAATACCATTAATGCAGAATGAGAATTCCTAGTTGCTTACATATAGTGTAGACAGGTTGCAGAAAATGTAGTTTACTTAAGAGGGAATTGGGCCGGGAGGTTAGAATGAGGTTTATGATGGTGACAGTGGTGACAGAAGGTGATTTAGGAATGAGCCAGTCCAGTTGGATATTCCTGGTGTGTGGTCTGAATCCCTTCATTCTGTCTGTTAGTGAATTCCCTTGCTCCTTTTACCCAGACTTTTCACACTCTGCTAACAATTACTATAGTCAAGTTACAGGGCAAATTCTTCCTTTAGAGCAGAGCTGTTCAAAAGAGCTTACTTTGATCATGGTAATGTTCTGTATCTGCTCTAATACCATAGCCACTAGGCCACAAGTGGCTATGGCGTACCTGAAATGTGGCTAGTATGGCAATGGAACTGAGTATATACTTCTATTTCATTTTAATTCGTTTAAATTTGACTATTCAGAGCCCTATGAGTGGGGGACTTTGTTAATTGCTGTATCTCAGGAGTCAGAACAGGGTGGGACTCAGTAATTGTTGATAAATGAATGGATGGAAAAAGTTCTCATTTCTCTTCATTAAATTAAGCCAAATCCCATCTCAGTTAATAGGTTTCAGCATATATTCAAGACCTGGTATAAGAGTGCTTTTCAAACTGAGAACTGAAAAACAACTTAGTAAATAATTAATTAAAAATGAAACAATAAAAAAATGGAATCACATGTAGTAAAGGTAAATATTGTTTCATGAAACTTATGTTTTAGATTTACACATGTATGTATGTACCAGATCCCAACATAAGATATATTTCTTCATGTGGATCTAGTTCAAAAAGGTTTGAAAGTCACTGACTTAGGCAAATTTTCTCTTTAAATATATTTCTTGGCAGCATGAACTGGTCGATTGCAATGGATAATGTGCCCCAAGATTTGGTCAGGATCTACTTTTGATTCTGTAGCCCTTTTGGACAAGGTTCATGTTTTTGTCACAAAGTATCCTTATCTGATGTTAATGTTCTATGAGTTTACTTATGCGCAACAGAATACCAAGGCCTGGCTAGGGGGTCCCAGACCAGGGGCTGGCACTATCTAGTCTAGCTGAGAGCGAGAGTTCCCTTTCTCTTAAGTGCAATCAAGCAACATAACCAATAAAACTTCTAGGAATGTCCTTGATGAATGTAAAAATAACATTAGAATTTAAGGTATTTTTAGATATTTGACTATTTCTTTTAACTTTGAAACCTAGGGCTTCTTTTCTGATTTAAAAAATTGTAATACACATAATAGAGCTCTTATAAACCATAGAGAAAACCACAGATAACTAGTCTTGATGTCCATGTTCTCATCAATGTTCATAAATTTTTTAACAAGCAAGGTAGAGGGAGGAACACCTGTCTGTTCAGTCAGTAGAGCATACAGCTCTTGATCTCTGGGATTATGAGTTCAAGCCTAACACAGAGCTTACTTAAAAATAAATAAATAAATAAATGTATTGCCTATGTTAAAAAGCAAAAAATGGGGTGGAAAGAATCTTAATGTTTAAGTGACTTCTCCATCAGATGCATAATTTTAAGCATAAGTTACTGTTTTATTTTAAGCCTGCTCTGAAAGATCTATAAATAAGCCAATTTGAAGATGGAACTACTTTTAATCATTCTTAGACTTGGTGGGCAACTCCAGCTCTCCAGTTCTTAGTACTGGAAAATTGTTTAAGTATTTTTTTCCTTTATCATGATTATTTTCCTATATCATTAAATGACATTTAGATGAATGTTCTTTAAAATTATTATAAATAAAAAAATTATTATAAATAGGAACGCCTGGGTGGCTCAGTCAGATAAGTGTCTGTCTTCAGCTCAGGTCATGATCCTGGCGTCCTGGGATTGAGTCCCACATTGGGCTCCTTGCTCAGCAGGGAGCCTGCTTCTCCCTCTGCCCACTATTCCCTCTGCTTGTGCGCTCTCTCTCTCTCTCAATCTGACAAATAAATAAATAAATAATAAAAATTAAAATTCTTATAAATATTCCAGGATGTCTGGCTGGCTCAGTCAGAGCATGAATCTCTTGATCTCAGGGTCATAAGTGCAAGTCCCCCATTCAGCATGGAACCTACTTTAAAAATACATATATTCCAACTGATGAATGTTGGAATTTATTTTTAAATCATAGATCTAAAACATTGGAAAAAACATTGCAAAATAAACATTTTTAAAATATTTAGATACCCACCAATCACAATAAATAACTGCTAATATTTTTCATATTTACTTAGAGTTTTCTTTTTTTTTTTTAATGAATGAAAAAAATACAACTGATCACATTGAGGTCTATTTGTGGACATCCAGAGTTCCATCCACCCTCCCCACTAACACCCACTCCAGTAACCACACCATCCATGTTCACATCCCAGTAAGGAAGGGATAAGCAGAAATCAGAGGACAGGCACTAGCAGTCATGCCTGTTACTACTTTTATCTTATTGGCAGAACCTAATCACAGTGCCTTTAGCTCCCAGAGTGGCTGGGAAGTATACTCTTTTTTTCTTTTTTTAAAGATTCTATTTATTTATTTGACAGATAGAGATCACAAGTAGGCAGAGAGACAGGCAGAGAGAGGAGGAAGCAGGCCCTCCGCCGAGCAGAGAGCCCAATGCTGGGCTCAATCCCAGGACCCTGAGATCATGATCTGAGCCAAAGGCAGAGGCTTTAACCCACTGAGCCACCCAGGCGCCCCTCCATACATGTTTTTTCTTCCTTCCAGATGGCTGATCTATTGGCGGCTTATTCTTCTTTTCTAAGTGACTTCACCTTTGCTGGTGCATCTTGCCCAGCTGCCTTCCATTCCCCATAACAGTCATGGAAATTAGCTTATAGTAGGAACTGAATGCAATTTCGGAATATCAAAGAAAATTTAGAATTTGAAATATAAAGCCTAAAGATAATTGAATTTTGTTATGAGAATGGAGCGAATAGAGTCCTGTGGATAGAATCAGTATTCGTTTTAGGAAAAGAATATATATCTCTTTATGTCTGTATAAAAATTTTTCCAAAGTTTCATAAATTATTCACAGTGATTATAGTGGGCATAGTTTTGGGGTTAAAGTGAAGATAGGAATTAGATTTTTAGTTTTAGTTTTATAACCAGTGGTACTCTTTGGAGGCTGAATTTAATTGCTCTAATTCATCTTTGAAATTTATCACATAGTTGAGGACAAACAGGGAAGAAAACAATGGCAGACTTCTTCATTAAGCTGTTGGTATGGCAACAGTTATTGTGCTACCCTTAGCAGGGGTCACTGGAATGTTAACTATGGAAAAGGAAGGAATTTCTTTTCAGATCTCATAGGGCACACTAGTTCACAGTAACTTATTACTGCTTTTAGAGCAAAGTTTTCATTCTATTTAAAACATCAGTTATGTAAACATTTGTTCAGGAGTGCAAGAACCAAAATTATAGAAATGGAGGGGCGCCTGAGTGGTTCAGTGGGTTGAACAACCCACTAGGGATTTTGGCTCAGGTCGTGTTCTCATAGTCCTGGCATCAAACCTAAGCTGGGCTCTGAGCTCCGTGGGGGTGGGGCAGGGGTGGTGGAGGGAGGGTGCCCGCCTGAGATTCTCTCTCCTCTCCCTCTTTCTCTGCCCCTCCTCCTGCTCCTGCTCTCTTGCTCTCTCTCTCTAAAATAAATAAATCTTTATAGAAAGGGGCATAGGAGTATATATGAGGTAAATATAAAATATATATTTAAAATATCTGAAATATATACATAATTCTAAAAATAAAATATAAATAGATCATACATATCCCTATACACATCATATAAATAATATAAATATATCTA
Organism: Mustela nivalis; assembly: GCF_964662115.1. Taxonomy (NCBI): domain Eukaryota; kingdom Metazoa; phylum Chordata; class Mammalia; order Carnivora; family Mustelidae; genus Mustela; species Mustela nivalis. Next base: position 33,684,520 of record NC_139034.1, on the reverse strand, counting down.
TAGGAATATAAATATGTATGTGAACGTAAAAAATAATTTTTGACCCACTTTTGTCCTACCCTGTATTGCATATCTTTTATTTTTTTATTTTTCAAAGATTTTATTTATTTATTTATTAAGAGAGGGAGAGAGCAGGGGGAGAGAGAGGGAGAGGGAGAAGCAAACCCCCCCTCCCCACTGCTGAGCAGGGAGCCGGCTGCATGGCTCCAGCCCAGGACCCTGAGATCATGACCTGATCTGAAGACAGACACTTAACCAACTGAACTCTCCAGGCGCCCCTTGTAGATCTTTAGTGTAGGTGCAGAGCTTGCTGCCATTTTCAAAAACTGTCCCAGTATGATAAGAATTAGATTTGAAACAAATATTTCTATGTTGATAGGGAAATATACTTCCAACTAACCTTGCTCTTCACAGTTCTGTGACAGTGCCTAGGGAAAAACGGACTCTCACACACAATACTTCTGCCACCAGATTCCCCCCACAGCAAGGCAATTCTCCAACACCAGCCACAGGGCCTACAATTCAGTTCAATTCTGACACTAACTGCTCAGAGCCCGCAGGCTGAGGGCTCTGTCCCACAACACTACACCTCAACCCTTTAGACACCAATCACAAGTAGTAGGTCTGCAGGTTACCCCCCACTTCTGTCTGACGTGGCTATAAATTGGAGGTTCTCACAACACCCCCTTCTTAGGTTTAAACATTTGCTGGAACAGCTCACAGAACCCAGGGAAACAGTTCACTTACTATTACTGATTTATTATGAAGGATATATTTTTTTTAATTTTTTATTTTTTATAAACATATATTTTCATCCTCAGGGGTACAGGTCTGTGAATCGCCAGGTTTACACACTTCACAGCACTCACCAAAGCACATACCCTCCCCAATGTCCATAACCCCACCCCCCTTCTCCTAACCCCCCTCCCCCCAGCAACCCTCAGTTTGTTTTGTGAGATTAAGAGTCACTTATGGTTTGTCTCCCTCCCAATCCCATCTTGTTTCATTTATTCTTCTCCTACCCCCTTAAGCCCCCATGTTGCATCACCACTTCCTCATATCAGGGAGATCATATGATAGTTGTCTTTCTCCGCTTGACTTATTTCGCTAAGCATGATACGCTCTAGTTCCATCCACGTTGTCACAAATGGCAAGATTTCATTTCTTTTGATGGCTGCATAGTATTCCATTGTGTATATATACCACATCTTCTTTATCCATTCATCTATGGATGGACATCTAGGTTCTTTCCATAGTTTGGCTATTGCGGACATTGCTGCTATAAACATTCAGGTGCACGTGCCCCTTTGGATCACTATGTTTGTATCTTTAGGGTAAATACCCAGTAGTGCAATTGCTGGGTCATAGGGCAGTTCTATTTTCAACATTTTGAGGAACCTCCATGCTGTTTTCCAGAGTGGTTGCACCAGCTTGCATTCCCACCAACAGTGTAGGAGGGTTCCCCTTTCTCCGCATCCTCGCCAGCATCTGTCATTTCCTGACTTGTTGATTTTAGCCATTCTGACTGGATGAAGGATATTTTTAAAGGATTCAAATGAACAGTCAGTTGAAGAGATCCATAGGAGTAAGATCTGGAAGGGCCCCACATGCAGACCCTTCTGTCCGTATGGATTTGGGGTTATGTCACTCTCCCAGCACATCATAAATGCCTTCACTTACTCAGAAGCTCTCAAACCCTTGTACTTGTGGGATTTTTATGGAGGCTTCATAATGTAGACATGATCAATTATTAACTCAGTCTCTCCCACTTTTCTTCCCTGGATGATGAGGTGTGGGGCTGAAAATTCCATGGTTAATCACAACTTGGTCTTTCTGATGACCAGCTTCCATGCTGAAGCTCTCCAGGAGCCCACCAAGAGTTGCCTCATTAGCTCAGAGACATTCCTAATCACCCAGGAAATTATTTTTTCTTTTTTTTTGTTTAAAGATTTTATTTATTTATTTGTCAAAGAGAGAGCGCACACGCACAAGCAGAGGGAGTGGCAGGCAGAGGGAGAAGCAGGCTCCCCACTGAGCAGGGAGCCCGATGTAGGACTCAATTCCAGGACCCCGGGATCAAGACCTGAGCCAAAGGCAGATACTTGACCGACTGAGCCACCCAGACATCCCTCATTTTTTTTTTTAATATTTTATTTTTACTTATTTATTTTAGAGAGTGTGTGGGTGAATGAGCTGGGAGAGGGGAGGAGGAGGGAGAGAGAATCTGAAACAGACTCTGCATGGAGCTGGGAGCCTAACTTGTAGCTCAAACCCAGGACCTCAAGATCATGACCTAAGCTGAAACCAAGAGTTTGTTGCTTCACCCACTGACCCACCCAGGCGCCCCCACCCAGGCAATTCTAAGGGACTTCGAAGCTCTATGCCAGATGATTCTATCACTCAAGAAATTATAAAGACCTTAGGAGATAAGGATGACAACATAGATTTCCAAAAAGGTAATATATTCAAAATGCTTGGCAAAGTGTGAAGTTATGTGTAAGGAAGTAAGGAGAGATTAGCAGTAGCAACATCTGGCTAGTTACAGGATCCCCCCAGCAGTCTTAGTTCTGGCTGAGCTAGCCTTCAGTTGGAAACCTGTGGTCATTTGTTGAACATGTTATCACTAGGGCCAGTGGCCTGTAAGACAGTGGTTCTTATCCCTGGCAGTGCATTAGAATCACTTGGAAAACTTTTTAAAAATCCTAATGCTCCGGCATACTCCTGATCCAAGAAACTAGGACCCCTTGGGTGGGACATAGGCAGCAGAAATTGTTAAAACTTTCCAGGCCATGCCAATATACAGCCAAGATTGAGAATCTGGCTTTTTTTTTTAAAAAACATTTATTTATTTATCTGAGAGAGAGAGTGTGTGCATGTAGGGTGGGGAGGGGTAGAGGGAGAGAATCTCAAGCAGACTCCCTGCTGAGCACAGAGCCCTACGTGGGGCTCAATCCCACCACCCTGAGACCATGACCTCAGCTGAAAACAAGAGTGGGATGCTCAACTGACTGAGCCACCAGGCTCCCCGAGAATCTCTGTTTTAAGGGATTAACAAGAAGAGGATTTTTTCAAAATAGAAGGCAAGAGAAGCCATTGGATGCTGTTATTTATTTTAAGCAATCTCTCCATTTGGCTGGGGCCCAAACTCATGACCCTGAGATCAAGAGTCAGTTGCACGCAGACTCCAAGGACTGCGCCAGCCAGGTACCCTGCAATTTGATACCTTTTATTTATTTATTTATTTTTTTTTTAAAAAGATTTTATTTATTTATTTGACAGAGAGAAATCACAAGTAGATGGAGAGGCAGTCAGAGAGAGAGAGAGAGAGGGAAGCAGGCTCCCTGCCGAGCAGAGAGCCCGATGCGGGACTCGATCCCAGGACCCCGAGATCATGACCTGAGCCGAAGGCAGCGGCTTAACCCACTGAGCCACCCAGGCACCCCAATTTGATACCTTTTAGAAGCGCAGGTGCCTGTTAAAGGAAGCTGGAAAGAGAAAACAGCCAAGTTGTTTTCTGGTGTGCTGTCTGCAGGCCGGCAGAAGTGAGATCTTCCAGACCCCTCTTTCAAGGACATTGCTCAAGAGTCAAGTTTTAGAAGGTGAGCCAGCAAGGGGAGGGCTAAATGATGGGAAAAGTGTTGCTAAAAATCCCTCATTTGAGCCTTCTCTCTTTCTCTGAAAAAGAAGCTCCTGTCCGAACAAATTAAAGATATAATTTGGCTCAGATGGTTACCTTCTCTACAGCCACCATGTTTAAAATCGCGGTCATTGGTCTTCTCTAGGAAATCCCTATTCTTTTCTCCCTAAATTTTTTTCTGTGGCACTTATTGGCAACCAACATATTATTTCTTCTTTTTCTTTTCTTTTTTTAAAATTTATTCATTAAAACGCCTTGGTGGCACAGTCACTTAAGCAGCTGCCTTCAGCTCAGGTCATAATCCTGGGGTCCTGGGATCGAGTCCCACATCAGGCTCCTTGCTCAGCAGAGAGCCTGCTTCCCTCTGCCGGCTGCTCCTCCTGCTTGTACTCTCTGTCTCTCTCTGACAAAAAAATAAATTAAAAAAAAAAAAGATTTATTTATTTGAAACAGAGTGGTGGGGGCAGGGCAGAGGGAGAAAGAACACAAAGCTGACTCCTCACTGAGGTCAGAGCCTGAGGCGGAGCTCGATCTCACAACCTGGAGATCAGACCTGAGCTGAAACAAGAGTCAGACGCTTAACCGACTGCACCACCGAGGCATCCAAAAATACTATTTCTTTTCCTTATTATTATATCTTCTGTAAGCACCAGAGAAGTAGAGATGAATCACAGCTGAATCCCCAGTGCCTGGAACAGTGGGTGGTGGACAGCCAGTCAAAAAGTAAAGGAATGAACTTGCGACTGAGGCAAATGGTAAGTTTAGCACCGTATCTCAGCCTAGCAGCCTATGAGATAGTTCTCCTTGTATATTCAGATTTTCTGAAGGCCTTTATGGCCTTCGACTCAGGTCTTTGGCAGTGCTGGTGACTGAAAAGTAAAGATGGAAGACCAGCCACTAGTGACTAGAACACTAGTTAACGTAAGTTAACATAGACAAAAGCTCTTCCCTCAGAGTAGGAAATGGGCTCTAAGACATATCCTTAAGTGAAAAAAGCAAGTTGTAGAACAGTGTAACACATAAAACATACCATCCATTTAACACAGACACACATACTAAAAGCAGTATATTGTTATGGATACATGTGTATATTTGCAAAAGCATAGACAACAATCTAGAAGGATTGCATCAGCCTGGTAACAGCGGCTAACTCTGGACTGCAGGGGCGCAAAGGGAAAGTGTGGTCAAGGGGAACATTAGTGCCATTATCACTTGCCTTGTAACCTACCCCAATGATGTTTCACGTGCAAGTTCACGTTTAGTTTCTGGAGCTCTTTTTCTCGCAGATACCTAACATGGTATTATAGTGACTCAAGTAGAGAATGGGGGAAATATTTCTGTCATATATAGACAATTTATAAGGAAATGCCCTAAAGAAATAAGAAGCATGTTATACCTGAGAAGAGCTAAGGGAGTTCTGTCTTTAGATTGTGTGGCTGGGAGGCAGTGAGTTTTCTGATCACTTAATAGGTACAGGGCATATGTGTGTGTGTGTGTGTGAGAGAAAGAGAGAGAAAGAGCGAGCTTGATTTTGATCCAAAAAACTGACCTATAAATAACTTTGCTAGAAATGGCAGCCAGTACTTTCAACGGAGGAATCGAGAGGGATGGGCCAAGCCAGCCATCAGGCTGTGGGAGGAAGATAGCTTATCTTCTGCTTTCCACTCATTCAAGTGCAGATGCAAGATGGGGTGGGAACTAGACAGAACATAATTTGGAGAGTATGTGAATTTCTTTTCTTTCCACTTTGCCTTGCTTCAAAAATCATTGGTAGCAACTTATGGAGGTCTCTGTAGCGCCTTCAAAAATCAATGAGGCCATAGGTGAAAATGGAAAATGAGAATGAGAGTATGAAGCCAGGGGTCGGGATGGTATCGACCTGGGTATGTCTGATCCTGCACAGTCATTAGAGGTGGGACCGTAATTTAGTCAGGAGATCTTCACAACTGAAGAGAAGAAAGAATAGAATTAGTTCTAAGATTCGCCATCATTTCTGTGTTTTTTTTTTTTCCGAGGGAAAACTTTAATTAGTGTCTGGTGATGAGACACACAAGCCCTCATCAGTAAGTAGCCCTACAGTAAATCCAGCAATGGGCTCCCTGTGCCTTATTTTTTATGATCTCCTTCAGTGTAGGCCTCATCTTCAAATTCAACTCAATAAAAATAATTCTAGGGGCGCCTGGGTGGCTCAGTGGGTTAAAGCCTCTGCCTTCAGCTCAGGTCATGATCCCAGGGTCCTGGGATCTAGCCCCACATCCAGGCTCTCTGCTCAGCAGGGAGCCTGCTTCACCCCCCCCTCTCTGCCTGCCTCTCTGCCTACTTGTGATCTCTGTCAAATAAATAAATAAAATCTTTAAAAAAAATAAAAGTAAAAATAATTCTAGTGGCTGGCAGAACGAAGAGATCCTGCCTTACAGTTTTCCAAGGTCAGGACCCATCCAAAGATAAAATTATTTTATTATGATCTGGAATGGCTAGAACACTGCTCAGGCGATCTAGCATAAGTATGTTTCTGCAACACAGATGTCAGCTGGGCTCTCCTGTCCCCATGAAATCTAGAGGAGGTTGGTACATACCTTCTGAGAAAATCAAAACCCTCTCCAAGATTTCTGTTGGTGTTTATATAAGTCACAGACAATACATGGGAAGGAAGAGAGCATATTACATCACGGGGTGATGTCTGGGTGTCCCTGTTCTTAAAGTACACTTAACTACCAGCCACGACTTTGTACGATCCCCCATCTCCCACCTGCTCACTGGCTGCTCGCTTTCTCTCTCTCTCTTTTTTTTTTAAAGGGAGGAAGTTCGCCGCTGAGCAGGGAGCCTGATGCGGGGCTCTGCGGGGGCTCTGCGGGGCTCTGCGGGGCTCTGCGGGGCTCGATCCCAGGACCCTGAGATCATGACCTGAGCTGAGGGCAGAGGCTTTAACACACTGAGCCACGCAGGTGCCCCTAGACCCTGATATCGTGTCCTGAGCCAAAAGCAGAGGCTTTAACCCACTGAGCCACCCAAGCGCCCCTCACTGGCTGTTCTCTTTTCTCCCTTCCTGGATCTGCTCCCCACCCTCTTCAGGAGGAAAAAAAAAACCAAATTACTTGTTTTGTTATACCGAGGCAGCGTAACCATCTCTCTTTCTTGCCTTCAAGGTGTCTTTCACTTCTATGACATGGCCATGCATTATTTTCCGAGAGGCAGTTCTTTCCCAAAAAGGAAAAAAAGTTTATTTGCGCCTGAGCTTTTGGTAAGAATTGAGTAGTATTAATTTTGTATTCATTCATTCAGCACATGCGTGTGGAACAATTAATATGTGCCAGGCCGACTAGCAGCTGCTAGACATACAACATGAAAGGGGCAGAGTCCTTCCCCTGGAAGGAAAGTGGTCCAGGTGTGTAATTAAATATGCAAATTGCAATAGAGCAATAAACCTTGCCCAGGGGAAGATGGGAACGTTGCAGGTGGCATCTCAGATAAGTCAATCAAAATATCAAGTCATTTCCTTAAAGGATAATAAAAGTTTCTGAAGATAATACCCAAAGCAAGTTTTTTTTTCTTTTTTTAAAAGATTTTATTTATTTACTTGACAGAGAGAGAAATCACAAGTAGGCAGAGAGGCAGGCGGGGGTGGGGGAAAGTAGGCTCCCTGCTGAGCAGAGACCCCCCCCCCCCATGTGAGGCTCCATGCCAGGACCCTGAGATCATGACCTGAGCTGAAGGCAGAGGCTTTAACCCACAGAGCCACCCAGGCACCCCCCCCCCCAAGGTAAGTTTTATAACTTGTAGACTACTTTAAGCAGTGACCTAGAATTGCTAACACTTTTCGATGTGACCCTGCTAGGGTCTCTGAAGTGCACGGTAAAGGTGCCCTTCTGCCTCATTCTTGTGTAGTGGGTATGGAATTTCCATTTGGGATGACTCAAAGTTCTGGAGATGGATGGTGGAGGGTGGCAAATTTTCTATTATGTATACTTTACCAAAATAAAACAAATGAAAAAACCCAGTGACTACCACACTGCTGACTTACTCTATGCATTCATCAAATGCTGGCTCCCTCCCTGCTTTTGTGAGTGAATTTGCATCTGGGATCACCCACTGTTTTTGCTTTATTGACTAATATACATATAGAAAAGCGCAAGTCATCCAAAAGGAAATTCTGGGAAACTCATTTGTAAAGTGACAAACTCTGAGGTACCTTGAGTCCTATATATTTTTATGTCTTTCTCCCTTCAATTGCCAGTACTGTCCTCTCCTTCAGTAGAATGATTTCCCAGAACATTGAGTCTAGAACTTTGTGGTAGAATAATGCTTCATAGTTGTGGAAAAACAGCAGTCAGTTTTTCACAGTAAGGGGACATCATCTTCTTACAAGTCATTTGTTTAAGGAATGAATTTTCAGGGACTTGGTATTTCCAAAGAATTTTCTGGCCAATGAGCTCAAATGACTACTCATCAATGTTCTCAGGGAACAAGAATTACCACTTCCTTCCAGGCACACTTCCTAGTCTATAGGAATCAAGGATGGTAGTTACAGCAAATTCCATTAGGTAATTATTTCTTCAAGAGAATCTAGAATCTCAGAGCTAATGGGACCAGAGAATTTAAGGGGAAATCCCATTCAAGGGCTAGTTTTCATGTCCCTCTGTTATAAAACACAGGGTGATCTATGCTTTGTAGCAATATTGTAGCCTATAGCTCTAAGATCGGTATTACAGTGGGCATGAGGTAGAAACACTTTTATTTAGATTCTCTTCTTTCTCCCCTCCTCATCCTCCCTCCATTTCTTAGAGTCTGCCAGTGGTGAGATATATTTCAACTTCCATCTTGGACCCATTCACTGGTGTCAGACTCAGCCATCAGCTGCACCAGCTTTGCTTGGGTCCTGTAGGGGTGGACCAAGATGTGGGTGCCACTAAGCCATTCCTAGGCCCAGTGACCAGAGGTAGAGGCTCTCTCTTTCAGTCAAGAACAAGCAGGGGGATGAGTCAGGTCTAACTTCATTTTTGTGGGGAATCAATGAGTAGCTAGGACTACAAATCTAGTTCTACATGTCAGAATGCATTCTTCTAACAACCTAAATGAGGATTGGGTATTTCCCTAAAGTAGGATCTTAGGACTATAAGAAAAAGTTCCGTTTTTTTTTTTTTTTTTTGTCTTTTAGAAAAGATTCTATGAAAACATACATACTGAAAAATGCACATATTGTGAGCGTACAGCCCAATAATTTTTCACAAACTGGTCACATGCATGCAACCATACCCAGATCTATAATCAGATCATGACCAGCACCCCAGAAGCCTGTCTTGCTCCCAGAAGGACTTCTAAGAAGTTATTTTATATACCCATCTGCCCATAAGTAGGCCTATGCCTAAATCCACCTAACAGAGGGACATGCTCCCTTTTTATTTATTTCTAGGTGTAGAGAACCACACGTAATTCATTTGAGGAAATGCATAAAAGTCATCATATTGTATGTACTTTTTTGTGGTAGCAGATTTCCTTCCTTTTTTTGCCTGGCCCTCCCATCTCCTTCTCTTTCTCCCTTGACTTACATAGTGATCTCAGAGCCCTGCAAATGCGCTTGTCATCGCTTCCCAGGACAAGAAACAAAACCGGCTGGGGCCACCCCAAAAGCTGCCCCTCGTGCCCCATCCCCATCAAGCCTTTATCTGGCCTTTGCTTATGAACCCTACCCCGGGTAACCAAACCATGGATGCAAGAAAGTGTCTTTTTAGAAATTTTTACATTTTTAAAAAGAAATGGTAGATGGGACAGTGGGTGGCTCAGTTGGTTAAGCCACTGCCTTTGCCTCAGGTCATGATCCCAGGGTCCTGGGATTGAGTCCTGCATCAGGCTCCTTGCTCAGTGGGGCGTTTGCTTCTCTCTATCCCTCTGCCTGCCACTCAGCCTACTTGTGCTCATTCTCTCTCTCTGACAAATAAATAAATAAATAAATCTTAAAAAATAAAAAGAAATGGTAGATACCAGGGTTTCTATTTGGGATGTTACAAAAATTCTGGAAATGGATAGTGGTGATGGTTGTACAATGTTGTGCATACGCTTAATGCTACTGAATTATGTGCTTAAAAATGTCTAAAATGGTTAATTTTATCTACACATATGGTAGAATTATGGTATTTTACATATACGGTATTGTACATATACGTACCGTATATGGTATTCTATATATATGGTATACTACATATATAGTATCGCCATTCTGTAGCCCTCAAATGAGTGCTATCCCATCTCAAGTCTACCCTTTCCCTAAAGTAGATACTCTCCTGATTCTATACTGATCACTTCCTCCTTTTTACAGGTTTTAAGCCAAATAGCATCCATAGATATAAGAATTTAGTGTTGGCTTTTTGAAAAATCTGATTGTTCTTCTAAGTTTATTTCTGGTTCACGTGGTTCCTTTCAGTTCTTCCCCTCAGGTTCATCTGTTGGAGAATTCACATCATTTGTCCTGCTTCTCGTGGTCTGGATTCTGTGTGGTTCATGTTCCTCTGGCCTCTGTATTTCCCACAAAGTTGTCTTCCTGGATTCAGGAAGACTCAATCCCTTTAAGAAGACTAAGATTAAGAAGACTCAATCCCTTCGGTAAGACCATCATGGGGTTAAATGCTCTCATTCCATATGGGGGTCCATATGGTCTGGCTGTTGCTCTTTTTAAAATTTATATATATATATATATTTTACGATTTTATTTATTTGATACAGAGAGAGAGGTCACAAGAGGCAGGCAGAGAGAGAGAGAGGAGGAAGCAGGCTCCCCACTGAGCAGAGAGCCCAATGCGGGACTCAATCCCAAGACCCTGGGTTCATGACCTGAGCTGAAGGCAGAGGCTTTAACCCACTGAGCCACCCTGGCACCCCATAAAATTTTTATAAGTTTGGTATCATCAAATAGTGTATTGAATCTTACCTCGGTGCTTTGCTGTTATCTGTTATTGTGTGAACATTAGTTTCCCTGAGCCTTTGGAACGAGGTGTGCTCTAGAGTGGCTTGGCTGTCCTCACAGAGTTCCCTCTTCTGGTGTTTTTGGATAGGATTCAGATACGTAGGCAACTTCCTCTCTGGGGTTTCCTGGCTCTGCTCTCCTCCCCCATTTTAAAAGAAAATTTATTTAACAGAGAGAGAGAGAGAGAGCTCAAGCAGCAGGAGAGGAAGAAGCAGGCTCCCTGTCTGAAAAGGGGCTAGATCCCGAGACCCTGGATTCAATATCTGAGCCAAAGGCAGATGTTTAAGCCACACAGCCACCCATGCACCCCTCCGCTCCCCTACCTCTATGTGGCCTTTCTGTTTCTTTTGTTCCTCATTCCTAGAGTTCACAGGAGCTAGGCTATCCAGCTTCTTCAAGCTTACTGCAGACTCCTGGCATTCCCTCACCCTTGGCACGGCAGAGCCTCTCCCCATTGCCATGCTTCCCTGTGAGTACCTGTTGGTCACTGTTCTCAGGTCTGTCAACCCACCAGCACCCTCTGCCTTCTCCTGCACAGGTGTCAAAACCTTGCAGTCTGAGAGCTGGCCAAGGTTTGCTCCTATCTGCCTCTATTTTGATCATCATGGAGATTTCTGACTCCTAATTTTGTCGTAAGTGTCATCCATAAGACTTTGACTTTGTTGTAGTTGCTCTATTTTTTCAATTGGGAATTCAGAGACATTTAAAAACTACCTTACCCCCACGGCCATTTCCCCAGAATCCTCCTTATTGACTTTAATGAAGGGGATACACACACATTCTCACACACATTCACACATAGTTTGGCTGTTTGTTGAAGGGTATATCGAAAGGCTTTTCCAGTTCATGCATTTATGGGGTTTACTCGGTTGAATCTAAGGTACAGGTTTTAATTTCTCACAGTATCTCATTTGGTTTTCTCTACCAGTGATACCTGTGACATGTCTTATTATCAAATGTCTGACTTAATGCTCCAGGGCCTTCGGCCAGGTGACCGGGGACATTCTGGAGAGGACCTCTGTCTTGGTGTGCCATGTGAGTGTTCGGGTCCTCAGGGCTGGTGAAAGGGGCTTAATGTGCAAACTGTAAACATGTGATATATGTCCTTGACTCCTGAATTAGTGGCCAAGTGTATCCCCAAAATGATGTGCTCCTTTTGGGGAACAGATACTCAATTAAGGGGCAGGTAGAAGAGAATCGACTCACTCAGGAAATGCCTGGTGTTCCGTTAAATGAGCCCCATTGTCATACTACTTGGGAATTGATTCTGTTGTAGACTCCATGTTTGTGTTGAAACTTCTCATGTTGAAGTCCTAATCCTCAGTGTGGTGGGGTCTTTGGAAAATGATTAGGTCATAAGGGTGAATGAGATTAGTGTCCTCATGAAAGAGATCCTCAAAAGAGACATTTCCCCTTTTGCCAGGAGAGGACCCAGCCAGAAGAAGACCATTTCTGAACCAGAAAGTTGACCATCACCAGACACCAAACCTGCCAGTGCCTTGATCTTAGACTTCCCAGCCACTAGAACTGTGAGAAAGAAATGTTGTATAAGCCCCCTGGTCTACAGGAGTTTTGTTAGAACAGCCAAGTAGACTAGGACATATTCCTTTCATGGTTCATGGTATTTTAGATCCTGGCCCACTGTGAGAATCTGATTCAAGATATAGATCTTTTCCCCCAGAAAAGAGCACATACCCACACATTCTGCACACAACATTAAATGTTTACGGACTGTCTTAACCATGACTCACTCCTATGTTTAGAATCCCTGTGCCGATACATTTGCCAGAAGCCCGTGTCTTCCTGTGATCGGTGGGATGCTCACGAAAGAGAGTAAGGTGCCCTCTCTCGGACTGTTACTGAGTCTACCGGAGTCTCACTAAATGTGGAGCTCTGAATCACGCTGCTCGGAAGTTGTGTTGGCTCCCACGGAAGGCCAAGCTGACAATTGCCGTACACAGGCCTGACTTCCAGCCAGGCTCTGGGCCACGGTGGGAGTAGAAGGCTCTGCTCATTAGCAACACTAAAGAGCCCCACAGTTCTAGCTGCTGACAGATGGATGGAAAGCCTCTGGCTTTCCCTGCCTGGCACTTTTCAGATTCGGTTGTTAAAAATGAACCAAAGTCCTCTTCATCCTCTGTGCAGCCTTGGTATTTCCATGGGTACGTCCCATGGAGGCGGAAATGGGCACACAAAGGCTCACTGTAGGTCAGGAAAGGTGTAACGCGGCAGGCTGGGTGGCCATCAGCGGGTGTGATGGGCAAGCTGGAAGCTGTGGCCTAGAAGATCCTCTGCTCATCTCTGCTGTGAGTCTCCTGATTAGTAAAGATTTTGTTTATTTATTTGAGAGAGAGAGAGAGAGAGATCACAAGTAGGCAGAGAGTCAGGCAGAGAGAGGGGGAAGCAGGCTCCCTGCCGCGTGATCCCAGGACCCTGAGATCACGACCTGAGCCGAAGGCAGAGGCTTAACCCACTGAGCCACCCAGGCACCCCGAGTCTCCTGATTAATAAACAACTAAGTCATCCCACAGGCACATCAGAAGGAGGCATGGTAAAATGCTAGCTGCTGAAATAAATTTGCCCAACTTTATGTTTTTTGAGGTTTTCTTATTATAAGACTATTAATTAAAAAAAAAAGACTCAAAGGGATGAATAATTCTACAATTACAACAGCAAACAATCCTTTTTTTTTTTTTTTTTGAAGATTTCATTTACTTATTTGTCAGAGAGAGAAAGAGAAAAAGAGAGAGAAAGCAACAGGCAGAGGGAAAACTAGACACCCCACTGAGCAGGGAGCCCAATGCAGGACTCGAGCCCAGGACCCTGGGATTGTGAATCTGAGCCAAGAGCAGGTGCTTAACCCACTGAGCCACCCAGGCATCTACAAATAATCTTTTTTGTCAGCCACGTTTTTCTTTATGGATTCACCAAAGAGTGTGGTTAGAGGCTTAATGGCATAGCAAGTGACCCAGCCAGCCCTCCAGAAGATAATTGCCCCTTGATGAGAAATGATACCACAAATAAGCAGCACAGGATGGTCCAAAATGGGCACCCCCCCAACTTCCCTATCTCAGTCCCCCCTCAATGACGAGTCATCCTTGGATGGCCTCTCTCTCTTGCCTCCATATTGGAGCTTCAGCATGTCCTGCTGCTTATGCCTGGGACACATATCTCAAAGCCATACTCTTCTGTGTGTGCACTGCCTGGGCTGCCCGGGGCGAGGTCCCCAGTGCTCCCTGCGGGCCCAGCCGTCACGGAGCACTCCGGTTCCCGCGGCCGCTCCTCCTCCGCCGTCTATCACGTCCATCACTGCTGCTGGCCAGTGTCAGGCACTCTGTGGTAGCTGCTGCTCGTTAATAGATCAGAGGGTGACCAAGTCACGTCTCTACTCACAGCTTTCCAAGTGACTTCCCACTGAATTGAGAGTTGAATGTAAACTCAAAAAAATAAATTCCTTTGGGTGGCCTGGGTGGCTCAGTCATTTAAGTGTCCGCCTTCAACTCAGGTCATGATCTAGAGGTCCTGGAATTGAGCCCCGCGTAGGGCTCCAAACTCAGTGGGAAGCCAGCTTCTCCCTCTCCTGCTCCCCCTGCTTATTTTCCCATTCTTGCTGTCTCTCTGCCAAATAAATAAATTAAATCTTTTAAAAAAATTCCTTCGAATGGTTCACACCTCATTTAGAATAAAAGCCAGCTTCCTCCGGTGGCCTCATGAATCCCTTCTGATGGGGCTCTGGCCAACCTCTCCAATCTTACCTCTGTGTCAGTGATCTGCTCTTTCTCTCCAAACCGCTCTTGGTATTGGATCTTCTTGAATTCACCATCACTTAGACAAGTGGGTGTTTTTCCTCATCTCTCCTCCACCTGGTCCTCCCGCTGCCTCATTGCTTCCTCTCTCTTTGCCAAACACACCACGTTCTTATTCCCCCCACAAACCATGGCTTCTGCTGGCCCTTCTGTCTGCAGTCCTTCCTGGGGCTGCTTCTCACCCCCGGGTCACAGTGCACATGCTCCCCATTCCGAGGGGCCTGCCAGACCACCCCCTCCACTGAGCCTGCTCCCTGCTCTGTCCAGACAGCCTGTCATGACCGTGACCGCATCCGCACCCGTTTGCATGTGTTTTCACCCCTTCTTTGGCTCCCCCTGGAAGCGGAGCTTCAAGAGGGCAAAGTCACTGACTCGTTGGTTTTGCACTGCATTTCCAGAACCTAGAGTGGTCCCCAACTGACAGGTGTGATAGGGAAACATCCCTCCTGATGAATGAATGAATGAATGAATGAAGCAGAGTCAGAAGCTGGGGTGCTCCTGCTGCCCACCCCTGCAGAGCTGTAGCAACTCTACCCTTGCTGCTCTTCCCACCACCCATGTGCTCTCCCTGTCTCATGGTTCACTCTCAGCTGTCGGTTTGCTCTCAGCTTGTCCCATCTCCATAGAACTGTGAGCTGAGCTCAAAGCAGTCAGCTAGCTTAACCTTCCCATGTTCAGGAGGGGAGCTGCCTTACTTACTCTGTTTTCCATCCTTCCCGCCCCCACCACAGTTAGCAGTGGCTGGGAGTCAAGGGAGGGACAAATGTGGCCCCTGGCCACCAGCAGCTGGGGCTCTCCCAAGAGATTCAGTCCTAAGCCCTCCCTATGGGTGCCAGTTGCCAGAGGCAACTCCTCTCTTGGGGCACTGACCCGAACAGCTGAGACCCAGCTCCCAGCTGTGGGAATCCATCACTGGGACCCTTGTCTGAGCGTCAGACATCTGACATCTGTAGACTGATGCTCTCCCAAGCTCAAGGAGATAAGGGCCAACCTCTCTCAGGAGGCTAACCTTAAGAGTGATTAAGAAAAAGAGTTTTTAGTGTGGAAGGATGTGGCTCTTCTTCTGCCGTAATCTAGGGTCTGTCGGCTTCTGGAGAATGTGTGTGAGCACGCACGCATACGTGTGTAAGGATACTCCGTCACGCTTGCTTTGAAAGCAGCGCTTTGTTAATGGTCTGCTTTCTCTGAAAACTTTTAGGAATTTCTCCTTGTGTTTGATATTCTAGAATTTAGTGGAATATGCAGGTGTCAGGTGTTCCTTCTCTCCCTTTTGGCCTCTATGGGTCTCAGTCTGAGATTCCACATCTCTGTGCGAAAATCATCTCGGTGGTTTCTTCAAACAAACAAACAAAAAAATCCTCTCCAGTTATTTTCTTGGTAGGCCTCCTGTTTCCTGAGACTTCTGTTTCTGTCCTCTGTTGTACCTAACTGTTCTTCTCTATTTTCAAGACCTTCATCCTTTCCTTTTTCCTTCTGCAGCATGTTCACAAGTTGGTCTTTCATTTTCACCCATTCTGTTCTCGGCCATGTCAGTTTCCCCCCGATCCCATGGGGATCTCTTTCTGGCCCACTGTGTTTCATTCTAAGCTCTCCACTTGAATCTTTGGTGTGGTTTCTCATTTTTGTTCGGGGATTCCAGCAGGGTGAGGATGAGGAGATAAATGATGGCACACATGCCCTGCTGTGGCGGGATTGGGAGGGGGGGTTCCCCAGGCTCTGAGAACCAGGGTTTCTCACTCCTGAGTCAAGGTCAAGGCTCTCCCTAACACCCCCACCCCCACCGAGTGCTGGCAGTCTTAGGAGGAGGCATCCCTTGGAATCTAGTCCTCAAGCCTTGCTTTGGGCCTGGGAAAGGAAGTGGGGGGACTTGAGTCGCTGGGTCTGGTCAGTCTTGCTTGTTTATGCCCCATTCTTGCTCTTCACTGACTTCCCTCTTGATCCTGAGGATCCCGGAGTCCTCGCAGCTGGTGAAGAAGCCAAACTTCCAACCTCTCAGGCAGTGTCAGGGGAGGGTCAATGGCAGGACCAGACGCCTTCCCCGGCCACCCTCTCCCCACCCTGTAGCCACCTTCCAAACAGACTCCTGCCTCCCCAGGGGCTCCTGGCCTCTCTAGGTTCTCTGAGGGATGTTGAGGAGGGAGCTGGGGGCCCTGCGCTATTTCAGCACCAAGGGTGGGGGTGGGGTGGGGGGAGGAGTGGGGGTGGGTTGGGGGGGGCATGAAGGGGAAGCAGAAGGTCTCATCCAAGGAGACACATTCCCAGTTCATTTGTGTTTTCCTATTTTTTAGTTGTTTACTTGGCAGATCCTTGAGACTCAAATGTGGTCCATTTGCCAGCACTCAGCATCACGTGGGAGCTTGTTAGAAAGGCAGCATCTCCCTCCCCACCAGACCTCCCAAATCAGAAGCTGCAGTTTAGCAAGGTCCCCAGGTGATTCATGGGCTCATTAAAATTTGAGAAGCCCAACTCTATAGTAAAATACACTTCCGTGATTAAGAAAATAATAAATTAAAAAAAAAAATCATAGAGCTTCCCCAATGACTCTTAGTTACCCCTATTTCCGGGCAGACAGGCTAGAAGCTGGAGAGCATTCAGTGCAGAATTGTGTTTCCTGTACAGGCTGAGAGCTCAGGGTGAAGACTGATTTGGCCTTTCTTCCTGCTAGAGACAAGAACCTCTTCAGCGTGTATGCAGCCATTCTCAGCACCCAAAAGGGATGGAAAAGAGACAATTTTATCACCATATTAATTAAGGATTAGACTATGATTATGAGATTATGGGGACAAAATGATTGCTAAGATCATAATGCTTTCTGGGTGAAGATAATAAAGTAGAAAGAGAAGTGGCTGAAATCATGGGCAGCGGCAGGGAAAGATGGAAAAAAAAAAAAAAAACACAGGAAATGACAACGGGAATTTGACTAGTAATGCCTGAGCCCCGCCCAGCCTCAAGGTGAGATCCGTCTTCCAGTGGTCTGTAGGCATCTGCTCCTGACGTGACACCCTGTCCCGGGCTCTGTGTCGCTCTGTGAGCCCAACAGGAGGCTGAGGAGTGACAGGGAAAGTGACACTGGCACTGTTTCAGGGTGTACCTACTGTGACCTAATGTAGACTGATGCGTGGACTTACCCAAGCCTATGGGCTCCCTACACTCAGCTGCTGGCTGCCTCTGGGTCTGGGCCAAATCGACCCCACATGTAAGGAAACAGGAAGGAGGTGTCCCTTCCTTTTTCAGAGGACACTGTGAGGGCAATCCTAGGCTGGTTTTGTTTTGTCGTTCCTTCCTTTTTGGCTCTTCTCAATCACTGACTGTCTCCCTCCTTCCAGCTTCTTCTCTTTCCAGGTCCAATCTCCAAATGCCCAAGTTCCAGACAGCTTGGTCCTTGGACCCCTTCCCTCCCTAGGCAGCGCCCTCTATTTCTAGGGCCTATTATGCTAAAAACAACACATTTCCATTTCTAACCTAGGTGTCTGCTCTGAATTTCAGAAAGAGGTAAACCAGCAGTTTGCTGTTACACACACACTGTTTGAGATGCCTGTGAGCCTCCAACAGTCCACTTGATTTTTCACTTAGATGCATCACCAGCATCCCAAACTGAACGTATGCAAAACCCAACCATACTCACTCTCCTACATTTGCTCCCACCTCCGTCCCAGTCAGTGGCCCATAGCCAGTTTCCTGAGTTCAGGTGCCATCTTTCACACAGCTTCCTCTCACAAACCCTGCACCTGATCGGTCCTCCCGTCCTGTCCCTTCTGTATTAAATCCGTCCTCTTCTCCCCTGTGTCCATTGGGCCCCACCTTCAGTCTTATTTCACTTCACAAGACCCTTACTCACGTGCTCCTGCTTCCTTTGAGCACCTTAAATAAGACCTCTGTACACCACCTGGAAACCCCTCCCTGCTCGGCTGGGCTCATTATAGCTCAAATGTCAGATCTCAGCTTTAAGTCAGCTCCATTGAGAGGCCTTCCTTGACCTTCCTTCCCAAAATAGGGCTCTCAAAACCTAGTTCTGTTCTGTTCTTTTCTTTCTTTCTTTCTCTCTCTCTCTTTTAAAAGATTTTATTTGAAGTAATCTTAATACCCAGCCTGGAGCCTGAACTCAACCCCCCAGATCAAGAGTCGCAGACTGGGCGGGACTGAGCCAGCCAGGCACCCAGACCTTGTTCTTTTCCTTCATAGGATCCATCGCCAAGTGTAAGTAGGTATTTATCTATTTATTTAATTCCTGTCTCCATCACTAGACTCGAAACTCCCTGAAGAGAGGGCTTTTTGTCTTGTTCTAAGCTAGAAGAATGCTTGGTGTTTAGTAGTATTTATTACTCAATGAATACTTGTTGGAAAGAAATGCCCGAGTACGTGAATAAAGAAAGTCTGGGTAACTCCTAGGGAAGCAACTCTTTACCTATTCGTGCCCCAAACTGAATAAACCCCATGTTCCTCCCGCCCCAGTTCTATTCTAATTAACAGCAAATTCTTAATCCATCTGTCCATTAATAGCATATGATCAGTATGTATTTTCTCAGTCAGCGGGTATCATTAGTACTCACCTTCACAGTACGGTAGGCTGTTGTATCACATTTTTTTTTGATATTACAAAAGGGTTGGGGAGCGCTGCTTGACGCCCGCATACCTCCCCGCGGAGAAAGTTCTTTGCAGTTAAAGTTTGGCTATGTGTCCAGCAGAGGGCGCTGCGGAGACACAGCTGCCGCGGGCGCAGGCGCAGCCCGGCGGGGAGGGGCGCGGGGAGCGTGGAATGGCGTTCTAGATGACAGCCCTGGGAAGTGTTGGCCCGTTCCTGGGACAATTTCCAACAGCTCGGCGGCTTCATGGCCCAGTAGAGCGCAGTGGTTTCCTAGCCTGGCTGTATCAGTGGCACATGGAGAGCTTTTGAAAAACACAGATTTCTCAGCAGCACCCCTGAAAATTCTGGTTTAGTACGACCCCCCCCTTGAGGCTGTTCTCGCTGATTTTCATGATCAAGCGATTTGGGACCCGTTGGTGGAACACCCACCAACTCGGGAAGCTGAACGAGTGAGAAGAGAAACCTGGTTCTCCCTCCCAAGCTTGTTGTTTTTAGCTCTGTGACCTCTGGGAGCATCCCCTCGTAGGATGGACCGGCAATGCCTACCGTGTAAGATTGGTTTTTGTTTGTTTGTTTGTTTTAAGATTTTTTCTTTTCTCTCTCTTTTTTTTTTTTTTTTTTTGACAGAGAGAGATCACAAGTGGACAGAGAGGCAGAGAGAGAGAGAGAGAGAGAAGGAAGCAGGCTCCCCGCTGAGCAGAAAGCCCCATATGGGACTTGATCCCAAGACCCTGAGATCATGACCCGAGTGGAAGGCAGAGGCCTCAACCCACTGAGCCACCCAGGCGCCCTGTAAGGTTGTTTTAGAGATGAAAAGACATCTGGTGTAAAGCAGCTACTAGTAAGTGTTCAAAACAAGGTAGTCTCTAAGCTGAATCAAAGGCATAGGTGTTCTGAGACTTCTCCTGGGTCTCCTCCTCTCTCCCTAGAAAGGAGACTGTCCAATCCAACCGTTTGAAAATCAACAACATTTAGTTCTGGACTCTCTGCTTCTGCCTGTCTTTAGTTCATTCACTTTTCTTCCAGCAGGCACTAAAAAGAACAGTATAAGGAGATGAGGGAGGGTTCTAGTTAGAAAGGGTTTGTAGACAGCAACTGGTCAATTCCCTTTATTTCTCAGGTGGGGAAACAGGTTCAGAGAGGTCGAGGCTTCCCAAGGTCACACAGCTGATGAGCACAAAGCCATGGGCCTGTGCTCTCTCCAGCACTCAGTGCTCTCCGGAAGGTTAGTGGTGAATCTATTTGGGTCTTGCCCTTGTCCTCTAGAAAAAAGAAGGGTGCTTTTCTTGAAAACTCAGTGCTTCCTCCACTACCATTTCGTGGTCATTATTACTGCCTTATCCAACAAAACAGACTTGCAACAAAAGCAGAAAAATGACTATTGTTACCAGTAAATACCGTCATGAAGCTGGTGGGCGTGCTTCAAGTGCTTAGGCACACCATCACCTGTAATCTTGTTTATCCTGTTCATTCATTCATCAAATATTTGTCAAGACTTCAAAGGATTCCAGATCCCATGGATGCTGCAATGGGCAAACAGGCCATGGGAGCAAACAGGCTCCCATGCAGCCTGTGTTCTGCTGAGAATGGCAGACCAACAACACACAAGTCAACAAGATAACTTCAGATCACATCCAGGGCTTTGAGAAAAACAGGGCACCGTGATAGTAAGTGACTGGCCCACAGGGGACCTGAGGCCTGGGGTCCAGAAAGGCCTCTCCCAGGAGGTGTTCAAAGATGTGGAAGGAGGGACAAATCATGGCAACTGCTGGAGGGACACATCTGGAGAAGGGGGAGAAGGCATTTCCAGGCTTAGCCAGCCTGCCCATCCAGCTCCTACCCTGTGACTTACCTTAAAACCAATAGCCACTTTTCCCTTCTCTTAGGCAAAATGTCATGGAGGCAGGGAGGACTTTGGGGGAGAAGGAAGGGGGAACATTTGGAAAATAGTTGCACAACTTTAAGAGGTGGGTGTATTTCATTCATTGCATAGATAAGGCACTAGACCAATTGAATGGTGGGTTTGGTCTCATTTCCTTCCAGACCTTGCCTCTAGTTTTCCTGCTTTTGTTTGTACCTGTGGCTTACCTCCCCCCCAGCCCATGTCTGCCTTCCCTGGGTGTCACCCACCCCACCATCTCTCCCATCAGCCTCTCCTAGCTCAGCTGGGCTCAGTGGGGCTCTCATATTATCCCTAATTCTCAGGTCCTTACTCTGATCAAAATTAAAGCCAGTTTCCTTTTGTGTGAATGGCTCTCATAGTGTAAGCAGAGTTTCTTTCTCCTCCCTGTTTATTAAGGGCACCATCCAGTTTCCTGGTCAGTGGTCTCTGGGCTCCTGCTTCCCCTCCAAGGCTTCCCAAGGGGCTGCTGGAGGGGCAGGGGTATGCTCAGCAGCATAGCTAGTAATACTTGCCAAAAGGATTGTATTTTATCTGGAGTTTACAAATAAATGACCTCAGCTTTATGTTTCCAAAAAGGAAAAAGCTGGCCCTGTTCTCTTTGGGACTTGCCTGAGGGGTCATTTCCCTCACCTTGCTCTTTAGGCACTGCCTACAGAAGAATGTGATCAGATCTACACCATTTGTTCACACATTTACACAAGTCCCTCTATGAGCCATTGCCCCGGGATTAGAAGTCAGTTTTGGAAATTCAGGGAATCACAATAGAATAATCATGTCAGACATAGTCTATAATAATGTTCCCATGTGTTACCTCATTTGATCTTCAGAATCAGCCTCTGAGATAGGGTGGAATGGGCACTATGGTCTCCTGGTATGCAGCTGGCTTAGAGATGGTATGTTACCTGTCAAGGTCACACAGCTGGGGTGTGGAAGAACTAGGCCTCACCCAGGTCTTTTATGATTCCTCTGGGATCATAATCCTTTTGATTTAGAATGGATGAAGTCAGGACTGGACTATTTTAAAAACCATTTCATTAATTTTTAAAAAACTTTTATTTATTTATTTATTTGACAGCGAGAGAGATCACAAGTAGGCAGAGAGGCAGGCAGAGAGAGAGGAGGAAGCAGGCTCCCTGCTGAGCAGAGATCCCAATGTGGGGCTTGATCCCAGGACCTGAGATCATGACCTGAGCCAAAGGCAGAGGCTTAACCCACTGAGCCACCCAAGTACCCTGCTTCATTAATTTTTAAAATCATGTTTATATGAGAATAACAGAAGGAATCCTTTTCTGAATGACCATTGCTGGGATTGGACTTTTTAGGTTGAGAAATTCTGTTTTCCCACTGATTGGCTAAACTTCCTGGGAGGTCAGATGGGCACCGGGGGTAGTGAACAAGGGCTATTAAGTGACTTCCTCTAAACATCCTGAACAGGGTCCACTTCTGGGAATAGCCAAGGACTATTCCTCCCACAGACTACAACTCCAAACCCTGGGGGCCAGGAAAACCACCTGGAGGTGCTGAGTATGGTCAAAAGCAGGAAGGCTCTGTAGGAGTCAATACTCAGAAGGGGGGTTTGGCATTCAGGGGAGTTTCCTGTTCTAGGACTCCTATCTTGAGGACATATGGCTATATACGGTGATAGAAATCCCAAAAAATAGGAGAAAATGGAACAGAAAAAAATATTTGAAATAATGGTTGAAAATTTCCCACATTTGGTGAAAGCCATTTGTAGATACCAGAAGATCAGTGAAACAGAATAAATACAGAGTAAACCATGCCATGAGAGTCAAACTGTGAAGAAACAAACACAAAAATTCTGAAAGCACCCAGAGCAAAATGTCACTTTACACACAGGAAAACAATAATTCCAAAGTTCTCTGACTTCTCATTGAAACCACAGAGACCAGGAAATGGTAGAACAATATCTTTAAAGTGCTGAGGGAAAAAAAAAGAAAAAAAATCCCTGTCAACCCAGAATTTTATATCCAGACAAACTAACATTCCAGAATAAAAGTGAAATAAAGACATTTTCAGAGAAAAGAAAATGGAGAGTATCTCTCTCCAGCGGGCCTGTACTCCAAGAGGTGCCAGTGGAAGTTCTTCAGGCAAATGTGGGGCTAAGGAAAGCATCTTCGGTAGTCTGCTGCATGGGTGGGAAGCTCACACAAAGGGTAGAGGCCTGGGTGCACTGGTACAGACCAGACCCTGGGTGGATGTCACCTGGAAGATGCCATTTTGAGTGTGATGTAGCTATGTTGTTCATATGTTGAACTCTGGACCCTGAACCCCCAGCCCACTTCCGGGAAACTTGTGCCAAGGCCTGGGGTGGAAGTTAGACAAGGAGGTGAAAAATTGTCATTTTACTCATCCCCAATGAGAACAACAAAACCTGCTTCAGTATTGACTGGAAAGCACAGGCTGTCTGGGCCCTCTTAAAAAATTTGAAAGAGGGCACTACTTTCATGACCTAGTTACCTTCCAAAGGCCCTAGCCCCAAATACCATCACACTGTGGATTAGAGCTTCAACATATGAATTGTGGGGAGACACAAACATTCAGTCCATCACAGGACAGCAGCAGGCCACCTCCCAGGGACATACTACGTTTTATAATTTGCTCTTACGTTGGCTGTATTTGTTCTCTTAATGCATATTTGGCAGTCTGGGAGTCTATATATAACAATCGGTATGGATGATTAATTGTTCTGTTATTTTGTTTTTATCAGCTCTTGTCACAAAACCAGTTTCACAGACATACCAAACAAAAATAGAAATGATGCTTTTAATTTGTGGCTGCTGAGGAAACCCAACCCTTTTGTTTGAAGCTCTCCTTCTGCTTCTCTGGCCTTGAGGGATCCTACGCCCAAGGGTGCTTGCGCTGGGCCCAGATTGCCCCCCGCCGGCAAGGTCAGGAATAAATCTGGAAAGAAGACTGCAGGCCAGCAGAGACTGTCACAGAGAAACAGTGATCCAAAGATAGCTCTGGTACCTACCAGCTCAGGGAGATTGGACTGACCAAGCCAAATGTGCTCAAGAGGGAAGAGACGGGTGTGATGCTCATTGTGTGGGAACTCCCTTTCCCTTCTCTCAGAGGTAA
The DNA here is from genome assembly GCF_964662115.1 of Mustela nivalis. Classification (NCBI taxonomy): domain Eukaryota; kingdom Metazoa; phylum Chordata; class Mammalia; order Carnivora; family Mustelidae; genus Mustela; species Mustela nivalis. The sequence goes on along the minus strand of NC_139034.1, from coordinate 33,660,532 downwards.
ATTTGGGTTGTGTCTTCTCATGTTTGGAGACTCACTGTTGGATATCGGGGTATCTCTGAAATAGTCATGGCAAATATATTGGCTAGAATGCTCCTCTTGATTCACTCAATGTGCAATATGAGGTAAATTTAAAACTGATAAATGAGGCTCAGAAATTCAGTTCTAATTTCTTTTCTCCCTGTTCAACGTGAACATACAAAAGTTACCATATTCAGTCATGGCATTCTAATAATGTAAAAACCCACCTCAAGTTCAGGCCTTAAACTGTAGGATCCAAAGTGAGTTCTATGTTATTTTTCTGTAGCCAGACATGTGCGTGACACTTAATTCTGATTATTGATCTCTGAAAGTGTTAGTTTAGGATCAAGGATATAATTTCCCATCCAGAGACCAAAAGGGCAGAGAGGAAGCTCGAAGCCTACTATTATATCAGAGGCAGTCAGATGGAAAGGAGTCTAGAAGATCAAGGTAGTGTTAGTCATATATGGATGCATGAGTCAGGGTTCTCCGGAGAAGCAGAACCAATAGGATGTATATGTAGATATACATAAGAGGACATTGATTATTGGAATTGGCTCACGCCATTATGGAGGGTGAGGAGGTCTACAGTCTGTCTTCTATAAGCTGGAGACCTAGGAAGGCCACTGTAATTCAGTCCCTGTCTAAAGGCCAGAAACCAGAAACATTAATGTCTGAGAGCAGGAGAGAGTGGATGTCTGAGCTCAAGCAAGAGGACAAATTCACCCTCCCTCTGCCTTTTTGCTCTCTTCAGGCCCTCAGTGGTTTAGATCATGCCCATCTGCATTGGTAAGGGCAAACTTCTTTACTGAGAAACTTATTGCTTACAGTTCTAGAGGCTGGGGAGTATGAGACAAGGTCCCAGCAGGTTCAGGGTCTGTGGAGAGACCACATACTGGTTCAAAAATGTCTTCTCACTGTGTCTTAACATAGCAGAAGGGGCAAGGAAAATTTCTGGTGTTCTTTAAACTTCTTTCTTTTTTCTTTTTTTTTTTTTTTCCATTAAAAAATTTTTTTTTTTTAATTTGAGTATGTTTGACACACAATGTTGCATTATTTTGGAGTTTCTTTTCTTTTCATGTCCCATTCCTAAAGCCTTCCAAAGGCCCTATCTCCTAATACCATCATGCTGGGGAATGTGATTTCAACATATAAATTTAGGGACACAAACATTCAAACATCTGCCATGACTTCATTTCCAGCCACCCAGGAGCCCATGCTGTTCATCAAGCCAGTAACACTGGCCTCAAGACCACTGCCTTTCCTGCTACCCGTGTCTCAAGTTCTTACGTGGATTGTTCCCTCTGCATTTACGTCAGGTGTGTAGAGTTTGTCGTCTTGTTTCATCAAGTCTCTTCTCAGACATGACCTCCCCATCTGACATGGTGCCTGATACTCTCTTTCTCTTGGTCCTGTTTCATTTTTCTTTATAAGATGTCTCACCTGACATTGTGTACTTGTGTGTGTGTTTATTGTCTGCCCCCTCTTAGCACAGTGGAAGGTCTAAGATGGTGGAGACTCGGATTTGCTCCTTGCTTCTAGCACTGTGCCCAGTAGAGTTTCTGGCATATCAATGAAATTAGTATTTATTGGCAGAATGGACAAACACATCATCTATCTGAAAGAATGTACTTTTTTAAAACACAGCCAAATGAATGTTTAAAACTAGGCTGTCATCACAACTTGTCCCCATTCTACATATTTAAATTCGTTTACACCAAGAATAAGATTTTATGGGAATAAAGCGTTAAGAAATAAAGCATTAAGAAAATGAGACATGAACAATTGGGTGATCTGCTCACCTGCACCCATTTCTTGTCTTGGGGCCTAGTCAGTTTCCTGTAAGTCATAGAAACAAGATGGGGTGCCTGGGTGTCTCAGTGGGTTAAGCTGCTGCCTTTAGCTTGGGTCATGATCTCAGGGTCCTGGGATCGAGTCCCTCATCAGGGCTCTCTGCTCAGCAGGGAGCCTGCTTCCCTCTCTCTCTCTCTCTCTGCCTGCCTCTCCATCTACTTGTGATCTCTCTCTGTCAAATAAATAAATAAAAAATCTTAAAAAAAAAAAAAAAGAAACAGGCAATGAGGGAGATAAAGTATGGTATCAGTTGATGCATTAAGCTCCAGTTTCTCCTTAGAAACCATGGGAAGTTATTGCCTCAGAACCCAGTTGGGTCTAGCCAGCACAAAGGGAAGGAGAGATTGAACACCTATCCAGATGAAATTAGGGGCATCTGACATCCAAACTGGCCAAATTATTCAGGTAATTGCCAAGTGTCTATTTAATGCTGTGACAACCAAATGCAGTTAAACTCTCAAAGGCATCCTTTATTTAAGCAGTGAGAAAATGAGCTAGAATATCTGTCCAAATTAATGATGAATTATGTTATACACTTGGCCTTTCATTTAAAAATGAAATGAGGGCCTGAAACTTTGGTAGAAATTAAGTCCTGAGGACTCGTGCTGCACTAGGCTGAGTCATGGCCCCCACAGATATCCAGGTCTGAATTCCCAGAACTTGGGATGGTAACTTATATGGCAAAAGAGGCTTTGCCATTGTGATTAAAGGTCCTGAGATGGACAGTTATCCTGGATTATCTGGGCATGCCCACACGGTCCTCGTAAGAGGGAGGCCAAGGAGATTTGAAGGTGATGTGACATGGAAGCAGAGATGAGAGTAATGGGCTTTGAAGAGGGAGGAGGCCGTAAGCCAGAGAGCAGAGGCCACCACTAGAAGCTGAGAAAGGCAGGCAAACAAAGTCAGCTCTCAGAGCCTGTAAGAGGCACCAGCCCTGCAAACAACTCGGTTCTGGCTCAGTGAAATTGATTTCAAACTTAAGACCTAATGAACATTCATAGACTTTTGTGTTGCTCTAAGTCACTAAGTTGGCGATGACTTGTTACAGAAGCAACAGGAAATGAGGACCTGTGCTTGCTGGGAAGTCTTGGCTTCTTGCCCAGAGCATCTGAATGAGGAATGAGCTTCCTAGCTGTGATCTGTGCACCTTGGCTGCTGCCATAGCCTTATCTTCTAGAAACCAGAACCTGGTTCTAGAAAGGTTAGGATGCTCACTCCTTCTTCAGGTGTGCAAGCCTGGGCAAGGAGGGTGAAAGAAAAGGGACAGGAAGCAAGGAAAGATGCCCAGATTTGCTCTGAGATAGGCTATTGCAGTGAGCAGTAAAGACACTCTTCAGTGGCATATTGGCTCATGTAGAAGGTTCCAGAGAGGGGCTGTACCTCAGAGTAGTCCCGGAAACAGAAAGGAGGGAGGGTGTACCTGTCTGGCTCCCTCTTGTTTCTCCTTTCCAACTGCTAGAAGTTCATCCAGGGTGGGGGTGTAATGCCCTGAACTTCTAGTTTATTCTGCCTAGTTCCCCAAAGACAGCTTAGGAAATCATACCCCAAAGACTCAACGTTGTGGTGTTTCATTTACAACCAGAAGTGAAGTTTAGGTTCACACAGTGGCTGGGTAAGTATCCAAGAGGGTGAACATAAGCTGGAGGTCTCTTGAGTTTTAGGCTCAGAAACCACACAGTGTACTTCCAGAACATTCTAATGGTCAAAGCAAATCACAGGCCAGCTCAGCTTCAGTGGTTGTGGAAACAGATGCCAATGTTTGATAAGAGACAGTGCAAGGGTATTTCACAGGGGAAATGCATGTTGAGAGGGGAATGACTGGGGCAGTTTTTGCAAATAATCTACCACAGGTTGTTAGCAAAACAAAGCAGAAGCACTGAGCACCAAGACGGGGAGGCATAGGAACTGCACAAGGGCAAACCTCTTCACCTTTACCAGAGCCAAAGCTCAGTCCGCCTTGGCATGGAAAAGAGGGGCTGAAGCCAAGAGCTGGATGAACAAAGGCTTTGGGTGTCATACCCAGGCATTTGGACTTTGTTCTGAAGGCAGCAGGGAACCATGAAGGAGAGGGAGATGGGCAGGCTTTCTGTTTTGAAAGCCCTACTCACTGGGATACAGAGTATAGATGATGTCATTTGGACAGGCATTTGGGAGGTGATCAGGGCGTGACGGTGGAGGCCTCGTGAATAAGATGAGTGCCCTTATAAATGGGGCCCCACAGAGCTGTCTTGCCCTCTCTCGGCCATGGGAGGACTCAGCCGGAAGATGGCTTTGCCAGCCCCCTGACCTTGGACTTCTTCGAGCCTCCAGAACTGGGAGAAATGAATTTCTGTTGTAAGCCACCCAGTCTGTGGTGTTTTGTGATAGCAGCCCACACTGACCAAGACTTTTACCCAACTTGATTCTAACGTAGCTCACAAAGACCACACGTAAAATAGAGGATGGTGAATGCTGTGAATCCGAGCTGTCCTGTAAAACCCTCCTCCGAGTAATATTTTCCCTCGCTATAGTGTTTGTATTCTTGGTCTCCTGCCTTTAAAAGTATATGCTCTGGGGAGTGCCTGGGTGACTCTGTGGGTTAGGCCTCTGCCTCCCGCTCAGGTCATGGTCTCAGGGTTCTAGGATCGAGCCCCACATCTGGCTCTCTGCTCAGTGGGGAGCCTGCTTCCCCCCAGCTCTCTGCCTGCTTTCCTGCCTTCGTGTGATCTCTGTCTCTCTTTGTCAAATAAATAAATAAAAATCTTTTAAAAAATGTATGCTCTGGGACATCTGGGTGGCTCAGTCGGTTAAATGTCTGCCTTCAGCTCAGGTCATGTTCTCAGGGTCCTGGGATCCAGCCCTGTCTCCCTCTGCCTCTCTCTCTCTCTCTCTCTCTCATATCAGTCAATCAATAAAATCTTAAAAAAAAAAAAAAAAGAATAGCTTGATTAGATGAGTCCCACTGTAGCTTTTGCATTTTACTGCCATTTTCAGCTCTAACTATGTCCTCTGTCAAGGTCACTTCCCAGTTAATAGTGCCTCATGATTCAGTTCACAGTACAAAGTAGTTATTTGGCCTCAGGACTTTTTTGGCTTAGAAGAATTATTCTCAGCATGTTTTCTTCAGTCATTTGGAATGTTTTCCCAGGGAACTTAACTCCATTTAATTGCCCTCCATGAATCTTGCTGTTTTCTCTTGACCGTTCTGGGTTTTTCTGGAGAGGAGAAACTGTACTAGAGTGCAGTGTGTAGAGTCAGAGGGTAAACAGGTACAGAATAAGGATGAGCCGAGAGGGAATCGAGGGGAAGGAAGCCCTTTGGCGAAACTCTGGATTCTCACTCAAACGCCTACCAAGCAGCCATTATGCACACAATATTGTGTGCACTGATGCTAATGAGAAGCATAAAGACACAATATTAACACTAGATTTGGAAGATAAGATATATACTTGTGAAAAGTTGCATAATACAAGACAAATACCAAGATAGGTTGATTATTAATGCTATTAATTAGTGAAGTAATAACATCAACAGAACCTTTTATGAGGTCAGAGTCATTTATTTCTAAGGTGTGACATCCAGGCAGCTGGGGTGTGGCAGTGAACAAGTCACTTAGTCAGGCTTCTTAGAGGACCTGGGTTTCAATTCTAACTCAGGAGAGGAAAGACAAAATGATGGTGTAAACAGAGACACCAAAATCCAGGAGAGATTTATGGGGCTGTGACTAAATCACCGGAATTATTTCTTCCAAAGCTATCAGCTGGATGTGGTTCTCTTCAATAGCTGACATAAAAGGAAATTGTTAAGAGGCTTAATCTTTTTTAAAGATTTATTTATTTATTTGAGGGGGGGGAGAGGCAGAGGGACAGAGAGAGGGAGAGAATCTCAAGCAGACCCCCCACTGAGCATGGAGCCCCGCTTGAGGCTCGATCCCACAACCCTGAGATCACGACCATGAGTGGAAATCAAGAGTCAGCCACTTAACTGACTGGGTCACCCAGGCGCCCTGAGGCTTAGTTTTTGGTAGAGCTGCTCTGAGCTCTCCAAAATGAGATCTGTCACTTTCACTTTCTGGTTGGAAAGGCCCTTGTTGCGCTGGAACCTGGCATGACATAGGGGATAAAGGTCTGGGACGAGCTTGGGGCACAGTTATGAAAAGCTGAAAGGACTGTGGGAATGGATGTGCTTTTGCATGAGCTAGACCCCTCTGCAGTGTTGCAGACCCACAGGCACGGGACCTGTGCCAGCAACCTGCCACCCTCTGGAGTTGGCGGTGGCCCTGATAAGATTTTTCTGTTGAGATTTTTTTTTTAATTTTTTTTAAAAGATTTTATTTATTTATTTGTCACAGAGAGAGAGAGAGAGAGAGAGAGTACAAGCAAGGGAGCAGCATGTAGAGGAAGAAGCAGGAATCCTGCTAAGCAAGGAGCCCAATGTGGGACTCGATTCCAGGACCCTGGGATCACGTGTGACCTGAGCTGAAGGCAGACACCTAACCGACTGAACCAACCAGGTGCCCCGGCACTTCCTGTTCTAACCAGAATGCCAGGACCTCCGGCTCTCCTTAGGGGTGGGAGACCCCTGTGATAGACTCATTGCACCCTCCAGCACACCTGCTATGACTGCACTGCCTGGGATGCAGGAGAGGCCTTTGAGAACGGACTGGAGAGAGAGTCCGGCACCATTTGAGTTAAGGGAGCCCCTCATCAAGGAAGAAGGAAACTTAGGCTTCTTTTACCCAGGTTAACCTCTTTGTTACAAGATGGTGGAATGCACAAGATCACCTGGCTTGGTAGTAACAGAGCCAGCCCAGATTTCTACCACACTTTTTGCCTTTATGGAAATGTGATGTTGTTGAACTCCTAAGCTAATGTGTGCCACATTCTAGGTGATCTCAATTTCCACATGTTGCTGACATGATAATTTGTCTTTTTCTTCCTCTTCAAATCATGCTTCCTTTGGTCCTTCACTTTTTTCACAGAAGAAGAGGTAGTAACCCCCTCCCCTGAGTTTATCTCATTCGTCCCTTTGGCAAGTGACATGTTAGCCACCACCCCTTCTACAGTCCTGCCTCCCAGCCGGCATCCCATGTATTGGGTCCTTAGCCACTGCTCCCCTCCCTGACCCTAGAGACACAGCCAGATCTTCAGACTCACCTACTGCTCATGGAACTTCAGTGACCCTGCATTCATTTCCAGCTCCTACCTATTTCCGGGGCTCTAGACCCTAGAGCAAACTGACTCTTAGACACTCCCATGTGAAGGCTCTCGACACTTTAAACGGGTATGTCTCAGAATCACCACCTTAATGTCTAACCCAGCTCCTTTCCAGCAGTCTCTGTGCTGTGAGTGACACCATCAGATATGTTTTGGTATAAGCCGGGTGTCTGCCTCACTCACGTCACCTCCAGCCCTGCGGCAGACCAGTCAGGTTCTCTGGATTCTACCTCCTTCATCTCTCTGGACTCTACTCTCCTCATTCCTTCTATCGCCATCTTAATTTAGCTCTTCGACTGAGAACCTATACTCCTGCTTCAAAACTTGTTCAGCTCAAGTGTCATCTCCCCCAGGAAGCCTTCCAAAAGTCTGTTCAGACTGTTATGTAATTGATGGGTTATCTTTTTTTTTTTTTTCCTCTTCCATCAGACCATAAATCTCTAAAGGCAAAGACTCCCCTACCTTGTACCCAGCATGGCACTTAATCAGTGACGGTTAGTTGCATGAATGCAGAAATATACAAATGAATGAAGTGAGGTAATAATATTTATTTTCCACATGTGGGACTCAGTCAAATATGGTTATTTCCATTACAACTACCATGCTCCACAGATTTTATCCGGTTTTTTCCCTGGGCATATTTTCTCTTGTTCTGTTTCATTCTCTACTAAACACAAAAGGAAACGAGACTCAAGACTCAGGATACACACCAGCGGCTGGAAATTCAATCCAGTTTCCTGGACCAGGAAAGTAAGTGAAAAAGCATCTTCAAAGGAAGTTAAATTTGTAAACTACAGCGGACAAAATTAGCCATAGGAGATTCCATTGTCCTGCCTAGCAGGGTCATTTTACAACCCCCGCCCCCATCCCCATGGGTTAGCTGTGGAAACACCGCAGTCAGACACCTTATCTCCCTCCTGTCCTTGCAGGAGAGTCAGCTGTTGTGGTTCATTTTAAGGTAAAGTGTTGTTAGTGGGTGAGCGCAAGTAATGAAATGCAAACTTGGAGACATTCATCATGGCATTCTCAGAAGGAAATGAAGGACAAGGAATCATTCTCAGCCTAATCTTATAAATTCCCAGGTTGTAAAATCCCAGATTAGAATTTACCTAACACTGAAAAAAAATTGTAACTTTGTAGAGTGATGGATGGTAACTAGACTTACTGTGGTGATCATTTCACTATGTATGTAAGTGTAACATCATTATGCTCTAAGCCTGAAACTAATATGTTGCATGTCAATTGCAATTCAGTTAAAAAACATTACCCAACACTTATTCAGCACTCACGGCATTTGTGTAGGATATATTTACAACTGGAAAAACATCTGGCCATCCTATCAAGGTCTTTATCTTTATAGCCTAAATGGAAAGAAGATCACAAATACCACATGCAAACCAATTTGCCAAATCATCCTAAACCTTAATTTTTCTTTGAACTCTGATTAAGGGAAATGTATCTGGGGAAAGGGTCATTCTGTTTGTTTAGGTAGGACTTTTTCTTCTCAGCTTGCGAGAGATACCATGCCAAAGTGTGGAGGGCATCCTCTTGAATAGATCAATATGCCCCAGCCAAAGTCTAGTTTTCCCTTTTTTGGGAAGCAGGTGAAAGGGTGTTGGTGGTAATGTGGGTCCTTACAGCTCTGGCTGTGGCATTTTTCCCAGGCTGCTGGAAAATCCAGATTAAGGACAGGGCTCCTGGTCATATAGAGACCTCTGTCAATTCAAAACCCTTCCATGGTGTCAGTACATCATGCTTGTTGTTTCTTGGCATTTCTCCCCTCTAAGAGGAATGCATGTTCACGTGACTCAAGCCATCAAGGGAGAACTGGCCTTGACCTGTGGAGAAGGACAGTGGCGATAAAAGAAACCCAAACAGGACATTGTTATCAGTCCCCACACAAGCACGGGGTTGAAATATGGCTGCTACTTGTTCTCCCTTCTGCCAAGGAATTCATTAGTTAACGCGTATTCACTGAGTGTCTGATTTGGAGCTGGTGTTACGTGAGTAAGCTAAGCATTGGCTCCTAAGCTCATGAATTTATTGAGCGCTGGGGGAAAAGGTTTAATATCTGTATGGCTGTGTATTTCTCCAAGAACCAACCACTTTATGTAGGGTTGCCTCTGTTCTACAATAACTGCTTCACAGAGCAGGGATGTAGTACACTTAATTGGGGATGTAACTCAGTTTTTCACATTCTTAGTGCATGAAACTGTTCAGCAACGGCGTCTGTGTAAGAGGTGGCACGGCCCAATACCGACCCTTCTCTTTTAGGTGCTGTGGCAAAGGACAGGCGCTGAACCGTGTGGAGCTGGGGCCCTTGAGTTTCTCGTCTTAACAAAACCCAAAGTGATTTTTTAAATTGGAGATTTTATGAGAAGTAGGTGGAATGACCGGATTCTACTGTGGAATGACTACTGTGAGGCCTCCTGGAAAGTCGACTTAAGGAAATGATAGATCTGTAAGCCTTAGTTTGTTGTCCGTTTTACATGGACAATGTTGTTGGTTAGGAAAACCTCAAGTAACAATTCTTGAAGTGGTATTTTTTTCATAGAACAAGAAGTCTGGGGGCACTTGGGTGGCCACTATGCCTGGCCCTGGCCCTTTTACATAGAAATAAAAGCTACCCAGAGGTAACTCTCCTGGCCTCCACGAGTTCCCCCTTTGTCTCATTGGCCAGAACTGGTCATGTGGTCATGCTTTGCTGCAGAGGGACTGGGCAAGAAGTATCTGGCTTTCTCAGCTGGGTAGTGGAGGCCAGCAAAGCAGAAGAGGTTTAGGCATAAGCCACCCTACCAATAGTGGAAGAGGAGTTACCACTCCTCCTTTAGGGAAGCAAGGAGTAGTCAGAATCCATTTGATGGCTCCCCTTGTGGCACGTGCATATGAATTAGATTCTTCTCGGTTTCATGACACAGACACCTGCTCTGGTTCTCCCACAATTAGGAGGGCTAATTATAAGGCTGCAGAAAGAAAGAAAGGAGACAGGAGGTTGTCTCAGGCCACGTGGTCTGACCTTTGTGGTCAGGTCATGTGGAACAGTCTGTGATCAGTGCTCCTGCTCTGGGGGCACTGTCACAATGGTACGCAGTAGGTGGCTCTTCAGAGTCGGACACTTGTGGATTCTGCGACTCAGATCTTTTGTCTCTAAACCTATGGCTCCTGCCTTAACTGGCAGACTTTCTCTTTGTATCTTATAACAAATGTTCTGAGGGGGCATCTGTTGGACGGCCTTCCCTGTCCGCTGGAGGTGCCGCTGTGGGCAGGGTGCTAGCCAACAGCCACCCCAGGCCTCTGGCTGGCCTAGCAATGGCTTCCTTGGCCTATAAGTGTGAGCAGGGTGATGGGTCATGGACTCCGACTCTTGGTCACACCTGAATACATTCAGAAGGGCCGGGAGAACGGGTGAGGTAGGCTCCCTGAGGCAACAGAGGAAGTTATGAAACAGCGTTCACTCCTGGATCCCTCTTTCTAGGCCATCTGCTGCGTGGTGTCAAACTGCCTATTGGGGGAGGGGGTGGTGTGAGCTGTTTTGCTCTTTATCAAGAATTCTCTCATTTACTCAAAGTTAAAGCCCTGAAGGTTTTTTGCTTTGCTGGTCCAGAATGCCAGAAAAGTAGAATAAAAAACCCCAAACCCCTACATTTTCATTGTTTGGGTGGTATGTGTTCCTATATATTGTTCTTATTTTTTTTTCTTTTTTTTTGGTTTTGTTTCTGTTTTTTAGAAACTGAGGTAAAATTCACCTCAGATGGACTCATTTGAGGTTGTCTTCAGCTCATGAGTTTACCGACCATTGTAATGCTGTGTGACTGTGTAACTGTCGCCTCTGTCCAGACCCAAATGTCCTGTTTTTGAACAAGTGCGTGTGAGTGTCAGGATGAGCCAGCCGGTCCTCTGTGGTGAAAAGAAAGACTGACCCCAGGAGCTATAGAGTTCACATAAGAAGACACCCTCCTGACTAGTGTTATGAGACAGCTCTCCCAGTTCTCAGAAACCTGTCTGCCCTCTCTCAGATGTCCCTCATCTGCAGAAGACACAGTGAGAAGCTTGTTGGCTGAGGATTTATTGTTTAATCATTTTATGGTGGTTTAGATAGCACTTAAGTTCACACAAAAGCAAACAAATGATGACCAAACTGAGTCGGGTACAAGGCCGTGGGTGGCTTGGTTCCTACATGAAAATAGAGCCTCTCCTCCCATCCACTCACTGGGAGAGGAATTTTCCAAATTAAGGCCTCAGGATGAATTATCAGTGGGTCAGGCCACTATTCAACCTCAACAACAAGTTTTACAGCAGAGCCCTTTCCCCCTCCTTGGCACGGACACAGAATCAGCTTGCTGGATCTTCACAACAGGCCCATCAAGGAGGCGGGCAGGTATGACCATCCTATGAGACCAGAGACTCTGAGGGCATTGCCTGCCTCTCTCCGGACCTCCCACCCCCCCTAACTGTACAAGGATAAAGGGGAGAGCCGCACAGGTCCCTCCAATTACAGGATAGCTCGGATTTGACTTTTAACACCCGTGTTTTTTAACTGATGTGCTTCAATTTGGGGGCCTATGACGACAACAAATGAGAGAGAACAGAGGAATAAATATCAGAGTACACGGTGCTCGTAGGAAGCATTTTCTCCTGGAATGTTTGCTTTAGTTGTGTGTGTGTGTGTGTGTGTGTGTGTGTACTGGGTTGAGAGGTAAAATGTGTTTCCTCATGTAGGTTATAGTTTAACAAGTTTGAAAGCTACGGACATAAATGACTATGGTCCTGTCAGAACTAGGCATGGGCAGCCTCAGGCCTCGCCTGCTGCCCTGACCCTTCAAATACCGGGATGATAATGGGGGTGTTTAGAGTCCTTGTGCCAAGTTCATGGGTACTCTATTGGAGGCAAAACTGGAGCCTGACAGTCTGCCCTGAAGGCAAGTTGTAAGAACTAAGAACACAGCCCTCAGAGGGCTGTATTACTTTTCAACTGTAGGAACAGGGTTGGCCCTGGCTTTGCTGTCCCCAGTTACTTTGAGAACGTACTTGAACATTCTAGGGCATTTCTGGAGCCACAGGCCACGGTGCTGACCTCCCTTACACTCCTAAGAAGCAGGCTGCAGAGTGCTCTGGCTAAAATTATCCCGCAGAAGCCACCTGTTTAGTTCCTTTTATACTTGTGCCTCTCAGCATTAGGTGTCCCAGATCACTTGTCCCAAATTCTTTTTCATGGAAAAAGCCACTATTCCATCTGGTGGAGTTTTTTTTGTTTTGTTTTGTTTTAAAGGTTGATTTATTTATTTTAAGGGGGGAGGGGCAGAGGGAGAGGAAGAGGGAACTCAACACTCAGTGCCAAGCCTGAGGTGGGACTCGATCTCAGGACTCTGAGGTCACAACCTGAGCCAAAACCAAGAGTCAGACCCTTAACTGACTGTGCCACCCAGGTGCCCCTCCATTTGTTGGAATTGTAATTTACCTTTTTAAATTTTGTTTCGGATAAACTTAAATCTGGTCATTTTCTTAGGTAAGGTCTACATGAAGGCAACCCAGAAAATTAGAGGTAAAGTATTTGGTCAAATGAATGACTATTAAAAAATACAGACAATTCCAATCAAAGCTCAGCTTGATTTTTTTTTTTTAACATGTCGAATTGGGTTCATTTTCTTAGTGTCGCATAGATATAACTAGCCATCATAGCAAGTGAGTAGCCATTTTGGTTTCTGTTCCTATTGTATTTTTAATTTTTTTTTAAAAAGTAATCTCTACACCCAACCTGGGGCTTGAACCCACAATCCTGAGATTAAGAGTCGCCTGCTCTCCTGATTGAGCCAGCCAGTCATCCCATGTTCCTACTGTAGTTTTGAAACTGTATTACTCAATAAAAGTTCGTTGAAAGTACTGAGTAGAAGCCTCAGGACAAAACCACTAGGAAATGTTAAAAGTCTGCACTTTTAGACTCTTAACTATCCAGCAATACTGGTTTTACCTAAAGGCAGGGAGCCTTTTGTGTGTATAAGCTGCAAGAGAATGTTCAGACCAACGGCGATTGTGATGACACTAAGGACAGTGGCGATAGCAATGCTCAGTATATGCTGAACCATACACTGGCACCATATTCATTATTTCATTTATTTCCTTATTACTCCAAAAATGCTCTGAGGAAAGCATGACGTCGATTTTACTTTTAAGGGCACTGAGAATTATAAAGAAGATACATAACTCTTTCAGTTCTCACTAATAAGATGCCAGATCTTCAGGCACTCTCTGTGGAGGGAGAGGAGTTAACCAGGAGGAGCCCTGTCAGCCATATTGCTGGTGGCGGGAGGGAGCAGGTGTACCTTTACTTTTCCCCCTCCTGTGTGACCATGCTGCCCATCAGCTCAACAGGCGCAAATTAACAGAAGGGGGTGGTGAAAACTCAACCTATTCCTGAATGTTTATAGGGAGACCACAGGAAGTGAAGGTCAGGTTTCTAGGAGCATGCCCCGGGAGACCCAGGCAAGGGCCTGCCTGAGATGTGGGGCTGCCAGCGGAGAACTAGGGGCTTGTGTGAGAGAAATTCGGTGTAGACCCAGTTAGGATAGCACGGAGATGGGGCAGCCAGGGAGTCAGGAAGGTGCAATAGTGTTCTCTAGCTTCTAGAACAAAGGACCACAGACTTGGGGACCTAAAGCAGCACACATTTATTAGCTTGTAGCTCTAGAGGTCGGAAGTCTGAGATGGGACTCACTGTGCCAAAATAAGATGTTGGGCAGGGTGGTGCTCCTTTCTGGAGGCTCTGGGAGAGAATCCATTTCTGTGACTTTCCCAGCTCCTTTCATCTCAAAGCCAACAATGGAGGGTTGAGTTCTTATATCAAATCCCTCCAAACTGTCTTCACAGTCTATCTCCTTCTCTGACTTTTCTGCCTGCTTTTTCCACTAATAAGGACTCCAGTGATTACATTGGGCCTTCTGGATAATCCAAGAAGCCCTCATCTAAAAGTCAGCTGGTTAGTAACATTAATTCTACTTGTAATCTAATTCTCCTCTACTGTGTAACTTAACGTGTTCACAGATTCCAGGGATTAGGACATAGACCTTTTTTGGGGGTCATTGTTTTGCCCATCACAGCGGCCTCTTAGAGAAAGGAGGGATTAGGAGAGATTTCCTGGAGGAGATGACCCCCAAACTGAGGCAGGAAGGAGAAGAGGGAATAAGCAAGGGGAGGAGTTTAGCTCATACGAGTTCCTAGCAGTGAAAGGGAGCCCTGGTGTGTTTGGAGAGCAGCAAGGGTCTCATACAAATACCCCCCATGTAAACCAACCCCACAAATGTGTTCTCAGAAAAGCTCCTGTGACCAAGAAAAACCTATGCCAAAGCACAGTCCTACAAACGGAATTTCTTAAACCTCAGCACTATTGCATTTTGATGACTTTTTGTTGCTGGAGGGCAACAAAAAGTTGCCTGGGCATTGTAGGAAGTTTGGCAGCATCCTTGGTCCCTACCCAATAGATGCCAGTCACAACTGTGCAGTTAACAACCGGAAATGTCTCCAGACATTGCCGAGTGTCCCCCGAGGTGACAGAATCTGGTTGAGAACCACTGGCATAAGATATAACGATAAAAGGGGAGCCTGGGTGGCTCACTGGGTTCAAGCCTCTGCCTTTGGCTCAGATCATGATCCCAGGGTCCTGGGATCGAGCCCCGCATTGGGCTCTCTGCTCAGCCGGGGAGCCTGCTTCCCCCTATCTCTCTGCCTGCCTCTCTGCTTACTTGAGATCTCTGTCAAATAAATGAATAAAATCTTTAAAAAAAAATAAAATGATAAAGAGTTGTACTGGCTCATTCCCAGTGTCCCAGCTGGGAATGTTTGCCAGTCCTGGTGTTCTTGTTGGGAGGAGCATTACTGCTTCTCTTTGCAAAGACGGGTGGGGAGGTAATAAAATGTCTCAGATACAACCTCCCCCTCTTCCTTCTCCTCCTCCTCTCCGCCTCCCCTACAACACCCCCCTGCCACCAACCACTGAAGGCTCTCCCTAAAAGTGGTTTGGTTTGGTGCCAAGCATGCAGAAGAAAACAGGAGACTCTTTCCTGACAAGATCTAGGGCCACAGAACAATGTGTCAGTGCCATTCTTATTATTCAGTGTCGTTGCACACACATTTGTTAAATTCCAGATGATTCTACAGCATTTGTTTCTCATTAGGGCACAATGCAAACACAACTGCCAAGATGAAGAGAAACACGATGTGGGTGGGGGATGGACCCTCCTGCCCGGCTCTTCATGGGGACTGGGACAGTCCCCTCATGGAGTGCCCTGCTGGCTCCCAAGCACTTTACTGCTCTGAACAGTGACAAACCCAGTGTGCTAATAAAAGTCCTAATTGGAAATAAGGATAAAAGTCCAGCTACTTAAGATGACTGGTTGGGAGGCAGGCAAACAGGTGAGGAGAAGGAGGAACCAGATTCCTGGACTGCGGAGCCATGAAGGCCACACAGTGAGGGGCCTCTGTGCCAGGCTGAGGGTTTTGTCCTTAATCCTGAAGACTCTGGGGAGCTGAGAAGAGTTGTAAGCTGGTAAGTGACATAGCCAGATGAATTTAGAATATATTTCTAGAGCACTTACATTTTACAAAGTGCATCTGGGCACCCTTCACCTCATTTAATGTTCTGCTGGTAGAGATTGTTTCCATTTGGCAAATAAAGACTTAGAGATGTTACTGATTAATCAACGGCAGAGAGCTAATAAAGTTGTGGCCGGGACTGAGTAGAACCTAGGTCTCCGTTTCCACACTGCCCTGTGGGTGTGTTTACTGTAGAGAGAAAAACACTGTCCACGAAGAGCTGGTAAGGGCAAGTGAAGGCAAAGAGTAGAAGAAAAGTTAGCTGTGCACTGAGTAGTCAGTAGATTTTTTTTGAGGCTTACCACTTCTGTTTTTGCTATTCTTGTTTTTAGAGGGTGGAGGAGGGGCAATCAAGTAGCCTCAGAACTGAGAAGGCATTTTGCGATTGAATAACAAAGCAAGCAACTCCATACAATTTACACAAGAGTTTTATTCAGGGTAACTTACTGATGGGGACATCAGGGGGATGACAATCCAGACACTGTGCAGATGTTCTCCACCAAGTCCAGACCGTTATCTACAGATTGTATAGAGCAAGGGAATGTACAGAGGGCATTGTGATGAAGTCAGGGGGTCTGCATACACCTAAACTGATAATTAGCATTAAACAGACCTCGTGGTACTGTTTGTGCATGATGTGGGGATGGAGGGGGGTGAGTTACATCATCTCTATTAGTTATCTAAACAACTCTAGGGAAGACCAGAAGAAGTCTTTCCACATTCTAGTCAGGGCATACATTAACCTCCAGTGGATCTAGAACATGAAGCCCCAAGGGAGGTCATCACACGGACATGAACAAGATAGAGGGCCAAAGATGGAGTCAATATTGTCAACACCGTATACTTGTTTCTAAACTAATCATAAGGGGCACCTGGGTGGCTCAGTGGGTTGAAGCCTCTGCCTTCGGCTCAGGTCATGATCCCAGGGTCCTGGGATCAGGCCCCGCATCGGGCTGTCTGCTCAGTGGAAAGCCTGCTTCCTCCTCTCCCTCTGCCTGCCTCTCTGCCTACTTGTGATCTCTGTCTGTCAAATAAATAAATAAAATCTTAAAAAAAAAAAAAAACTAATCATAATGATGTAACAAAGTTACTGCTCTCCAGTAATCCAGTAGTGATTTCCAACCTGTGGATCAAGACACTTTGGGGGACCCATGATTATTTGGAGGGTCCTCAGGTTCAGTGTGCATTTTCTTGATGGAAGCTGAAAATACTACCATCTATTTGACAGGGACTCCAAAGTTTTAAAAAATTTAGTTTACTTGACAATAGAATTCTTGGAAGGTTGGGAATTGTGTGCCACTAAATATTAAATATAAATTACCAGATGCTTTGTGTGTGCTTCTAAGGATTAGATGTATATCAATAGAGGCTGATGGGGCATAGGGTAACAGTGGAGTTTGGGCTATAGAGATAACTAGGAAGGGGGAAGTCTGGTAACTTTGTATTCAGATGCCATACAGTTGTGAGTCTGGAGGGACTAGACATGGTGAGATGCACGTGTGGGTAGCAAAAGTCATGCACTTCTTTCTCTGCCCTAGGAACAGAAGCATTTCAATGACTTTCCCCCACAGGCTGGGGACTGCATTTGATTTTAAGTCAGGATTCAGGTGATACCCGAAGCATGTCCCAACTGTATCAATAACAAAACCGTGTATGGACAAAACTCCAAGGACTCATGTAGAGTTCAAGTTGGAGAGTTAAAAAAAGACTGTGTGAGCCCAAGCCTGGGGCTGCTGGAGAAACAGGAAAAGGGAAAGAAAGGCTGGGAGCCCTGGGCCCTGGCATAGGCCAGTTACCTCTGGGAGTCTCATTCCCTCATTGGTAAATGGAATTGATGCCTCTTTGGCCCGAATAAACCCATGAATGTCAAGATCGCTGCCGGGGCTCTTTGAAACAATAAATGCAGGTTCTGTACATACGTGTTTACTCTTTGACCCAGCGATTCTCCCAGAAGTTTACCTTGAAGCTCTGTCTCCTCCAGTTAACACAATACATGCAAAAGTTTATTCACTATACCTGCATGTCATATCTATTTGTTTTCTGTGGCTACCTGATATATTTCTAGACATTTAACTGAAAGCAACACCTACTTATTAGCTCATAACCGTGTCCATCAGAAGCCTGACATGGTGGCTAAGTTCTCTCCTCAGGGTATCACGGGGCAAAATCAAGGTGCTGCTTGTGGCAGCAGGACTGAGGATCCCACTTCCTTGTTGGTGTCAGCCGGGGGCCACTCTCCGCTCCTCCAGGCAACCTCCATTTTTTGCCACACACCTCTTTCACCTTCAAACCGATCCATCAAATCCTTCTTGTGATTCGAAGCTCTCACGTTCCTTCTAAGAGCAGCTAGATAAAACCCTGCTTTTAAAGGGCCTGTGTGATTAGCTCATCCCCCTGGACAATCTCACTATCATGGGATCTGCTGATTTGGGACTTTCTTTACATGCATGCAAAATCCTTTCACTGCCATACCTAGAGGAGTGTTTGATCAATCGGCTGGGAGAAGGTGTGTGTGTACCAGTGGCCAAGAATCCTGGAGCCCGTCTTAGGACCCTGTCCATCACACACCGGAAGCTGAGTACATATGCTGTGTCCATCCACACGACAAAGAACGATGCTGTCATGAGAAGTGATGAGAGAGGCCTCTGTGAGCTACTCTAACATGACTTCCAGGATACATTATATACTGGTACCTGAAAAAAGCAAGGTTAAATAAAGTGTGCTACCTTTCACATAAGGAAGAAGGGGAAATAGGAAAAACAATACATATATTATGGAAGGCAGCCTTGAAGATAGTCCCCCATGATCCTTGCCTCTTCCGTATAATCTTATATAATCTTTTCCCTTTGAGTCTGGGCTGGACTTATCAACTGGTTCCAGCAGACAGAATCTAGCAGAAGTGTTAAATTGGGTTCCAAAGAGACGATTGGCTTCCATCTTGGAGTTGATTTCCCTGGCTCTCTCCGCTCTCTCCCTCTCCAGGGCAAAGCAAGCTCCATGTTGTGAGTAGTTACATGAAGGGGCCACAATGCAAGAAACAGAATTCTGGCTCTTGCGGGTTGAATTGTGCCCTCCAGAAAGATATGTCAATGTCCTAACCCAACTGGTACCTATGAATATGACCATATTGGAAATAGGGTCTTTGCAGAGATAATCAAGGTTTTTCCCCCCACTTAAAAAAAAAGATTTTATTTATTTATTTGACAGAGAAAGACACAGCAAGAGAGGGAATACAGGCAGGGGGAGTGGGAGAGGGAGAAACAGGTTTCCTGAAGACCAGGGAGCCTGATGTAGGACTCCATCCTAGGACTCTGGGATCATGACCTGAGTTGAAGACAGACACTTAACGACTCAGTCACCCAGGTGCCCCTCAGATATAATCAAGTTAAGATGAGGCCATGTTGGCTTAGGGCGGGCCCTATTCCCATGACTTATGTCAGTATAAGAAGGAAACTGGGAGGGCACCTGGGTGACTCAGTTGGTTGAGCAACTGCCTTTGACTTAGGTCATGATCCCAGAGTCCTGGGATCGAGTCCCACATCGGGCTCCCAGCTCTTCGGGGAGTCTGCTTCTCCCGCTGACCTTCTTCTACCCTCTCATGCTCTCTCTCTCTCAAATAAATAAATAAAATCTTAAAAAAAAAAAAGTAAAGTGGGACACAGAGACACATACACCGACGGAAGAACATCGTGTAAAAACAGACGCAGAAACTGAAGGTATACAGTTGCACGCCAGGGAATGCCAAGGGTGGCTGGCAATGGCTCAGAGTTAGGAGAGAGACAAGGAAGGACTTTCCTTTGGGGGCTGCAGAGAGAACATGGCCTTCCTTCATCTCGATTTTGGATTCCTAGCCTTCAGAACTGTGAGAAAGAGAATGGATTCTTGTTTCTCAAAGCCATCTAGTTTCTGGTTTTCTGGTCATTTGTTATGTCAGCCCCAGGAAACAAATACACTGGCCAGTGGCCAGTGAGGACCTGAGGCCTGCCAATAGCCATGTGAGTGAGCTTGAAACAGGATCTCCTGAGGCCTGCCAACGGCCAGGCTGCGCGCACTCAGGAGCAGATTCTCCCTGACTCAAGCCCCTGATGTGCCTGGAGCCCCAGGTGCCACCCTGACTGCAATCTTGGGAGGCCTGGTACACTGCCTATGGGAGCCCCTCTGGACTTTTGACCCACCGAAACTGTGAGCTCATATGTGCTTGTTGTTTTAAGCTGGTAAGCTTAGTTATATAGCAATCGATAACTAAAAAATCCATATAGTTCTATATATTTTTAACTTGGGGACAGTGGAAGAATATACTAGAAACTGAGGAACAGGATTACTGCTAGGAGGTGAGTGGAACCAGAGTATAGGGAATGGGAGGGAGTTACACCTTTGTAAGATTTTATTTTGAACCATGTGGATGCTTTGTACATTCAAAAAATGAAATTGAATAAAAAAAGATGAAAACAAAAATCTAAAATTGATGAAAATGAAAATGACCAACCTGACAATATATCAAAGAGAGAACATAACCATAGCAAAAAGCAATGAATTCAAGTAAACTTTGAACACAGTGCTCTACCTGCACATAATTTAGAAGGATGTATGATCAAGATATGAGAAACTGCCAAGAAATCTTAAGTTTAGAAGATTTGTTGCGGTGGTAGTACTGGTATGTGATTCTCATCTGGTTTCTGTATATTATAGAACAAATGATCAAATACATTGATGCTGTCATGAACTAGGGTTTTCACTGAGGGAGAAGGAAGATATAAATATGGAAAGAAGGAGACTTTCTGATGTTGGATTTTGACATGGAGGTATGAATTCATGATTTAAAACTATATCTGAGTGAAAGGTATACTGTTTACTGCATTACATCTATATCTCCATAGATATATTTATGCAAATATATATATCTTTGTCCATTGTAAGGGCCTGGAAGAATGACATCCCAGTGACAGTGAGCACAAGAACTCTGATCTAATTTTCTTTTTTTTTTTTAAGATTTTATTTTTATTTATGTGACAGACAGAGATCACAAGTAGGCAGAGAGGCAGGCAGAGAGAGAGAGAGAGAGAGAGAGAGAGAGGAAGGGAAGCAGGCTGCCTGCTGAGTAGAAAGCCCTATGCAGGGCTCGATTCCAGGACGCTGGGATCATGACCTGAGCCCAAGGCGGAGGCTTTAACTCGCTGAGCCCACCCAGGCACCCCTGATCTAATTTTCTAAGTGCCATTTCCTCCTAAAAGCAGCGAGGGTTTTCCTGCCAAGGGCAGAGAAGATTCAATGAAATGTTAGTAGGTCTTGGGTCAGGAAACAAGGAAGTGCTCAAAGATTGATAGGGTATTATACAGGTAAAATCAAAGGAACCAGGTGAGGGGGCTTCCACTGATCAAATATCAGGAATTTGAACACCAAAAGTAATAATAGTGGTGCAGTAATAGTAATAGTAATTATAGTAAGTGAATTAAGTTGGATTTCAAAATGCAGGAGTCCACACTGAGTCGACACTGTTAACTCAAAAAGGGGAAGGTCAGGAAGGGGAGCTGGGAAGGGAAAAAGGATGAGAAGCAGGGGAAAAAATGAGAAAAGGAGAAAAAAGGGGGTACTCTTCTTTAGATGGGTAGAAGAAAGATAGCATTAGAAAATCACCATTTTATAAACAATTCAATAAGCATTCATTGGTGTGTGCTTATACCCCTTGCGCAAAACAATTCATGTGGTTCAGCCTATCGCTATGGACAGTCTCTGCTGCAGTAGGAGAGAGGTATGGTTGAAATAAAAAAGAAAGGGAGCCCAGGCCTGAAAATTCTCTGCATGGACAAAAAAACCAAACCAAACCAAAACAAAACGAAAAAAACCAGTTTAATCATACAAAGCTTAATTTGCAAGACTAACTTCACCTGGATAATGTCTTGCTTATGCCTCTGAAAATCCTAAGCAAGTCTTGAGCTGTTTGTTAAGGTTGGTAAGAGGTAATCACTGACCAGCTCCCTGTTTAAGAAAATTCTAATATTATAACCAATCGCTGTGAAGAATAGCCACTGCTTCCTGGCTATAGAAGCTGTTTATAATGTAATTCTGAGCCTCCTTCCGTGTTCTGGTTTGAGTGCTCCCAGTTTGCAAACTGTCTTTCTGATGTGTACACAATAAACTTTTACTGGTTACTGGCTTAGTGATTCCTTGGTGTCACCTCTATCATTTCTGAGCTTCTGACAGTATCTTTGTGGAGAGATTGGCCAGCCCATGCCTTGATCAAGTGATCCAACTTGGTGGTACAGATGATGGGACAAAAGAACATGGGAGATACACATCACCTCCCACTTCTACTAAAATGTTTGGTCTGAATCTGATCATAAGGGAGCAATTCGAAAAATCCAAAATGATGCAGTCTACAAGACATTTGGCCTGGACTTTTCCAATATGTGGAAGTTACGAAAGATTTTGACAAAGTGAAAGTCCTAGTAGATAAAAGGAGTTTCTAGAGAGGCACAGTGTTAAACGGAACGGGTGAATCTTGGGTAGATCCCGAGTGTGCAATTGTATGACATTTTGGGGCAATAAAGGAAATTTAAATAAAGACAGTATGTTGAATGATATGACAGAAATGGTATTAAGTTTCTTATACATGATAATAGTGAGATGTTTAGGGGCGAGGCAGGGTTGTGTGCGACTTTCCAAAGGTTGGGGGTGGGGCCTACATTGTGAGAGGACGCAAATGTGAAATGGTGGTCTTGAGTGAAGGTTATACGCTTCATAGTACTATTTTTGCAACTCTTTTAATTTTTTAAAAGATTTTATTTATTTATTTGAAGACAGAAATTACAAGTAGACAGAGAGGCAGGCGGGGGCGGGGAAGCAGGCTCCCCAGTGAACAGAGATCCCCGTGCGGGGCTGGATCCTAGGACTCTGGGATCATGACCTGAGCCAAAAGCAGAGGCTTTAACCCACTGAGCCACCCAGGCGCCCCTAGTTTTGCAACTCTTCATCGGTCCGTAAATTTTCAAATTAAAAAAACTGGGATTAAAAAAAAATTAGTGAGCTCTCCCTTTCTCCGACTGCGGAGGTTCACATAGGGAAGCAGCACCCCAAGAAGTCTCCAGTTCTGAGGCTCCCGGTGCATTCCCTAAAGTTTCTCTTGCACTGCGGAGTGGACCCGGGAGGCCGTGGGAGTCACCGAGTTCCCACAGCTCCCCGCCTGGTCAGCCGGGAGCCGGCTACTCAGTGCCCCGTCCCTCCGCGGTCAGCCAGTCGCCGGCTGTCATGGGCGTGGCCGCGGCCCGGGCTGCCAATGGGAGCCGCGGCAGAGGGCGGAGCCCCGCGGGGTGAAATGGGCGGGGCCGCTCGCGGCTCGGGAGCTTTTTCTCCAGCTGCGGTGCGGGTTGGCTACGGGCGCGCTGGAGCGCAGGTAGCGGGGCTGGAGGAAGTCGCCGCCGCTGGGTAAGTGTCTGAGCACCGCGCTGCGGTCGCGCTGACCGCTCAGTGCCTGCTCCGGGTCTCCCCTCCACCGGCCCGTCCGTCTTTCGCCGCGGCGTCCTGAACTGGTCGGCGTGGGACTCCCTGCCCGGCCGCGGGCGGTGCTGCCCCTCCGGTCGGCCTCGGCCGGGGCTGGGACTGCGGTCGGAAGGCGGCCCGGGAGAGCGCCGACGGGGCCGGGCGTGCTCAGCGTCTGCCGCTGCTACCCGGTTTGCTTGCGGAGCCCGGCTCCCTGGGGCGCGAGGTTCCGGGGCTGGGCCGCGCTCTTCCGGCAGGGGCGCCGGCGGCGGGAGCGCCGGCTGCAGGGCCTCATCACTTGGCTGCGGGGGTGACTTATGCCCCCGCGTCACAGGTCCCAACTGTGCGGCCTGGTCCCCACGGTGTGTTTCTCCTGCCTCTGCATCCTTCCCACTCGCGTTTCACTCGGAGTGTGCGGCACCGGTGCCCGAGAGCGTCTTACTCTGGGAAAGGGCACACTGGGCTTTCTTTGAATTGCTCCTGCAGGTTGGCTCACGTTTGTAGGGACGGGTGCACTTCATTTGCTTGGAAGGTTAATGTAGGTCTGGATCTTAGAGTCTTTCTAGGTGTAAATTCGTATAAAGCGTTTGCGGTGTTCATCATTGCTGCTCCTGCGCCAGAAGAGCAGAACAGTGTTGGGACTGTCCTACAGATTCTAGTTTTCGTCTTCCTCGGGTACTGAAAAAATTGAAAGGCCTGAACGGTGGTCTTGGCTTTGCCGCTGCCAAATTTTGTGATCATGGGCTCAGTTAATTCGTATGAAATGAGGTATGACTTCTAAGATTCCTTTTAAATTCCACGTTTCATAAGGCTGTAATGAGTTTATTTTCCATACTGTACCTTGAAAGAGAATGGGAAATGAAAGTCTATGAAAGGCAAACATGAGGAACAAAGATTTAAGAGGGCACAGTAGTTTAGAGACTGTGATTCCAGTTTAAGACTGCAGACTGAAAAGGAAACCTAAGTAAATCTGAAAGAACTTATTCAGAATTAATTATAAAACAGAAACTTGGAAAGCTTTCAGAAGTTCCAGAAGCAATTACTGTCGTATATTTTACCTCTTTTTGCAGCTGTGCAAATGAGGTAAGGAGAGAATAAGTACTAAGTGAGAGAGGATATAGTAACTTAGTACATATCTAAAGATTTGGAATCCTTAATTTTGTAGGCATTTCCACTCAGGAAACACTTTAAAAAAATAGGTGGAAAGTTTGTATATCCTTTGCAGGAAAATCGTACATTTATTCCGATTGTGCAGAATTTCAGCACTGCCACCCGCTAATATTTTTTTAACAGCCTTTGGAAAATAACATCTGGCTTTGTAGTACAGAGAGGAGAAAGATCATGTGTTCCTTCAGGGAGCATACTTGGTAGCTGTGTGACCAGGAAAACTCACTTTTCCTCTCTGAGGCTGTCTTTCCTCAATTGTGAAATGTGGCTAACGTTCCCGATTTCATAGGGTTGTAAGGATTAAATGAAATTATTTGTGTGGAAAATCTATAGCAATGTCTGGCATGGAAGATACTCAGCAAAGATGGCTGTGGTTATTAGCATGGTGTTTAAAACGCAGCAGAGAAGTGGTCCCAAGATTTAGTAGGGCTAAAGGGTATGGCCCTAAAGAGGAGTGCAGGGTGGGAAGTGATCACAGGCACTGGTATGCCCGACACTGGAGTTTTTCCAAAGTTGTAATCCCTTCCCTGGGTCTCAGGCTGAGATGTCATCCAGACACTAGTGACTGCTAAGGACAGAAGGCTCCCTGACTGTGCTGGACTGTCGTGCTTGGGGCTTGAGTAGATTTGGGATTTTCGCAAAGAATTGTGCTAGGAAGTTAAGTAACGTATGTAAGAAAAACTCTTCCAAAGAGTGCTCCAAAACAAAGAAATGGTTCAGTTTACTGAAAAGAGATTTCAGCTTGAGATAGCCGCAACCCTGTCTCTGCCTGCGGTGGCCAGCATACCATACTGAACATAATGTCTCCTATTCCAGCTTTAACTAGAACCTTTTCTAGTTGGATCAACAACTGATACTGTCTGATTAGCCAGAGTAGTCTTTCTTTTCTTCTTCTTCTTCTTTTTTTTTTAAGAGTCTATTTACTTATTTGTCAGAGAGATAGAACGCAAGCAGGGGGAGCAGCAGGCAGAGGGAGAAGCAAGGAGCCCAATGCGGGACTGGATCCCAGAACCCTGAGATCATGACCTTAGCCGAAGGCAGCTGCTTGACTGAGCCACCGAGGCGTCCCTAAGATATTCTTTCTTTGACACAGCA
The DNA here is from genome assembly GCF_964662115.1 of Mustela nivalis. Lineage (NCBI taxonomy): Eukaryota > Metazoa > Chordata > Mammalia > Carnivora > Mustelidae > Mustela > Mustela nivalis. The sequence goes on along the minus strand of NC_139034.1, from coordinate 33,635,141 downwards.
AACATTAACGTGGGAAGGCAGGCAGCAGGCTTAACTCCCCAGTAATCTAGTCCTAGCATTAGGAAAGCGAAAGATTTTTACCCTATTCCTAGCTAACTTTTAAAAATTGTAATTGAATAGAAAGTAAGTGCTGTCTCAGAGTTTAACCTGGGGATGCAGGAATGGACACTCACTTGGGGAAGATGAGTTTATGGTCCAGGCGCATCTGAATGGGAACAGCTGGGTGTGTGCTCCGCCCACTTGATTTAAAACCCTGGAGAGGCACTTCTACAGCAGTTTTGAGTTCTAGTTGAGTATTTGCATTTGAACCCAGAGCTTTTGGGTTTTGATCTAACCGAAAAGTTAATATCAAAACTGACAGAAGGTGGGGGGTGGGGGCGGCAGGTGGGCAGGGAGGGGCACCTGGGTGGCTTAGTTGGTAAAGCGTCTGGTTCAGGTCAGGTCATAATCCTGGCTCAGGTCGTGATCCCCGCTCAGGTCGGCTCAGGTCGTGATCGTGATCCCTGCTCAGGTCCTGGTCCTGGCCCAGCGTCTGCTCAGCTGGGAGCCGCCTTCTCCTCCTCCTCTGCCCTCTGTTCCTTCCCTCCCCCCCTACCCCAACTCGTGCTTTCTTGCTCACTCCCTTGCTCTAGCTCTCTCTCAAATAAATAAAATCTTGGGGAAAAAAAAACAAACTGATGTAAGACAAAGTCACCAAAAGTAGCCATTAAAACTAAGCTAGTAAAACAAATAAGTAGTGGCAGGAAACCAGAAGGTTAATTGCTGAGATGGCATGAGGCCATATGGCATTAGAGTCTTTAAAAAAAATGTTTGTTTTGCTTCTAAATTTGAGATTAGTTATGATTCCATTTCCTTTAAAGTTTTGCTGACAGTTTGCAGGAAACTTTCTGAACATACATGTGTGTAGAAAAAGAGTCACTACTAAATAAGATGAGTAAGGGGCGCCTGTGGGGCTCAGTCGTTAAGCGTCTGCCTTCCACTCAGGTCATGATCCCAGGGTCCTTGGATCAAGTCCCACATTGAGCTCCCTGCTCAGCAGGAAGCCTACTTCTCCCTCGCCCACTCCCTCTGCTTGTGTTCCCTCTGTTCTGTCTCTCTGTCAAATAAGTAAATTAAAATAAATAAATAAATAAATAAATGAATGAGTAAGGAGAAGGATAAGCTTTAACATCATCACTGAGAATTAACTACGTAAAGTGGGCATCTAAGTGGTAAGTGTTCCAAGGTGCGAATTGGGCACCACGGATATAACTCTCTGATTTTCAGTAACAGCACAGATGCTTTGGATGTCCCCGACGTCCTCATTCCTTAGGTGGGGCCCTAGGGTCTGAACTTTTCAGAAGCTTGGTCGTCAGCTTAGGAACTCCTAATAAGGAGTTTTGTGTGCCACACAGATGCTTACCGGGTACATAGTATCACAGACCGGAAGGGGCTGTTGGGGGGGGGGGGAGTGGGGATCAGCTGGGTAATGGTTTTCTTTTCTGGGGATGAGATTTTGGAACTAGAGAGCCCCAGGCGCTCACCACCACCACCAGCATCCTGAATGTGTAATGTGCCTCTGAATTGTTTACCAAATGGCTTATTTTATTAGTATGAGAATTTCACCACCGTGAACAACTCCCAAAATTTATTTGAATACTCTCTTTGTATACTGTGTATTGGAAAAAAAAAAACAACTATTGCTGTTTAGGTTGACTGCCTACCTTCTGAATATTATAGTCTCTCTTAAGACTTTTAAATTAAGTACATTTTTGTTTTTTATAAGATGCTGCTTATCAGTACTACCTTTTTGAGGGTGCTTAGCATTTTTTTCTCCTTAATTAAAACATCATCGCTCCTTTATGGTTGCATACAGCCTCAAGTTGTAGCAGAAGGAACACTGTATTTGGAATCAGAAGCCTTGGGTTGGAGGCCCAATTCTTACACCGTCAGCTGTGTGCCCTTGGGCAAGGCACCTTGCTTGAGACTCTGTTTCCTAGTCTGTTTTTCTGTTCTCCCATCCCAAACTTGTTGGGGGATCCAGTGATATTGTTTGTATCAGACACTTTTATAATGGCAAATTATAGTGCTTCCGCGTGTCACTGTTACATAGTTACTGCTTTGTTTTTTTTAATTTGAATTCAGCAGAATCCTAGAATGGATTAAGAGTGGTACTAGTGGAATTTAATGAGTTATTAAATTTATTATTAACGTGTTCTGACAGTGTATATAGCTCATAGTATTAATCATTATATTATTAATATCATTAGGTTAAGAATTAGTTATGTACAGATATTATTAAATGTTTGTAAGGATGATAGGGAGTTGAGATGAGTTTTTGGGGGCAGGACTTGTTCTTGGTCCTGAAACATAAAGCAAATGATGATTTTTCAGGTTCCATGCTTATAGAGCCCTTTATCTTACTTTTTTCTTTTTTCTTTTTTTTTTTTAAAGATTTTACTTACTTAACAGAGAGAGAGACTGCAGGAGAGGAAACACAAGCAGGGGGAGTAGGAGTGGGAGAAGCAGGCTTCCCTTCTGACAATCAGAGAGCTGGATGTGGGACTTGATCCCAGAACCCTGGGATCATACATGACCTGAGCCCAAGGCAGATGCTTAAAGACTGAGCCACCCAGGCGCCCCTATCTTACTCACTTGTAACCAGTCTGAATTCGGTTAATGTCTGTAAATGTAGATGTATTTAGAGTCTCCTTTGGGTTCCTTGTGCTTTTTCTTAGTTTAAGCAAGCCCCTGGGCCTTGTTGCAAACTGCCATTTTTGGCAATAATGACTTGTGGCAGGCCTTTCTTGAGAAATGTAGTCTTAGGAAACTTGTAAAACCAGTAAAAACCCTGGGCATATCGCTCACCAGTAATGATTATAATAAATTAGGAATTTTATTTCAAATCACAATAATTATGGCTGATGGTACACATGCAAATATGTGTTAATTTGCATGTTTTCTCCTGTTATTGGCAGAGGCCAGATTTACCAACTGAAAGTGCATAAAACTGCAGAATGTGTAATAAATGTGTGGGACCGGGCATTGCAGGTGTGTAACTACGTGTCACAGCGTGTGAGCACCTTTTAAGTGAAAGGCAGATGGAAGGTGACAATTGTTGACTGTATTTTTTGTGCTAGTTTGAAGGTGTATATTTATTCCCCACTATGGGAGTACAAACTAGGCATTTTACTTAGCGTAGTCAATAAAAGCGTGGGCCCCACCTCTAACTGGTTGTGTTCGCTGCTTGGAAGGTGATGACGTTGTTGAGGAAAAACCCTAGAGGTTAGTAGGAACTTCCCTAGGAAGGATGACGGGTGACTCTGACCCTAGAGTCCACCCCTTTCCTTCAAACCAAGACACCTCCCAGCTCTTAACGTGAGGTGGATAAGAAAAGAAAACTAACATTTATGGAGTGTGAACTAGAAGTACACTGTGGTACTTTGGAGTAATTGTCATTTTATCTTGGGACACTGGGTTGCAACATTTTCTTTGCTCTAGTGGACAAAGACAGTGGTGACAAATGGCGCATAGTTGTTGAGTGAAAATGAGTGGATTTTAGATAAAATGGACTACCCAGAAAATAGCCTCCCCTGTGTTCCACTAAATACATTCACTATATCATGGGAACAGCATATTGCGTTACTTAAGGGCTGAATGCGATTTCAGGCAACTGATAAAATGAGATTTGTAGGTAGCTGAGCTTTGCTTTCTGAAGGTGAGGCTCCCCTGAGCTACTGGGGTGGGGGTGAGGGGCGTGGTTCACATACAGCATCTGATGGCAGTCTCCAGATGGAACACAGGGTTTTTTTGTTTTTTTTTTTTTTAAGATTTTATTTATTCATTTGACAGAGAGAGATCACAGTAGGAGAGAGGAAGGGAAGAGATCACAGAGAGAGGAAGGGAAGCAGGCCCCCCGCTGAGCAGAGAGCCCGATGTGGGACTCGATCCCAGGACCCTGAGATCATGACCTGAGCCGAAGGCAGCGGCTTAACCCGCTGAGCCACCCAGGCGCCCTGGAACACAGGTTTTAAAGAAGAAACTGCTTGTGCATGGAGTTATGACTTCGACATGCCTTCCTTTTGTGTCCAGGGAAGACCCTGTCGGAGGCTATGTTTCTCTGATCCAGGAGAAGGGACGGTGGTGAAGATGTCTGCCCTCAACTGGAAGCCCTTTGTGTACGGAGGGCTGGCCTCCATTACAGCGGAATGCGGTAAGGAACCCCCTGGGGTGGGGGGCACTCAGGTCCCTTGCTTGCTCCTCTTTGTGGTGTTTGATGTGACCGTAGTTCCAGCACAGCATGTGAGAATAGAAAACATTAATCTCCGATTTCAAAATTGTCTTCTTTTGGTATGTTTTTCCGACACATGGTCATCTGGCTGCCAGGAGTTTAAGAGTTCAGAGTTCAGTGTGGAGAAAGTAGAACTTGTTAATCAAACAGCAGGTCTTATCAGTCATTTGTAGATTACGTCTGTCTGGGTGTGCCTTGTCCTTCCCCGCTGTGCCCCCGTGAGCGCCTGGGGCTAGTAACCTTGCGGAGCCCCTGGTCTTCCCCGAGCCCATTAGCCACACTGTGTCTGGGACTTCCTTCTCTGCTGAGCTCCACGTCGCATTCTGGTTAGCACTGTCTGTGTCCTGGCATAATTCACTCACATATTGTGAGCCGCTCCCGAGTGCCAGGTGCTGGGCTGGACACGCGGTTGGCTCCCAAGGCTCGGTCGCTGCCGTCCTGGGACAGGGGCTGCCCCTGAAGGGTCTGTGAGGACCAGGGCTGGGGGGTGAAGGTGTTTGAACCACCCACCCACTTCGCTGCCTGTGTGGGTCGGCTCTCCCATGGCCTCGGTGGGTCACCTTTGCTGAGAATGAGTGTTACATGTTTCTGTGAACTCTCCGTGAGGCACTGGGTTAAACTTTTTTTTTTTTTTTAAGATTTTATTTATTTATTTGACAAACGGAGATCACAAGTAGGCAGAGAGGCAGGCAGAGAGAGAGGGGGAAGCAGGCTCCCTGCTGACCAGAGAGCTCGATGAAGGGCTCAGGCCCAGGACCCTGAGATCATGAAGGCAGAGGCTTTACCCACTGAGCCACCCAGGCGCCTCTGGGTTAAACATTTTTACCTGCATGAAACAGATTGGCTTTTACACTACAGAATACAAAGTGAGATGTTCCTTTCTAAAGGAACGTCTCTCTCTTCATTCATATTGAACCCGATTTTAGCTTTCGGAGATGCAAAAAAATAATAACATTTTAAAATTTCCTGCTTGTGTAAATCATTCCGCGTAGCTACCTTTCACAGCAGTAGTGCAGCTTTCTCAAATCCCATGTCGAATAATATGGGAAACTACATAAAAAAAGGAAGGTATGTTTATGAATCTTCGGGGTCTTTTTAATCTTTTGGTTCCTAGTTTTTTTCCCAAATAGAGAAAAGATTGCAAAAGTATTTGCTATTTCTTAATTCTGTTTCTTTATTTATGTTATAGTCGAAATGTTTCCTCAGTAATAGGTCATCATGTTTCCTTTATTTAGTGGAATTTCTTTTTATTGAGTGAAATATTTTTTTTTTTTTTTAATTTTAAGGTACTTTTCCAATTGACTTAACCAAGACCCGGCTCCAGATTCAAGGCCAGACAAATGATGCAAACTTCAAAGAAATCAGGTATCGAGGAATGTTGCACGCGTTAGTGCGGATAGGCAAAGAAGAAGGGCTGAAAGCTCTGTACTCAGGGTAAGTAGACTTCTGTACGTTTATATTTGATTATTGATCTTCCAAATGAAATAGACTGAAAAGACTGAGAAAAAGTAGAAATTTGAGGTATATTTGAAAAGAGTAGTTTGGGAGATTTTTCATGTTTCATTTCAATTTTATTTTCTGTGTATCTCTTAAGTAGTGAACGTTGTGGTGAAAGTATGTTTTTATTATTTTCAAATACAGATACTAATGCAAAAATTAAGTTTCAAAAAAATTTCATAATTCAGTGTTTCATTCTGAGAAAAGCCCTTCCCCTTGGCTATTCTGAATTACCAAGGTTTTTGCTCTAAGGAAAATGATGGCGTGTTCTCTGTGGGTAAGGGTTGTGAACAACGTTTCTTTAGTTCAACATTTAGGGAACAGTGTGCTGAAGGCAGGGGATAGGAAAGTAAGTAAGACAGGTGCCTCTGTCAGCCCGAGTTCTGGAGAAAACAGAATTCACTTGGGTGGTTTCAGTGAGGAGACTTTAATGGAGGGGTTACTTGAGGGTTAAGGGAACAAAAAGGAAGAATATTGAGGTACCTAGAAATGATCAAAGTGAGAAGTTGTTACCAACCCTAGGACCAAAAGGACAAGCACAGGAATGGTGTTAGCAGAGCCTGTTAGGACGAGAGCCTTGAAGGAGCAAACAGTAGTTGTGGGGGGATGATGCTTCCGTAGCGCCCAGGGAGAGGAGAATCCCTCTTCTTCCTGCTCCCTCCATCCCACTGTCGGCTGGTGGAATCCACCTGGAAGTCAGTCGGGGGAGCTGAATGACTCATCCGTGAGCACCTCCCTCTCAGGGTGCAGAGCATCACCGAGAAGGCTGAGACTGGATCTGGGAGCACAGAAGGAGATCAGCAGCAATACACAGTCGCGAAGGAGCTGTTGCTTAGTTGGGGCTGCAGATGTGTGAAGAGGGGGTATGATGGATTCGCATAATGAGTGCTAGGGTCTGGTAGAGGCAGGCCATCAAGCCCAGACTATGAGGACAGGGGAGGGTGTGTTTCGGGAAGGCTGCTTGATCCAGGTAGTGCCCAGTGTGAGCTTGAAGGATCAAGAAGAGTGAGTTAACCAGGTGTAGTTAGAAGGGAATTGTGTTTCTACAGAGCCGGTAGAATGTGCAGGAAAGCTCGGTACATTCTAGGAACTGCAAGTAAGGTGGTGTGGGTATGGTGTGGGAGGCAGTGAGCAGGAAGAGCTGGAGCCATAGTAAAGGGTCAGGGCGTGGACAGCCTCCGGATGGGCTAGGCATCCTGATTTCATCTGGTCCATCAGAGGGCCCAAATCCCTTCCCTGGTCCGGGAAATAGAGAGGAGAGCTGATCAGTTGAAGTGGAAGAACATTGAGTCCACTGTGGAATTCTGGATCTGGAGACAGTCTGGGTGTAGGATGTGCACTGAGAAATCTGCAAAGTGGTTGGAAATGCATGGTTGGATCAGTGTTGGAAGCAGGAATTAGGCGTCCTGAGTCTGTATGGTGCTGGAAACGTGGGAGTGGATGAGATCGTCTGGGGAGTGTGTGGAGCGGGGAGAGAAGAAAGCACAGGATGGAATTCTGGGGATCCCCCAGAGGACAGAAGTAGGAGGCAGAGGAGAAAAGGAAACAAACGAGAAGGGGATGTTGTGGAGTTCAGGGAGGAGACAGGGGCCGGAGGGCAGGGTGGACAGTAGCAGATACCACAGAGAGGTCATGTAAGGTACTGAGTGGAACACCTGATGAATTTAGTGACAGAGATGTCAACTGGTCACCTGGGTGAGGGCAGTTTTGATGGAGAAGGAAGGGGGACTGCATTTTGAGGAGGAGCTGGGAAATTCAGGAACAGCTGGGTGGACAACTGCCCCCGGGTGGTTCTGGGCTCCAGAAGGCTAAGAGAGGGAAAGGACTAGAACAGGGCCTCCAACGAGGTGGGAGAGGTGCTCCAGAGAAGTAGTGAAGAATGCTGGCTGCTTGCAGAGGGCGGGTTTCACCAGGAGTTTGGTCCCATTTCCCTTGAACACCGGTGAGCAAACAGAACTCCACGGTCACTTACCTTTTCTGGAAGGATGACTACAAGGGGTTGAGCTTTCACTTAATAAACTAATAATTTGCATAAATTTAACTGAACACAACTATATTTTTTGTTGGATTTTGAATTGTGAGAAACCTGGTTTAGCATAGTTTGATTGTAGAAGGCAAACACATGGTTGCATCTGTGTGTGTATATGCGTGTGTGCGTGTGCGTGTGTGTGTGTGTGCGTGTGTCTTCTAGAGGATTTAAAGTGATTTTTAGGATCTTTGTCCTTTTGTATGTTGGTGTGACAGGATCGCCCCTGCGATGTTACGCCAGGCTTCCTATGGCACTATCAAGATAGGCACTTACCAGAGCTTGAAGCGACTGTTTGTGGAACACCAAGAAGGTGAGTGGGGAGTCTTTTTTCCACTTGTGGATAGGAGCTGGGTGGGTTGTGTGTCTCTAGTCAAGGTGAGATCAGATTTTCTTGAGCCTAATTGTGACTTTACTACTGCTGAGGAGAAAACTGGATGGAAAGTCTGAATGTATAGTGCTTAAAGCCAGTCTGTTCTTACCTGAACTTAGGGGAGTGATGGTGATGGTTAAAGAAGGGGCAGTCTCAACAAATTTTTAGTTGTCCCCATCTCCAAAACACCCAGACTGGAGGGTATGTTGTTGTAGTTAAAAATTTCCAAAATCAGGAATTATGGCCTATTTTTCAGGAAAGCAGTGAATACCCTCCTTAGTATCATGAACTGAATTCTAATACTCTATTGCTTGTTGACTCTGTGACTTTGCTTTAATCCATACAACTTTTTCTGTTTTTTTTTTTTTACAACTTTATCTTCTGGGTATCTTCTAGGAGTGTTTTTTGCTTGTTTGTTTGTTTTTGTTTTTTAAGATTTATTTATTTATTGGAGAGAGAGAGTGTGTGTGCTCACATGCCCTAGTGGGGGAAGGGGCAGAGGGACAGGGAGAATCTCAAGCAGACTTTGCTCAGCTGAGCATGGAGTCTGACTTGGGGTTCGATCCAGGACCTTTAGATCATAACCTGAGCGGAAATCAAGAGTTGCATGCTTAACCAGCTGAACCACCTAGGGGCTCCAGGAGTGTATCTTTTTTATTCTCCTATGAGATGTACCTCATCTTAATTACTAGAGTGGTCTGCATTTAACACAAGAGTGTATTGGTATATGGTTGTCTACTTTGCATGAGAATTCACATTCCTTTTTTGGTATCAAGTCATTTTGCTAGGCAAAATCCCATTAAGCCAGCAAAATTCCTAATATTTTAATTAATTAATTAATTTATTTATTAGATTTTATTTATTTATTTGACAGAGATCACAAGTAGACAGAGAGGCAGGCAGAGAGAGAGAGGGAAGCAGGCTCCCTGCCTAGCAGAGAGCCCGACGCGGGACTCGATCCCAGGACCCTGAGATCGTGACCTGAGCTGAAGGCAGTGGCCTTAACCCGCTGAGCCACCCAGGTGCCCCCAAATTCCTAATATTTTAAAAATTGCTTGATTCAGGGGCTACTGGCTGGCTCAGTCACTGGAACATGTGACTCTTGATCTTAGGGTCATAAGTTCAAGACCCACACTGGGTATAGAGATTCTTTAAAAAAAATTAAAAATCTTTAAAAAAATTGCTTTATTTGTAAAGCAGAGATTTTACTATTCTCTGAAGATGTACAAGCAGTATGTAAACGAGTTACACCTATATTTGAGCGATTGATACAAAGAGCTTTGTGTATATGAAAAGCTGAATAATATGTGTTTGTTTATAGATGAAACTCTACTGATAAATGTGGTGTGTGGAATTCTCTCTGGAGTCATATCCTCAACCATCGCTAATCCAACTGATGTTTTGAAAGTAAGCAGTGCGATCCATTATCTCTCCTTTTTTTTTTTTAAGATTTTATTTATTTATTTGACAGAGATCACAAGTAGGCAGAGAGGCAGGCAGAGAGAGAGGAGAAAGCAGCTCCCTCCTGAGCAGAGAGCTTGATGCTGAACTCGGTCCCAGGACCCTGGGATCATAACCTGAGCTGAAGACGGAGGCTTTAACCCACTGAGCCACCCAGGCGCCCCACAATCCATATCTTTCAGGCATACTCCACGTTTTCTTATTGACAACAACATTCAGATAATGAAAAGCTGTGAATATAACATAATGTATATGTGAACTTGTTTATAATTTAAATGTCATGAAGACTGTAACTTCGAAACCTCCACTAGGTGGATTTCCCACTGATCTGGAAGGAACTCAAAAGTAGAGCTCATGGAGACAAGGTTTTTGGTGATTAAGCAGAAAAAGAATTTGGGCTTGGATACATTTGAATTTCATTTTTCACTGAAAATCTTCCAGGTTTTATTGGTTCATTTAAAATGGATGGGCTGCAGGTTCTACACAAGTTGGCTCACTGATGACCATTTCTGAATGCGTGATGTTATCCGTTAACTTGATTTCAGGAAATACAAATGGAAGTATTTCCTTACTGCAGTTAGACATTACGTATTGGATGACCTTGTTGCCAACACCAGGGTACAGCCTCCTTAAATTCTTTCTGGAATAAGACAAAGAAATAAATTAATTAAACAAAATAGAAATTAGTCAGAACTTCCTTTTTCTTTTCTTTCCTTTTTTTTTTTTTTTTTAAGATTTTTATTAGAGAGAAAGAGAGCATGAGCAGTGGGGAGAGGGAAAGGAAGGCTCCCTGCTGCAGAGAGCCCGATGCAGGGCTTAATCCCAGGACCCTGGGATCATGACCTGAGCCGAAGGCCGATGCTGAACCTGAGCCACCTAGGTGCCCCAGGATTTATTTTGTCAAGGCTCTCAGGATGTTTGTCTTTGTCCCTCTCTCTCCTTTTTTGTTCCTATTAGCTAACCAGCATTCGCTGCTTCTGCCTTCTATTAGTTGACATACTACGTGTTTAGGATCCAAAAGCAAATAAGATAAGGACCCTGCCCTCAGAGCCTTCATTCTAATTAGAGATTCTGATAGACATCAGAGTTTTGTGCAATAGTGTGTAGAGTACAGCATGTGTGAAGGTGCTTTTGCTGAGATTTTGTTGGGAAAGAATGGAGAGAAATATCCATACGTCCCTTAATCTCTCAGACATACATACGGGTTTGTAGAAAGGCAGTTCCTGTATTTTGGTTTATTTTCCCATGTTAGCATGGTAGTAACACTTTCCTTTAGAAGTTAGAGATAATTGCTCCCTAAACAAAAGTAAGGAACAAATTTTTAGTGGGAAATCCCTTTTAATTTTAAAGAAATTTGGAGAGCTACATCAAACATTATGTTTATGTTGGAATCTTGGTCATAAAAATTCTGTGGCTGTTGTCAAGGTTATTTGTACATTCAGGTGTAACTGAGTGTGATGGGCATTGTGTGGTCATCTCGTGCTCAGCTCGCTTGCATACCTTTTGGTTCAGCTGGTTGGAAAGAGTAGAGGCTTGAAGTAACTAATTTAAGGAATATCCTTGCCCATGCTTTGTACTGCCACGTATGCTGGATACTCTTACCAGTTACATGAAATCTTAGCATACCATCACATTCTCTTTCCTGTTCAGTAACTTAGAAGAAAATAATCTAATTTTTTTTTTCCCTTTTCAAAAGACTACTTTAAAAAATCCATTTTTGGGGACACTTAATGAGCTCTGGACTCCACTGGATGCATTTTGTTGATTCCAGAGTGTCTCAGAACCAATCCTTATGAATGTTAAATCCTCATAAATAGAAATCCTTATAAATCCTACCGGGGCATTTTAAACTAGCATTACGGTCCTATGTATACTGCAGTTCTTTTAATGGTTAGTAAACAACAGATTGAATGGTTTTGAGAAGTCTACATTTGGAGAGAAATGTGCTTTCCTTCTCATGCTCGTCTTTAAAATAACCTCCAGATTCGGATGCAGGCACAGAGCAGCACGATTCAAGGAGGGATGATAGGCAACTTCGTTAACATTTACCAGCAAGAGGGAGCAAGGGGCCTGTGGAAGGTACGTCCGCAAAACAGAGCCAACTTCCTGACTTCGTTCTTCCCTGTTTTCCTTCTTTGAATTTATTTTTCCTATTTCCATCATCTTTAATCCGAATGGCAAAATGGCATATAGGAAGAAGAGTGACGTCTGCCACTCAAAATTGCTTTCTTCCTTAATTTTATTGTCTGTAGAATGGAAATTACAAGGAATATGTCATAGTTTCAAAGTACCTTTTGAATAATTCATGGATAAGAAATTCTGTGAAGATGGAGCATTTTTTTGTTTGTTTAAAAAAAATTCTTATAGAGTAGGGTTTTCTAGGTCATAGTTATGGTGGATTTTTTGATCTGTGTAATTTCTTGGTCCTGAAGTGAAGACCGTGAATAGGCAAGTGCTGGTATGGGCTACTGCTCCCTGGTATTCCAGTGACCCGTCCGTTCACAGAGTAGACCCTAAAGGTCATCCAGTAGGGTCCTCTGTATGTACTTGGAAACCGGAGCCTCTGTGAGGCGACTTGGCCTGGCCAAGTTCTGGCCAAAGTCGTACAGTTAGTGCCAGAATCAGAACCGGGCGTGGGACTTCTTAATCGTCTGGACTTTTCTACTCTGTCACTGTGTAGTTTTTTCCCAAGGCTGGTTCCACGGAGAGCTGTCTAAAACTTGGTTGTTCTTATTTTTATGCAGGGCGTGTCCCTTACGGCCCAGAGGGCTGCCATCGTTGTTGGTGTGGAGCTGCCCGTCTATGACCTCACCAAGAAGCATCTGATTCTCTCGGGCCTCATGGGAGACACTGTGTATACCCACTTCCTGTATGTTTAGGGATTTTTTTTTTTTTTAAGATTTTGTTTATTTATTTGACAGAGATCACAAGTAGGCAGAAAAGCAGGCAGAGAGAGAGGAGGAAGCAGGTTCCCGGCTGAGCAGAGAGCCCGATGCGGGGCTCGATCCCAGGACCCTGAGATCATGACCTGAGCTGAAGGCAGAGGCTTTAACCCACTGAGCCACCCAGGCCCCCTAGAGATTTTTTTTTTAATGATATTTTAGGGATGCATTAATTCAGGGTGGCAGTTTGCTATAAATGTATAGAAATTTTAAAGAAGGTTTATGAATATATCCTCATATTTGAAAAGTTACAATTCAAAAGTAAACCAAGAAAAAGTGAAAGTTCTTATTATCTGTTTACATAGGTAACCACGGTCAACAGCTTGGTTTTTGGGCACATGCAGATATGTCTATAAATGTATATCATGTGTACTTATTACACAAGCAAGATCATGCTCAGCATTCTCTTTTTATTTTTATTATTTTAATTTTTTAGTTTTATTGAGCTATAACTGACAAATCTGTGAGCTATTAAAAGCATATGACGTAATGATTGATAGCATACACAATGTGAAAGACTCTGCCCCCAGAGTTCATTGACGTTACCTCACATGTTTATCCATGTATGTGTGTGTGTGTGTGTGTGTGTGTGAAAACATTTAACTTTTACTCTCCTGGCAAATTTCAGTTATATGACAGTGTTCTCAGCTATGGTTACCCTATTACATATTAGATCCTCAGCCCTTGTTCATTTTAGAGCTGAAGATTATGGCTCTTCACCGGCCTCTCCCTATTTCCTCCATCCCTCAGCCCTTGCAACACTTTTCTACTCTGTTTCTAGGGTTCTATATTTTTTGTTCGTAGATTCCACATATAAGTGGTACCATGCAGTATTTGTTGGTTGCTTCCTTTTTTAAATTTAATAATATGCTCCAATTATCTTTCCATATACATACAGACAGACTTCATGAATTTACAATAGCTGCAGGTTAGTATGGATGTATCATGGTTTCATCCACTGAGGGCTGATTTTTGCCCCTCGAAGGATCTTCGGCAATTTCTGGAGACTGTTCAGATGGATAGGATGTTGGCATGTGCTTCGTGGAGGCCAGGGAGCTGGTCAACAGCTTACAGTGCACAGGACAGCCCCCCACGACACAGACTTGCCTGATCCCCAAAATGTTAGAAGTGTGAAAGTTGAGACACACTGCCCTGAGTTGATGGATACCAAGTGTGGTCTTAGTCTTGTGAGATGGAAAGTTTCGTAGACCCGGAGACCCCTCGAGGGGTGGGGTGGGGAGGCATTACAATGAGGACTTTTTCTCTGCTCTCCCAGAACAGTATGGTTATGATAGGGCTAAAATTACTTTGATGCCTGCTTATAGCAAACAGATGCGATAAATCATCATTGGAGGACATTCCTTCATGTTTCTATGATTCTTTGACATTCTGGAACCTCAAAGGTGTTCTTAGTTGGGGCCAGAATTTAGAAGCCACTATAGTCAGTGCCATATTTAAGAAGTTGATGCAGCACTCTAGTGATGGGCCTCCTCCTGGGGACCTTGCCTTCTGTTACATGTCACTTTGGCGATGTTGGGGAGGAGGCTGTTTCCTGCCTCTGCTAGTGATGGTTGTGGCTCAGTGGTGGTGAACTGTTCATTTTTCCATTGGTATCTTTTTTCACAGCTCAAGTTTCACCTGTGGTCTGGCTGGGGCCCTGGCCTCCAACCCCGTGGATGTTGTGAGAACACGTATGATGAATCAGAGAGTCCTACGGGATGGCACATGCTCTGGCTACACAGGTACCCTGGACTGCTTATTACAGGTGAGAGTGGATGTGCCCCTGGGCAGGGTCATGTGGTCCTTGCATGGCTTATTAGCTTCCTTGCTCCCCTCTGAAGAGTTTTCTTATCACCATGAAAAAAACAAGGGTTAGATAAGCAAGACAAACCTGTGGGTTGGACACTTGTGACTGTCTGACTTTGGCGGAGGTTCAGACTCTACCTCAGTTTCCTCATAAGTGAAATGGGACAATAATAGCACGTGTGTCATAGGGTTCTTGTAAAAATCATTGATATGATGCCTACAAAACAGGATAGTGCCTGGATTTATGCGTAGTAAGCCTTGTTAGTATAATAATAATAAGGGACTCTTATGAAATAAGCTAATATATTTTACTTACTCTTCACTATTCTAGTGGTTTGTTTCGGTCATTGGAACTGCCCCCCAAATGTGTGTGTGTGTGTGTGTGAATATAGACCTGCATATTCACACACATATTTATATATATCTGTTTAACTGAAGAAGGGACTAAATTTTCAGGGTGTTATAACTAACATGAATGATGCTCCAAAACCTTGAGAAGGTGCCCAGTTTAGGCCACACTGGGGCTAATTTTATAAATACAAAATCTTGATGAATCTTTAGAAATGAAAGTTCATTTCCTTTATACCGCTGCTCTGCTGTAAAGGGAGAGAAAATAGTCAGATTTTCTGCCATCATAGTAGAACTGTGTGTCCTTCCAAAGTGTACCTCCCTCCTCTCGAGTGCTGCTGGAATGAATATCCCGCATTCAGACATCTCTCAAAAGAACACGTCGCTCTTACTGTACTTTTCAGTGTGAACAGTGAGGGCTCCTGTTCACGAGGGGATGCAGGTTCGCAGCTGTCTCCCGACTAGATTGCCAACAGCCCAGCATCTGGGTCTGCTTTGCTGTTCCTTTTCTCTGGCGTGATGCGGGCACAGCCTAGGCTTCAAGTGCTGCTGTAGCAGAGCAGAGAGGCGTGTCTTTATCCACCTAGAGACGTGAAGTAGATGCTCTGAATTAGGTCTTTACCGCCATCGCTTCACTTCTTTCCCACCTGCTCGTGAGTCCACGTGGCCAAGAGGCAGGCGACTCCAGCTGGGCCTCAGTCTCCCTTCTCCCTCCTCCAGCTGCTTTCTGCCTGCTGGGGTGTGGGCGCGTTTGACACGTCTTCCTCAACGCAGAAGCCTTTAAAGAACAAAAAGGGGCAGGGGGCAATGAGGTTTTAAACAGTCTTTTCAAACAGGATTTTATTTTTAAGAAACACAGATAATTTGGTCTGGCTCCTAATGAATTATTAACACATTTGACCTAATTGGAAAGTTCAAGTTAACTTGTTTTTCTCCCCGCTCCTTGTAACAGACATGGAAGAATGAAGGGTTTTTTGCTCTGTATAAAGGATTTTGGCCAAATTGGTTGAGACTTGGTCCTTGGAATATCATTGTATCCTTTTCTGCCCCAGTACATCTTAAGAAAGATGGAGCTCGAAGAAGATTGTATAAACTGTCATGTTATTCATGATAATTTAGAAGTGGCTTCTTTTGAATTCCTCTGATTCTGAGAGATAATAACTCAGTTTTTATCTCAGCAGGTATAAAATCTCTGGGCTGGACTATATGAATCTTGATTTAGTGCTGGTATTATTGAAAGGGAATGACATCAATACAGATTTCTATTGAGACTCTGTTTTAGAAGCTGAGAATACTTAAGAGTACAAGGAGAAACAGGGATTGATTTGATATCCCAAGCCACCCTGGGGAAGGATGTGGTTTGACAGCGGTGTTCTAGAAAGCTTATTTTAGAGAATGCCTGAGGATAAACGGGAATTAGCTCCTGAGTTATTGGGCCGATTAGCACTGTTTCCTGTATGCCAAGTGGGAGGCAGGTTCATCAGACAGGGAAGGGCAGAATTACAAAGAAGGGAATGTGGTTTTCACCATCTCCTTTCTCTTTATCTGTGCCTCCCCCTGCTGAAGGCCTGCCTCACCGTGACCCTTGAGGAGAGCTTCCCAGGACTTGCTGTCTCTGTTCCACACAGAATTTACTGTCCTGGAAAGTCTGCCCACCTCAGTGGTCACCAGAGCTAGCCAGGGGGGATGTCATCTACAAAGGGGCTCTGGGAGCTGGTGCTAAGGGATTTGGATATCTCTGCTGTGGTGGTTCTGTTTTAGGCTGACCTTGGGGAGGCCGGTGGGAAGTTCTTATGGGATGGATAAGGATGGAGTCCCTCGTGTTCAGTTCTGCCCATGGCACATGGTCTGCCCAGACGTATCTGTTAAAGGTGCTGTCTGTGACCCTGTTTTTAGAGGTCTGGGTTGTTAAGATGGCGTCTTCTCTGTGAGCCTTAACCGGTAACCGCAGTTCTTTGTGACCTATGAGCAGTTGAAGAAATTGGACTTGTGACAAGTCAAGGCTGCATGAGACAGCGCTCTGAAAACACTCCCTTTTGAACCAATAAAGCTTCCTGCGTGTCACGCTGCTTCTCACTGCTTGGTTCACCACAGATTCTGAAGGGGTTAGTTCAGATTGCTGTGAGTTGGCAGTGGACGCCGTGCATTGACTGTTTCATGCTAGAAACTAACATCCAAACACGAGTCCTTACCATGCAAGTGCCCTTCGACATCAAAGACCGCATGTGGAACATACGTTTCTTGCTAAAGAGAACTTGCGAGAAGATCAGGAACTCGGTGTCGTTTTCTTCAGGGGAAAGCTGAGAATGCCAGGCTGCTCTAGAGAAGCTCATTGGAACCATGGAATAGAGCCTCCAAGAGGGTGTTGTTATTCCTGAACTGGGGACTGTCCCTTCTCGTCAGCTGAAGAACCTTCACACATGGAGACCTGGCCCTTTCAACTCCAGGTGGAAACAGTACAGGAAACAGAGCCCTGGAACATTGCCCTGCTTTATAATTTCTTATTTTGGCAGGATCCTTCACTTAAAATAAGTGATTTTCGGCCTTTGAAGGCTTGACCTTTGTGAGGAATTGTTAGGAAGTATTAATCTCTAAATCCATGACGGTGGGATGTGTTGGCTTTTGAACATGGCAGGGTCCATGTTGATGGAAGATCTTTGAGGCAGCTGGGGTTCAGTCTTAGGTAATGCTAGCAGTTTGCTCTGATTTTTAGCAAAGTTTATTATTTCTGTAAAATGGGGACGATAACCTGTATTGATATGGAGGGTCAAATGAAGACAAGAATAGCGGTCGGCGATGGACCTCAGCCCTGCTGTCGTCCCGCCAGAATCCCAGCATCAACAGGCTGGTGTAAAGAAGAGAGAGTGGTTTCATGATGGGACTCTCACTGGAATCCCTAGCAAAGCCCCTCGCCAAGGCCTTGTGAAAAAAGAGAACACGGTCTAAGTTTTATTATGTTTTCCGTAGCAAGATGTTGTGAGGGAATCAGAGTTGATTTTTCCGGATTTCTCAGTTTTTACTTTAGTTCAGGTTATCTATTAAGGTATGTCCTGTTATATTAAGGAAGTTATATTAAGGAAGTCCTCAGACTTCCTGTTCAGTTTGGTTGGAAAACACTTGCTTGAAAATTTAGAAACTATCTCCTCAGTGCTGCACCTGTTTTCCGGTTTCTGAAAAAAATATATAGCATCTTCCTTTCTTTCCCCAAGACAACAAAAATTGTTCTCCCTCTTCTTTCTCACCTTCGTCTTGTTCTTTTCAAACTACAAAGTGACTCTGAGAACCCGAAGAACTTTACACTTCTCGAAGACAGCCCAGGGAAGGGGACATATTTACTTGGGTACCTTCAGTTCTTCCATTCGAGAACATGCCACACTGACGTGGGGGGCTCTGGGATGGACCCTCCTACTAAAGTATTTGCGGGGCAGGTTCTCAGTTTGTTCCCGCCCTGGATCACCACCTTCCTTGTACCCAGCATTGAAGGGGTGTAGGTTTCTCTTCCGGATGGGGCCTTTTCCCTGCCAATCACTTTCACGTGGCCTTCTCTATGAACATTTACTTTGAAAAAGATTTCGTGAGGTAGAAAGGTTATTTCCAAACTCGAGACAAAGTCATTAAGAAGAGAAGTGGTGGAGTGGCGTGTAGGTGTTTGGTTAAAGACTGAGTTGAAAGTCCAGATCCCCTCGCCCACTCTAGACGTGACTGCAGAGCAGGCGCACTGGGGCCTAGCTCCTGGTACTGAACCATTATCTTTAGACAGATATTTTTTTTCTTCTTACCAAAACATTCCATTGACCTGGTCAGGGCTTTCTCAGAAAGGCTTTCACTTTTGGGTTCCTCTAGTTCAAAGGATTACTTTTTTAAGAACCACTTTTTTTTTTTTTTTAAATGAAGAAAACATTGTATTTTTAAAGTGTACATTAAATTTCTAAAATAGTAGAAGCAAGTTCATTTTGAAGACCAAGAGTCAACGTCATGCAATGTTGATTGTATCAATTTATTCAAATTATGTACATGTTCATACCAGGATGAAAAGAAACGGAAACCTCACTATAAAAGTTGAGCACATTTTTTAAAGACAAAAATGAAGTATTTCTCCAGGGTAGATTTATAAAACACGTTATATAGAACAGGATCTTCACCTGTTCTGGTTTTTCTGCTTCCTGAAGGAGTTCATGCAATTGTTAAGCTTCTAACCAAGAGAGAACTTAAGGACTTGGAGAGTCAGTGCCCTTATTTTCAGGGGTGTGACTACAAGTCCCCCAGCCCCCTTGGATATTGCTTAAATGTGGCAAAAGGATTTTTAGCTTTTATAACTAAAATGAAGATCATGGATTTTTTTTTTGTCTGCTCGTGGATTTGTATAATCATCGATGCTGAATGTTGCCGATCTGTGATATAAAAAGGCTCCTGTTCTCCATATTTATTCATGAGCTAGAAATAGTATGTATTATGTAAAGACTATACATTTTTCATAAGCCTTTATATCTCAAGCTCTTTTATTTAAGCATTGTTGGCATATGTGGCATAAGCTTTGTTTCATTGTTTAATAAACTGGAATAATACATAACAATCCAAATGATTTGTGTTTATTTTGGATAAATAGAAACCTTTAAGCAAAGACAAGCTCCAAAGAGTCCAGAAGGTTGGAGTAGAAATAAATGGCACTTGTGAAAGTGGCTACCGACATTTCTCCTCATGGAGAAGTTGTTGGGGGGGGAAGTCATCTTTTTTTTTTTTTTTTTTAATTTTAAAATAATCTCTACACTCAATGTGGGGCTTGAACTTAAAACGTGAGATCAAGAATTTCATGCTCTATCATGTGAGCCAGCCAGGTACCCCAGGATCACCCTCCTTATTGCCTGAACATCTGTGTGACCTCCCACTATATGAAATCCTCTGTAGCCCAGCAGAGGCCAGTGACTTTGATCCATGGACTGGCTGGGTAAAATCCTCTGGAAATGCGGAATACCAGGGTGATGGCATGGGTGCCTTGAGCCTTCAGGTTCCCTCTGTCCTCCCAGCGTTTGGCATTGGCAAGAGACGGGCTGGGATGTTTGATTAACTGTGGATCAGGCAAAGGCACCTGTGTTTGGCTTAGAAGAGCCATGGGCTAGAACACAAACCTAGTTCATTAAATTTTTCACCTAAAAATATTCTTGGGGCACCTGGCTGGCTCAGTCGGTAGAGCATGTGACTCTTGATCTCAGGGTCATGAGTTCAGGCCCCACACTGGGCGTAAAGCTTACTTAAACAAAAATAAAAATTAAAAAGAAACCTCCATAAGATTATAAAAAACATAACACTTCTTTTTTTCTAGGTGCCTGTCTTACTAACTTTTGAATTAAAGATGGTGGTTTATTGAAAAAAAAATAAAGCCGGGAAAAATGGGCACTTTCTTAGTTTTCTTACCTGAGAGATTAAATGACACACACAATTGACTTCGTATGATGGTTAGCAAGAACCACTGGCTGCTAGTGTTTCTCAAAGGCCTGTGGACAGTAGAACCGTCATGCGCATTATGGTACCTGTTAAGACATACTTGGCTTTTAGGGGCACCTGGGTGGCTCCGTGGGTTAAAGCCTCTGCCTTCAGCTCCGGTCATGATCCCAGGGTCCTGAGATCGAGCCCCGCATTGGGCTCTCTGCTCAACGGGGAGCCTGCTTTTTCCTCTCTCTCTCTCTGCCTGCCTCTCTGCCTACTTGTGATCTCTGTCTGTCAAATAAATAAAAATCTTAAAAAAAAAAAAAAAGACATATTTGGCTTTTAATCCAGGCTATTTATTTCTAAACTGGCAACTGGGAAGATGAGACACTAAATTTTTGGTAGAGTATAACTAAATCCATTCTGAAGCAAAATAGGAATACAAGACAAGGACAGTGTGTATAAATAGGTTTCTTGAAAGTTTGATGCAAATAACGGAATGAAGAACAGAAAACCTGGAAACTTCTATGTCTGTATATCCTCTGCTTAAATAATCCATACAATGGCTTACTGTATTGCTCTTGAGAAGAATGAATTAGATCTCAGCTGGCTGACTTGGAAAGATATCCATAATACATTATTAAGTAGGAAAAACTTAAGGTGCAGGCTCCTGTGTATACCATGAACTCACTTCTTAGGGAGAAAGCAAACTTAACGTTTGTAGGGAATGGATTTAAAGGGTATGTATTAGAGTTCTCCAGAGAAACAGAACCAGCAGGGTGTGTGTGTGTATGTCTGTATATGTATATATACATGATTTATTTTCAGAAATAGGCTCATGCAACTGTGGGGGATTGCCGAGTCCGAAATCAGGAGGACAGGCCAGCAGACTGTGGTGATTGTACCATTTTAATGTTCCTACCAGTAGTGCACAAGGGTTCTAATTTCTCTACATCCTGGCTAATGCTTGTTATTTTTTTGTGTTTTTGAGAGCAGCTATCCTACTGTGTATGAGGTGATATCTTGTGATGTGCATTTCTCGGCTGATTAGTGACATTGAATATCATGGCTTGATGGCCATTTGCATATCCTCTTTGGAGAAATGTTTATTCAGGTCCTTTATTTTTGAATTATGTTGTTTTTTGTTGTTGTGTTTCAGGAGTTTCATGATTTGCAGATATTTTCTCCCAATCTGTGAATTGCCTTTTTGCTTTATTGCCAGTGTCTTTTGATACACAAAATTTTTTAATTTTCATGAAATCTAATTTGGCTATTTTTATTGTTACCTGTGCCTTTGCTGTTCTATCTAAGAAATCATTTTCAGAATCCAATGTGGTAAAGCTTTTGTACTTTTTTTTTTAAAGATGATTTTTTGAAAGATCTTATTTATTTATTTGACAGAGAGAGAGATCACAAATAGGCAGAGAGGCAGTCAGAGAGGGAGGGGGGGAACCAGGCTCCCTGCTGAGCAGAGAAGCCCGATACTGGACTCGATCTCAGGACCCTGAGATTATGACCTGAGCTGAAGGCAGAGGCCCAACCCACTGAGCCACCCAGTCGCCCCTGTACTGTTTGTTTGTTTGTTTGTTTCTTTCTTTTTTAACTTTTTGTTTATTTATTTTACAGACAGATCACAAGTAGGCAGAGAGGCAGACAGAGAGAGAAGAGGGGGGTGAAGCAGGCTCCCTGCTGACCCTGAGATCATGACCTGAGCCGAAGGCAGAGGCTTTAACCCACTGAGCCACCCAGGTGCCCCCGTACTGTTTCTTTTAAGAGTCTTACTGTTTTAGATTTAGGCTGGTGGTTCATCTTGAATTAATTTTTTAAATTTTATTTTTTTTAATTTTTATTCTTGTTAAAAGATTTTATTTATTTGACAGAGAGAGAGACAACAAGAGAGAGAACACAAGCAGGGGGAGTGGGAGAGGGAGAAACAGGCTTCCCGAGGAGTAGGGAGCCCCACACCGGGCTCAATCCTAAGGTCCTGGGATCATGACCTGAGCTGAAGGCAGTTGCTTAACCAACTGAGCCACCCAGGTGCCCCTTAAATTTTATTTTTAAGCAAACTGTACGCCCAGTGTGGAACTCAGACTCAACCCTGAGAGCAAGAGTCGAATGTTCCAACAACTAAGCCAGGCTGGTGCCCCGTTTTCTAGTCTCAATTTCATTGATCTCTGCTGGAGTCTTTATTATTTCCTTCGATTTGCTAGCTTTGAGTTTAGTTCTTTCTTCTTTTCTAGTTCTCTAAGTTATAAAGTTAGGTGGTTGATCTGAGATTTTTCTTGTTTTTGAATGTGTTTATAGCTATAAATTTCTCCTTTTGCACTGTTTTCACTGCATCCCATACGTTTTGGCAAATTGTATTTTCACTTTCATTTATCTCTAAGTCCTTCCCTTCCCCTCGTCCTCCCTTCCTTTCTACTTTCCTCCATCCCTTCTACCTTCCTTCCGTCCTTTTGAGAGAAAGAGAGTGAACGTGTGCATGAGCAGAGCGAGAGGAGCAAAAGAGAGGGGCAGAGGGAGAGAGAATCCAATGCAGGCTCCCTGTCAGCATGGAGCCTGACACGGGGCTTGATCCCGTGACCCTGAGATCATGACCTGAGCTGAAATCACGAGTCAGTTGCTTAACCGACTGAACCCTCATTTGTTTCTAAGTATTTCCAATTTCCTTTCTAATTTCTTTGATCTATTGGTTGCTTAAAAGTGTGTTGTTAAATTTCTATAATTTTGAGGAATTTTTCTGTTTTCCTTTCTTTCTTACTTTGTAAAAGATTTTATGTAGTCTGTACACTCAACCTGGGGATTGAATTTGCAACTCTAACATCAAGAGTTACATGCTCCACTGACTAAGGCAGCCAGGCACCCCTTGTTACTGGTTTCTAATTTCATCCTACTATGGCCATTTATTTATTTTTTTAAATCTATTGAGACTTAATTTGTGACCTAAGACGGTTTTCCTAGAAAATGCTTCATGTGCACTTAAATAGAATGTGTATTCTGTTGTTGGTTAGAGTGTTCTATATATGCCTGTTAGGTCTAGTGCTTTATTGTGTTACGTCCTTTATTTCCTTATTTATCTTCTGTTTAGTTGTTTTATCTATTATCGTGAGTGGGGTATTGAAATCTCCAACTATTACTGGAGAACTGTCTCTTTCTCCCTTCAGTTCTGTCAGTTTTTGCTTCAAAAATTTTGATGGCTTGTCATTAGGTGTGTAAATGTTTATAATTGTTATATATTGTCTTACTAAATTTAACCTTATATTAATATTCAATGTTCTTTCTCTCTTGTAAGCTCTTCCGACTTAAGTCTATTTTGTCTGATATTAATACAGCCATTCTTGCTCTCTCGGTCACTATTCCTACGGACTGTCTTCTTCCTTCTATTTTCAGCTCGTTTGGTCTTTGGATCTCAATGAATCTCTTATATATAGCATATATTTGGATCTTGTGTGTGGGTTTTTTTTTTTTTTAAAGATTTTGTTTATTTATTTGACAGAGCAGGGGGAGCAGCAGGCAGAGGCCGAGGGAGAAGCAGGCTCCCTGCTGACCAGGGAGCCTGATGCAGGACTCGATCCTAGAACCCTGGGATCATGACCTAAGCCAAAGGCAGATGCTTAACCACCTGAGCCACGCAGGTGCCCTGGATCTTGTGTTTTCAATCCATTCTTCCAATCTTTGTCTTTTTTTTCCCTTAAATATATACATATTTATTTATTTTTGAAAGAGAGAGAATGAGAGAGAGAGCGAGCACAGAAGGGGAGGTTTGGAAGGAGAAGCAGACTCGCCACCAAGCAGGGAGCCCAAGGTGGGACTCAGTCCCGGATCTCGAGGATCATGATCTGAGTGGAAGGCATTCACTTAACCAATTGAGCCACCCAGGCGTCCCTCTTCCAATCTGTGTCTTTTGACTGGAGAGTTTAATCCATTTACATTTAAAGCAATTATTGATAAGGAAGGACTTATATCATTATGTTGTTTTCTGTATGCCTTATAATTTTTTATCCCTCATTTCTCACATGACTGTCTTATCTTATGTTTACTTGACTTTTTGCAGTAATATGTTCTATTTCTTTTCTTGTTTCCTTTTCTGTATATTCTACAGAAATTTTCTTTGTGGTTACCATGGGGATTACATTTAACGTTCTAAAATTACAACACTTTAATTTGAATTTGTACCAGCTTAAATTTAATAATGTACAAAAACTCTGCTTCTTTACAGCTCTGTCCTCAGCCTTTTGGTTGTTTATGTCACAAATTTCTTTGTACATTGTGTGGCCAAAACAAACTAAAGCTTTTTTTTTTTTTAAGATTTTATTTATGTGTCAGAGAGCACACAAGCAAGGGGAGTAGCAGGCAGAGGGAGATGCAGACTCCCCACTGAGTGAGGAGCCCAGTGCAGGACTTAATCCCAGGACTCTGAGATCATGAGCTGAGCCAAAGGCAGATGCTTAACTGACTGAGCCATCCAGGTGTCCCAGTAATTGCCATTAAAAAAAAAAAAAAGATTTATTTATTTACTTGAGGCAGAAGGAGAATGAGTGGGAAGAGAGGCAGAGGGAGGGGGAGAAAGAATCCCAAGTAGACCCCCAGCTGAGTGTGGAGCCCCACACAGGGCTTGATCTAACCTTCCTGAGATCATGACCTGAACTGATACCAAAAGTCAGACGCTCAACCAACTGACCCACCCAGGCGCCCCTGGAAACCTGATTAAAAGACATTTCTTCAAATACAGCGTGACACAAGGAGATGGAAAAGATCTGGGGGGACCAATGAAGACTAACCACCTGGGCTGTGGTCGTGGATTCAAGACCTCCAGGCTTGGTGGTACAGAGGTGCTGTTGGAAGTCTGAGCAGTCAGAAGATTTTCTTCTCCAGTTCTTTTCCAGCAACGCTCCTGACTGGGGCTGACACCTGGCAGCTGTTCACTTTTAGCTGGTGCCTGTGTGTGGCTCAAAACCATCTATAAGCAGACCTAGGTCTTTCCTTCCTCTGGCCATAGGGAAATCCCAGTGATGCCGCAGGTGTGGCTTGAAGGCAAGGAAGCCATGCAGCGGAACCCCATGCCTGGGGAGTCCGAGCCATCTCCTCACGCCTCCAGCAAGTGCCTGTGCTCCATCCTGTGGAAACCATGGTGCCCCTGTGTACCACGTTCCACTGCCAGGCCCCCTCTCCTCCTGTCCATTTTACTTCACGCTCAGTGAAACTTCAAGCCCTGTGGATTTTATCCTAAAATGTCTTCCAGGCATCTGCCTTTCTCCATGGACTTTCCTGTATTCAGGTCTTCTAGACAACTGAAACAGTCTCTGCTGCGTCCCTACCTCCCGACTGGGCTCCTGTCATTGCATGTGTCCTTCTGTCCAGGACCTTTCCACATGATGCATCTGGCAATGTCCTCCCTGCTCGTTCTCTTCAGCGAAGAGGCCAGACTCCTTAGCATGACATCCAGGGTTTTATAGATTTGTCTCTATGCACTCCTTGGGCTTCATCTCTTGTCACTTTTCTAAACTCAACTCCACTTTCCAGCCATACTGGACAATTTGTGACTTCCTGAAAGTGTTCTATACTCTGGCTTCTGGGCATGAGCACGTGATGTTTCCTTTGTCTTGAAAGGGTTTCTCCTCTGTTTGTTCCCATTGCCCTTCTGATACCAATTCATTCAAAATGCATTTATTGAGCATCTACTGTATGCCAAGCACAGTGCTTAGATGTTCTTTCCTGCAGGAAATAAACCTACCTTCCAAGAATGGATTAGATGCTTTGCTTCAGTGCCTTATATAATATCATCAATGTTTACTCCAATGATATATTGGAATAATATATATGATCTATACAATCGTGTATTGTATTGTACTTTCCAGTACTTCTCTGTCTCTCTCACTAGATTGTAAGGTCCTTGAAGGCAGGGAATGTTCTTTAGTATTGACTACTCAGACTCGTTAGCACAACGCCTGACACATAGTAGATACACACTAAATGTTTAATAAGTGGTTGGGTTCATGAATGAATTGGTTATGGTTTGAGATCCCTAACACTATAACACACACCTATAAGACACCCACACAACCCCCACACACACATAAAAATATATAGGAGTAAATAATATATGCACACTGTGACAAATACACACTTAACAATATTAAAAAACAGAAAATACAAGTAAAATGGAAGCAGTTTAAAATGATGGTTGGGGCGCCTGGGTGGCTCAGTGGGTTAAGCCTCTGCCTTCAGCTCAGGTCATGATCCCAGGGTGCTGGGATCAGGCCCCACATCAGGCTCTCTGCTCAGCAGGGAGCCTGCTTCCCTCTCTCTCTCTCTGCCTGCCTCTCTGCCTACTTGTGATCTCTGTCTGTCATATAAATAAGCAAAATTAAAAAAAAATTAAATGACTGCCTAGTAGACCATCAAACAGGTTTACTATAGTTCTGACTTAAATTGCTTCCAAATGTTTGTTGGTATCCCATGATGAACATCTTTGTATATAAAGATTTTTTTTTTTAATATTTAAGATTACCAGTTGTTTACAAAGCCCAAAGAGGGACATCTGAGTGTCTCAGTCAGTTGGGCAGCCGCCTTTGGCTCAGGTCATGATCTTGGGGTCCTGGGAATGAGTCCCACATCAGGCTCCCTGCTCAGTGGGGAGTCTGCTTCTCCCCCTGCCTGCTGGTCTTGTGCTCTCTATGACAAATAAATACATAAAATCTTAAAAACAACAACAACAACAACAACAACCAAAAACCCAGAAGTAATTTTAAAAAACTGCCACTGACAGATGTTTCCAAAGATGTTTTATCAATGTTTATTCTCCTCACCAGCATGTGATAATGACTTTATTCCATTGTTTTAATTTTATGACTAGCCAAGTTGCACCTCATGGGTTTTTGAGGTCGAAATATTGGAAGGCAATTATGTGTATCTTCAAATATGACTTGACTATAAATATTGATTCTAAATTCTAAGCTGGAGGACCATTTGTCTGGTCCAGGACAGCAATTCTTCTCTTAGCATGAAATAAAGTCTTAGCTATGTTCAAATAAATTGTCAAAGTTTAAGGTGATTTGTCCAGTTCACTGATGTGTAAAAGAAATTGATAGAGTCAGCAAGGAAATAACTTGCAAAAGCAAGCAGATCTTCAAACACTTGATAAAACTACAAATACTATCCCAGGAGAAGTGGTTCTAGTGATTGTACATGAAGAAATTCATCAATTCCAAATTAACGTGCTCTGAAAATTCAAGACGGAGTTGCAGGTGTGCATAAGAATATTTTCTTTTTAAATTATTCCATTTTGCAACTTTATGGTAAGTGAAGACAGCAAATGGAGCATGATTCGAGAAGCCTCCTGTTTTATCCTACCTCCTCTATGATGCCATGATTTAGTGTTGGGGACTTGAACTACTCCTGCCTTATTATAGATAGAACAGAACATACCAAAGCTTTAAGCCCTTTCCTCCTGGAGGTGTTTCTTTGAATTTGTAACAGTCACCCTTAAGACCCATCCTTGCTAGAATGTCCCGTTACAGAAAAGGACTAACTGGTTCCAATGTACGTCCCCGTGTCACTCACTTTCATACTGTTAGTGTAGAGGGAAGAGAGAAGGACTTGTCGGGCATCCCTGTTCTAGTGATAATTCTGCCCCCTGCTGATCATCAGCTTAAGTAGTCACAAACCTGCCTGGGGTTCAGTTCTTCATTCATTCACTGGGGATGGATGATATCTACCAACTCTTTCCCAGAGTTAAAGTGGGAAGCAGATGGGAGATACTTTGTAACTATAACATGGGCTAGCTTTGCAATGTTGCTTTATGAGCAGGGCCCTGAAGTGTTCCGATCTTAATCATTGAGTGGGGTTGACCCACTTTAAGAAGGTTTTTGGATTCCTATGTCCTATCTTTTCTGCTTTCCACCCTTTCCTGACCTGGTACAACCCTGCTGCTTGTCCCTTACACATTTTTGCCTCACCAGTGCCCCATCCCAAGATCCTGATGGATGGAAAATCTTAAGAAGCAAAGGCATGGTTCTGGAATGTGGAGTTTCAGATTCTTGTAGCAGGTGACAGGGACTGTCTGTGCCTGTAGGACAGCAGGACAGGGTGCAGCATTTCTCAAACTAGAGTCTGTGAACAAAGTTTTAAAATGTGGGGTTTTGGGGCGCCTAGGTGGCTCAGTGGGTTAAAGCCTCTGCCTTTGGCTCAGGTCATGATCCCAGGGTCCTGGGATCGAGCCCCGCATCAGGCTCTCTGCCCAGCAGGGAGCCTGCTTCCTTCTCTCTCTCTCCCTGCCTCTCTGCCTACTTGTGATCTCTGTCAAATAAATAAATAAAATCTTTAAAAAAATAAATAAAATGTGGGGTTTTTTCATATATTTAGACAATTATATGAATATTCTGGATCACCAACATGACTATCTTACAGCTTAGTGTTGCTGTGCGATTTCAGCCTGCACCCTCCTTGTTTGTTTATATAGATTATTACAGTGAAGCCACTAAAAAAACGGAGCACCTGGGTGGCTCCATGTGTTAAGCAGCTGCCTTCAGCTCAGGTCATGGTTTCAGGATCCTGGGATTGAGCCCCATGTTGGGGGGGCTCTGCTCAGTGGGGAGTCTACTTCTCCCTCTCCTTCTTCCTCTATGTGCTCTCTCTCAAATAAATAAATGAAATCTTAAAAAAAAAAAAAAGGCTACTAAAAAAGAACAGGGAGGGGCGCCTGGGTGGCTCAGTGGGTTAAGCTGCTGCCTTCGGCTCAGGTCATGATCTCAGGGGTCCTGGGATTGAGTCCCGCATTGGGCTCTCTGCTCAGCGGGGAGCCTGCTTCCTCCTCTCTCTCTCTCTCTCTCTCTCCTGCCTGCCTCTCTGCCTGCTTGTGATCTCTCTCTGTCAAATATATAAATAAAATCTTAAAAAAAAATAAAAAAGAACAGGGATTGATTTTGTATGCACATGGTAGATCGAAGCTGGTTAATGGCAATAAGGATATTAGGGAGCTACCCTGACTGAAGGCTTCTTGGTGATGCAAATGGCAGGGGAATGGAGCATGCTGCTGGTATGACACAAGCACGGGAACCCCAAAACAGCTGTGTGGCAGCGGTCCACACCATCTTCATGTTGCCAGTGGCAATTCTGTTTCCCAGCAAGACAACAGCCTCCCTCTCATTAGTGTTGTTACATGAACTGTTACCAGTT